>NC_092872.1:149021344-150320094 GCF_028372415.1 Notamacropus eugenii
TCACCTAAAGGATTGTTTCCTGACTCTTTTCATTTGTTCTGAAAGTTGGCTTAATCATTGCAAAATTATTTTAGACATCAGTGTGACATCATAAACCTGAACTGATGTTTTCAAGGACAGCATTAAGTATTTCAGATTAACTTCATCTGAATTTCCTGGGATACTAATAAAGAGCGGAGGTCAGGCTCCAGTGAGCATCTTATGATTGCCAAATATAAATTTCAATGTAAAACTGAATCTATTTCTCTCTCTTCTGGCACTATGTGTGACCAAAACACATACAAACTTACTATCACTATACCACATTAGAAAATTATAAGGCATGTACCCTTTTGAAAAACCTTGTCATTCTGCTGTGTAAAATGCAACACGGAATACTTCAGTGCCATGTCTTGGGACCTCTGTTCTTTCATCTGTAAAGTGAAGGGGTTAGATTAAATGATCTCTATCATCCCTTACAGCTCTAAATCTGTCATCCTAGAAATCTCCTTTAACGACTTAAAATCTACTGCCTTAAATGTATGGTAGCTGTAGTATTACAGTAGACTTCTAGTGTGAGTGCATCAATCTCTTTTTTATTAAGTGTTTCCTATGTGCCAGGTGCTGTGTTAATTACTGAGTATACAAAGAAAGGCAAAAAAAAAAAAATCTCTGTAATTATATTGGAATGGGGAAGAAAACATGTGGATAGGTAAATACATATATTCAGAAAGTCAGTCAAAACACATTTATTAAGTGCTTACTACGTACTAAGTATTGTGCTAAATATTGAACTCTTTTTTAAAGCAAAAAACAAACCCCTAAACAAACCTCTAGTTCCTGCCTGCAAGAAACTTATATTCTAATGGAAGAGTCAATGTTTAAATAAATCACTAGGCACATATAAGATATGGTTGGTTGTTGTCCTTCCTTCTCGAAAAGGACATTACTATTTTGGGATCAAGGTACAATGTGTCCAGCTGTGGCCAATCAAACCAATACAAGCTCAGAAGACTCTGACCTATGGGTCAGGCACAAACAGTCCTTATGAACATTTGGAATGGAGATGTCTCTAAATTTGCCTGTCTCTCACATTTCTTCTTCAGATGCTTCAATTTTGCTTTGTTCATAAAGCATAACATCTTCTATGATGTGGGCATGCCATGCTGGATGCTTCTGTGCCAGTGTCAAAATAAGATATATACAGAATTGGTGCTGGGTAATTCAAAAAGGGAGGGCATTAGCATGTAAATTTGGTGGATGGGGAGAGGAGGACAAACTGATCAGGAAGGATTTCCTAAAGGAGGTGAGAAGCCAGGAAAACTAAGAGGTGGAGGTGAGGGGCAGAGCATTCCAGATCCGCATGGAAGGGCAGCTTGTGTAAAGGTGTACGCAGTAGATGGAAGGTAACCTCAGAGAATAAGAAACTAGCAGCAGGGGAAGCAGGAATGGTGGTCTTCAAGAGGTGAACTTTGAACTTCCCCCATTTGAAGTCTGACACACAACATTCATATCCATGAAACCTGAATCACTGGAGGATCCTGAAGTACCTTCTGAATCACCAATGAAAGATCAAATTATGATTGATAGGACTTTAATTTCTAGTATTTTATTATATTTCCCCGGAAAAGTAATAATTCATATGGGACCTTTAGCACAACTTTCTATTACCTGGAGCAATTATGCTCAAGCCTTTTGGTCTCAAGATACCTTAACACCTTTAAAATGACTGAGGACCCTACAGAGAGTTTTTTATATTTTAGAAATGAAAACCTATGCTTTTTTAAAAATACTATTTTAGAATAACAATAAAAAACCCATTACATGTAAGCATAAATAACTAATGAAAATGAAATGAATTTATGAAATTTATTTAATGAAAATTAATTTAATGAAAATAATTTTTCATTTAATGAAAATAATAAAAATATTTAATGAAAATAACTATTTACCAAGAGAAAAAAAGCTTAGTGAAAATTGGTATTGTTTTATATATTTTTGCAAATCTCTTTAATGTCTGCTTTTATAGAAGACATCTGGATTCTCATGTCTGCTTCTGCATCCAATCTGTTTTTATATGTTGTTTACTTGAAGTCTATGAAGAAAATCTGACCTCACACAGTTATGTAGTTGGAAAACAGGGACTATTTTAATAGGCAAATAACATCTTAGTATTATTAAGAAAATAATTTTGATCTCTACAGCCTCCTAAAAGAGTCTTGGGGATTCCCAAGAGTTTATGGACCACACTTTCAGAACTGCTCACATAGAGCATTTGATAAACTAGATAAATGCATTTCCTGCCGATGCTGAAGAGAATTTGTTGTATTATAAACATGATTTGAAGTATGTGCTATGTTCAATTAAGGGAAATTGTTTGAAAATGTTAATGGAAGGAATCAACGTTGTGAACATAGTCACTGATTATTAACTCCCAAACAATTCCAATTTGTGAAATCCATAAGAACCTAGTCAGTGCATTAACGACCGTCACTGGAAGATGTCATGTTTACATGCTATATAAATACCATGTAAGTCTTCATAGTCATTTGTGACACCAACCAATGGTGAGCTAGTCATCTACAGATTTTTTCAGTTTACTAACCAACTAGTCCTTATGAGTATGGGAGAAAAAGAAACTTTCTTTTCTTCCTCCTCGTTTTACTCTGGACAGGATATACTGTTCTAGATGTGATCTTTGCTGGTGGTTCAGAGCTTTAAATGACCTATGGGTGAATGGCAAAGGAGGCCAGAATGATCAGGAGTGGAAGAAGGTGGTTGGAATTCTAAGGGAAAGAAGGGGATGGGAGTTACAGGAAACCTAACTCTTCTTTGGAGGAAATGAAATGACTTAGAAATGGAAATAAATGCAACCTTTTGTAGTTTGGTGAATTTGAGGGAGCCCCAAAATATCTTTTCCTTTAGCAATATTACTGAGTAGAGATATTCAAATACTCAGGGATCTTTTTGTCTCTGTATCTGCGGTATGTTGTCTGACACATAGACACTTAAAAGTGTTTGTTTGTTAATTGATCTGTGATCTTCTCAATGTGAATATTGCTTCCAACAATGCAGATCCTAATTCCTCTGTAACCCCCAATCCCTTGTCCAGGTCATCCTACATTGGGAATCCATTTCTCAGGTTCCCCTGACCAAAGTCTAGCAGCAGAGTTGAAAGACTTTCCCTGGGTTTCCCCTACTTTTGCCACATAATCAGTACTTTCTTTTTTGCTCATACTTTTCTTTAATGACATCCTCTACCACATCTTCCTTGTTGCAGTAAGTCACAGTCTTCTCAGGCCCACATATTACCTTACCATTTCTCTTTGGGCTATCTTGGAGACACTTAGGGAGTTGTTTTTTGAAACTTTGTCCATCCATGCTTTTGAGTTCTTTTATTTTCAGTACATCCTATTAACCAAAATAATAGTTCATATATAAAGGGAACATGAGAGGTTTGTGTTTAGTCAGTTGGTTTCCATTGTAGTATGTGAATCTAGAGATTTATGAGAGGCACATAAATTTGGTAGTTCACTAATAGCTTCCTGGGTGCTATTCCTCAACTTACAGTTGGAATGTGTTCTTATCCCCTTCCCTATTTCCCACTGGGCTAAAGAAGATTTCTGGGTTCAATTCCATTTCCTCTTCTTTCCTGACCTCCCTTTCCTATTCTGTTGCTGAAAGGAGCAACCTGTATTCTGAACCTCACTTGTACTGGACCAGTAAGACAGCATCATGACATTAGTCTTTTTCTCCCTTCCTGGAGGGGGCTTTGAAGGATTGCCTTGGTTGTTATACTCTTAGTGTGGTTCTTGTCAGGAATCATAAAGTCAGAAGGGAGACAGTCTCAAGTGAAGCTAAGCTGAGACCCTGACAAGCACATACAGGAGTTAGAAGAACTCTGGATGGAAAAGTCTCACTTAAGATTTCCATACCCCTCTCCCAGGTCTCCTCCCCACCCTGCCATTCATTAATTCAGTAAATATGTTTTGAGGACTGACAGAGTGCACAACTGACATCAATGCTATATGCTAATGAGAATACCAAGACAAGATAGACAGTCCTTACGTTCCAGAAGTTTATAATCTAGTTGAGGAAACACACAATAAAAGATACTGACTTTGCAGGACCTGGAGCATTCTGCTTTTCTTTATTTGTTGTCATTGCTTGGTAATTTTTCAGTTGCGTCTGACTCTTTGTGACCCCAGTTCGGGGCTTTCTTGGATACTGGAGTGGTTTTCCATTTCCTTCTCTAGCTCATTTTACAGATAAGGAAACTGAGGCAGATCAGGTTAAGTGACTTCCCCAGGGTCACACAGCTAGTAAGTGTTTGAGTTTGGATTTGAATTCAGGAAGATGAGTCTTCCTGTAGGTCTGGCACTTTATCCATTATGCCACCTAGTTGCCCAGAAACAAGCTATACCCAGGATAAATTGGAAATAGAGAGGGAAGGTACTAGCATTAAGATGAATTGCTAAAGGCTTCCTGTAGAAAATGGGATTTAGGTTGAGGCTTAAAGGAATCCAGGGAAGGCAATAGGGGGAGACGAGGAGGGAGAGAATTCCAGACATGGGAGGAAGACAGCTAGAGAAAATGCCTGGAGTTTTGTTCCTAAAACAGCAAGATGGTCAGTGTTAGTGGATCAGAGAGTATGTGATGGGCATAAAGTGTAAGAGACTGGAAAGGGGTATGTGTTGGAGGGAAGGGGAGTAGGTTATAAATGGCTTGGAACCCAAACAGAGGATTTTGTATTTGATCCTGGAAGTAACAGGGAGTCACTGGAGTTTATTGAGTAGAAGGTGACATGGTTGAACTATTTTAGGAAAACCACTTTGGTGGCTGAATGGAAGATGGATTGGAGTGGGAAGAGACTTACAGCAGGCAGATCCATTGCAGTAGTCCAGGGGTGAGGTGATGAGGGTCTTTACCAGAGTGGTAGCAGCTTCAGAAGAGAGAAGGAGGCATATAGGAGAGATGTTGCAAAGATGAAATCAACAGGCTTTGGCAAGAGATTGGATGTGAGGGTGAGAGATAGTGAGGAGTTGAAGACATCTGGGTTCTGAGCCTGAGGAACTGGGGGAATTATGTATGTTTTAAAAACCAGATGTGGGTGTTATTAATAATCACCTATACTAGAATGCTCTAGAATCATTTTGCTGGAGGTTATCTTTGCTAACAGAAGATGTGAAGCATTGTACTTTTAGTTGAATTAGTTCTGTTTGTTTTTTTTTTTTTATTTAGCCACCTATGAGTGCTTTCCTTTTCTCCCCCTTGCTGTTTAACTGTGGGGCTGACAATACCTTTTAATCAAGATGATGCCCAAATTAATAAGTTGGTTGTATTTATACATAACACATTGCATAAATGAGAAAAATTAAACAGCTTCATAAAAAGCTAGCTGTGAGGTCTTTATCTATAGTATCACTACAGCAAATCACTTGCTTAAGTGTCAGAAATGTCTATAGATCCATGGAATTAAACCATATGCTGTACCGTCATCACAGAAGAAACTCAGTGGCTCTTCTTGAAATTAGATTCTTTTCTTTCACAGCTCTGAGTAAACAGGTTACAAATATTTGCTGTTCCTTTTCATTGGATGAATTTAATCCTTTGTTACAAAACCTGGTTTTTTTGATCTTACTGACAAGGCCTTAGTTTAGATGTAAGTTTTTATAGAAACAGCACATTAAAATGCTCAAATATTTATTTTCTTCTCTGTTTAAGCACTTCATAGAACTAATTAATATCTCCTTCATTTTTTCCAGACTGGAGAAACATCCTTAAATATTCCCTCAAGATTGATAGCCAGGAATAAAACTTTGGATGCCCTAAATTACTCATTCTATTTTAATATTAAATTATTTTTATCTTTGTAGGCTACATTCAAAAAAATTGTATTTGTTGCTATATTTTCCTTTTCCTGCTAATTAGGTTTATTTTCACCAGTAGGGACAAGTCTTGATTTCTGGCTAATGTCTGTATTACCGTATAGAGGGTGACGTTAGATTCCTTTAAAAATATCAAGCACTCATATGGGGTCTATAAAACTCATGAGTGTATTTCAAACCTAGAAAATATTTAGCAAAATAAATAAAAATGCACTAAAACACAAATGACATCACATTTTAAAACTGAGGCCATTTGTGGTTCCTGGGATCTTTGTACACGGAGCCACTGTTTCTGTTGGAGTCTGATACTACTGCTTTAAAATATTACCCTGTGCTTTGTTCTATGAAAAAAATATACACAAATTCTTTTTTTCCCACTTCTTTTAAGGTCATGTCTCTCATATTTTCTCTACTGCATCTGCCAATATAAACATGTATAAAAATATAGATACAATACATACAGAAATGTTCCAAGATGCTGTAAAATGCTAACATATTTAAGTGTAGATCTTCCACTTTGTTTCTTTTTAAGTATCCCAGATAATGTAATGGAGCTTACATATGAGTGAAGGAACTTACTTTTTTTTTCTGTCATTGCTTTGTTTTGTGGGGATTGGGGGTAGGGATGGAGTGTGTGTGTGTGTGTGTGTGTGTGTGTGTGTATTTGTGTATTTTCTCACTTTGCTCACATAGTATTGCGTGTTTGGGAAATGCACCTCAACGCGTGTAAGTTACCTCAGGGGGTAAATGCAGATTCTTTTGTCCTTAACAGAACTGTGTATTTACCAGTTTGCTTTTTATCATAATGTTATGATGCACACAGCTCCTCTAGTTTTCTTTGTTATCAATTAAAAAATAAACCAGATTGTATAATTTCCTAGTTCCTTGGGGATTCGTTTAAAAAGCAACAAGAATTTTTACCCCATTACAAGAAATACTGCATTGTTTATAAGATAAATATTTAAATAATACAATTACAATGAAAAGTGCTTTTCTATGGGGTCCTCTTGAAAAAGAGAGCGAGACAGACAGACATCTTGGGATGTAGAGTGGAATATGCTGCTCACAGATCCAACTGGATAATAATGCATTCTGCTAATCAAGTTTATTTTCTCTATGGACTGAAGTTAGCATTAATCCTTTAATTTGCAAATACTACAGTTCTAAAAAATTACATTTCAGGTTTGATCGCCCAGTGGTTGTGCTTCCTGGTGTCGTCCTAAGCTCACTGCTGAACAGATTATTTACACTTGCTTTAGAAAATGGAATTATCCCCAGCACATCTTTCTTACAAAATTAGTAGAAATGCTGGTTGCTATTAAACCTGATCAGCTGGTATCACAGCAGGGCACTTGTGAAAAAATTACTTAATATCTCTTTGTTTACAGTCTTCACCGAAGTGAATATATTTAATGTAATTATTCAACTGCTAACCAAGCTCCTGATGTTAACTATTCTGCTTAAAGAAATTACTTTTTTAAAAAAAATTCCATGTAGCATTGAGGGTTTTATATTCACTTTCCAAGAAATGGTATTTGCCGTATATTTCCATAAGGTATATTAGAAAATAAATCTCAAATGCGGAAGTCTTTCCCATTAAGTAAGGGGTTACACACAGAAAATCATACCATGATCACATCTTTAGAGAAATACCAATAACGTTGACTGAAAAGAAGAAATTATGAAATCCTCAATTTTCTGCCAACCTCTGGGACAAAGTATAGTAATTCACCAAGTAATTCACTTTTCCTAGTTAGAAAGTATGATGTCAACATATTTATTACTCATCAAAAGGGGATGATGTGGAGCTAAACAAATATGAATAGTCTTAAATAAGAGAAATTGTTACTATTAGAACTTTTGTTCTATTTGTTATAGAAAAAAAAAATTACTTCAAATGAGACCTGGGGAAAAATATGTAAATATGTTGCCTTCAGATATTCATGAAGATTAGCTTCCTGGAGTATCAAGCAAATTCTAAGGGTTAGATTTGACTCTGGATTTCTTTTGGTTCAGTAATTTAGTTTTTAAGCTAATATTTAATTTTAGATACATCATGAAAGCCTCTCCCCAGATGAATGTGTTTCTTGTTTTCAGTTATTAGGTAAGGTGTTAAAATGGCACTTTCTTTTCCTGCAAAAATATCTGTATATAACCATTTCCTTAACAAGATCACTTGATCATAACATAAAACCTCTAATTCAAGTAATATTTTTCTTTATTCTATTAAAAAAAGGACTATTTGGAAAAGAAGTTTTGCCTATGTTGCATTTATTCAAAGAACAGTACAGATTCCTGGATTGGTTAGGAATTTGGTGTCTGATAAAATAGCTTCATGTGGTTAACATTAGGAAATGTAAGTCTTGGGGGTTGTAGCTTGGTTGTTCAAAATATTATAAGGCAAAAACCCAGCTTGGATATTATTTCACCAAAAGAATGTCTGCATTTTCTTACATTTATTTAATAGCTAGAATTCCTAGAAGCTTCGTGTCACAATTGCAGTGTCAACCAGTCTCTCTCCCTGTCTCTTTTCCTTTTCTCAGCTTTATTATCTGTCCTTTTGGGTGAATTCCACAAAGCAGGCTGGGCAAATGCCTCTGATGTTAATCCACTAGGCAGAGTTTAAAAGATGGCATGCTATTGCCACATTCTCCTTCCTCCATGAGAGGAAGAAGATATCAGGGTAGAGGTAGCAACCTTAGCTCAACTCTTCTAATATTGTTCAAACAACTTTAAATGAACACTTCAGAAAAAATTCTGGAGCAGCCAAGCCACCAAAGGGATCAGGATAAGACATTTTTTTCCAGCCCAAGGAGGTCAGCTGGAGAACTCTGTGATACTGAGGTGGGGACTGGCCTGGGACACATTCAGTAGCAACACCAGCAATGGACTTTGGAAGTGACTGCAAGAGCAGCAGCAGCTTTGGGAGCTCTCAGTCCAAAGACAGGAAGAGTTAGAAGAGATTGCAGATTGTTGTTGGCAATGACTGGTGCAAGACCTGGTTCTGTTTGGCAGCTATATTGCAAACATACAGTTCTATGCCGCAGTTCCAAGTTGCAGTTCCAGAGTGGAGAGTGGTGCTTATGTTTGGTCACAAGGGAACAACCTAGTCACAGTCCCAGGGCCAAGAGGAGCACTAGCACTTGGCTGCAAGGGAGCAGGACCTCTTCCTGAGTGAATAACTGCTTTCAGACCAGGAAAGCAGTGACCACATCTCTTCCCTGGTGACACCACCTTGAAAGCATTGATATCTTACAGAATCCTCCTGCTGCCAAAAAAGGGCAAAAGAAAAAAATAAACTAGCTCTGTAAACAGCAATGCAATAAAGTCTGATGCCTGGGACAGCGCCTCCCTACCCTCAGGTGAGGCAGAATCCAACTTTAACGTAAGATTCAAAGTCAAGAAATAGGCTGGGAAATGAGCAAATAGCAACAACAAAGAGCTTCATCATAAATAGCTACTACAGTGATAGGGAAGACAAAGAATGAAAACATGAAGAACAGCATGGAAACAAAGAATGAAAACAAGCAAAACCTCAAAGGAAGTGCTCATTTGAAACAAGTCCAATAAGAATCCCTGCAAGAGTTAAAGAGAGAGATGAGTGGTAGAAAAAGAAATGAGAGTGATGCAAGACAGTCATGCAAAAGAGTATTAACAGCTCGCTAGAAGAAGCACAAAAGTACTGAAGAAAATGGCACCTTAAAAAACAGAATTGGCCAAATGGTAAAAGAGGTACAAAAATTCAGTGAAGAAAAGAAAGTTGTAAAAAAGTAGAGGTATGAAATATTGAAGAAAACAACTCCATAAAACAGCAGAATTGGCTAAATAAAAAAAAAAAGAAATACAAAAGCTCGCTGAAGAAAATAATTCCTTAAAAATTTAAATTGGGCAAGTGGAAACTAATGATTCCGTAAAATACCAAGAAACAATAAAAAAACTATAAAATAAAAAAATAGAAGAAAATAAAATTATAAATTCTCATAGAAAAAGCAACTGCCTGGAAAATAGATTGGGGAAAGATAAGAATTATTGCACTACATGAAAGTCATGATTAAAAAAGATCCTAGCCATCATATTTCATGAAATGATAAAGGGAAACTGCTCCAATATCTTATATCCAAAGATTAAAAGAGAAATTGAAAATATCCACCCATCACCTCCTGAAAGAAATTTGAAAGTGAAAACTCCCAGGAATATTAGAGCCAAATTCCAGAACTTCCAGGAAAAAAGAAAGCATTGCAAACAGATAGAAAGAAACAATTCAAATATCATGGAGCCCTAGTCAGGATCACACAAAATTTATCAGCTTCTGTGTTGAAGGAGCAGAGGGCATGCATGATATTCCTGAGGACAAGGGGAATAGGAGTACCACCAGGAATAATCTACCCAGCAAAACTGAGTATGATCTTTCAGGGGAAAATAGATATTTAATGATATAGAGGACTTTCAAGCATTTCTGATGAAAAGACCAGAGCCAAATAGAAAATTTGATATTGAAACAGAAGACTCAAGAGAAGCATAAAAATGTAAAAGTGAAAAAGAAATCAGAAGGAATTCAATAAGATTGGACTGTTTACATTTTTGTATGGAAAGATGATGTAACTTTTACGAACTTTATCATTATTAGGGCAGTTATGAGGAGTCAATATAAACAGAAGGCACGATTGTAAGTCAATTATGTTAGGATAATCTCAAAAAAATGATGTGAGAAAGAGGGATGCACTAGGAGAAGGAAGAAGAAAGAGAAAGGATGGGAAAACTTATCTCATAAAAAAGAAACGTGCAAGGTAGAACTTTTACAGTAGAGGGGGGAATGGAGATGGTGGTAGCAGACAATGCTTGAAACTTACTCTCATAGGCATTGGTTTAAAGAGCCCCAAGTTAATTTGTTATTTCTCTCTTAGAACCTGTTCCTTTAACTTTCTTATTTCTGTTAATGACACCTCCATCAAGTTATTAAACTAAAAATCATATCTTGATCTTTAATTTCACTTCTCCCCGTTTTCTTATCTAATCACTTACCGTCTCCTAAAACTTTTACCTCCACAATATTTCTTCCAGTCAATCAGCATATGTCAAATGTTTATCGCATTGTACTAGGTTTTGTGGGCAGAAAGAAAAAAGATTAGGTCATATCTACTTTCAAGGAACTTATATTCTATCATGAGGAATGTATATGCTATTTTGGGAGACAGCTTGTACATATATAAATAGAGAATAAATACAAAATAAATACGAGATATGGATGGATAGCACTAGTAATTTTCTTTTCTTTTTTTGGTGGGGGGAGGGTTATCTTGGAAAAGGCTTTATGTAGCATATTGGTGCTTTACCTTAGTATTGAAACTTGTTTCATTTCTGTTGTGACTGTCTTCATTACCTCTCACCCAGACTATTGTAATAACTATTAACTTTAATCTCCTTATCTTCCACACACTACCCTACCCCGCTCCAATCTGTTCTACACATTGATGCTTGAGTCATCTTTCTAATGTACAGATATGATCACTTCACTACTATGGTGAAAAACTTTCGAATGACCCCTCTGTTGCCTTGTTTTTAGCAACTTATCTCAACTTATCTCACACTTAATCCACACTTTTCTTGAGCCAAACTGAATTGTACTCTATTTCCTTAACTTAACTCATTGTTACTTATCTCTGAGCTTTTACTTTATATTCCCTGTGTTTTGATTGTCCTTCCTCACTTGTCTTCCATCTTCACCTAATTAAAATCTTCTCTTCCAATGCCCAGATAAAATGTCAATTTACTTGTAAATCCTTCACTAGTCTGACCCAAAGGAAGTGGTTGCTGTCGCTTCCAATTTCTAATGTCATGTTTTTTTTAAATTCTCTTGTTCTTAATTTTCCCAAAATGCAGATCCAAACATGTTACTTCCCTACTCAATAAAGTCCAGTGGTTCACTATCAACTTCTGGATCAAATACAAAATCCTTTAGTTGGTGTTCAAAGCCCTTCACAAACTTGCCACCCTACCTTTCCAGTCTTCTCACTCTCCAGCACAATTCTTTCCAGTGACACTGGCCTTCTGACTGTTTCACAAAGAAGATACTCCATCTCTCCACTTCCAACATTTTCTCTGGCTGTCCCCTGTACCTGGAATCCTCTCCCTCCTCATCTATGCCTACTGCTCTTTCAACCCAAACTAAAATCCCACCTTCTACACCAAACCTTTTCCAATAACTTCTTTGAAGGCAATCGGGGTTAGGTGACTTGCCCAGGGTCACACAGCTATTAAGCGTCTGAGACTGGATTTGAAATCTGGTCCTCCTAAGTTCAGTGTTCTATCCACTGTGCCGCTAAGCTGCCCTTTCTAATACCTCCTAATCCTAGTGCCTTCCCTCTTTCATTTCCTATTTATCCTGTATATGTCTGGTTTGTATACAGTTATTTTTACCTGTTGTCTCCCCAGTTAGATTATGATCTCCATGTCATCCCTGGGTCTTAGTACAGTGCCTTGCAGGTACTAACTGTTTATTGAGTGACTGACTGAAAACTCAGAGGGGCTCTGTTTCTCCTAGCAGCATTGATCACCAGCCCCTATTGCCATGGTCAGTAACAATCAGCCGGTGAGACAATTAGCTTTTAGAAAAGGCAATCCTCAAAGAGCATAGTAAGAAGATGTGGTATAATATATCCCCCTCCCTTCCTCTCCCCCCATACACATACACAATTGGGTAACATTCTACTTCAAAGAAATGTAATATACAGTGGAGACATCTCTAATTTAGAGTGCAGTGGTAGTGAAGTGCCTGTGAAAACAGCACATGACAAAGGGATAGCTCAGAACCCTAGCACTTTCGGTCTTCTTCTTCCTCTGTCGAATCCTCATCACTGTGGTTACCTCTAGAACCCTGGAAAGAGTTGTTAGTTAGTCACCTCTCAGGGGAACCAACCTGCCAGTGCCAGTGTGAGTTGGAAGAGTGAGCCCAGAGGAAAAGATATGTCACTTTGCCCTTTACATGTCTCTACTTCCAATGCAGGTGCTTCTCGTAACACTGTTCATTGTAGCTTTGAAGATGTTATGATTGCCCCTATTCAGTTCTGCCGACCCATGGTAAATTACCAGGACTCCTAGATGGTGGCACCACAAAATACTACTTGCTTGGTATCGGGGGAAAAAACACGACAAAGAGATAGAGGTGGCCATGTGCTCCATGACCAGGTTAGAGACAGGGCAGCTACCTTTCTTCTACCCAGCTCTTAAGGAGACAACTCAAGACAGGCCTCCCACTTCAAAGCGAAGACAGGCTTTCCCTTGGTAAAATACTACCCAAGGGGTTGCCCACTTTACTTCCCCTTGTTGTTGTTCAGTCATTTTCCAAATGTGTCTGACTCTTTGTGATCCCATTTAGGGTTTTCTTGGCCAAGGTGCCATGGTGATTTGACATTGTCTTCTCCAGCTAATTTTACAAATGAGGAAACTAAGGTAAACAGGGTAAAGTGACTTACCCAGATTCATACATCTAGTAAGTGTCTGAGGACAAATTTGAGCTCAAGTTGATGAGTCTTCCTAATGTCACTCTCTCCTCTGCCCCACCTCCTTGTCTCTACTTCCTCTTACATTCTTTAAATAACATGACTTCCATTAAATTCAGCATATAGGAGCCCTGTCCTCTGTGTTTGTCAAACTTAGGTGTAAGCATACTTGAGGGCTACTAGCCCAGGTTCTCTCTTGATCTGGTACAACAGGAAAGACACTGATAAGGGGTCGATAATCTCACTTTATTCTAGTCTAGTTTTCTTAGAAGAGGATTCCTGATAATGGGAGCATAACTCCTATAGCTTTCCCTAATCACCATTCTCGCAGGGGCCACAAAAAGGGGAGGGACAGCTACCCCTACATCTCGATGGGATCAGTAGAGACATGCACAACATGTGCTTTCCCTAAATCCCCTTAATCCTCAATGGGGGCCAGTTGAGACAAATATAGATTCCCCCCAAGCCTTGATGGGGCTTGATCAAGGCGTGCACAGCATTTGTGCATTCAGCCCTAAGGTTCCCCATTCACTGACTAATGACCACCTGCTTTAAAGGGCATCAGACAAAGAAGGCATATTGCTGGCAATAGCCTCACAACTTTACATCACCTTATACCTTTATCAACCTCAGTGGATGTTTAGGTTATTCATCATTATATAATTTTATGCAAGAGTGGTGGAGATGTTTTGAACTGTATCTGTGGAACTTATATCTAATACATGGGAACAAGAAAAAAAAGAAAAGAAAAAGAAGAAAGAAAAAAATAACAAAAAATTCACTTTACACACAGTAAAATCCACCTTACACTAAAATGTAATGTAATGTAATTACTAAATAGTAATTGTTTCTCTTTTACCCAGGAACCCTGAGGGTCTTCTCCCAGTTTGATTTTTTTTTTATTAAAGGGGTCATTCCTTGAGTAATTACTTAAAGAAGCCTATTCCTTGAGTGGGTGTATCTTATTAAAAGTGAGAATGTGATAAGACCTTAGCCTGAAAGGGCCAGGGTCTCACACTGCATCCTGGGTCCTGATTCTTCGTCCTGGTGAATATCAGGCCACTGGACCCAGATGGCCCAGGAGAAGAAAGTGAGGTTGGTGACCTCGCACAGCCCTCACTCAAATCAAAGTCAACTGCAAGTCATGTCATCACCTTGATGTCATGGTCCTCTTTGACAGTGAAAGATAAACACAACAACATTGCTGTTCCTAATATATTTTATGTTGTTGATTCAGCAATAAAACCCATAGCCCCAGATAGTTGCAAAAATGCATAAAGTATGAGTAATAAATAAGGGGAAATAAAGATTTTTTTTTTAAAAAAAGATTTCTTTCCCTTATTCTTGTCATTATCTATCTTCCTTTTCTGTCTATTTTAAACTTTTATATTTGATTCATGGACTTTATATTTGTTTAACCTTTCTTTAGTTTCGGTATTCCTCATGAAGTTAAAGCTTCTAGGGTACTTATTTTGTGTCCCTTCTAAACACTTTATATGTTATTGCCTTGTAGATCTTGTCCTCAGCCCCTTTTTTTGTTGTGCCTCCCTCCAAAAATTACTGATCCCAGTAGGAGATACAGAGGATATTGCTTCTTGGACATGGATATTGTCCCATGTCTCTCGTTGTACAAATCACTATTGACCTTTATATTCCCCTTGATCATTTCTTTCTCATTTGTCCTACTATCTTCTGGGAGTCAGTTGCCTTCAGATGGTCTGATTTTCCTTCTCCTGAAGAAGGATGGGTGGTTTCTGTAAGCACCAAATATTTGCAGGCAATAAGCATTGTAAGAACCCCATTTCCCTACATCAAAAATCTCCTCCCATAGGAGTAGTCATCATTTTCCCACCAATGAAACAAGATTTCCTCCTTTCTTCCCCCTTTTTCTATTCTCCGTTAAGCTTCCTTGTCCATTCTTCTATAGTCTCTTTTCTTCCTGAGAGACTGCCATAATTACTTTAAATTCCTTGTTAACTTTTGTCTTGATTAGGACACATCACTTTATTTCCCTCTATCATCTCCCTTTTCTCTTTTATCCATGCCCCTATTATGTAATTTATTTCCACCAAAAAAAATCACACTCAATTGACCTATAGACTGAGTCTTGTGAGGTTTAGGCCATGATTTTTCAGGCTTGTTTCTTCACTGTAACTTCTCTTTGATTTTTCCTTTTTTATATTTTATATGGCAAATGAATGATGAAATTCCTGAGGAAAACAAAGGCTCAATCTTCTGAGCATATCAGATTATTTAGTAGTGCATGCCAATTCCTCAACAAGTCAGGACCAGGCCTCTTCATCTTAGGACTGGACTCCTAACACGGAAGGAGACAGACTTAAATATTAAAAACAATTACTCAATGAGGCCAATTAATTACAAAGAAACAAAGAATATTAGATAAATTGATTTCTAATTAGAGGAAAGACTAGGAAATTTCCAAGTTGAGAGGAGGAGAATAAATGGGTGCAGTTCTGCAGAATTCATCCCAAGTGTCTGTAAATAATCGAAGGATCATGGAGACAATAACGAATTGATCAGCATGGAGTCAGTTTTCAGATAAGATATATGAGTTGCTTGAAATGTATGACTGTAAGAAAATTCCTTGCATCAATCTGTGGATGTGAATGGGTTTCTTGTCAACGTAACACTGGTCCTTGGTTAAAGAGTTTCTAAAAAGCAGGGAGAGGTGGTCCAGTTTCCCAGCCATGCCAGGGCTAGGTTCAAACAATACAATAAGGTTTCCTCCCAATTTCTACAGTTGACTAAAGTTTTCTCACAAGACATAAATTGGACTAGATCCATAAGTGAAATAGGAAGGGAACTGAGCTAGCTCCAGAATTGAATCACAATATATTAATCAATGAATCAATGTGGTTCACTTGGTTCCCACAATTAACTACTTGTCTTAATCTCCTCACTTCCTTCAATCTTCCTCAATTTCCCCTTTTGATTTATAGGGGATTAGGCAGCCCTCTCCCCTATGAATCACTTATCTATAAGCCAAATCCATAATGTTTTTCTCACAAATTCATAATCACAATTACATAAGACATGTTACAGATCAAACTGTTTAAAGGGGTAAACCAAGAAAACAAACATAAATACCATAAAACACAAGACCAAAGCAATCGCGTATTGATCATCAATATTAACTAACCTCAAGTCTCCTTTTATCCTAGCAACCCATATTCAATGTCCATTTAATCATCACATTTTGAGTCCCAGATGTCTCATGTAATTGTCTGGTCCCTGGACATCTTCTTTTGTACATCCTGGAACGGGCTTTATTGTCAGGACAGCTATGAAGGGCAGTTCCAAATCTAGAGAGTCCTAGATTGAAACCTGTCAAAATGTGCCAGCAACAAGATTTAATGTAGTTTAGTACAGTCAAATAAATTTGGTTCTCTGAACCAGACATTTCAGAGAATTACAGTTTTTATGTGCTGCTCCTTGTTTCCATATTTACCTAAACATACCAGACATAAGATACCAGATATAAGAATCTTTAAAAAAAAAATTCATGAAGTTCTAAGTTGTAAAATGAACTCTTCTTTTTTAAATGGCCAGATACCTCACTTTCTTTACAGTATTACAATGTCATACAAAATAATTTTATATGTAAAATTCTTAATCCAATTTGGAGAATTTGTTACTAAATTGTCAAAGTCTGACTATCCATGCTGGATGTACTTAGAAACCAGTTATATACATATATATTCAGTTCTTGGAGAAAAAAGTTTAATCCTGTTGCTTTCTCAAAATTTACTATTCCATTTAATTTGAAAACTTTTGTATGATATTTTTGTCTTATTACTCTAAATCCCCCTATAGGAGGATATTATCGCTATATACCATTACAGATTAAAATTGTAAAATTTTTCATACTTTATTACTATAGTAATTCAGAGATGTTGCAGAATCAGTCTCTTCATTATAGACATAGCATTGTATGTACAAGACTTCTACTGCTCTCCTGTCCTGATTATAGAAATTTTCTATAAAAAGAGAAGGGACACAGTTATAACAATATCAAGGTCACCTCCTAAAGGTCAATGACCTGAAATATACCATAACACAGGAAAGCTTCACTAACTCTGTTTGATCTCATGCACGAGTCTTATCTGACAACCAGTCATGTCATGCCAAAAATTTTTAAATGAAAACTCTCTTTATTACAATAAACATTATTATTATCGTTCTGTTTTAAAACAAAGTATACCCATAAATATTTGTTTTCAAATATATATTTATCACATTGTTTTAAAAATCTCAGCTCATAATTCTAAGAGCATCCAGTTATTTGTCTAACAGCATTTCTGATACAATGGTCTCTCAAGTTTCACAATATAAGAAAATTTGGAAATACAGCAATAGCATACACAATATCATGTATTTAAAACATGAAACAAAACAGTACCAATGAGATGACATCAGTTCAGCCAAGTGTATTTTCAAATTATCTTACATAGAAAATTATTAATCTTATTACCTTTGGTATTTTATACTAATTACATGTAAAATTAGGTATGTTATTATATTCAATTACAGAAATAATAATAATAGACAATATTTATATAGTGCTTAAAATATGCTCAACACTCTGGTAAACTTTGTATAGTTACGATATCATTTTGATCCTCACAAGAACCCTAGGAGGTAGGTACCATTATTATCTAAGATGAAATGGATTAATAGGGACAGAGAGTGAGGGTCTCTGAGCTGGGGAGGCATAAGGGGTGCCTGAGCTGGAGTGGGAGGTTCTCAGGGAGTCTCTGATTTAAACAATATTTTCTCTTTTCATGATCAAGGAAGGGTTAACAAGAAGTAGCTATAAAGTGCAAACCTTATAGCTATTTTTCACTCTGGGATTACTTTCAAACTAGCTGTGTTCCTTCATTATGCTAAAGCAATAGAGCTATCAGTATTCAGGAAAACATTGTCTAAGTGCTATTTAGCCTTAAAACTTTTACAAAATTTAATTCTAATTTTTCCTTAAAACAAATTCTACACAATACCACAGAGTTGTACCTCAAAAGTCATTAAGATATTTTAGCATATGTTGCTAAAGGGAAATGATTACTCTCCAAACCTCCAAAATCTATTAAGATTTTTAAAGCAGTTTTGCAAACTAAGAAATGTTCTTTTCTGTGATTATCTGGCTTTATTTCTGTAATTTCATTGTGACCAAGGCTGAAATGACAGGGAAAAATTATCTTGCAGGGGTTTTTTTCTCTTTTCTTATAACCTAATCTTCCACTGAAAGCCTAACGTGAGAGTGAGTTCTTCTTACTGGGACAACTGCTTCGAGTATGAATCTTTCCCAGCATTCTAAACTCTTTGCAGTTTTTTTTGGTAATCTTTCTGGGCAACTGGATTTATCTTTTGAAATCTTTCAAGGAAACAGAATCTAAAAACACTAAACAAAACTTAAGACAAAGATTTTTTTAGAAAAAACAGACTAAATAATAAGATAAACACATAATTGCTAGCCTTAATTTTTTCAATTTACAATAAGGAAAAGAACTGAATTAAACAAAGTGAATTATCATCTGAATCTCTTGCAGATTTATATCAGATGTCATACAGGTTTAGTTGTGTACAGCTTAATCATTCCTATAACTATTGGAGCTATCCCTGTTCCTATGTTGTCAAAAATCTATCCAAGGGGGAACCCATAGGTACCTTACTATTGCTGGAAACCATCTTCCTTTATGACCCATGGGGGAAAACTTTAAAAGAAACCTAAAACTTAATGCTAATTTTAAATCACCCCACTCTTTGGGGCAAACTTCCTAAACTTCCCCTTTCTTGGGGGCAGATCTAAAATTTAATTTAATCCAAATCCTAAACCACCACAATCCCTAGGGCAAACTTAATTTAAAATTAAAACTTTATCTGAGCTCAGAAGAAATAGTAATCAAGAACAGGAGTCTGACCTCAGTCTTCCATGAAAAGTCCCTTGTAAAGATTAACTAGAGACCTCTAGGGAGTTTTTCTGGAAGGCTGTCAGACTGGGGGTTGGAGTTCTCATTCAACCTATCTGGCTTCAACAAAAACTGTGGTAGGTGAAAAATGAAATGAATGAAGAAACAACGGCTCAATCTTCTGAGCATATCAGTTTATTACTTTATTACATTGAGCTAACTGCTTAACAAATTGGGACCAGACCTCTTCAACTTAGGACTGGACCCCAAATATAAAAGGAGACAGCCTTAAATATTAAAAATAAGTAATCAAATATAGCCAACTAATTAAAATGAAACAATACACAGTTAGATAATCTGATTTCTAATTGAAGGAAAGATTAAGAACTTTCCAAGTTGAGAGGGAGAGAGTAAATGTGTGCAATTCCCTGAATTCAGAAAAAGAGGTGTCTCACTCATCCTAAGTATCTGTAAATTAATCAAAGGAGAGTGGCAATAACAACTGCTTGATCAATATGAAGCCAGTTTTCAGATAAGACATAATGGGTTGCTTGAGATGTATGACTGTAAGACAACTCTTTGCATCACTCTAGATCTGAATGGGTTTCTGGTCAGCATGACATTGGTTCTTAGTTAAGGGTTTCTAAAAAGCAGGGAGAAGTGGTCCAGTTTCCTAGCCATGCCAGGGCTAGGTTAAAACAATGCAGTAAGGTTTTCTCCCAATCCCACAGCTGACTAAAGTTTTCTCACAAGACATAAATTAGACTAGATCCATAACTGAATAGGAAGGCAACTGAGCTAACTCCAGAACCAAGTCGAGTCCCAAGATGGAGCTAATGTGGTTCATTCAGTTCTCACAATTAACCATTTGTCCTAATTCCCTCAATTTTCCTTAGTTAATGGGGGAGAACTAGCCCCAAACAGATACAAGGCTCACTTGCATTTAATGGAGTGCCAGACAACCCTTCATACATGTCCTGTCTTTGTTCCCCTTGTTCCTCAGACCTCTGTATCTTCTGCTTTTTTGAATTTCTGGTGCACTGGATGGGATGGATGTGTGTGAGAGAGGGATATAGAAGCGAAATCTGTTGTAAGCTCATGAGCCAGCTTGTGCAGTCTTGTGGCTGAAGCATGGTGGGGAGTTGGGAAAGCAGTGCTGAGTAAACTTGTTAGAGATTAGGGGGTAGATTTCTCTGGCATTAATTCATTGAATTGTTACCTCATTTGGGTTTTTGATGTCCTCGACCATGGAGATAGCTGAGGTTGTTTTCATTCTTGAGCATATTTCTTATTTTGAAGAGGTTTGAGAAGTGAGGATTGGAGAAAATATACTGTCTATCATATCGGTCATATGACACAGAAGTAGTAAGTGCTAGAGGTATAAAGTCAAAAATGAAGTATTTCTTATCTCAAGAGACTTATATTCTACTGCAAGAATAAAATATTGTACACAGACAAACGAATAAATGCAAAATGAACAAATACAAACTAAATTTGAAATAGATTGAGGTATGGTGTAATATAGTGATAGAGAGCTTTACTTAAAAGGACATCTACTAAACCTTGCTCCTCTTACAAAAGCAGATTGGCTAACCAATTCTTAATTTACCTTGATGGTGCACAAAATATCTTTCTGAGAGCAAGAGCAAATTGTTCTTTCCATTTAACTATGCTCAGAGCCATAACTAGCACTTTTGATGCCTAGAGCAATTGCTGTCTAGAGCATCAAGCAGGGCAGAAAAGTACCTCAAACTAATTTTATGATTCATGATGTTGAAAATAACACAAGTAATAAATTCTGGTTTAGGGGATAGAATTTCACAGGTAAAATGATGATGTTTCATACTTACAAATATAGAAGTTGTGTTTTTAGTTGTGTCACATTCTTCAAGATCCTATTTGAGGTTTTCTTGGCAAAGATACTGATAGTTTGCAATTCTTTCTCCAGTTCATTTTACAGATGAGTAAACTGAAGCAAATAGGGTGAAGTGACTTGCCAAGGGTCACACAGTTAGTAAGTGTCTGAGGCTGGATTTGAACTCAGGTCGTCCTGGCTCCAAGCACAGTGCCCTGTCCACTGTACCACCTAGCTGCAAATGACAAAGGTAATTGTTCTTCTGAATCTAACTCTTAACAAAGAAGAATTAGCTTTTGAAGGAGAAATTATGGGAATGAAAGCAAGAAAGGATGATTCCAAGAAATTTTAAAAATTTCTTTATTATGAACTTGACAAACATGAATATTCATCTCAGAATTTGGGATGGAGGAGAAAAATGTTTGGAAAAGTCTAAGATATACCAAATAATTGTGAGGACTATGAATATTAAAGCTTTCAGAAAAAGGATGGGTAGGATTCTATAGCCTAAAATTCTACAGCAGAACTTAGCCCAGGAGAAATGAAAAGTTACAAAGACACAAACACTACTCTTCTAGATTGAACACAGAGTATAGATTTGGAGCTGGGAAGACCTCAGAGGTCATCGAGCCCAATCTCTTCATTATACCCATGCGAGGACCGAGAGAGTAGGAATCTTGCTCAAAGTTACATAGGTAACAAGTGGTTGATTTAGGACCTGAACCCAGAGTCCAAATCCTCCAGCATTCTTTTTCATTAAACCACACTGTCTTTTTTATTGAACGTTGTTTTTTTTTAACTTTGTCAGGTTTTGCCCACTTTATGATTTTCCAGTAAAATTTGGTTGTAGATATTTCAAAATGAAACCAGGGTACAAATTAAGGTCTTTAAAAATAAGTTAGTTTTGACATGTCATTTAGAACTCATAGGGCATGGTAGTTGAGTGAGAGAGAGTTCATTCTTTTAACTAGGACTTTTGGCTGGGAAAAATCCTTCTTTGAGCTACTCTTGAATTAAAATCATGACCAAAGCTACAAGGAGCGTGGAATTATTTGCTTTAAAGGGATCTAAATGCTATTGAGTTCCTAGTCTTAGAACTGAAAGGAAAAAATTTGTTTATATGATGGAATAATTATACAGATATTGGTGAAATTTCTATATACATGAGAAGTTGGATGGTGGTACAATTGAGGACAGCTCTGGAATTTGCTTAGTATTGAAAACCACATGAGTTGGCTTCCATCTGGTTTAGCCTCAATTAGTATGCCATTTCCAGTTTAAAATATCTTATATTTTTAATTTCTTCAAGATAGGAACACCTGCATTTTCTTCCTCACATCTGTCTGTTCGACTAATGTGTACATTTTCCTTTGTCAGCAGTTGGCTACCAGATGAATTTTAGATAAATGGCCATCAACTTACCTTACAGTTGTTTTATGATGATGTTTAAATGAAATAGTTACAGCAGATACCCTCAATAAGACAGGGCCTGTACTCTCTGCAGTTCACTGAATCCATATGGATGAGAACAGCTGGAAAGTTGGTTTTGCTTCCTGAGGCCAATATTTGTGTTGCCAACCATGACTCACACTTGCTGACCCTTGTATAATACATCACATTTGAAAAAGTGTTGATCACTCCTTTCCATTTCGTGATGGATGATGTTCCATAAAACTGATGGTGGTGTAAACTACTGGTGAGTTTGCGTATCTGACAGATGTGGGTGAGGAGTATAGTCAATAAATAACATTACATTTCAAAGGAACAGGCCTTGTTCTCAACCATGTGGGTTAAGCTATGATGCCTAGAGAAGCAGGTATAGAAACTGGTACAGAAATCTTTTTAATTTATGTCCAAGTTTTAGGATATGTTCTGGAAAAATACATAACCTCAGGGTCTCTGCTGTGGGAACAGCTATATAAGACCATTTTGTACTTTGGATGATGCCAGGATGAACCTATCGAATAGCAAATTCCACTCTGTAGAGAATAAAGCTCTGAATGTCAATGTGGTGTAGGGTAAAGAGTGCTGCATCTAGAATTAGGAGAGACCTGGTTTCAGTTCATGACCCTGAGATTCTCTAATTGTGTGGCCTTTGACAAATCACTTCTGCTTGTAAAAGAGGTACCTGCAATATTTAGCTTATTGGTCTTTGTGAGAAAAGTGCTTTGCAAACTTAATGATAATAACCAGGAGTGTTTGGGTAAATTTTTAACAACCCGCTCTCTCAAAAAATGTATGCATGATACATTTTTTAAAAGTTTAATCTGAATCATTGGCATTTTCTTCATCACTTTTTAAAGAATATACAAACAGCAAAACAATAAATCCAATACTGATTTGCAGCATTTGCCAGTTTCTGAGGTGTTCATGCTGAAAATTTAACAATCAACTCTTAAGAGCCAGATTGAATTGACTGTAGTGCACTCCTGTTAATAATCTATATTTGCATAGTAATTTAAAATTTGCAAAGCACTTTCTTCATAAGGCTCCACTTTGGTAGGTAGGACCTTGTCAAAGAAAAAATATTAATACTGTACTCTGAAGTTTAGGCACAAGTCTCTCAGAAACAATTTTTTATTAATTTCACACTGTTATTAATAGCATTTGTAAAGTACCTTGGGTTTGCAAGCACTTATCCTATTATCTCATTTCATCCTCACAAACCTGTGCCCTAATTTTATAATTGAGGAGGCTGAGGCCAAGAGAAGCTAAGTGACTTGCCCTGGGTCACACAGCTAGTAAGTGTCTGAGATAGGATTTGAACTCAGCTCTTCCTGACTCCAAGTCTAGTACTTCGTTCATTCTGCCATTTAGCTGCATGAATCCAAGCATATTTAACCAAGAAACACAAATGTCCAAATTGTCCCATTCCTCCCCCTGCTCAGTGTCCTTCGACCTGTGTCTCTATCCCCAAGACAGTTTGAAGTAACATTTATAGGGATCTTGAATAAGGAAAATGTTATAATATGTTAAAACACAGTTTTGAGTTAACATCCTACTTCAACAAATAGAATTGTTGTCACTTAGTAACCTGTTTGTTCCATCTTTGACCATTCCCTTTAAGGCCTGAAAGGGACTTCTTCCCTGTGAAATTTATATATCATGCCTTTACAGTTATAAAGAGGGAGTTCCCTTTAGGTAAGTCCAGCTAATCCCTTCAGAGAATGAAAAAGATGATTTTAACGAGACAAGATACTCTGTTCAACTTCCTATCCTTTTGTTCTTGACTTTTTATACCCTTTCAAATAGGGGAAAATTTGGCAAGGGTGTTTAGATTAGAGAAATATTTATTTATTAATATTTCTAGAGAAATGAAAAAGGAGATTTTTAATATGCTGCCACAGCCTGTCTTAAATGCCTTGCCAAAGGTACACAATCTTGTCTATGAAGTTCCAGTGTACAAAACAATATATATTTGGAGACTCATCCAATAGTTGGCTTGACCAATGACCCTTCTTGAAAGATGTCTGAACTGAACTGAAATAATTCATGTTCATTGGGTTGTCTGAACTTATTGGAATAGTTAAAAGGTCACACGCAGTCCCTATGATCTAACTGCATTCATCTGGATAACAAGAAAAAGACCAAGAATCTCCCCTGTGTTAGTACTTTATCCTATATTTTCTTGCAGTAGGGACTAATTGTTTCATGTACAAATCTTGATTCCATTGTTAGAGGGGAGGTTTCCTGAGGACAGGGACCTACGGCATTTATACATTAAAAAAACCCCAGTACTTTCCCTAACAGTGTTTTACACATAGTAGCGACTCAGTAAATACTTGTTGATTGATTATGAGTGGAATAGGTTTAGTGAAGACTTCTCAGATTGTAATTTTTCTCCCAGGGGTGAGGTAAGGCCTAAAGGCTCAAGGTTACAATATTTTTAGAATAGAATAGTTCCATATAAGGATATAAAACTGTGTAGTGTATTAGGGTCTCAATGATTGGACAAAACTTACATAATTCCTCGATGTCTTCATTTCAAAAGGGATTGGTTAGATTTCATGTCTAGAATGTAAGACCATATTCTCAGCTAATGAGGATAATGGTCAGTGGGGGGAGGAGGGACTTGCGTTAGGGTCTATATAAATCACTGCCCTTTTCTTTGTCTTCGGCTTTCCTACTTCTACAGGTAAGCCCCGCTTCTCGAGAATCGAATAAATCTCTTTTCTGTCATCACTTTGAGAGGCCTCTGAGTAATTGATTTATGTAGGGACCTGAGCCATCCCACACAATTATAAAAACAGAACATTTAAAAAAACGTGAAGTGACATTTAGGGAAATGGAACTAGATACGTTATAGGAGATGACTCTCTTCTCAATAATCTATCTGAATATGTAAACATTACTCATAGACACACCCATGTGTAGGAGACTCAACTTACTTATTATACAATGCCTCCCTTGTTTCTTTTGTTAAAAGATTTTTTATTGAAAATGCATGTGGATTTTGGAAAGCTTGTGTAAGGCTGGAATTGCATGTAGAAACAGGATTCCTAAATTATTGGGGAAAACCTTAGCAGAATGCAACATATTTGTGATCTGGCATGTTGATTGCCATATTTGGTGACTACTTTCCAGCATTCAGTATCAACTGGAAACATGAAATGTACCATGGCCAGCATTTGGATTTGAGGGGAATAATCCTGCCCTAGATATATTCTCTCTCTGTCTCTGTCTCTTTCTCTGTCTCTCTCTGAAAGTCATATTCTAAAACATCATTGCATTGAAGATGAAGCTGATATAAAGAGGAACTGACTAAATGAGGAGACGCTCATATTGTTTAAGACCTGCCTTTCCTTACAACTTTATTCTAGCTATTAATGCCACTTGAAATTATTATGCATTAATATTTTCCGTTGGTGTTCATTTCGAGTGGCTTTGACTCCTGAACTCCTTGTTTGTTTATGTCCTTACTTGACTTTGAATTATCGTTTTGTTCTTTCACATAACCTCCACGTGAATCTGGAGCTGTCATAGGCAAGATGTTGCTTTGTATGATTTGTACATTCTGTCCCAACATTACGTGCTGTACGATGTGTGTAATGACTCCCTGAGAATGGGTTATGGGTGGGTGGCTCTTATTTCTATTTCCTACATCTACTTTAAAAAGAGGAATGTTATGGCCTTAGATCAACACTCTAGAAAGAAACTTGCTGTGGAAATATGCACAAGTACCTAATGAAGACAATAAAGTCTAGTCTTCTTATCTTGGCAAACCAAGCTATCCCTATAACTATGTGCACCTAGTGATGGGAAATTATTCAGGTTGTGTAGCTACAGTAGTGCTTTTATGGTTTCTGGCTGGAGAACTAGAGATTAAAACACGAGTAGATACCTACAGAAGATTGGTATGTATGTGTATCTATCTACATATCTTTCTAGACATAGATATACACATATTTGTGTATATATGTATATGTATATATGTACATATGCATGAATTCATAAACATGTACCTATATATACATACTTGAGAGTATATGTAGAAATCACTGTAGTAGGGCATTTATGAAATGGGCTTTGGATAAAAAGCCTTATGAAGGTGTACTGTCATTGTGCTAGGTTACCAATCTAACTTGTGTAGCTAGCCCATTTACCCAGGAGATTAGTGAATAGGTACTTAGCTCTGTACTTGGACCATTTTATAACTGTTGTTGCAAATCCTGTGGTTACAGAAAAGGAGAATGTAGTTATGAGTGAATCCAGATACAGCTCTGACTTGAAACCAAGTAAGTGTGGATAAAGGAGAGTTCACCCACTCAGTCCCGACGTTTTGCCTGCAAGCTGTGGATTAACTATGGTGGATTGCTCTTTAGGATAAAATTCCATTGTTATGTGCTTTATTTCCTTCTTTACTTGTCTCCAGAAAGATCCTCAGAAACACTCTGCCACGGACCTCGATTAGGCAGAGGCACTGACAATATTTGATTTAGAATCGAGCTTCAAGTGAACAATCTAGTCCACTTCTTTGGGGAGATGGGACAGATAAGAGGATTTTCATATCATCCAGTATCCTGAAGCATTATTTCATGTTGAGAAATTGTTGCTAACATTCCCTTCCAATTCTTGTCCTCTGGAGTATATAGTCAGAACAATAACTTATATGAAGCTACTGGAGCTTTGCCCCAGGATGAAAACTGAGAGGGCATTTGAATTTAACAAACAAGCTCATTTTTTGAGAAACAGGTGATGATAATGGGAACTCAGACAATGGGCAATTTGGGGAACCCAGTCAGAGGTTCTGGTGGCAGGGGGCAAAGGAGTGGAGGGGTGGTACTGTTAGGACATGGGCTGCTGCCTGTCTGATCCCTGCCTCCTTCCTTCTGTTTCCGAAAGACATCTTTAATCTGCCTCTGCCTGGTCTCCCTCCCCTTAAGACTTTTCCTTCCCTCTTTCATTTTCAGGTGAAACAAGCTCTTTTCTTTCCCCCTACAACAAGCATGTGACACTTCCACTACGGAAAGCCAATAATAATCCTGGTGGTAAAGGGAAGAAATCCAGGGCTTCCAACTCCACCCCTACTCCCCAAGTTGTTCGTTGTCTGATGGGGCAGGCAGGAGTCCTGGGGTCTTACAGCTCTGTTGAAGTTGTGTGCTCTTAAGTGACCTCACCAGACTGACATCAAAGTCTGCCTTTGGAAGGTATAGTCATGCTGATGGAGGAAGCAAGTGACATATGTTTTTACTTAGGAAATGTCTTCTATTTGGGTGCCAATGTGGAGGGGTGCCCTTCTTAGTCACTTGGAGCATAAAAAGCAGCCCACGAGGAGTAAATGTTTTCAAATTTGATGTACTCCTGTTAAGAGAATTAATGGAAACTTCTGACCAGATGTGTTTCTGTATAGAGGCAAAGTGCACCTTCATGTACCTGTACCAGCACTATATCCTTGTTGAATATCCTTTTCCATGCTGTGGCTAATTAAACTTTTTTTTGTTGTTTACTATTTATGGTCTACAAGTTCTAATATCAAATCTGAATCATCAGACCTAACTATATTAGATCTGGCCTATAGTATTAACTGGGACTTAGCTTCTAAGCTGAACCAACCTAGATTCTATATCTCTGCTGTATACCTGAAATTAACTTATAAATGGTGGAAAACCTCTTCAGTTAGGTCATCTAATCCAGTTTTGTCATTGTACAGATGAGGAAACTAAATTTCCTCATCTATAAAATGAGAAGATTGGACAAGTATAGCTTCAAAATCTCTGATATAGGTAAAATGTTGTAGTCCTCAACTGAAGTAGGGTTGGGTGATGAGAGTGAAATTGTCTAATCCTCAACA
This sequence comes from Notamacropus eugenii, assembly GCF_028372415.1. NCBI lineage: Eukaryota > Metazoa > Chordata > Mammalia > Diprotodontia > Macropodidae > Notamacropus > Notamacropus eugenii. The sequence goes on from NC_092872.1 coordinate 149,049,784, forward strand.
CATAATTATCTCTGCTTACTACTGTTTTAAGGAAGAATATAATTAATTGTGCTACAGTGTTTGTAAGATGCTTAAAGATAGGTAGAATTCGGATTTCTGAACTAATTCAAGTAAAATTTAGTCCAAATCAATAAGCATTTATTAAGGAATGTTTTATGAAGAGAAGTTTGAGCTAATTATTAGTACTCTTTTTTGTTAAATTATCCTGTATTTATTTACTTGTTTGTTTAATATTGGTATCTCCCAGTAGTACAGGAAACAAAGTCAGATCACGGAGAAACCAAAAAGATGCTAGGTCCATTGGAGGTGTGAAAATTTGGCTAGACCATAGAGAATATGAAGGGGAGTACATGAAATAAGCACACAAAATAGACTGGTGGTAGATTGGGAGGGCTTTCAACACCAGGTAAAGGGTTTTGAAAATGACTGTCAACTGTAGGAAAGTGTTAGATGCAGTTAAACACATGAGTTCTTTGATTAAATCAAATGGAAAAAGAGTCTTGGAGTGACATGAAGGAGAGATGGGAGGGGGAACAAAATAGATGAAAGAAAACCTATTTTTTTGGTTATTGTATTACCCCAGAAAGGAAAAAATGAAGGTCAGTAAGGCTATTGGATTTGAGGGTTAAGAGAAAGAAAAGGGTTACAAATAATGTAAGGTAATGTCCTATTTAGGGTTGCCCTTTAACATGGAATAGTTTAGTGCTGAAAGGAGCTGAAAAAAGCATTTTTGCATGCACAAAGATAATTAAATCAAATGACAAAGGATGTAATATATTGTCCTGTTGCTAGGTGAACAGTTTGGTACCTGAAAGGTATAGGAAATAAACAACTGTGGCTTAATAAACACTGCAGAAATACATGCATAAGAAAACACTTTTCAAATGGAATATGAGTGTGAGACAGAAAATTATTTGTGGCGTGAATAAAAATGATCAAAGCATCTTGAAAAGCAAGAGCACTTAACGTTTTTAGTGTCTCAGACACCTTTGGCAACTATTTTGGAACCTCTACAAGTAGAAAAGTCAACTGATAAGAAGACTGCAACTAGAGGATGAGAAGAATTCATTGGAATGTAATTTAATAGTAGTCCATATAAAATACCCTTTTCGGGGCCAAAAAAGTGAATTGTATACAAGAACAGGGTAGAGAACACTGGGCTTAAACGTAAAATCACATGGGATTACTCTGAAACTCTTAGTTATCCACAAGCCCATTGTGAGCCTTGTTATTATATGTTTTTAAAAAAGTTATTGAATTTTATTCATAATGATGCTACTGTCATAATTGGGGATGATTGATCAGGCCTCAAAAATAAAGTTATGGCTTGATAATAAAGGTCGTCTGCTTACTTTTGCTTTTAACCTTGAGAAGCAAAGTATAGAGCTAAACAAATTGCTGGAAAATTTGACTCACCTATGATGACTTCTGAATGGTAATGTTAAAGAGTATACATATGTCTAAGTATTCTACCAGGTCTTTACAAAAGTTCATTATATGTGAGGATAGAAAGGAACAAAAAACAAAAATAAAAAGGTAGAAATGAAAATGTATAATTTCCAGATCATATTGTAACAAAAACCAGTAACGAATAATGGAAATTCCAAAGAAAAGATAACAGTCCCTAAATGGAGACAAAGTAATAATACTCTGAAGAGCAAGTGGAACAAAGAATAAAGTATAGGGAAAATAAAAAAGCTGTGTTAAAGATAATGTTCACAATGAAACAACACACTAAAACTCATGGGACGCTGCTAAAGCAGTTGTCAGGGAAATTTATTTTAATAATATAGAAAAAGAGACTCAATGGCTTGAGCATGCATTTAAAAAGATTAGAAAATGAACAAATTAACAATCCTTAAAGGAGGTTAAAAAAAGACAAAAAAAATCTTGGAAACTAGAGAAGAAATAAAGAAACTTGAATATGAGAAGTTCACAAAATTTACTAACAAAATTAGGAACTATTGTTTAAAAATAACAAGAACAATAAATCATCGGTTAATTTGAGTGAGGCTAAATGAGATTTCTAATGGGGAGTGCATGGAGAAAAAATAAAGAAGGCCAAGGACAGAATCTTGAAGACACTGAGGAGCATTCACCTTAACGAACTGGAAAAGAAAAAGAACCCAGGGAAGAAGAGAGAAAAGGAATAAAATTTAAGAAACAAAAGTGTGTGAAGTTGTGAAAGGAGTGTTTTGCTTCATGACAGGGGATCTTGGCTTTCAGTCCATCTCAGATATTCTTTAGCTGTTGTACCATGGGAGATAGTGGGTTTAGTGGAAAGACCGTCCTCTATTTGAATTTGAGTTTAGAGGATCTGGATTTGAATGTTGGCTCTACCAATTACTATTTGTGTGATCTTGGCTGCCATTTAATGTCTCTTGGTCTCAGTTTCTTCATCTGTAAAATAAGGGCCTCTTATTAGATGTTTTCTAAGGTGCTTTTAAACTCTAAAATGATATAATTCTATTTAATTATGGTGGAAATGCCTCCCTTATTCCTAGGGCATTTGCCTAGATGTCTCTAGGAGGACAGAAGGGAAGAGATGAGGCTGTCAGCAGCCTTGGCCTGCTTTTGAAGTGTCCAGGGAGTGTCTTTATAATACTGAATAAATGATCCACCCCAGAACATTTTTTCCCCTCTCTCTAATTTCCATTAGATCCTGCCTTTAATTTGAATCATGTTAGTGAATAGGAATACAGAACATATATGGGGGAAGGGGATGTCCCCCAAAACACTAATTTAGAATTACGCTGGATTGATGTTAGAATATATTGTTGTTCAAAGAACAGTGACTGCAAAGATTACTTAGGTTCAAGGGAATAATTCTACCTCTTCTCTAAAAATGAATAACAATGAAAAATAATAATGATAGCTGACACTACCATAGTGATTTAAGATTTGTGAAGCACTTTACATTCATGATCTGATTTGATTCTCAGCCACTGTGAGGTAGGTGCTATTATTATCTTCCTTTTATAGCTAAGGAAGCCTAGGGTTAAAGAGGTGAAGTCAGAGGGTCACTGAATAATCAATTTCTAGCTGGAAGAGACCTTAAAGGGCATTTGGTTCAACCCCTTTATTTTACAGATGGAGAAACCAGGTCTAAAAAGGGGAAGTGACTAGCCCAAAGTCATAGGCAGAATGTGGCAAGTCAGGGAGTAATCAGTTCTACCTAAAGATACACACATAAATCAATTATCCAAGTAAATCATTTGGGTTTTATAGTATGAAAATTGGGAAGGAAAAAAGGCAAAGAAAGAAAAAGTATGTTTATTCTTCCTTTCTGTATAAACGCTCCTTTGTCTATATATAAAATGAGATGGTTAATCTGATTAGTGTGTAAAAGCCATTTAATAGTGACACATAATCCAGACAAGTAATGACAGGGCTAATGTATTGATTTTGTGTCATGGTGATGTGGGTAGTACATCTAAAGCCTTAAATAATGTTCCCAGGGTACTTTCCAGGGTGGCCAGCTAAAGCAAAAGAGGACAACATATTTAATGATCTGGAGAATACAGACTCCTTAAGGTCAATAATATGTACTTAACCTTTAGGCTTTCCATGTTGTCTACTTGCCCAGCTGGTTTATGAAGTGTATGTTAACATGATTGGGGATTTAGGGTAGTGATCACTTGATCTCACAGACATTTGCTGCTGTTACATAGAAATGTTGAACAAATCCATCGTGGCTTCTCCTTAGTCAATTTCCTCCCTCCCTCACTGAACAGCCAGCAGCAATTCCTCATTTTGTACTTAATACACAAGCAGTTACTGAGCATGCAGTCTGCTTAAGGGAACAGATCTTCTCCTGTGACTGAGAAAATTGTTCTTCATATATTCATTCTTAAAATTTCTCTCAACCTATTAAACATATGTAGCCCTTCATTCCAATAATACTTTTGGTTTTGCTTTTGGCTTGGTGTATTGCATGACCTGGCTTTTACTTTAGTAGGAAGGAAGGAAGGAAGGAAGGGAGGGAGGGAGAAAGATGATACAGGGAGGGAGGGAAAGGAAGGAGGGGGAGAGAGGAAGGAAGAGAAAGATGGACAGAAAGAAGGAAGGGTGGAAGAGAGGGAAGGAGAAAGCAGTTGCTATGTATTAACAATGTTCCATGTTCTTTGCGAAGCACTAGGATTACAGATTCAAAATGAGGTTTTACAAAACCCTTTACTCAGCACATGCTTTCCAGGTAGGGAGTGTGTTTATCTAATTTTTCTGAAGAGCAAACTGAAGCTCTGAGAAGAGGTTACCCAAAGTCATGCAGGTGATTAATAGTAGACCTGAGTGTCTAATTGATACATCTGATATTTGTTTGCTCATTTAAAATTATATATGTTCTAAAATACATGAATCTGGTTAGTTCTCATTTCATTCAGAGAGCTCACTAAAGCTACAGGAGCCATTCCAGCTTTGACAATTGTTCCCTATATTCAGAAAAATATTGTAGCATCAACAAAGGAAAGAAATTATCACTTCATGAGTTTCAAATAATGTTTTTTTGTCCAATGTTCAATAGACATTGTAAAGGGATATTTCACTGAAAGAAATACCCAATCACTTAGTTCAATGCCAACCAATTGAAAATGCAATTAAATTCAGCAAAGATTTATTAAGTAACAACTGTATGCATGGCACCATGCCAGAGGCTTGGGATTAAAAGACAAAAATTCAATGAGCTCCTGTCCACGAGGAAATTATACACAATTATTTCTCCTTAAGCATAACAAGTACATAGTAGGTCAGAGTTAACTGTCTCTAAGTGACTGCCTAAATAAACATTTTACATTTTAATTAGTTTGTAAGCTTTTCTAGCACAGGAACCCAAGATACCTACTACTTTTGTCTTCCTCAAGGTACCTAGCTGAGGGCCATGCACTGAAATAAGGAAATTAATAAATGCTTGTATAGCAATGAATGGATGAGTAAGTGGACACATGACAAGCAGCATAAGGAGTTTTAAAAATTTAATTTTACTTGGGTAGTTTCTTTGAAGTCTTGGCTTGACTCTAGCAAAAAAAATGTATATATTTGAGTCATTCTAGGTATGCAAAATACATTTTGCTCTAATTGTTTAAATTCTTAACAAAACTGCACTAAATTAATGTGCTCTTCGTACAAAGTTGACCTTTAATAGACAACTTGAAAAACTGCTGAAAAGCTAAATAATTAGTCTCTAACCTGTGTGATAAATAATTTAGCCTGAAGTTCTTTGAAGGCAGGAACCAAAGAGAGCCACACTTCAATACCTGAATAAAGTACGTGCTCAGTAATTTTTTTCTACACATATATTAAAACTCACTATTATGTGCACCATCAGACCATCAATTCTAAAATCAGAATGTATAATGAGCAAGATGAAAGAATATTAATGAAAAAAGGCACACAATTACGAAGACTTAACCCTGAATTATTTAAACAAGCTGTTGAAAATAAGAAATGGGAAATGGACAACGGAAATGACATGGAAACAAACTATAATGATTTAATCTAAAAGTTAAAGAAACCAGTGTGAATTAATCTCCAACTAGGAGACCAAAAAGACCCAGGAAATGTCTTAGCAAACATTCCACTCTTTTATTTGCAAAATGAGGAAAGATGGCTGGGCAATACCAGGTTAAAACACAGACTCTCATAAAATCTTGAGAAGGTTGATAGTTGCTCTAAGTACTATCATTTCAATGCATCAGAGGGCAGTGAGGAGTAAAACCAGTCTAAATAAAGCTTGACAAGATATCCTGCTAAGCAAAGTTATCCCAAGGGAATTCAAGGATGAAAATGGAAAGAATACCACAAACTGAAGAGAAATGGACATGACTTGCATAAATTATTACTACAAATGTTGTCTCCATCAAGAGTGGTGAAACCAGCATCACTGAAGGTGATGTTAAGATATACTTATAGCAGAAGTAGAAATAACATTAAAGAGAACAAAGACTTGAGAAGTGTATACTTTGCTTATGGTATCAAGTTGATATAAAGTGTATCTGTGTTGAATATATCAAAGGTGTGTAAAACTCAGAATGAACTGATTTTTTAAAAGATCCACAACTGCTGACCTCTGTGCCTATTCTTTCATCTATACAAATATGAGTGTCATGTATATGTGAATTGACGGCATCAAAAAAAAAGGAACAGCCTTTTTTCCAATGATATTCAATAATGTACATAACTTTACCATCTCACAATGGATTGAAACATGTAAAGATATATAAGATGCCATTGTGCTTACTGTTTGTTCATTACATATTTTTTAAATTAGACTCAGTACATCAGATACCACCTTAGCAGCCCTTTTAATAAAGAGTGTTTCCTGCCCATATATCAAGAGGTATAATGAGGAAATACAAAGGATATACAAAATACAAACTAATTTCAGAAGGGAAGAGAGTATTTTCTAATTGAAAGGATCAGAAAAAGGACTTTTATACGAGGCCATACCTTATCTGTGCTGTGAATGAAGTTAAGTAATCTAGAAGTCAGAGTTGAGAAAGAGGAAGTACATTCTAGGCATAGCTGTCCAGTTGTATAAAAACATAAAGGTGGAGATATATCTAATAGCTTGAATGCTAATTTGACTGGTAGAGGGATAAGGGGAGTAATACACAAAATAAGACTGCAGACTGTAATCCAGTCTGTAGACATTTCTAATTGCCAGGTTGAGAATTTTGTATTTTATTCAAAAAGCAATAGGGAGCCACTGAAGATTTTTTAATGAAGGATGACATGATCAGATTTGTATCTCAGGAACATCACAGTCGTGAAGAAGATTGATTTCTAAATTAAGATTAATTATTTAATGTAGTAATTAATTAAAACAGATACCAACCAGAAAGATATTGAAATAAACTAGACAAGAGGTGATGAGGACCTGAATTAGGATAGAAGACATGAGTGAAGAGGAGACAAATGTTAGAGATGTGGAAATAAAATTAACAAAACTTTGCAACTGACTGGATTTGAGGATTGAGGGAGGCAGAAGAAGTGAAGGAAGAAGCTAAGTAATTAGAAGGATGGTGATGCCATCAAGTTTGAAAGAAGGATAGGTTTGCAGAGAAATATAATGAATTCCATTTTGGATAATTTGAGTTTGAGATACCTATGGGCTCAAAAAGATATTTATCAGGCACATTGGTAGTTTGATGACAGATTTCAGAAGAGAGATTAGGTTTGACTGTGTATGGATTAAGTGGTTCTCTTTGTGGAGATAAAATCTGAAACCATAGGATCTGATGATATCACCAGCAGATAGTGAGTAGTAGGAGAAGAGAATGATATTGCCAAGGGAGAAAAGAATAGAGGGATGAGAATAAAAGCAAGGATAGAAGTGCACATGAGTCTGAATTTACTCATTGCCTTATATAGTCCACAAATATTAATTTTCATTTCATCCTAAATCAGGAAAAAATGAGAATGAGTCTCAAAATCAGTATTTTTCAGTTTCATTTTATACATGTGGAAACAATTTAATTTAAATCTCAGAGGAAGCTATTTATTAAAATGCTATTTTAAAATTGTTTACTCAATAGCTAGCTATATAGATGTGTTACTGCTAATTTTAGAATTCCATGTTTTAACTCACTGCCTAGATTTACACAGGTAGAGTCAAAGTCAAAGAGCAGGTTCACAGTCAGGAATTTTCTTGGACTTTGTTTTTTGTGTTTGAGTGCATACTCCTTATCTGAAATAACATGACCAAGAAGGAAATGAAGACTTTTTCTTACTTTTTAAATTTTTTTTTTTTAGGAATATGAATTTGTACCCTTTAAATGAATCAAACAGAAGTTGGAATTTACTTTGGTAGCTGGTTGGTAGGAAGAGAAATACTTCTACAGAGAATTTCTACAATTTAAATCCTATTTTCCCAAAAATTTTCATTATAAAATTGAAGATTATCATTCCAGAGAAACTGACTCCTTAAACATAATACCATACTTAAGAATCTTGTAAGTTTTTTTAAGGTAACACAATTATAAGGATATCATACGTATATGTGTAAACATTAATATTATTTAAAATAATTTTCAGTGTCACAGTGAATGTCTAATATCTGGGCTTATTCTTGATTCTTCTCTGATAGCTCAGATGTCTGAAAGACAGCTCAGTTGTTCCCCCCATTTTATCCACCTAGCCCATTTCCTTCCCCCATCTTCCTAGACCCTCCCCCAATGGATAGTAGAAAAGAATAAAATGACAGTTTTTCCAGTTCACCCAGGCTCAATTCCCTAGCATTTGTGGAAAACTGTTGGCTTTAAAAATGGACTGGTTGATCTAAGCTGAAGGAAGGGAAGAAGGTAGAAGCAGAGCCAAGACAATGAGGGACTGAATTTTCTGAAAGACTTGGCAAAGGAGTAGTGATTATGTAAGCAGCTAGCTGGTATTTATAATGGATAGAGCTCTAGGTCTGTGGCGAGTGAGGGGAACAATCATTTAGCAAGTGGCTAGTACTGTGCTAAGCACTTTACAAATATTACCTCAGTTGATAATGAGGAGAATTTGGAGGAAGATACTGGAAGATTATAAAGAACTCTGCCTTTGTAGAATAGCAAAAAAAAAATCATAAAGTAAAAATAAGTTTACAGAAAACTTGGCACAAAATCCAAATATACCGTGTTGTACAAAAAATATTTATGGATGAAACTCAAAGGAAGAAAGTGGATACACATAAAATGAAGAACTTCATCAACACTTCTATAATGCTCTATTTTTTTTCCATTCAAAAACAAACATAGATTTAGAGCTGGAAGTGACTGTGAAGCTTCATAGGATTCTTAGCTTTAGAGCTAGAAGGGACCTCAGAGACTATCTCAACCAATTTCATTTAGCTAATGAAGAAATAAAAGCCCAGAGAGGTTAAATGATTTGTCCAAGGTAACACAGGTAGTAAGTGGCAGAGATGGGAATTAAACCCAGGTCCTCTGATGGTAAATTCAGTACTTTTACTTGTACCACAATGCCTCCTTCCCTAGATTATAGGGAACCACAAAGAAAAATGAATCAGTCCAGAATATCAGAAGGGTACGTATTATACAACTCTGAGTGAACTAATGATTGATTTCTGTTAGCCAGGTATAGCATTAAAAGATGGAATGTTCTGAATCAGAGAGAATTCCAATGGGGTTAGAAGTCTTCTATCAGATGATGGATAAAAGAGTTCTGGAGTAGATATGAAAGATTGTCTGGCAATCCACATTCCTGTTTCTGTGTCGTCTGGCTCCTCAAGGTCTACTTGGACCTCTGGCCATTTTTTTGCCTCTTGAAGTTCATCCACATGTTCTCTTCTTCCTCATTTGGTTTTCATAGTAAATGATAAGACCAAACTGATGAATTATTAGTGACAGCAAATATACCACATTGTATTCTACCACTTCATTCCCCAATGTGCTACACAAAGAAGTAGAAATGGTACTCAGGAGGATAACGTTTTCCGCTGAATCAGACCATGTATATACTGAGGAAATCCATACTAGAGATGATACAATCTTGAAAGCAATGATGGAGATTGCTTTACAGTATATCTCATAAAGGGTAAAAATGTCCAAGGAATGATTTTTAAAGCATAGGCAATATTAATAAGCCCAAAATACAGCAGAAAGTCAATAACTGCCAACCCATATGTCTAATTTCTAATTTTTACAAAAATGTTATGAGAATGATCTAAGTGAGTATTGAGAAGATCTTTTATAAGGATATGAGAAGGGAATTAACAAGGTTCCACAAACATCCTCTATAGCGGACATGTGATTTACTGAATACAAGATCCCCCTGGTGTTTATTGTTTACTGATCACCAAAAATAAAGTTTTTGACTTGGCAGAGCAAAATGCAGTTTTAAAAGCTTGAAAAGTTTCTCACACATTTATTAAAATCTTAAAAGATTTATCAATAAATGCAAGCACAGAAATAACTTTATTCAACAAAAAAATCTGATTATTAACGTAAGTTGAGGCATAAAACATAAACATATACTTTCTTCAAAGTTGTTCCACATTGTCATGGAGGATGAAACAGCCAGCTAGTACAGTAGAGAGAGCACTGAACCTGGAGTCAGGAAGACTTGACTTCATATCCAGCCTCAGACACTTACTAGCTGTGTGACCCTGGGCAAGTCACTTAACCTCTGTTTGCCTTAATCCACTGGAGAAGGAAATGGTGAACCCCTCTAGTTTCTTTGCAAATGAACCCCCAAATGGAGTCATGTAGTCAGACAAAACTGAACAGCAGAAAGTGCTTTATAAATGTTAGCGATGATGATGATGATGTCTTTCACAGAGTCCAAATTGGGAAGAAAACGTTCTGTATTAATGGTGAAGTCTTCTATATGCTCATTTGGGAATGGTATGATAGTCAATTCTATAAGCATTAAATAAGCACCTATTATGTGCAAGACTCATGATACTATTGAAGCAGCTAGGTGGGCTAGTGGATAGAATGCTGGGCATGGAGTCAAGATCATCTGAGTTCAAGTCCTACCTCAGATCCTTACTAGCTGTATGGCCCTGGTCAAGTCACCTTTACCTTAGCTTCCTTATGTGTAAAATGAAGAGGTTAGACTTCCTGACTTTTAAGGTCCCTTTTTTGAATCTATGATTACATGATATAAAAACAAAAAGCAAAAGCATTCCTGACACTTATATTCTCCTCAGAGTATTAAACAAAAACAAATAAACAAATAAATGAACAGATAACTAAATGAACAAGAAAGCAAGCAAATAAATAAATAACAATAGGAGGAGGGATAAAACACTAACATAAGGAAACCAGGAAAGGATTCCCTCTGGGGTGGCATCTGAGTTGAGCCATGAAGGAAGCTAGGGATTCCAAGAGGCAGAGGAAAGGAGGAAAAGGAGGAAGATCTTTGCAAAAGCACAGGGGGCCAGGTCTGGAGTGGGGGGAGGGAAGAGGTAGGAAGTGAAATTCAGGGAACAGTAGGTAGATATCTGTTTGACTAGAACCTAAGAGTCAGTGTGGGTGAAAAATAAGAACGAAGATGGGAAAGGCAGACAGGATCCAGATAATGAAAGGTGGCAAGCTGAGGAGTCTGTGTTTTATCCTAGAATATAAAGGGAGCCCCTGAAAATTCTTGACTGAGGGAGTAACACCATGAGACCCATGCTTTGGGAAGATTATTTTAGCAACTGTGGGGACGCTCAATTGGAGAGAGAATAATTTGGAAATGGAGTAACCAAGTAGGCAGTTATTATAATAGTCCAGGAAAGAGGTGATGATGGGGGTCTAGTTTAGGTTGGTGGCCATTTGAATAGACAGAGGGGTTTTGTATGAGCCAATGATGCTCTCAAAATTTATTGATATGTATAGGTTTATTTGTCCTAGGGTCAAATAATCCAATAGCTGTATCTTCTAAATATCTGCATCTGATTTTTTTATGGTTTTCGTCATCTTCCCTGGCACCCAACATCTAACCATTCTTTTCTCTGTGCTTATAGCAATGTTTTTTCCTCATCTTTACCCATCCGTATACATGTTGTATTAAGTAGGATATAAGTTCCTAAAAGGCAGAAATTTATTCAATTTTTGTCTTTCTGTCCTCCGACCTAGAATAGTGCTTAGGACATAAGTATTTAATAACGTTTTTGTTGAATGGAGTTAAACTATTGCTAATTGAAGTCATGGGAGCAAACAAGGTGGCCAGTGGAGAGAATATAGAGGGAGAAGAGAGCTTGGACAGATTCTGGGGAAGGCATTTTCATTTGACAATAGGAAGAGAAAGAGTTTGTAACTCTTGTAAAGGAGAAAAAGAAATGAGCAGAGAGAGACCATAGAAGAATATTAACACATATTTTGATAGTATTGAGGAGTGAATCGATGAAAAAGCATTAATTAAGTGTTTACTGTGTGCAAAATAATAGAAGAAGGTATTGCAAAGGTTGGCTGGGGCTTCTTAACCAGGTGAGTCTGGATACCAAATGTGAAAATGAAGATGAAATAAGACAGTTCCTTTTCTCCAAGATCTCAGATTCTAATGGGGAAGACAACACACATAGCAGGTTTCCGTTGCAAGTTCGATCAAAGGTCTCATGGTTCTCAGGGTGCGTAACTCATAATCTTAATATGTCATTTCCTTTAGAAAACATCATTTTCTTTTTTTGAGCCTTTTAACAGTGCCAAGGATTTGGGTGACAAGAACTTTATTTTATGGCTCTTCAGCCATAAATAAAACATAAAATTTGCAGTCTTTTCTACTTGATCAAAAATTGATATTTTTTTAACTCAAGTAAGCAGACTGATTACTTCCAATGTCTCAGGCAGGGAAAGTAGGATTTAGACCCTCCTGATTTCTGTGTCTTCTTCTGCCACAAAGCCACAATGAAACCTCAAATTAAGGGTCTCCAACTTATAAGAATTATATGGTTCCTCATTTATTTCTTTCAAATCTTGGAGTGATTTGGGGGCTAGAGATGATATAGACCATGAAATTACTAATCTGGGGTATGAGAGGAGAGCGAAGTGATACAATGTGGTAGTGGAATGAGTAAGAGGATAACTCTACTGCTGCCTGCTTTCCTTCCTGATGAAAATCCATTTCCATCTCTGACTCCACTCCCTGCTTAAGAAGAAGATCTGTAGCAACAACAACTATTTTAGAGATCCACCGCATTTAAGCTTTGGAATCTTTGAGGTGGGGGACCCATATCTTCAATAAGTCGAGAGAGCTCTTATGTTCAAATTTAGAATGTTGCCAATCTGATAAATGTTAGAAGGACTCACTGAATAATGTTGAGACCAAGTTTTGTGGGTTCATTTTTTCTTTTGGTTTGAGTTTGTTTCTATTACTTGTTTCTTAGTAAGCTGAGAAAATTCTTCTACTATTTACTATAAGCCAGAAGGATGAATTTTGTCTTCTCCTGTATTTCAGTGTCATTGGTTTTCACTAGTCTTCCAAATTTATATCCCATCAAATGGAATCCCAGCTCCCTTGGCTGTGATTTGATATTTAACCATGCCATCATACTTTGGAAGGCATCACAACACACCAGTTGGTGCTTTTGTGCATTGTATATGCATTCAAGGTGACAGGAGGAAAAAATAACCTACACACTTCAATCACCCAGAGAAAATAGCTTTTAGCAATCTGCTAGACTAAAATTAAGTCAGAAATAATGTAAATAATGTTATTCTTTCCAGCATAGGCACAGAGCATGCAGTAATGAATCAAATTTAAGAAAACAGCTGATGAAAGGATTTATGGGAATCCTTGATGGCAAGTTGCAGCTTTTAAGTAAAGTGTAGCTGGAAACCTGCTCTAGATTTCCTTGCTCTGTAATTAAAAGTATAAATGTTTCAAGCAGAATACATCCTATTAGTAAGATTTTAGGAAACAAAAATTTAATTTATTCACATTCGATATGGTCTATAAATGCCACCATTATATGCCTTCCACTGGCCTTTGATTAGCTATGGATTAATAAAACTTTTATACCTTCTTTGTCAGCCTCATTTTGAACTCTGTTTTTGCATACTGTTACTATTAAATAAATGAATTAGTGTCCAGAAATGTGTCATGCATATTACCTAGCAGCAGGAAGCGTAACACAGTGGTCAGCTCCCCAGGAGCGTTATAAATCCTAATGCGTTCAGTAACCTGCTCGTGTGGACCTATTAAAAGCATGATGATTTAGTGAAGCAGTATTTGTGCTTAACAATGGAATTTTAGTTAATTCAAAACAATGTAAATCATCTCCAATTACAGTATTTGAATATTCACAGTGGCTACACTTGGAGACTGTGTACTGTTGCCAGGCAAAAAAAAAAAAAAAAAGAGGAAGAAGAAAAAGGTATTGCACAGGTTGACTTCGTAGCCAGGCGGGTCTGGGTACCAGGTGTGAAAATGAACCACCAGCACTGGGGAAACATGTTTATCTGGCACCGCTGATGTGCTCTGTGGCAAAGCAAATGAGGGCACAAGAAATTCAATTGGGCGAAAGATTTGACAGGGATACAGAGGCATCCTTTGCTGCTGACAAGCTCAGCTGGGAATGATCACTGTGTTGCTGCTGCTGCTGGGGGTGACAGGGTGATGCTGGGATATGCAAGTTCCTATAGGCTGTTAGGGAATCCTTTGTTGTTGTTGTTACTGCCACCACAGCTGCCACCGCTGCCGCTCCAGGTATCAAAGTTGTTTCAGATCTGTGTCAGTCACTCTTTCAGACTGCCATTGCTGCTCTATCCCCCTGGATACAACAGGCTTGTTTTTGATGTAGACTCTTTCATGCTCAAGGTAGCATCTAAAAGAGAAATCGTCAGGATACTGGTAGCAGAGTGACTGTTGGGCAGCTGGAGAGCCAGAGCTATAGGCCACAAGCCACATGAGCAGGCTCAGAGTCAGGGAGGTTTGTGTCTGTTGGGCTGCAGGCTGACAACACTCTCAACACATTTAGCAAGGTGAGACAGAAGTAGAGTAGAGAGGAGTTGATTTATAATCAGGGCATTTATTCTAAGAGTTGTAGATTTGCTCATTTGGAGATAAATCATAGCATGGGAAGCTTAGGGGAAAGGGGAGTTCACCATTTTTATTCAGTGAAATCTGGAGAGCTACTTGTACCTGGCACAATGGAGACTTTATAGTATGGTGAAAAGAATATTGGATTTAGAGGCGGTAGGCATGAATACGTAGTCACAGGGCCTTGGTTCACCTCTTAGCTCTGCTGCTTCTTACCTGTATGGCTTTGGGCATGTTAATCTCTCCAAGCCTCAGTCTCTGCGACTGTCCTGTCATCAGTAAAATGAGGGGGTGAGAGAAGCTAACTGGCCCAGTGGATAGAATACCAGACCCTGAGTCAGGAAGATCTGAGTTCTAATCTGGCCTCATGCACTTACTATCAGTGTGATCCTGGGTGAGTCACTTAACTTCTGTCTGTCTCAGTTTCCTCAACTGTTAATTGGAGATAATAATAGCACCTACCTCTCAGGGTTGTTGGCTCCTGGACCAAAGGGATAATGTTTCTAAAGTGCTTAGCCCAGTAACTGGCACATAGTAAGTTCCTAATAAATGCTTGCTTGCATCCTTTTTCCCTAAGAGGCTGCTAAATTCTCTTCTAGTTCTAAATCTGGAGTGGATGCCCAGTAAAACATTTTAAACTGAAGTGTAGTACATTTTACAGACCATTTGCAAACTTGTAAACAAAATAGTACCTATTACCAACATCATATCATCTTTGAAGTCAATTAGGACTGATTGAATGCTTCCGGGCCTCTAGGCCTCGGGGGCTTTATCTAGGTTTTCTTAGAGGTTGCTTATAGGAGTTTAAATTTGTGCTCAGACAGAAGATGCAAAGTTTTCCCTGCTGTTATCTTCAACTTAAAACATATAGTTTAATTCTTGAGTACGTTTTCATTTGGAATCTAGGTAGTGTTTCTAAGTCCAGAAATTCAGTGGTTCTGGGTGACATTCTAGCTAGCATGAAGTGAGCAGAAAAGTTGCAAGAAATGTCTAAATTTTGATAGGAAGAGAAGAAAAAAGATGACTAATTAGCTTTAATTGTTTGTGCTTTCCTGGGAAGCCTTGCTTGAAAATCAGAGTAATCTTTGTGTCCAGTAGCAGAAAAATACCAATTTTCAATCTGAGAAAAGGTGGAACATCTGGCATTAATGAAGTGAGCCTCTTTCAAGTTGTTGTTCAGTTGTTTCAGTCTTATCTGACTCCTTGTGACCCCATTTGGGTTTTTTTGGCAGAAATAATGGAGTGGCTTGCCATTTCCTTCTCTAGCTCATTTTACAGATGAGGAGACTGAGGCAAATAGGGTGAAGTGACTTGCCCAGGGTCACACATCTATTTAGTGTCTAAGGCCAGATTAGAACTTAGGAAGAGTTTTCATGACTCCAGGCCCCAGCGCTCTATCCATTGCTCCATCTAGCTGCCCAAGCCTCTTTCAGGAGCCTCCAATAAACAGAGCTCCATAAGTGAAAAAAAGGGGTAAAAAGGAAGTTGCTATATCAGATGGACACAGGGTTGTCAACGGAAGAACTTACTTTTAGCATGTGTGGAGGGCAAGGGCAAGGAGAGAACTTAGAACCTTTGTGTATCTGCCATAGTAACATCTATGTAGACAGAAAATGAAAATTGTCAGGAAAGAAAATTGAAAGGGGCTGGCACAAACCTCCACTTTCTAGGTTATGAGGAGAATAAGGTCTTTCTTGAGAAAATGGAAGAATGTTAAGAAAAAATGAAAACAATGAGCTTGGAGAAACAGAATTCTCACCTTTCTTAAGAAGTGTAGAGTAGAAAAAGGTGGCCTAGAGAAGAAAAGGAGAAGAAGGTCCCCTGAACATCTGGAGTGAAATAAATACTAGGCATAAGGCTCTTCCTATGGAGAGGGAAACTGGACCCTTTCAGGAGGAATCAGCGTCTTGTGCTCAAGGAACAACAGTGTCTATCCTGAGAGATGGAAACTTTGAATCCAGTAACAGTGAGGAAGAAGAAACAAGTAGTGAAGTTTGGTGGCTGAGGAAACATAAACACTAGAGAAGTTTTTTGTCTTTCTGGGTTATGCACCTGGGACTTGAAAGATCTGCCTAGCCAAGGCTTATCAAATGTGACCGCTATCCATATCTGGTTATTTGTTTAGAGACAAATGATGCCACTGAAAGGAAATCCGAAAATATTGCTAAGTAAGAGTTATGAAATCCTGTGGAAAAAATTGAAGACTTGCAGGGTCATTGGTAATGTTTCTTTTGTGTTTATTGATAAAAGATAAGGCCATGAGGAGAAAAAGGAAATTTGGAAAGTGAATAGCTGTTGAAGAAAATGGTATCTGAGAACAGGATTTGGATTGATCGACAGGCAGGCAGAGAGAGAGAGAGAGAGAGAGAGAGAGAGAGAGAGAGAGAGAGAGAGAGAGAGAGAGAAATAGAATGATAGGCTCTCACCCAGGAATGGAGTGATCCAAATGAGGGCGGGCTAAAACATGTTTCCTTGGAGTCTCACAAATCTGATAAAGAGGGATTTAAAGAGAAAAAATAAAGGAGAATACTTACATGTCTGCTAAGCCATTTACCAGAGAGCTGGCACAAAAGGAAGAAGAGGACTACGAGGGAGACATTGTTTAAGGGGAGAACCAACACTAAAACCGATGACTTTGGATGCCTACATACAAATGTACCAAAAATGGGCACTTTGCAGGTGATAGATGCTTATAGTGGAATTTAGTATTTTTCCCAGGGTATTACATGTGCTATCTCATTTGAGCTTCAGAACAATATTGTGAGGCAGGTATTATAGGTATTATTATTACTGTTTTTAAATGGAAAAATCAGAATTTCAAATGGATTAATGAAAGTATGAAAAAAATTATTAAGCAACTATTACGTACCCAATAGTGTGCTAAGCCAGGAGATCCCAATAGAAAATTAATCCAGTCTTTGCTCTGAATGAGTTTTTATTTTAAATGGATGAAAGGACATGCTTAGCTGGGTTCATC
Source organism: Notamacropus eugenii (assembly GCF_028372415.1). Classification (NCBI taxonomy): domain Eukaryota; kingdom Metazoa; phylum Chordata; class Mammalia; order Diprotodontia; family Macropodidae; genus Notamacropus; species Notamacropus eugenii. The sequence goes on from NC_092872.1 coordinate 149,067,224, forward strand.
TGTAAAGGGAATGGAAGAGTCTGTTTATTCTAAGAGTGCAGCCATCCTTTTTCCATGTGGCTGGAAAAGCCCAGGGGTCTTTACAGTACATTAGATGTCAAATGGTAATTCCTGAGGGTCTGGAGGGCAGTGTTTGGGCAGATGGTAAGGCCCTTTCTTTCTCCTAGCTAGACTTTGTCCTGCTAGGTCATCTCCTTCCAAGAAGGGAAGAACTCAAATCCTCCACTGGCCAAGTCCCTAGAAGGTTGGATGAAGGCAAGTCTACTCAACAAGCATTGATTAAGCACCTACTATGTGTTAGAAATTGTGATAAGTTCTGGGGATATACAAATAAAGGCAAAAACCAGTCCTTCAAGGGGAAGCCAGCATGCAAGCAACTATGTATAATCAAGATATTTTCAGGATAAATTGAAGACGATGTCAGAGAGAAGGCATTAAAATTGAGAAGGCTTCTTTCAGAAGGTGATACTTTAGTGGAGACTTAAAGAAAGCCTGGAAAGCCAGGAGGCAGAGATGAGTAGGGAAGGGAATTCCATGCATGAGGGGGAGGGAGGGAGCATCTTGTGCAAAGAACATCAAGAAAGCCAGTGTCATTGGACCTCAGGCTAGGTGGAAGGAAATAAGGCATTAAGAAGGTTGGAAAGGTAGGAAAGGACCAGGTTATTTAGGACTTTAAAAGCCAAACAGGATTTTATATTTGATCCTGGAGACAATAAAGTGCCGCTGGAATTTAGTGAATGAGAGGGAAGGGTCAGGATAGAAGTAACGTGATCAAATCTACACTTTAGGGAAGATAAATTAAGTTACTTGCACATATATGCTTCTAATGGAAGATGGCAAATTTGAACAAGAGAGAGAAAGTGGGAGAGAGAGAGAGAGAGAGAGAGAGAGAGAGAGAGAGAGAGAGAGAGAGAGAGATCTGTTTTTTAGATAAGACCCAATTTTGGTTATGGCCAATGTTTTACTTGCCTATGCATATATTTCTTTTCTTTTTTTTCCCCTGGTGTGGGGATGGATGAGAGAAATGAATGCTTATTAATTGAAAAAAATAGTTTAAAATAGCAATATATATTTAGGAGCTCTACACCTCTGAGAAAATCGGAACCTGATATCTGACCAATGGCGGAGAATATTTGGGTGAGAATGAATAGAGGGAGAAACAGAAATAAAATTGTCTTCAGAGGATACTACAGATCATCTGAATACTTTTACTTCCTTCATAAATGTCAAAATGCACTTACATATATGCATTTAAATATATATACATGTACCTATTTTTGTTTGCCTCTCATATTCTAGATGGTAGAGTGCCAAGCCCAGAGTCAGAAAACGCATCATCCTGAAATCAGTTCTGATCTCAGACATTTACTAACTGTGTTACCCTGGACAAGTCACTGTTCACCCTGTTTGCCTCAGTTTTCCCATTTGTAAAATTAAAATGGAGAAAAAACTGGCAAGCCATTTCAGAATTTTTACCAAGAAAATCCCAAATGGGGTCATGTGCCTGAAAAACTACTGAACAGCAATATATTCCTGGGTTCTGTGAGAATGTCACAATGAAATAACAGCCTGCTCCAGTAATTGAGTCTACAGTTGTATGAGAAGTCTGAAAGGCTAGCCGTGGGCTGACTCATCTTCACTTTGGCTCCCTCAATCAATTGTAATCACCCGCTGCCTCCCCAAATCAGAGTAGCGGGCAAACAGTAAAAACTGTTCAAATCCCCAAGGCCTTGACCTAGAATCAGTGTAGAAGAGAGTGCATTGTCTCCTTATCAATTAAGTAAAGAAATATTTTAACACCAGAAAATCCAAAGTGAAGTGGAGAGATGAGAAGTGAGATTGAGAGATCATATTCCAGAAGGGAATATATAACAGCAGAAATGGACAGTTTACATTTGTGTAGCTTGACACTTTATATGTACAGCTGATGGCGTAGCAGATAGAGCTCAAGGCCTACAAACAAGGAGACCCGAGTTCAAATCCAGCCTCATACACTTAGCAGCTACGTGACCCTGGGCAAATCACTTAACCCCTGTTTGCCTCATTTTCCTAAAAGGAGATAGCACCTACTTTGCAGAGTTGTGGTAAGAATCAAATGAGATAATACTCCTAGCATGCAGTAGGCACTATATAAATGTTTGTTTCCTTTCCTTATTCCTGGTGTATTCTACCTCACAGACCTTCAGGGAACAGATTCCTTGTGAAAGACATCTCAAGATCTATTAAGCAGGCTTGTCTGTACTGTTATTTCATCTTGGGACCTGGAATAAAATTCTTGAAGACATGTGAGTTTTACAGAGGATAAATTCTTAAAACAACGCATCCCCCCCCCCCCCAACATGGTGAGGTGGAAAGCTTGCCACATAGTAATTCAAATTATGACAAATGGGCACCAAAGATCAACCCTGTCTCTGACCCCGCTTTACTAGCCTTCATTCTCCTACGTGTGAACTACAGATGCATTTGCTGAGCAGATTTTGGAAAAAAGATAGGAAGGATACAATTGCCAAGATTTCATAGGGGGAGTCAGGCTGGGAAGGATGAATGCTTTAAAAATAAAATTGTGCATCATGAACAGAAATGATTACAACAGGAAAAAAGAGCAGCTGTCTGAAGATAACTCATGTGCCTCTGTGGGGATCTCATCAAACCAATTCAGATTTTTAAAAAGACAAGACTACAAGATAGAATCAAGGTAATAAAGATGAATATAAAAAAGCTGCATAATCCTCTAAGAAGTGTCTGGAATGCTAAAGCATAGAATGAATTAAGGCTGGGCACGCATGACAACAGCTTCAAAAGGACATGTTTTAGTTTTGTTGGAGAGGCAGAAAATGGAAGAAAGGTCAGGACTGTTCTTAGTGGGAGGGGATTATGATAATGAACAACAGTGAGAAGGCTGAAAAACTCGTTTCTTATTTTGTTTCTGCTTTCTTTCACAAGGAAAATGATCATTATATTGGGAATTATAGAATAAAAATGGTTGAGAACTGAAATTGGATAAGTGATATCCAAAACAAAATTCTTCCTTCCTTCCTTCCTTCCTTCCTTCCTTCCTTCCTTCCTTCCTTCCTTCCTTCCTTCCTTCCTTCCTCCCTTCCTCTCTCTCTCTCTCTCTCTCTCTCTCTCTCTCTCTCTCTCTCTCTCTCTCTCTCTCTCTCTCACTCTCTCTCCTGCCTTTTCCTTAGTTATTCCCCTTCATATTATCATGGTTGTATAAATTGTTCCTCTGTTTCTCCGCATTTCATTTTCCATCAGTATACACAAATCTTCCTGAATTTCTCTGAGTTCATCATGCTAATTTTTATGGCAAAATAATATTCTATTACATTCACATACCTCCATTTATTCCTCCAGCCTCCAATTTATGAGCACCCACTTTGTTTCCAAGTCTTTGCTACAGTAAAAAGTACTGTTGTGAATATATCTACACAAATGAGTCCTTACCCTTTTTCTCTGACCCTTTTGTAGTATGTATGTAGTGGTGACATCGTTGGGCTGAAGGATGTATGTAGTTTAGTGACTTATAGGGTATAGTTCCAAATTGCTTTTCAGAAAGGTTGAACCAATTCATATCTCCACCAAACAGTGCATCGATGTGACTGTCCTACCGTAAACCCTTCAAAAAAAATCAGCCATTTTCATCTTTTGACATTCTTCAGGGTAAGAGGTGGGATCTCAGCAATCAATGGTTTTGATTTTCTTTTATTATTAGGTGACTACTATTACCAGGCACTGTGTGTGTTGTTACACCAAGAGTCAGTATGCTGTATTAAGAGCAGATGATTCCAGGCTAAACAAATTTCCTTTTTTCGGCAGGGTTGTTCAATTGGGATTAGATTAGTTTGGCTATCAATTTAGGAATACCATTGACATTTGAGTATTATATGATGGAAAGAATATTGAATTTGAAGCCAGAGGACTGAACTGAATCATGGCACTGCCATTTACTACTCGTATGACTTTGGCCAATCACCTCATCTCTTTAGTCTTCAGTTTCCTCATTTATACTATAGGGGTATATTAGGAAAGAAGAAAACAAGCATTTATTACTAGCCTTTTGTGAATAAAGAGACCTAGAACCGTGGTGTGAGCCCTTTTAGGTGCTACTCATCCACCTTGGCACTCAACTTTCCTCTGTGGCTCCAAGAAGCTGTAGCATACATAGTGGCCACACCCCACTAAACCATCTTAGCAGAAGGGCTAAACCAAGCTCATCAGTGGATTGTCTACCGCAAGCATATGAAGACTTCCCCAGCAAAATGAACAAATGAGAACAATTTCTTCAAATGGCCATGAAAGTGGTTAAAGGCCCTGTGAAGCACAAAGATGCCAAGGTCGTCCACTGCATCCTAGACCATTGCCAGCTGAATTTTGTCTTGCCACTGGACTTTGATGACTCTGGGAGAGAAAGTAAGGCTCATGACTTTGTGCAACTCTGCCTCACTTAAATTCAGTTCACTTAGGAGTCAAGATATCACCTGTGATGTCATTGGTCCTCTTTGAAAATGAAAGACAAACAACAACATGTCCCTGGCACTAGGTGGTGCAGTGGATAGAGCACCAGTGTAGGAGTCAGGAGGACGTGAGTTCAAATCTCATCTCAGACACTTGACACTCACTAGCTATGTGACCTTGGGCAAGTCACTTAACCCCAATTGCCTCTTCCTGGGTCATCTCCAGTCATCCTGATGAATCTGGTCACTGGATTCAGATGCGTCTGAAGGAGAAGTAAGGCTGGTGACCTGCACAGCCCTCCCTCACTCAAAACAAAGTCAAGTGCAAGTCATGTCATTATTTCTCTGATGGCATGGTCTTCTTCGGCAACTAAGGACGAACACACAATGCTAAGCACTTTACAAATATTATCTCATTCGAACCTCACAACTCAGGGAGGTAGGTGACATTATTGTCGTTTAGAGTTGACAAAACTGAAGCAGCCAGATAATTGACTTATTTGTGGTCATACAGCTATTGAGTGTCTGAATAGATTTAAGCTCAGATCTTCCTAACTCTAGGCCCAATTCTCTATCCACTATGCCATCTTGCTTACTCTCAGATTTCTAAAGGTCCTTTCCAGCACTGAAGCAATGATCCTATAATATTTAGAGTTTAGAAAAGTATTAGACAGAGTTTCTTTTGCCATCCTTGTGGGCAAGATTGAACTATGATTGGACGATAATACATTTAGGTGGCTTCAGAACTAGTTGAAAAGTCATATCCAAAGAATAAACAAGAATGGTTGAGGTTTTCTAGGAAAGTGATTTCATGGGGATTGCTTCCAGGATTAGTGCTTGGACTTTTTACCATTTGACATTGGACCAAGGGCTCTGATGAGAGTGTAGGTGGCATGCTGGCCACATTTGCAGGTGCTCTGAAGCTGTCTGGGACATTTCCTCCTCATAACCAACTGGAGTCCTGCAAGTGCAAACTGCAACACTCTGCAGTGTTTGAGAGGAGATTGCAGTGTAGGCACAGATTGCACTAGATGTCCCCTGAGATCCATTTCAACTCTGAAATTCTCTGATTCTTTGAATTTGATTCTTGCCTAAAATCTTTCTAGCAGATTTTGGAATATGGAACTCCAGTTAATGTCTAGAATCACAGAGCTTTAGAGTTGGAAGTCACTTCTGATGTCATGTAATCCAATGTCCTGACTTACAAATGAGGAACCTGAAGCCCAGAGAAGTAAAAGACTTTCAAAAGGTGACCCTGCCATTTAGTGGGATTAGAAATCCCCTAGCCTGATTCCCAGCTCCCTGCTCTTTCTACTTTTTCCTTTTGATTCTCGTACAAATAAGAATTACATCATGTAATATGGTTCAGTTTATTTTCACATACGTTCATCTCAGTCATATATCATTTCTACTATTTTCATGCTAAAATGGCATTTAATGTTCCTTGCTTTTTTACCTAAAATATCATTTCCAAGATTAAATCTGAGGTAAACGTTCTTTACTTTCTCATACCGCCCTTTCTCCCTTCTCCCCTCCTCAAGGCAATAGAGAGGCTACCATTTTGTCTTCTCTTGGATGATGCAGAGGATGTGAAACGTCTTGACCTTGTTTTCTTTTTTCCCCCTTGTTTTCAATTAAGGCAGCAATCTCTCAACCTCTAGGCTTCTCAGTTTGCCTGAGAATGTTGGACCATTGAGCACTTGTACCTAATCCCCCATCTACCCAGGAGGGAGGAAAAGCCAGAGACTTGTTACCTGCAGCCCCTTCAGTAAGAAAAGAAGTCTCAAGTCATTTCAGGCATGATTGTGAAGGGTGGAAATAATTGGATCACTCGGAACACCATCATGATCATACAGAAGTATTTATTAGGTATCCACACGTGGGCATTGAGTAAAGCAGGTTGGGCAGCTGTGGTCCCCATTGCTTTTTTGGAGTTTTCAATCTAGGGCAGGTTGTACTGATGAAAAGCAACAAGTACCCAAAGACGTTTAACCTGCCTGTACTTGATACTAAAAGAATTGGTTGGAAAGTCAAGAGCCTGAATAGCCAATTATTGTGTCTACATAGACGCAGGCTGTCAGTTTGCTTTTTGTATACTTGATCAAATGCTTTGATGTTGTGTAAACAAACAACAACTAAAGTGTTTCTCTTGAAGTGCAACTAAATGAAAGTGGCTTGAGCATAAATCAAAGTAAATCTCCACCCCAGCATTTTCCTACTTTTTGGCATCTTCACTTCTATACAAGGAGTAGCAGCTGAATGAACTTTAAAAATAAGGTAGTTCTGGGCTATGGCCATGACATTAGGTATTAATATTTACAAAATGGGTTATCCATCGTGGGATCATAGACTTGGAGCTAGAAGGGACTTTAGAGTCGTAAAGTCCAATTACCTCATTTAAAATAGTAGAAGGAGCTGAGGCCCAGAAAAATTAAGTGACCTGCTTACAATCACATAGCTAGTCAATACCTGGGATAGAATTTGAACCCAAGCTTTCCTATTTCTATGTCTAGTTCTCTCAACCTGGTTATATCTATGTGTATGCACATGTATGTATATGTATATATATGTGCACGTACGTATTTGTGTATGTGCATATATGCATGTGTGCCTGTATGTGTGTGCACGTGTACCTGTGCATACATGTTGCTATAGTCAAAGGAAGGAAGCATGGCATAGTGGAGAGGGATGGACTTATCCAAGATGACCTGGGTTTAAATATTACACCAGACACTTATTTGTATGACCATGAATTTCAGACAACTCTGTAAGATGTATCTTTTAAATCACCAGTTCTCAAAGTATAGTCTGAAGACCTGTTTCAGGGAATCCACAAGGTCAAAACTATTTTCACAATAATATTAAAATATTTAAATTCCAATATCATAAATATCCATATATATATGTATATATAACATATATACACACACACATATATATATTTACTTATATCTGTCAATTTGTCAGATTTGCATGCATAAAAACTCTTTTGGAGTCGTCAATAATTTTTAGGAAAACAAGAGTCCTAAGACCAAAAAGTTTGAGAACTACTGTTCTAAACTATAGATAAGCCACTGTGGATACTTCTCGCACCTATTAATGATAATGATAATAATGGCACCTTACATTTATATAGAGATGTAAAATTTGCAAAAATACACATATACATACATATGTAGACACACATGTGTACACATATACATATGTGTATATCTTATTTGATTCCCATTACATCCTTGTTAAGTAGGGACTATTATTATCCTCAGCTGACAGATGGAAAACAGCCTGAGAAAGGCTGAATAACTTTCCTAGGGTTATATAGCTAGTAAATGTCTAAGGCAACGTTTGAACTCAGGTCAGTCTGACTCCCAAGATTAGCATTTTATCCCTTAAGCCATCATAACTTTTTGACCTAGTGTTTCTCATAGGAGCAAGGACTGGAAGAGACCTTAGAGATAATCTAGTCCAGCCTCCTCATTTTTCGAGTGAGGAAATAGAGATCCGGTAAAGTGACTCAAATATCCAAAGTTATATAGTTGGTAAGTAACAGAACCAGGATTGGAGGCAAGGTCCTCAAACTCAAAACAAATGAGTGGTTCTGATGTTTAGTTCTCGGAGCTTAATGATGATAAGGGTCTTTGTTCTGCAGTCATGGCATACATATTTTCACAAGCTAGAGCGTCTTCACAGAGCTATGAACATCTCAACCATAAAACACAGTACAGTTGTCCCTTCCACATTGCAACTTGCCCAATGGCAGTTTCGATAGATGGCAGGTCAGCATGAGAAATTAAATGGGAACTTTTTGGGTGTTTTGCAGAAGCTGCGGACAGTACAAAAAGGCCAGTGGGTGACACAGAAAAAGTTTAGAAACTCAGAAATGCCTTAAAGATATGTATAATATTGTATAATATTAACCCAAATTTTACAGTAAGGTCCTGTAAACACCTCAAAAAAAAAAAAAAAAGAAAGAAAAATTCAGACTTCTTCTCTGATACAAAGGGAGGACCAAAAGATTTTATGCAGTGTACGGGGCCCAGAGGGTCCCAGGGGGTGCAAGTCAGAGGCACAGCTTGTTCCCATGGGAACAGTGCTGATGCACACCCTGGCAGAAGCTCTGTGTGACCCTGGAGCCTGATGTTCCCACAGATACTGATGTCCCCTACAGTAAAGTAACAAGCGAGCCTGGGAACCCAGGAACTAGCTGCAGGAACAAGATAAGCTTCCTTACTTACTGCGGGTGTAAGGATGTGGAATAGTCATGAGATGGTGAAGTAATGGGATGAGCTCAGCATGTATGTGATTGGTGGATACAGCTTTTATAAACCCTAACCTTCAGCTGAATAAAGGGAGTTGCTTGGATCATCTTGTCTCTGGTCTCCTTCCTTCAAAGCACACTGATTGCTCAGACTGACAGGCATGTAGAGGCCTGTTGGTCAGGGGGATCCAGGGGGCTCAGGGCCAGACCCCAAGCAATGCAGATTTTCCGGAGCACAGTGGCTCCATACCCCTAATCCTTGTGATGTGGAAGGGATAACTACAAATTTGAGAAGAATCATTTGTATGTCTAGGCTGATTGACTTATTCTTCAATATTTGTTGAGATTGACATGGAGAGAAATCGAAAAGAATATGTCTTTTATGATTAACGACTAAAAATGGAAACTTTGCTTAAAACGATCTTGTGATGTTTTATATCATGGTCATAGCTAATTGTGGCAACAGGGAAAATGGTGAACAGTCATGGGGGGAAAGGAAGATTCTGTTTATAATTCTGTTAAAAGAGTAGCATTACTTTGAGTTAAAAATCTATGCTTTGTTACAGGTTTCAGTACTAGGTAGTGTTGATTTAGTCTGGTGTCTTGCTATGAAATGAGTAGTGATAGTCAAACGTGTGCCATTGTTTATTTATGGTTCTTATTGTTTGTAAGACAGGCAAACCATTTTTTCTTTAAAAAAGAAAAGAAACCTAACATACAATTAGCCTGGAAATGTTAACATGATCCTAATTAATCAGTCTACTTCTTCCCTGTGATAGATGACCTTTAACTTATCTTGATAATCTGTTTATACCAGGAAACACAAAAGCCAGGAGCTTCATGAGGTGACAGGTTTTCCCTATTCTCTCCCAGCATCCTCTCTGTGTTCAGCTTATATTTATCTCCTGGAGAGAATTGTTGCATTGTGCCTGGCACATAGTAAGCGCTTAATAAATGCTTGTTACTTCATCATATAGCTGGTGGTTGATGTTATTTCAGACCAGTAAATTTCTCTGTTCTTATTCCCCACCCTCTACACTGATTCCAGGAAATGTTCTTCCCATCTCAGTTCCCTCATTAGCACCACTTCCCTACACCCAGTCCCCATCAGGTTTGTGTCTTCCTTGGATTCAGCCGTTATTGACTTCTTCTGGTCATTAGACTCTGCGGCCTTTATTTTCTCCAACTTTTGTCCCAGGTGAAACCCAGACCAAAGGAAGTCAACAAGCATTTATGAAGGGCTATCACTATGTGCCAGGAACTTGGGTATTCAAAGAAAAATGAAAGACAATTCCTGCTCTCAAGGAGCCCATGGTCTAAAGGCAAGACTTCTACATAGTTGTTTCACATTGTGTCACCTTTAGACTGTCTCTGCTACTCTCTTCTCTCTCCTCTCACTCTCTCTGTCTGTCCTCTGTCTGTCTGTCTCTCTCCTCTCCTCTCACTCTGTAGCCAGACTCAAAATGAGCCATGTCTGGTTACATATACGGTGCAAAATGAATGAATAATCAGGTGGGCAGCTCATCCTGCCTTTTCCAGACTCACTGGCATTCTTCTTCAGTCTTGATTGCTTAACTCTGACTCTTTGTAACACACCCATTCCATTTTCCTGGGGTTGGATCTTCCTGGTATCTCAATATGATTTATTGATATTATTAATCCATAGTCTTTTCTCCCTGTCTTTTCAGCAGCTACGAGGCGCAGTGGATAGAGCATTAGGCCTAGATTCAGGAAGACAAGTTCGAATCCAGTCTTGGACATTTACTAGCTGCGTGAACCTAAACAAATGACATCTACCTCAGTTTTTCCAACTGTAAAATGGGGAGAATTGAAGCACCTACCTCCCAAGGTTGTCACATTTACAAGAATATGTCATTCCCAATTAATAAATGGTCAAAAGATATGAACAGGCAGTTTTCAGAGGAACAAATTAAAGCTATCTATAGTCATATGAAACAATGCTCTAAATCACTATTGATTAGAGAGATGCAAATCAAAACAACTCTGTGATACCACATCACACCTATCAGATTGGCTAACCTGACAAAACAGGAAGATGATAAATGTTGGAGAAGATGTGGGAGAGTTGGAACACTAATTCATTGTTTATGGAACTGTGAGCTAATCCAACCATTCTGAAGAGTAATTTGGAACTATGCCCAAATGGTTACAAAAATGTGCATACCCTTTGACCCAGCAATATTGCTTCTAGGACTGTATCCCAAAGAGATCATAAAAATGGGAAAAGTTCCCACATGTATAAAAATATTTATAGCAGTTCTCTTTGTGGTAGCCAAGAAATGGAAATCAAGGAGATGCCCATCAATTAGGGAATGACTGAACAAATTGTGGTATATGAATGTAATGGAATACTATTGTGCTGTAAGAAATGATGAACAGGAAGACTTCAGAGAGGCCTGGAAAGACTTATATGAACTGATGCTGAGAGAAAGGAGCAGAAACAGGAGAACTTTGTACACAGCAACAACCACATTATGTGAGAAATTTTTCTGGTAGACTTAGCTCTTCACAGCAATGCAAGAACCTAAAAGATTCCCAAAGGACTCTTGAGGCAGAATGCCATCCACATTCAGAGAAAGAACTATGGAATTGGAACACAAAATGAAGCAGAATTCTCTTGTTTTATTTTGGTTTGTTTTTTCTCATGACTTTCCCCATTCATTTTAACTCCTCTATGCAACATGACTAATGTGAAAATGTGCTTAATGAGAATGTATGTGTAGAAACCATATAAGATTGCATGCTATCCTGGGGAGGGGAGAAAAATCTAAGACTTATGGAAATGATTGTAGAAAACTGAAAACAAATAATAATACTTAAAAATTTTTTAAAAGAAAATCAAATGAGATAATATTTGTAAAATACTTAGCACAGTGATTGGCACATAATAAGTGGTTAATAAATGCTCCCTCCCTCCCTCCCTTCCTTCCTTCCTTCCCATTGATAATATGACTCTATGAGAAACCATCTCAGTAAATATTTATTTATATTTATATAAGGTATTCATCCCTTCTGCTCTCCCCCACTCCACGACCTCATAATGAGAGGCACCCTGGTGTAGTGGAGAGAGAATCAGCTTCGAAGCCAGGATGACTTGGATTCAAGTCTCCAATACATATTAACAGTGTGTGACCTCTGACCTCAGGCAGTTCCCCTTGAGCTCTTAACATTAGGCAAACACTAGACTTTAAGTTGTCAACCTGCATTGGTAAAAGGCATTTCCTTATCAGGGAGTTCCTTGAACCAGTGAAACCATATATCTAATTCTTGTCCTTTATTCCCCAAAGCTCCCACTGAGAGCTATGCGTATCTATTCTTACTTTGTTTTGGACTGTTGGCCCTGTTTATTCTCACTTCTCTTTGAGGTAATACTATTTTCACATATTTTTTTTTTAGTTGCCTCTTATTAAAGTCACTGATCTTCAAGAACCTCTGAGTCAATTCAATAGATTAATTCCCCCCCTTACTTCACCCTTTGGCATATAATTAGCCATTTGCTCAGAGTTTTGAAGTCTGCTTATTTGAAATTCATCAGTAAGTGAATCCTCAGGGAGTTATTCTCAATTACAGATTGATGACTAATTGTGCAGAGATCACTGTTGCTTTGGAGATGCTCCAACTATGATTGCTTGGTGAACTAACTCCTCCTTCTTACTGAACATTTAATGAAGAGTATTTTGTAGATGTTAAAACTTTGCACTAGGAACATCTTGCCTAGCTCAGGAGGGAGGTGAACTATGAGTTCCCACTCTCGCCCTTTTGACTTAACTTTATATTCTTTTTAGAATTCTGACAAGTAATAGTTATGAAACATGACGGATTCTTGATTTTGTTTTGCATAGTTAAGGGTAATTTCTAATGTAAATTGCCCAAAAATGCCCCAGTATGCTATTTTGATGGATATAACATTAGGACAATTAAAGTCACACATTTTGGCTGCCATAGTATATTTGCTTATATTTGTAATATACCTTGGGGTTTGTTTTGTCCTTCCAATCAGAGGTAGGTCACATAAGCTCCCTTATTCAGTGTTTATAGATGGAATAAATCTTATTCCATGTTCATTACCACTCTAGAGTGATTAGGTGACAAGCAAGAGAATTTGGTAGTTAATTGGTAAGCAACCCAAGGGGGAATAGTGAGACAGGCACACACAGGAAAAGAACAGGGAAGAAATAAATAAGAAATAATTATTGAATAAAAGATAGCTTATTAAGAAGAAATTATGTGCTAAGATTTCAGGAGTTTGCAACCTTATGGGGAAATTGTGTCCAGGGAGACTTTCAACTAGAATATGAAAGAAGTCATTCATTTGTTCTTTGGAATGTATTGGAATTAATCACTAATGATAGTTAAATCTATATACCACTTTAAAGTTTACAAAGTCCTTTATATATATTGTCTTATTTGATCCTCACAATAACGCTGTGAGGCAGACATTATTTTTATTCCCATTTTACAGATGAAGAAATTGAGGCAGAGAGGCTAAGTGACTTGTTCAGGGTCATGTCACTAGTAAACATCTGATGTAAGAAATGAACTCATCTACTCAACTCCAGGTCTAGTGCTCTGTCCTCTATAATGAATTGTGCACTAAATTCCAAATTTGGTATATTTGAAATACAGTCACATCAAATAAAGCATGGGCTATCTGGTTCTTTATATTTAGGATCACAGATTTAGAGTTGGAAAGGACTTAAGTGATCCTCCAGTCCAACCCCCTTATTTTATAGAAGGAATCACATCCCACATTGGTAATGACTCCTAATCTCATAGAGAAAATGGCAGAGCTAGAATTTGAATTCAGGTTCATTGGCCCCCAACATAGAAATATAAAAAGGGAACCTATAAAATACTCTTAAGGTGTTCCCCCAGTATATCCAATAGTATTTATTGAAAAGCTTACAGAAAAAAGTTTATAGACATAGTAAGAATCTTAGAAACTATGTATTCCCATCATTTTCCAAGAAATAGATCCAGAGAGGTTGTGATTTATTCATAGTCACACAGACAGTAAATAGTATAATTGAGATTCAAACCCGAAACTTCTGACTATAAATTCATTGCACTCCCTGCTACAGCAAACACAGGATCCAATTGACTTAATTTCTCTTTCCCTATAATGATAAGCTGTCGTAAAATGTCATGGGGCAGCTAGGTGGCTCAGTGAATAAAGCACCAGCCCTGGAGTCTGGAGGACCTGAATTCAAATTTGACTTCATACTTACCTGGGCAAGTCTCTTAACCCCGACTGCCTCCTACCAAAAACAAAAACAAAACAAAACAAAACATTAAGGAATGCCTTCACAGCTAAATATGGGCAAGTTATACTTGGATTTCCCCTTTGCTTTGTAGGGCTGCTATTATAATGAGAACATATTTCTACAGGATTTAATTTTCTAAATTTTCTCTACAATATCTCTGTGATTAGTATTAAATATTATTATGGCTGCAATCCTCACTTTAGGAATATGGTATAGGGACTGGATCTGTGTTTTAATTGGCATATGGTTGTTTGGGTGGCTGTCCTTCGTTCTCAAAGAGGACCCAAATGACATCACCATGCTAAAGTCAAGTTTCAGTGTGTCCGACTGTGCCTGATCAGACAAGTATGAGCTTAGATGGTTATATTGCTATGTAAGGAACTCCCAGATGAGGGACCCTCAGTGCAAGTCAGTGGTTTCTGAACAATTTATGATCTTTGAGAACTGAACAAAGCACTGAGAGGTTGAATAATTTGCCTCAGATCATACAGTCAGTCTAAGAATTGGTACCAAGGCCAGCTCTCTGAAGTCTAAGCCACATTACTTCTCCCTTTAAAGAAAAGGAAATGTAGTGTCACGCTGATTAAATTAAATTACCTAGACTCTTATGCTTATAAAAGTCAGTTAGGACTTGAACCTATGTCTTCTGACCCCAAGACCAGCACTGTTATCAATACACTATATCACCTCTCAGTAAATTCCCAACCCTTTCTACTAGCCCTGAAGAGTGATGTGGTAGGGACAAGGTTGTGAACTCTCAAAGCTAACTGTGTTCTCATTTGTGCCCTGACCAGTGCTATGCTAGCTCTCCTAGACCATATTTATAGGGGTTTAAGAAAACCACTGTCATGTTCGCAGAAGTTTCTGGCTCCATGGGAGAATTCTCCTGTCGAGGAAGCTAGAGCAGGAGGATACCTCAGGGTTTTGCAAACATTAGGAAGGGGCCCTCCAATCGTTGTCACTCATCCAAACAGCAACTGACTTTATTCATTCCTAACTAAAAATTAACTTTGAGCCCAGCTACCAAAAGCCTGGTACTGTGATTTCTAAATCCACTTGAGCTGTTTTCCCTGTGTGAAAAATAGAAGAAGCAGGGACTTGTTTTCAGCCTCTAGCCTATGGATGTTATTAGCACTTTTAACAATGACCTCCTCTAGATATGTGAAGAATGGGCATCTTTAAGAAAAAAAGCAATTAATTTATAACATATATGATATTATGTATAATAATGTAATCTCATTATATATATGTATATATACATATAATTTCTAAATATACCCCTTTACCTACCCAGCAAGCCATCCTTTATATTAAAGAACACAAAGAGAAAAAGTGTTTTAGCAAAACTAACCAACATATTAACCAAGTCTAACAGTCTTTCTGCACTCATAGTCTCCTGTCTCTACCAAGAAGGTAAGGATGGTTATTTTTTAACAAAAATATTAAAAAGCAGTGCATTTGTGTTTTATAGATGCAGCTAACATAGACATAAACAAGACAACTAAAGACCTAAAACACAGAAGCAAAATACACATTATCTGGGAGCCTTATGAAATGTGGGATTACTTCTTTTCCCAATAAGATACTAGTTTTTAGTGTGTGTGTGTATGTTTTAAGAAATAAGGGTTGCTTTTGAATGAGAAAAGTGACTGTAGCATATCTGAATGTATCTCCCTTTCCCTTTTACAGGGAAAACTGAAAAATCGAGACTTGCTAACCAATGATCCAACCTGATACTTGGTGCACTTTTTCCCCATATGCCTTACAGGCATATATTACTTTTCCATCTATATCAACTTGAATTCCCAGCTCAAAGCATCTTTGTTAGATAGGTAATTTGTTCCCCAAAGCACTAGAAACAGCTGCAAAAGGAGACACATATTTCATGAGCTGTGGCATCATGCCAGTCTGATACGACAAATATTGCTTTCAAGGATGCTTTCCAGTGTCTGAGCTCAGGCACAACATGCAGTGGAGGTAAATAGAACCCAGACTTAATGCATATTCAGGAGGTATCCCACTCTCTTGTGCCACGTAATGAGTGCCCACTGGGTAGTTTGCATCACCGTTAAGAGCATACCGGTTGCTATATCAAATGAAACTCACATACTAAAATATAGTAATCAGATTCCTGAGGGCACTACTCCCCCCACTCTATCCCCCTTATTCTTTTAGTGCTCAATACTTAGAGATTCCCCCCTGGAAATGTTATTCATACAATTCTTAGATTTTAAAATACTGTACTAGAAAAGGAATAAATTATATGAGTTGCATATGTTTATGGGTATGTATATATACACACACGTACATATATATTTGTGTATGTATGAAGTGTGTATATGCATGTATTGATATATCTACTTATTTCAAAGGTAACCCAGATAGCATCAAGGGCCCTTTTTAAAGCTTAGGTCCTGATAATATGCATAAATAGACTTTTCATTGAGTGGATGATGGACTCATTCTTTCATCCTGATTGATAATTAGAACTGACAAAGAACAGATCAGCACAAATCACAGGGGCAAAAACATCTGGGACCCAATTTAATGTGAGTACCCCAAAACATTTTTAGTGGTAATTATACTGCTAGTTCAAAGTCATTTTCAGAGTTGTTTTTTCAAATGATATAGATTAGCACCTGCCTTGAAAAAAATATATACTTTTTGGAAAAGCATTAGAGAATTTTCATTGAGCCCCAGATTTGTTGGATGGCATGTATACTGACCAAATTTAGATGTACTCTGCATATGTTTTCAGCATAAAAATCAAGGTCTCTGAATACTACTTCTATTTCCGTGTCTAAGTAACCTGATGAACAAGTTCATCTCTGAAGTAATTTTATTTTTAAAATTTTAAATAACTATTTTATTGGCATTCATCTTGAAACATTAGTTATTTCCTCCAGTCTCTCAATTCCAATCCCTTCCCTCTATGATGTCATATTTATCCTATGTATAGCTTCCTTTGTGCATTTGTTTGCGTGTTGTCTCTCCCAATAGACTGTCAACTCCTTAGGGACTATTTTTTGCTTCTTTTTGTATCCCCTATAAATATTGATTGATTGAAATCCTCTCCTCTTTCCTTTACACAGCACTATATAGTCTTGATTTTCTTCCTACTTCTGAGTTTATTTATTTCTTTTACTGGCCACTCAGCCTCCTCCTACCCCACACTTGTGTGAAGATTCAACCTTTAGCCATTTGCTGGTCTTGCTCTGTAGTTCATTGGCTATCTCACCTCTTTCTTTTTCAAAATAAAATTAAATGTATTAAACACAACATTGAAAATTAATATAATGAAGAAAACTTATTTTGTATTTAAATTAATTTCAATACTTAAGACAGTAACTTCCCAGTCATTACTCCTAACCTGGGGTGTGCTGGTAAATTTTAACAACCAGATGTCCATAAAATTCAGAAATCTCATCCATTTTCATGGCTTTAGTTATTGTTACGAAATAGATGATGCCTAAATCTGCATCTTTAATTCAGACCTAAATCTACATCTTTAATTCTCTCTCAAACTTTAGACCCTTGTTTCAAGTGGGTTATGAGATAATTCAGACTGGTGGAAGAAGATTAAAACATTTTTAGTTCAGATGAAAATATTTAGAAATAATGTTTTCTCTAGTCTACAAATGCTTTCTATGCTTGTCTCCTTAGATGAGATAGGTCGAAGACAAAAGACCTTTCTTAGGGAAATCGGTTTAAAGGTGGTAAATGAACGTATAACTGAGCATACCTCTTGACTGATTGAGAGTATTCCCTTCTCTCACAAGGACCATAAAAGATGTGAGTGAAAAGAACAACCATAAAGAAGTCGAAAGAGAATGTTGCAAAGCTACAAAGAACAAGCATGACCTCCAACAAAAGATATGAGAAAAGACATCCATCTTCCATTTCCTTTGAAGAGGTGAGAGGTCCATAGGTGTGGTGTATTGCATATACTTTCAAACTCTTTCACTATGTCAATTAGTTTTGCTTCTTTTTCACCCCTTCTTCATGTTTTTTTCTTAAAAAAATATTATTTGTTATAGGGGAAGACTTTCTGGGAGAGAAGAGGAGGGATACTGGGAAAATTTAGGGTGATTTCAAAAATATATCAATGCAAATTATTTTAGAAGAAAAATGATATTCACCACACCCACCCCTTACCCCTAGTGATTGGGCTATTGACCCACCTAAGAGCAGTCTCCTTTTTTCCCAGTCCCCTGAAATGATTGATGTGACATGTGATCTCAATTCAGAAAGGATTATGTTATTGATAATGACCTCAGGCAGGGAAGAGAACTTTTTCAATTTTCAAGGGAAGTGGTACAGGAAGGAATGGGATAGTGACTATTCTGAATATTATCCCAAACCATACTTTAATTGCACATAGTGTGATTTTTTTCTTCCACAAAGTTGTTGTCTCTTCTTAGTTGATGGCCTGTGAATTCCAATCTATTTTCTGTTACTTTTGCCACCATAATGGCAAACAAATCCTAAAACACTGATTTGGATATCATCCTCCTGCTCAAAATCTTTTAGTACCTCCTCAATACCTGAAAATTAAAATGCAAAATTCTTAGCTTGGAATTCAAGGCCTTCCATGATTTGCCCATTCCTCATGTATCCTACTAAAGAAACTTGGCTTTAGTCAAGTGTTCCTCTTTGTTCCCTGAACAGAGATGCGCATGATGTGCATTCCCACCTTTGCTCATATAATTCTCCCTTTGTAAAATGCTTTCCCTCCTGTCCCTTATTTATCTAAGTCCTACTCTTCTGTGAGGGGCAGCTAGGTGGTGCAGTGGATAGAGCACCAGTGCAGGAGTCAGGAGGACCTGGAGTTCAAATCTCACCTCAGACACTTGACACTCACTAGCTGTGTGCCCTTGGGCAAGTCACTTAACCCCAATTGCCTCATCCTGGGTCATCTCTAGCCATCTTGATGAATAGATGGTGACCTACACAGCCTACCCTCACTCAAAACAAAGTCAAGTGAAAGTCATGTCATCATTTCTCTGGTGGCATGGTCTTCTTTGTCAATGAAGGACAAACACACATTCTTCTGTGAAGACCTTCTTAAAATACAACTGCTTCTGTCCAACCTTTTCTGACTATGCTAGAACCCCAGGATTTCTCACTTACATTTTTTGAGTACTACTCTTTGGTCACTTAGCATATACTCTCTTTTATTGGTTTATTATCTTTTTTATATGTATTCTCTATATCCTCAACTCAGCTATAAATCCCTTGAAGATAAGTGTGGTATCTTATAACCCTGAGCATCTAGCACATGTGATAGCATAGAAATGTATGGTTGATGGCATGAAATACCAGAGTAATGCATTCAATCTCTGAATCTTTTTTTGGTAATGTTATAAAATTTTGAATTTTTAAAGAGTACAAATGGAGTAATTTGAGATAAATCTATTTCATACTTGTAATCTTTTACCTACAGAGAATTTGTCAAGGGAAGATTTTTTTTAAAAGTTTTAAAGCAACTAGAATTTTTCATTAGAATAGTTCATCTTAAGAACATTGGAGATTGGGTATAAATATCTGTTGTATGATCCAAGCTAACCCTAGTGGGACTGAGGACCAGATCCATCCTACCCTAGAGGGGTAGAGTCTGGGACAAATTCCTCTGTGGGGTTACTCACTTCCTTTTATATTTTAAAGAAATGAAATAGAGGGAAATAAAGAGAAGATGAGGCAGTATGGTCCAGTGGAAGGAATCCTGGATTTGGCAGTAGAGGATTTCATTTCAAATACTGGCTCTGCCAACTTAATACCTGTATGAGGTGGCTAAAGCATTTCACCTCTCTCTCTTTACCAGTAAAATGAGAGGATTGGATAAAATGAACTCTAGTCATCTAGTATTCTGGTAAGCCAGCTTGAACAAGCTCATAAGATATCTGATTGTTAAATTTTCTTTGTGATCATTCACACCTCAGAATGGCAATCACTACAAATCAGGGCTTCATTTATTGTCTTATTGATTATCTAGACTTAAGAGAGTGATGGAGAAAATGTTAATAATGCAGATAAAACTTAAATGTATGTCCTGTACAAGTTTTCTTAAACATTTACCAGAACACTCTGCCCAAAAGGTCCTTTCTAATTTTAAGTTTATGATCCTATGAAGATCATCTAATCATGGAATGATGGATTTGGCAGGGACCTTGGAGAGCTCCTAGCTCAAAGCCTTCATCTTCCAGATGGGGAAAGTGGGGCCCAGAGGTTTTGTGACTTTATTCCAATGTGACACAACTAGATAGTGGCAGAGCAGATCTCCTTGTTGTAAGTCCTAC
Organism: Notamacropus eugenii; assembly: GCF_028372415.1. Lineage (NCBI taxonomy): Eukaryota > Metazoa > Chordata > Mammalia > Diprotodontia > Macropodidae > Notamacropus > Notamacropus eugenii. Next base: position 149,087,520 of record NC_092872.1, read on the forward strand.
ATTCCTTTCCGTTTCACAACAGAGGAGGTGGGAGCATTCTGAACCTTGACACACAATGTGAAATTACCCATGATGGTTAATCAAATGCCCCTTGAAATGCATAGCTGAAACAAATCTCTCTCTTGGGATAATCACTACCACTTGGTTGCCAGCCACCTGTTCTCTTACAGAAAGGAGACAATCTTGCTGAGGTCAAGTGAAAAGAGCCTCTCTATGAGACTGAGACATCTCCATGACTCTTAATAAGAGGAGCTCAAGAGGGTTATGTTGTGCTTTATGGAAAAATAGAAAATCATGTTTGTAAATAAGATGATTAATAACCTTCACTTCTATTAGGATGCAGGAATGAATCCACCCTCCTACCTCCAGGTATTGCCTAACAGGGCACAAATTCTTGGGTTGCAGATTCCTTTGTGTAAATGAAAATACTCATTTTTTAAAAAACTTTTGAGTTTGTCTATTTCAGCATTTGCCACAATGGAAAGTTCTATAGAAGTTCAGGAAAAAATCTTTGCTATTTGAATATTTCCATTTGGGAATTTTGCATGATTAATGATTACATTAGACTAAATTATGTATAGGATACATATAATTAATTTTTGAGATTTAGAATATTTCAGTCCGTACCACAACTAGCAGCACTCAGTTTGGGGATTAAAATTATACAGGAAAAAGAGGTCAGAAAATGGTGTAGCAAATTCCATGAAGATGACATTAACAGTGGTTCAGTAATGAGAAGCAATTTGGGAAAATACAGTTTCAAAGATGCCAAACAATTACTCTCCTGCCTGATTCTACCTACTCGTTGACAAGATATCAGGCAAAGACTTTAAATTGAAAAGCTCTCACATCCTACTGGGAATCTACTGAATTTAGTACTCAGATGTGATTCATTTTGGGAAGTGTTGCAGGAATTGACATCCTGTCAAAGTTATTGGATGAGGACCAGGAAAGTACAGACGTATTTTGCCCCAAGTAATATCTGCTTCACCTTCAAATTCTATTTCATTAGCAAAAGACGTTTGTTTCCAAAATTAAACAAAAATTGCTTTAAGAAAACTTTGAAAAATGTTATTTCAGATGACCTACTTTGAAATATGAAAAACTAAAGTAAAATTCAAATCTTTTTAGATTGGAGTAAGAAGTTCTACCTGCAACCTTAAAAAAAGGCAAAGAGTTTCTCATGTTGTTGGAAATGTCTGAATTCATTACATCTTGGAAAGAAGGCGGTATCTGCTCTGTCAATACCATTAGAGCACCGACTTTCCAAAACACTCAACAGAGCGCTATGTTGCATGGGCTTATAACTGCTTCATACAGCGGCAAAATCATGTATGTGTTGGTTTTATTATTAACTCTAGGTTCAAATTAGAATTCTCTATCTTACAGCTTGGAGCTAAACTCTGTTTACAAAACAGTATTTACACTTGACTAATTTTGCAGATCAAACTAATTAAATCAATTAAACTGGTGATTAACCAAATGAAGGCTGATTGCAAAAATTAGTGGGTTTATTTTGGAGGACTGGAAGTAAGCTAATTACTGCAGTGATTACTTGAACCTGGAGTACTCTAAATGTGGTATAAATTGAAACCTCATAGTGAATTAGACTGGGAATTCATTACAGTTTAAAGCACTGTTAATATTATTCAGGCTGCTCCTCCTTTGGGAAAATTCCCACTCTGCATTTTGTATACTGATAAACAGTCTTGGCTTGCCTTGTTTGGTGGGGCAGCCAAATGCAATTTGGTACATTGACACAAAGTTGTTGATTTTGAGAGTGACACACACTGCCCCAGCATGCATTTCAACCAGGGAATCCTTCTAAAGATATTGTAAAAATAAGGTTTTAATGATGCATGATGGGAAATGTAGTCCAAGCCATGGTTCCTAAATCTGATGGATTGCTGCTGGTCTCTGTTACAGGTACTTTCACCCATTGAGGGGCAGTTAGTTTTTGTTCAGTGGCTGCCACAGATAGCATGGGTTTAGCAGAGCAGCTAGGGAAGAGAAGTTGGGGGCGGGAAGAGAAGAGGAGGAGTTGAGTTAATAATGGAGTATTTATGTCCATAAATAATGCACTCTACTAATTGGTTTTAAAAGCATATCATCTTAACAGAACGTGAATGCAGTTGAGCATGTGCACTGCAATTTGCTAATTTAAATACCACTGAGCTTTTCAGATCTCTGTCCTTTTGCCTAGGTTTTAGATTTATGCATGCATAGTATTTGCAGTAACAAATTAAATTTGACAAAGACTTCAGGCTTTGTTCATGCAGGATATTGTAAAATCAGAGTATTGAGAAGTTGATTTTATGTAAAATTTGAAGGAGCAGATGACAGGGATATTCAGCAAGTCATCTTAAAAAAAAATCCCGTTCTCATATAGCAGCATTACTGAAAGCATTACCATCTACTGTGGTAGGATAGTATGGTTTTTCTTTTTCCGATATTCTCATTTTGTACTCAGTTGGGCCACTGAAAAATTGAATTTGCTCTTATAGTCAAACACATCTTTTTTGAGATTTGGTCTTTTACTTGTTGAAAATTTATCATTAAAGAGATTTGTGAGGCACTTATCCAAACAGATAAACTTATTTTGTATTTAATTAATTTTATTAATGATCTTTACAAATTATTACTCATTACTATAACTGAAGTATATTAGGTATTGGGCAGTGTAAATACAAATAAGGTTAATGTGTAATAGGGGCATAGGTATTCAGAGAAGGAATCCTAGAAGACACAAGTAAGACTCTTCCATGTGATGAAATAGACAGTTACTGGACTTTTCCAGTATTTTTACTTCATGTAAGTTGCCTTCTTCCATATACTCTGTCAATCAGTGACACTGGCTTTCTTGTAGCTCCTCCGATAAATTTTGGTCTCTTCTGCTAGCTGCTGCAAGCTATCTCCTATACCTTAATGTTCTCCCTTCTCACTTCTCTCTCTTAAAATCCCTAAATTCCTTAAACTCAAATTTTACTTTCTGCATGAGGCCTTTGGCTAGCAACAGTCCTTTTCTGAAAATCACCTTAGATTTACTTAGTATTTTGTATATGCTTTGATGCATATATTTACTTGATGGAACAGCTCTTTAAGGACAAGGTCATTTTCATTTTGTGTCTCCAGGAACAAGCAGGTACTTCATAAATCCCCAGTGACTGTTTGGCTTCAAGTCAACAAGCAATTTACTGAGCACCTACTATGTACCAGGCACTGTGTTAAACATTGGAGATATTTTTTTAAAAAGTCAAAAGACAGAGAAGTTTATAATTAAATGGAGGAAATAATATGAAACCACTGAGAGAGAGAGGAGAGAGAGAGAGAGAGAGAGAGAGAGAGAGAGAGAGAGAGAGAGAGAGAGAGAGAGAGATGATAAATTAAAGGGAAGGCTCTGTAGTTGGGACTTAAAGGAAGCCAGGAGGTAGAAATAAGGAGGGAAAGTATTCCAGGCATGGGGGACAGCATCAGGCAATGGTAGTGTCATATGGAAAGAAGAGCCATCCAGTATTGCTGGGTTGAAGAGTATTTGGAAAATTCATGCCTTCTTTTTGGCTTTTTTTTAAAAAAAATTATGTTTTGGTTGACCAACTACTTCTTCTTAGTTTCAATTATTGTTTTTTTTTAATTTTAAAATTATTTTTCAGTTATCAAGTGTTTCTTTTCTCTTAATGTTGTGAAGGTTTATTTTTTAAATTTAATGTCTTAAAAATTATCATATAGTTTCCTCCCAATATCCTCTCCCTTCTCCCTTTCAGAGAGCCATCCCACATAACAAACAGTATTTTAAAAACAAAAAAAGGGAAAGGAATATAAAATTGGTACAGCTGATCAAAAAAAATCTGAAAATATGTGCAGTGTATAACACTTATGGACCTTCCACTTCTGCAATGGGGTGAGGGTGGGAATATCTTCTCATAGATCAGCTTATGTGACAAAAGAACATTTGTTTTCTTTCAGTTAAACAACTCTTCCAATTAATAATAAAAATAAATTGCACAATATATAATTATGTAATTATAATCATAATAATTATACAACAAAAGAGAAAAAGAAAATCCCTTTACAGATATGGCTAGTCAAAGTGAATTCCTTCATTAGTTATGTCTAAAAATGTGACTAATTCCAAAGGACCCATGATGAAAAATGTTACCTACCTCCAGAGAGAGAATAGATGAACTCTGAATGTGGATTGAAGCATATTTTTAAAACTTTATTTTTTTTTTGTTTTCCTTTGTGTTTTCTTTTTCAGCATGGCTAAAATGGAAATACAATTTGCATGATGTCACATATATAACTGATATTAAATTGCATGCTCAGGAGAGGGGTGGGGCAAAAAGGGGGAGGAGAATTTGTAATTTGTAAAAATTATTAGTATTTTATTTTTCCAATTACATGTAAAGATAGTTTTTAACATTCACTTTTATAAGATTCTGAATTCCAATTTTTTCTCCTTTCTTCCCTTCCCTCCCCCTTCCCCACGACAGCAAGCAATTTGATATAGCTATACATGTACAATCATATTAAACATAGTTCCACATTAGTCATACTGTGAAACAAGAATCAGAAAAAACCAAGAGAAAGAAAAAAAAGAAAATAATATTCTTCGATCTGCATTCAGACTCCATAGTTCTTTCTCTGGGTGTGGACAGCATCTTCCATCCTGAATCCTCTGGAATTGTTGTATATCATTGTATTGCAGAGAAGACCTATGTCTATCAAAGTTGATCATCACACAATGTTTCTGTTGCCGTATACAATGTTCTCCTGGTTCTGCTCACTTCACTCAGCATCAGTTCTAAAATTTGTCTGCTCATCATTTCTAATAGAACAATAATATTTCATTACATTCATATACCACAACTTGTTCAGCCATTCCCCAATCCATGGGCATCCCCTCAGTTTTCAATTCCTTGCCACCACAAAAAGAGCTGCTATAAATACATGTGAGTTCTTTTCCATTTTTCATGATCTCTTTGGGATATAGTTTGGAACTCAAAATTTAAAAAAATGATAGTTAAAAATTTTATGTATAATTGGTAAATATTTGATGAAATAAATAAAAATAATATAAAAATAAAAATGTCTTATAGTGTACTTTGAGTTCATCATGATGTTTTTTGATTAAATGTAGTTTTTCCTTACTCCCCAATATATCTGAGTGTTTTTCTTCTGACTAAGGATCTAGCAGCATTCCAACCTTTCCATTCTGAAAATTCTTATTCTGCAGGACAAGAGATGGCAATGGGAAAGATACAGGCAATGAGGACAAATCTGTTTTAGAAATTTTAAACAAATAAATCCTGAATTTCAATATACTGTGTTCTGATTCTTTTCTAAATTTAAGCCAAAGTTTAAACATTAAAAAACCCCCCAAAGTCCACTGCGGTTCCAGTTAATTAAGTATAAGAATACAAGGATGTTTATGTCCACATAGATTACTTGTGTCTACATGGGTCTGTCTGGATGTGGTTTGCAGCAAGGCAAGAAGAGATTTTCCAAGGAAGACTGATTTCTGCCAAGAGAGAAAGCAGGAGGTTGGGGCCAGAAGAAGTTGACCTTCTGATCTTCTCAGAGAGAGGGAGGTACTGGGCTAGAATTATTTCTCTCTGGTCCCTTAATTGTTGTTCATCTGGGAATTAGGTTCAATCTTAGGTTCAAACCACTCCTTATTGTAACCCCTTTACAGGGAAGGAGGGTCTTAACCTATATATCCAAGGCTTGACTTCCTTACCACAGATGCCAGTTTTACAATAAACACACGTAATAAATAGCACAAAACAAAAACACCCCAAAAAACCAAAAACCATTTATCCAAGTTTATAACAAAATAAAAATTAGAGAAAGTATGTGAAGGGAAATATATACCAGACAATCCAGAGTGAATGAGTTCTCCCATTCGGAGTAATAACTCCATTCAACCAAGAAAGGACCTCAGATCTCACCTAAGGAGAAATTCCTTGAAGTCTCTAGTGTAGCAAGCTGATGAGGAGGATGTTATAAAGACTTCCAGCTTCTTCCCAGCATCTTTCTCTTTCTTCATGGACCTGAAGGGAGGTTAGAATGGTTTACCTTCTCGCATGAAACTGGAAGCCAGAAGAGTCTATATCTTTCTTTCTCCAGCTCTCACCAACTGTATCTGCTTGTAACAGAGGCTTGGGACATTTAAGTAATCAGTCATCACCACTGAGGAAAGGGTCCCATGAAACTAGCCCTCTGAGCCAAAGGTTAGACAAGATTTTACTGTAGCAAGCTTTATAGTCATAGAATTATAGTATCTCAGAGATGGAAGGATTTCAGTTGTCCTCCTCCTTAACTCATGCTTTGCTGAGAATCCTCTCTACAACATCCCCAACAAAAGGTTATTCAGCCCCTTCTTGGAAATGTCAGTTGAGTAGAGAACCTGTTACATTTCATTGCAGCCCTTTCTACTTTGTAGCAACTGTAATTCTTAGGAAGATTTTCTTTATATCAAGTGGAAATCTGCATTTATGCAGCTTTCATCTGCTGATACTTCTTCTGTCCTCGGACAAAAAATCTAATCCCTTTTCCAGTACTTGAAGGTACCAAACTTGCCTCATTCTCAAGCTTCATCTTATCTAGGCTAAGCATTCCAAGTTCCTTCACTCCATCCTTATGTGGCACTGTTTTTTTTCTCCCTTACCATCCTGGTTGCTATCTGATAATCATACTTAGCTTGTTGATATCTTATTTAAATAGTGGACCCTAGAATTTGCGCCTATTTTTTCACACATATGACCTGGTCCAGTAAAGTGCACAATGGCGATTAGCCTATGCATATGTATTAGACTCATTTGAACTAGCAGATCACTAAAAGCCCTAGTTCTAGTGTTGACTCCTATCTTTTTCACGCACACAGGTGTTTAGTTGTGTCTCCCCAATTCTTGTAATTGTGATGATAGATATTTGCATCCAAAAGTAGAATTTTACATTTATCCTTAATACACTTCACCTTATTAGAGTCAGGCAGTTATTCTAGTCTATCAAGACTATTTTGGATTGTTTAGTCAAACAAGGTAGCATTACGTACAGAAATATAGCACACAGTAACTATAGAAATTAATGTTTGACAAAATTAGTTATTTTCTTAGCCCTCCAAGGTTAGGATTGGTGAGGGTACTCCTGAAAATCTACTGATAGACACCTTCTCTAAAGAGAGATTATATAAATCAAATGATGGTGACATTTGGTGGGTACAATGCCAACAACACTTCTTTCATCCCCATTTAAAGGGAAAACTTCCAGTAAGAAATGGACCCATGGATTCTCTTGCAATCAAGTAATATTGCTTATTATAGAAAAGAAGATAATTACAATAAATTAAGCACTGTTCTAGAACCATTAATTTAATAGAATTTGTTCAGTATTAAAGGAACTTACTTTCATAAATCTAAAACAATCTCTTAAGTTAGAGGTGTTACACCCAAAAGAAATGGGGGCCACTGAACCATAGATAAGGATTCCTTCTGGCCTCATATTGACCTAGAAAACTACATGTTGACGTTAGGTCTTATTGCACTTTTATCTATTTTGTTAAATATATTCCAATTACATTTAAATCTGGTCCAGGAACAATGCAGCCCTCTCTGGTGTGCTTGACACCTCTGTCTTAAACAGCTCTGGTGTTAGAAAGAGTATCTGTGTATGATTTCTGACTTTGCAGTGTACGATTGCTGAGATTTCCATCATCTTTCCAGTGCAACCCTTTGAATCCAAACTTCATAGCACAAATTCCCTTAATGAAAAGTTTTGTTCTGTAAAACTTGGACTTAGTCAAAAGGCTGCACCTAAGGACCTAGAAAGCCACATGGCTGCAGGTTTCCCACCCCTGGGCCACAGGATTGGGTAACAATAATAGCATTAGGTCTTAACAATCCCCCTACACTTGCATTTTCTCATTTGATCTTCATGAAACACCCTGTAAAATAGGTAGGACTTCATTTTCCCTTCTGATGATAATAACATTAGGCACCCATGCATTTCACATACACAATCTTCTTTGGTCCTCACAGTCTCCTTAGGAGGTGAGTTCTTGAATGTTTCTAGTAAAGTAAAACCCCAACCTTAGTGGTCAGGAAAGAAATGGTGCTAGAATGGCTTAATTCCTTGGCAGCTAAGGAATTTATATTTCAGGAATTTTCTCCCTGCCAGATCTGAGTTGCTGTAAGTTCTCTTTGATGGAAGCCCTCATTGAGCTCTTAAGAAAAGCCAGTGTTAATGTGTCTGCCTTGTGATCTCAAGAACACAGGGAAAGGACGAGATCATTTTTGCCCAGGTGAGAACTCTCGCTTGCCTCCTAGCCAGTTTGAAGCTAAAGGAGCCTAATTAGGATTTCAAAACAGATCACCTCTTCCCTTCCAAGATACTTTTCCCCACCTCTGCATTTCTGCTGGGTACAGCATTCAAAATGTTAAGCCAATTTACATTTTATTGTATATATTCAGAAATTGAATTACCAATATGACATGTTAACACAAGCAAAGTAAATAACACTAGGAAAATTACAATATGGGGATAAATGGACGTATCTGTAGATTAGAATAGCAAATGTAACCAGTTAATGGACTTTATAGTAACCTGCAGTAGAGATATTGAAAATTAATGATATAGTTTTGTCTAGCTCCATAACTGGGAACATTATTCTCAGAGACAGTCCTTCATTTGGGGTCTTTCTTGTGTTATGTACCCCAGGTAGCTGAATATTCTAAAGTCATGGGATCATAGATTTAAAGCTGAAAGAAATCTCAGAGGTAATTGAATCCAACCCCCTCATTTCAGAAATAAGGAAATTGAGACTTCTGACAAGTTGAGTGACTTGTCCATTATCCCACAGCTTTTAAGTGAGAGTCAGAGGTAGGATTTGAACTTACATCCTCCAGACTCCAGGTACAGTATGCTACCCACTCTACCACAGTGTCCCTTATGGTACTTTGAGGTAATGGAAAACAATGCGTCCCTTGACAAAAGGTCTGCATTTCTAGGCCCAGCTTTCCCACTAACCGTGGGCAAGTCACTCTCTGAGTGTCTTCATCTGAAAAATGAGATTCTACCTATTTTATAGGGTGTTTATGAAGATCGAATGAGAAAATGCAGGAGAATGGGAATTGAAATTGTGCAAATGTAAGGAATGATTATTATTGTTACCCAATCCTGTGGTCCAGGGGTGGGAAACCTGCAGCCATGTGGTCAACATGTGGCCTTCTAGGTCCTTGGGGGCAGCCTTTTGACCAAGTCCAAATTTTACAGAACAAAACCTTTCATTAAGGGGATTTGTGCTGTGAAGTTTGGATTCAAAGGGTTGCACTTGAGGACCTAGAGGGCCACATGTGGCCTTGAGGACCCAGGTTCCCCACCCTGCCATAGTTTGTCTTAGAGTGCAGTTTGATGTATTGTGTCAGTAGGTACTCTTCTATACTAGATTGTAGTAGATGGGGATGAGACAAAGAATTCATTTTTTTTAAAAGTCCTGTGAGTTTTCTAGGCATTCAGTGAGTTAACACTGATGTGACAGCAGAAAAAAGCAAATTTAAAATATTCTTTAAACACCTCTATGTTCCAGACACTTGGGATACAAAGACAAAGAAAATCCTTGTGCTCAAGAGTTTACAGATCCATAGCAGAAAACAACATGTGAATCAGTAAGCAAAAAAAAAAATGTAGAAAGTTAATCCTTTTATTTTTTTGGTGAAGAAGAACCACATTTTCTTTTAGCCTTTACCCCCTCAAGGACCCAGACATGTAATGTAGTACACAAAGTTCCCAGCAGTCTATATATTGACTTAGAAAACTACAAATCAACATTATCTATGTTTTATTGTATTTTCATTAATTTTTGTTAAATATTTCCCAATCTCATTTTAATCTGATTCGGGCCACACTGTATTAGAAGCCACATGTGCCTGGAAAAAAGAGTTTTTGAAACCTTTGTATTTAGAGAGTTACATAGTATGCTGAAAGGTCAAGCAATTGGCCCAGGATCACACTATCTACATGTGTCAAAGGCTGGCTTCGAACCCAGGTCATCCTGGGCTGCCTCGCTGCTCCATGTTTCCTCTCTCTATTCCAGCCAAGCTGGCTTACTTGCTGGTCTCCAAACTGCATTCCTTCCATTCTTGTACTTCTTTCTCATCTTCAGCTCTGGGATTCCCTCTGCCTCTTCAGGGCTCAGCTCAGGTACTGACTCTTCTGGGAATCCCTTTCTGATCATCTCTCCATACTCTTGTACTTTCATTTCTGTTTACTGGATGTATAAGACAAAAGGGCTCATCCGGGACCTCTTGCACCCAAAGCAAGAATCATACCTCTAGATCAACAAGCCAAGACTGACATGGGAGACACTGGCAGAGGATTGCTCAGTATGGCATGCCCACATCAGAAAAGGTGCTGTGCTCTATGAGCATAGCAGAATTGAGACAACACAAAGGAAATGTAGGACGGGAACACCCCAAATATTCACACGGACTATCCGTGCCCAACCTGTGGTAGAGCATTCCAAGCTCGTATTGGTCTGATCAGCCACAGTTGGACACACTGAAACTTCACTTTATCATGGTGATGTCATTTTGGTCCTCTTCAAGAATGAAAGACAACAACCAACCAACTGGATGTATATGTAATCGGAGGAAAACCTCCTGAAGACAGCAATTTAAAAAAAAATCTGTATATCCTCAGGAGAAGCCATCATGCCATGTGCATACCAGATGCTTAATAAATGTTTATAGAGTTGATGTTGATTGGTGGAAACCTCTTTGGTTGGTGTGGCCCCCATCTGCCCAAGATGTGTGTTATCAATGGCTAATAAGCCAGGACCTACCCCGGCATTACCCCTTTCTCACCCTACCCTCAGCCTCCTGCAGGATTGGTACAATGAGGGTTAAATTCCTTACATCCTTGCTCCTCATTCCTCACTTCTTATAGAGAATATTCTTATTTCATTGATCCTAGAGATAACATGGCAGCTGAGTGTCTAAAACTCTGTATATGTTTGAGGCCTGAAGGATTCTGCCCTTCTGAATGTGAAAGCCCTTGTAAGATTCCCTACCTGGAAGCCACTCCACTATGTGCTGTCCTTGGTTGAGGGAGAAGGGTGTGGGACAATTGGGACTGCACACCAAGATTACTCTCTGTTGGCATCCATTCTCTTCCTCCCTTTAGGCAGAAATGAAGTTTTGTCATGTGTTCTTCCTATGTATCCTTGCAACTTATAACCCACCTGTCCTGTACCTTATATGAACTGATAGCCACATGACCAAAGGGAAAAGAGAAAAAAGCCAGCATGATGCATCCCAGCTATGTCCTGGGAGTTTAGATGACTAGATTCTGGACTAGACCATATCACTGGCCAAGTGAGTAATTGTGAAAACAGTCTCTTAAGCTCTCACTTACTTTGCCTGAAAAATGATGTGTTAAATTAAATCTCCAAGGCCCCTTCCTCTCAAGGTTCTCTCTGATTCTACGCTTAATTTACTCTCCCTCTGTATGGAAAACAATTGTCTGGTCCCTATTGTGCTATTTCTCTGTTACGATTCTTTAGAGGTTTTCTATTAGCAAACGATCTTAATTTGAGAGTCCAAAAATGACTTTGTTGTAACAGAAGAAGGATATGGTTGTCAGGCACCTCAAATCCCTGTGGAAGGAAGGGAGGTTGAACCATTCCAGGTTCTGGGTCATTTTTCTCTAGCCTATCCCATGGTCTAATCTAGTTGTCCCTTGTCATGATAATTCTCTTGAGTAGTGTCAGTTGATTAAAAAATTGTTACCCTTCCAGAAATATTTAATAACATTTTTGTAGGTATAATTTCTAGAGCACTTTTATCAGCTCCAATATTTATTCCCTATACCTCTATGAGAGGGAGGGCAGCATCCTATAATTCTGATGTTATAGATAAAGAAAGTGAGGGTCAGAGAGATTCAATGTTTTGTCCACGATTACCTAGCTGGTTTGTGGCAGAGCTAGGTCTGGAGTCCAAATTTTCCTGCTCCCAGCCTTGGCCTTTTTCTACTAAAGCATGTATCTGCTTTTTTCCTTTACAACACTTCCTTCACACTGTCTTTCCTCTCTACTCCCCCAACTCACACTTTTAGGTCAGGTCCTGGGAGGAAATTCCACAGAGTACCTTGGTCTGCATGCCTAAAACTTTTAACCCATGCCTCCCCACCAATGTATTGTTAACATGGTATTTTCTGAAATTCAGGCAGAGAATGAATGGCAGTAAAACATTCCTCCCTCCCATGAACCTAGAGAACACTCTCCAAAAACTTCACAGTATCAGTGAGAAGAATACTATACATGCAGACTGCAGTAACAGGGAGACATGCAGGTAGGGACACACATGACTAAGATAGCTCCAATGCTACAGGACCACTATGTCTTTTCTCTCCTAGAGTCTGCTGGTTGCTAGAGTCAGGAAGACCTAAGTTCAAATTCAGCTTCAGACCCTTAATAGCTGTGTGCTCCTGGGAAAATCTTTTAACCTCTATCTGCCTCAGTCTCTTCCTCTGTAAAATAGGGAGGATAATAGTATATACCTCCCAAGTTTGTCATGAGGATCAAATAAGACAGTATTTATTTTGTTTTAAAAATGTTTAGTATAGTTTTTGGCACACAGTAGGTGTTATATCAAGGTTTATTTTCCTCTCCTCTCCTCGTGATGTCCTCACAGACTTCCCTGAGGCTCTGAGGGTCTGATCCTCTCCATGGCTCAATTGAACTCTACATCTGGACTCTTCTTGGCTGCCAGAACTTCTAACCCCCTAGAGAGTATGTACGTGTCTTGCTTTTTAAAGGACTACCAAAGATATGGCTAAGCCTTTGGTTAGCTAATAACTAAGCTGCCCTCTAGAAGAACTTCCTCATACCTCCTAAGGGGTAACAAAGTAAAAATATTTATTTACACTTTAAGACCCTACTATCTTGCTGCCTCTGTTACCTGGCTAATGCATTTGTCATTTCATAAACTGGATTTAGGGGAAAACAATTAATTGGGGGATGTAGATGAACCACACTTTTAAGTAGGGGAATTTTAAGAAGGCAAACAGTTTGAAGACCCAAAGGAACAAATCTGAAATGGTGGAATTTCAGCCACAGAGTGGGAAAGATGTTTTGGAGGTAGAAGATCCTTCCAAGAACCCATCAAAACACACTACATAAGGGGATTTTTATTGATAACTCTATAGTAGATAAATAAGTCATTAATCTTACACAGACCACCTTTGGATTTAAAAGTTAGCTAAATTGGTCCTGCTAATTTAGAGAAAAATAGTTAGCCGATATGATCTTATGCCAACTAATGGGTACATTTGTGAATTAGGGACCAGTGTTGGCAGTCCCAAAGACTGATTTTCAGGTGTTGTCTTTTATGGACAAGGTATTCACAATCACCATCCATCATTTTTTAAATGGAATCCTTTCCTGGAAGATATTGCAGTATTATTCAAAATATGCCAAAGTGGGCAGGAGATCCCAAGAGTAATTGTGAGTTATGAGGTCAGGGGGACCTCATTGCAAACTATTTGCAAAACTTAATTGGGGTAATAAATAAACTAAGCATGTAAATTAGATTGAAGATGGCACTGTGAATTAAAAGGAAGCCATTATCCTGCCGTGTCAAAAAAGCACCCTTCCTTATTCCTTAATATTTAGTTGAACTATTCATCAACAATGATTTTAGTATCAAATATCTATGAAATTTACAGCTAAAATAATTTTTAAATGAAGCTTTTTTTCTTTCCTATTTATTAGGTACTTTGAGAACAGCTCTGATCCAGCTTTCAAGGATGAATCCTCTTTCCCTACTCCTGCCTGTCCCCTCTCCTGATCACAGGATATAATTTCCTTGCTACTAGCATACTTAGAATCAAATGTAGAAGAGACATTAAAAAAGATGTACAAAATCATGCAAGTACCATTTTTAACAGTCCTATTGATGAACGCAAATGGGTCTGGCAACTAGGTGACACGGTGGATACAGTGCTGCTCCTAGCATCCAGAAGACCTTCCTTCAAATCCTGCCTTAGACTCTTAACTGGCTGTGTCACCCTAGACAAGACCCTTAACCTCTCACAGCCTCAGTTTCCTTATCTGTAAAATGGGAATAATAATAGCACCCACCTCACAGGGTTGTTGTAAAGATCAAATTACATATGTGTGTGTGCGTGTGTATAGTGATACTAGTAAATAAGGTGCTTAACAAACCCTAAATTGTTATACAAATACTGATTGGTATTATTATTTTTATCATTACTATTATATTAACCAATACAGAACTGATTTTTTTTTTTGGCTTGGGGAATTTGAAATTTGGTAGTTGCAGTTCATTTAAATTTACTGTGGGTTTGTCATCCTTTTCATGCAGCTGAAAGTATTGAAGAGCCTCTTGGAGATAAATAGAAATATATATAACAAGAGAAACAGCATACCACATACCTACAAATACAGCACCTGATGGCCTCCCTCTCTGCCCTGCCCCCAACTTCCACCCCCTCCATATCAAGTGCGACATCTTTCTTTTTAAAGCAGTTGATTGAATGAATACAAATGTCTCAGTGTTGTCACTTGGGATGCCACTTGATATATCCCATTTTCTAGACTCTAATTATTGCATTTGTAGACATGAATGCCATTTAGATGTAAGCTAATTCAGCATGGTAACTCAATTAGATTTGTACTGACTTGGATTTATGAAACATCAATGGATTCTTGGTGAGACCAATGGGACTGCTGGTTATTCATCCCCAAGCCTTACAGAATCTGCCTCTCAGGAGCTCAATTAAACACACCAGTGATGAGCATGTTTTGCAACTGAAATGTTTCACCATTAAAACAGAAAGGTTTTCGTGTTGTTCAGTGTTCCCATTCTCCAAGGGCAGGAACACCTTTCGCTAATGATGTGAAATGAAGTTTTCTTTTAGGTTATATGTGAGATCCAAAATAATACAATTCCTTGTTTTCTGTGTGTGTGTGTGTGTGTGTGTGTGTGTTTCTCAAAGCCAATAGAAGATTCAGAACTTACAGTTAATTATTAATAATAATAGCTCTGATTTATATGGCACTTTAAGATTTATGAAACACTTTACATATGTTATCTCATTTGATTTTCATAACAACCATATAAGATAGAAACTATTAATGTGCCCATTTTTTTATAGATGAGGAAACTAAGGCTACAATAGGTCAAATGCCTGGCCCACAGTGAAAAAAGCTTCTAAGGTATCTGAAGTGGGTCTCAAACTCAGATCTGCCTGACTTCTATTTGCTCTGTGTACTGCCTCCCTTGTTTTCTATAGATAAGATTGAATCTATAGAAAAATTATTTGTAAAAGTCTCCGTCCAAAGAAAGGAAAAACTCTAGATGAACACTGAAGTGGTTCTAGGAAGCACGGCAAGTAGCAGGCTAAAATAATCCTGCTGGAAAAAATGTTTACACTCTTTGACGTAGAAAAGAGAGGCAGAAGATGGCTGCTGTTTTGGATAGATTTACAGAGTCTCCATAACCATGATATCAAAATTACCTAGTCACTTCCTATTGCATTGCAAATCAGGAGCTTCGGAACTCTTGTAGGACTTAGAACTGGAAGGGATTTTAGATATCATTTAATCTAACCTATTCATTAGTTTTTAAAACAAGTTTTTATTGGTATCTTTGGGTTTTTTCCATCTCCTAAATTTCCTATGTATTCCTTCTCTTCCCCCTCCCAGAGTTCATCCCTTATACCAATATTTCTCTACACAGATATATTTAAAGAATCAGTGAAGTTGATCAATATGCAATTTTTCATACCCAGAGATCCTTTACTTCTTGACTTCTTAATTTTAAAGAGAATATGAAACTGAGGCATCTAGGAGAAAGATGACTTGACCAAGGACATACAGGTATTAAGTAGCAGAGCTATTTTTGTGAATTTACTGCATTTTAAATATTTGAATTTTGTGTATAAAAATTATTTCTGAATCTAGTCGCTACTTCTTTTGTTCCCAAGTATAATTGTTACTTACAGGATAAATATTTATTTATAAGAAATAATAATAATGATGATAATAACAAGCATTTATTTATACAGTGCTTTAAGGTTTACAAAACATTTGACAAACATCTCATTTGATTCTCCCAGTACTCTCCCCCTTACAGATGAGGAAACTGAGGCAGACACAGATTAAATGCCTTGCTCAGGGTCACAGAGCTAGTGAGAATCTTGGCTGGATTTAAATTTAGGTCTTACTGACTTCAAGTCCAATGCTTTATTCTCATGATGCCTATATTTTTACCTTAAAAAATACAAATTACCCATCATAACATGGTCCAGTAAAGAAAGAAATGTCAGAAAGAAATGTCATCCCCACAACCGTCCACTCCAATGTTACCATCATAGTATCTACTGCATTGATTCAAATGTAGCATGCCTGTTTTAACAGACCACATTTCTAAAATATTTACTACCTCCATGACTTTGAGCATGTCTTTTAACCTCTTTCACCTCTCTACACCTCATTTTCCTCATCTGTTAAGGAGATTGGACTAGATGACTTTTAAATTCTCTTTGATCTCTTTATCTACAATCCTACGATCTCTTCAAAATTTTAAAAAATGTATATAATGTGTATCCTGGGGGGGAAAATCCCTTCCAGGCCTTATGTGCCTCAGGTTTTATACAAGTCAGGTATGAATAGAAAATACAGCCTATATTTGAACCAATATGGAATTTATTTTAATGTGTATTGTGTTTATTCTAGGTGACGATTATTCAGTACCTACTCTTGCCCTCTCCTCCACCTCACCTCTTAACTCTGAGTGCTGGCTGCAGATAGGAGCCCGTTTTCTTCTTCATATATGTGTGTGTTTTTGTACTTAAAGCTTTGCTGTTTCATCAAGGCTCAAGGAATATTTATATGTAAAATCATTTTATTTCAAAATATTGGACAATTTCCAGTCTAAAGGTTTGCTACTTTGAGGAACCTTTGTTTCCTTTCTACATTGCTTTGTACTCAGGCTTAAAGGTCAACAGAAGCCTACTTGGTTAGATTGGAATGGCTGTTCAGTGTTCAAGTGCCCCCTATTAAAATGCAACCTCCCCCCAGAAATACAGCCTTAAAAGCAGTCACAACTAAACCTTAGTAGGGTATTAGACTATAGTTTTGGGAGAGCTAGAGAAAGGCAGTCTTGGGGTGTTGGGGGTGAGGGTCTAGGCAATAGAGAGAGAACAGTTCATCAAACCTGGTAGAGTCAAGAACTGTAAAATGGGAGGGAGCCCAAAGATTCCCAGAGACTTTGTCCATTTCATCATTTTACCCTCAAATACTTGGTTTTTAAATTCTCTTCCAACATTTTTTATAAACAAGAAATAGACAAGATAATTTGGAAATAATCTTAGTAGGAAGGCATTAACTTATTAAGGGGGCACCTAGAAAGGCTTCTTATGGAAAGTAGGATTTTAGCAGAATTTTGAAGGAAGCCAGAAGAGAAAGGAGGTCTTTTCAGATGTTTTACAACACAGGCAGATTCTAGTTCTGACCTGGATAAGGCACACCCAACATTTGGAACTTAAACATGCACCCTCAAGTCAATCATCAGTAAGCCCAAAACCATAAATGGTCGTTTTTATTTTTTTGTGGCAAAGACCAGGAAGAAAAGGTTCCAAGCTCATGCGTCTTGATTTCATTAATCCCACTGAAGCCTTGCTTTGAATTCAAGGCTAAAGTTAGAACTGCCTACTAAAGTTTCTGAAACAGTCCACCTTTCTAGCTTGTAATTTCACAGAACACTGAAGAGCCAAGTTCATTCCGTTGTGTGAAGGAAAAAAGCTGAGTTAATTATAATAGAATGTATTTGTATCCTACTGGTTTCCAATCTAACCTGAGAAAGGCTCATAGACTCAGCTGGTTGGTCTCCGGAAATTTTCTGAGTTTCATTTTGTGATTTCTATCCAGCAGTTTCCACTTTGGGATGTTTCTCTTGGAAGGTAAAAGGGAAAGAGAAGCAGTATAAGAATTGGAGAGCTGGTCACAGCTCTACCACAACTAGCTGTTTGAATTTGGCCATCATTCAACCTCTCTGGGCCTCAGTTTCCTTGATGTAAAGCAAGTTCAGAAGATATAATCCATAAGATTATTTCAGTCCCTAATTTTGTGATGTTTGTAATATTCTGTGCCTCCTGAGTCCTGTGATTTATCTGGATTTTTTTCCTAGCAATTCAATTCAGTTATGCTGAACAGATTTTATTAAGTACCTATACAAAATAATAAGAAAACAAATTAAAGGTCTAGGAAATGGGATAATCACTTAAAATAACAGCATGGACAGGTTCTTAGTCAATTTTATGATATTGACCATGTCTAGCATTCTTGAGAAGCCTATGGATCCTCTCTCAGAATGTTTTTAAATGTGTAAGTTAAAATGTATGGAAATATAATTATCAAAATCTTTTTTTAAAGTTTCTGGGCCCCAGATGAACTTCTCATTTAGCAGAAAGAGCTATAGACTTGCAGTCAGGAAACTGGGATTCAAGTCTCAGCTTTGCTATACCATATGACCCTGGGAAAATGACTCAGCCTCAGTTTTTCTTTCATAGAATAGTTTTAAAATTCCATCCATTTCTACCATTCTATGAAATTCTTTTCCAGACTCCTAATGACTGATAATTCTATTTATACTATTGTTAATTAGTACTACTATCTTTGTCCACTAGAATTCTATTTGCTACTCTTTGGGTCACTTTCAGTTTTGATTCTTTAGAGACTGTAATGTTCCCTGATCCCCAGCCATACAATATCACTGGGAGAATGTTGGTGTTTAAAAGCTGGGCTTTTGTGCCAGATTGAAGCATAAGAATGTTTAAAGGCAAAACAACATGACCTCTCTCACTTATTTGATTCTAGGCTCAACTCATTATTTATCTGTGGTTCCTATCTAACATATATGCATCAGTGGATTGCCTGCACACTTGTGTGTCATAATCTGGGTAATAGGCATTCTTGATCCATTTGGCTTTCCCTGTTTGGATTGTTGGACTAATCCCTAGAGTAACTGTGGATCTTTTAAGCTCCTTGAGAGTAGCCCTCTGCTTTTAGCATAGTGCCTGGTCCATAGTAAATTCTTAATAAATGCTTTTAGATTAATTAAAGAGAACCTGTAGTATTCTGGAGCTTCATTTAATTGATCCAATATGATCCCAAAAGAGAAGTGTCTGGAATCCATTCACAGGAAATCTCTTTCATGTGGCTGTAGCATATTGCCAATTGGAGGTAGTGTAGTATAGTAGAAGAGGTGGATTTAGACTCAGAAGACCTAGGTTAGAATTCCACCTTTACCTAGTACTACCTGTTATCACCTTTGGAAAATCACTTAACATCTTTGGACTTCAGTTTCTTCAACTGTAAAATAGTTGAACTAAATGAATGCTAAACCTCCTTCTGCTCTAAGTAAGTAGTATAGAGGATAGAATCTAAGAAAAGTATGATCAGAAAAGGTAAGAAGAACAAGGAAAAAGAGATAATTGGTCTCAATGCTGGCACTCATTATCTTTATCTCTAAACCCTCCCCTCTTCCTAACTTCTGTTGCTGTCGAGGGTATCACTGTTGAGGTCAAGGAACTATAATGTTGAAATTTGGGGTGCTTGGGACCCCAAAATACTGACACCCCAGGTCCCTACCCGAATGAATCTGACCCAAGCCTTTTTTCAGTCAAAGTAAAACAAACACAGTACCTTAAGTTTGCCTTGATGTGTGGTTTTCTCATCAGATAATTCATTTTCTTAAACATTGCCACAGAATAGTTGGTTCTTATGAAGTGCCCCATGGATATCTTTTTCCTGTATGCCCCCACTCCACCTTCTAGTTGTCCACTTACAGAATAAGCATTTCTTACATGACAATTCTTTGGTGTTTGTCATGACTGAATAATAATTTGTTTGTGATAGTCTTTTAGATGACTCTATGAAAGTGGTGCTAATTCTCCCATTCATTCTGAGAATGGTTCAGATGGTGATGGACAGGGTTTGGGGGAGGTGTTCTTTTCTTTGACAAAGTAGTCTGTATACTGAAGGAAGTTTGAGAGCTGTTATTCCAAAGAAGCAGAGATAAGCCAGTTTAGGCTGCACAGGGATCTTATTTAGTCTAAACATTTTTGCTGAGGAGTGAGAGACTCAACCTCTAAGTCAACCAAACCTCCTGATTGGGCAGAATCAATGAAAAAAAGGATTTATTAACCACTTGTGTGCCAAGCCCTCTGCTAAGTTCTGAGGATACAAACCCAAAAATGAGATAGTCCCTGCTGTTAAGAAGCTTAGCTTCTAATGGGAGAGATGAGAAGGACACGGGGCAATGTTTAGGTTTGGAAGTATACAAAACTGTTGAGTGGAGCCATTTGGGAGTAGATTGATGTACCCTTTGTTTAAGGAATGGCAATTCTGATTTGGGTAGGGTATGATTTTAGATCTGGAAAGAGGGGATTACATTCTAGGCAGGATGGTTAATGAGGAAAAGATGGCCAAGGAGAAGAGAGAAGCATAACTAAAACCAACCTAGATAGAGGCCATCAGGGTAGGCTGGGCATCTGGCTAATGCATTCAATCATCTGATTCTGAGATGAGAGCAATCTGAGGACACCAATCTATGATCTCTTCTGGTATGGTGGATTTCATTTCAGAAGACCTAGACTGAAACCCAGCACTACCACTTACTGCCTGTGTGGACAAGCCTTGGACCTTGGACAAACCACTTCAACTCTCTTAGTTTCAAGTTTCCTCATCTGCAAAATGAAGAGGTTGGTCTCTTCAGTCCCTTCCAGTTCTAAATCTCTGATCCCAGGCATTAGGACCTTAGACATGAAAGAACATTCAATGAGTTTGGTAGGACTTGTGTGCCCTCTCCCAGCTCAGAATGATACAAAAGCATATTATGCAGAGCTGTCAAGGGAGCCTGCTCATGCACCCCATATGTATTATCTACTCAGACTAAGCTCATATTTCTGAGAATCTCTTTTTTTTAATAACTTCTAGCATCCTCCATAGTTCCTGGCTGTGACACTTTTTTCTAATACCTCAAAAGCAATGGAGAGAAATATTCAAGATCCAACGCAGTACATGGCTTGTCTTGGTGTATAATATGTGGCATTATTCAGGATCACAATTTGTTGGAATTGGAAGGGACCTCAGAGGCCCTGTTCCAACCAGGGGTGGGGAACCTGAGGCCTCAAGGCCACATATGGCCCTGTAGGTCCTCAAGTGTGGCCCTTTGACTGAATCCAAACTTCACAGAACAAATTCCCTTAATAAAAGGATTTTTTTTCTGTAAAACTTGGACTCAGGCAAAAGATTGCACTTGATGTCTGAGAAGGCCACATGTGGTCTCCAGGTTGCATGTTCCCCACCCCTGGTCCAACCTGTACCTGACCAAGAATCCTCTCTCCATCATATCTGACAGTGGAATTCCAGCTGCTGTTTGAAGACCATTAATTCAAGAGAACCTGCTACCCACTGAAACAGCCCAATTTAATTACAAAATTACATCAAGCCTCAGTCTGCCTTTCTGCAATTTCCTGCCAGTTTTTCCTTTTTCTGGCCTCTGGGACCAAGCAGAACAAGTCTAATTTCATATGACAGCCCTTCATCTACTTCAGTTACTTGCTCAGGGACACCCTCAACATGGCAGTGGGGGTTAAAGAATTTCTTAGGCATGATCCACCTGTTAGTGCTCAGGTATAGAAGATTTTTCCCACCTCTCAAAAATGCACAGGCCTCCCTTGAGTAGGTAGAGGGGTGGTGGTATTTATAAAAAAACCAGTTTCTCGAACATTATCTCAGATAACATGGCTGTTATTTTTATAATTTTGGAAATAATAAAGGGTGACAGATATTGTGAATCAACAAGCTTTTATTAATCACCTGATAATAAATATTTATTGAGTACCTATTATTTGGTAGGCACTGTTCTAGGCACTGGGGATACAAATACCAAAAAACAAAAACAAAAAAACAAACAGTTCCTGTTCTCAAGGAGCTTACAATTTAATGGGGGAAGACAAAACACAAAAGTAAGCTAAAAGTGATGATGGGAGGGAAGAAAAGATACTTGGGGCAGGGTTGTGTTTGTCCTTCATTGCTGAAGAAGACCATGCCGTTAGAGAAATGATGACATGGCTTGCACTTGACTTTGCTTTGAGTGAGGGAGGGCTGTGCAGATCACCAGCCTTAAATGGAAGTTTGGAAGGAGCTCTCTGCTCCTTCTTCTAATCAGAGAGGTCCTAGGGGAAAGAGGGTACTGATGAAGTGTGAATATCAAGGCTAGTGCTATTTTGCAAAATGATGAGGTTCCTGATGACATGACAGGAAAGTCCAAAGGAGTGTAGCCAGTGCGAAAATATGCCAAGTACTCTGTTAGATGCTGAGGATATAAAGACAAAAGCAATCTATGTCTTCAAGGAACTCATTTTACTGGGGAAGACAACATGGACATATAGAGGTCAATGAAAATACATATACAATAACAGCTAGACTAATCTTACTTCAAAGGTGAATCTCCTCTCTAGCATGTTACAGACCACAAAGAGTTTTGTGAGGAAAGTACTTTGCAAATCTGAAAACAATAAAGCCATTCTCATATCTTTTTCTCAGTTTTACCTTATGGGGCAAGCAGAATATATCTAAACACTCCTCTGTGTGACTTCTTTACCCACTTGAAGATAGCTAGGATACCCTTCTCTTCCTTCCACCACAACTAAGTCTTGTCTATGTTACTTATTTCCAGTTCCTGCCAAGAATTTTCTTAGATCATGTTTTTGAAGTCTCCTCCTCCCCATACACCCCACCACCACACACTCCTCATCCCTCTTGGCTGTTGACAGCATTTATCAGAAAATATGATTTTTCAGAATTGAGTACAATACTCTTGATACAAAGGATATTTGTCTGGACCTTTCCTCACACTAGGAATGTTTTGGCTTATATGATAGTTATCAAGTTACATATCTCACCTATCTCTATTTAATGATAAATTCCCCAAGGGTATTATCAGTGAGGTATTTGGTATAAATGTGAAAAATATTTTATGAAACCCTTTCAGATCCTAGTTTGACTTAATACTTGGTGTGTGTGTGTGTGTGTGTGTGTGTGTGTGTGTGTGTGTGTGTGTGTAGTTATCCTCCTTGAATCTGTCAACTTCAAGGCTGCTGGATATTCTGAAAGTTAATAGAGAATTTGAAGGAAAATTTTTGTTTGTGAGTGTGGTCTAAGCTTATTAGAATTCACGAGATTTTGCGTTAACATTCCAGTGGGCTTACCATGATACACTTGAAGAGCTGAATGTAAATTTAAGTCTGAAAAACCAAACCAAAACAAGCCAAGTGCCTCTGACATATTTTCAGATATCATTAGGAAGAGTTATATAAGTGACATACTTTACCAAAAGGCATACTGTGATTCACACTCCATGAGTTTATGAGCTGCCCAAACAGGGGAGAAATACTGAAGGAAATTCACAACGTTTCTAAGCAGAAGGCTGCAGAAAGACTTTGCTGCTTAAAATTCATGCCTGAAAGAAATTCCAGTGTAGCTTGTCATTGGAACTTAGTGTCATGTCCTTTGGTTTCAAGTTGGAGTAAAGTCATTTTAAACAAGAATTTGGAGAAGAGTTATCCAATTCAATAAACATTTATTAAGCAACAAACATTCTTCAATTCAGTCCACCAAGTATTTATTTGGAATCTACCATGGGGCAAACACTGGGCTAGGCACTGGGGACAAAAATCAAAAGTGCTTATGTAATCCTAGGAGGCTTCTGAGAGTGGTGGATAGAGCCAGATGTGGAGTCAGGAAGACCTGAGCTCCCATCTGACCTCAAACACTTACTACCTGGATATTGCCACTTTGTACCTCAGTTTAGTCATTTATGAAATCAGATGATTGAACTAAGTGGCCCCTAAATCCTTTTGCTTTCTATATCAATGATCCTATAAATATATGTGTTATTCAGTCATTTTAGTCATGTCTGACTCTTCATGACCTCATTTGGGGTTTTCTTGGCAGAGATACTGGACTGCCATTTCCTTCTGCAGCTCATTTTACAGGTGAAGTAACTGAGGCAAACAGGGTTAAGTGACTTGCCCAGGGTCACACAGCTAGTAAGTGTCTGAGGCCAGATTTTAACTCAGGAAGATGATTCCAGGTCCAGCGCCACCTAACTGTCCCATAAACATGTGTATTGATAAGTAAGTACAAAGCATATACAAATTAAGTGCCAAGTAATTTCAGGGATTGGTGGGAGAGCACTAATGACTTCAGGGATCAAGAAGGTCCTTATAGTACTTGAGCTGAACATTTAAGTCACAAAGATGAAATAAGGTCCAGAGCCTATTGCCTGACAGGTGGGATAAAGCCTGTGTGCTAGAAATCATGGACCATGATTAGTGCGGGGGAGAGGTTCATATAAAATATGTTGTGAGACTTAAGGAAGACGAACTCATTTTCTGAGATGACTCCTGCTCCCCTCACTCTCCCCCTTCCCAATAAATTTAGACAAGGAGACTTGATGGAGGAGGTATCCCTTGAATTGAACTTGAATAAAAGGGAAGGATTTTATCAAAGACAGGCTTATAAACAAAATCATGTACCTTATTATTACTGAGACAGTGGTGATTGAGAGAATGTAACTATTGACTGAAATACTTGCTTTCGTAGCTCTATAAAGTCTTTATGAGCATAATCTAGACATACATTATCAGCATCCTTGATGAAGGTAAGAGAAGACCACAAGCTGTCTTTCAGAAATGATCTTCCATGTCAGATCACATCTTTAAAAATCACACAACTGATAGAAAGGATATGAAAAGGAATGGACATGATTACACTGGAATTTTTTTTTTTGCTTGTTGAGTATAAAGAAAGCATTGAGAAAGCAGTGAGAAAGACTGTTGGCTCTGGAGCCAGAGGACCAGAGTCCTCAGCCTGCCTCCATTGCTTACTGCCTATGTCACTTTGGGAAAGTCAACCTTTTGGGGTCTCAGTTTCCTCCTCTGTACAAGGAAAGGATTGCTTTAAATGGTTTCCAAAGTCACTTCTAGCTCTAAATCTAGGATCCCATGATCCCTGCACCTCTCAAACTTGATTTAGTAAAGCACAATGTTATACTGAATGAATAAAAACTTGTTTATTAAGACACTATGCTAAGCCCCAGAGATACAAAAACAAACAAGGAAGATAGGCCCTACCTACAGGGAACTTCCATTATAATATGATTGTTTTTCAGTCACATTCAGCTCTTCATGACACCATTTGGGGTTTTCTTGGCCAAGATACTGGAGTGGTTTGCCATTTCCTTCTCCAGCTCATTTTACAGATGAGGAAACTGAGGCAAACAGGATTAAATGACTTGTCCAAAGTCTGAGACCAGATTTGAAGTCAGGAAGATGAGGGTTCCTGACTTCAGACCCAACACTATCCACTGCCCACCTAGCTGCCCTTGAATTCTAATAGGAGAAGACAATACAGACAGGGGAATAAGAGTTGGCTTGGCTTGGAATTGACCAGGAAATGGCAATGTAGTCCTAAACTAGATAATATAAGGTGAAAACTTGCCGATCAGAATCCCAGGGGGCCGGAGTTCAAATTCCAGTGGAAGAAGGATGCCAGCATGACCAGCATAAAGAGGTCTCCCATCCATATGCTAGAATCAAACAAAATTCCCTAAAAGATGAAACAACAGAGGTCACTGTTTGCTGACCCTCTGGTTATTGATATCAAGTGACGTATGATACAGGGAGAAATATGCTTGCCTCAGTTGTTTGCTGCTGTCCTTATGCAAATTCCAAGTGGAAAAATTTCCTTTAGTTAAATGCAGAGATCTCCCAATTCGGGGATGATATTATTGTGCAAATTCTTTCAAGCCCTGCAATATTGCATATCCTCAATCAGATCTAATGTCACTCAAAAGTTGTAAGTATAAAATAATACATCAGTATGGGCTTGCTTCCCATGCTGATGGTATCAATAGTCAACAAAATAAATTTTGAAGTTGTTATCCCATGTAGTCTTAGATCCAACAGAAGACTAAAATGCAGACAACCCCTCAGGCTTACATGTCATCTTTCTTCTGAACAACTCTCTGAAATTGTACATGTCTTCTTGCTAGGATGGCTACTAATGTGAAAATGAATTATGGTAATATCTCCAGTTAAGCAGAATTTCTTCTTTTTTTTTTTGGTCAAAATTTGAGGACAGACAGACAGATGGCAAGCTAAAAAAGTGACATTTATTCAGAAAACATTTTCTAGTATGTGACCTGTACTTATTTTACTTAATCTCCTATACTTTCTCCATCTCGATATATAGCCATGCTTGATGATCATTGACATTCAAGATATTCACCCTGGGGACATAGGTGATTTGAGTCCTAAAAGAAATGAGTCAACCTGGGGTAATGGAAGAGCATTAGCCCTATCATGAGCCTTGGATTTTCTTTTTACCTCTATTGTTTACAAGAATAACATTTTTTATCATGCCTTGAGGTTTAAAAGGAACTTGAAATCACCCCTCACATACCCTGTGAAGTAGGTAATATTAGTGATATTTTCTCCATTTTACATATATGATTTTGAGCAAGGCATTTAATATGTCTGAGCCTCAGCGTCCTCATCTATAACATGGGGATAATAACATTTGCACTGCCTACCTTTCTAGGCTGTTGTAAGAACCATATGAGATAATGTATACAAAATACCATGTAAAAGTAAGCTACATTATTTTCATTAGTTATCTGTACTGGAAAATGGACCAGAGAATTTTCAATGGTGACTGAAGCAACAAGTATTTTCTGTTTAATCCTGAGTTAACCAGAAAATTAAATTAATCAATTCATTCTAAATTTTGTAGCTTCCCATGGTATCTATGAAGTGATCTTATTTGAAAAAATGGGGAAAGGGTTTGATTTCTTTGCCTAGTGGTACTAAAGAACTGCTGTGTGACCCTGAACAAATCAATTAACCCTTGTTGGCCTCAGTTTCCTTATCTGTAAAGTGAGCTGGAGAAGGAAATGGTGAACCAGTACAGTATCTTTGCCCAGAAGATACCAAATGGGGTCACCAAGGGTCAGACATGACTGAAAAACTAAAGAACCAGATCAAGTGGAACCTAGGAGGAGGCTACGTGCACATAGGCAAATGTAAGATAATTTGAGGAAGCAGAAAACATTTAAGCCAGTTAGGATAGGCTAGGTTAGGCTTTCACAGAGGGTTGTAGAGTCACAGAATTTGAGTTTTGGAAGGGAATTCTGTGGCCATCTGGTCTAACTCGTGTATGAAAGGCATCCTCAAAGTGGTTATCCAACTACTACCTGAGTACCTCCAAGGAGGGGGGAGCTCATTATCTCTATAGACAATGTATTCCACTTTGGGACAACTCTAATTGTTAGGGAGTTTTTATGACATCAAGTCTGAAATATTGCTCAGCATCCACTGTCACTGTTGCTCCTCGTTCTGTTTCCTGTGGCCAAGCAAAAATGTCTACCAGGAATGGGGAACCTGTGGCCTTCAGACTACATGATTTGTTCTGTAAAATTTGGATTCAGTCAAAAGGCCACACTTAAGGACCTAGAAGGTCACATGTGGCCTGAAGGCCACAGGTTCCCCACCTCTGGTCTATCTTTCACATGACAACCTTTCAAATACTTCAACACAGTTACAATGTCCATCTTCAGCCACCTCTTCTTCAGTCTTAACATCCCTAATTACTTTAGCCTATCATTATGTGGCATGGACTTAAGACCCTCTACCACCCTGGTTGCTCTCCTCTGGACACTTCCACTTTCTCAATGTCCGTCTTAAATCCTGGGGGCCAGATCTGAAGACAGTACTCTAGATCTTGATACCCTAGCTTCCAAGTAATCAATGAATAGCTGAAGGGACACATTTTTTTAAAAAAGGAAAAAAAACCCTCTGCATTCCCAAGGAACTAGTCCTTATTCCAATTAAAAAAATAAAAGATTAGCCACAGTCTCTGGCTTCTTTCATGTGTAAGAGAAGCATTGATGCAGTAGTTTTTGCAATTAAAAAAATACTTTTACAAATAGCTTTTAAAATCAAATTCAGTAAATGCTATTTGACATACATTTGCTAATGTGTTGGATGAGATGCAAAGGTGAGATACTAGTCCACAGTCAATAAGCATTTTTTAAAGTACCTGTTATGTATTTGCGGCACCATAATAGGAGTAAGGTATAGAAAACTAAAAGAAAACAGACCCTGTCCTCAAGGAGTTTTCAACAACTTTTTGTTGTGTAGTCATTTTTGAATTGTGTTCAACTCTTTGGGACCTCATTTTGGTTTTTCTTGACAAAGATACTGGAGTGGTTTGCTGTTTCCTTCTCCAGATCATTTTATAGATGAGGAAACTGAGAAAAACAGGGTGAAGTGACTTGCCCAAGGTCACCCAACTAAGTGTCTGAGACCAGATTTGAACTCAGGTAGGTGAGTCTTCCTGAGTCCAGGCCTAGTGTTCTATCTACTGCACCACCTAACTGCCCCTTGCCTGGCATTTAGCACTATATACATGTTTAGCTATTATTATTACTTAAACTCCATTTGCCTTAGTTTCTTCAGTTGTAAAATCGGTATAATAATACCATCTTTCTCACAGGGTTGTTGTGAGATTCAAATGGGGTAGTATATGGGAAGTGCTTTCCGAACCTTAAAGAGCATCATGAATGTTGGTTAATGTTATTTAACATTTCTAGCCCGCAGTTTCACCTTTTGCAAAATGATAAGAGGACTGGACTAGATAATGCCTCAGTCTCTTCTAACTCCAAATCTATGATTCTCTGATCTTATGGGACAGGCATAAATTATATAACTTCTTAGCTTCTGGCCAGTTTTTCCTTTGGACATCTGTGTAGTCTTTTATTTATGGTCTCGAGCTAGTCCTTGGCTCACCAAAATATTGAGGGTAGCACTTTTGGTAGAAGCTATACCTTGAGGATAGATACTGCCTGGCATGTTGGTATTTGTGTTACCAGAGTGCTAAGCGTAGAGTTAGTATTGAATAAATGTATACTTTTGTCTCTTCCCTGTCTTCAGTCTCTCTGACTCTTCTTTCCTCTCTCACTCTCTTCTCTCTTCTTTCTCTGTCTCTCTCTTTCTCTGTCCTCTATTTCTGCCTCTCTCTTTTCTCTCCAGTCTCAGTCTGTCTGTCTCACTCTCTTTTTATCTCTTTCCTTTATTGTCTCTCTCTTTCCTCTCCAGTCTCAGTCTCTCTGTCTCACTCTCTTTTTCTCTCTTTCCTTTATTTCTCTCTCTCTTTTCTCTCCAGTCTCAGTTTCTCTGTCTCTGTCTCTCTCTGCGTGTCTCTAACAAAGAACTGGAAATAAAACAGATGCCCATAAATTGGAGTTGGGCTAAAGAAATAGTGGTATAGGATTGTACTGGAATACTGTGCTGTCAGAAAAGATGGACAAAATGAATTCAGAAAAACTTACAAAGTTAAGTAAGCAGAACCAGACAAACAATATGCACAAATGGAAATGAAGGTAACGAAAGAGTTAAAAGTGAATGTGGCAAAATGATAACAAATGAGGTTGGACCCAAAGAGCTTAAAGATGACACGTGCCCCTGCTCTTTGGCCAAGGTGGGGGAACCATGGCTTGGAACTACAACTTTAACACCAGACTTTTTTTTTTTTAACAGTTAGTTTTGTGAATTTTTTCTTTCTTTTTCTTTTTAATTCTTCATTACAAAGAGTGGCTCACTGGGACATGGTGGGAAATGTAGATGATGCAAAAAAATACATCAATAAGATTATTTTCAAAAAATATCTGAACTTGAACAGTCAATTGAGACCCTAGAGTGCTATAAGTATGGAGTAGGTCAATTTGGGCTGTAAAATGCTAAGATACAACCAAACTACCCCCTTCACCTCAGAAAAACCTGTGTAGGTGTCTTTGGGGCAGACTCCATCCTGACAAGCTTTCCAGCATAACCCAGGTCTGAAATACATCCTTGAGAAACTCAATGAATTGACTTGTTGGATGGGCTTATTTAATATCATCCCTTTGAATGGTGGAAAATTCTGACTAAATATAACTGCTTTTCATTTCTGCATGGTTAAGGCTTATCTGTTCTTTCTGACAATAATTAGCCAACAGGTTCAGCTGCTTCTTAAATCTGCTGCTAGTTACAGATACTAAAACCATGTCATCAGCACAAGAAGGATGCTTATCTTCCTGTTTGCTGTAGCTGGAGGACATGCATGCATTTCATCATAATTGCTGTACCAAATTATTTAAATCTAAGTTTTGGTGGATTTTTTTAAGTGTGTGTCTGCAGAGGAGGGGAAACAGGATGCAGTCTTATTTTCAACCATGTAGGAGTGAAATTCACAGGATCATTGGTTTAGAATTGGAAACGACTTCTGAGGTCATCTCATCCAACTTGCTTATTTTATAGCTGGGGAAACTGAGACCTACAGTGGCTAAGTTGTAAGATCATTCCATAGCTTTCTTCAAAGATTATGTTCCATCTCCTATGGGAGTGTTTTCTTTCTGTTTCTAAAAAGGCGTTCAGGTGACATGGTAGGCAGTGAGGTGGTGCAATGTAGAGAGAGAGCAGAGGTCATGGAGTCAGGAAGGCTTGAATTCAAATCCTGCCTCATTTACTCCCTACCTGTGTTACTCTGGGCAATTCTCCTGTACTTTACTTTCTTAGGTAAAATGGTGATAATAATAGCACCCACTGCACAGTTTTTTTGAGGGGACTAGATGAGTTAACTTATGTAAAATACTTTCCAAACCTAAATATATAGACATAGGAATCTATCTATGTACACATATATACACATACATATAAGTATATAATCATTCTTTAAAATGATTACATAAACACTTCCCTGTTTACATGTTTTATCTCCCCAGTAGAATTTAAATTTTTTGAGGGAAATTACTCTTCGGTTTTGTCTTTGTGTCCCCTTGCATAGCACAGTCAGTATCTTACACGTGACAGGGGCTAGATGTCATTGCATTGATATAGTGAACTTCTGGATGGAGAAATTCTCTCTACCAAAGTGTCTTCCAGTTTTAGAGAGTTGTCTTCACCATTGAGAAGTCAAGAGAATTGCTCAAGGTCACACAGCCTGTAAGAATCAGTGGCAAGGCTTGAACTTGGGTTTTTCTGGCTCTGAGATCATCTCTGTCCCTTATGACACATTATTTCTATGACTTCTACATATTAAGTGATTAATAAATGCTTTTTGGATTATGTTGGATTCCAAATGTTTTTTAAATTTTAGCAGCAATATTATGGTACAAGAGAGACAATGTACATCATGGGTAGAAAGCTGACCCAGAGTCAGGAAGATCTGAGATCAGATCCTGCCCTAATATATATCTGTTGTGTGACCCTAAACAAGTCATACAAATGATCAGTTCCCTAAGCAAGTTAGTTTCAGAGAAGTTGCCAACTTAAGTTGATAGATGCAGTTTCCTTCTCCATAATTTCCATTCAGAAACTTCATTAGGAAAGTTCATTAGTATAAGAAGTTTCCCTTCATAGAGGAACTTCATTAGCATATGAAATTAGCACATGAAATCACAAGTCCTATCCCTGTCTTTGTTACAACAGAGAAAGTTGGCAAGAGGATCTTCTTGATGTAGCAACTGGCTCTGGGTCCAGCACAATTTGGTTCAACCAAATGTGGCCTCCACCAAAGTCCTACTCTAATGCCTAGTTGTGAGGTAGCAGTGACTCTGGGTTATTAAAGGGGATGCCAGTAGAATGATGGGTTTTTGAGACTAAATGTGTTGTTGTTCAGTCATTTTTGTGTCCTACTCTCCATGATCCCATTTTGGGTTTTCTGGGCATGATTTACAATCTCCCTCCCAAGCTAATTTTACAGATGAGGAAACTGAGGTCAACAGGGTTAAGTGACTTGTCCAGGGTCACACAGCTAGTAAGTGTCTGAGGTCAGATTTGAACTCAGGAGGTTAAATCTTCCTGACTCCATGTGGGGCACTCTATCCTCTGAGCTACCTACTTGCTTAGTAAACATTAGATGAATTTAATTGAATTATCATGAGAGAACTCTATTAACCATTTTAATTTAGAAGTAGGGCCACATGTATCATATTTGTACCTGGAAAATGGATTCTCTATCCATTTATATTTTAATTTTTTGTATATTTCATTAATATATTAATTACATATAACATATTAACATATAATTAGTTATATATTAATATATTTTATTTTTAGCCTTTTAAAATAAAATGTGAATTGCTTCTGTAGACTGGCCAATGATTAATCATCTGAGAATAACTACCAATTTGGAAATACGATAAGTATGGCTCACAATGGCATGCTGTCTGAGGATCAGCTTAATTAAGTTTGGAGAAGGCTGTCACTAGAATCTTGGCTATCAAGTGAGGATTAGGGCTTGAGTTATGTGGGGTGGGGGGAAGGGGAACACATAACCATTGCTAAAATTACTAAAAAACAAAAAACCTAAATCATGGAAGAGTTGCCATTAGCTTTAGTGGAAGAACCCCCACATGTCTTTGAAATACCATGATTTTTGGTTCATGTGGGTCTTTTTTCTCAAACTGGAAAATTCTACCAAAATAAGTTTAACATTTACTAAGAGAACCTATGATGTATGGGTACTATTCTAGGCATTGAAAAGATGGAAATACCATGGTTTCTTGATTTTAGGAGGCTTACAATTAAATGAACAGTAAGTTCTTTGAAGGCATGGCCATATTTTTGTATCTTTCGCAATGATTAGTAGGAGATAGCAATACACATTTGTTGTTTCATGGATTACTATTGGCATGATGTAGCATTCATTATGTTCATCAACCCTAGCTAACATGGTTAGAATAATGCTTGGCCATTTTTACAACAAGATATACATTTTGACTCCTGAAAGTTGCTTTTCTTTGCTACACATCCAGTCTTCTGAAATATGAATTAAAAGGTCAGACATTCTGAATCTTAGTCAATAAATGCCATTGAGTTCTATCGATTCTAGACATGATGGATAAAATTTTATACTTATAAGGCAAGACTGGATGCATATGGCTTATTGGGGCATTTGGTGATTGTTTTAATTCAAATTGAGAGAGGTATTTTAAACTTGTTTCCCCGAAATGCCAATGATGATTGGTTTAAAATTATTTCTAACCTATTAAAAGATAATTTATGGGGTGCAATTCATTCTTTTTGCTTTCTACTTTCTTCCTACCACTTGTTAAAGAAACTACCTTGGTTCTTCAAGTACTTATTATGCCACATCTTATAATATTTGTTTGAGTAATAAGAGGCATTACTGACTTTTAAGCTTTGTAAGTAATAGCCACATAAGTGTAATTAACTACTTATATTGCATTTGTATTTTCAGCCTCCTGATTTTGCATGTCAGACCAAACTTTGCTAGGGAAATTGGGAGTTTTTCATCAAGTTTAGGATACTATCAAAGTGAAATCACCAGACTTTCCACCTTGGACCTTGTCCAGATGTATGGAGTTCTCCCTGATTTCTTAATTCATTTTAGCAGATTCCACAAACAATTTTTAAAGTGCCTGCTATGTACAGAGCATTATATTAGGCACTAGGAAGGGAGATGAAAAGACATAGTTCTTAGCTACATAGCATTTAGAATCTAATGAATCTCTATGATTTTAAATGTCTAAGGTCTGTTGTTATCCAGTCATTTTTCAATTGTGTCTGACTCTTCATGGACTCCATTTGGTGTTTTCTTGGCAAAGATACTGGAGTGGTCAGCTATTTCCTTCTCCAGCTCATCTTATAGATGGGAAAACTGAGGCAAACAGTGTTAAGTGACATGCCCAGGATCACCCAGCTCCTTAGTGTCTGAGGCCAGATTTGAATTCAGGACGATGAGTTTTCCTGATTCCAGGCCCAGCACTCTATCCACTGGGTCACCTATCTGCTCTATATATCTAATACTAAATACATCTCATATTAGGGTCAGCTAGGTGGTACAGTGGATAGAGCACCAGTGTAGGAGTCAGCAGGACCTGAGTTCAAATCTCACCTCAGACACTTGACACTCACTAGCTGTGTGCCCTTGGGCAAGTCACTTAACCCCAGTTGCCTCATCCTGGGTCATCTCCAGTCATCCTGATGAATATCTGGTCACTGGATTCAGATGGCTCTGGAGGAGAAGTGAGGCTGGTGACCTGCACAGCTCTCCCTCACTCAAGAGAAAGTCAAGTGCAAGTCATGTCATTATTTCTCTCATGGCATGGTCTTCTTCGGCAACAAAGGACGAACACACACACACATCTCATATTAAATTTCTTAACTTGAAGCTATATGTATACTCCACAGGGTTAAGCTTTAAAAAAAGTATAATGGATTGTCTATTTAAAACCTTTGAAAGTCAAACAAGGATTTATTAAATACTTACTGGGTGTTACACAATGTTCTAAATGTTGAGAATTGAAAAAAACAAACAAAAACAATTCCTGTCCTCAAGAAGTTCATGTTGTACTAGAAAACACAAAACAGGAAAATAACAAGGTACATGTAAGATATATATGGAAAAGGTAGAAGAAGAGAGGTTTTAATAGCCTGGAACACTAGGAAAAGGTCTCCTAGAAATGTCACTTTGTGAGTCCAGGTCTTTGAGAGCTATGAAAGACAATATGGTAAAGACCAAAGCCAGTAGAGTTAGTACCTTCAATCCTGCATGCTTCCACACAAAATCCTCTTCTGGATATGGGAGTAGGCATTTCAGGAAAGTTCCTTTGATGTTTCCTCAGTTTACATGTCTTAATATGTTGTTTTTCTTACATGCCAATTTGGAATTTAATTAGACATCAAAAAAGAAAAGAAAAATGCAAGGTCTGGTTCTAACTCCTGGAAATCAATGATGACTGCAAGATAGTTCTTCCTCCAGCATATGCCCTCAACTCTTGTAAGTAGATTTGGTTCTGAGCTGAGACCCAGGGTAGAGTGCCCCTTAGCAAATGGACATCACTTCCGAGAAGCCCACCCAACAGGATATGACTACAGGCATTTATATCTTGGTTTGTGTGTGTACTTGTCATAATTTGAGAAATTTCGAGGTTACAGGATATTAGAGCGTCAAAGGAATCAAGTTTAGAAGTAATCTAGTTCATTTTTCAACTGAAGAAAATGAAGTTGCACAGTTAATTATGCATCTTCTTTATGACTGATAGGATAAGTGCATTCTCTGTTTCTACTTACTACATATTCACTTGAGATGGTCATAAGAGTCAGTGTGGTGTAGTAAATAGAAGACTGATCTTGAAGTTGGGGAAGTGGGGTGTAGTTGACACAAACTGTCATGTGTGTCAACATGGTTCATTGGATGAAGAGGTGAATTTAAATCCAAGAAGACCTGAGTTCATATTTTACCCCTTGTTGAATACTGAATGTGTGACCCTGGGCAAATAATTTCATTTCTCAGTGCTCCCAGGTTACAGGGGTCAAACACACAGTAGGATACATTATGATGGCTGGTTGGTTGGTCGCTATCCTTTGTACTTGAGGAGAACCAAAATGACATCCCTATGACCTGTGGGGTCAAGGTACATACAGTATGTCCAGCTGGCTGATCAATGGCTGGTTGGTTGGTCGCTATCCTTTGTACTTGAGGAGAACCAAAATGACATCCCTATGACCTGTGGGGTCAAGGTACATACAGTATGTCCAGCTGGCTGATCAGACCAGCTCAGAAAGCTCTACCACAGGTCAGGCACAGATAGTCCATGTGAACATTTGGAGAGCTGATGTCTCTATGGTAACACTCCAGATTAAAATGTAATTGAAATATTTAACAAAATAAATAAAAATAGGCATAGGTAATGCTAATAAGTAGTTTTCTAAGCCATCTGAATCCAGTGACCAGATATTCATCAGGATGACTGGAGATGACCCAGGATGAGGCAACTGGGGTTAAGTGACTTGCCCAAGGTCACACAGCTAGTGAGTGTCAAGTGTCTGAGGTGAGATTTGAACTCAGGTCCTCCTGACTCCTATATGAGGCCCACTCTTCAGAGACCCTCATTTCTAACCAAGTTTGACACCCCTGGTCTGGGTAACTCTCTAAGATTTTAAGTCCCAGAGAAGATGCTGACCTGTACTAAAAGAACGAGTTTCTTCACCTGGGAGTTCCTCGTATCAGTGAAACCGCAAATCAAGTCTCTAATCTTTAAGATGCTAATGGTTTCTTTCTATTTACCAATGGGATATTAAGCAGCAATTACTCACAAAAGCAACCTTTACAACTTTTTGACATTGCTTATATTGGAGGCAGAGTGATGGAGAGTAAATAATGGGAGACTTGGAGACACAGGACCAGAATTTGAGTCTCAGGTTGGCCATTTGACCTGGGGAACATTGGTAAAGTCATTAACCCTCTCTGGACCTCAGTTTCGTTCTCTGTAAAATGGAGCTGAAGTTGATCTCTAAGGTTCCTTTTAGCTCTAAAACTACATTTTTACTTTACTAAAAAACAGAAATGAGTGAGGTTTGTCTTCCTGTGACCATTTTTCCCTTCTTAACAGTTTTTTGTGAATTGTCAATCTCATCTAGTCTTTTTCTAGGAAAAGAATCTGAGAAATTAATGGACTCTAAAGCAGTAGGTCCTGACCATGTGGGCCCAAGCATTTCATGGACTACTAGTCCCTGCTTCCATTAGTTATCTTACTGTTAGTTTCTGCTTAAGAAAATAAGATGGTGCAACTGTGGGAAAACAGAATACTAATAAAAAGTTTAAAAAAATAAAATTAAATTAAAAAAAAAGAAAACACAATGATAAAAAGGTTCTATAATTCAGGAATGCTTTAAAGGGAACTTGCATTTTATGAATCACAACAATATTTATATACTTTTGAAGAATAGTAATACACATATGGGTGAGATATTTATTCAGATTCTAGAAGGTATATTTGCTTATTTATTATACTGAGTAATTTGTTGACACATACTCTTAGAAATAAGCGTTCCACAAGCTGAACCCACCCCTCAAGTACCTTTGTTGTTGTCAGCATTGTCCAATTCTTCACGACTCCATTTGGGGTTTTCTTGGCAAAGATACTGAAGTGGTTTGCCATTTCCTTCTTCAACTCATTTGCTAGGTGAGAAACTGAGGCAGAGAGGGTTAAGTGACTTGCCCAGGGTCACATAGCTAGTAAAAGTCCAAGGTTGGATTTGAATTCAGGTCTTCTTGACTCCAGGACTAGCACTCTATCCATTGCACTACCTAGATGCCCCACTTTAAGTGGCTAGTGACTAATAATTACTCAATGTGCTATCCCTCTTGTACTGAGATATGTCGGCAAATGTTTAACAACTTGTTCTCTGGGGAAAAATTATGCAAGTTTAATCTACATTATTACAATTTTCTCTATCACTTCTTAAAGTCTAGTTAATCAACAAATAAATTAAACTCCAATTTGTATCCGATGAAATTTTTTGGAGTATAAATCCTCTAATTGAACATTTAACAAGTGGCTCTCAAAAGCTAATTTGAGCCTGCTCCAGCATACCCCTGCTTTCAGGGTATAATTCCATCAAACAACAAGCATTTATTAAGCACCTACTATATACTAGTGTAGTAGATTTTGGGGAAGCAAAAGACAAATTTTATATATATATATATATATATATATATATATATATATACGCACACTTGTATATGTACATATAAGCACAAATACTTGGGGAGTTCAGGAATAATGTTTGAGCAGGTTTAGTGGATAGAATGCTAGACCAGGAGTCAGGAAGATAAATTCAAATCTGGCTTCACAAACTTACTAATTGTGTGATCCTGGACAAGTCACTTCACCCTGTTTGCCTCAGTTTTTTCTCTGTAAAATGAGCTGGAGAAAGAAATGACAAACTACTCCAGTATCTTTGCCAAGAAAATCCCATGTGGGGCCAAAAAGAGTCTGGAAAAAATGGGGTCACAAAGAGACTGGGAAGAAAGGATTCTAAGAAATGAGGAGGGAGAAGAAGGAACGTATTCTGTGCATGGTGGCAGCAGTGCAAAGATTTAGGGATCAGAGATGAAATGCCACATGTGAGAAGTAACAAGGCCATTTTGTTAACAAAAAAGAGAAAACCTAGAAGGTATGATGCTTAATCCAAAGGAATGACTCTCTATTGGTGGAATTTCAGGTACATGGGCCCCTGAGTAAAGGAGCAGTTTGGGGGCAGAGGAACCTTCCCAATATCTTTCAAGTCATTCCACACAGATGATAATGCTGTACACTGCCTACCCAGTGTAGCCTAGACCCCAAGTCACAAGAAGCAAAAACATGTTGGGTTTGTGACCCAACTCTCATGAAGTTCTCCAAGCAGGCCTAGTTGGCCTTCATCATCCTTGACCTGATTTGGGGGGAGGGAGGTTGATGCTCCAGTGAAACATTAAGCCCCTGGTGTTATTTCCACCACAGGAGGAAGGGAAGGCAGGACCAGGAACAGATGGCACATAATGACATCTTAATTCTGGAGAGCACCAAAGAACATTTCATGATGAATGGTATTTTCAAATTGCCTTCAGGTGTTGATTTAGGAGAGTAGAGAAAAAAGAAAAGTTAAAAAGATTTTTAAGATTTCGTAAAAGGGAGAGATTGGTACAAATCAGACCTGGTAATAATGCCCTACGAACCTGTCAGTTTATAGTAAAGTGACACGCGGTAGCTGAGGGGAATGAATCATTGCCCCATGTTTTATGGTGATGGACTTGTTTCACTTTGATGAATCGAGTGGTTTGACTTATTAGAAAAATGAACTGAAGTGTTTGCCCTGGTTCAGAATTTCCAAATGCCCCTGCAGGATAAAAAGGTCTCTTTTCTGTGTCTATTTAATTTTCTAATATGCAAAATGCTTTCCATAAAGCATCTTGTCCTGAATTGATCCTGGCTTTAAACAAATGTCATGATCTGTTCTAGTTTAATGATTAATGTTATTCATTTAAATATTGTAGATCTTTTCTTCACCGTCGCTAAACTTGCTCACGAATGTGGAGTTTCTTGTAATATACATTTATGCTTCTAAATACCACTTTGAAAAATGAAAAAAACCCAAGTGTGCCTATAATAAATACTGCAGCAAATTAGGCTTAATCATAGCAATTCCTCTGGTTTGCAATGTTTGTTTACCAGCTTTTATAGGGAAATTGCCACAGTGCCCAAGACCTAGGTCTGTAAAAAACCCCATCCTTGGATTTTCCTGCCATTGAAAGTTAAGTCTCCAAAGAAGCATCTTTCTCTTAGCAGGGTCCTAAAGAAATTAGGAAGAAGATGCCAGGAAAACATGTACCCAAACATGTAAATCTGTTTGTACACATTTGAAGAAAAGCTCTCATACATTTCTTAAAATACACACATTAATATTGCTTACTTTTCAGCGGGGGTAAATGAGGGTCTCGGAGACCTCCTTAGAATAGGCTGGAGTTAAACAATATTGCATGTTTTTCATTTTACTGTGATGAATGCAAAGCTATTAAATAACCTTTTAAAGAGTTGGTGTAATTATCTGTAAACAGTAATGTTACAAAAAAAAAAAAAGGTCAAGTTGTCCTGCCATTAGATGTTTATGGATATAAACTGGATTTATGTTTCCATAAAATAGGCACCAACTAACTAGATTAATTCTACACAAACTAAACCAACTGTAGTAATATTTAGACACAATAAAATGATACCAATTAAAACAATTTTATTTTTTGGTGTCATATTGATTAATGGCGCACTAAAATTAACCAGAGACCTTAAACTCCGAATGGCTGGAGGAAGGCATTCACATCTCAACATTATTACCAACAAGAAGAGCCGTTAAGTGAGATGGCGTTGCAATAGTATGAATATTTAATTAATAATTAGTCATGTAATTTCTCCTCAGGAATTATTATCCCTCAAACTGGTTTGTGAATTTAATTATTAGCAGCCTTTTTGTTTCCATGTCCCCTCATTACTGTCAGGATTGATGTAACATAAACTTCATTAAAAATTAAAGCAAGAGTCTTAATTACAAGGCTACCCTGACTGAAGTTAGAATTAGCCAACTCAGTGATGTGCAAATGAGTGCATTATTTAAGAAACATGCTGGAA
Source organism: Notamacropus eugenii (assembly GCF_028372415.1). Taxonomy (NCBI): domain Eukaryota; kingdom Metazoa; phylum Chordata; class Mammalia; order Diprotodontia; family Macropodidae; genus Notamacropus; species Notamacropus eugenii. The sequence continues at coordinate 149,127,617 of NC_092872.1, forward strand.
GTAGTTATGCTAATGTAGAAGGTTCACAGTAGCAGACCTTTTTCACTTGGAGTTGCATATTCATTAACGGCACTATGCAAATTTAATGTAGCAGCCTTAGTAATGCGTTGTTAATTTATTCAGATTTATTGAGTACGACTTGTAAAAAAAAAGTACAAATTTAATTACTCTATCTAGTTGGGATGATATTAGGAGATAGCAGAGGTTTAAAATGTGTTGATCTGGGTTACTACAGTTTGATGGAAGATGTGGTATCAAAGGACACAATTTTGATAACTGGGCTTGAAAGGATATTTGATTTACTTATGGGATGATCTAAGAAATCACTAAAATTGCACATGCTCCTTCCCAATAGGAAAGTAAAAAAAGTCTCAGTTGTATTAACTTAAGAGCTAAAGCAGTGCTGAGTCCACAGTCTAATGGATGTAATGACTCTACAGAGACTAGTAAAGGTTATAGATTGACATCTATGGGAAGCCAACTGTCTTTGTGGAAAGTTCATTGGCTGGTACCTGCTCCTTCTTCCATGAAGCGGCTGATGATCAAGTTTAACAACAAGAATCCTAGCCCTTTCCTCCACTGACAGCAGCACCAGAAAGGGGCCAGAGGAGAATTTGTTAAGGCTGACTGACAAAAGTATCTTGTATTTCCAGGTAGTCCGTGTTCCAAATACAGAACAAGGCTATAAAAATATTGAGCATGTATTCTGTTCAAGTTGACTTACCAACTATTTGTTAAGCACCTACCTCACAGACCTGGGCATGGGGTTACAGATTCCAAATGAAGAATAAAGCTATAAAATTATTACGCATTTGTTAAATTCAATCAAATCGACTTACCAAGTGTTTGTTAAGCACCTATCTCATAGTCCTGGGCATGGGGTTACAGATTCCTAATGAAGAATAAAGGTATAAAATTATTAAGCATTTATTAAATGCAATCATATCAGCTTACCAAGTGTTTGTTAAGCACCTCTCACATGGACCTGGCCATGGGATTACAAAGACAGAAAAATGAAATAGCCCCTTGCCCTCTAGCGGCTTATGTTCTATTGGGAAAGATATCTAGGAATACATGCTTCAAAGCTATTTCCGTGAAACCAGTGCTAGCAAACAAACCAATTAATTCTCAATAAAAGCTGTTTATATATATATATATATATATATATATATATATATATATATATATATATATATATATATATATATATATATATATATATATATGTATATGTATGTATTACCACAGAAGGGAATGAAACAGGACTTTTTCTTTTCTGTGTTGGATGAGATTTTTATAACTTCTTGGCCCATACCTCTGTCATTACCAAAAATATTTAGGACGCTTTCTAATATTTAAGACAGATTTTATATATTTTGAGCAATTATTCTGTCAACTGTTCCTCTACAAATCAGTCTCAGTCAAATGAAGCGCATTATATGCCCAGATACGACATTTTATGCTGTAATTAGGTTGACTCATCTCCGTGGCTTCCACTAAGTAGTAAAGCAAAAATGAAGTTGTAAGGCAAAAAAAAAAATGAATTTTTGAGAATGTTGTATTTTCATCTTGATGTTTTGGATAGTATCTGCCAAATTACTAACAATTTTTGAGAGAATTTATCATAATAATCTATTCACATAATATTTCTATTATGATATCCTATCATAACATCAATTCACTGAGTTGGAAGCTACTTTAGAGTCCAGTTAGTCTAATTCTTGGCCTGTGCATGAAGCCCCTTGATGACATCACTTACAAATAGTCATTCAGCCTCCGATTAAATAGCTCCAGGACAGCTAGGTGGTATAGTGGATGGAGCAGAGGGCTTGGAATGAAGAAGTCTGCTCTTGATGAGATCAAATCTTGCCTTAGATATTTATTAGCTGTGTGACCCTGGGCAAGTCACTTAACCTGGTCTGTCTCAGTTTCTTCATTTGTAAAATGAGCTGGAGAAGGAAATGATAAACTATTCCAGTATCTTTTCCAAGAAAACTCCAAATGGAGTCACAAAGAGTCAGACAGGACTGAAAGGCTGAACATGAATAGCTCTAGTTATGGGGAAACCTTTCACCTCACAAAGCAATCCAAAGGGGTCTACTTATTAAGAAGGTCTCATTAATACTGATTCAGAATCAGGTTCTCTTCCATGTGACCAATAATACCTATACTTAACTTTGATATCTCCCATTCACAGCTCTGTATCTTGTCCACAAGCATGATATTAGAGACTTTGTAAAATGCTTTGTTAAACTACACACACACTATATCTAACAGCATTGTCCCGATTCTTAGTGTAGCTAAGTTAGTGTTTACTAACCAGGTTAGTAACTCTCTTAAAAAAGGAGATGATGCTAATTTAACAGTTTATTTTCTGTTTCTGAACTCATGCTAGTTACTGGTGATCATTGTTGCTAGACATGGCAGATAGGATGCTTGAAGCTGTTCCAGTGTAACAGAGTGATATTATAGATCCTACTCTAAGGCTTCTTGGAGGGATGGAGATGGCACTGGGTTCTTGAAGGCTATGGTCATGGTCCACAAATTATGATACAAAATAGGTACTTAATAAATCTTTATTGACTTAGCAACTTGAGAAGATGTCATGTAGGGGTCTATTGATGGATTGTTATATATGAACCAATCTGGCTAAATTCAGAGAAGATTGTTATCAAAGAATTGGCCACCAAGTGATGGATTTTTTTTTGCTCCAGTAAAACATGAAGACCACTTACTGTCCTTCCCCACTCCAGTCCTTCCTCCTTTAAGCTATCAAAGTGATCTTCCTAAAGTGCTGGTCTGACCACGACACTCCTCATGACTCCTTATTACTTAAAGGATCAAATATAAAAACCTGTACTTAGTTTTTAAAGTCATTTATTCCTGGCCCCTTTTGACCTTTCCAGTCTTCTTATAGCCTACTCTCCTCCATAGACCCTAATACTGAGTTTGCTGTTTCTCAGAATAATCATTCTCATTCCATGGATTTTCACTGGCTTTCTCCTATGATTGGAACTCTCTCCTACTTCATCTCTGCCTCCTGGTTTCCCTGGCTTCCTTCTCAATTCATCTCAAAAGTACCATCTCATATCCCACCTTCTGCAAGAAACCTTTCCCAATCCCCCTTAATGCAAAGGGGGATTTTCCAACTGAAATTATCTCCAATTTGTCCTATATAGTTCTTGTTTATATAAAGTTGCTTGCTTGGTGTCTCCTCCCTCAAACTGAGATAGCTCCTTGAGACATGGACTGATTTTGTCTGTCTTTGTAGAAGCTTTCTTACTGACTTGACTTGTAGAGGGTAGATGATGTGCTTCTGTGGAAGGGGTAACAACACTGATGAAATTGCAGATACTTGAAATATTGAAGTATTATGAGAATATTGGGCTTTTTAATTGCAAATCTTAAGCAGATAAATACAAAACTAAAATATAGTAAAGACCTTAAATATTACAAAATCACTGCTAAAAGCATCATTAAGCAAATAAATATACATATATCTACACTATATCTATCTATGTATCTAACTAATTTAATATCTGACCCAGGCAAGTGTGGATTCTGTGTGTGTATGTGTATGTGTAAGGAAATCTGACTTTTGATTGGCTGAGACTTTTAGCTACATATTTAAAATGATTTCATTGTGACTCTAGAACTGAAAGTATTCATTGACATTCTAGTCCCAAAAGGAAGAACCAGGAACGAATGTGTAGATAACTGATCCATAAATCTTATTATTCTCTAATTAGCATTAGGGGAGGTAATACTTAACTTCAGCAACGACATTGGCAAGGTTATACAAAATGGCAAATTGACAATTCTTTAATTTTTGCATTGGCATCAAGATACCTTGCAAAAAAGCTACTTATGTCATTCTCCAAGTATATCAAGCTGGAGGCTGCTTTATATCAGTGTCTCTCTGGTCTAGTGTTTGAATATTGAATACATTTTCCCATATTGCATTGTAGCTGGGCATTTCAGTTGTGTTATATTCTGCTGTGAAATGACTAGATGGCACAATAGATAGAATGTTAGAACAGGAATCAGGAAGACCAAAGTTAAAAATCTAGCCTCAGACCTTACTAGCTACACAATCTTGGACAAATCATTTAACTCTTTTCTGCCTCAGTTTCTCATTAGTTAAATAATGATAGTACCTACTTCTCAGGGTTGTTACAAGGAAAAGAGATTATATTTGTAAAGTGCTTTCTGAACCTTAAAGTACTGCATAAATACTAGCTATCATCAGCATTATTTTTATTATCCATGAAGTCCTAGTTTTAGGGAGTGACCTAAAATTTGAGAGTTTTTGAGCTAGACAAAGTACCAGGAATGCTTAGGATGGAGCTACAGTGAGGTGCTAGTGAAATATATCATGTAAATATAAATCCTCGAACTTTGAGGGACACAAAAGTTTCTTATATTCTCCCCTCAGACAGAAAATATGGGATTCCCCTCATTGGCAGATAAGCCAATTTTAGATCCCAGAGAATGTAGAGACTTATCCAATATCATATGTATATTCATGGCTGGAGACATACTGCAACCCAGATCTCTTCCTGATACTCAAACCACCAAGCAATGATATCTTTGCTAAATGAATTAAATGATAGATACCTGAATCTCTGTCCCAGACAAATTTACATAGAGGGAGAGATCTGTCTTATGAACTTCAATAGGAATTTTTATTTTGAAGCTAACTCAGTCAATCAACTTATCAATAAGTACATTTTTGAGTAACTTGTCTGAGCAGGGCCATGTGGCAGAGGCAGTTTGAAAGAAAGAGATTAGTAATAACATCTGCTCTTGAGCCACCCATATGTCTGAAGGTAGGCCTGCTAGGGGGAGCAGACATAGCAATCAATCAATCAATCAGTAGCATCTGAGCACCTATTATGTCCCAGGTGCTGTGCTGGGGATGATAAGACAAAAATGAGACAATTCCCACCCTTACTCAGCTTGCATTTATATATAAGGGCATATGCATTCATACACAGAAAAAGATAACTCATGAGTTCTCATGGAATTCACAATGTATAATATGGGACAAATTATTGGTTTAAAAAGAATGTGTAATTGGTTTAAATAGAATGTACTCTACAGTAATATGAGCATAGAATAATTGTTGAATGAATAAATGTAAATGTTAAGAGGGAGCTTACCATAGGCTAGGAATAGTTAGAAAAAGAAATGAAATTTGAAGAATGGGTAGAATCAAGCAAAGAAAGCAGAGCTATGTAACAACATAAACAATAACTATGATAATAGTAATTGAGCACAACACTAAAAAGCAGTTGAACTCAGAATAACTGGAATGACCAATCTTGGTCCCAAAGAATGGATGATAAAACCCACTTCACTTCCTCTTAGCAGAAGAATAGACGGCTAGGAAGATTAAATGTCACACACACAACACACATACACACACACACACACACACACACACTATGAGAAAGTTGTTTTTGCTTACCAGTTTGTCTTTGTTAGAGAACAATAGGGGTGTAATGGAGGTGGTGTATTGGAGAAAAATTGACATTAAAATGACAGTAATAATTTTTTTTTCTTTTTATTTAGCTTTTAACATTCATTTTCACAAAATTTTGGGTTACAAATTTTTCCCCTTTTCTCCCCTCCCCCCCCAAATGCCAAGCATTCTAATTGCCCCTATGACCAATCTGCTCTCTCTTCTATCATCCCTCTCTGCCCTTGTCTCTGTCTTCTCTTTTGTCCTGTAGGGCCAGATAGCTTTCTATACCCCTTTACCTGTATTTCTTATTTCCTAGTGGTAAGAACATTACAGTTGATCCTAACACTTTGAGTTCCAACTTCTTTAGCTCCCTCCCTCTCCACCCCTTCCCTTTGGAAGGCAAGCAATTCAATATAGGCCAAATCTGTGTAGTTTTGCAAATGACTTCCATAATAGTTGTGTTGTATAGGACTAACTATATTTCCCTCCATCCTATCCTGTCCCCCATTACTTCTATTCTCTTTTGATCCTATCCCTCCCCATGAGTGTTGACCTCAAATTGCACTCTCCTCCCCATGCCCTCCCTTCTATCATCCCCCCCCACTCTGCTTATCCCCTTATCCTCCACTTTCCTGTGTTGTAAGATAGGTTTTCATACCAAAATGAGTGTGCATTTTATTCTTTCCTTTAGTGGAATGTGATGAGAGTAGACTTCATGTTTTTCTCTCACCTCCCCTCTTTATCCCTCCACTAATGAGTCTTTTGCTTGCCTCTTTTATGAGAGATAATTTGCCCCATTCAATTCTCCCTTTCTCCTCCCAATATCTTTCTCTCTCACTGCTTGATTTCATTTTTTTTTAAGATATGATCCCATCCTCTTCAATTCACTCTGTGCACTCTGTCTCTATGTGTGTGTGCGTGTGTGCATGTGTGTGTGTGTAATCCCACCCAGTACCCAGATACTGAAATGTTTCAAGAGTTACAAATATTGTCTTTCCATGTAGGAATGTAAACAGTTCAACTTTAGTAAGTCCCTTATGACTTCTCTTTGCTGTTCACCTTTTCATGGTTCTCTTCATTCTTGTGTTTGGAAGTCAAATTTTCTTTTCAGCTCTGGTCTTTTCATCAAGAATGCTTGAAAATCCTCTATTTCATTGAAAGACCAATTTTTCCCCTGAAGTATTATACTCAGTTTTGCTGGGTAGGTGATTCTTGGTTTTAGTCCTAGTTCCTTTGACTTCTGGAATATCCTATTCCATGCCCTTCGATCCCTTAATGTAGAAGCTGCTAGATCTTGTGTTATCCTGATTGTATTTCCACAATACTTGAATTGTTTCTTTCTAGCTGCTTGCAATATTTTCTCTTTCACCTGGGAGTTCTGGAATTTGGCCACAATGTTCCTAGGAGTTTCTCTTTTTGGATCTCTTTCAGGCGGTGTTCTGTGGATTCCTTGAATATTTATTTTGCCCTCTGGTTCTAGAATCTCAGGGCAGTTTTCCTTGATAATTTCATGAAAGATGATGTCTAGGCTCTTTTTCTGATCATGGCTTTCAGGTAGGCCCATAATTTTTAAATTGTCTCTCCTGGCTCTATTTTCCAGGTCAGTTGTTTTTCCAATGAGATATTTCACATTATCTTCCATTTTTTCATTCTTTTGGTTTTGTTTTGTGATTTCTTGGTTTCTCATAAAGTCATTAGCCTCCATCTGTTCCATTCTAATTTTGAAAGAACTATTTTCTTCAGTGAGCTTTTGAATCTCCTTTTCCATTTGGCTAATTCTGCTTTTGAAAGCATTCTTCTCCTCATTGGCTTTTTGAACCTCTTTTGCCAATTGAGTTAGGCTAGTTTTCAAGGTGTTATTTTCTTCAACATTTTTTTGGGTCTCCTTTAGCAGGGAGCTGATTTGCTGTTCATGCTTTGACTTCATGTCTCTCATTTCTCTTCCCAGCTTTTCCTCCACCTCTCTAACTTGATTTTCAAAATTCTTTTTGAGCTCTTCCATGGCCTGAGCCCATTGAGTGGGCTGAGACACAGAAGCCTTGATTTCTGTGTCTTTGCCTGATGGTAAGCATTGTTCTTCCTCATCAGAAAGGAAGGGAGGAAATGCCTGTTCACCAAGAAAGTAACCTTCTATAGTCTTATTTCTTTTCCCTTTTCTGGGCATTTTCCCAGCCAGTGACTTGACCTCTGAGTATTTTCCTCACACCCACCTCACCTCCTGATCCTCCCAGCCAGTGTTTGGGGTCTGAGATTCAAATGCTGCTTCCAGCCTCAGGGCTTTGGGCGGGGGCAGGGCTGCTATTCAGTGTGAGATTAAATTCAGATGCTCAGGTGAGGGCAGGGCTGCCTCTCAGGCTCAGTTCCCTCAGGGAGTTTATGCACAGACCTTCAACAATGGATCCAGGCTCCTGCCTGCTTGGGGAGCCCTGGTCTGCCGCTGCCCCTCAGCTTCTGTCTCCCGAGGGGCCCGAGCCATGGGGGCACCCCACTCCCCCCTCGACCCGCCAAAGGGACTCTCTCACAGACCCCCGTCACCTGTGGGTGGAGGTACTTGTGCGGCCGCTGGAGATCCCGTCCCTGAAGCCCGCTCGGATCTTTTCCTCTCTGTGCTGCGGCCGGGCTGTACTCAGCTCCCAGTCCCGGCGCCCAGTCTGCAGCACGAAGGACCTTTTACGAGAGGTTTGCAGGTCTCTCCGGAACAGAAATCTCCCTCGCTCCAATGTTTTGTGGCCTCTGGGTGCAGAATTCGCCGTGAGTTACTTCTTTGTAGTTGTTCTATGGGTTGTGGGTTCGGAGCTATGTGTATGTGTGTCTTTCTACTACGCCATCTTGGCTCCGCCCCCCAGTAATAATTTTTTAAAAAAAGAATGGATAGGAGTAAAATAGATGAAGGGGGGGAACCTATAGAAAGGTGCTAGAATATTGGCTTAGACTAATAAGATATTTAAAAAGGAAAATGGGGTTTAGAACATGAGATTGAAAAAATCAACATCATAAAGACATGATCAGGAAGGAGTAAAGAAATATTTACACAAAAAAGATGGGCAGGTATTAATAAATTACAAACGCAATAGGAATCAACAGTATGATTTTTTTCTTTCTCTGGACCTGTTATTTCCTTAGTGACTATCTGCAGAGAAGCAGCTCTTTTTGGTGCTCGGAGGCTGACTGCTCATGAGCGATGTAGCTAATACATTATCAGGACTTGAACCTGGGCCTTTTTGATGCCAAGACTAGCCTTCTATCTGCTATACCAGGTTGCCTCTCAGTGTTAGAACGTGGCCACAAAAGTTTTTGTGCTATAAGGCTACATTCTAAAAAGTGTCTAGGACTAAGGAGGTATTGGTTCCATCATATTCTTCTGCTTTGGTTAGACTAGATATGTTGTATTCAGAAGACATTGATAAAATTTTTAGAAACGACATTGATAAAATGGGGAATATCCAGAGGAGCCAAATAAGGTCTTCAATATCATGCCATATGGGGATTATTTGAAGGAAGTGGAAATGTTTGATTTGAAAAAGAAAAAGCTGACAAATGTCTTTAAGTATTGATGAATTATTTTGTGGAAGTAGGTTTTTCTACTTTACCTACAAGAATGGAATTAGCAGTAATGGGCAGAAATTTAAGAGAGACAGATTTAGATTTAGCATAAAGAAAAACTTCCTAGGCATTAGAGCTATCGCAAGGTGAAATGAGGTGCCTTGGAGGTAGCAGGTTCCCCATTACCTGATTCCTTCAGACAGAGGCTGGATAAGTATTTGTTGAGGAGACAGATGTTGTAGTGGGGATTCTTATGTTGATATGGGTTGGTCAAGATCACCTAGAAGGCAGGGTCTCTTAACCATTTTTGTGTCATAAGCCCTATTAGTAGTTTGGTGAAACCTGGAATCCCTTCTCAGAATAAGGTTTTAAATGAATAATGCAAAAAACATAGGATTACAAAGGAAGTCAATTATGTTGAAATATAATTAACAAAATAATTTAAAAATTAAGTATACACTCATCCCCCCCAACCACTCCAAACGCCCACCCTTGCTCTAGGATCCTTTTTAACTTTTACATTTTATGAATATAACTCAGGGAACAGTTGAGATTATTCTGGATAGAGTCAGGGGATTAATGTAAGGAAAGTGGTTCTTCACCTTTTTTGGTGTCCTGGACCCCTTTGGCAGTCTGGTGAAGCCTTTGGGCCCTTTTTCAGAATGATGTTTTTAAATACATATAATACATAAAAGAAAACAAATTATATTGAAATACAATTATAAAACGTTTTTAAAAATCAAATTTGTGGATTTCCAGCTGAAGAATGCTTAATATGGAGGAATAGTGGGAGATATGGTTGGAAAAGTAGGATGGGATCTGATTGTGGGAGGCCTTTAATACCTGGCTAAGAAATCTGGACTTTGTCCAATATGGAATCTTTTTAAACCATAAAGTGGTATGATCAAAGATTAAGATTAAAGAGGTCTAGGCAACTAGGTTACACAGTGGATAGTACACCACCTGTGGGGTCAGGAGGACCTGAATTCAAATCCAGCCTCAGACACTTATTAGCTATGTGACCCTGGGCAAGCTGCTTAACTTCTGATAGCCTCCAAAAAAAAAAAATGATTAAAGAGGCAGTAGTGGGTAGGAGGGAGCGAGATAGCCTAGTAGAAGGACTATTGAACTTATAGTTAAAATACCTGAATTCGTATCCCAACTCTGATACTAATTAGTTGTGTGACTGTAGCCAAGTCAATTAGACAAATCAGTCTCTCAAAATCTTAGGTTTCTTCATTTATACAAGGGAGAAGTCGGGAAGGGAGGGGACTGGGTGATATGTTAGGTCCTTAGTAGCTAGGATAGTCAGTAATTCTGTAATCAAGAGACTGGGGAAAGGGAGGTCAATTTGGAAGTATTTCACCGTTCCAGCTATGGGCTAGAGTCATGGCAATGGTATCAGAAAGGAAGGAATGTATAGAAGAGATAATTTGAGGGAAGAATCAATAGGCTTTGGTGCCCAATTAAATATAATCAGACCAAGGGAGGGACGTGTCAGATATTTTCTAGGGTCTAAAGCTGATAGGGAGATTGATGATGATACCATAAGAAACAGGGAAATCAGGAGGAGAGAGGTGGAAACAATCCATTCAGTTCTAGGTTTGGTTAGCCTGGAGTACCAACAAGACATTTGAAGGTATCAATGTCTAACAAGCAGTTTATGAGGGACCAAAGTGAAAAGAATTGGAAATCAGCTACGTGGAAGTGTGAACGATGAAGCAATGAGAGTATATGAAATTTAGTCTAATAACAACCTGTAAGAAACTATCTCCAGTTCCTTCAAACTCCAGCCCTACTCATCATTGTTGCTGATCACATCCCCAGAATGTAAGGTAGTAGTAATGATTTTAGTATAATTGATTCAAGACTCAGCTCAAGGGCCTTCTGCATGAGGACTTTTCTTGTTCCTCCAATAGTTAGTGCCTCTGGGATAGAGGAGAGATTCCAGGGAAAACTCAGGAAATGCAAAAACATAAGATATATACATATATATACACACATACATGCAAGTACATGTATATATGTATATTTATACATATATGTATATATATGAATATATAATGCATGTGTGTACACACATACACACATACATATTTTTTTTAAACCATGCTGTTACAATAGTCTAGGTAAGGAGGACCTACACCACTGTGGTAGTGTAGAGTCAAGAATGACATAGGTTGTGAGTTTAACTAACTAGAATGATGTTTGTTCCCTGAACAGAAATCTGTAAGTTTGAAAGAAGGAAAGATTAGGTGACAAAAATAATGAGTTTTGTTTTGAATATCTTGATTTTGAGCAGGCTACAGGACATACAGTTCAAGATATCCACTAGACAGTTGGAGTTGTGTGACTCAAGTTTGGGAGAGAGACTAGTGCTTGAAGGAATATTATAGATTAGCAGTTCTCAAAGCATCAAGATCCCTTTAGAGCCTTAAAAATTATTGGGAACCTCAAATAGCTTTTGTTTATATGGGCTATATTGATCAATGTTTGCTACATTAAAAATTAAAACTGATAAGATTTTAAAATATTTACTAATTCATTAAAAAGAGTAACAATAAACTTTGTATATTAACATAAATACTGATTTTTATAAAAATAATTATATTTTCCAAAACAAAAAAAAATAGAGAAGACTGCTATTCTTTTATATATTTTTGTGAATCTTCTTAATGGCTATAATAGTTAACTCATTTTATTTTCATGACCATCCTGGGAAGTAGGTGCTGAAGTGATTTTCCCAGGGTCACACAGCTAGTAAGTGTCTGAGGCAGGTTTTAAACTCAAATCTTCCTAACTGCAGGTCCCACACTCTATCAATACAGCACCACCTCGCTGTTTCTAGAGGTACTCTGTGTTTTTGGCAACTGGAAGGGTAAATTTGGGTCCTCTTTTGCTGTGCTTTGAAAATGGAAGTTCTTTTGACACTGTAGATTAACATACTGCCTTGGTGGGGGGAGAGAGTGATGTTGAGGTGAAAAGAACTGTTACAACTGTCATTTTTAATACTTTGTCAAAGCTCATTTCACAGTGAGAATTACCTCATCACTCTTTTTGGCATTTAAAAAAATAAAATACAGTTGGTGGTGACATTTCACAAAAACAGTACCTATTTGCTAGAACATGTGTCTGTTACTGTGAAAATATGTGCTTCAATTTATTGCAAATGAATAGATGCAGAATTAAGAAGGCAGGACCAGGAAATTAAGGACCACAAAGATAAAACTGGAAAAAAACCCATTAAGATGAGAGAAAGCTCTGGATCATAATGACCAAGCTTGGCCCTAGAGAAGAGATGAAAAGATGGACCTCTCTGCTTTCAATCAGCCAACCCACTAACCAATCAATCTATAGGCATTTATTAAGTGCTAGAAATAAAAAGTATAAACAAACATTTACTTTCTAATTCTCTAGTTGGAGAGGTGGGAGATTATGGGTGTGGAATGTTGCAGACACCATTAGGCAAGGTTGATGTGTTGATTGGTTTTGCTGAATTGTTTCTTGTTTTGATTTTTTTTATTTTAATTTTTGTTACAAGGGAAGGTTTGCTAAAAAAGAAAGGGGAGAGGCATATTCAGAAGGGAATGTAGCATAAAGTAAAAGGCATCTATAAAGCCAATAATAAAATATTTTATAGGATCATAATTTAGTGCTGCAAGTGACTTCAGATGCAATCTGGTATAAGCTTTAATTTTACAGATGAAGAAACTGAGACCCAGAGACTTGTCCCAGAATCACATAGAGAGGATCATGGAATCATCAGCTTAGAGTTGAATCTACCTAGTTTAATGCCATCGTTTTAAAGATAAAGAAAGAGGGTCTCCGGGGATCACACAAGCAGATGACAGACTAAGAAGGTGAATCCAAAGCCTTTCTCCAAATTCTGTGCTCGATAAAACCTCACAAGATTCATGACCAGAAAACTGGTATTTTATTCTGTCTTGTAAAAAAAAAAATTCTAGTAATGTTGCTTCCCTGGATACCTTTCCTAGGCAACTTGATATAATTTCCTCCAATTTTCTGTTAAACCTGGCTCCTTGGAGGAGCTCCCTTCTGCTTTGCTCCCCCTTTCAACTCACATAGGTGATTTTAGGAAATTGATTTTCTGAGATTTAATTCTTGACTGAATGTTTATATGTGATTAAAAGAGAATCATCTATGGAGAGGGAGAATGGGAACCAGATCTTATATCCTCAAATGTCTTGGGCTTTCGAAAACTTGCCCCTAGTTCATTGGGTTCAAGGTCCCTTTGGAAATGAAAGAATTAAGTTCATGAAAACAAATTTCTCATGCTCTATATGATTGCATATGTGCAACATATATCAGATTGCTTACCATCTCAGGGAAGGAAGAGAGGAAGGAGAGAAGGAGGGAGTAGAATTTGGAATTTAAAACTTTAAAAAAATTACAAATGTTAAAAATTGTTTTAGTATGTAATTGGGGAAAAATATCTTTAAAAAGAAAAATTTCTCAAAAGTACATTTCTTAAAAATATCTAAAATATGGTTGGTAACATATATGATATAATATATATGATATTAACAACCCAAATTCCCTAAACCCATTCTCCTCAATGTGTGTTGCTTTTCTAGGAGCTCTGGGGAAAAAATAGATTTCTATGAAGGAAGTTAGAGAGGAATGGTATCGGAGGTGAAATAGTATGACATTTTCCTCTGCAACTAACCTTGTTCATTTTTGATACAGCTATCATATTGACTTTCAGACATTCCCAGCAATCATATATTAGGACAAGATTGTCCTACAAAAATGATTGCCTTAATCAGAATTTCTGATTAGAATATGATCCATCTCAATTTATTCCTAATACCCCAGGAAAGTAGGACTAAAATTTCTAGAAATAGGTTGAGATGGATTCTAGTCCAATTAAGAAAAAGAGAGTTAAAATATTATAATAATCCACTGAAAGTCATTGATAGCTAGTTATCCAAATCATAGAGGGCCTTGTCTGAAACAAAGCAGAAGCCTAATGTGATCTTAGCATCCACTATTTACAGGTTAATTTTTTTGCTCTTCTGATGTCTTCTTAAATAGCTTGGTCAATTGCTCAACTCATTCTGGGACTGGAAGTGACCACTTTTCAGATGGACCAGCATCTGGGTCTGGTGAATTTTATCCTCTTTAGATCGGTCTCTGGAATTGTTTCCAAATTGCAGATGCAGAAAGTTGTCAAACCCAAGATCGGGTTGGAAAAAAAAAGTGTGCATTTGGCTCTTCAGTTTGGAGCATCACATTGACACAGAGGGCTCAGGAGGCTCATTATATCCACCCGGTGCATCTGTGTGCCATTCGACTAAGACAAGTTCCAAGACACAGTGCTTGGATAAAAGCAAGACTGTTTACCTCTGATGAGATTGTTTCATCCACCTCCATCACATCCTCTACACCGACGTGCCAAAGGCAAAAGCTTGCTGCAGAAAAGTGGTAAGGAAGGGCATGTGAACACTGGCGACAGAGTCTGTTAATCAGTAAGTAAATATTCATGATGGAACACCCAGCCCAGCAGGCAGACACAGGAGAATTGGACCAAAGTGGAATATCCCAATTTCCATTTCCACTGGGTGAATGGTAATATGAAATGATGTACAACTGATGTGTGTTGAGAGCAGAGTGATAGGGCATTTACATCCATTTAATTAAGGAACGTGTTGTAACCTCTATTTACTTCTGTTTAATTAAGAAATTGCTTGTTTCAGTTAAGATATCATGCTGAGCCTTCTACTACTTTTGTGATTCAAAGCCCAAAAACGATGGATGGGAAATAGTTTGGTAATCTTAGCTCCGTCCCTAATGGAGAGAGATTCACATTATAATTCCAACAAACTACTGGCAGACCTAAAAAAACAGTCAGGGGTATTATCAGGAAAATGATATCTCTAAGGCGAGGTGGGTTATCTTTGACAATGGATGTTATTTTAGAGTCTGGTCAGAATTTAGAACCACTGTGAATTCCTATGGGGAAAACCAACCATATTAGCATGTGAAAGGAATAGCCAAGAAAAATAAACATAGTTTGCAAAGAACTAATTTATATGAAATGTATTTAGTATATTGACCAAAACATAAATACTTACATAGGATAGGCACAGATATTACCCCAACAGGAGAAGGGGGATAATATGGGGCCGTACATCGTCATCCTTCATGCACAGTTGACAAATTGATATTACTAAACCTCAGGTCTAACAATGTTACTTTCCTGCTCAAGAAGTTCCAATGGCTCCCTGGTGCCTTTAGGATGAAATATAATCTGTTTTTCTGGATTAGTTTCACATTATTTCACCTCACATACTCCCAGTTCCAGTCAGACTAGCCTATTTGCTATTTCCTATACATATAGCATTCTATCTCTTGCCTTTGTTTTATTGGTAAGGATAGTAAGACCCAGAGAAATTAAGTGACATGACTAAGGTTGCATGGACAGTGTGTAAGATGTAGGATTTGAACCCAGTTCCTCTAGCTCCATGTCCAACTCTCTGTGACTCCATTTGGGGTCACTGTAATAGTTTGCCATTTCCTTTTCCAACTCATTTTACAAAAGAGGAAACTGAGGCAAACAGGGTTAAGTGACTTGCCCAGGGTCACATAGCCAGTAAGTATCTGAGGCCAGATTTGAACTCAGGAAGATGCATCTTCCCGACTCCAGGCCAGCACTCTATCCACTGAGCCACCTACCTGCCACCTTACATCCCCAACAACATTGTAAATTTCTAGAGAGCAAGGACATGCTTCATTATATCCGCCATAGTGCCTAGCTTGGTGATCTTAGCCCAGTCCCTAATGGAGAGAGATTCACATTATAATTCCAATAAACTACTTTTTCCAGGACATCATTATATCCTCCATAGTGCCTAGCACAAAATTCATTGTCCAATAAATATTTGTTTAATTAATGGATATAAAATGGATATAATTAATATATCATTTATATTATAATTATGTATAAATACATATTTAAGCACATAAATATATATTATGATATAAAATAATAATAATATATAATAATGTAATTAATGGATATTAAAAAAAACATTCCAATACTAATGCCTCCCTCCCTTTGCTCCCCCAAGTACACAGAATATATTCCCTCTTTTGAGCCTTTGTTTTTATGGGCCTGAGATGCCCTTGCTTCTTCCTTCTGTTTACTTAAGCCTTACTCATGATTCATGGGCCATCATACCCATCCCTCAGCTGCCTCCTCACTCTAGAACCCCCTCTTCCCCTTTCAGCTTCTTTCTGTGTTACCATCTCCCATTATATGTAAACTCCTTGAGGGCAGGGACCATCATCCTTCTTTTGGCTTGTTTTTGTATTCATAGCATTTAGCACAGTGCCTAACACAGAGTCAGCATTTAATAAATTCTTGTTGCTAG
The DNA here is from genome assembly GCF_028372415.1 of Notamacropus eugenii. Taxonomy (NCBI): domain Eukaryota; kingdom Metazoa; phylum Chordata; class Mammalia; order Diprotodontia; family Macropodidae; genus Notamacropus; species Notamacropus eugenii. The sequence goes on from NC_092872.1 coordinate 149,144,021, forward strand.
TTTGCCTTCCAGTTCTCAGATTCCCCTGTAAAGCCTTCTCAGTACCCTATCTACCCTGGTGATCTCTCTTATCAGATCCTGTGCCATTCACTGTCTGAACTATTCATTTGGTAGTTCTTTCAGAAGTATGAGGTAAATGTTATCTTTCTGAGAATCTACTGCCTTTGCATGTAAATAGAACATCGCTTAAAGACAGGCTATGTGTCATACATACCTTTTTTTTTTTTACATTTAATTATTATTTTATTTTTTCTCAGTGACATATAAACAAAAATTTTTTAGCGTTCTTTTTTTAAATTTTGAGTTCCCTATTCTTTCCCTCCCTTCTTTCTCTCCTTGTTCCTTGAGAAAGCAATCAGTTAGATATAGATTATACTTGTGTAGTCACATACACACTTTCTTGTACTCCCCACAGTAGCCATCTCAGAAAACTCAGTAAATATTTGCTGATGATTTCCCTCTTCTTCTCTTTTCCACAACATCTAGATCTTTGGCTGTATTTATAAATTCACTTTGGCGACATAGAGACGTAGCTGGACAGAGGCTTGTGAGCTAGCTGCATAAGCTAATGGGAACATTTGAGGTCACCAAGGGAAAAAGTTTAGATTTAGAAGAGGGACCAGAATGGAACCTTGAGAAACATCCACAATTAGGGGCTGATATAGACAGAAAGGAGACAGAAAAAGCAGTGTATCAGACTTGAAAATACCTGCTTTTCAGGTCTTGACCTGAGGTGAGGGTGGAGAGGAAGAGGAGGAAAAAGGATGGTCTTGTAAAAAAAATTTGTAGTTTGCGTATCTGCACTTTTAATAAAAAATTTTTTTTTAAGTATCATGAACACTGGAAGAAGAGAGAGTATCCAGGAAGAGAAAGTTGTCAAATGCTACAAGATTTGTCAGCTGGTAACTTTGGAGGGAGGAGTGGTGGTCAAAGGATGAGGGCAAAAGCCAGACTGCAGAGGTTTGAGAATTGAGAGAAATAGAAACTGTGAGTGTAGACAATTTTTTCTAGGAATTTGGCTGAGGAGTTATACAGGACGAAAAGTTTAGGTAGAATCCAGAGAGGGTTTTGTTTGTTTTTAGATGGGAGAGGCTCAGGCAGGTTTGTAGAGAATAGGAAAGGAATTAAGAGGAATGCAATACCTGATGGCAGTCTTTTGGACATAATGTAAAATTTTAAAAGGGACCAATTTGGAGTGACGAAAAAATCTCTTTTACTCTGGGAGTGTTCAAAGTCAATACCAACACACCCTGAAGGAGCATTCCCATTGGCACTTTCTTTTCTGCCCAGGGTAAGGGCAATGAAAATGCTTTCTCAGGATGTCCCATTGATATGGGGGCAGAATGTAGCTGTTTTCCAAGGTCCACTTTTTTTTGAGCCTTCCCTCAGAGACTACTTTCCATTTACACTGTGTGTGTGTGTGTGTGTGTGTATCTTGATTGTGTATAATTGTATATAATTATTTGTATTATTTGTATATTATTATTTGATTGTTTATAATTAATTATTTGTATCGTGAGAATCAGAGCTCCTTGAGGGGAGGGATCCTATTTTGTGGCTTCTTTATATCCTTCATGCTCAGCTCATGACTGACATGAAATACATATTTTAACAAATGCCTGTTAAGATGTTTTTTTAAAATGGTGGTTTCTGTTTTCTTCCAGTCTCTTAACAAAACTTCCATTCTTTAAATTCTGTGAACTATGTTTTTTCAAGAGGTGTTGACGGCCACTGTACAAGGCAGAGTCAGGCAATGATTTTCCATATTTTCTGGATCATGGATGCAAATCTTACAAGTGAGAAATCCCTTGAAGTGAACCTGGACTCTTCCTATTTTGAGAGATTATGAAATAATGGATGTGGCCACAATTTCAGAACAATTTGAAATGAATACAATGTATTACAGTACAAGTAGCCCTGGGTTTTGAGTCAGAGCCCTTGGATTCAAATCCTGACTTCACCTCTCATTATCTGACTGGGCCTCTTTTTCCTTGTGTGTAAAAGGAGGAGATAGCACTAGATGACCTCTAAATTCCCTTTTAACTCAAAATCTCCAATTAATAAGGGAAGGGGAATGAGTGTTTAATAAGTACCAGGTATTGTTCCAAGTAGTTTATCTCATTTCATCTTTCCAACAACAACTCTATGAGGTAGCTGCTAGCTATTGTGATTTCCATTATGAAGTTTAGGAAACTGAGGCAGGCAGAGATTAAGTGATTTACCAGGGGTCATACAGCTAGTAAATTTGCCCTCAATGACTATGAGATTTAAAAAGTTGTGTGTGTTAAGCAGTGGAATTGACTAAGTCACCTGTTCCTCCCTTGTCTTTTACCTAGGTGAGCTGAGATAGGGTGGCAAAAACCTCTAGCAAATTTTCCTAATGGGGCTTCTGCTATGGGTCTGAGCCTTTGGTGAAGATGAAATTAGGGTAATCAGATTTGGTCAGACTCTCTCATCTCATCATTTCTCTGAAATGTACCCATCCCTATTCTTGCCTAGTACATTAGCTGGAAGAAAAATTTATGACCTCGTTAGTTCTTCGAATTGGTTCACTTAGGACAAATTGGAGCTTTAAAATGTCACTCAGCTTTCAACTGCTGTGAAAATGCTTAACTCTTCAAGAACATTTTGGACATGCCAGGCACTTGGAGTGTCTTGATGTGATTGGGAGTCCAGGAATGAGGAGGACCAATTATTGTTAAATAAGTGCCTTTCTTTTATTCACCAGAAGTTTCTTTTGGAGATATTGGCTTTTTTATAACAAATGGACACTCTTCTGGGACTGATTAAAGAAGTGTTAATGGTTTCTCCCTAACCAGCTCAGTTTGGTTCATGTTTAACTTTTACATTCCTTGTTGTCTCACCAACACACTATGTTCCTCTCTATCCCTTTGGTCTGGCTCATATTGTTCACCTATCCACATCAGACCCATCCTTCCAAGGCCACCTCCAGTCCACCCCATATCATAAACTTTTCCTGATCACCTGAGCCCTTATGGATATCCAACTTAACTTTCCCAGCATTTCTGGCCTGTACCACAAAATCAAGATTGTAACCATCTACTTCAGTTCACTGTTGTCTCCCTAACTAAACTATAAGATCCTCCAGGATGGGAAAGAAGGAAAAAACTAGCATTTATTAAGTGCCTGCTATGTGGCGGTTAGGTGGTGCACTGGTTAGTCCTTAAAGTCAGGAAAACTTCTCTTCCTGAGTCCAAATCTGACCTCAGACACTTACTTGCTGTGTGATCCCTGGGCAAATCCCTTAACCTTGTTTGCCTCACTTTCCTCATCTGTAAAAGGAGCTGGAGAAAGAAATAGCAAACCACTCCAGTATCTTTGCCAAGCAAATCCAAAGTGGATTTACTGACAGTCAGACAAGACTGAAAATGACTGAACAACCACAAAACGTAACAAATATAGTGATAAGTGATTTGCAAATATCTCGTTATGCCTGATAAAAAACAAAGACAGAGGTTAAGTGACTTTCCCAACATGTTGCACAACTAGTAAGTATCTGAGGATATATTTGAACTCAGGATTTTCTGACTGCAGGCTTAGCACTGACACCACCCTGTCACCTAAGTACTTGCATGGGGTCCATATCTGTTCAACTCTTTTCTACACCTAAGACCATATGTTCATACTATGTCTTGCTTACTCTTAGTAAGCATGAATTAAATTGAAACATTTTAGTAAATGTGTTTTGATGATGATCATAGATTAGAACTGAAAGGGACAAATGGTTCAGTCCAATCCTCTTATTTTATATAAGAGAAAATTTTAAAAGGTGATGAAATCTGATGAAATGAGCAGAACATGTGAGTAAGTAGGGGCTTCCATAACTTTCCTGTTTTTATGTTGCTTTCAGGACAGATCCTTGAGTCTTTTTCAGTCTTTGGGCACCAAAGCCTTGTTTAATTTCCTAGGGTAGAATCCATGACCAAGATTAAAATGATGTATTGAGAACATTAGTTTTAGAGGTAATTCTAGTCATCAAAGTTTGTCATTTATAAGTTTCCCCTCTTCCCAAATTTCACCTTCTCATGATCTGTTTATGGCAACTTCCTACCTGTTCCATTTTTTCAAGACCCTATTCTGTGCTAAGTGGCAATGATGTTCATTGGCCAATCCAATGAATAAACCCCTGATGTTACTTACATTATCCATTCCAGATAACAATGATATTGTTTGCTGCCTTTGCATATGCTTTGATGTCACTTCTAGGCTTTCATTTTATTCTTGCAACCACTTAGGTCAAGCATTATTATTTCCAATATACAGATGAGTAAATTCAGATAATAATAAAAAGTTAAATGACTTTCTAAAGTCATACATCTAGTAACTGACAAGAGTTGGCATTATAGGGGGTGGAGCAAGAATCTACCTGAGCTCTTCCACCAAACCCCTCAAAATACCTGTAAAAAAATGTCTCTGAACAAATTCTAGAGCAGCAGAAAGCACAAAATGACAGAATGAAACATATTCCCAGCCCAAGACAATCTGGAGGACTGACAGGAAGGGTCTGTTGCACCAGGCTGGGAATGGAGGGCAGTTCAGCATGGGCCAAGCTGTTGTGGATGGAACTGGAGCAGGCCTTAGAGGACTGAATCATTGGTGGCCACTGTGGGTTTATAGACTTTGCAACCCACAAATACCAAAGACAGTTTCAAAGTGTGAAAGCTCTCTCACATGAGTGAGAGAGGAACATGCTCTGGTCTCAGTCCCACCCCAGGGTGGCAGCAGCCAGTGGAGGAGCACTGGAGTAGCAGAGCTGGTTGTGCCTGTGGAGAGGGAATCCAACTCGCAGTTCCAGGGCAGAAAAGAGTGCTTGTGGTTTCTCACAGACCACAGTGCAGGCCAGGAGAGGGAAGTAAACCTTTCCTTTGATTATACCACTTTGGAGGAACTAAGAATTTAGAGGGGAGGAGCCAAGATGGCAGAGTAGAAAGACACACATATGCTAGCTCTGAACCCACAGCCCATAAAATATCTGTAAAGAAGAACTCCCAACAAATTCTGGAGCAGCAGAAGCCACAGAACAACAGAGTGGATGAGATTTCTGTTCCAGAGAGACCTGAAAACCTGACGCGAAAGATCCATCATGCACCAGACCAAGAGAAGAGCCCAGCCCTGCCTTGGCCGCGCAGCACTGACAGGAGAAGATCTGAGCAGGATTCAGGGACAGAATCTCCAGCAGCCATGCAGGTCCCTCCACCCACAGGTGACAAGGGTCAGTGAGAGGGTCTCTTTCGCTGCTTGAGAGGGGAGTCCCCATAACTCAGGCCCCCTCGGGAGGCAGCAGCAGAGGCGGCAGCAGACAAGGGCTCCCAGACCAGGCAGGAGCTCAGATCCATTGTTGAAGGTCTCTGCATAAACCCTCTGAGGGAACTGAGCCCCGTGAGGCAGCCCTGCCCCCACCTGAGCACCTAAACTTGATCTCACACTGAATAGCAGCCCCGCCCCACCCCAAGCCCTGAGGCTGGGGAGCAGCATTTGAATCTCAGACCCCAAGCCCTGGCTGGGTGGATCTGGAGGTGAGGTGGGGGTGGAAAGAAAACTCAGAAGGCAAGTCACTGGCTGGGAAAATGCCCAGAAAAGGGGGGAAAAAAATAAGACTATAGAAGGTTACTTTCTTGGTGAACAGATAATTCCTCCCTTCCTTTCTGATGAGGAAGAACAATGCTTACCATCAAGGAAAGACACAGAAGTCAAGGCTTCTGTATCCCACACATCCAAAATAAATATACCATGGGCTCAGGCCATGGAAGAGCTCAAAAAGGATTTTGAAAATCAAGTAAGAGAGGTGGAGGAAAAACTAGGAACAGAAATGAGAGAGATGAAAGAAAAGCATGAAAATCAGGTCATCACCTTGCTAAAGGAGACCCAAAAAAATGCTGAAGAAAATAACACCTTGAAAAATAGGCTAACTCAATTGGCAAAAGAAGTTCAAAAAGCCAATGAGGAGAAGACTGCTCTAAAAAGCAGAATTAGCCAAATAGAAAAGGAGGTTCAAAAGCTCACTGAAGAAAATAGTTCTTTCAAAATTAGAATGGAGCAGATGGAGGCTAAAGACTTTATGAGAAACCAAGAAATCACAGAACAAAACCAAAAGAATGAAAAAATGGAAGATAATGTGAAACATCTCACTGGAAAAACAACTGACCTGGAAAATAGATCCAGGAGAGACAATTTAAAAATTATGAGACTACCTGAAAGCCATGATCAAAAAAAGAGCCTAGACATCATCTTTCATGAAATTATCAAGGAAAACTGCCCTAATATTCTAGAACAAGAGGGCAAAATAAGTATTCAAGGAATCCACAGATCACCTCCTGAAAGAGATCCAAAAAGAGAAACTCCTAGGAACATTGTGGCCAAATTCCAGAGTTCCCTGGTCAAGGAGAAAATATTGCAAGCAGCTAGAAAGAAACAATTCAAGTATTGTGGAAATACAATCAGGATAACACAAGATCTAGCAGCTTCTACATTAAGGGATCAAAGGGCATGGAATAGGATATTCCAGAAGTCAACGGAACTAGGACTAAAACCAAGAATCACCTACCCAGCAAAACTGAGTATAATACTTCAGGGAAAAAAATGGTCTTTCAATGAAATTGGGGACTTTCAAGCATTCTTGATGAAAAGACCAGAGCTGAAAAGAAAATTTGACTTTCAAACACAAGAATGAAGAGAAGTATGAAAAGGTAAACAGTAAAGAGAAGTCACAAGGGACTTACTAAAGTTGAACTGTTTACATTCCTACATGGAAAGAAAATATTTGTAACTCTTGAAACTTTTTAGTATCTGGGTAGTTGGTGGGATTACACACACACACACACACACACACACACACACACACACACACACACACACAGAGACAGAGAGCACAGAGTGAATTGAATAGGATGGGATTATATCTTTAAAAAATGAAATTAAGCAGTGAGAGAAAAATATATTGGGAGGAGAAAGGGAGAAATGGAATGGGGCAAATTATCTCTCATAAAAGAGGCAAGCAAAAGACTTTTTAGTGGAGGGAAAAAGAAGGGAGGTGAGAGAAAAACATGAAGTTTACTCTCATCACATTCCACTAAAGGAAGGAATAAAATGCACACTCATTTTGGTATGAAAACCTATCTTACAATACAGGAAAGTGGGGGAGAAGGGGATAAGCAGGGTGGGGGGGATGATGGAAGGGAGGGCATGGGGAGGAGGGAGCAATTTGAGGTCAACACTCATGGGGAGGGACAGGATCAAAAGAGAGAATAGAAGCAATGGGGGGCAGGATAGGATGGAGGGAAATATAGTTAGTCTTACACAACATGACTATAATGGAAGTCATTTGCAAAACTACACAGATATGGCTTATATTGAATTGCTTGCCTTCCAGGGGGAATGGGTGGGGAGGGAGAGATGGGGAGAGGTTGGAACTCAAAGTTTTGGGAACAACTGTTGAGTTCTGTTCTTGCTCCTGGGAAGGAGGATATATAGATAGAGCGGTGTAGAAAGTTATCTGGCCCTACAGGACAAAAGAGAAGATAGGGACAAGGGAAGGGAGGGATGATAGAAGAGAGGGCAGATTGGTGATAGGGGCAATTAGAATGCTGGGTGTTTTGGGGTGTGGGGAGGGGACAAATGGGGAGAAAATTTGGAACCCAAAATTTTGTGAAAATGAACGTTAAAAGTTAAATGAATTAATTTTTAAAAAAAGAATTTAGAGGTCCCTAGAGATATCACTGAAAACACCTGCACAAAACCCCTGAAACTTGGGGTAGTACATGTTCTGCTTAACAAAGAGGTCAAAAATTTTTTTAAAAGATTATAGAAGGTTACTTTCTTGGTGAAAAGGTGTTTTCTTACTGTGAGGAAGATCAAAGCATACAACAGGAGGAAGACAGCAAAGTCAAGATTCCTCTCCAAGAAAAATATGAAATTGTCTCAGGCCATGAACGAGCTCTAAAAGGATTTTGAAAATCAAGTAAGAGAAGTAGAGGAAAAATTGGGAAGAGAAATGTGATGAAAAAAAATCATGAAAAACGAGTCAACACTTGCTAAAGGGGACTCAAAAAATGCTGAAGAAAATAGCACCTTTAAAAATAGACTAATCCAAATGGTAAAAGAGGTCCAAAAAGTCAGTGAGAAGAATGCCTTAAAAAGCAGAATTGGTCACATGGAAAAAGATGTCCAAAAGCTCACTGAATAATACCTTGAATATTATTGAAATTGAAAATTAGAATGGAGCGAATGGAAGCCAATAACTTTATGGGAAACTAGAAAATTGTAAAACAAAATCAGAAGAATGAAAAAATAGAAGACAATGTGAAATATCTCACTGGAAAAACAACTAACTTGGAAAATAGATCCAGGAGAGTTAATTTGACAATTATTGGCCTACATGAAAATCATGATCAAAAAAGAGTCTAGATATCACCTTTCAAGAAATTATCAAGGAAAACTACTCTGATATTCTAGAACCAAAGGGTAAAACAGAAATGGAAAGAATCCACTGATCACCTCCTGAAAGAGATCTCAAAAGGAAAACTCTGAGGAATATTGTAGTCAAATTCCAGAGAGTTCCCAGGTTAAGGAGAAAATACTGCAAGCAGCCAAAAAGAAACAATTGAAGTATTGTGGAAACATAATTAGGATAACACAGGATTTAGTAGCTTCTACACTAAGGGATTAGAGGGCTTGAAATGTTCCAGAGGTCAAAGAAGCTGGGATTAAAACCAAGAATCACCTACCCAGCAAAACTGAGTATAATATTTCAGAGGAAAAAAATGGATATTCAATGAAATAGAGGACATCTAAGCATTCTTGCTGAAAAGACCAGAGCTGAATAGAAAATTTGACTTTCAAATACAAGAATCAAGAGAAACACAAAAAGGTAAACAGGAAAGAGAAGCCATAAGGGACTCATTAAAGTCAAACTGTTTAAATTCCTACATGGAAAGAAGGTATGAGTAACTCATGAGACTTTTCTCAGGGTGGTTGGAGGGAATATACCTGCATGTGTGTATATGTATATTATATATGTGTTAGAAGCAATCTTGACAGGAAAATGTATTACAGCAGAGTTCAGAGGAATGGAACACTTTGGCCAAAGTGGGCCCCTACCCTCTTTTCAGGAGTAGGAAGTACTGAATATAGAAGCGAGATAAGCTACGTACTGTTAGTTCAATATAGATCCTCCTACCAGTAGATGGATTGGTCCATTCTCCATTAGGTCACCATCTTCTCTACATGCCCATTATGTAACCACCCTTGATGTGATACCCCCCTCACAAACATGCTTTTACATAGGACCTTTGATCAGAAAATGGAGGGATAATTTTATGTGGAATGTATCTGCTTATATGCATGAGATTCATTAAGCAAGCACAGTGAAGAAAAGCTTTCTCCAGTTTATCCTAGGTCATTTTTCCTGACTGGTTCAGACCAGTTTCAGACCTGGACCTTCTTATCAAAAAATTTTGTGACTTTCTGAAGGCCATTGTCTGTCTCCTGATTGGTTGAGTCCAACTGCAGTCTGCTGGTTTTCTTATTATCTGACATTCTCAATGACCTCATCAACTAATAATTTCTGTGGAAACAACTTTTTGCTCTCGCTCACATATGTACATGTGTGTATATATATATACATATATTCACATGCATACATACATACATAGAGGGCACAGAGTGAATAGAATATGAAGGGAGGATACCTAAAAATAAAGTGTTGAGAGGAATGAAATGGGAGAAAGAGAAAGGGAGAGTCAGAATGTAGTAAATCATCTCACATTGTGTGTGTGTGTATTAGTCCTTCATTGCTGAAGAAGACCATGCCATCAGAGAAATGATGATATGACTTGCACTGGACTTTCTCTTGAGTGAGGGAGGGCTGTGCTGGTCACCAACTTCACTTCTCCTCCAGAGCCATCTGAATCCAGTGACCAGATATTCATCAGGATGACTGGAGATGACCCAGGATGAGGCAATTGGGGTTAACTGACTTGCCCAAGGTCACACAGCTAGTGAGTGTCAAGTGTCTGAGGTGAGATTTGAACTCAGGTCCTCCTGACTCCTGCACTGGTGCTCTATCCACTGAACCACCTAGCTGCCCAAATCATCTCACATAAAAGAGGCAAGAAAGAGCTTTTACAATGGAGGGGATGAGGGGGGAGGTGAGGGAATTAGTAAGCCCAGATTTGACTTAAGGATGGAATGATACACATTCCATTGGGTATGGAAATCTATCTTACCCTGCAGGAAGGCAGAAGGGAAGGGGATAGGAGAGGGAGGATAATACAAGGGATGGCAGATGGGGGAGTGGGGAAGGGGTAATCAGAAGCAAACACTATTGTGGGGGAAATGTCAAGGGAGAAAATGGGATAAATGGAGGGCAGGACAGAATAGAGGGAAATGTGGTTAGTCTTTCACAACATAACTGTTACGCAAGTATTTTGCATGGCTACACATGTATGCCTATATTGAATCGCTTGCTTTCTCAATGAGGGCCAGAAGGGATGGAGGAAGGGAGAGAATGTGGAACTCAAAGTTTTAAACATGAATGTTAAAAATTGTTTTTGCATGCAACTGGGAAATAAGTTGTACAGGCAGTGGGGTAGAGAAATCTATCTTGCCCTACAGGAAAATAGAAGGTAGAGGGATGGGAAAAGGCAGACTGGGTGATAGAAGGGAGGGCAGATTGGGGAAAGGAATGGTTGTAGTGCATGCTGTCCTGACGTGGGGAGAGAGGAGAGATGAGGAGAAAACTTGGAATTCAAAATCTTGTGGAAGTGAATGATGAAAATTGAAAATAAATTATATTTTAAAAAAGAGTTGGCATTATAATCCATATCTCCTTACTTCAGGTCTAGTGTCTTTCTACTCTACCACTCTACCTATTTTCTTAACCCACTTAAAATGCAAATGTTTCTTGAAGACTCACAGGCAGGATATTTTTAGGATGTGGACATTTCAGTATGGGTTTTCTGGAGACATAGCCCTTAACTCAAAGGAATGACTTTAATGGTGGATGTTTTGGGCACCATGACAGGCAATAGGAAAGATCATTTTAGATGACTGAGGAGGCTTTCTGATGTTCCCCTCTGGAAGTGATCCCTACTTACTCAAAAGGTAAGTGTTGCACGTGGAGAAATGTCTTTTGGGGAACTAAAACTTGCCAGCACTGTAACAACTCCTTATTTCCATTCTCTCTGAAGTTCATCTAGTTCATGGCCTCACATATCCCATTGTGGCCACCTGGCTATCTTGTAAGTAAAGCCCCCTCCCTGATCCACCTCAGTTCCTGCTTTCTACCTCTTGTGGTTTGTCCTTTGTTCTTGAAGAGGGCTATGACATCAGGGAGATGATGACATGACTTGCAATGGACTGATTTGAATGAGGGAGTGCTGTACAAAGTCACCAGCCTCACTTTCTCCTCCAGAGCCATCTGGATCCACTGGCCAGATATTAATCAGGATGACTGGAGATGGCCCAGGATGCACTGGGGGCCCTTGAAAGGAAGGAAGGAAGGAAGATTAAACTGTGAGAGGAAGACCCTCAGGATTGCTGGCAAAAGAGAAACACTTACTATTTACATTCCCTCTGAGCCAAGAGAGCCCAAAAAATAACCATTAAGTCGTGCTTGGCTCGGGACCTACTGTTGTCCAATCAGTGAGATCCACAGTGAAATGGGTTTAAGACATGTTCTTGGGGAAGAAATCTAGCCAGTAAACCCCAAGTTAACTAGATAGGGTTCAGCCATCAAGATTTACCTTCTTTGGGCAGAACTCTCTCAAGTAAAGGCAGGAGAGGAAAGGGAAAGAGGAGAGGGGATGGAAGGGGAGGGGAGAGGAGGACCTGAGTTTACTAACTGCAACTGGCCAGCTGGGTCCCCATTCAGACTTAACTACTCACAGGTTGTGCTTTATCCTTCATTCTGGAAGGTAAATAAAAGAATATTATCATTGCTCTGGGAAAAGCAATTTATCCATTTACCATCCCCAGACAAGACTCCTTGGCCACCACTCTCCCATGTGTGTTTTCTCTTCTTATTAGAAAATAAACTCGCGGAGTCTGGAGACTGTTTCTACTTTAGATTTGTATCCCTAGTGCTTCGGAGTGTCTGGCACATAGTAAGTGCTTAATAGATGCTTTTTCATGATTGTTTTTATGGAACAAAACCAAGAAAATGTTGCATCTTGGAATCTGATATTTATATAAAGCTGCTCTCAGACCTTTTCCTCTTTGGCAACCTTCCAACTCTTCATTTTAAATGTTCAATTTTCAAGTGTTTCCTTCCTGTTTTGTTGACTGCTACCTTGTATCTGAGCTCTCGGAGGAACAAAATAACATTCATTTGGCTTTTACAGCATTACGTTGAGAGAGGTAAACATAGGGGAATGAAACAAAAAAAAGGGTTTCCACAAGAATGTGATTGGCTGTGATGGCCAAAGAGGGAATGGAAATCTTTGAAGTAATCCTAGCTAAAGAAAATTTTTTTTTACTGCACTCCTAATATCTCCGGTGGTATGTGTTCAGTAGGCAGCATCATCATGTTCACATAGCCATTTTTAGATTTACGAAATACTTCATATGTATTATTTGATGCTCACTATAACAGTCATTTGAATTGTGCCATCCATTTTACAGATGAGGAAACTAAGGATGAGAGAGGTTAAGTGACTTGCCCAGAACCACACAGCTAATAATTCTCCAGACACAGCTTTCAAACTCAGAGCTTCCTTACCTGAGTCCAGTGCTCTATCCACTACATTATTTAGCTGTCTCTGAAGAAACAAAAGGCATTAACACAATTAGGTCAGCCAAGAAGGATGGATGTGATTAATGTGAATATACAAAAAAACCTGTGATTTCCTTAGTGTATAGGCCTCTAGGATTATGTATTTCTTCTACCAATATAGAGATTTAGGAGAAACATTCTAGAAATTCCATAAGCCACATAATAATTCTTAGCATTTGCATAACTCTTACTAGGTGCCATGCATTATGCTAAGTGGTTTACAATAATTAGCTCATTTTATCCTCACAACAACCCTGGGAGGTAGATGCTATCAGTATCATCCCCATTTTTCAAATGAGGAAACTGAAACAAGCCAAGAATAAATTACTTGCTCAGGATCACATACCCTACAAGTATCTGAGGCTGGATTTGAACTCACATCTTTCTGACTCCAGGCCTGGCACTCTGTCCACTGTGCTACCTAGAGATTTACTGGCTTTCCAACAGTAACACAACTGGGAGGCAGAATAACAGCAAAGCCTGGTGCTGAAATCTTGAGACTGCCAACAGCACCATCTCAGCATATACCACCTTCTCTAAAGTGGCCATATTCAGGCTGCGTTCCCAGCCCTCTTGTCCCAGGCACAAAATTCCTAGTTATATCTCTGACTCAGTAATCTTAAGTTGTCTTCAGACCATAGGATCATTCCAAAAATCCCAAGAAGTTCTTCCGTAGGAACAGACATAATACAAAATCTCCCCATCACAAAAAATGCTTGAGTAATTTTTTTGTGAAAACAGATACCTATGATTACAGATATCACGACACGCAAACTGTACTTTTAAATATGTGTACCATAAAGGGAGGCCCATTTGACCATAATGCAACTCAGCTTCATCAGGAAAAATGATTCTAAGAACCTAAGAGGATGGGGGTGGAGAATCCAGAAGGACATAAGTATTACAGAGTCCTGGAGCAGAGAGAACTCCCAAATAATGACTTGCTACCAATAGCAAGACAGAAAGGCACCTGAGGGCCCCCCTCTTTGTTCTGAGATATAGGTGAGCTTGTAAAAATCTCTGAGTAACACCAGTATAAATTAGAGGAAAAGCTATGACTCCAAGCTGCAGGATATCTGAATTTCTTGCCCACAGCACTCCATATGCCTCCACTTGTCAAAAATGGAATCTTGATTTATCTTGGTCAATGTAAACCCTTTATTACCTAGTTAATATCTATAAGTTGAGGCAAGGATAAGGTGAAGGTAACATTTGATAAGTGCTAGTGGGTAGCACTGCTTTAGAAAAGCACATTAACCCTTTTTGCCTGTCCTAGTTCCTACAGGGGAGATAGAACAGGTGGACTTAATTGGCTCTCAACAAAGTCCTCAAAATTCCCTAGAAATATAGGCAACCATATGTCACTTTTTGGTGCCTAAAATAAAGCAGGCATCTTCATAACAGACTCAGTGGAAGGCAGATGGAAGATTTGTTTTAATGAAACCGAGTTCCCATCATTACTTCTGGGTGCCTCAGAACCAGAAAACAACAGGATTCTGTCTCTAATGGTTTGCAGTTTAAGTTGTGTGTATACTAGGTAATGATTGAAATAAGGTGCAAAGAGGCATTAATAGAACACTTCGGGCAAAGAATTGTAGAAAAACATCAAAGATTTCCTCTCTTGTTCTCTTCTAAATTCACAGAAATTCAGACTTAGAAAGAACCTATGTGGACATTGAGTCCAACACAGAATGGAAAGGGAATCATCACTATAACACACTTGAAAAATGATTGTCCAGTGTCTGTTTTAAGAACTTCGATGAAAGACAACCCACATCCTCCCAAGGCTTCCTGTTTCATTTTTGGAAAGCTCTAATTGTTAGGAAGTTTTTCCTTCTACCTGGCCTAAATTTACTTCTTACTAACATCCATCATTGTCTCTGGTTCTGTCTTCAGAACAAAAAATGAAACACATCTGATTCCTCTTCACCCACAACAACCCTTCAGATGCTTGGATGTTGCTATAATGTCTAACCCGGCATTTTCTTTTCCCTGGGCTAAAAATCCACAGTTCCTTCAGCTGTTTCTCAGATGACAGGACATGTTCCTCAGCTCATGATATTGGTTTCCCTCCTCTGGACACTCTCCTACTCATCAGGATTCTTATCATGTGACATCTGAAGCCGAACACAACTGAACTCAATGCTCCCTATGTAGCCTGATCAGAGCAGATTACAATGGGACTTGTTGTTCAGTCACTTTTCAGTCGTGTCTGCCTCTTCATGACCCCATTTTGGGTTTTCTAGGCAGAGAAAATCTTGCTATTTTTTCCTCTATTTCGTTTCATAGATGAGGAAACTGAGGCAAATGGGGCTAAGTGACTTGCCCCAGTGTAGCTGCAAGCACCCTGACACATCTCGGATGGCCTGCTAGCACAGTTTCTTTGACCTGCTTTTCTAAAAGGAAAGCAACTTTTGAGGGGTCAACAATCTTCTTTCATTACATATACCAACAGAGAAAATACAAACATGGAGATAAAGACCAACAGACAGGACTTCTGTCTGACCACAAGCAATACATTGCAGATCAACCGACAGCTCCGCTGTCTGACTATTGCATACATACATAGTTACCAGAAAGTGAAGCACCAACATGTGGGTTTTCAAACCCAGGGAGGCTCCTTAATGGCCACCCAGGGTTTCATCTGGCACACAAACCTTCTTCCAAAGAGTGACACCCCCAAAGCAAAATCTCACTTCTGAGTATATATACACTTTTCAGACCCAGAAGGCATCATGACCCTCCTGACCCATTGCCTCATTAGAAATTAACAAAAGGTGTAGGCCTTCCTACAAAACAAGCCTCCCCTAATCAAGCTTCCCTTAATGGGCCCCACCTGAGGCTTATTAATGGGTGGGGAAAGATCTTTAACTCTCATTAAAGGTCACACAGCTAGTAAATGTCTAAAGTCAAATTTAAACTCAGGAAGATGTCTTCCTGTACTCTATCCAATGCAGCACCTAGCTTCAAACAATGGAACTCTCACCTCCCTATTCCTGGAAGTTATGCCTCTTTTCATGCCTCCCTACATTGCATTAGCTCTTTTGACTGTCTCATCACAATGCTGACTGGTACTGAACTTACAGTTTACTAAACAGGTTACTACTCCTCCCCCTTCCCCCAATCTTTTTCAGATTAACTGTTTTCTAATCACAACTCCCTGCCTTATACTTGTGAAGTTGATTTTTTTTAGCACAAGTAGAAGACCTCCCTTACTTTCTTTCGAATTTCATCTTATTACATTCAACCCAGTACTCAAGCCTATCAAGGCCTTTGGGGGTCCCTACTGTCAGCCAGTGTGTCGGTCATCCGATCCGACTCTGTCATCCAGAAATTTGATGCCACATCTGTCTCTATCCACATAATTGATCGAAATACGTGGAAGGTAAGATGGACAACTTCCCATTTCCTCCCAGCATATCTTTACAATGTCACCCTCTTATTTTCCTTAAAATACTATTAATTTCTTAAAGAGAAGATCCAGTGCCTATCAACTGGGGAGTGATTGAGCAAGTTGTAGTATATGAATGTAATAGAATACTATTATGTTACAAGAAATGATGAGCAGGCAGGTTTCAGAAAAACCTGGAAAGACTTACATGAACTGATGCAAAGTGAAGTGAGCAGAACCAAGAAAACATTGTACCCAGTAATAGCAACATTGGGGGATAATCAGTTCTTTTCAGCAATACAGTGATCTACAATTCCAAAAGACTCATGATGGAAAATAGCACCAACATCCAGAGAAAGAACTATGGAGTGTGAATGCAAATTGAAGCATATTATTTTTTCACTTTTTCTTTTTTCTTTCTTTTGGTTTTTCCCTTTTGTTCTGATTCTTCTTTCACAACATGACTAATGTGGAGATATGTTTAGCATGATTGTACATCTATTATTTATCTCAGATTACTTGCCACCTGGGGGGGAGAGAATAATTTGGAAATCAAAACTTCATAAATAACAAATGCTAAAAAAATATTTTTACATGTAATCTGAAAAAAATAAAATAGTGTAAGTGAAAAATAAAGAGAAGATACAGAATGGAAGGGAGGTTGAGGTAGGGGCCATCAGAGCTTTCTTCAAATATTTTAAAGACCATCAGTGGGAGAGGTTTTAGATTTGTTCTTGTTGGCTTTAGTGGGCAAAGCTGGGAACAATGGATAGAAGTAACAAAGAGGCAAATTTAGGCTTGATGTTAGGAAAAACTCCCTAACAATTAGAATTGTCCGAAAGTTTTTTGTTTGTTTTTTTTTTACCAGTCACTGACTGTGGTTTATAAAATGATCCCTGATCATAAAGCTATAATCTATGTAGTTTATAAAATGCTCTATTATGACAATGATCTATGAGTTCAGTGAGACTGATGAAAATAAGAGAAAAGAATTGGCTGGCTTTTTCAAAGATTTTTATGGCACACGCCTTCAGTTTCACACAATTGGCTAAGAAATGTGGAGAACAGAATATCCTGCTGTGTGTGTGCGTGTGTGTGTGGTTATTTTAAAAGTATCACTACAAGCATGTGACTTGTTAGAGCAAAAGATGCTATTAAAGTTTCTCTTCCAACAACATCTCTACTGTAATTCTTTGATAGCTTTGTTCAGTGATCCTTTGATTGATAACATCAAATGAAGCATAAAACGAGGAGACAGACACTTGCCAAAAATGTTCATTCTGTTATGGAGGACAGAGTGTTCAGAGTTCAAATGGAAGAGATTCCCTATCGACAGTTCAGTCCTTCAGATATTTCTGCTTATGGATGATATGGTGCTGAATACATGAAACAGTGATTCCTCAGTGAAGTCTTTGATTATTCAAAAGAGTCAACCTGACAACTGACCTGGAACAACCAAGTGGATGAAAAATGCCTACCATCTAGAATAGCAAATCTCCAAGTGTGGTCTAAAGACCTACATCTCAGCCTCTCAAGACTTTTTTGGGGGATGCCACAAAGTTAAAATTATTTTCATAATAAAATATGATGGTATTTGCCTATTAAAATATGCCTCCCGTTTTCAATTACATAGTTATGTGAAGCTGAAATTTCTAAATATGGGAATACAGCTAACTTCTATTAAGGCAGACATTAACCTAGAGGTTATGAACATATGATAAATGTTTGTTGATTGATTGTTGGTTGCTGCAATTGAAATGATTTTCCTAAAATGCAGGTCTTACCATGTTACTCCAATGGCCCCTTGTTGCCTCTAGGATCAAATATTAGCTCCTTTAATTTTTTTTTAGCATCTTTTACAACCTGGCCCTGACCTACCTAGGGAGGTAGTCAGTAGGACAGTAAGTAAAATGCTAGGCCAAGAGTCAGGAAATTCTGAGTTTAAATCCAGTATCAGACACTTAGTTACTATATGATCCTGGGAAGTTCACTTGACCTTGGCTTGCTTCAGTTTCCTCATTATAAAATGAGGATTAATAGTATCTACCTTGCAAGATTGTTGTGAGGATCAAATTAGATATTTGTAAAAAGTGCTTAGCACAGTGCCTGGAACATAGAAGGTACTATATATTTATTCTCCACCCCCCCCCCATTCTCATACTACCACCATCTTTACAACCTTATATATTTTCCCTTACATAGGATGCTACATCCCCTGTCTCTATATCATTTCATTGACTCTCTCTCTTGCCTGAAATGTATGTCAGCCTCTCATCTACCTCTGTCTCATTTCTTTAAAAAGTCTGTTTAAGTGACATCTTCTAAATGAAGTCTTTTCTTATCCTCCAATCTTAGTTCTCTGCTCCCAGTAAAATTTACTTGTATTTATTTTGAATATACTTAGTTATGCACAGGTTATCTCCCCCAATAGTATGTAAGCTCCCTTAGGGCAGGGACCATTTTATTTTGCTTTTGTAGCTTAAGAGCTTAGAACATACCTGGCACTTGATAAGCACCTACTAAACCTTTGTTGATTTATGTATGATCAGAAAAAGAGATAGAATGGTTATACAGTGAAAGTGAGGAATAGTGTACATATGCATAAATGTATATATACATACGTATGTGCTAGATGGATTGTCTGGGGAGGATTTATGGTAAGACGTAGACAAAGATCAAAAAGGATGAGAAGACATAGATGGGTTGCAATCTGTACCACTAGGTGGAATATATACATTGAGGAGATTGTGTATCCTTTGAAGAATTAAGGCATCCCTGAAGGACTTGTAGTCACCAACAAGCAAATGGGGAAATTTTCATTTGGACAGAGGAACCCCTAAAATCATACTTGTTCTACTGTGCTGTTCTTGACACAGTGTCTTCAGGATGACTTAAGGATGGTGTGGAGGGTCTGGAGAAGGCAGGTCATGGTCTGATCCCTCCCATCCTACATCTGCTCATTTGCTCCTGCTCTAGGGCAATTGGCTGATATAGCTGAAGACCTAGTCTTGATTGATGCTAGAAGTGGATGAGTCTATACCATTTCCTCCTGACCTTTATCCAGGACCTGGAGGCTTCTCTACTCTAGCAGATCTTTCTCAATACTTTTCATTCTCTGTCTGAGCATACGTCAGTTCTCCTCTCCAGCTCCCCTCACTTCAGAGTAATAGGGTGAACAGGCTTTGCTCCAAGTACTGACATCTACTTAGCAGTCCTCTATATTTACTGGTACTTTGGCCCCATCCTACTCAATATGACTGATTTCAATATTCCCTCCCTCTGAGTCCCTCCCCTGGCTCCAGGGCACCACCTCCAACCTGGGCTCTTATTCTCACCACACCCATCTCAAAGGGCCCATGCTTATATTGCCTAATGACTTGAAGATCCATTCCATGAGTGATGCCTGGTATCAGTGGGGAGGCTTGCATGGTCTTCAAGTATTTTGGAGTCTTCTTCTTCTTCTTCATCACTCCACCCACTCCCAAACAAATGAATTGACCCCCAAAGCTGTGAATCTTAGTTCTGGTCTGCCTAATTTTAACCTTCCTTTCTCTTTTCTCTTTTGTCCAAAATTTGTTCAGCTAGGTCCTGATTAGTGCGAATAATGAGTCTCCTGTGAAGTAGTCATGTTAGTTGGATTCCCACTGCATATTTCCATTGGGCTAGTAATAATTGCCATATTTTACATATAATTATAACTTTGAATAGTGTGAATTAGAGTAATGTCACTGCTTCATCAGATTCATTATTCTTACTAATCAAGACACTTCCCCATCTGCTGTCCTAGCACTCCTTCCTCTCTTCTGAAGGAAACTTATCACTGGAATGCTTATTTCAACACTTTGATGAGTCTGTGAGCATCAATGGTGGGTACTCTAGGCAAATCACAAATTTTCCATGCCTTCTTAACCTGGGGCTATGTCCCCTTCTAAATCCTTTACTGGGGGTCCACCCAACATGCTGGTGACCTGCCTCTAGACCTCTTGACATCTTGTGGGTAGTGACGAAACCAAAGGGCTCTCCATCTGTTATCTGTCCTCATTCTATGGCCAACCCA
This sequence comes from Notamacropus eugenii, assembly GCF_028372415.1. NCBI lineage: Eukaryota > Metazoa > Chordata > Mammalia > Diprotodontia > Macropodidae > Notamacropus > Notamacropus eugenii. Next base: position 149,164,259 of record NC_092872.1, read on the forward strand.
CCTCCTTTTCTGATCACACATCTCTCTGATGAGTCCAACTATTTCTCACTCGAGGTATCATTGTGTTCATATTTGTTAGACCTCAGGATGCCTCCAGGAAATTCTTCATAGTTCTACTTACCCCTATTGGTCAGCTAGATGGTGTCATGGATAGTGCAGTGCCTGAACTGGGGAACAAATCCAGCCTCAGACACTTTCAAGCTGTTATATGACCCTGGGCAAGTCACTTAATCCTGGTCTTCCTCAGTTTCTTCCTCTATAAAATGGAGACAATAATAGCACCTCCCTCCCAAAGCAGTTCTGATGATAAAACAAGATAATATTTGTGAAGTGCTTACAGCATCATTCAAACACCAGCTTTCATATTCTCATACTGTTGTGTTCTAATGTACATCATTCCCGCTATCATATACTAGTGTAGATCTTTTTTGGCTGAATAAAGCTTAACCACTAAAAATTAAAAACCATTAACAAAGCTGATTGTCCTGAAACTTGTACAATTTCTTTTTTGTTTTTGAACATAGGTAAATTTTTTTGTTTTCAAATTGTACCAAATTTGTACCTTATTACAACTTGGTAGAGTTGTAGTCCATAGTACAACATGGTTGTATTACGGAGAAAGTTTGGCTTAAAATATCTGCCTTTCCTTTGATTTATATGATTATTTATTTTATATTTCTTTGAGAAAAAACCATTTTGAGAGATTCATCAAACAGAAAAATGCTAATTTCATTTATTATGTTTATTACTTTCATTTGTTAATTTTCAAGAACATGTATACTTTTAAATATTGAAGTTTTTTGGAAGTGAATGTGTTTGGTTCTCATATCTACAATGGGTCATTGGATCAAAAATTTAGAACTGTGAAAGACCTTGAAGGCTATTTAGTCTAATCCCCTTATTTTACAGACAAGGAGACTGAGGTCCGAAGACATTAAGTGATTTGCCCAGATTCACAAAGATAGTGTGACAGAGTAGGATTGGAACGCAGGACCTCTTTTCTTTTCCCATTGTATCATGCTGCCTACATGGCCTACTACTCTTATTATCAGTTGTTCCTTTTTATTACCAGAGATTGAGTTCCTTACGTTAAAGTGTTTGTCGTTGAATTATTTACTGCAAAACATCCTTTTTTGGGTCTGAAATGAATGATGTGAACCCCAGGTTCTGTCTCATTCTGCAGAATAATTGAAATTAGTTGGCATGCATTAAGATAGAATATATCATCAAGGTAGACCTGGGAGGGTTCGTGGAAATCAGCTGGTCCAACCCCTTCATTTTACAGATGAGAAAACGGAGGCCCAGAGAGTTAAGTAACCAACCCAAGGGAATTCAGCTAGTAAGCGACAGTGGGAATCTGGACCCAGAATCTTTGACTCGAAATCCCAGCACTCTTTTTTGTAACCATAGAAATGGAAATTATGTATTTCAGGGCCCTCAACTAAGCATTGTTAGCATGGGATTTGAAATCATTTGAATGTGTTGCATTCTGGGGGAACAGCAAATCTTGATCTCTTTAATCTCTCTCTCTCTCTCTTTCTCTCTCTTTGTCTCTGTCTCTCTGTCGCTCCCTTCCCCCCTCCCCCACTTCCTCCCTCCCTTGTCACACAATCCTTCTGGCTACCAAAGGGCATGGAATAACAAACTTTATCACAAGCAAAGTTGAGAAGGATATGAAGTTTCTCCATCTTTTCGTCTAGTTGTCTGCATTCTTTCATCCTTTCAGCTGTCTCTTCATTCTTCAGTTTCTTAAGGTCCTTATAACAACCAGCCTGGCTATTTGTCCTGTATGCTTGCTAACTTTGGCAATTGAATCATTGAATGGCAAACTACAGCCTTGATATACAGTCCTGCTGCTGATCTACTTCTGATTTCAGTGCCTCAACTGCCAATAATTGTTTTGCCTGTTTCATTTCCAAGTTTCCCAATAATTGGCATTTTGCAATGTATCCCAGCTACTTCATGGTTCAAATACTACTTGTACTGGGGTTTTTTGAGTTTTTTGGGGGGTGGATTGCCCACAAACTCCAGTCTTTTGGTGACGTCTACTATCAAAAGCCACTGACGCAACCTGCTGGCTAGTTGGATCAATTAGCCCCCTTTTCCTCTTGCCAGTCATACCTTCCCAAACCTCATCCCTAGGTAGCTTCCAAGATCAACCTTTTCTGCTCCTACCGTTTTGCTGATGAGCACTGGTAGATAAAAATCACATGATCATGCTGACTTGGTCTATTACAAGTGTATGCTTTTTACTCTTAACTCAGACTTTACTGTTTCATGGAAATTCTTTTATTTTTTCCTGATTGAATATCTCATTGTACACGCGGCTATTTGAAGTTTGGGGACCTTTTCCTTGCCAAAGCTAGCCCTTCACTCCTTTCCATCCCTGGGGGCTACCTCTCCCAATCATGTCCCTTTTCATCTCACCTTTAATGTCACTTTATATACTGATTCTTTCCCAGCCACCTATAACCATAACCAGGACTCACCCCTATGTTCAAAACAAAACAAAACAAACGTTTCATTCAACCCTGACATCACCTTAAGCTATTATCTGGTATTGTTTCTTTTTTACAGTAAAACACCTAAAAAGAGTCATCTATACTCAGTGCACATATTTTTTCTACCTTCTACTCCCTCATCAATCCCTTGTAATAGCTTTTGACCCCACCATTTGACTGAAACTGCTCCCTCCAAAGTTAGCAGTGATCCCTCAGTCACTTAATACAAAGGCCTCATCGTGGTCCTCATCCAGCTTGACTGTGCTGCAGCTTTTGACCTTGTCAAACTCCTTTGTTGTTTGGAGCATTTGGTTTGTTTCTCCTCCTGCCTTTATGACCCTCCTTCTTCATTTCCTTTACGAATCATTACACACTCCCCCATGACATGTGGTTGTCACCTCAGTTCTCTCCTGGGCCCTCTCCTCTTTCCCTACAATCCTTCCTTGGGTATCTCATCAGTTCCTCTGATTCAGGTATCTCTGCATAGGTGACTTGCAAACCTCTATATTTACTTCTTATTTCACTCTTGAACATTCTGACATTCTCAATGGCTTACTGGACACTTGGATATCTTAAAGGAATCTCAGATTCAAAGCATCCAAAATCAGACTATTACATCTTCCGCTAAACCCATCTCTTTTTCAAATCACCCTGTTTCTGTTGAGGACACCACTATCTTCAAAGTCAGCTAGGTTTGCAACCTCCACACCTTTCTCTCTCACCACTCTCATTTTCCCCTTTAATCAGTTGCAAAGTTTTATCAGTTCTATGTCTTGAATCCATTCTTTTCTTTTCATTGCCTTGGCTCCTATCTGGTTCAAGGCACTTGTCTCCAGTGGTTTTCTTTTATCTCTAGGAGGAAATATAAATTCCTCATTAGGGTATTTAAAGCTTTCCATGATTTACTGCTAACCAAGCTGTTGAAACTTAATTCATCTTGCCTCTCACACCCTCCAACCAAACCAGACTTCCAGCTATTCACCAAACTGGTACACCATCTCCTGACCTTAGCCTAAAAGGCCAAGGTCTCCCATTGCATCCTGGGCCATCTCCAGTTATTCTGATGATATCAGGTCACTGGATTCAGATGGCTCTGGAGGAGAAGTGAGGCCGGTGACCTGCACAGCCCTCCCTCACTCAAAACAAAGTCAAGTGCAAGTCATGTCATCATTTCTCTGATGGCGTGGTCTTCTTCGAAAACAAAGGACAAAGATAACAACAACACCATCTCTTGCCTTTGTACAACCCATTCTCCATTCCTGGAGTGCAGTCCTCCTCAAGTCTGTCCCTTAACTCATTGGCTGTTTTCAGTGCTCATCTCAAGTATCACCTCTTCTCAAACCTTTCCTGACACCCACCACCCGCAATTCCTGGAATCCTCTTTGAATTATTTTACTTGTACTCATATGTGTACAAGCTGTATTTCCATCTGTTTTACAAACAACACATGGGAGGCACGGGAGGTTTTGGACGCCATCCTTGATTCATTCTTGATCTGGTCAGACAGGAAGGACAGGGAGACAGCTTCAGAGGGAATAATAATCGGACTTTATTCTAGTCTACTCTTCTCAAAGGGGTTAAAACCCTTATGGATCCCCTGAGCCTCAGTGGGGGCTGGTTGAGGCAAACACAGATTCCCCCAAGTCTTGATGGGGGTCGATCAAGGTATGTGCGGCATCGCGCTGTCGTATTCTCCTATGGGCCCCTTATTCACACAGTGAAGCGTATAAAAAATAAGAAGTGGCTCAGTTTGACTGTAACTTAAAAAATTTAATCATAAATTATTCCACTTTATGCTTTTTTTAAATTTTTGCTTGCTTTATTATTTATATTCATATATTGCTTTATAGGGCCACAGACAAAGAAGGCACATTGCCGGCAATGGCCTCGGAGGTTAACTTTAGCAATGTCGTCATTCAGTCCAAGTGTAGTAAAAATCACATTACGTCAGCCCTACATCTCACTGCCCAAGACTGGAAACCGTTTGAACCATGATCATGAAAATTATTATCTAGCACCTGGACACTAAAGGTTGTTTTGGCCATGGAGCCTAAGAAACTAAACTCTAAGAAAGAATGACAAAAATGGACCTTCCTTACACCATCCTCCCTTTCCAGCAGAATGTAAGCACCTGTGGATTTTGTCTTTGTGTGGCTTTTCTAGAATAGTTGCTTGAATAGATACCTAATAAATGTTTCTTGAAATGAACGACACAGCTATCGATCAGTCCACCAACAAGCATTTTTTAAAGTCTGTACTGTGTTCTAGGTGGGGCAGGTAGGTGGATCAGTGGCACTGGACTTGGAATCAGGGAAACCTAAGTTCAAATCCAGCTTCAGATACTTAATAGTTGTGTGACCCTGGGCAAGTCATTTAACTTCTATTTGCCTTAATCCGATAGAGAAGGAAAAGGCAAACTGCTCCAGTGTCTTTGCCAAGAAAACTCGTGGACAGTGTGGTCCATGGGGTCACAAAAAGTTGGATACAATTGAACGGCTGAGCAATAACAGTGTTCTAGGTGTTAAGTGCGGGGGCTGTAAGTAAAAAGAGTGACAGAATCCCTACTCACAATGGACTTGCATTCTAGTAGGGCACACCGCATATACAAATAAAATATATAGCACTTATATGTAAAACTAATTAAAACAAATATGTACAACGTAGATAAATATAGGACAGCTGAGAAGGAGAGAAACAAGTTATTGCGAGGATCAGAAAAAAAACTTCTTAAAGAAGGTGGTACTTCAGCTGCGTCTTAAAGGAAGGACTCATTGAGCCAGAGGTAAGGAGGGAGTACATTACAGGCATGAGGGATAACCCATGCAAAGTCTCAGAGATGGGAAAATAGACTGTTGCATGGGGAGAACGTAGAGAATGTCACTTTGGCTTGATCAAAGAATAATAGGGAATGAAGAGATGGGTGATATTTAGTGAGGCTGGAAATATAAGTGGGGGCCAGATTGTATTAGGGCTTTAAAAGTGAAATAGGTGGTATTATTATAGATTCAAGTTTATTGATAATTTATTAATAATAAAATTATTTTATGATTATATATTATGTAATATATTTATAATTATAAGAAAATAATTTATAAATAATAAAACAGGTAAAAATTGGTTGATTATGGTATTCCTGTAGTCAGATCTACACTTAAGGAATTTTGAATATTATGTACACCTTGATTAACAATATTCATCTCTGTACTTTCTTCCTGGTTTCTGCATCTTATTTCTGGTTCAGTATTTATGTTTGCGTCCACAAAATAACAGACTCCTAATTAGACTCCCATGTTGAGAACCTTGTCACTTGTCCATGCAGTAGACTTTGATGCCTCTCCTTAGCCTTGTCTGATGCGATCCATTCTGCCATTACTCAAACCCCAATTATAGTAATCTCATTGTTGTTGCATGACTATGTAGGGCAACTTACTGGAATCCCTGACTTCCTTCAAGACAGCTCAAATGCTGCCTTCTACTGCAAGCCTTTCCAGTTGCTAATAATGTTTTAGCCTATAATATTTCCTTGTATCTGCACCTTATGCATCTTGTACATACTTACAAATATTTGTCTTGTGTTAACTCCTGGAAGATGGGGAATTTTTTCACCTATTCTTTGTATTTCCAGAGCTTTGCATAATGCCCAGCAGATATTACATGCTAAATAAATGCTTACTGATTGACTGATGGTCCAGATATTCTCTGGTCCTTTTCCTCTATCAAAATTTTCCTATTGTGTTTCCTCATCCTGGAGACCCTTGCTAAATGAACTGAGTAATCTGATAAATTGAGTTAAGGTGTTAATGGGTAGTAGTAATTATGAAAGTATTACCTCTCCCATCCTAAAATTTGCATTTGGTGCAGAAAACCACAATACAAAGCTTATATTTGAGGTTTGTAGCACATTTCTGTCATTAAAAAAAAAAAACAAAACCAGACAATAAGGTAAGAAGTGAAAGCCAAAACCATAGTAACTTGTTTCTAATATAGTTTTTCCAAATAAGGGGGAAAAAATAAGGGTTTTCCCTTTATTTAACATTATGAAGTTTCTGATGTTGCACACTGTTGCAGGAAACATAGATCAGTGTTTCCAGTTTCCTTTGTTGTTTATCAGAAAACCAGGAAATGTTTACAGACGACTTGGGCAGTTCAAGGTCTCTGGGTCTCATTCTTAATGATGAAATATAGTAGAAGGAGCTGATTGTCTTTAAGCTAACATCTCCACCCCCTCTCTTTCCATCCCCAGACTTTCTCTGATTTTGGAGATTTCCATCTTCTATTTTTCTGTATAGGAGAGCCATTAGGACCCTTCCATCGAACACAACAAACCCCATTTGATTTTCGCTACTGAATTATTTGAGAACCAGACCCAAGAAGGACAGAAGAATTATGAAGTGACAGCAGTCACCCCAAATTATAAGTCTGCTACATCAAGGTAGTGCATACAGAGAAAGTTAAAGGAATGAAGAGTAGATTTCTGGAGACTGGAACAGAACCAAGAGGGATAGAGTGAAGAGGGATGGTGTTTGAGTTTGTTTCAAACGCTACCATAAAGTTTTCTTCTAAAGTCGATTCTCTCAGTTTTAAGGTTTTGTGGTACAGTAGAAAGAGGGCTGGATTTAAAGTCAGAAATATTGAGTTCCAGTCCTATTTGTACCATTTTCTCTACCTGTATTAGCTTAGTCGAGTCTTTAACTTCTCTGTACCTCAGCTTCTTCATCTGTAGAAAACAGAGGGATTGGAATTAGATGATCTCTATGGGCTCTTCCAATTCAGAATCTATGATCAAATAGCATATGTGTTTGTTAGGATACTTTATTGGTCTTCTAATTGATGTATTTTTCAAGTCAACTTTCATTGTTCCCTGATGTTTTAAGAAAAAGATTCACCTAAAAGTGGGGAGAAGGGAGAATAGGTGCTGATTGATATGCACATTTCTTTATGCTTGAGACTCAGAGGTTCGCTTGGTTTCTCTCTCAGCCTGACCCTCACCAGCAGCCCACCCCCTTATTCTCCCTGGGCACATTACTTCCTGTAACATATACACTTCTTAATTTAATGAGTTCATTAGTCTATTATAGCTTTTCCATAGCTTGAATGGGTCAGAGCGCTGATGAATGGTTTATCAAGATAGTAGCTCTAGGGTAGAATTTCATAGATGATGTGGCAGCACCTTAATCAGAAAAATCAAGGGGGTAGGAGAGGGAGGGTGGGGGAGGAGAAAGGACATTTGGATCATCAGAGAATTTCTTCTCTTGGGTCTCCTGCCTCAGAAACATTAAAAATCTAATGCAGCTTTATTCTCCAACCTCCTTTAAGCCTTAAATGTCTGTCTTTGGGGCATGGACTGTAATAGACTAGGGCTTTAGGACCAGTTTCCCTGAGAAGGCGCCAGTGTTCAAGAAGGGCCCTTGACACCATTCTGACTTAATGCTAGACACATCTGCAGCTACTTGGACAAAATTGACATTGTCTAGAGAGCAAAGCAATCACCTAGTGCAGCATTACTGAGCATTTACACTTGAGCCATGTTACCAGACAGTAAATCTTGACCTTTAGGAGTTCAGAGATTAGATTTCGTCGCTGCCAGCATTCAAGATATTGTTAGGAATCTGTTGCTATTCAAAGCAGATTTCAGGGGTTACCTATGGGTTTAATTCATCGCATCAATCATTTTTTGGAAGGTTCTTTTAAAGCCAAGACAGCTTCAAATAAAAACTAGGATTACTTTTACATTGATTGTCAGTAGTTGGTGAGAAGCGAAGGGGCTGGAAAGAATCTTGAGAGACCGTTAAAGTTTTAGTATTTGTTCCTTCAGGCAGCAGCCTTTGGATGGGGTGGAGAAAAAAAAAGATGGTATTTTTTCTCCTATAAATGCTAACCCCAGACAGTTCCATGATAATGACTCGGGCTATTAGACTCAAAATTTGAATAAGAATTTAACTTAAGATCTTTAACAAATTTAGTGTCAGTAGTTGGTTAGCACTCAAGGCAGCTTCATTAAAAACAAAACTCATTTAAGGCAATAGGAGTTTAATAGGAATTATTTTTTATGAGCCATCCTGAATAGGTAATATGCTTCCCAATTCACTCATGTATGAGTGAATTTAAGTGTGTGTTTATATGTACTATGTATACATGTGTGACACACTGTTACTGTTCAATCCGCAGTCATGTCTGATGACTTTGTGACCCCAGTTGGAGTTTTCTTGACAAAGATATTACAGAGATTTGCCATTTCCTTTTCCAGCTCATTTTACTGATGAGGAAACTGAGGCAGACAGGGTTAAGTAACTTTCCCAGGGTCACACAGCTAGAGGCCAGATTTGAACTCAGGAGATGAGCCTTCCTGCCTCCAAGCCCCGATCTAACCGGACCACCTAACTGTTCTGTAATACAATAATACATCATTTATTCAGAGATCAGAGGGACCTTAAATCCTTTGGTAACTTGCCCCAAACTATTGCACAATGTCTCAGAGGGACCCTAAGAAATGGGGGTCACAAATCTCCTAGATGAGGGCTTTCCTGTTTTGGCTCTCACTCATGGCCTCGTTGACTCCTGTTTAATATAAAATCCTTAATAAGCTTAGTTTCCCAGATCCCAGAATATTAGAAGCAACAAATTAGAAGGAGGTTTGAGACAGCTGTTAAAGGTAGGCAGGATGACAGCAGAAGTGACAGCTAACAGCCTGATAGTGAGGGGGAAAGGCAGAAAAAAACGAAAAGGCAGAAAGACCTCCTAGGCCGATCTAGCAATGGGTACTTCCATGGGAGATTCTGAGTCGCCCCTCAAAATGGAATAATGTTCAGTATCCTATTTAAGAAGAAAGGAAAGCATGTAAAATTTCTACATAGAAATTTTTCATCAGAAAATTGCTAAAATGAAAAAGAATTTTTATTGCTCAATAGTAAAGATTTTCTTATCAGAAAAACTATTTTAGGCAAAGTTTAGGTAAGAATAGGAATTATCTGGAGCATTACCTTAGGAATACAGCTGTGATGAAAGAGCTGTAACTAGGGCAAAGTGAATGGGGTTTGCTTCAGGATGTTGAAATTTAAGGGCGGCTGATAGCACTTATACAGCAGCATAGAAATAATTGAACTTAGCATCTAGTTAGCATGAATAATTAATTGAAATAAGAAGCCAGCAGAAGAAATGTTCCTTCTGATTCCCTGTTACAGTTCCCTAAATGAGCTCTTGTTTGGTCTGGTTCCAGCTGTTCTCTGCCTCTGCCACGGAACAGAATTGAAAACACATTTTACGTCACTCACACTAGGGGCAAAAATTGCTAGCTATGGGCACCTTTTTTAAGGATGCACAGTAGTGCATATGCAATAATGATTTATGCTTATAATGAATCCAGCAGTGTGTAAAGGTGAGAAATGAATAAGTAGGACCTGATCCTTTTCTCCCTTAAATCAGTCAAGAATATATTTCCAAGGGTACATTTTTCCAGGTTGCTCTCCCTCCTCCTAAAACACTGGGTTTTGAAAGTCCACCAAAAGTTAAAGAGAGATTCTGCCTGATTTAAAACTTCTGTTTATCTCCAAGAAATAAGAGGCACTTACAAAATCTATACTCAGTTTCCATAGAATAGCATTATATATATATATTTATACTTGGGCCGTGTTTAAGAACAACCACAAACACTTATTAAATATCTACTGTGCTACACTGCGCAAGACACCAGGAATATGAAAATGAAAAATTATAGTCCCTACCCTCAAGGAATTTATATCTGCTAGAGGCAATGACATATGCACAAATAACCAGAATGGAAGTTTTAAAATATCTAAGTGTGGAGCAGAGGCCAGGGAATAATATTGATAGCTATTAATTAATATAGTGCATTAGAGCTACATATATTTCTCATCTGAGCCACAACCCTGTGAAGTAGGTGCTGTTTATTATTACCATTCTACATATGAGGAAACTGAGGCTTAGAGAGGTCAGTTTAGGTAGAAGGAGCAGTAGAGGAAAGCAGGATTTCCAAGGGATACCCAGTAGATACCCAGTAAGACAAGGGAAATGTAGAGCTGAGCTGGATTACAATAAGAATTTAGGAATAGACCACAAGAGTTAGTTCCTATAGTTGTAATGGTCAGAAACACAGTGATTCTCCCTGATCTCACACCCCCTTAGTACTGATGAGTAAACTGAGGCACAGAAATCTTAAGTGGTTTTGTCAATGATAATAAATGGGTATCTAAACTGTGAATGTATTCAATCATCTAGCTCAGTCCATACCAGATAAGGCCTTCTATACATCCTCTACATGCATATTTATTGCTATGCATTATACACTGTGAATTCATTATTTGTACAAGTCTAGATGCATATTCATGCATAAATATATGCATTATTAAATATGATCGTTAATGTACTTTATTCGTATGGAAATATGTCAATATGTACATGCTAAAATATTGCTTGGCATTTGCCCCTCAGCTTCAAGTCAAACAGTATTTCAATTCATTGCCTTTACCCAAACCATCTGGAGCTACCCAACTAGATTCCATTGTAGTCAGAGGAAGGATTTACTTCTTTGTGGGCCCCAAGAACAGAAGGGAGTCCATTAGAACTCAATGGTAGCCAGATAGACCTTGTTTGTCAACTATTGGGGTGTGTTTATTTGCTAAAGAAAAAGTTATTGGCTCTGGTGCCTTGTTCTTCACATGAAAAGTTTATAAATGGGCTTATTTGCCCATGTTCATATACTTCATTGACTTATATAGTAAAAATCCTATTATGTTAATTGATTTTTATCTATGAAGATTGTGATATTTTAATGGTACCATAAACAATACTGTCTTCTGGATTATTCAGGTTCAGTAGCTAATTTCTGCTGCCTTGTTGATTCTGAAACACAAATAAAAGATATAGGTCATATCTTCTTAAAGTCTAGCACTAAAGAGGTCTTGGGCGACCACGGGGGGAATAATTAAAAAGCTTAAGGTCTTTCTTGAGATTGCCTTACTACTCAACTGTAGGGGGTGGTACTGGTGATAGGAGAGTAAAGAAGGTGTTTGTGGAGTGAATAATGACAGGAAAAATTCATGGACAAAAAGATAAAAGGAAAAATGAAAAATTGGGATTTAAGATAAAAAGACAAAGGAGATGTTTCAAAGGTAAAGATTTATAATATTGCAGTACAGGAAGGGACTTCCATAGAATGTTGGATACAGGTATGTCTACATTTTGCTCACCCACAAAGATGTTGTCTATTCCATTCAATTCTACTGAAAACCTTTGTTAAAAGAACCCACTATGCTGACAAAAGGACCTATATTCTTAACACCAATAATTTTCTGGTAATTCCAGTTAGCTGTTTTGATGTTAGTCAGTCATTTTCGGTCATGTATGACTCTTTGTGATCCCATTAAGGTTACAGTGGTTTGCCATTTCCTTCTCCAGTTCATTTTACAGATGAAGAAACTGAGGCAAACAGGGCTAAGTGATTTGGTCAGGGTCACATGGCTGGTAAATGGCTAAGGAGGGATTCCAAATCTGGAACCTGAATCTCTAAAGAATTGAATTTGATAGGCAAAAGCCAAGCTGCTATAAACACATAGTGGGCAAGAGCAAGCTGCAACACACTATAAATTAAAAATTATGCCATAAAAGTTGTGTAAAGGATATCATCAGAGAAATTTATGACTGGGAAAAATGAGCCTGTCACATAGTGTGAGCAAGGGATAACTGATGGGCAGCCCACATGCTCTACTAGTGCTCAGGGAATATCTAGACATCTATATGAGTCCCTCATCATGTTGGCTGGACCCTGTATGAGGGATTTATGAGAGAATGTGGACAGGAAGGCTGGTTGCATATAGCATTGGCAGTCATGGATCTTGTTAAAAAAATAAAAGTACCCACATCAGTGAGCCCATAGAGCCCTCAAAGCATGCAAAAGGCATTTTGCTAGTTATCTATAGGAAAGGCGATAACATATTCTCCTAGGGTAATCTGTTTCAGACTCAGAGATTTCAGTTGATTCTGTAGGGGCTGTGAAATCTATATAAAGTAGGCTATGAAATCTGTAATTTGCCTATGATTATTCTTTCAATTTCTTTTTCTTGTTTTATTGATATATTTACCATCCTAGCACTATGTCAAATAAGAGTGGTGATATTGGACATCCTTGCTTTATCTCTGATTTTATTAGAAGAGCCTTTAGTGCATCTCCAGTATATATAATGCTTGTTCTTGGCAGCTAGGTGACACAGTGGACAGAGCTCTCGACATGGAGGCAGTAAAACCTGAGTTGAATCAAATTTGACCTCAGACACTTACTAACTGTGTAACTCTAGGCGAGTCAACCTCTCAGTGTCTCTGTCTCCTCCTCTGTAAAATGGGAGCATTAATAGCATCTACTTTTCAGGGTTGGTGTGAGGATAAAAGGAGATGAAATTTGTAAATCTTTGTTTACCTTAAAGTTGCATGTAAATACTAGCCATCATCACCATCATTAGTTTGAGAGATTTACTATATTAATGAAAGTTCAATTTTTTCTAATGTATTTTAGTATTTTTAAAAGAAATTTTAAAAGAAAGTTCAAAAACTTTTTCTATATCTATTGACATGAAGATGTGATATTATTTTTGTTATTAATATAAGCTGTCCATAGTTTTCCTAATATTGAACCATTTTCTACTCATCATATAAATCCTATCTGATTGAAGTGTATAATATTCTTGATATGTTGCTGTAGTCTCTTTGCTAATATTTTATTTAAATCCTTTTCATTGATATTCATCAAAATATTGGTCTAAAAGAGACAAAGCCACTTTTAATGAGCTTTTTGAGGCAACTGAATAAAATGATAAAATGTTCAAACCAAATTAATACCCATGTGGCACTTCATCTTCCAAAACACAGCCCTCACTATTTTTCTTTTTGTTTGTTTGTTTTACTATGATCCTAACAATCACCAAAAAACCACAAAACTTCTCCAACATTATTGAGAGAACAAGAAAGAAGATTTTATAAGAAACTGTGAACTTCTGTCATGGACAGATTTATTCATTTTTTTTTAACATTTCCTTCTCTATACATTCTGCCCTTAGTCTTTGCTTTCTGTCTGACTTTAAAATAAAAAAGTACTTGTGTGCCAAATTATTACTTCCCAATTTTTGGTACTCACACCTCAACTCCTACCTCATCCTGAAATTCTTCCCCAGTTTCAATGATTTCCCTACTTTTTGGTCCTAAACTGTCTCCAAATTCCCATAATCCTGTCTTTTTTTTCTATAGAATATCCTCAGGGGCTCCTTATACTCTGTACCTTGAGTACCATATCACCCAGTTAACCAACTTTGGACTCCTAAGAAATACTATTGGCTTACTGACAATGTTCTAATGTCATGAAAGTGAAAATCTTTTTTCTATCAAATCAAGCATGTCTATAAACTTGCTTAAGGTCTCTGCCATTCTCAGAAACCCTCACTTGACCCTGTCATCCTCTAAATCTGTTGCTTTACATTTTTTGAAGCTCTCTACCACATCTTTCGAGACATTTTTTTCTTTCTTAGTTTTTATGATACTCCTCTTCTCTCCCTCTCCCTCTTTTCTTTTTCCCTTTCCCATATCTTAAATTTCCATGAGCTCCATTTTCATCTCTATATAGATGACTCCTAGAACTATATGTCCATTCCTAATCTCTCTCCTATCTTCTATCCCTGCAAAATGAATTCCCCATTGGACACATCCATCTAAATGTTTGGTAAACATCTCAAACTCAAGCTTTTTTCTAATAGAATTCTTCCTGTTTCTCCCCAAACCCATCCTGCCTCCAAATAAATGGCACCATCGTCCCTTGGCTCTTCTCTCTCTTTCAGTCCCCTTATCTTATAGGTTGCCAATTCATGTTGATTCTGCTACTAGAATACCTTATTCCCTCTTCCATATTCTTATAGGCTCTCGCCTACTTCAGGTCTTCATTATGTCTTATCTGGAGTATTACAATACCTTTCTAGTTGGTTTCTCTCCTTCCAGCCTCTCTCCTCATCAATTCTTTTTCCATAAAGCTGCCAAATTGATAGGCCTAAGATACAGACCTGACCATGTTGATTTATGCCTAGAGCAGGCTCTCCTCTGCTTGTCTCCTCCTTGCCTGTGTAGTCTTATATTATTCTCTGGCATGTACTCTCCATGGCCTTCTAGCTCTTCCTAAGGCATGGCATTCAACATGCCACTTCCATAGCTTTACAAAATTGGAATGACTGTCCTTTCTTCATCTTTTCCTTGAAGCATCTCTATCTCACACAAAGCAAAGTGCAAGTGCCATCTACACTAGGAATTTACCCCTGTACCTCTGCCTTTCCCCCACCCCACCCATCTTCTTTGCTAGGACTTTCTTTTGAAATCACTTTTTATACACTTATTATTTACTTATGTACATATTATATCCCCTCAGTAGAAAGTAAGCTCCTTGAGGCACCCATATCCAGCACACATATGAAGCACTCAAATGCTCATTGGGTTGAATGGAATTGAATACACTAGGCATTTAGCAAGTGCATGTTGACACTGAAAGAATTAGAATATATGAATCAGAAAATAAGGAACACAGAGATCATGCTGGCTCAGTTAATTACGTGTATGGTAAAGCAGAATCCATATACAAGCCAGACAATTCAGGGCAAAGAACTAGTATTAGCTAGCTTAACTACATGCATATGTAAGACTGGGCCACAGTTGGGTCAGTAGGAGGAGCCATATGTGTGTGGTTTGTCCTTTGTTGCCGAAGAAGACCATGCCATCAGAGAAATGATGACATGACCTGCACTTGACTTTGTTTTGAGTGAAGGAGGGCTGTGAAGGTCACTTCTCCAGAGCCACCTGAATCCAGTGACCAGATATTCATCAGGATGACTGGAGATGACCCAGGATGAGGCAATTGGGGTTAAGTGACTTGCCCAGGGTCACACAGCTAGTGAGTGTCAAGTGTCTGAGGTGAGATTTGAACTCAGGTCCTCCTGACTCCTGCACTGGTGATCTATCCGCTGTGCCACCTAGCTGCCCTAGGAGGTGCCATAAATACCTTAGAGAAAGTGAATGGCCCCTGAGAAACGGAGGCAGCATGTGGCTGGGATTGGGGGAGAGGTGAGAATAAGCCACCAATTCTGATGATGTGCATTCATTTGGCTCTACCTTGTATTATTATAGAGTCTTGTTATTTTTGCTCTAACAAAATTTGCTTTTTCATATGGATTCAGAAAACTTGCAGGTTAAAAACACACATTTATGCTTTATACTTCCTGGTAGCTAAATGATTCCATAAGATTGAGTCAGGTACTTAGGAAGATATATTAATTTTTTTTTTCCCAGTACATTAGGTTACCATTTCATTCATCACCAAAGATTTAATTGATCACTTCCTAAGACATCTAGCTTATTACAAAAGAGTGACTTAGGTGGTATGGAAAATATATGTCATCCTTTGAGAAGGCAAAAGGAGACAAAGGAGCAGTTGGAATAAGGATTCACATTTGTCTTATTTTGTTTCTAGAGACCTTGACATTCCTGAAAAGGCTTATGGGTAGACTAACCTGAAGAAGCTAGAAAAATGTGTTCCTATGGGAAAGTATACTATCTTGAGGCGGAACAATGGACAACACCTCCTCAACTTGCTGTACTTTTCCCTAAAATGTTCCAATCACAACTTGATCCCTGTATCCCCTTAACTATACCTTTACCAGTTTCCTGAATTGTGTCTCTCTCTTCCAGCATTATAGTAGCTCTTATTTGTCTTTCAACTCTTTACCACCTTGAATCCAGTTGTAAGACGATAAATTGGTGAGCTATCCTCCTCTTGCCTGGAGAACATGGCTGAAGGACATAGCTTAGACCTGCTTGTTCCTGCATATTCTAATTGTCCCCTTGTGGTCTCAAGTAATAAAATTGCCTTGGTTGAGTCAGAAAACACAGAGCAATTGAGTCAATTCTCTCAACACTGTTAAGCATTGCAAATTTTTAGAGAAGGTTCGCAACTTTTGAGAATGGGAATATTTTGATTCCAAACCTTTTGTTTCTTGTTTTAATAAAAGGATTCTCACTATGTTCAGTGAGTTTCACTGAATGAAGACTATGAGAGCTCATTCTTAGGGGGCATCATTCCAGCAAAACACACATACAGAGCTACAATTTCATGAAAGCTAACACTGTGAAAGCTTAGATCTGCATGGATTCAGTCCTGTAGCCCTGCTTGGCTAGGCCCCCTCCGAGATTCTGTGGGGTAGGAGTCATTCAGATAACACATCAGGGATTCAGAAGACTGTAGCAGTTAATCATTTTGGATGCTTTATACACTTTTTTTGCAAGCTAATTCTGCAGAAAACCCAAGTAAATGATGCAGAACTTACTAATGAATCAGGCCTGAAATTTTCATTTTTCTGCATTATTGTGGCTTTGTGCTGTTTCTCAGTGGTGGACTTCACATCTGTTACCCTGAATCAGACAATGGTCGCCTTTAAAAAAAAATATTTTCCCTCTTTTCTCATTTCTTTATAAAGTCTTCCTTTTTACCCATTTTAAGTCAATATCTTGCAAGATGAAACCATGGATATTAGTGAACTCTGTGTTTAGGAGACCAGTTGCATTCTACTTCCAAATTTGTTCAGTTAAATTCGAGATTATCACAATATGTGGATGTTTGTCTCTAGGAAAGGTAATATGTGACAATGGTAGAAGCTGGGAAAAACAATAGGATGTAAAATATTGAACATATTGCCCGGATAGCAATAGAAGACAGAAGGAATGGTACAAATCTATAACAACATCATACTCTAGCTTGTGCCCCCATTCAAATTTCCCATGGCAATGTGTGATTTTCTCTCATTTCTAGCTCTTACCTAAGTCTCCTCAGTTCATTTACCAACACCAAACTAACCAAGTACAGAACACAAAATAAGTTGATTATGCATAACAAAGAATACAAAAAGGACTCGATCTGCAGACAGTCAAGTAAATTTTCCCCTCTGATAAAGCCTAGCTTCCTCAAGGGCTTATCTCATCACCCTGGAGTTGTAGTATCACTCTTGGGTTGAGTTTCCCCATCCCAAATGGGGAAGAAATTTGGGTTGCCAGAGAGTCTAGCATCCCTCCCCCCTGGTTGGCCTCACCCTCCTTTGGGTCCCACCCAGGTCACATGATTGGTGCTGTGGGACCAGTGCGGGCCAAAGTCTGTTTTTACTCATCATAGCACTGGACCTTACTGCTCCTCAGCAGTGCTGCCTGACGTCTAGAGGCATGATACAGGGACTCTTGTTACTTTTCCAGGTATCTATCTCCTCTTGTCAACATTTTGAAATTTCTGCTGTCACTGTAGTCCTTCTGTCCATGCTGTCTCCTTGCTACTGCAGCTGCTTCCTCATGAAAGGGCCACTATCTTGGCTAATGGGCCTCAGAGCAACTCAACACATTTCCAAGTCTGTGGACTCCTTCCTCCTGAACTACTTTGAATGTAAATGACTTTGTAAATGTTTGTATTTATGAGTTTTATGCTACATATGTATATATATATATATATATATATATATATATATATATATATATATATATATATATATATATATATAAAATACTTGTTGATTGGTTGATTGATGAGAACACAAAAGGATCACTTAAGCAGTGATCAAGATCTTACAACTTTTGTTTCTTTTGTGGAGAGGTCCCTGATTCTCCCTCCTGGTTCCGTTAGGATAACTACATGTCATTCATCTCTTCCTGGCCTCAGGAAGTATGACCCTTTGGATGGTCAGCCCCTCCCAATGAGTCTTTTCAGGCAGGGCAAATCCTCTGGCACTCTTTTTCATTCCTCTTTCTGGTTTCTGTCATCTTTCCCTTCATTCATTCACCCAGTAAATGGATAGGTCAGGTCAATCATCTTGAGTCTCAGAGAAGAAACAGTAGTGGAGGATCGACAAATCTGATGGGGTCACTACTAATGTTTCTGCCCCCATGGGAAAGATTCATGTCACCTTAACTGAGAAATCCAAGGAGTGGCTTAGCTCCAGGTTCCGTTGCAGGCCATTCTGAGCATGCTTAGCCTTATATAGGAGCAGAGTGGGTAACCACCTAAGCAGAGCACTTGGAAGGGAGGAGTGCTAGAAAGACCTGCTTACCAAGGGAAGCAGGGAGGTCTCCAGTTTTCATCTGAACAAGATGACCCTACACTGGACACCCCTTGGTGCTCCCCACTCCCTTTCCAGCTTTCTTTTGTGTGTTCTTTCCCCATTCAATTGTAAACTCCTTGAGGGCAGGGGCTTTTTCCTTTTCTTATCCCCAGCACTTAGTACTGTGTCCGTGCATAGTAGGCACTTTATAAGTGTTTATTAAATTGAATCGCGGGGAAGTAGCAACCTCCTCAGCTGGCCTGCAATTCTGTTTTGGGAGAATCTGTCCAAGGGCAGACACCCTTAGAAGGAGTAGTTTATTAAGCTACCCTTAATCATTACTACCCTAGAATGAATTTATTTACTAGATCATTTCTACCAGGGTTTCAGCCAAGTGGACACTCAGCGAAGATCAATTCAGAACAAGAAAAATGAGTTCACAACAAAAGGAGAAAAGACCTTAGGTGAGAACATAGGTCTTTGGAGGGGTAGTGGTAAGCACACCAGATACCAGAATTGTGCAAGAAAAGCCAGGTCTTCTGGCTACTTAGATCCTAATTGAGGAAGTAGTAACTCCCACACAGGGTTTGGAAGATTAGATCTCAAAAGGCTATAGAAAGGTTTCCTTTCTTCTCTGTACCTAGGCACGCTTCATCACATAATCAATTTGAACTAGAGAAGCCAATCTAAATGATTGCAGAGTCTGAATTAGGACTTTAAAAACATATAATTTTATTACATAGGAAACAAATTTCCAAAGAGTGGAAGTTGTGATTCTCAGTAAAGGGGCTAACTACTCAGTGGTCCCGCTGCTTGGAGTCTGTTGCCACAGTCCATCTTGGCTATAAAATTGATACTCCTTAAGCACAGTTCTGACCATGTCATCCCTCCTCCCAACCTAACCACCATTTAGTAAACTCCAGGGGTTCCCTTTTACAACCAGGATCAAATATAAAATCCACTGTTTAGCTTTTGAAACCCTTCAAAGGGTTTTAGAAATACCATTCCAGTCTTCCTGTACCTTACTTACTCCCATGTACTCCATGGTTCAGTGACTTCAGCCTCCTGGCTGTTCCTCAAATATGACACTCCGTGTCTGCCACTCTGGGCACTTTTACTGGATGCCCCTAGGCTTGGAATTCTCCCTCTCCTCAGCTCCGCCTCCTGGCTTCCAGTCTTAGCCAAAGTCCCTTGCTTTCCGGATCTCCTTGTTCCAGAGTGTCTCCAGTTTATCCTGTATGGATCTTGCTTTTGCTTTGGCTTGCATCTTGTTTGCATATTGTCTCCATCATTGGACTGTCAGCTTTTTTTTAAATCTTTCTTTGTAAAATTGCTTACAAAATACTTCTCGATGGATTCATGAACTGATAAGAAAGATGTGTACTTGACATAACAATTATAGATAACAAGAGACTTCTTAAGTGAGAGCTTGACTATGTAACCTGGAGTGGATCACACCATTTCTCTGGGCCTCAGTTTCCTCATTTGTGAAATGGAGAGATTGAATCAGATGATTTCTGAGGTCTCTTTCACCTCTAATAGTCCGTGCTTCTGAACAACTAGGTCAACATGCATTATCTAATAGAGACCGTTTTGCTAAGCAAAGGGAAACTGTAGCTTGTTCTCTGTGCCGATGATGGCAGATTCCAAAATTTTAGAGCCCCAAATAGTGAGGCCTTCCTGTCTTAGATATTTTCTGTTCTCTTTGTGTTTGAAGATGGTCATATAATAGTGATTACTGGTGTGTGTGTGTGTAGGCATGGCCAAGAGATCAACCGAGAAAGTGAAGTCTATTGAATAAATGTTGAATTGAATTGTTGAATTCAAAGACAGTCTCTAGAGGTACAAGCCAATGAATAAATTAAAAAATGAAAAAGGATAGCTTTTTCATTCTCTATTATAACAAAACAGAGTGTACTGACAGCAAAATTGTGAAGGTGACAGAGTTTATCTTCAGTATCCGGATCTTCTTTCTGTATACTTTCCCCTCCTTCTCTATCTACTTACCTTTCCAGTCCTCAGTGGCCTCCTGCTCTCTACTCCTCTCCCCTCTTGCACAGCTGCCCTCTAGAGAGGGAGATGTTCCTTAAGGTGACATATTGGCATCACTGCTGAATGTCTCCTGGGGTACTTTTATTTTCAGTTCTTATGTTTAATGGTGGAATAAAAGGCTACTCTTCTTTTAAAAGCAATTTCAGAAAACCTTAACAAGTTAAAAGGTGTTTTACGTGGGTGAGTATCCAATATTCTATTTTCTCCCAAATAGAATGTCAGCTCCTTGAGATCAGGGGTCATCTTGCTTTTCTATTGTATCCCCAGTTTTAGCAGAGTGCTGGATGAAAGCTTCCTTCCTTCCTAATTCTCCCTTCTTCTCTCTCTCCCTTCTTGCCTCCCTCCATCTTTTATCTCTTTCCTTAAAGCTAGTGCTTCTCAAGTGGTTCAACTTTTCTATCATCTTGACATTAGCAGCAAAGTTCAGTTATGCCATTGCCTACTGACCACTTCCGCCTAGAGGTCCCATTGGCATCTCAAACTCCGCATGTCCAAAATAGAACTCATTGTATTTTCCCCTAAACTCATCCCTCCCCTAACCATCCCTATTTCTTTTAATATCACTACATCCTGCTAGTTACCCGGGTTTATGACCTTGAAATTATCCTTGAATTTTAGCTCTCCCTCAACTCTCACATCTAATCAGTCACCAGGTTTTATATATTCTTCCCCTAAATTATATTTCACATCCACCCTCTTCATTCACAACCTCTACATTGGACTTTACCTTTCACTTAGACAATAGCCTCTGAATTGGATTCCCAACTTCTGATCTTTCTGTTGGACAATCTATTCTTTGAATGGCTGCCAAATTGTCATTCCCCAAATCCCTATCTGGTCTCCCATAGGCAGTGGATAGAGCACCAGTGCAGGAGCCAGGAGGACCTGAGTTCAAACCTCACCTCAGACACTTGACACTCAATTGCTGTGTGACCTTGGACAAGGCACTTAACCCCAGTTGCCTCATCCTGGCTCTAATGGGGAAGAGAACATCCAAACAGCTGTGCACAGTCATCACCAAGCCCTATTTACAGATGTTCCATTATGAACCCTGAAAACTATTAATACCCCTTCAGAAGAAAACTTTCTGGCAATACCTGTCAACAAGTAAGTTTTCTTTTCATGAGAGCCCTTTCTTATGTATTATCAGGCAGATGTGACTGTCCTGTGCCTTTATCTGCAGGGTTGCTAACAATCCTGAAAGCAAAACACTATGTCTATAGCTTTTGTTTGCAAGTCAGTCTACAGTTGTTGTGTGTGTGTGTGTGTGTGTGTGTGTGTGTGTGTATAGTCCATTAAATGTTAAAGAGTAGATTAAAGTAAAGAATTTAAGGGGCAGCTAGGTGGTGCAGTGGATGGAGCACTGGCCCTGGAGTCAGGAGGACCTAAGTTCAAATCTAACCTCAGACATCTGCTAGCTGTATGACCCTGGGCAAGTCACTTAACCTCAATTGCTTCCAAAAAAAGAACAGATTCATTTATTCTGGAAAACATAATATAGTTCAATACTCATAATAAACAGAACCAGAGGTGTATTGTACCCAGGTTACTCAGGGTATGTGTTCATCCTTTGTTGCCAAAGAAGACCATGCCATCAGAAAAATGGTGACATGACTTGCACTTGACTTTGTTTGGAGTGAGGGAGGTCACCAGCCTCACTTCTCCTCCAGAGCCATCTGAATCCTGTGACCAGATATTCATCAGGACAACTAGAGATGACTCAAGATGAGGCAATTGGGGTTAAGTGACTTGCCCAAGGTCACACAGCTAGTGAGTGTCAAGTGTCTGAGGTGAGATTTGAACTCAGGTCCTCCTGACTCTTGCACTGGTACTCTATCCCCTGTACTACCTAGCTGCCTGTTTCCTCAGGGTAGTCTTTTTCTGAAAGAGGCACACTTCTTCCTTCTCTGAAGGAGTAGACCATCTGCTGCTTCAGTATCTTAGGGTCCTTCATTGGTTTTGTATGACATGCTTGGCCTCCTCGACTCCCTTGCCTAGCCCTAGACTGCCCCCTAAAATCCTGGCATCTTGGTGCCTACCTTCTCCTATGGTCTTCCCCTTTCTGTCTCCTCTCCATAATTCCTAATTTCTAACCCATCAGCCTCCTCCCATGCTTGATACAACCATACCTGACTGGCATAGACTGTCCCTCTCCTCCCCTCTTCCTGCATCCCACCCATGCCCACAACTGAATTTCTCCACAAACCAGAATTCCTAGTTATAACTCTTTTAACTGAACAACAGGATGTCCCCAAATTTTTAATTCCATTTTATTCTGCAAGGAATGTCTTTTTATATTTCTTTCTTATTTTAATGAGTTAATTTTCTGTAATCTAGCATTCAAATGGAAGCGTAACTTTGAAGAATAATAACAAAATAATACTTACATTTATACAAGCCTTTTCACTTTTCAAAACCTTTCCACAACTCTAATCTCACTTCGAAATTACATTCTATCCACCCACCCCTCATCCTCAGGACTTCCAGAGATTTCATTGTAAATGGACTTTTACTAAGGCAAAAATATGTCTGAAGTGCTTTCACCTAAGGTATTCCAATTACTTTGGGGACATTGTTTTAGGAATTTGAGATCCCTTATCTTACTAAATGTGAAGGCTCTTTAAAGAGTACCATGCTGCAGCTGGGTCATCATGGCAGGGAGCTAGAAATAATGTTTTACTTCTGATTTTTTCATTTGCAATGGGAGGATTTAAGTAATAAAAGGCAGCTGAAAATGGCCTAGAATTAAATTGGTATTAGGAGAAACAAGGTGGAAATGAGGTGGAATGCCCTCCTGTGGAAAAGAAAAAAATCGTAATTCAGCCAAGAAATCTGATGACTTGTCCTTACTTGTAGGTAGCTTGAATAGGATTTATTTTTAGTCAAGAACTTCCCCTAAAATGGGAGGGACAGTGTAGCCTCTGCCTTTATATATTTGAATACCTTTAAAAATATAACCATTGTCACAATTTGTAAATTGAACCTTATTCCTTGAAGAGTGGAGCTTATAGCTTAATTTGACATAACAGTAAACTTCACCCTACCTAATTGCAAAAAGATGGACAGCTCTTTCTCAATCTTCATTCATTCATTTGTATATTCTTCTCACTATGGAGTACTGACGGGCCATCTCCAGGTATCTTGATCTATATCTTGCCACTGAACCCAGAGGGCTCCAGAAGAGAAAGTAAAGCTAGTGACTCTGCATAGCCCTACCTCACTTAGATCCAATTCAGTTGCATGTCATGGCATCACCTCCCTGATGTCATGATCCTCTTTGAGAACAGAAAGCAAGCCACAAGAGTACAACTCTAGATGTTCAGGAGAGACAAAATTTATATACAACATGGTACCTGCAAAGATGGAAGAGTTTGTAAAGGGATAAGACAGAAACAGATAAATCTGGTGCCTAGTGTTGCAAAATAGATATAATACCAAGGCATCATCACTTAAAACTTGGAGCCAGAAAGACCTGAATTATAATCCTGCCTCTGACAGGAATAGTTTTGAGGTTGTGGATTTTAAGTCACAGATACTTAAACTCTCTTGGCCTCCGGTCCTTATCTGTGAATGACTTTTTTAATACTCACTTCCCTGGTTTACTGTAAGGTTTACATGTAGTAATATATGTAAAACACTTAAATTTTCAAGCTATAGGCACGTCAGAGATTATTAATATTTTCACAAGGCTTCACAGAGTCTCAAAACCAAATACCAACTGAAGTCAAAAAAAGTAAGGTTCAAGACACAGCAAGAGAAAAAGTTATAAACATTTCCCCACCCTTTCCCTATCACCTAAGAGCGTCCTCTGACCTATACTGCTTCAGTCCCTAGGGAAAATGGCCTCAGACTTAATGAAGTTTCTACCTAGCATTTATTTAGGGGTAAGATCAGGGAAGGATTCCTGGGGAAGGTAGCAATTGTGCTGGCTTTGAAATGATGGGCAGGGACTCCTGATTTGGCTCTTTCCTGCCCAGCAATTATTCAGGTAAGAGATAATGATTTAAAGGAGGAAAGTCTCAGACTTTTCCCATCTGAGGCTGCTATTTTTCAAGAATTCAAATATTTGTTCTTTGTCTCTTTGCATATATAACCTGAGTTTCAAATCTGGGTTTTGTCTATTTGTTTGTTGCTGTTTAGGCATGATTTCAGATTGATAAAAAAAATGATTATGTTGAGTGGCTACATGAGGAGTGGAGTTGATGGGAAAACTTTTAAGAGGAGAGACAATCTTCATTTCTGCCTCAGGAGAGACACAGGCATTTCCAGAATTTCTTGGTGATCGACTGTAAGGAAAAGAAAGTCAAAGTCTTTCTTGTAGACACGTGGCTGAGCCAGTGCCTCAACATGTCCCTGATTTCCAGCTTGTTTCTCTAGAGATTTTAAGGAATTTCCCCTTGGGTAAGATAAGGGCCTTCTCTTTCTTTGTTGAGCTGAGATATCTCCCTCCCAGTGGGAGAACTCATTCATTTTGCGTATTATCTGGTATATTCTCATCTATAGGACTTCTCTAACATTTGTTATCTGCTTGATAATGGGTTTACTCACTATTCACTGTTTGTAACGGTCTTTTGTGTAACTAGCATTTGATGGGAAAGGGTCAAACCTATGTCCACACTTAGAGTATTCTTCCTCTTTTTAGGGGAGATTTAGAGATAGATAGACTTTGTTGCTCTTGGACCTCTAAATTATCCTTCTAGTTCAGCAATATTTGGGGGAGAGGGGAGGGAGAAAGATATAATTCTAGCCCCACGCTCCTTCTCAGAAGAGTACAGATGAGCTCACCTTGTGATTTCTTCTCGTACACTTCTAGGGAGTAGTCAAAGTTGGGATGAGGAGTGTTTCAGAGATCTCTAGCCATGAGTCACTTAAAGCCAGGTTTAGACAATCCATATGGACACATACATAATGGAAATGAGCAAGACAAAGTTTACATGTTCGTTCTTTCCTGTTTTAGGGGAGGAAGATTGTATGTGTCTATGATGCTTGAGGGAGGTGGTAATGGAGGGCCCCAAATTGCTATAAAATCTTGCTCTGGGCTGTTCAACTTTTATCTTAATCAGTAAGTTGGATGAAAGTGGGGATATAATGTGCATCAATTTTTTTTAGATGACATAACAATGAAGGGATAAGAACATTCTGAAGGGCAGTTTAGTTCTAAAAAGGATTCTGACAGGCTAGGATGACAATTTCATCTGATTTCTTTCTTTCTCCTAGGCAATTGATCAAATCAATCAACAAACATTTATTAAGCACCTACTTTTTGCTAAATAAGGGCCACTAGGTGGCACAGTGGATAGAGGGCTGAGTTTAGAATCAGGAAGATTCATTTTCCTGAGTTCAAATTCAGCCTCAAAAACTTAGTAGCTGTGTGACCCTGGGTGAGTCACTTAACCCTGGTTGCCTCAGTTTCCTTAT
This sequence comes from Notamacropus eugenii, assembly GCF_028372415.1. Classification (NCBI taxonomy): domain Eukaryota; kingdom Metazoa; phylum Chordata; class Mammalia; order Diprotodontia; family Macropodidae; genus Notamacropus; species Notamacropus eugenii. Next base: position 149,190,345 of record NC_092872.1, read on the forward strand.
TTGTAAAGTGAGCTGGAGAAAAAAAATGGCAAACCACTATCTTTGCCAAGAAAACCCCAAATGGGATCATGAAGAGTCAGACATGGTTGAAAAACAGCTGAACAACATTTGCTAAATAAGTGCTAAGAGACTGCTGTCTCTCTGCCTTTAAGGAACTTGTGTTGAGCAACGCCAACATTAAGGAATCACAGAAAAGAAAAAGAATGAGGAGTCAGGGAGTCAGAGGTGAAGTAGATAAAAGAATAAATGGAAAACCAGCAGAATATAATACCTCTGTAGTCAAGAGAGGAGCAGATATCCAGTGTGAGCAAATAGTTAATTCAAAGCTTTGAAGAAGTGAAAAAGGATGTAGACTGGAAAAATGTTCTTAGATTTGGTGATCTGATGGTCACGAGTGACTAGAGAGAGACCAAGTAGAGCAATGGGTGAGAAACTTGGTTATAAGGAACTGAGAGAGAATGGATGATGGGTAGATAGAGACATTAGGTATAGACCACTTTTTCAATAAGTTTATCAGTGATTATAGAAGAGATGGGATGATGACTGGAAGGATAGAGTAGAAGAGTAAAAGATTTCTTCCTTTAGGATTAGTGAGAACTGCACATAGTTTGTAGGTAAATGGGTAAGAACTAAGGAGAGGGCAGGGTCAGAAGGAAGTGATAGCTGAAGCAATGTCCTGAAGAAGTTGGGAGGGAATAAAGTCAGGTGGGCCCCAGAGGAAGAATTACCCTTAATGATGAGTAGGGATACTTCTGCTTCTGTGTATAGATGGAAGGAAGAGACTGGGTGATTATTCTGAGAAGTTTAGAGAAATGGGGCTGAGGGAATTCACATCACATCACTTTAATCTTCTCTGTTTTTAAAGTGTTATTTTCTTTAGCATTTTTTGGGGAGGATCTCCTTTAGCAAGCTGCTGACTCACTTTTCATGATTTTCTTGCATCACTCTCATTTCTCTTCCCCAATTTTTCCTCCACCTCTCTTATTTGATTTTCAAAATCCTTCTTGAGCCCTTCCATAGCCTGAGACCATTGCATATTTTTTTGGAGGTTTTGGATGTAGGAGCCTTGACTTTTATGTCTTCCTCTGATGGTATGCTTTGCTCTTTCTCATCCAAAAGGATAGAGGAAAATACCTGTTCATCAAGAAAGTAACCTTCTATAGTCTTATTTTTCCCCCTTTTTTGGGCATTTTCCAGACAGTTACTTGACTTTTGAGTCCTTTGTCAAGTGGAGGGTATACTTTAGAGACCTGTAAGTTCTCCGTTCCTCCAAGGTGACACAATCAAGGTAGAGGAGTTTACTCCTCTCCTGGCCTGTGCTCTGGTCTGTGAGCAAACACAAGCATTCTCATCTGCCCAGGATCTGAGAGTAGGATTCCCTCTCCAGAGCCTCCACCAGCTCCAGTACTCTTTCTCATTCCAGGACCACCATTCAGGGCTGAGACCCAGATCAGCTGCTAAGACCCAGATCAGCTGGTCAATTCTCCCAGGGTCTTTAGGCTGAGGGCTCCAAAAGTGGATGCTTCTGCTGCAATGGCTGCTGCTGCCCTGAGGTAGGGGCTGAGGCCAGGGCTCACCCAGGTGAAAGAGCTTTCTTACTGACATTTGAAGCTGTCTTTGGCATTTGTGGCTTGAGAAATCTGCAAACCACAACTGCTCCCTGTAATTCCGCTCCCTAAAGCCTGCTGCAGTCCTATGCATGCCATGTTGCATGACCCAGGCTGGGCTATGCTCCTCTCTAAGCCCAGTAAGATAATTCCTTCTTGTTGACCTTTGAGGCTGTCTTGGGCTGGAAATCTCTTTCACTCTGTCATTTTGTGGCTTCTGCTGCTCTAGACTTTGTTTAGAGTCATTTTTTACAGGTATTTTATGGGCTATGCGGGGAGAGCTTCTACAGGTCCATCCTTCTACTCCTCTATCTTGGCTCTGCTCCCCAACCTTAATCTTCTCAATGATGTAACTGTAGAGGTAAAGGAAGACAAGGTGAGAGGAAGATGTTTAGAATGATAGCTATGACAAACAATCTAGGGCATCAGTGAAGGTCAGTGCAGTCAATGATCTTGGGAGTCAGTGAAGGTAGGGAAAGATGGTTGAGCAGCAGGAAGAGCCCAGGCTTAAGTTGCACACCATAAAGTTAGTAGACAAATTAAATTCAATTTAATCACTTTTTCTAGTGATTGTTAAGAGGAAGACTTTTGAAATCAAGCATTGGGGCTACTTGGAGATGAAGGACCATAGGCCAGACAGTGGTGTAAGGAAAGGGTAAAGTATTAAAGTGTTAAACAATGAGATCAGTGCTGAATATGGAAGTAAATGGAGCCATAGTAAGGAAGTATGACTGAGAAAATAGGAATAGACCAAGGGATTGAAGGTCACCATAAGGGTAGTAGGTCTACTGTGAATGACAAACATGGTAGAGTAAATGGTTGGGCAATTAAGAAAATAGAAACTCAGAGTACTCAGATGTGGCACAATTTAAAAAGACAGTGAAGTCTATGTCAGGGTATGACTAAAGTAGGGCTGAGAAAGGGATCATTGAAGTTGGGGTTGAGGAACCACGCTGTTATATTGTTAAGTAGCATCATCAACATGAGTATAAATAAACTAGGATGTAAACTATGTAAATGCAAACTAGAAGTAAACTAGAATGATAGGAATCCGTTCAAAAAGAAGGTATAGTACTAGAGTCATTGAGGAGAGTATAGTATAGTATATTGAGAAAGTATAGTATAGAGTCATTGAGAAGAATAGGAGCATGGCCTGATGGTCAGAAGAACATAACAATGAAAGACTGGGAGAGAATGCTATAAATAGATTCTTCAAACAGGGCAGAGTTCTGTGATGGAACATTGCCATTCTACTTTCCTAAGTAATGATGCAGGTCACTTGCATGAGAGACCTTGGGAACTGTGTGGGGTATAGGATGGGGAAGTTGCTCCCATGTGTGGTCAATGCATTCATGGGCCCAATTGATTATGGCTACATCATGTGACTAGATCCATAACTGTATCCCTAAGTTAAACATCAACTGACCATATTGGTTAGCTAATCTAATGAAGCAAATTCAACCAATATCGGACACTAGATTTAATTGACTGGCTGTTTAACTGAATCACCTGCTTAGTTCAATCAACACAGTCTGTCGGGCAGATCCATGTGAATGCAAACAGTGGTATGTGGACTCCCTTTTATTTAATATGCTTCTCTAGGGGAAGAGCAGCCTAGATTTTCCTAGAGATCTGAGCTCTCAGAGATATGAGGTATTCCTAGCACAAGGTAATACAATTCTTTAGAAATGGCCTCAGGACTGGTTTGATTTGTCCATGCCCCCAGCTCACTGTTGATCTGCTTCACGTTTGATTGGAAATGGAGAAAGTAGGAGACTGGAAATTTGAAGAGAGATTTCAGAGTTCAGCCCAAAGGCTTCCTGGAAGTGTGAACACTATATGGGAGAAAACAATAGCTGACGAAAGATGCTTAATGTGTTGCACATTAATTTACATTCAATAAAAAAAACCCTTCTAGCTATAATTATCACATTTTTGTTAATATTGAGATTCTAGATGTCAGATTTAATACTTGAGTAAACTAATTACATAGTCTTTTTTTAGCTTTGCCAAACATTTTCTATCTTATATCGAAAGTTTTTCTCTTTTTTTGCTTAGATTAATCTACATTTCAAGTATTGAATAATAATTTTGATAAAATAGCTTTAATCCTCCACCCATCTATCATTTTGTTAATCATTTTTTTCCCTCACTTTTTCACTTCCATCCAAATGTCTTAAGTGTTCTTTTGTTAAGGGCACTGTTTTCAGACAGTGTTAATGTGTCTTCTTTAATCATACCTCTGAGTTTTTTTTTTTATATATGCATTTTGCCAAATAGTTCTAGGTGGAATTGCCTCTTAAGATTTCCTCTTTGGCTGCTGTACAATCTGGCTCAAATTGTTGGGCTCAGTAGTGCCATTGTCACATTATAATGGGGAAAATGCTTTATCATGTGTTGTAGAGCAAGATGAAATCTTCACTGAGGAGCTCAGGGATCAAGGTGGATGAAAAAAATATTCATTTTTATGCATTGAGTCATTATGAAGGAAGAAAGAGACATTAAGATTGCCAGAGAGTATTTTTCACATCTAATACCTACACAGGAAATGCACTGGAAGACTTGACCCTGATGTGCTTTTACTATACATATACATGTATATTATTTTTATGGATAGCTAGATCAAAGACAGATGTATGTATATATATACACATATATATGTGTGTTTATATGCATGTATTATGAGTATATATATATATATACACATACATATATATATATATATATATATATATATACATACATATATATATATGGAAAGAGAGAGAGAGGTGGAAGGAGAGAGAAAGAGTGAGGACAATGTTTCCTTATAAATCTTTCACTTTGTAGGAGACTTACTAATAAATAATAACAGTTTGGGTGGAGGAGGATGCATATTTTAGAGAATTTTGGAAAAAATGTACTTTTTTATCCCCCAAATGAAAAGGATCATTGTGCTTTTTACAATGCAGCATCAAAACTCCTAGTTGATGGGAGCTACCCCCTTATTACACAAACACACCCCTGCCCCCAAGTGCTATATCTCCATGATTCTACAAGATACCTTATCAGTTCCAAGAAGTTAAGTATCCCTTTGCTTTACAATAAGGCATCTGTCTAAGGAGACTATTACCAAAAGTAAAGCTGAGTGTTGAAGTCAGACTTTGGCATTCTATATAGTTTGATCCTACATCAGAGTAAACTGGAGACAAACCAACTAAGACACACTCTAACAAAGGAAGTGAGATACTCCTTATCTGAGTTCCTTATCCTGTACAGATTGTCTGTGAGAACTGAATGAATGATTTTCCGTACCACTTCAGGCTAGTAAATCAATGGATTCAATTTAGTTTAACAAACACTTATTGAGCACCTACCTACTAAAACTTCGTAAGCAAATACAGTTATCCCTTTCACATCCTCAGTTTCCCCATTGTGGGTTTGATATATCCTGGGTCAGCATAAGAAATTAAATGTGGGGGGAGGAGCCAAGATGGTGGAGTAGAAAGACACACATATGCTAGCTCTGAACCCACAGCCCATAAAATATCTGTAAAGAAGAACTCCCAACAAATTCTGGAGCAGCAGAAGCCACAGAACAACAGAGTGGATGAGATTTCTGTTCCAGAGAGACCTGAAAACCTGACGCAAAAGGTCCATTGTGGCATGGACAAAGCAGAGTCCAGCTCTGCCTTGGCCTCGAGGCACAGAGAGGAGCAGATCTGAGCAGGCTTCAGGGACTGAATCTCCAGCAGCCGTGCAGGTCCTTCCACCCACAGGTGACAAGGGTCAGTGAGAGGGTCTCTTTGGCTGGTCGAGAGGGGAGTGGGGTGTCCCCATAACTCAGGCCCCCTTGGGAGGCAGCAGCAGAGGCGGCAGCAGACAAGGGCTCCCAGACCAGGGAGGAGCTCAGATCCATTGTTGAAGGTCTCTGCATAAACCCCCTGAGGGAACTGAGCCCCATGAGGTGGCCCTGCCCCCACCTGAGCACCTGAACTTGATCTCACACTGAATAGCAGCCCCGCCCCACCCCAAGCCCTGAGGCTGGGGAGCAGCATTTGAATCTCAGACCCCAAGCCCTGGCTGGGCAGATCTGGAGGTGAGGTGGGGGTGGAAAGAAAACTCAGAAAGCAAGTCACTGGCTGGGAAAATGCCCAGAAAAGGGGGAAAAAAAATAAGACTATAGAAGGTTACTTTCTTGGTGAACAGATAATTCCTCCCTTCCTTTCTGATGAGGAAGAACAATGCTTACCATCAAGGAAAGACACAGAAGTCAAGGCTTCTGTATCCCACACATTCAAAATAAATATACCATGGGCTCAGGCTATGGAAGAGCTCAAAAAGGATTTTGAAAATCAAGTAAGAGAGGTGGAGGAAAAGGTGGGAAGAGAAATGAGAGAGATGAAAGAAAAGTATGAGAAGCAGGAAAACACCTTGCTAAAGGAGACCCAAAAAAATGCTGAAGAAAATAACACCTTGAAAAATAGGCTAACTCAATTGGCAAAAGAGATTCAAAAGCCAATGAGGAGAAGAATGCTTTAAAAAGCAGAATCAGCCAAATGGAAAAGGAGGTTCAAAAGTTCACTGAAGAAAATAGTTCTTTCAAAATTAGAATGGAACAGATGGAGGCTAATGACTTTGTGAGAAACCAAGAAATCACAAAACAAAACCAAAAGAATGAAAAAATGGAAGATAATGTGAAATATCTCATTGGAAAAACAACTGACTTGGAGAATAGATCCAGGAGAGATAATTTAAAAATTATGGGACTACCTGAAAGCCATGATCAAAAAAAAAAGAGCCTAGACATCATCTTTCATGAAATTATCAAGGAAAACTGCCCTAATATTCTAGAACAAGAGGGCAAAATAAGTATTCAAGGAATCCACAGATCACCTCCTGAAAGAGATCCAAAAAGAGAAACTCCTAGGAACATTGTGGCCAAATTCCAGAGTTCCCTGGTCAAGGAGAAAATATTGCAAGCAGCTAGAAAGAAACAATTCAAGTATTGTGGAGATACAATCAGGATAACACAAGATCTATCAGCTTCTACATTAAGGGATTGAAGGGCATGGAATAGGATATTCCAGAAGTCAAAGGAACTAGGACTAAAACCAAGAATTATCTACCCAGCAAAACTGAGTATAATACTTCAGAGGAAAAAATGGTCTTTCAATGAAATTGGGGACTTTCAAGAATTCTTGATGAAAAGACCAAAGCTGAAAAGAAAATTTGACTTTCAAACACAAGAATGAAGAGAAGTATGAAAAGGTAAACAGCAAAGAGAAGTCACAAGGGATTTACTAAAGTTGAACTGTTTACATTCCTACATGGAAAGAAAATATTTGTAACTCTTGAAACTTTTCAGTATCTGGGTAGTGGGTGGGATTACACACACACACACACACACACACACACAGAGCACAGTGTGAGTTGAATAGGATGGGATCATATCTTTAAAAAATGAAATTAAGCAGTGAGAGAGAAATATATTGGGAGGAGAAAGGGAGAAATGGAATGGAGCAAATTATCTCTCATAAAAGAGGCAAGCAAAAGACTTTTTAGAGGAGGGAAAAAGAAAGGAGGTGAGAGAAAAACATGAAGTTTGCTCTCATCACATTCCTCTAAAGGAAGGAATAAAATGCACACTTATTTTGGTATGAAAACCTATCTTACAATACAGGAAAGTGGGGGAGAAGGGGATAAGCAGGATGGGGGGGATGATGGAAGGGAGGGCAATGGGAGGAGGGAGCAATTAGAAGTCAACAATCTTGGGGAGGGACAGGATCAAAAGAGAGAATAGAAGCAATGGGGGGCAGGATAGGATGGAGGGAAATATAGTTAGTCTTACACAACACGACTATTATGGAAGTCATTTGCAAAACTACACAGATATGGCCTATATTGAATTGCTTGCCTTCCAGGGGGAATGGGTGGGGAGGGAGGGATGAAGAGAAGTTGGAACTCAAAGTTTTAGGATCAACTGCTGAGTACTGTTCTTGCGACTAGGATATAAGAAATACAGGTAAAGGAGTATAGAAAGTTATCTGGCCCTACAGGACAAAAGAGAAGATGGGGACAAGGGAAGGGAGGGATGATAGAAGAGAGGGCAGATTGGTGATAGGGGCAATTAGAATGCTGGGTGTTTTGGGGTGTGGGGAGGGGACAAATGGGGAGAAAATTTGGAACCCAAAATTTTGTGAAAATGAATGTTAAAAGTTAAATAAATCAATAAAAAAATATATTCTGATGGTACTTGCAAAAGTCAAAAAAAAAGAAATTAAATGTGGATTTGGGGGGAGTTTTGCAGAAACTACAGATGACAGAAAGAGTTTAGAAACTTAGAAATGCATAAAATACATGTGTAGTATTACATAATATGAACCTATTTTATCTTTTAATAATATAATAATTCAGATATTTCTGGTATGAAGGGAGAACCAAAAAATTTTACACGGATTTTCTAGATTGTGGGAGAGCTGCACCCTAACATCCCATCTCCTACAATGTGGAAGGTTTAAGTGTACTCAGGGCAAGGATCTCTACTGGATACTGGGTATAAGAAAGACAAAAACAGTAAAGCAATCTTGCCCTCAGGTGTTTATGCTCTACTGAAGCAATAGACTGTACACAAGCAAATAACTGTAATTTATCTACCAAGAGAATTGAAGGAACTGGGGTGGGAGGGATCACAAAAGGCACTCGGTAGGAGTCTACAACTGAACTGTGATTTAAGGGAAACTAAGCGTGGTAAGAGCTGTACCCTACATATAGCATGGGGGTGTGACTGTGTGGCCTCTTCTCTTCCCACCCTTCTCTTAAAGGAGACTCCATTTTCTGCCAGGAAGAGAAGCAGGACGTTGAGGTCAGAGGCTGCCACCCTATCTCAGAAAGAGAAGTATTCTGAGCTAGAATTATATCTATCTATTCCTTTAAATATTAACTAATCTAGAGGATGCAGTTTTCAGGTTCAAGCTAAATTTCTGGTTACTGTTGCATTGGTTGGGGGAAGCAAGATCCAAGCTCAGTATCCAAGGCTTGACCCCTTTCCCATTTAATATCAGTTCTACAATGAACGATATGGCAAATAGAAAAGAAACCCATTTATTTAATTCCAAAACTAAGTAGAAATTAGAGAAGCTCTCTCTTTCTCTCCATATGCATATATTTATACACATATATATGCATACATATATATGGTATATATACATATGTGTACATATAGTGTATTGTATGTGTGCATATGTGTGTGTATATATGTATATATATAATATACATATGTATATATGTCACTGAAGTCAGATGACTCTGGAGAAGAAGTGAGGCAGATGACCTTTCACAACTCTCCCTCACTCAAAACAAAGTCAAAGGCAAGTCATGTCATGTCATACATATATATATGCACATATATACCTACACATACACATACACACACTTATATATATATATATATCAGAGAATATTTGTCAGACAATACATATTGAAGGAGTTCTCCCATTGGGAGGGAGGTAAATCATCTCTGTGTCAGCTAGATGGTACAGTAGATAAAACACTGGACCTGGAATCAGGAAGATTCATGCTTGTGAGTTCAAATCCAGTCTCAGACACTTCCTAGCTGTGTGACCCTGGACGAATCATTTAACCCTGTTTGTCTCAATTTCCTCATCTGTAAAATGAGCTGAAGAAGGAAATGGCAAACTACTCCAGTATCGTTGCCAAGAAAACCCCAAATGTTTCATAAAGAGTCAGACATGACTGCACAACAACTGAAGTCAACTGAGAGAGTCCCAGATCCCAATCAAGGGGAAAATCTCTGAAGTCTCTAATATAGTAAGCTGGTGATAGGGACCTTATGAAGACTGCCAGCTCCTTTCATGTCAGCTTCTTCCTAGAGTCTTTTCCTTCAGCAATATGAAGTGGGGTTGGCATCTTTCATCTTCTCTCACAAAGCTGTAAGCCAGAAGAGCTGGAAGGAACCTCTGAAGAGACTCTCAAGTTCAAAGAGAGCCAACATCTCCTCTCTCCTGCTCTCCCTCCCCCAGGCAGGTGCAGGGGATTGATCTCCACCTATGAGGAATGGGCTTCGGGACTCCAGCTTAAGTAAGGATTCTACAATGCAGAAGTAAAGGGGAAACACATTCCAAATGGGGGCACTGCTTCTCTTCTCAAAGGCACACAAGTGGGAGATGGAAAATCCTCTTTGGAAATAGCTGGTAGTCCAGTTAGGCTGAAACAGAGAGGGGGGTACTAAAGGCATATTTAAATCTTCTAATCCATAAAGAGACATAATGGGCAATAAAACTGGAATGGGAAGTGGGTGACAGATTGTGCAGGACTTTAAATGCTAGACTGAGGATTTTGTATTTTATCCTAGAGGAAGCCTTTAGAATTGATTTCAACATTTTTAAATGAAGTTTTTGTTATTGTTTCTCCTGCCAATTTAATTTCCATATAGTTAATGTACTCAGCCCTCCTGTAGGTCTAATATAGTCATTATAATGTCTGGGAACAAATAGGTAGTATGCCATTTGGTGGCAAGTTGTTAGGAGACTATGGAAAGAGCCCTTGGAGCCAGAGGTTCCGAGTTCATATCCTACCTCTGATACTTACCAGCTGTGAGTCACTTAAACTCTTTGTCCTTGGTTTCCTTCTCTGTAAAATGAAGGGATTGAACTAGATGGCCTCTAAGGTCCCTTCTAGCTCTGTGACCTTATGAGCAAGTGTCGAAGTAGCCACATCTGCTCCAGGAAGCCTGTTAGATGAGTTTGTGGCCTTGATAGACCACAGGTATTCCTGTTAACAGACGGATAGGTGGCACATGAATAGAGAGCACCAGGCCTGGAGTCAGGAAGACTTGAGTTAAAATTTAACCTCTGATACTTACTAGCTGTGTGATCCTGGGCAAGTCACTTAACCCTGTTTTCCTCAATATTCTTATCTGTAAAATGAGCTGCAGAAGGAAATGGCAAAGCACTTCACAATCTTTGCTAGGAAAGCCCAAATGGAGTGGCAGAGTTGGACATACCTAAAACAACTGGACAATAACTGAAAATTTCTGTAACAAGACATAGATGTTAGTGGTCAGTATTCTGTGGGCAGAAACCTGATAGAGACACTTGGGGAGAAGGGCTATAATACACATTTCTTTGGCGTTTCAGATCCTAAAACACACGTACATATATGCACATGTGCACACATGTACACACACACAAACACACACACAAGAGTGCAAAGATCCCTTGTACACACACTGCTCATACATTTCTAAGAGACAATACTCTGCCTGGAATATTTATTATTGATCTAGGCAATAGAAGAAGGAGAGGTGTGAATGCAGCTGAATTCCAAAGTTTAATATATACTTTAATGTCATGGTCCATGTGAGGTGATATTAAGTAACCTGATTTTTTTTCATCTTCTTATAACCCAGGGTAAATGTTTTATTCTTCTTTTTCAATGGAAATTAAGTCTAGTTTTCATCCTTATAACATGGCCTATATAACAGAGAACACATTTTTAAAATGCTGCCACTAATTTAAATGTGACATTATAGAGCTGTCTGAGGCTTCGCATAATTCTTTCAGACATCTCAAAGTGGTGTATGTATATAGGGTTGTTAATCAGCAACCCAATATTTTATTCATATTCTGGCTGAGAAAAGGCAGGAAGATGAGTGAGATCAAAGATGAGGAGAAAGTTATTAGCAACATTGTGCATCAAAATAAGTTCATTCTTAGGAGAGAAGTTTTGTTTTGTTTTAAACAGTATGTTTACCTATATACTGGGCTTCCTGATGAATGAAGAAATGGAGTTCCTTTTTACCTTCTAAATTAGAGTCCCTATTTACTATTAAAATAATAATAGCTGACATTTATATTGTGCTTCAACGTTTGTAAAGCACTGCACAAATACTATCTCATTTGATCTTCACAACAGCCCTGGGAGGTGGGTGCTGTTATTATCACCCCCATTTTCTAGATAAGGAAACTGAGGTCAAGAGAGGTTAAATGACTTGTCATATAGGTGGTATTAGAACTAGGCTTTGGAACTGGTTCCTCTGACATCAAATGCAATATTCTTTCTACTGTAATACAGTACCTTCCCATCTAGTCCGATCCTCTCACCTTACAGGTAAAGAAACTGAGACCCACAGTTTAACTTGTCCAAGGTTATGGAGCTAGACTTATCAGCTGATACCACCTCATTATATTCCTTTGTGGTTATTTTGAGTACCTGTGTAAAGGAAAGAATAGTAATCCTCCTTCCCCTGAATCAGCCTGAATTTACAGTAGAAGGGGCAGCAATGAGTCATGTGGCAATAAAGGAGATGCCTTTCTGTTGTTAACAGGGCAAGATCTTTAGAATTCTAAAGTATTCCTTTAAAAATTCTTTTAAAAAATTCCTAAAATAGTAAATTTCTTTAAAAATGAAAGACACAACCAATGACCCTCAGATTGGGCAAAGAGCTTAGAAAGAAGGAACACTTTTTTCTCCCCCTTCAGGATCTCAGGAATAGTCTATAAAGATTTGAAGACTTTAGAGAGAAGAAAGGTAGTGAATGGATTATTTGTGACTCCTCCATGTGACCTGGCCAGACTAGATGTAGTGGAATGGGTACAGAGAAGATGCACATAGAACTTCTACTTTTTTTTCTACTGGGCAAAATGGTGGCTTAAATCTAGTTCTTTCCCTCCCTTAGGCCCTTTGTCTTCTGGCCAGAAGACATCCTCTTGTCCTCTCTCTTAGTATTCTTCTTAAGTCAAGTCTCAGTTTATTCTCCCTCTTCCTCTCTCCATTGACTGGAAGAGGTGGCTTCTGTTTGTCTCTTTGTCTGCCTGTCCATTTATGAGTGAAAAAGTCTTGAACTGTGGATGTGTGGGGATAGTGGATTTTAAAGCCGGACAGAGACAGGAATCCCTTGCCTATGCAAATTGGATGGAGAGTTTATATAGCCTTGAGTCTTAGATTCAGTCTCCATAGAGTGGTTCCAGTATTTTGGAAGCTGATATGAGAACCCTTATAGGTGCTGTATCCCTAAATGACAAAGTTCTGAACCTTCAGGAGTCTCTACATAGGAAAAGAGAACATCCAGAGGGTTTATAGATCTATAGCTGAGAGGGACCTCAGAAGACACCCAGTCCAACCTGTTTTTTACAGACAAGGAAGCTGAGGCACAGAGAAGTTAAATTGGAAGTGGGAGAAGTCAATGGACAGGAGGTCATGTGTGAGTGTAAACAGTGAAAAGTGAGGATTTGGTTGCGTAAGTGCTCATCATGCACTATAAATGAGACAGTCGATAGCTACATGTTAATAATAATAACGGGTCACTACATGTCTTTTCTTTCTGCTATACCTCATTCCAAATTCATGTGCAAAGTGTTTTAGACTTCTCTAAAACCTGCCCTTCATCTTGATTCCTCTTTCTCCCTTGTCTTAACTGCTGTTATATCACTTAGTGCATGGCACAGGTGATCCAAAAATCATGTTTGTTTAACTTTTGTCTTTGAATATGGGTATGCCCATGGTACTGAGAGATCACAGCACTTAAAGAAAGTGACAGAGCCCCATGTTAAAGAAGGAGGTAAACATTCTAGGTCCTCTTCCCTGAGCTCAATTTATCCTTGTTTTCTACTTCATCCTGGGGACAGACAGCAACACTTCCCACACTATTGCATATATAATGCAAAACATTAACCTAGTCAGGGTTGCCTTCTTTTGATAAATTCACTTTCTTTCAGGAGGAAATAAGTTTAAAGGGGTTTTTCTTCCAGCCCTATTTAGCATTAAGAGCAGAGGTGATGATAAGCTATTTAATTAATCAGGGCAGGGATTAATGTCAACAAGAAATTGAAAGCAAGATTCACTACGAATAATCAACTTTACATATAAGTTTAAAAAAATAGTTGAGATATGTGATCATAGGAGTGAGAATCTTCTGCCAATGCAGATGGGCAAACCAGCTGTAATTTAGTCTTAGAGAGCTGTCTGGGAGCATTGAGCTGAAATGACTTGACCATGGCTCATAGCCAATGTACAGGGTGTCCCAAAGGGCTTAGAGCAGTTGTGAGCTTTAATAACTTTAGTAAGCTTTAATAGCTTAAAATTGTACTAAGCCTTGTATATTAGAAACAGGACTTGCCCAACTCTCCCTGATTGCAAGGCTGGTTCTCTATCCACAGCCTATATACTGCCTTTTATTATATGTAAGTATATCCATCTTAAAACTGATTAGGTAATAACTTCTCTGTAAATCAAGTAAAATGCAAAATGTTTCTCCAATTAGGAACTCTAATTTGAAGATTATTTAGGAATGCTTTTCACAGGTGTTCCTTTCCTCATTAAATCACATTTGGGCTGCCTAAGGAGCTGAAGTTTGGAGAAAATGCTGTGACTTTTTAAGTATCCTTGTAACACCCGGCACAGGCACGGTCCCACTTTTTGTTGCTTTGTATTGCAGGACTCTGCTTTGACTTCCTACCTCCTATATCTGCTCCCGTCACAGTCACCACCAAGAGGCTAGAACACATCCAGTTGAAGGTTACAGGACAGGATTCTTCCTTACAATGACTTAGTTGAAGACTGTCTCTGGAGACACATTACTCTGAACACAACAACTGCTTTTCAATTTGATATTTCTGATTTCATTTTGTTGTGAAGTCAAGTCTACTAGGATGAATGAAAGAAATATTCAAAGCACTAACTGTATTAATTGGCCAGATATGAACAGTGATATTGCCTTTGAGGCAACTGATTGGCAAGCCAAAATCCCAATTTGGGGCTCATATTCAATGGAGTTATACTTACTAAAAGGTGATTAAACCATAGAAATCAATGACAAGAAAAGGCCAGGTGAATTACTAACTTTATTTCCAGATTTCCTGATGAAACATTTTTGTAGGTGATCAAAAATGTGAAAGGTTGTCATGCCATTTAGATGTTTTGCTGTTGCATTATTAACAGATTAGATCTTCCCTTTAGCTCAGATTTCACCTGCTAATAATCTGCAGGCAGATAAATACTCTTTTTTTTAAATGTCAAATTTTCTGAGAAAAGAGAAGCCCCAAACAATTCAACTTTGTAAAAGGGACTAGGTACATTTGGGGGCCATTTCAGAATTTGCTTATCTAGGATGAAAGAATAATTTCAAGCATAAATGTCAAAGTTTTGAGAGGAAGGAAGATAGAGAGATTAACTGGTACTCAGCTCAAGATGACAAAATGCAGCTGTTGTTGACATCTGCACAACCAGCTGTTGGTACTTCATTTGACAACCTTTTATGTGATGCATTGAGAGCATGTCTGTTCATTACTGATGTAATAAGGATACAGTCAGCAGATCACAATCGACATGCAATAATACACTAATCTGGGAATAGAAAAAAGGTTCATAAATGAAAATGGCAAATTCAATTCCAGTGACATCCCTCCCCCTATCCACCATGCCTGGCTCAGGAGGAGAAAGTGAGGCTGGTGACCTTGCCCAGCCCTCCCTCATCATTTCTCTGATGTCATGGTCTTCTTTGAAAACAAAGGATGAATGTAACAACAAGAAGCCTGAAATAGATGATACAGGATCTTACTTATTATGAGAAGATGGGATAAATATATGACTTGCTAGTTTCCATCTTCTTGCTTTTCCTGTCACTATTCTCTATCCCAGAAATGCCCCCCATATCATGAAGTCTCATCTAATGCTCCTTTAAGACTCAACCAAAAGCTTACTTACTCCATAAAAGTCTTCCTTTGACAAATTCTCCTTGACTTGCTTTATTGAGTTACTTAGCTCTTCCTTGGCTCTTATAAATTCAAATTGGACTGGATTATTTTACATAGTAATATACTGCTTCTTGATCCTATGGTGGCTCCTTAGGGATAGCTTCTATATGAATAAAAGGGAGGGAGAGAGCTGAAACAACCTTCTGTGCTCTTTACCTCCCTTCACTCCCTGTAAGCCAGGCAAGATGAGGCAATTGTTTACGTGATATAATTTGAAGGGCTCCAGGAAGGTATTTCTTCCCTAATATGCCATTTCCAATGGGTATGATAACAGTACCTACCTCACCGGATTGTTGTGACGATCAAATGAGATAATATTTGTAAAGGGTTTAGCACAATGCCTACCACCTAGTACCAGGGTATAGTTGATACTCTAGAAATGCTTATTCTCTTTCCTTTCCCTCGGATGTCATGTGTGGCTCAAAGCAGGAATACATAACATCAGTAGAGTCTTCTGCCCCAACCTTTCTCGAAGGGAGACTCTAATTCCTTCCAGGAGAGGAAGCAGGAGATTGAGGGCCAGAGACTGGCTGGCACTCTTCTCTCCTCAGAGAGAGAGGGTACCAAACTAAAAATATATCTATCTAAGGGATGGAACTTTTAGGTACAAGCTAAACTCCTTTCTTTAAGAGGGAAAAGGAGATCCCAATCTTTATATCCAAGGCTTGACTACCTTCTCACTAAATACCAATTCCATACTGAACATACATCGCAAATGTCAAAGAAACATATTTATCCAAGTCAGTAGCAAAATAGAAATCAAAGAAAGTGTTTATATGCGTGTATGTATATATAAGGATATATGTTAGACAATATAGACTGAAGGAATTCCATAAGGAGCAAGGTAATTCAACTAAACCAAGAGAGAGTGCCAGATCTCACCCAAGGGTAAAATTCCTTGAAATTTCTAGTCTAGCAAGCTGAGAGTAAGGATATGACTGAAAGCCTACATATTGGCTTTTCCCCAGAGTTTTAGATCCCTTCATTTTAGATCCAGCCTGAACAGAAATTGGCATCTCCCATCTTCTTTCTAAAGTCTTGCCTCTGGACTTTGATGACTGGAGGAGAGACTAAGGCTGATGACTTAATTCAGCTCTATCTCACTTAAATCCAAATCACATTCAGGTCCAAACATTACCCTTGGGATGTCATTGGCCCTCTTTGATAACAAAGGATGGCCAACAGCAACAGAAGCCAGCAAAATCTCTGGATGCTAGAAGAGCCCAAAGAGACAGAAGAGACCAGATCTCTCCTCTCCAATTCCACTCTTCTCTGAGACTTGGGATATTGATTTCCACCAATGAAGAAAATGTCTCACATAAGTGGGCTTGGAGCTTGAATTTTGTTACCATTAAAACTTTATTGAATTCTTCTGTTGGGTTTCTTTTCAAATGTGAATAGGTCTAGGCAAGGTAACACTTTATTGCCTAGATCTTTTCCTAGTCCCACGACTCCTTATCTCTATAGACTAGCCCTGCTTTTATAAGCTTGACTTCACTGGAGTAAGGCTTCATTTTTTTTGTCCAAAGATTAAACAGAGTACATCTGAAAATTGAGCAGCCTATCCTGTCAGTCAAGAACATGATGAGCCTTAGCCTTCCAGAATCTTCTAATGTCTTAGAGATTGGGGAGGACATAAAAGGGGGAAGGTCAAGAGAATATAGATCAAAACTCTTAGCCACTTAGCCCCAAACAGCCTTTAACAGCCAAGATGTCTCAAACCATTTGGAAGGAGAGGTGCTCTGGCTCTCTTGGATACAAGCACAGTGGTAACCAGGTGACTAGACTTTATCAACCAGTTCATTTTGTTCAGATCTCCATCCAATAAACAGAAAAATACAGGGTAAAGCCATAGAAAAGAACATTGACCTATGGCCCAAGACACTTATGTTGCTGTTCAGAATAAGAGTCATTGCTTTGGAAGTGGAGGCAGGTAAATAATTTCTATTAATTTTTGATAAATCCTCATGTACTTTCTCAGTAAAGTGACTGACATGCTTATATCCTAAACAAGTGTGAATACATTAACTTCCCAGGAAAGTCATTATGTAATTATGTTATTGTGTGTTCGTCCCTTGTTGCCAAAGAAGACCATGCCATCAGAGAAATGATGACATGATTTGGACTTGACTTTGTTTTGAGTGAGGGAGGGCTGTGCAGGTCACCCGCCTCACTTCTCCTCCAGAGCCATCTGAATCCAGTGACCAAATATTCATCAGGATGACTGGAGATGACCCAGGATGAGGTAATTGGGCTTAAGTGACTTGCCCAAGGTCACACAACTGGTAAGTGTCAAATATCTGAGATTTGAACTCAGGTCCTCCTGACTCCTGCACTGGTGCTCCATCCACTGCACCACCTAGCTGCCCCTTTTAATTTTTATTATGCCGTAGAGGAAAGAGGAGCTGGTTATCAGAAGAGAACCTTCAGTTAATTAGGACCTCAGATCTTCTCCCTTTTCTCTCAGTATGAATAAATGGAAAAGCATTCATTAAATCTGTACTAAAGGTTAAGCATTGTGCCAAGAATTGCAAAAAGAAAAACAAGATGGGATCCCTACTTTTAAGGAATTCACTATCATAGTGTAATTAAGAAAAACAACACTGGGGGCTTTAGCTGCAGGGTGGATATAAAGGACTGTTGATCCTTAGAGTTCAATTATAGGGTTAATGGCAAAGCCTGCGAATGCTTAGTGGACACTGGCAAGTCCTAGAGCAGTAAATGAAGCCCTGAAGATTGCATGGGTGTAGTGGCAGAGCAGATGGTAAGAAATGGTCGTCCTCCATCTTAATGGAAGGATTATAGTCAGTGACTCCATATGCAACTTGAGAGATATGAGCATCTCTGTCTTTCCTTCAGTGGGGGCAGGATGGGCTCTGGAGGGTCCCTACCCACAACTGTTTGGAAAGGGGAGTGGGGCCTGAGGGTCATAACACTCTAGCTTCCTTCCCATGAAGATGTATATGGGGGAGGGGGAGGTGTAAGAGAACTGGGGAAAGGAAGAGGTAAAAAGGGGAAGAGCTCCCCCAAACTTTCTGTAAATGCCTTCTTACATTTACTAGGCCCTTTGCCAAACAGTGAAAGCTGGAGAGTTGGGCTAGGCAGTGGAGGAGATGGACACCCCTACGATGTCCGCTACTGCTGAGCTCTTTAGAATCACACTTTTATTAGTAAAGCACAAAGTACCATGTTTCTCTCTTCCTACAGCTGGCAGTTGGGTAGACAGAGGAAAGGTGGAAGAATTCAGCACCATTAAAACCAAGATGTTCTAGGCCTAAAATGGGGTTGGCATCATTACTTGGTGCTTTGTATACATTAAAGTACTATGGTACTCACTGTTTCACTGATATACAAAAAAAGTGACCTTTTTCTAATTTGTAGCAGGGTTCATGTGGATCTAGAAAGCTGGATTTAGAGTCAAGAAGGCCTAGATTTGAGTCCCACCTCAGACCTTTTTAACTCTGACTGTGGGCAAGTCACTTTTTAACCTCATAGGGCTTCCATTATCTTCCTGTCTGTAAAATGGGGATAATAGTATTTGTAATGATATGGGGTTGGGGGTGGGGGTAACAAATGAAATAATATGTTAAAGGACTCCAACTGCTTTAAGGGGCTGTTTCCATATCAGTTGTTGTCAGCGACTTTGATTTCATCAGTTAATGGAGGCCCAGATGAGGAACTCCCTCTATCAGGATTGATCAACACTTTCTGGGAAAATCCTAATCTTAGAGATTTCCCTGGCGACATTGAGAAGTTCAGTGGTTTGCCCAGGGTTACACAGCCAGCATGTGTCAGAGATGGGACTGGAACCCAGGCCTTTCTGATGCCAGGTCTCTCCACCATATTATCCTGCCTTTTCTTATTGGATAACTGCTGTTGTTACTATGTTCTTCTCATGTTTTTTTTTTTTTGACAGAATTCGAGGAGGAATGGTCCTGGGATAAGTTCAATATGCCTTCCTATGAAGTGTGTTATAGATACTTGCACACGTGGATAAACGAAATGCCTTTAGTAGTTCAGCAAAAGCATCAGGATGTAAGCTCATGCTTTGTGGGCTCACTGAAAGCATCCTCCATAGAACTCCAGTAGCAGATGTGACCACAGACATGGTATGTGCCTCCTTCTATTCCCACCTGAGTTTGACCTTCTAAGCCAGGGCTCTTTCCTTTGAAAACTTTTTATTCCATGTACCTTGGAGAAGGTGAGTTTTGAGATGGTGATATCTTTTAAAACCATTCCTTTTATCAGTGTTATATCTGGGTAATTGCAAGCAGCAGTTCAATATGTGATAAGACAGTACAACAAACATTTATTAATGTATTAATGTAATTATTAATTACTACTGTTTATTAAACACCAAGTACTGTGCCAACCACTACGGATACAAATTTTGAATAAAGGAAGATAGTCCCTCAGGGAACTTATCTAAAAGAAAATATATAAAAAGATGCTGAAAGGGGGAGGAGGTCAGAGAGCATAAGACCTGAGGACATGATGTTGGTGGAATCAATGCCAAGCAGAACAGCTGCTGGGAAAGTAAGAGTGGGCTAGAAATTCTGAGCCTTCTATAAAAGGTGGATTTTTTACTCTGTCCTCCAGCCTTCCAAAGGGGCAGAGGCAACTGAGGGTACTGAGGAAGCATGAATAGCAAAGCTAATGATAATGGTCTAGTTCCAGCACACTTTATTGGTTGAGTTCCCCAGGATATTTGAAATCTATATTTTTAGTATCTTCCTGAATTCAAATCTGGCCTCAGACACTTACTAGCTATGTGACCCTGGGCAAGTCACATAACCCTCTTTGCCTCAGTTTCCTTATCTATAAAATGAACTGGAGAAAGAAATGGTACTCCTGTACCATAATTATTTTGTAGGCTTGATCTGAAGGTAAGCCATTTTCAGTTACATTCAAAACCAATAGTGTGAACTTGTTATCAGCCTTTATTAGTACTCAATGAAGTGATGCCTAAATGTCCTCAAAATATTATTGTATGTTTTTTACTTGCTTATCATGAGCATGATATCACTGTTGTTGTTACTGTTATCTTATACTTTCAGGGAACCATAGGTCCTGTATAGTTCTCTGATTCGTTGACTCCCAGTCAATTTTTGCCAAATGAAAATTGCTCTGTGTGAAGTTTTACAGTTTGAATTGGGCAGAGAATATACTTCCAAAGTATACTGGAAAATATATGTGTATGTGTGTATATGTACATATATGTATATATACATGTATATATATACATATACACATATATACACATATAAACATATATACATATACATACATGCACATACACTCACACACACATAGCATAGCATGGCCTTCTGTAATGAGACAACATGATATAGTAAAAAGAGGAATGGACAGTAAGAAAAACTAAGTTTGCTTCCTGGTTCTAACAGTTACTATCTCTATTAACACTGGACAAGGTGTTTAACCTCTGTACTTTAGTTTCCACATTTAAAAAAAAGAATAATATTTGTACTATGTATTTGATAGGTTTATTGTGAGAAAAGTGTTTTGCAAATATTAGCACATTAGGTTACTTAACATTTCACTGCTTGATTTCCAAACCAAAGGTGGCCCTTCTCTGACCTACAGCAGGGTTCATATGGGAAGGATAAATCTAACCTAATTCTCTTGGCTTAACTGGACTCAGGGGTGGCCCACATGTTTATGTTTCTTTAATTCTTATTCTTCAGTAGCCAGGCAAACTAGTTTCCAAGCAGACAGAACTCTTTGAAAAGGCTCTTTGAGAGAGTACCATAAACCCTAGGCTCTTTGGGCGCAGCAAGAAGAAATCCCTCCAGATTTCTATGGCAGCTGCTGGATTGGTATGAAAGTGGTGTGCTCCTCGTCACCACCCTTAACCCTGGTATCCATAGTTTTCTACTTAGTTCCAAGGCTTTCTCATCATCAAAGAGACTCAGGGAAAGAACAGTGAGTTGGGAGCCAAGAAACCTTCATTCACTGATTTAAAATGGCTTAACCAAGATGGCCCAAACTCTCTGTACCTCATTTTCTTTGTAAGTGAAATGAAGATGGTGATGCTAAGTTCTGACCTACTTCCTAGGTATGTGGCCAGGAGAAATTAGATAGGGTCAAGTCAGTGGAAGCGTTGTGTGGTTAAAGAGAACTAGGCTTGGAATTGGAAGACATAATAACTCTGTTTCAAGTATTTGAAAAGCTGTCATGGGATTAGACTTGTTTTATTTGGCTCCAGAGGGCATAACCAGGAGCAAACGAAAGTGGTGAATTTAGGCTTATCCTCAGGAAAATAATCCTAACAATTTGTACTGTCAGAAAGTGGGATGGGCCATCTCAGCAGATGGAGGATAGGGCAGGGTTCATATTTCTTGGAGGTCTTCAAGCAGAGGCTTGGATGTCCACTTATTGGTGATATTATTGGGAGGAGTTGGACCAGTTGGACTCTGAGGTCCTTTCTAACTCCCAAATTCTGGCAAGTTAAGTCAAATTACTGATAATGTCTTAATCACCTTTTATGTGCCAGGTACTGGGAATGCAAAAAAAAACCAAACCAACAACACAGTATAGTTCCTGCTTATACAAGAGCTCCGAGTCTAATAGTGGAGACAACATGCAAACAGCTATGTGCAAACTATACATACATGTATGTATATACAAATACAAGCTCACATACATCTTTACATACAAGATATATATGTGTTATGTACAAATATAATGTGTATGTGTTCACCCTTCATTGCCGAAGAAGACCATGCCATCAGAGAAATGATGACACTTGACTTTGTTTTGAGTGAGGGAGGGCTGTGCAGGTCACCAGCCTCACTTCTCCTCCAGAGCCATCTGGGTCCAGTGACCAGATATTCACCAGGATGACTGCAGATGACCCAGGATGAGGCAGTTGGGGTGAAGTGACTTGCCCGAGGTCACACAGTTAGTGAGTGTCAAGTGTCTGAGGCGAGATTTGAACTCAGGTCCTCCTGACTCCCGCACTAGTGCTCCATCCACTGCACCACCAGCTGCCCCACAAATATAATAATATTTTGTACTATGTACAAATAAGATAAATGATATATAAGCATGTGTATTTGTCGTCATTTCAGCTGTGTCTGACTCTTCTATGATCCCATCTGGGGTTTTCTTGGCGAGATACAGAAGTGGTTTTCCATTTTCCTCTTCCAGCTCATCTTACAGATGAAGAAACTGAGGCAAACAGGGTGAAGGGACTTGCCCTGGGTCACATGACTAGTAAGTGTCTGAGGTCAGATTTAAAATCAGGAAGATGAGTCTTCCTGACTCTAGGCCTGGCACTCTATATACTGCACGACCTAACTACCCATAACATGTATGTAAAAAGATGGATGTGTGTGTGTATACATACATACATATATTTATGTATATATACATATAAGATGCATATACACATGTCCACTGCATATATATGTCTATATTTCATTTGTACATAGCACAACATACTATATGTGGTACAAGTTGATATATGTATCATGTAGAAAATGTACATAGATGTACACATATGCACACAAATATAATAATTTATTGTGTCATATATTTATATAATATTGGAGATTATATAATATTTGGAGATTGTATATATACATATATATGCATGTACAATATTGGTGATAATCTTAAATGGGATTGAAATTAAAATAAAAATGAGGAGTTTGGACTAGATGATCTATAAGGTGACTTCCAGCACTAAATTTATGAAACTGTATAACTAGTTACTTACAACAAGTTAGTTGGCCATGTGACTTTAGGGAAATCATCTAATTCCTCTTAACCTTCAGTTACTACATCTGTAAAATGGATGGTTTAGAGTGGATGACTCTCCGGGCTAGTTTTATCACCTATAAAATAAAAGAATTAGGTTATATTATCTTTAAAGTCCCTTTCAGTCCTGCTGTTCCAGAATTTTTACCTATGATTCATTCCTGCAGGTCATTTCATGTACGCCATGAGTAGCTAATTGAACTAATTAATAATTGATAATTATTAGTAATGACATCTTGAGAAGCATGTGATCCAGTATAATGTAATGGTATTAAACTCAAATAGAAAGGAATTCCTACTGACCACATATTGACTTAGAAAAACACAAATTAACATCGTCTAGGTTGCATTTTATTTTTATTTATTTTGTTAAACATTTTTCAATTACACTTCAATCCGGTTCTAGCCCTTGGGAGTTTTGCCCCTGCTTTTAGCCTGTTTAGTGTACTAGATAGCAGTCCCAGCTTGACAGTCGAGAGGTTTCAAATACAGCTTCTGATTTAAACTATTTGGGCAATTTTATACTATTTGACTTACACTGTTTAGATGACCCGAGGAGAACGGCTTTAATTTTCAGTACTCCAGGCAACTCTCTTAAGGCTGTATGTTTCAGAGAAGGTGCTAATCAGTACTGATAGAGGGACTTTCCTCATTCTGGAGTCTCCTCTAGTAATAAAATTGCAGGTTCAGTTCTTATCCTACTCGAAATGACGCCTCATTGGTCTATAAGGGAAGCTTTGAAGACTAGCTAATACTCTCCACTGGGTCTCTGCAGCATGTAGAGCCAGGTGCTTTATTAATTAGCTTAAGTGCTAGGCTATGATTTTGCTTTTAAATTTTCTGCCCTACGGAAAAGGCTGCAGGCAGCAGAAGGGGCCTATGGAGAGATGGGAAATGGTAGCCTCTTGCCTTTGTTTCTGTAGCATCAGCTAGAATGAAAGGGGCCAGTGATCTACCTGAAGGAGCAGCCAAGTGAATAATTAGCCGGAATAATTACCAGCCCTAAGATGAATTCACCCACTGGTTTGCCTGTGATGCTATCAGGATAACAGGTGTTGAAAGTGCCTGGGAGGGACAAAGATTAAAGATGATTTCATTATCCAGACTCCTTGAGGGAACCAAACCTTGAGCTTCATTCAGTCATGCACAGAAAAGTCGTCGCCAGGGCTAGTTTTCCTCCTACTTGGCAGTTTTGTAGCTGAGCTTTGGATCAGAAATGTATTTTGTTTAATCTGGGGAAAACGTCCGTGTCCTTGAGAATTCCAGAAACCTCCTTTCTTCATAGCCTAGTGAAATTTCCTTACCCATCTCCCCCAGTACATTTGGGGATGCTCCCAGAGACATCAACCGCTCCAGCAGAAGCCAGCCATAAGTTTTCCTTTTTACTGAAGTTGAGATTAATTAGGAAGAAGGTATTTGAACAGGGACTCCAGTTCCTGAATTGCTGATGGAATACGGAGCAGTTTTGCAGACATTGTTCCAATATTTGGGATGAAATATAAGAATTCTAAAGGGAGAACCTCACTTGCTATGGGCCCCCTTCAGCAGATATCCAGACTTAGTTTTTCTTTCCCTGCTCCTTCTGAGACACCCAGAATCCCACCAGACTCATGGAGTATAAATTGTTCCTGTTCATTCTGTACTATACCAACATGGTTGGAGTGTGGTACCAGAAAAAACCCATGGACTCTCTAGTAATTCATTCATTCAATAAACATTTCTTAAGAACCTAGTGTGTACCAGGAACTGTGTTAATACAAAAAGAGGAGAAAGTTCCTGCCCTCCAGGATCTTACAGTTTAATAGGAGAGACCACAAGCAAACAAACGTAAACGAAACAAGTTATAATCAGTGTAAATAAGAAATAAAAAGAAAAAGCACTGAAATTAAATTAAATTAAATTAAGAGGGTTTGGGCAAAGCTTCCTATAGAAAGTGGGATTTTCATTGGAAATTAAAGGAAACCAGAGATGTCAGCAGTCACAGAGGGGGAGAATGTTCCTGGGTTGGGGGGGTGGCAGAATGCCTGAAGACCAGAGTTGGAGTTTCTTGTATGGGGAATAGCCAGCCAGTTGGCCAGTGTCACTGGAACAGAGTATGGTAAGGAGAAAAATGTAAGAAGACTGGAAAGGTAGGAGGGGACTAGGTGTTGAAGGGCTTTGAATGCTAAACAAAGCATTTTACATTTGCTCCTGGAGGCAGATCTTGGTTCAGATCCCACCCCTGACTCTACCTGTGTGACCTTGGGCTATTCACTTAACTTTCTTCTGCC
This sequence comes from Notamacropus eugenii, assembly GCF_028372415.1. NCBI lineage: Eukaryota > Metazoa > Chordata > Mammalia > Diprotodontia > Macropodidae > Notamacropus > Notamacropus eugenii. Next base: position 149,215,758 of record NC_092872.1, read on the forward strand.
TCAATTTTCTCATTTACAAAATGAGGACCATTGATTATATGGCTTCTGAGTTATTTTTTAGAACTAAAACTAGGATGATATGCTCTTATATGCTCATCCAAAGCAAAAATACATATTTTCATACATTTTTCATATTGAGAAGGCAGATAATTAAGAGTAATTTCCTCCCATGTCATTAATTACATTCTACGGGCCTTTTTTGCAGAGCAGACTCTTTTCAAGAAATCCTACGATTTGAACACAGCCATTCATAGGATATCACTAATTGGGAAGGAGTCTAGGTCTTCCCCTTCTCCCCACTGTTATGTAGCACCAGGTAGCTCGAGAGGCATCTAGAAAGGGAGAAGGGAGTTGAGCCCCTTGGTGTAGCTTAAAAATAAAAATCCATGCCCTCACCCACAACATCAGTATGTAGAAGAGGAGGAAACTAAGTTAGCTGCCTAGCAACAATATATTTACCCTTTCTTATCCTCATCCCTGGAGATCCATTGTTGCCTTTTGTCTGTGACATCTTCTTTCCATCTTTTCCTTTCCAATGATACCAGCAACAAGGGGCTGGGACAGGGGTGGGATCTTGAGGCTACATGTGGCTCTCTAGGTCCTCAAGTGTAACTCTTTGACTGAATCCAAACTTCACAGAACAATTCCCCTTAATAAAAGGATTTGTTCTGTAAAACTTAGACTCAGTCAAAAGGCTGCACCTGAGGACCTAGGAGGCCACATGTAACCTTGAGGCCCCATTCCCAACCCTGGGCTAGGACATACAGGGTGGCTTATTCAAAGCTCCTCACAGTCTAAGGGATGTTCCACCATATCTGTCTTCCTGAATTTCACAGCCCTCTTTGCTATTACCTCTAAGGAATAAGTTGTTTAAAGATGCTACTCATTTGGAATAAAAATGACATGTATGTAAGAATAAGGAAATTTCATCATAGTGAAAAGAGGTACCTTTGGAGGGTCTGTGAGAAGGCAGAAAAACAAAAGCATTGTTGGTGGAGTAGTGAACTGGTACAACTGTTCACTCAGTTCATCAGCAAACATTTATTAAGCGCCTACTATGTGCCAGAGACTGTATTCTGAAAAACTATTTGCAATCATATTAGAAAAGTCACTAAACTCTTCATACCCTTTGAACCAGGATACCACTACTCAGTACACACACTAAGGAAGTCAAAGACTTCCTTCCAAAGATATATAAATGATTGAATGAACAAATGATAAATAAACAAATAAAGATCCTAGGTTTCAAGTTAAATCATTTGCATAAGCCTGGCCTCATTGGTGGAGAGCATGATGACTCAGGATTGTATGCTTGCCAGCAGAGTGGACAGGAGAGATTTGGAGAAGAGAAACATTCCTTCTTCCTTCAAGAGAGGATCTACACAATTGCAGACTCGCTTCTAGCTCATCCCTGTCTTCCAGTGTCTCAGTCCCATCATTGCCTGTCCAAGGGGGACATGGTTCATGTCCAAAGAAAATGACAATTTGTGTCCTAAGGTATCTGTCCATAACAAGGGGTATGGCCTCAGCTTTATTCAGAAATAAAGTGGCACTGCAGGTAAACACCTTCTTTTATTATAGAAGGGCTTATATCTCATTAAGAAATTCTTCCTCAGTGGATAGACTAATATGAAATTCCTAGGCATAATTCCTTACCGTCAGTTCCTCAGGCATTATTACTTGAGGTCTCGTCATACCTGAGAATTTGGATCATGGAGATATATGGTCAGAAATCTCAAGCATGACTAGAAAAACACCTTGCATTGTCTCACCTGCCTTAACATTAGATGCCTTGATTCTAATTTCAAGCACTCACCGTTCTGCCTGATGTCCTTAAAATGTCTTCATTCTTAAGGTCTGGGTCTACTAATAATAGGAGACCTCTACACTTTTCAATTGCAGATGTAAAACAGTACCACTGACTTGTCTCAGTTCTCATCTTTCTTGTCTCAGTTCTCATCTTTCTTAGAGATCCATACGTGCCAGTATTCATAATAATGGTCATCATTTATACAGTGCTTTACAAATACTCTCTCCTTTTATTTTCACAACAACCCTGGATTAGGTACCATTATTATCTTCATTTTACTAGGCAGACAATAAACTGAGGCAGACAGAGGTTAAGTGACTTGACCAGGGTCACACAGGCAGGCCCATTACTCTATCCACAATGCCACCTATACAAATATTAAAGCAAAGAATAAATGTGCTGTTATTCTATATTGTAGCTACAATGCTTTAATGTCCTTATATCATAAAAACAGCATCCATGACTTTTTCCATGTATCAAAAAATCAATCAATAAACACTTGGTACTCACCTGCTTTGTGCCAGGCACTGTGCTAAGCAATGGGGATTCAAAAAGAGGTAAAAGACAGCCCCTGCCCTCAAGGAGCTAACAACCTAACAGAGGAGACCACATGCAAATTAATATATACAAATCAATTTATATGCAGGATAAATAGGAAATAATAGAGGGAAGGTACTGGTATTAAGAGGGGTTGGGGAAGGCTTCCTATAGAAGGTGGGATTTCAGTTGGTACTTCAAGAAAACCGGGGAGGTCATTAGCATCAACAGGCAATCACAAGGTCATGAGACTTATGAGACCAAGTTTATTGCAAGAGAAATGAACATGCATGTGCAACTCCAAAAGTTCACAGTCCTTACAGAAGCTTACATATTTATGACAGTACAACAAGAGGAGGAGAAGAAAGCAGGGAGGGGTATGTCATGGCATGGGAGGGGAAAGGTGCAGTAACCCCTCCTGAAGGAGAGGAGCAAGACAATGGCAAAAATTTCATTCTTTACCTTTGGGAACTGCTAGACTATGAAGACAGAAGGTCTGCTTAGCTGCAAAGACAGATTGGCTGCAAGACAGATTGGCTGATGCCTGTCCTGCCTCCCATGGACGTACAGGAAATCCAACTTGGGGTGCAAACAATAAATTATGTCAGCTGAAGATGGGAAGGTTCATCCTTGACACATTCGAGGCATCCTGCAAGCTCTGGGTCCAGTGTTTCTGGAAAATATGGCAATTCAAAAAGACAAGTTCCAAGGACCCGTTAACAGTTCTTAACAGTAGTCAGAGCAGAGGAGGGAGAGCATTCCAGGCATGAGGGTCAGCAAGGAACCCAGAGCTGGAGTTTCTTGGTTGCGGAACATCAAGGAAACCAATGTCACTGGAACAGAGTATGTGCTAAGGAGTAAAGTGTAAGAAGATTGGAAAGGGGCTAGGTTATGGTAGACTTTGAGCATCCAACAGTGCATTTTATATTTGCTCCTGGAGGCCATAGGGAGCCACGAGTTATTGAGTGGGGAGTGGGGGGCAACATGATTGAACATGCACTTCAGGAAAATTACTTTGGTGGCTGATTGGTAAATGGATTGGAGTGGGGAGAGTCTTGAGGCAGGCAAACCCACCAACAACTCTTGCAGTAGTCCAGGTCTGAGTGATGAGGGCCATACTAGAGTGGTAGCAGTACCAGAGAAGAGAAGGGGACATTTTCAAGAAACATTGCAAAGGTGAAATTGGTGAACCTTGGCAACAAATTGGATACAGGGTGGCAAATATCAAAAGAATGCAGGATAACTTCTAGGATGAGAGCCTGGAGAACAACATATAACCATTAATTATGAATATAATAGCATTCAGACTTTTAATAAATTCAGCAATGCCGCTCATATTGCTAACCTATGACAACACCTATTCAATTGCAAAAGACTAGGTAAGGAAACAGACAGGAGCAGTAGAAACAGTAGGAGGTTTCACAGTCAGGGGGAAAAAACCAGACTAAGAAAAATCCTGCCTTTCTGAACCACTCTTAGAAAACCAGAAAGCATATTAATTTAGCCTGTACCCAGCAGTTTCAAAACAAAACAAAACAAAAAACCTGTTCCAATTTAAAGTCACTCAAGGCCAGCAAAAGCATAAACAAACCTCAAGAAATAGGGCTCTTAGAATTGAAACCTATGGCTTTGAGAGCCCTCAGGACTGATTGCCTGCTTTACCCAGGGCAATTCAGGTTGAAGTTACTTGATATCACCAATCAGAACACAAAATGGGCCACCCTTGAAACACAATACCACAGAACCTCAGAACCAGGGCTAAAAAGAAAATTCTGAGGTTTTTTTTTTTTAATCAAAAGCAATTTCTTGCAAAACAAGCCACCAGCACTATTCTCATATTCTTATGGATGATGGAGTCCCATATGTATGTGTCCATTTGGAAACAGCATGAATAGATATCTCTGGCCATTCCCCTTAAGTCAGGAATCAAAGTCTCCCTTGAGAAGAAAGAGAAAGGGTCCATCAGTTAGGAAATATATGAACTAAGTATGTTAGATAAATAAATAATATGTTAGATAAATAGATAACTAAGTATCTAGGGCAGCTCAGTGGTACAAGGGATAGAGCACTTGGCTTGGAGTCAAGAAGATCTGGTCTCAGTCACTAGCCGTGTGACCCTGGGCAGGTCACAAGCCTGTTTGCTTTGGTTTCCTTGTCTATAAAATGAGCTGGAGAAGGAAATGGCAAACACTCCAGTACCTTTGCCAAGAAAACCCCAAATGGGGACATGAAAAGTCAGACATATCTGAAGGATGGTATATTAATGTAATTTCAGAGAAAATTGGGAAGAATTATAGCAACTGAAACAAAGGAAATTCTCCAGAATAAAAAAAACACGACACTGATTACAGAATGGAAAGTTATTTGTCCGTCATTTTCCAATAGGCTCACTTACATCATGGGGTGATGATATCTTGACTTGCACATGAATTGGATGCAAGTGAGGCAGAATTGCACAAAGTTGTCAGCCTCACTCTCTCTTCTGGAGTCATCAAAGTCCAGTGGCAAGACAAAAGTCAGTATGACTGGTGGTGGCATGGGATGCAGTGGGTGACCTTGGCTACTCCAATGTCTGACCAAGCTCTAAGCCCTCTACAAAGCCTGTTTCAACCATCTTCATGGTCATTAGAACATATTATTCTCATCTTCCTATTCCATCAGGAACATCTTGCCCACATGCTTGGGGCAGACATCTTCCTAATTCACTGATGAGTTTGCAGCCCATTGATTACCCTGCCCAGATGGTTTACCAGGGTGTCTGCTATGGATGCTATAGCTTCTTGGAGGCACAGAACTGAGTGAAGGTAGACACCAAAAATGGAGGAGCAGCCATGACAAGGGCTTTGCTAGCCTCACACCAGAGGCACTAGTCTTCTCTGAACATCCCATATGTCCCCAAATGGAAAGTGAAACAAGACTGAAAGACATGAAAACTCACCAATCTAGTGACTGATCTTGAGGCAAGAGGGCTGCCAGTGTACTCTGTTCTCAGCAGATAAGTAGTAGACAACAAATAGGTACAGAATGAAACATACAGCATATTTTCAGGCATGGCCAGTGTTTTGGTATGTTTTGTTTAATGACTTTTTCAAGTCAGGTGAACTAGTATTTATTACATGCCAGCTATGTACCAGGGATTATATTAAGTACTACGGATATGAAGAAAGGCAGCTAAGTTGTACAGGGACTAAAAGCACTGGATTTGGAGTCAAGAAAACCTGGGTTCTAATCCTGCCTCCAATACTTACTGTCTGTATCATCCTGCACAAGTCACTTAATCTTTCTAAGCCTTATTTATAAAATGGGGAATAGCTCACTAGGTTGTTGTAAGGGTTAGATGACATAACACATAGGGTGCTTTGTAAACCTTAAAACTATATAAATGCAATTGCTTTTATTGTTTGTTTCATTGTTACAAGAGAATTCTATAGCTTGGGACAAAGGCACTGGCAAGTGACAGCAGTGTTTAAAAATGGATCAATAAAGATTCTGGGAAGATGACAGAGTAGATCAGAAAGCTCCAAAATCTCCAGTTTCCACACAAAAAAATACAGAAGATCACCTCAAAGTGAACATGAAGCAGCCGAACTTAATAAAAATCAGGGTAAAATATTCCTAAGACAACTTGAAAGGACCTCAGAAAAGAGCCTACTTCTAGAGGTGGAGGTTCTGCCCAGTGAAGTGCAAGGCAGACTCTACTGAAACAACAAGCCCTGGGAGAAGCTGGGCACCAGAAACTTTTACCTCACTGACAGTATGGGGGTCAGACAGCTGAGTAGGGGAAGACTGAAAGACCCTTTGATGTTGCAGGACACCAGGCCCTGCTGTATTGACCAGACTTATTACCAGGCTGTGGCTGTGGGTGAGAAGGAGCTAGTACATGCTGGGTGAGTGTGGGAGTGGCCTGGGGGGAAGAAGGGAAACTCTGGTGTTTGTGAACACTTGCAGAAAAGCAAAGTACCTGGCTTCCACTGCAAGGCGGAGGAGGGAACTGAAGTTTGCAGCTGCTGTAGGAACTGCAAAGAGCAAGAGTGTTTGGGAGACCGCTGGCTGGGGGCCCTAGCCATGGCTCAGAGGTAGAAAGGAGTGGCTGAAATTGCGCGCGCACACACACACTCACTCATCTGACAGAGCTAAAAAAATAACAGTCTCATTGGATTTGGCTTAAGGAAGTAATAACATAGACACTCAGTTGGGTATCTTATCCAATAGGAAAGTAGGGGAGAAAGGGATAAGGGAGGGAATGATAGAAGGTAGGACAGATTGGGGGAGGGGTAGTCAGAAGCAAACACTTGAACAAGGATAAGTTCAAAAGAGAAAATAGAATAATGGTGGGCAGTATACAATGGAGGGAAATATAGTCTTTCATACAACGTCTATTACAGAAGTGTTTTGCTTAACTACACATGTATAACCTGTATTGAATTGCTTGCCTTCTCAGTGAGGGTAGGTGGGGGGGGAAGAAGGGAGAGAATTTGGAATTCAAAGTTTTAAAAATAAATGCTAAAAATTTGTTTTATGTGTAACTGGGAAATAAGATACACAGGAAATGAGTTATAGAAATCTATCTTGCTCTTCAAGAAACAAAAGGGGAAGGGGATAAAAAGAGGAGATGATAAAAGAAGGGACAGACGGGGGAAGGGGTAATAAGAATATATGCCATCTCAGGGTGGGTGGGGAGGAAGAGATGAGGAGAAAATTTGAGACTCAAAATCTTGTGGAAATGAATGTTGAAAACTAAAAGTAAATAAATAATTTTTTTTTAAAAAAAGAAAATGACAGTAAGAAGGAATTGAGGCCTGGGGCACCATTCCCTAAAACATCAGGATTAGAGTCAATTCAATACTAAGCTGCTAAACAATAAAATAAAACAAAATAAAAAATAAAAGTGAGTAAGACAAGGAGAAAGAACCACAGGCAGCTTTTATGGGGATAGAAAAGATCTGGGTTCATATTCAGAAGAAGAGAGTGAAGTTAAAAAAAAACATTCCTAATTCAAAGAAAAATGTCAAATGGTCACAGGCCCAGAAAGAGTTCTTGGAAGAACTTAAAAAGGACTTCCAAAATCAAATAAGAGAGATTGAGAAAAAAATTAGGAAAAAATAAGAGCAATACAAGACAATCAAGAAAATTATGAAAAGAAAATCATCCAATTGACTTTCAATTGAGATCCAAAAACTTAAGGAAGAAAATAACTCCTTGAAAACTAGAATTTGGCAAGGAGAAGCTAATGACATTATAAGACACTAAAAAATAATTTAAAAAAATCAAAAGAATGAAAAAATAAGAGAGAATGTAAAAAACAACTGATTTGGAGAACAGATTGAGGAGAGACAATAAGAATTGTTGGACTACCTGAAAGTTGTAATCAAAAAGAGTTTTGAGATAATATTACAAGTAATAGAAAATTGTCCTGAAATTTTAGAAGAGGGTAAAGGAGAAATAAAAAAAAATCTACCAATCACCACCTAAAAAAAGATCCCAGGAAGAAAACTTACAGGAATATTGTAACCAAGCTTCAAAGCTCCCAGGTTAAGGAGAAAATATTACAAGCATCAAGAAAAGAACAACCTAAATATTGTGGAGCCACAATCAGGATCACACCAGACCTAGCAACTTCTACATTAAAAGACTGAAGGTATTGAAACATAATATTTCAAAGAGCAAAAGAACTGGAGTTGCAACCAAAAATAACTTACCCAGCAAAATTGAGTATAATCCTGAATGGGGAAAAATCCCCCCAAAATGGACATTCAGTGAACTGAAAGACTTTCAGGTATTTGTGACAAATAAACGAGAATTCAGTGGAAATTTTAACATACAAGATTCAGGAAAATCACAAGGCAAACCTTAAAGACCAATTATAAGGGACTCAATAAGGTCAAACTGTTTACTTCTTATATGTGAAAATGTTATCAGTACTCTTATCATCACTATTTGGGTAATTTGAAAGAAAGGTCTGAGCTGAGCTGAGTATGATGGGTTGATTCTAAGAAAAATAAAACTGGGTAGGGAGAGGTAAAAAGGAGCAATTATGTCATACAAATGAGGCATGAAAGGATTGTGTTCATCCTTTGTTTTCGAAGAGGACCATGACATCAGAGAAAAGATGACATGACTTGCACTTGACTTTGTTTTGAGTGAGGGAAGGCTGTGCAAGGTCATCAACCTCACTTTCTCCTCCAGAGCCATCTGAATCCAGTGACCAGATATTCATCAGGATTACTGGAGACAGCGTAGGATGCAATGGGAGATGTTCGCCTTTTAGGCTAAGGCCTTTTCAGGTACTCACTTAAAGTGAGGTAAAGTCCATTCAGTGAATAGGCCTCTTTAAAAGTCAAGGGGGGTGACTCCTTTAATAGAAAGGAAAAAATATAAATAGATAAATCACACTTGGAGGGGCTTGAACCTTAGGGTTGTTGTTTCCAAGAGAAACTGTTACTATTGACATTCACTGTAAGGCAAGAGGGTTCAAAAACAGCTATTGAATGGAGGTTGTACAGAAACCCATTGTTGTTCAACCCATGGGCTTCAAAGTGCATGGGGTCTAAGGTTTTAGATGAGACAGGAAAGAAAGAAAGGAAGGGAAGGGAAGGAATCTAGCCAATGTACCTCAAGTTAACTGGATAGCTTCTGACCATCAAAATTTACCTTCTTTTGGAGAGGAGAAGGAAAGGGAGAGGACTAGGTTGAGAGAGAGGATGAGCTGAGTTACCCAGCTAGCTGGGTCCCCATTTAGGCAGCTCGTTCTACTCACAGGTTGTGTTCATCCTTCCTTTTCAAAGAGGACCATGACATCAGAGAAATGATGACCTGACTTGCTCTTGACTATGTTTTGAGTGATAGAGGGCTGTGCAAGGTCACCAGCCTCACTTCTCCGCTGCATGAAAGGAAGAGCTGATGTAGAAGAAGCAAGGTACCCACCTGGTACTTTACTTTTATGGGAACTGGGTTAAAGAGGGAGCAAAATATAAATATAGGCAGGTATAAAAATCTCCTAAATTTATAGAAATAAGAGAGGGAGAGAATACGGTAAGAGAAGGCCTTTTAAAAGGTATGTAGATTAAGAATTAGGAGGATGAATTCGATAACCTAAATGAGATGGATGAATATTTTAAAAAATACAAATTGCCCAGATTAACAGAAGAGGAAGTTGAATACTTAAACAACCCCATCTCAGAAAAAAGAAATTGAACAAGCCATCAATGAACTCCCTAGGAAAAAATCTCCAGGGCCAGATGGATTCACAAGTGAATTCTATCAAACATTTAAAGAACAGTTAATTCCAATTCTTCATACACTATTTTTGAAAATTGGGGAAGAAGGAGTCCTCCGAAATTCTTTCTATAATACAAATATGGTTTTGATACCCAAACCAGGAAGAGACAAAACAGAGAAAGAAAATTATAGACCAATTTCCCTAATGAATATAGATGCAAAAATTTTAAATAAGATTTTAGCAAAACAAATACAGCATCTTATCACGAGATTAATACATTATGATCAGGTAGGATTCATACCAGGACTACAAGGCTGGTTCAATATTAGGAAAACTATTAGCATTATCGATCACATCAACAACAAAGCTAACAAAAACCACATGATTATCTCAATAGATGCAGAAAAAGCTTTTGACAAAATACAACACCCATTCCTACTAAAAACACTGGAGAACATAGCAATAAAGGGAACTTTCCATAAAATAATAAGCAGTATCTATCTAAAACCTTCAGCAAGCATTATATGCAATGGGGATAAGCTAGATGCATTCCCAATAAGATCAGGGGTGAAACAAGGTTGTCCATTATCACCACTATTATTCAATATGGTACTAGAAATGTTAGCTGTAGCAATTAGACAAGATAAAGATATTCAAGGAATAAGAATAGCCAAAGAAGAAACTAAGTTATCACTCTTTCAGATGATATGATGATTTACCTAGAGAATCCCAGAGATTCAAGTAAAAAATTACTTGAATTAATAAACAACTTTGGCAAAGTTGCAGGTTACAAAATAAACCCACACAAATCTTCTGCGTTCCTATATATTAGCAACAAAGTCCAACAGCAAGAGATAGAAAGAGAAATCCCATTTAAAGCTAGGGTAGACAGTATAAAATACTTAGGAGTCTACCTGCCAAAACAAACCCAGGGATTATATGAACACAATTACAAGACACTTTTTGCACAAATAAAGTCAGATTTAAGTAAGTGGAAAAACATTAGTTGCTCATGGGTAGGCCGTGCTAATATAATAAAAATGACAATTCTACCTAAATTAATATACTTATTTAGTGCCATACCAATTAAACTATCAGACAATTACTTTCTAGAGCTGGATAAAATAATACCAAAATTCATTTGGAAAAACAAAAGGTCCAGAATATAAAAGGGACTAATGAAAAGAAATGCTTGGGAAGGTGGCCTAGTGCTACCAGACCTCAAACTGTACTATAAAGCAGCAATTATCAAAACCACTTGGTATTGGCTAAGAAACAGAGAGGTAGACAAGTGGAATAGACTCAAGATGCAGTAGGCAAGGAATATAGCAACCTTCTGTTTGATAAACCCAAGGACCCCAGCTTCTGGGATAAGAACTCATTGTTTGACAAAAATTGCTGGGAAAACTGGATAACAGTGTGGCAGAAATTAGGCATAGACCCATACCTGACACCGTACACAAGAATAAAGTCCAAATGGGTACATGATTTAGGTATAAAGATTGATACCATGAATAAACTGGAGAAGCAAGGAATAGTGTATTTATCAGATCTATGGAGAAAGGAAGAATTCTTTACTAAAGGAGAGATAGAAAGCATTATGAAATGCAAAATGGATAACTTTGATTACATTAAACTGAGAAGTTTTTGCACAACCAAACCCAATGCAACCAAAATCCAGAGGGATGTAGTAAATTGGGAAAGAATTTTTACAGCTAAGCTCGGGGATAAAGGCCTCATTTCTAGAATATATAGAGAACTGACCCAAATGTATAATCATGCAAGTCATTCCCCAATTGATAAATGGTCAAAGGATATGAACAGGCAATTTTCAGAGGAAGAAATTAAAGCTATCTATAATCATATGAAAAAATGCTCTAAATCACTATTGATTAGAGAGATGCAAATCAAAACAACTCTGAGGTACCACATCACACCTATAAGATTGGCAAACATGACAGAACAAGAAAATGATAAATGCTGGAGAGGATGTGGGAGAGTTGGAACACTAATTCATTGTTGGTGGAGCTGCAAGCGCATCCAACCATTCTGGAGAGCAATTTGGAACTATGCCCAAAGGGCTACAAAAATGTGCATACCCTTTGACCCAGCAATATCACTACTAGGACTATATCCCCAAGAGATCATAAAAATGGGAAAGGGTCCCACATGTACAAAAATATTTATAGCAGCACTCTATGTAGTTGCCAAAAACTGGAAGTCAAGGGGATGTCCATCAATTGGGGAATGGCTGAATAAATTATGGTATATGAATGTAATGGAGTACTATTGTGCCATAAGAAATGATGAACAAGAAGACTTCAGAGAGGCCTGGAAGGACTTATGTGACCTGATGCTGAGTGAAAGGAGCAGAACCAGGAGAACTTTGTGCACAGCAACGACCACAGTGTGTGAGTTTTTTCTGGTAGACTTGGATTTTTGTAATAACGCAAAAACTTCTTATAAAAAAAAAAATCCCAAAGGTGGTTCTCAAGGCAAAATGCCTTCCACACTCAGAGAAAGAAATATGGAAGTCACTCACAAAATGTAGCAGATCATGTTTGTGTATGTGTATGTGTTTGTGTATCATGTTCTGATTTGTTATACGATTTCTTTCATTTATTTTAGTCTGACTACATAGCATGACTATAGTGAAAATATACTCAAGAGGAAAGTATATGTAGAATCTATACAGAATTGTATGCAGTAGTGGGGAGGGAGGGGGGTAGTAGGGGGTAGGTGGGGGGTGATAAAATCTCAATTGTATGGCAGTGATTGTTAAACATTAAAAAATAAAAAAAAAAGAATTAGGAGGATGGGAGGAGAGGATAAGGGAGAGATTCCTAGAGAGGTAGATAAATTAGGAATAGGAAGGCAATATAATGATTAAAGGAAAGTTAGACCTATGAGGAGGGATAGGGTAAACCGATGGGAAAGATAAATAGTGAGGAAAAATAGGACAGAGGGAAATATACAACTAGAAACTGTAACTTTGAATGTGAATGGGATGAATTTACCTATAAAATGGACAGTAGAATGGATTATAAATCAGAATCTGACAATATGTTGTTTGCAAAATAAACACCATTAAAAATGAGAGATACACAGAGTTAAAATAAAAGACTGGAGTAGAATTTTTTATGCTTCAGCTAATGTAGAAAGAGCATGGGTAGTAATCATGATCTCAGACAAAGTTACAGCTAAAATAGATTTAATTAAAAGAGATTAACAGAGAAACTATGCTGTTTCATCAATATTATTCAATATTGTTCTTAAAATGCTAGCAATAGCACTAATAGAACAAAAAGAAATTGAAGGAATTAGAATGGGAAATGAAATAGTAAATGATCTCTTTTTGCAGATAATATAATAATATATTTGGAAAATCCAAAAGGTTCAACTAAAAATTTATTGAAAAAATTTATTTTAGCAAAGCAGTAAGATGTAAAATAAACCCACACAAACCATCAGCATTTTTGTATATCACCAACAAAATCCTGCAAGAAGAGATAACAAGAGACACCCCATGTAAAATGAATGTAAACAGTATAAAATACCTGAGAGTATTATCTGTCAAAAAAAGACCCAGGAACTACATGAGCATAATTATAAAACACTCTTTATACAAATAGTCAGATTTAAATGATTGGAGAAATATTAATTGTTTGTGGGTAGGCAAAGCCAATATTAGAAAAATGACAATTTTATTTAACTAATCTATTTATTTACTGCCATCCCAATTAAATTGCTAAAAAATTATTTTGCTGAGTTTGAAAAAAAATAACAAAATTCAACAAACAAAAGGTCAAGAATTTTTTAAAAGAAACTAATGAAAAGAATGTTAAGAGGGCAGCTCTCAAACCAGATCTCAAACTATACTAACAGGCAATAAATATCAAAACTATCTGATATCTTCTACAACATAGAAAGATAGATTAGTGGAACTGAATAGACATGCAATACATAGTTCTAAAGGTTTATAGTAACCTTGTCTTGACAAATGTAAATATTTATGTTTGGGGAATAAGAATTTTATTATTTGGTAAAAATTGTTGGGAAAGCTGGAAAGCAGTGTGGCAGAAATTGGGCATAGACTAATATTTTAAACCATGTACCAAGATAAGGTCAAAATGGATACATGACCTAGTTATAAATGGAGATATAAGAAAATTAGAAGAACATGGAGTATATTACTTATCAGACTCATGGATAGGAGAACAATTTATGAATAAAAAATAGAGAGCAGTGTGACATATAAAATAGATAATTTTAATTATATTAAATTTCAAAAGTTTTTGTTCAAGTAAAACTTATGTAGTCAAGATTAGAAGGAAAGCAGGAAGCTGAAAGAAAAAATTGCATAATCTCGCGATAAAGATCTCATTTCTGAAATATATGATGATGTCAGATTTATAAGAATACAAGTCACTTCCCAATTAATAAATGGTCAAAGGAGATGAACAGGAAGGTTTTGGATGGAGAAATCAAAATTACATATAGTCATATGAAAAAATGTACTAAATCATCATTGATTAAAGAAATGTAAATTAAAACAACTTTGAGATATCATCTTATACCTATCAGATTGGCTAAAATGATAGATGTCCTTCAATTGGGGAATGATTAACTAAGTTGTGGTATATGATTGTGACAGAATACTACTGGACTAAAAGAAATGATGAGCTGGTTGAGTTTAGGAAAACATGGAAAGACTTGCATGAAAAAAAGGAAAAGTGCCCCAAGAGAACCATGTACATAGTAATAGAGATATTGTCATAAGAAAAACTTTGAATGACTAATTCATTTTGAGTATCATAAATCAACTATTAAGGACCTATGAAGGAAGATGCTAGCCACCTCCAGAGAAAGAACTGATAAATAGAAGTATTTATACTATGGTTTTACATATATATGTGCGTACATATATATGTATATATTATATATATGCATACATATATAATCATGTTTAATTGTAGCCTTCTCTAGAGCAGTGTAAGGAGGAAGGGAAAAAAAAAAGTAAATAGCGCCAACAGCAGAGAAGAAAAGAAAAGTTAGAAGCACAGAGAATTTAGGTAGCTTTGAAAACAATTTGTAGTATTTATTACATAATTTTTTCAAAAAAAAAGTAAACTGTCTGAAATGGAAATTCATGGTTTTCTATTGAATCTTCTCTTTACATTCTGTTGTATACATGGAAATATTCTTTTTCCCCACTTTCTGCATTCAAGTTTTAAATGAATATAAAAGATTTAACCCGCCAATAAAATATTATTAAAAAACTTCATCTAAATGTCAGTTTTAACTACTTAGGTAAGTCAAGTTAGGGAGCCAATTCAGTTATTAAAAATGGTCCAAGGTAAGTTACAGGGGACAAAGTCTAGTTTTGTTTCGTATTCCATGAAATGAACAAATAATGTTTGCCTACTACCTCCTCTTGAAACTGAATGTGCTTCCCACTGCTGTATTATTCTGTAGAGCCCTTTGCTCCAGTGCAGAACTGGGGGGTGGGGTGGGGGGTGTTGGCAATGATACTTGGAGAATAAAGAGCTCTTCCCAAGAATTCTTCTTGGAGTAAATTATTTTTGTTTGGCCAGGAAATAAACCTGAGATAGATGTACTGGTTTGGAGCAATACTAAGTAATGTATGTATCTGTTATGAAGATATGAAGATATTTCACCTTCTACTATAATTATACATTCTCGAGTCTCATAATTTCCATGTGCAGTAAGAAATGGAAGTTTGATTCTCCTTGCCTAGAAGATAGAGTACTAGGGGACAATAGGCTTGGACTCTTACTATTGGTCAATAGAATGACTGTAAAGTGACCCTACAAAATAGAAATGAAAGAGACAGAGAGAGACGGTGAGAGAGAGAGAGGGAGAGAGAGAGAGAGAGACAGAGAAGAGACAGAGACAGAATGCGAATTGTTGAGGAGAAGGATAAGTACTGTGAGTTTCGAGGAATCATCTCCCCAAATAAAGAAACCTAGGATGCCAAAGAAACTACCCTATGAGATTGTGTTAATAGAGACTCAGGATTGTCTTCCAGGAACAAACCTGATCCTTGTCAATTTCTTTGACTCTCAGGCTTTTTACACTTCCCCCCCATTTCCTTTTGTCACAGAATCCCACTGATTTATTGAGCACTGTAATTGGGCTTAAAATGGGACCATGAAAACCCAAGCCATGTCCTAAGAAGGCAAAACTGCTACCAGCCCAGTCTTCCTTAGTACATAATAAAAAAAAATTGCTTTTCCTTTTAGTTTGGCTACTCAAGCTATTTGACCCATACCCTTGTGGACCTGGTGGTGGCTAAGTTTCTCCCTGGCCTCTCAAGGAACCCAGGCTAGGAAACTCCTACAACAGAATTATTAGGATAATGAAGGAAGGACTTAGCTTAATAATGAACATATGAATCCAATACACATTGAGACCTCTCAAGCAAGTGTACAACCAGGGGAAATTCCTGGTTCTATCTAATCATAAAAATCTGTTGAAATGACTTCTGAATATTCAAAGTAGAATTTTTAACAATAATCATAATTATTCCTGGGGGAGAAAAAGGAAAAAATGGGTTATTTCTCTGATCACAAGCAAAGTTTTCAATGCACCTCTGCCCACAGAGAAATTATGGATCCACTCATCTGCTCCATCCACCAGAAGAGTAGAAAGGACAAGGAGAAAGTTCTGCTTCTCTTTCCAACCTACAGGGAAAAAAGACAGAAAGAAATAACCCTGGAGCAGAGTCAAATCTTCTTACTCAACCCAAAGGTAAAGGTCAGGAAGACCCTAGAAGACTAGGATCATGAAGCCATGATCACTACTGCTAATCAAGTTGGATCACATACTCCTGATCATGTTCACTCAAAGGGTCCCAAGATTCATCCTCAGTTCCCAGCTCTGAGACACAGAAAGCAATGTCTAATCTATATTCTGTGCTTTGCTAGCACTGAAAGTCAACAGAGAGGGTGGTTTCTTTTCCAAGTATGAGGATGCGAATCCATATCAATTAATTGTGTAGGCTCAGCATCTCTATTAGATCAATCTTTTAATCAAAGTTAAACATGAATAAGCCCTTAATTGATTTGAAAGGATTGTAGGGGCTTTGAGTCATGGGGTAAAAGCAAGTGATGCCCCATAAGAAATATCTCATAATTGGTTGCACAGGGTCAGTCATTCCCCTTAAGGCTATTTTGGGTAGAATAGCAAGCCAGTCTGCAGGTGCAAGTGTTCAAGGAATGAAATAGTCAAGGAGTGACTCAGGAGTGCTTTGAGGAGGAGGGCCTTTAAACTTGTACCATAGAGCAATAGGAGAGCAGGGGGAAATGAGCCAGTGTTGCTATCTCCTATCCACTGCCCATGTCATCAGTGAGACTGGATCCATAGGAGACAAAATATCCAATAAAAAGCCAAGAAGAATACATCAAGGACAAGCAAGGAAATATGCAGATACAGAAAAATACTGACCTGAAAATACTAATTAACTTCAGGCAGTATAATTCCTTGTACCACAGAAGAATGCTGGCTATGAACTTTGAAAGGACTTGAAGTAACCTATAGTTCTGAGTTTTACCTTTGCACGTATAGTTTCTCTATAATTGGAGTCCTATAGCTAGAACTCTCTCATACACCTGTATGTACTTGAGGAAGAGTATGCCCCAGATTTGGGTGAAGGTGGGAATGGAATATTTTGTACCATCTATTCTTACTATAACACATGAGTAAATACCTCTTACTAAAAATTAATTGACTTCTACTGGCAGATTGAAATGGGGAGTACAGTGGTGGGGGCTTATAATGGAAATAATGAAAAGCTCAGCAACCCTAAGGATTACCTCTAGAACCAAGAAGGAAGCAGTAGTAAGCTGCCTTCTGTGTGTTCTATACTCCCATACACAAGTGGGAATTGAGAAAGTCACCATGGATACACCTAGAAGAATTCAGTTTTGAATAAAAGCCACTGTGACCCATAAAAAAACAGAAAGCTACCTCCTTAGACCAGTCCATATGACATATTGGGACTCACAGATATAAATCAAGGGGGCCTGTCAGATTCATAAGGAAAGTTGTCTTGCCCATTTTCCCATACTCTATTAGCCAAACCAGAGGAAGGGAAGACAGGTTATTTTATGCCTCCTGTCCCCAAGTCAAAAAAACTGAAAGGTAACTTGATCTCAGTCATTAACTGAGCTTACCAGTGTTGGCTGAGCAAGCAACCTTGTAACAGTGCTCCCTGCTAGAGGGTGAATGATAACCATTGTCATGTCTACAACATTATGACTACACAGGCAAGTTCCTAACATACCAAGTCAAAGGACCATCTCCAGTCATCCTGATGAATATCTGGTCACTAGACCCACATGGCTCAGGAAGAGAAAGTGAGGCTGGTGACCTGCATAGCTCTCCCTCACTCAAAACAAAGTTCAGTATAAGTCATGTCATCATTTCTCTGATGTCATGGTCTTCTTTGAAAATGAAGGACAACAACAACTTAGTCAATGTAGAAAAGTATCTTGTGTTTTGGATTTTTTATACAGGATGTGATTAGTATAGAAATGACACGTCTTCCCTTTGCAAGCTACTCTTCTGCCATTGTCATCCCTTTATACTTATAGCTTCAGTCTAAGACCTGGAGTTACATTGTTTGATTATCTGTTACCTTCTGGGAATAACTGCCTGTTGATGTTGTTCATAGCAGTCTGATGTTGTTAGTAGTGTTAAATGCCAGTAGATTTTTAATCAATTGCTGAAAGATTGAGGAGAATGTGTAAATCTGATCTTAATTACATATTTTCTAAGTCTAGTCCTTCTAAATCAAGGTTCTTAACCGAGGGTCTGTGATCTTTAAATATCTATATGTATGTATGTATATATATATATATATATATATATATATATATATATATATATATATATATATATATATATATAAAACTTTAAAATGAGGGGATTGAACTACATAACTTGTGAGGTCCTTTCCCAGCCCTCCTGTCCTACAGTCTCTCCCTAATGGCTGGACGGTTCCTCCCAAAACCTTTTTAAGAATGATGCTCAGGCCAGCAACATCTTCATTCTTCTCCAGGCTGTACTCCTGACTCTCTGAAATTTCTCTGCCAAAACCCTGGAAGTGGAAACTCCATCCCTGAGTACCTTCTCTGCCCCTGTAGTCTCTCCCTATGATTGACTAACTTCTCACAGAATGTTTTTACTAAGGAAGAAGCCCAGGCCAGTCATACTTTCATATCTCTTTAGGTTACACTCCTGACTCTCTGGATTTTATCTATCATACCCCCTTTCCCAAGGTACCTTCATCTCCCTTGGACTTTTCAGCTTCCTTTCATGTGCTATCTTGCCCCATTAATGTAAGCTCCTTGAGGGTAAGGACTTTTTTCTACTTTTACTTGTATCTTTTACTTCTATTTCTATTTCTTTCTACTTATGTTTGTATATTCCCAGCACTCAGCACAGTGTTTGGCACAAAGTAAGTACTTAAGAAATACTTCTTGACTTGACATAGAGTTTATCCATATGTTGTCTCACCTTCTTTGGTCACACATGAGCTTTAACCATTTCTGTGACTTAGGATCGTGGACTTAGATTGGGAAAGGATCCTGGAAGCCATGTGTATCCAGCTTCCTCATTTTGGAGATGAGGAAAATCAGACTGTGAGATATTAAGGGGGTCAGCCAGGGTCATACATCTGAAGTCACAGTGTCTGAGACAGATTTTTGAACTCACTCTGAATACAGTACCCTAACCCAGCATTCCACTTAGTTGCCTAAAGAGGTTATTATTGGCAGTATGCTGCACTGCGTCTATGCCTACCATGTGCCTTACTATTACCATTTGGGTTACTTTCAGTTTTAATTCTGAATTCTACAGAAATGATGGTTTTTCATGATGTATAGTCATAGAGCATCATTGCCGGCATTCATTGGGACACTACACAGTTTCCCAAATATGAACCAGTTAAGGCTCCTACTCTTATTCTATGTTGCTTCAGTATACACACACTTCTTATAATTGGCTCCAATCGTCTAGTTAGCTTTCAGCCAAGGAAACCATTTCAATCTTGGAATTGCTGGTAATGTGGCAAAGTTTACTTTAGTTACTATCCTCAGAGAAAAAAATTCATTGATGTTTACAGGGATTTAGAAAACTGCTAGCAAGTCTTACATGTTTCTTCAAAAAGCAGGTAGAAAGCACTAAGACAGTGACAGTTATTCTGTCCTCTCTTGCTCCTCTCTTCTCCCTAATTCTCCCCAACACCACATGTAAAGGACTCTCCCTCCTGCCCCACAATTGGACCAGAATGCCATCTGTGCTGGGTGCTACTATAGCCAGTTTTTTTCTCCAGAAGAGGCCTTGAAGTTCTTCTTCTAATGCATAATTGATGCACAATAAAGAAAACTCAAGTGTATCACTACTTACATATTACTGTTTACTCAGGTAACTGATAGGACAGCAAAGCATGAGATTATGGGTGCAATCCTCAAGCCTTTCATGTTCATACAAGTTCCTAGAGTGTGCAATACAAACCTAAACAGAGCTTAGCTCTCCCCACACAGCCATCACAGTCCATCTTCTCATTCTCTTCCCTCCTTCTCCCAGCTCTCTTCAACCATTATCACTGTAAAAACTATCTCTTTCCACCCCTGTCTGGGAAGAAATGTGGAATGATTGCTTAGGTTGAAAATGTATCCTACACAATGAATCATGGCACCCTAACATTTAATTCCACTTACCAGAGAAAATAGAAGGAGCCAATAGTGGTCCTTAGATTGGGAGAATTGACAGGAGTCATCTAGCATCCTCTCTCTCATTCATTACAATTTAATTCAATTCAATTCAATTCACTTCCAAGGGTGGAATTACCTTGGAGTCAGGAAGACCTTGGTCCACATCCTATCTCTGACACATAATGACTGGCTAAATTATTTAACCTATCAGTGTCCTAGGCAACTTTTGAAGACTAGAAGTTACAGATGAGTTGCCCACCTGTATCAGATTACCTGCATCAATTTCCAACCTCATATGTAGGCAATAACATTTCTGGACCAAAAGCAAAACAAAAAACCAAGGTACTAGGTAAGGTTCTAGGGTATTATACAAGGATAAAACAAAAAAGTTCCTGCTCACTAGGAACTTGCATTCTAAGTCAACAAGCATTTATTAAATATTTACTGCTTAATATATGCCAGGCAACTGTGCTAAGTACTGGGAATACAAATCCAAGCAAAATTAAAGATAATTCCTGCCTTCAAGGAGTTTATACTCTAATGGGGGCAAACAGCATATAAAAGGAAATTGAAAGGGATCGGGAGGAGGGAGAGAAGGTATTGAATGTAGTCTGGAGAGGAAAGAAGGTATGGCTTGGAGACAGAACATTTACAAAGAGAAGTAAATCTAAGAAGATTTGAGGAGATTGTAAGCCCTAACAAAGGGGAAGCAGGAGGGCTATCCTTAGGAGGTTGCATTTGAAGTGAATTGTCATAACCAGGATAGATAGTCTTGAAATGAAACAACCATTGCTCATGTTTCCAACAGTCTACAGGAAGCCAATTCTTTTAGTATACAACGAGCAGCTGTCATGTGTGTATCCTCCAGCTCTGTAGAGAATACAAAAGAAGCTTTAAGCCATCTGGTCCAAGGAGTTAAGACCCAAAGCCATACATGTAGCCATTAGCACAGGGCCTGACATACAGTAGTCACTTGTTGACTGAAACAAGTAGAGTATAATAGAAGGTGGTATATAGCCAAGTGCTGAAAGAATTCAGTCAGGAGAGATCATTGAGGATATCTTCAGAAATTTGATCCAGGTGCAACTCCAGATGTGTCTTCCTTGGTCCCCAAGTATGAATTTGCCAATAAGGATAGTTTCTATCAAAGACCCGTGGAAATTGCTTTCTCCACACCTGCTTCCTCCTTGAACAGTTGTTAGGCTTTGCCTCACAATAGAGGCACAATAAATTCTTCTTGCACTGAACTGAATTCCTCCTATGGGCAACATGTCTTTGCTGCCCTGTAAAATCCAGACACCTGTTTGTTAGTCATTTGACCCGGTGAGAAACACACCAGGAAGCCAGGGTCAGTAAAAGGAAAGAAAACTGCGTGGAATGGAGTTTGCCTGGTAGTGAGTAGGGAGGCAAGTTTGTAAAAGCAATCCTGAGGCACCCAGGAGTGATCTAGAAACACTTTAAGCATAGTAAGGTAGGTGGTACTGAGTGAGGGGCAGGGTTGGAGCATAAAGAGGAGAGTAAATAAAACAAGTAGGAAATTTTTGTGATTGAGCTGATTGTGATCTGAATTGACATCATAGATTCAATACATTAGCTACTGTAACTGCTTTAGCGAGAATTTGCTGACAGTGACAGAATGATGGCAGGCTATGTAGGATGTGACAGGCAAAAATCATGATTTTATTCAAAGCTGATACTATTGACAAGGCAAATTTATATATACATATGTAAGCATGGCCCATAAGACCAGTGAGATATCCCCTGGAGATCACAGACCTGATTTAAGGAAGAACAGAGGGCAAGTGCAACATTCTTCAGGAGGACAAAATAAAAATATGCAGCAGATGTAACTTCACACGTTTGTTGTGTTGGTTGGTTTTACTGCTCTTTCCCCCCACCTCTTTATAAAAAATCTTCCTTATAAGGGCTTGGAGTTTGGGTAGGGGAGGGAAAGAAAGGGAGGAATAAGTTTTAAAATAAGGTCAACGTAAAAATAGTTTGTATCAATAAAAATAAGATTTTTAGGTATATATATATATATCCAAAAGAAATTCCAGAACTGGTTTGTAGGTGAAATCTTTTCCCCAAAGCAGGGCTTACAATGATTGGTACTTTTTTAATCCCACAGGAAAAAAAACAACAAGGAACCTGACTTTTTACTTTTGAAGAAACAGGAGCATTGTCAGAGGTGGGAAGGCTGGGGAAACACCACCCAGGGTCCAGACATCTGAAAAAGAACTATGACCATAAATATTTTGATGTGGATAGTATTTCAAGTGTATTCTACCCTGTGGGCTTGCAGGTGAGTCTGGAAACCTTCCCTGGGCTTTTGCTAGCAGGCTTTCCTGATGTACCCATTAGATGATGGCATGAATTGCTTACTAAATTTCTATTTAATTTGCATCTTAATGTCCTATCATTAGGGTATAAATATAGACATA
Organism: Notamacropus eugenii; assembly: GCF_028372415.1. Classification (NCBI taxonomy): domain Eukaryota; kingdom Metazoa; phylum Chordata; class Mammalia; order Diprotodontia; family Macropodidae; genus Notamacropus; species Notamacropus eugenii. The sequence continues at coordinate 149,238,504 of NC_092872.1, forward strand.
GGAAATAAAGTAATTTAGAGACTCTCCTGAGTATTGCCTAAGTTCTGACTAATCACAAAGCTGTGGCCTGGAGAATTGGATTTAAAGGCTATGCAAGTCTAAGAGAGGCAAAATGGTCAAGTGGATAGAGAGCTACATCCAGAGAACTGAGCTCATAAGCCTCCTCTGACTAGCCTCTCTGATCTTCAGTTTCCCCATCTGTAAAATGAGGATAATACTGCATAGTGCCCACCTCACAGGGTTCTTGTGGAGGATCAAATGAAATACTATAGGTACGGTACTTCATCGCTTTTAAAGTTGTCTATGAATATGAATTATTATTGAATAGTCTGTCATTATATATATATATAGCCATGTGACATTAATAAAATTCAATAGAAACTAGTGATTAGTTATGGTTGTATATAATGGTTTATTATCAATTTAATTGGGTCTCTCTTTTCTACTTAGTTTACTCACTCTTTTGTATCAGTTATGAAATTTTACACAATTTATATGAAATTTTCAATTACATTCACCACAGCGATCATTTAGTATTTACCATTTACTCTTTAGCATTGACTATTTCCAAGGCATTGTAGAGATGGGGATTATTTTTTGTGGTCCAGAACTATAATTTTATTGAAATCAGGGGCCTCTCCTAATGATGCAGACTGCCAGCTGTTATATAAATACTGTCTTTGTTGCTTGTGTCACTCAGAGCTAAGTGACTTGCCCATGGTCACACATTCAGTACATGTCAGAAGTAAGACTTAAATGAGTCTTAAAAGAAAAATAAATTAGTTCCTGCTTTCAAAAAGCTTACATTCTCCTGGAGGTTCAACTGGGAGCATCCACTTCCAATTTGGACATGGTTTGAAATCTTTTAAATATCTTTTGAATATCAATGAAAATTTTCATTGATTTTCATTATTAAATTTTCATTTATTAAACATTTTCATTATTAAATAGTACAGGTACTTTAAATGATGGGCCTTAGGAGTATTTTTTCTATTCATTTAAAAATATCTTTCCCATGTATAGCAAGAAATTGATATATCCCTTAAATAGCCACTTATTTATAACTGAGAATAGTTATGAAATGATTTATGCAAATCAGTTCATGAGAGAGCTGGGATCTGATCTTCTCTTTCTGGATTCTCAAGCTGGTGAGCCTTATCTGTGGATATTTTCAACTGCAGAATTTTAGAGTTAGATGAAACCTGACCAATCATTTAATGTAAGATGCTCACCTTACAGAGGAGGAAACTAAGACTGAGAGTCATTAAATAACTTACCCAAAGGCATACAGCCAGTTGGTGTCAGAACAAGAACTAGAACCCAAGAATCTACTCTAGACTCCTGGCTATTATCAGTATTGCTTAGTTGGCAAGCATAACACAATTTCTAAACTAGGCTGTTTTTCTTTGGGATCAGTCTTGTAAATCTTATATAATTTTGTTTGTCTTTGGATAAAAATAATGTTTCAAACAGATATTTTCTCCACAGCTATGCTCCTTCTCCTTCCCCCCAAATTCCCACCTTTCCCCTCCCCAAATCTTACAAATATTGAGACCACTTTCAAAGACAAGGGAATATATTTAACAAACTTGGCTGATGCACAAATTGACAATTTGGGGAAAATTTCTCTTTACCATAAAAAGGTAGCTCGATCAAAATAGCTTCAAAAAATGAGGAATCTGCTGACAGAAAGTTGTTAATATAATGACAGAAATTGTTAATACCAAATGTAATATGGACTGCCACTCCCTTAAATGATCATTGTAATATCAGAATTTCAGTAATGTCCTTACATTCCTACTCTTAAGATATTTGCTATTGATTAGACTGAGTCGAATCACATCCTAGGTACCCCCACACCCAGGTATCTTGCCTTGTGGGGAACCCAGATCAAGCTGCATTCCAGTTTCTAATGTCCTTGCCCCCTTTCATTGGAATTCATAACATGTAGTGCAAAACAGCCAGAATGAAGTGACTTTCTTTGCCAAATTGCCAAGGGCCACTGGGGTCTCATGACCAGACCTTGCTACCTCCTCCCCTTCTCCTTCTAAAGGTATAAGAAGCTTTTGCATGGGTCTTGGAACTGAGAAATGCACTGGACATCCCCCATGGTGGCAGGCTGCTACCCTGTTATTTCAATTAAAGACACTTTATTCCTCAATTCATGACTTTGATTTATTTCAGGATTTGACCCTGCTTTTCAAAACAAAACATGAGAGCTGTTCATATACATGTACAAGAGAGATAAAATTGTGTTAAACTTCATCAGACTCCCCGAACTGGATGCCAGATATAGCAGCTGAGTACCACAGGCATAACAGGGAGTGAGAGGCAGAAGACATGCGTGCAAACCCAGGCTGCTTCCTGAGAAGGGGAGAGAAGACAAGAGAGACCAGGCCAGAGGGCCCTGAGCGTACAGCTGCTCTCTCATCTGTCATCAAGAGAGAGCGAGAATGAGAGTGAGAGAGAGAGAGAGAGAGAGAGAGAGAGAGAGAGAGAGAGAGAGAGAGAAACACATAGCCACCGAGGCCACTGTTTGCTACGAAGAGTAGAAAAGAGAAAGCAGAGAGCGATAGGTAGCTCCGAGACATCTAGGATGGATGAGAGAGAAAATGTGGAGCAGACAGACATTACCTATCCTCAGGGAGAAGAGAGAAAGTGGAGAGACAAAATAGCATTTCCCACTCAAAATGGCTGGGAGAGGACTCCTAATAATGGCTAACGTTTACATAATGCTTTAAGGTTTGCCAAAGCCTTTACAAATATTATCTTATTTTATCCTCACAACAACCTTGGGAAGTTGGTGCTATTATTATTTCTGTTTTACAGATAAGGAAACTGAGGCAGACAGAGGGTTAGTTTTCTAGTCACACAGCTAGTAAGTGTCTCAGGCTGGATTTGAACTCAGATCTTCCTAACTCTAGGTCCAGACCAGGAAAGCTCTTATCATCAAAGGTTCATTTTTCTGTCTTGACTCTTAATTCAGTGCTCTTTTCAAAGTACTATGCTGCTGGCAAAAAATACAGTTCTTTCCCTCAAGGAGTTCACAATCTAATGGGAGAGAGAATATGCAGATAACTATGTACAAACAAGTTATATAAAAGTTAAATACTGTCAGGTAAAAAATCCAGGCTGTTCCTTTTGAAAGTCAATGAAACATTTACTAAGAAATGTTGGTGATGAGAGAGTCCAGAGTTTTTCACAGGCTGATGCTTTTCATAGCAACAGAGGCATTGATGGGAAGCTATACATATACATCATGCCTGTTTTTTGTTTGTTTGTTTTTAGCAATTCAGCCTGATTGCTGGTCAGAGTGTAAACAGAATGTTTAAAACCAGCACACTAATAACATAGTACCCATTTCTTATGAGAGCAAATTCCCATATCTCTTTTCTCTGTCAAAACCCCAGAAGGACATTTCCTATCCACTGAAAATTGGTTTCTTCTTCCTTCAACCTGAAGAAAACAGGGACCTTTTTCTTCACCCTGGGCAGCTCCCTCACAGAACTTGGCAATGGTGATCATCTCCCAGTTGTTCTCTGATACTTCATCTTCCCAGTTTCTACTTGTCAATATTTCCAATGCCCTGTCTCTGAGACCTTTATAGAGAATAGGTAGATCCTGAAAGTTACTGCAATTCCATCATCTCATATCTTCCTTTTAGTTTGGCCAGGAATGTGTCCATCTTCCAACTCATTTGGGCTCAGCTCCTGGCTGATGTCAAACCAATATCGTCATTGTATAGCTTGAGATCTACTTCCTTTTCCCCCTCATCCTTCCTCACCATTTGTTCAATTTAGTAAGCATTTACTGAACATCTACTATGTGCCAGCCATTGTCATAGGTGCTGATATCACCAAAAATGACATCTTTGTATCCCTGCTACAGTAGCTCATAAGAATTTGAAACCTAGCCATTCCTAGAGCCTGGGGCCTTGTGGAAAATGCAGTTTCTAACAACATGAGCTTGTACTTCTTCCATAGCATACTGAGAAGTATAGGCTTGCCCTTGTCTAAACTCTGATGTTATGTCTGTGAAAATTATTTGTAGTTGTATTCAAATAAGACTTGTATTATGACCATTTTTATTATCACGAGATTATTATAATTCGTTTTGCTTGAAACTATTCAATTTCGGTCTTTGCTCTTACATCCATATACAATTCCCCTTCCCCTTCAAAGCTTTGAGCCATTTACCTGGATTCTACTTTAACTGTTACCATCTTGTTTATATTTCTTTCTTCTAGGCTAGATGAGAGTATAGTTTAGAAGTCTCTCCCTTCTCCCCAGTCCCCCCTTTGTTTTAATGGCCATCACTATGGTATCCCATTCTAAGAAGTACTAATTTACTCCCTCCTCATTCCAACTTTTGCTTTCTTCCCAGTGTTTTACTCCTTTCTGATTCCCATCAAAGGGAATGCCCCTCAAGTTATTCTTTGTTTTCTCAATTACCCTAAGATTTAGGCCTTCTAAAGGACAATAATAATCTTGTTTCCTCTTTGCAGTATATAAATACTGACACTCTTAGTCTTTTAATGCTAAATGGAGCTTGTTAGAGGACTTTTATCTTACTGGTAACACTTCAGATTATAAAGCAAAATGCAATATAATGTCAATGTCATGGATGACAATAGTACTCATGCTATCATGTCCTATTGAGAAAAAATATAGTGTGTAGCTTATGTTTATAAGGAAAGATTTCATTCTCAATATAACTAAATCCATATTGTAAAGAGTCAGTTGCAAAAGAGTTTTAATTTTCCTAAGATTTAAAGAGATAAACCTCTAAAGTACAACAGATTTCATAAAATGCTCTTAAATTCAACTCTGATTAAATTTTATTTAATCAATCAATAAACATTTATTAAGTGCCTACTATTCAGGCCTTATTGTTTAAATCTTTATAAAATGTACTTCAACTTTTCTAACCTAGTAAGTATAATGATTGTGCATGAACCTCTGAAGACTAAATATCTTGGATAGTCTCAGGGCTAATTCATGAACATCAGTCATCACTGGACAGGACTGAAGATATAGGAGATTGGACTGGATTGCAAAGCCCTTAGGGTATATACTATAATTTAGTTTCTTGATTAAATCCCTAATGTGAGCTTGCTTGTTATTTATTATCAACTTTCTCTGGTTGGCGTTAGAAAAAAAATCACTTGCTTGAAAGATTCCACTCGGTGTCTAGCTCATTTCTGTTCTAAAATCACAATTCATGCAAAGTAAAATCCAGCTGGACAGAAACTCAAGTTTATTCATGACTCATTGAGTCTAGCCGGTTGCAAGATGCTGTGCAGACAATGAAAGGAATACAAAAATGAATACAATGTGGTCTATGCGCTCAAGGAATTTATAATCAAGCAGAAAAATGCTTTTTTTTTTAATCCTGAAAAATAGCTTTATCAAAGTTTTTTTCTCAAGTTGTCAAGTTCCTGAAGATCTGAGAGATTATTTCAGTCTACTGAGTATCCTATATTTGTGCCCCAGGTACTCAAGTTCTGCTTGACAAATATTTGTTAAATGAACGAATTACATGGATTCATATTGACTTTTATAGTACTTTTATTTCTTTTTGTTTGTTTTTAAATAAATTTCTATTAATATGTTTTTTTACATAATCATAGTTTTTCCCAGTATTCCCCGTCTACCTTCTAGAGAGTCATCCCATATAACCAATAAAGACAAAAAAAAAAGAAAGAAGAAAAATCAGTACAACCAATCAATACGTTGAAAAAGATGTCCAATGTATAATACTTGTATACCTCCCACCTCCATGAAGGGATGAGTTGGGGGTATCCTCTCATATCTCTTCCTTCAAGTTCAGCTTGAAATTTTATAATTTTTTATAATTATAATTTTTATACATTTTAAAATAATTTTTCTACATTTACTTTTAATTTGTGTGTGTATGGTTCTTTCAATTTACATTGTTGTAGTCATTATGTATATTGTTTTCTTGATCCTGCTTACTTCACTCTGTATCAGTTCATATAGCTCTTTCCATGCTTCTTGGTATTCACCACATCTATCATTTCTTGCAGCACAGTAAGTTCATGTTGATTTTAAGTCAACTCAACAAACAGTAAATAACAGCTGCATTCAGAATATGATGCTAGGTGCTGGTGTGTAAGATACAAAATTGAGACAAACCACAGACGCTGTCATTATGGAACTTATTATCTAGTAGAAGGACATGACATATACACAGGTAATGGTAATTTGTGATTAGGGCGTAAGAAATTGAAGCAGAATACTAAAGAGAATAAGAGAAGCCTTCCTGGTGGAGATGGCATTTGAGTTTGACTTGAAAAGATGACTAGAATTTCCTTATGACAGACAGAATAAAATACTTTTCTCCTTTTTTTTAAGCTCTAAAATTTGAGTTGATGTACATATGTGTGTGTATATGTACACATATATATTTACTTTGTTTACTCTCTCTCTCTCCCTCTCTTCCTTTCTGACTATTTCCTTCCTTCCCTCTGTTTTAGCAAAAAATCTTTTGAAAGTTGGTTTATTAATACACAAGCATATCTTCTGGAAAAGAGGTTCAGGCTGACAGAGTTCATTCTGCTAACCAGAATTCCCTTTCTTCCCCAAACAATTTTCAATTTACATTTTATAGTAATCATGGAACAAAAGGTGAAATTCCACAACAAAGTAAAATGGAGCTACTTAGTTTGAAGTGTGTTTTTTTTTCCTGTATTGCTGTTGTTTTTACTTTAAATGGAACAATAGTAATGTTAATGATAGGTACCCTTAACTGGAAACCAACCTTATCCTCTTTAACTATTCAGGCTGAGTAATCTTTCAGTATGGTCAAAAATGAACAAAGAGATAATTCTCGTTAGTAGATCAAACAAAGAGATACCCACTATTAATCTGGTCATCATAAACAGGATAAACTTCTCTAATGATCTTAAGAATAGGAAAGTAAGGTCTTTCCTTGAAACTGTCTTCTACTCAAAGATTGATGTCATGCTGTCCATTGGCTATCCATCTGTCATTCTTTGAATGAATGATCTACTTCCTTTTCTCATAAGACATTTCTTTGAAGTTACTTTTTTTTTTGCTACTTCTTGCTTGAAAATCCGTTGACCAAAACACAACTCTGTGTTGCCATTGGGCTCAGCCACAATTTTGATCTTTTGAGGCTAGTTGGTATTCAAAATATCCAATGTCTAAGAACTCTTCAGCTTTCATAAAGCACTTAGAACAGCGCATATTTGATTCCCAAATATCAAGGGAATTGTTGACTTGGTTTGGAGGATCTTCTCTGAAATGATGTCATCACATAAGTTGTGATTTTCTCTCTGATGTTCCTTTGTTTATATTCATTATGAACCTTCCAGGCCAGATGACCACAAGTCTCCTGTGATATGATGCTTTTGGGTGCTTTTGGGTGAGTAATTAACCCCACCAATCCTTTTTATTTTAACCTCTCCAAAGAAAATCCATGAGCTATACTTCCATTTTATTGCAAGTGTCTGATACTTCCATTTAGCTGCAAATGTCTTTCATTTCCATTTACTGCAAGATGTCTTCTGCTGCCATTAACAGTGAGTATTGATATTAATGTTGTTTAGTTCCTCCACTATTATTTCAACTTGTTTGGCATTGAGGAAAGGTATTTCACATTTAGAATGCCAACAATTAAATTAATCCTGTAAAGAAAGCTTTGTGATTCTCAGTACCTACTGGTGGTGGTTGTTGTCCCTCATCTTCAAAGAGGGCCAAAAAAATATCACCACTGTAAAGTGAAATTTCAGTGTGTCTGAGACCAACATGAGCTCAGGATGCTGTATCACAGGTTGGGCACAGGTAGTCTGTGTGAATGTTTGGGGTGAATATCCCCAGTTTGTGCATCCTGCGTTTACTTTCTGCTGTCTCAATTCTGCTTTGCTCAAAGAGCACAGCACCTTTTCTTTTGTGAGTACTCCATGCTGAGCAGTCCTGTGCCAGTGTCTCCCATGTTGCATAGCAAATCCAAAGTTCTTGAGAGAGTCCTTGAGAGTGTCCTCATATCGCTTTTTCTGGCCACCATGTGATCTCCTGCCCCATGCAAGTTCTCCATAAAATAGTCTTTTTGGCAAGAGTACATTTGGCATTTGAACAATGTGGCCAGCCCATCAGAGTTGTGCTCTCTGAAGCATAGTTTGAATACTTGGCAGTTCAGCTTGAGCAAGGACTTGAGTGTCTGGTACCTTATCCTGCCAGGTGATCCTCAGAATCTTTCTAAGACAGTTCAAATGGAAACGATTCAGTTTCCTGGCATGGCATTGGTAGACTGTCCATGTTTCACAGGTATACAACAATGAGATCAGCACAACAGCTCTGTAGACCTTCAATTTTGTAGTCAGTCTAATACCTCTTCCCTCCCAAATTTTTCTTTGGAGCCTCCCAAACACTGAACTACCTCTGGCAATGCGTGCATCAACCTCATTGTCAATGTATATATCCCTGGAAAGTACACAACCAAGTACACTACCAAGGTGAGTAAACTTATTAGAATTAGAATTAATGTCATTAGAATTAATGTCAACAAATTAGAGCTCTTCTCTGAGTGTGAACAGTTTGCTGCTAACTTGTAGGGAAAGTTGAACCAACACACAACTGGCAATAGTGGAGCAGAAAAGGAGTGGTCAGCGTTCAGGAATTTGGTGTACAGCACTGCATTTGCTCATCTGGGTCAGAATACTCACAAACACCAAGACTGGTTTGATGAAAATGATGGAGAAATTCAGAAGCTGCTAAATGACAAATGAGAACTCCACAGGATTTACCAGCAGGATAGTTCATCCACCTCTAAGAAGGCAGCATTTAATTCCATCCAAAGCAAAGTACAAGCAAAGCTTAGAGAGATGCAGGATTCATGGCTCAGTAAGAAGGCAGATGAAATTCAGTTTTATGCTGACAGTAACAATCCAAAGCACTTTTATGATTCCCTGAAATCTATTTATGGACCAAAAACCCTATGGTGCATCACAACTACTCAGTGCTGTTGCAGCCACATTGATTAGTGATAAGGACATGATCCTAGAGAGATGGGCTGAACACTTCCATAGTGTTCTCAACAGACCATCATCAATCAATGCTGACATCATTGATCATTTACCTCAGGTTGAAGTCAGTCACTCCTTAGCTGAACTTCCAGCTGAAGAAGAGGTTTTGAGGGCCATTAGGCTCCTTTCATATGGCAAAACACCTGGGGCTGATTCTATTCCAGCTGAGATTTACAAGGTAGGGGGACCATTGCTCATACAAAAGCTGACTGAAGTTTTCCAGGTTATATGACAGGAGGAGGTTATCCCCCAGGAGTTCAAGAATGCCTCCATTGTCCATCCCTATAATGGTAAAGGGGATAGATTGTCCTGTGACAATCACAGGGGTTCTCTCTCTTAGTCATTGCTGGCAAAATTCTTGCTAGAATCCTTCTTAATAGGCTGATCATTCACCTGGAAGATGGGCATATACCTGAGAGCCAGTGTGGCTTCAGAAAGGGCCAAGAACAGTCGATATGGTGTTTGCTGCCTGACAACTCCAGGAGAAATGCCAGGAGTGGAACAGATGTCTGTACACAACATTTGTGGATCTGACCAAGGCCTTTGACACTGTTAGTAATGAGGGCTTATGGAAAGTTATGTCAACATTTGGTTACCTGGAGAAGTTCATCAATATTGAACGTCAATTTCATGATGGCATGTTTGCCCAGGTTCTGAATAATGGACAAAGCTCTCATGCCTTCCCAGTCACCAACGGAGTGAAACAGGGCTGTGTGTTTTCTCCCATGCTTTTTAGCATGATGTTTTCAGTCATGTTGACAAATGCTTTCAGTGAGGATAAGCATGACATCAAGATCAACTACCATACTAATGATAAGTTCTGCAATTTAAAATGGCTACAAGTCAAGACCAAAGTGGAGGGAGTGTTGGTGCATGATTTTCTGTTTGCCTCTGAAGCTGAGATGCAACAAAGTATAGATCAATTCTCTGCTGCCTGTGCTAATTTTGGCCTAATAATTAACACCAAAAAAACACAGGTGCTCCATCAGCTACCACCACGCCATCCATATGTGGAACCATCACTTACAACAAATGGAGAAGTTATGAATGCTGTGAATAAGTTCAGTACCTACTATTAGGGAAGCAGAAGTCTACATTGAACTAAAGGTAATTTACAATTTTTCCTTTGTTTCATGGGTTGCCATGATCAAAGAATTTATAATTGTCAATTTGTAATAATCAATCCACTGGTGAGGAGCCTCTCCATATTAAGCTTGGTTCATCTTCAAACATTAGAGACCATCTCTTACAAGGATCACAGTAAAAGCTTTTCCAGATAGATAGAACCTGCTAGCTTGAACTCTATTGGCCACCTTCATTCATGACAAAGTCTAAAAGTAAAGAGAGTCTTTGGGGGTAGGGAGACAGGGTGTCTCTCCTTGGTGTATGTGTAGAGTATATGCATGTGTATGTGTGTATGCATATGTGTATATTATATATACATTTCTATATATGCATGTTATATGTTTCTATATGTATAGATATATGAATATGTAAGGAATGTATAATTATCCAATGTTATATTGTGTTATATTTTACATTAAATACCAATCTGTGATTCACTTACAGAATTTACATCATATTAAATGAAGAAAGTATTTTTTTTACTTACTCTAATTTAGGCTTTATGTATATGTGCATTCTTGAAAAGTATTAACCTATTAAAAGATGTGACACTAAGTAAAATTATCATCTAAACTGTAGGAAAATATTTTCTTCATCAAAGAGCTGTCAGCAAGCCTAAATTATTAAGCTTGTCATATTCTGTGAATCAGTGCATAAATCTCTTATTAGTTATCAAGATGAAAAATCCTGGTGATATTTACCATAACAAAATTCCCTGCATACTTTCAAAAGGTAAACACATAAATCACCAAAATCAGCAGGTAGGAAAATTTGATTACCCACATACAAAAGCATGAAACTGTATTATAGATGTAAAAACAGGAAAAAAAACCCCACCCATCCCCAGTAACTCCTATTTTATAACCTAAATATGATGTTAAAGCATATTCCTGAATAAGGAAAAGTATTTTTTATTTAATAAACTCAAAATATTTTTGCATAGCAACTCTTCTATGCCAGCCTTGTGAGTTTTTATGGAAGCTACAACAGAAATAGAGAAAATGGCACCCGTGATTGAGAAGCTTTCCTTCTATTAGGTTCTAGCAGCAGCAGCAACAGTAATGCTAATGCTATCTAATGCTTACACAGTGAGAACTGTCAGAGCAGTGATTGGAAAACAAAGAGAGATGCAGAAATAATGACAGGTCACAAATATAATACTTTGTAGTTTATAAAACACTTCATATACATTAACTTCTTTGATCCTCAAAACAACCCTGTGCTAGCACCAACATTATCATTCCCATTTTACAGATGGGGAGGTACCATACCACTTTTCTTATTTTCCATTTCTGAACCTACAGATTCTTTTGCTGTAGTCTCCTGCCTATTATTCTTTTGGGGAGATGAGAAAAGCATCCTGTGCCACTTTTCATGATGCGCGCACACACACACACACAGACTTCTGCCATCTGCTTGATTGCACAGTGCACCAAAGGTACTTAGGTTTCCGGGTCTCTCTCTAGCCATAGGAAGCAGGTGAAGCCCAATTGTCACAGGTAAAAGCCGTGTAAAATGCCTGAAGTAGGAATGATGTCTAATTTGCCTTTTGATTCCACTGCTCAGGCATATTTTTCTAAGTTAATGCTTTAAAGTTGAGGAAGGAAGAGATAGAGAGAGGGAGGGACAAAGGGAAGAGAATGGAAGAAGAAAGTGGAGGGAGGGAGGGTAAGAGGGAGATAGAAGGAGGAAAAGAGAGGGGAAAGAAGGAGAAGGGAGACCAAAGGGGGAGTGAGAAAGGAAGGAAAGAAAAAAGAATGGGAGAGGATGGAGAGGAAAGGAGAGAAAGAGGATGAATGGAGGTGGGGAAAGAGAGAAGGAAGAAGAAAAGAGAAATCTTAACCATGTCTATTGGTTTGAGTATTGAATGTTTTGCAGCAATATGTTTCTGTTTTGGGGAACTTTGGAGAGATGGGAAATAGAAGCAGAGAAATCATCTTTTGGATTTGGCAAGAGAAGAGAAAATACAAGGGAGTTCAGGTTAGATGAAGAAAGAACTTCACATATACGTATGCTTACATACATGTGTTTGCATATGCAACACATATAAGCACATGTGTATATGTATGCATGTGTATATAAATGCGCATACATACATGTGTGGAGAAAGAGCACCTTGAGGCATGTTTTCACCTGAAAAGAGTTGGGTGTAGCTACTCTAATTATAGAGATGCTATTTTATCATGTAATAACTGCCTCAAAGCATGGAGTTCATGTATTTTCCAGAAATGTCTAACATTCTCTCATACAGATACTTCTCATGTAAATTCACATCATGCAAATTAAACTTTACTTAAAGAATTCTGAAAGAAATCCACATTTCGCAAAAACATGTTAACTTTACTGTACATACTGCCCTCTCTTTCTACTCCTGTCCCTTGGCGTAGCGGTCTGAAGCCTCACCAAAACAATAAACAAACAAATGAAAACAAAATTAAGAGAGATCATCACCCTGCCTCTGGGCTTGGTTTAAGACCTCTCTTTGCCCCTCAACCTGCCCACCTGTTGTTCAGCTCCCATGTGTCTGTCTTTGGTACCATGTGTCTGTCCCTGTCCCCACATGTCGCCAGTCCTCTCCTTTCTGTGTCCATGTTTGGCCCCACTGTGTCTGCCCCATATGTCTCTGAACTCCCTTCAGAACTATGTAAAGTAAGAACCATCTTTAGCAATATTTGAGGAACTCCCATGTTGGCCTAGAAGGACACAGAGAGTAGACAGTAGTAGGCAACCATAAGAAAAATGACCAAGGCCAGTCCGTTGATCAGAAATTAGCCTACACACAGTCAGTCTGAATTGACATGTGACCTTTATCTCAAAGGATAGCTTTCTCCTAAAAGCTGTCTAGTCTCCTAAAAAATTACCAGGGACTCTATAATACTAATTTCTATACACATATTTGTCATAGTCCTCCACTGTTTTCATTCCTATATTGGACATGACCCTATTCAGACAATCCTGACACATATGCAGCTTTTCATATCTCTCCCCTTGCCCCAGCTAGATTTTGAGGAAAAAATGTTTCCTCTTTCTTATAATTCTCCCCTGGAGGATTTCTTTGAATTCCAGAAAACAGAGTCATAGAATATCAGATTTGGAAGGGAACTTAGAGGTCACCTTGGGGTCATCTACTCCAAATCCCTAATTTTACAGATGAGGAAACTGAGGTTCAAAGATATTAAATTACCTATACTAGAGTCACATAGTTAGCCCAATGGCAGAACTTGATCTTAGACCTCCTAATTTACATTCCCATACACTTGCCATTATACCCATCTGCTTGTGTCAAGAACAGTAAAAGCTTGTTAAAACAGTTGAATAAAAAGAATAACCTGGTTTATTGAAGGATAAAGTAACGTACAATCATAAATGGAAAAACAAAATTTGTCATATTTATTATGTACCCATGCATTGTACTAGGTGCTAAGGGTATTTAAAAAGAAAGTAAAAACAGTCCCTGTCCTCAAGGAACTTACATTCTAATGGGGGAGGCAACATGTAATAACTAAAGTTTTTGTTTGTTTGTATTTGCGTTTTTTTTAGTTGTGGTGTTTTGTTTTGTTTTTTGCTTTCTCTGTTGGGGTTGGGAGAGGTAAGAGGGAAAGAAATCAGATCTTCATTTTGAAAAAAATGAGTTATCCCTTCCACATAGCAACTTTCCCCATCAATGCTTAGATATTCTATGGGTCAGCATAAGAAATTAAATGGAAATTATGGAGGGAGGAGTTTTATGGAAGCCACAGACAACACACAAAGGCCAGCAGATGACATAGAAAAAGTTTAGACACTCAGAAATGCATAAAACATATGTATGGTATCATATAATGTTAACATATTTTATGTTTTAATATTATAAACACTCCATAAAAGGAAAAGAAAAATTTCAGACTTCTTCTCTGGTAGGGAAGGATGGGCCAAAGATTTTATGTGGATTTTCCAAATTGCAGGGGTACCAAGCTCTTAACCACCAGGATATGTAAGGGATAGCTAGATTCCAATTAATGCAAATAATGAATCCTGTGAAGTGATCATGTATATGAATCTACACTATTTAAAGTTATAGTTATCTAAAATATAGTCATTGGTTCTAGCCCAGTGGAAATATACAGTGCAAATTCGAATAGTGCAACTACTTCCTAGGATTCATTATTCATACCAATAAGAATCTAGTTGTAATTTAAAAAAAAAAAGGTTATTGGATCTGTTATGTGATGATATACACATACAAACATACATACACATATACATCTATGTGATATGTATTATCTGGCCTGGCTATGACTAGTCAAAACAGATCAGGAAGGACAAGTCAAGAAATTACTAGAATTAATGGAAAACTTTCTTTCAGGGGTGGGCCTAACCCAGCACCTTCTTAGTTCGGATTCAATGTTAGGACAAAATGAGGCACTTGCAAGTCATTGAATAGTTAATAAAAGGAGTCTTACTTTTCCATAACAGTGAGAACATACAACAAGGCTATGGTGGCACTTAATGGGCATGGCCTCTCTGGTCTCCACATAGAAACATGTCTGATTAGTAGGGCAGGAAGACTCATGGTCTTCAGAAAGCCACCAAGTTGAAGGAGCCCCATCTACACATAGGTTGGATTTTTCATGCCTTTAAGTGAACTAGAAGTAGGTCCCAATGCAATGGGTATATCTTCATTGGAGTATCTGTAGTAGACAGAAATTGCACAGGACAAGAAGGTGTAGATGGGTTGTTTTTGCCACAATGGAGATAATAACCAAAATGATGAAATCACAAACTCATTGAAACAACGACATTAAAATAATTCACTGTCTGTAATGTATTGGGGAAAGAGACGTATTTACATGTGGCATTCTTTGAATTGAAATCTGGGCACTAATCAAGTTGTGTAATTTGTGGAAATCTTTTAAAAATAGAGCTGATACTTTGGATGGACAGCAATTGTTAAGAAACTCCGATGAATAATTAATCTAGTGAAAGAGTCACCAGCATTATGAATATTTTATGCAACAATATAGCAATGCAAAGCCATTCTGTAGAGGGTTGGTTACTTGGGTAGGGTACAACTTGAAACTCTTCACCCAAAAGAGCATTTCTTATTTTATCTCAAATATAATTAGCCATCTAAATGTCGTGGGTCAATTTATTAACACTTTATTCATCGGGGTGTAACTTTTATTAGGCTTTATTGCTTCCAGAAATGATATCCTACACAAATACAATAGAGATTTAAATGTTCTGGAGAATGAGCTGATGCTTCCTGACTTTATGGCGTCGTACAGTAATGGACCTTGACCAGCGGAATATTTGATAAGTATAAAATATTACAGCTTGATGCTAATTTGGTTCCTTTTTAATGACTGATAATCCTTGTCGATTTAGGGGGATCGTCACAACCCGATTCTGTTTCTCTGCTTTGAATGTGATTGTAACAGGAGCTATTAAGTGTGTCTGCATAATAAAATTAGTCAGGGAAGCTATGTACATTGTTTCCAGGTCTTTGGATTTTCATTACAGCCGTGGGACTTGTTGAACTGTAAAGACTGCTGTCAGCTCCACCAAGCTCTAGACTTCCTTGCTGCTAAGCAAAGGAGTAATGATGCCAACAGTAAAAACTCTGTTCTTACTGTCCTGGAAAATTCATCATGTACAAATAGAGGGTGTAGGCTTTGGGGATGGGGAGGATGTTTTGGGCACTGATTGGCCTAACAAAGATTTACAAGGTTCTAAAGCTTAAATACATAATCAGTTATCTCAGGCTTAAAGTTGGAAAGGGGAGAGAAGCCAGTTTTCTTTTTCTCTCACACGTTATTGCCCCTTTAGGCTTTTGCTGTCATTATTGAAGTTGAAATTGACTGATGCCTTTGGAAGTCATTTAAATGTATAGATCTGATCCCACAGTACTCTTGGAGGGATTTGAGGGCCAGGGAAGGCAGAGAGAAGGGCCTTAACTGGGTAAAGGTAGTGAAATACATAAGTGTATAGCCTCATTGTCCTTCCTGCTCTCTGGGCTTATGCAGGATCAAGTTCGTATTCATATTTCCTAAGGCTGTGCTGACGGTCATCCTATGAGCTGGCTATCCAAGCCAGTTTTCCCTAGGATCTACTGGAGAGGAGTAAGGGCTTTGTCCTGAAGCAGGACTTTTTTTTTTCTTCCAGAAATGGGTAACCCTATTTTGACAGGCTAGAAATTGAGCATTCAGCATTTTCAGAGTGTCTGGTCCTGTAAGCAAGAAGACAACTGAATGCTGGGACTATGTTAATGCCTTCCTGTACTTTTTAGCAGGGGACTCAGTGGTGATGTTACTATGGGATATTTGGGTAGTATTATAGAATGGCCACGTTGTCTAGAATCATTAACAGTTGTGTTATTAGAAGCTAGAGTGCTTGGTCAGCATAGCTCTGCAGAGCAGACTAATTTCAACTGGCATTGTTACCAACAGTATTTATAGTAATCTAACTGTAAACAAAACGTTCAAAGAAGGTACTCTATTTTATTATCTGTCTTTTCCAGGGTTTCTCCAGCAAGATAGTTAAATAGAGCAAGACTGAAGAACATGTATGTATATACCCTATGTATATATATATATATATATATATATATATATACACATATATGTGCATACATATATACATATACACATGTGTATTATGTGTATGTTTGCATATGTATGTGTGAGAGAGAGAGAGAGTCTCCAAAGTCTTAGTGTAGTTTTAAGCTTTGATAACTGATTAAAAGTGCTAAATATAGCTTGATGGGGAGGTACCACTCTTTGGCCATCTCCGACCTCAAGGTTTGCTACTATCAGTTCCTGCCTAATGTATACCATATCTCCTGTTTTGTTCTAGAGCTCTGCTTGCTTATTGCCCAGGTTAAGCAGAAGATCATTGGCTTGGCTGCAGATGCCTTGGTGCCACAGATAAGATTAGCAGTTTTCTGGGAGCTTCTGAGGCAAACTCTCAGACAGGATGCAGCCTCTAGCTCAAGAATTCTCATCCTAGAGTTCATGGATAAATGGGAGGAAAATAACCTATTGTTCACTAATCTGTAACCGAAGCTTAGCTGTTCTTCAATTGTGAATGTAGACAATAAACCACGGTATTAGACTTTCTGGGACTGCCAAAGGAGTAAAGCACCTTGCTCTAGTCCAGGGGTGGGGAACCTGCAGCCTCAAGACCACATGTGGCCTCTAGGTCCTCAAGTGCAGTCTTTTGACTGAGTCCAAACTTCACAGAACAAATTCGAGGGCCACATATGACCTTGAGAATGCAGGTTCCCCACCCTTGCTGTTGTTAATCATCTCAGCACCATTTAAAGAGGAAACCTGGGTCAGGGCATAATACTGGCCTCCACTTTCAGGGAGTCTCCAACCAATAGGTGTCTAAGTAACCTTGCTTATGAAAATAATATGTTTTTTTTCTTCTCTATAGAAACTTTATAAAGTCACCATTGATATTTGCTTTCTGAAATTAGATTGTATGCTTTTTATTAGATTTTAAGCTCCCTGAGGGCAGGGACTGTCTTTTGCCTTTTTGTATCCCCAGTACTTTGCACAGTGCCAGGAACAAAGTAGGCATTTAGTTAATTGATTGATTAATTGAAATACCCATCCCTTCTCTCTTTCCATTCAAATCCTTGAAGACCTAGATTACGTCCCACATCCTCCACAAAGACTTATCTGTTTTGAGTTGGTTTTGATCTCAGAGGCAATGCAGTAGACAGAAAACAGTGCTTGACTTAGAGCCACAAGACAGGTTTAAATCTCATCTGAGAAAGGTATTAATTGTATTAGCCCAGGCAAATTCCTTTACCTATCAGAGTCTCAGTTTTCTTATATGTAAAATGAGAATAAAAACACTTGCCCTAGTTACTTCAAAGGTTGTTTAAAAAAGCACTTTTTTAACTTGAAAGTGCCATACAAATGTGAGTTATGATTGTTGTATCAGGATGATACTCTCCTTGTTCTCTTACAGTATTATCTAACATTTGTCATGTGCATCTCTTTTCTCCCCAGCTTCATTATAAGCTCCTCAAAGGCAAGATTCACTCTTTATCTTCCTCATCCTATCTAGTAATATGGTGGAAAAACACTGAATCTGACATCGAAAGAGACCTGGGATCAAATCTTGCCTCTGATACAGTGTGACAACAGGAAAAGCAATTAACCTCTCTGTACTTTAGTTCTTTCATTTGTAAAATGGGGCTAATAATACTTGCCATACCTAGGGTGTTATGACAATAAATGAAATAATGAACATGTAAACTTTTTAAATTTATTTTTTATTTAACTTTTAACATTCATTTTCACAAAATTTTGGGTTCCAAATTTTCTCCCCTTGTGTCCCCTCCCCCCACCCCAAAACACCCAGCATTCTAATTGCCCCTATCACCAATCTGCCCTCTCTTCCATCATCCCTCTCTGCCCTTGTCTCCATCTTCTCTTTTGTCCTGTAGGGCCAAATAACTTTCTACACCTCTTTACTTGTATTTCTTGTTTCCTAGTAGCAAGAACAGTACTCAACAGTTGTTCCTAAAACTTTGAGTTCCAACTTCTCTTCCTCCCTCCCTCCCCACCCCTTCCCTTTGGAAGGCAAGCAATTCAATATAGGCCAAATCTATGTAGTTTTGCAAATGACTTCCATAATAGTTGTGTTGTATAAGACTATATTTCCCTCCATCCTATCCTGTCCCCCATTACTTTTATTCTCTCTTTTGACCCTGTCCCTCCCCATGAGTGTTGACCTCAAATTGCTCCCTCCTCCCCATGCCCTCCCTTCCATCATCCCCCCCCACCTTGCTTATCCCCTTCTCCCCCACTTTCCTGTATTGTAAGATAGGTTTTCATACCAAAATGAGTGTGCATTTTATTCCTTCCTTTAGTGGAATGTGATGAGAGTAAACTTCATGTTTTTCTCTTACCTCCCCTCTTTTTCCCTCCACTAAAAAGTCTTTTGCTTGCCTCTTTTATGAGAGATAATTTGCCTCATTCCATTTCTCCCTTTCTCCTCCCAATATATTTCTCTCTCACTGCTTAATTTCATTTTTTAAGATATGATCCCATCCTATTCAATTCACTCTGTGCTATGTGTGTGTGTGTGTGTGTGTGTGTGTGTAATCCCACCCACTACCCAGATACTGAAAAGTTTCAAGAATTACAAATATTGTCTTTCCATGTAGGAATGTAAACAGTTCAACTTTAGTAAGTCCCTTATGACTTCTCTTTGCTGTTTACCTTTTCATATTTCTCTTCATTCTTGTGTTTGAAAGTCAAATTTTCTTTTCAGCTCTGGTCTTTTCATCAAGAATGCTTGAAAGTCCTCTATTTCATTGAAAGACCATTTTTCCCCCTGAAATATTATACTCAGTTTTGCTGGGTAGGTGATTCTTGGTTTTAGTCCTAGTTCCTTTGACTTCTGGAATATCCTATTCCATGCCCTTCGATCCCTTAATGTAGAAGCTGCTAGATCTTGTGTTATCCTGATTGTATTTCCACAATACTTGAATTGTTTCTTTCTAGCTGCTTGCAGTATTTTCTCCTTGACCAGGGAACTATGGAATTTGGCCACAATGTTTCTAGGAGTTTCTCTTTTTGGATCTCTTTCAGGCGGTGTTCTGTGGATTCCTTGAATATTTATTTTGCCCTCCGGTTCTAGAATCTCGGGGCAGTTTTCCTTAATAATTTCATGAAAGATGATGTCTAGGCTCTTTTTTTGATCATGGCTTTCAGGTAGGCCCATAATTTTTAAATCATCTCTCCTGGATCTGTTTTCCAGGTCAGTTGTTTTTCCAATGAGATATTTCACATTATCTTCCATTTTTTCATTCTTTTGGTTTTGTTTTGCGATTTCTTGGTTTCTCATAAAGTCATTGGCCTCCATCTGTTCCATTCTAATTCTGAAAGAACTACTTTCTTCAATGAGCTTTTGAACCTCCTTTTCCATTTGGCTAATTCTGCTTTTTAAAGCATTCTTCTCCTCATTGGCTTTTTGAACCTCTTTTGCCAGTTGAGTTAGCCTATTTTTCAAGGTGTTATTTTCTTCAGCATTTTTTGGGTCTCCTTTAGCAGGGTGTGGACCTGCTATTCATGCTTTTCTTTCATCTCTCTCATTTCTCTTCCCAGTTTTTCCTCCACCTCTCTAACCTGATTTTCAAAATCCTTTTTGAGCTCTTCCATGGCCTGAGCCCATTGGGTGGGCTGGGGTACAGAAGCCTTGACTGCTGTGTCTTTCCCTGATGGTAAGCATTGTTCTTCCTCATCAGAAAGGGAGGAAATACCTGTTCCCCAAGAAAGTAACCTTCTATAGTCTTACTTTTTTTCCCCTTTCTGGGCATTTTCCCAGCCAGTGACTTGACTTCTGAATATTCTCTTCACACCCACTTCACCTCCAGATCCACCCAGCCAGTGCTTGGGGTCTGAGATTCAAATGCTGCTTCCCAGTCTCAGGGCTTTGGGCGGGGGCAGGGCTGCTATTCAGTGTGAGATTAAGTTCAGGTGCTCAGGTTGGGGCAGCCTGCCACAAGGGGCTCAGTTCCCTCAGGGGGTTTATGCAGAGACCTTCAACAATGGATCCAAGCTCCTGCCTGCTTGGGGAGCCCAGGTCTGCTCCCACCTCTGCTGCTGCCTCCCGAGGGGGCCTGAGTTACGGGGGGACCCCGCTCCCCTTTTGGCAAGCCGAGAAGACCCTCTCACCAACCTTTGGGGCCCGTGGGTGGAGGGACCTGTGGCTGCTGGAGATTCAGTCCCTGAAGCCTGCTCTGATACGCTCCTCTCGGTGCCTTGAGGCCAAGGCAGGGCTGGGCTTGGCTCTGGGTCCACAGCACGACAGACCTTTTGCAAGAGGTTTTCAGGGCTCTCTGGAACAGAAATCTCATCTGCTCTGTTGTTCTGTGGCTTCTGCTGCTCCAGAATTTGTTGGGAGTTCTTCTTCACAGATATTTTATGGGCTGTGGGTTCGGAGCTAGTGTATGTGTGTCTTTCTACTCCGCCATCTTGGCTCCACCCCCTGAACATGTAAACTTTAAAATTATAGGAATGAATGAATGAAACAAGCATCTCATAGACAATCTATATTGAATCATTTGACAGTATCAAGAATTTTGATGGAGAGAACTTTCTTTTTCAAGTCTTCAGTGCTTTGACTGCTGAAGAAGAAGGAACTATAGTACCTATGGAAATAGTTGCAAAGTTGGATAGCCATTAGGGTTTCTCCCCTGAATGATGGCATTTGGCATTGGGATGGAAAGGTAGATGGTGGTCTTGAGGACACTGTCATTTCTGGGGCTATTGGACTTGCCTACCCATTGATGACAATTGGCTAAAGGTGGTTGTTGGTGGTGATGGGGACAGCAGGGTCCTTCTCCGCAAGAATTGTTCCCTTTGATGGTTGTGGGGGTCAGAAAAGAAACAAGCCAGTTGTAGGGGGAGCTGATACTGATATTCCCAGGACTCAGGATCCTAGAGTATTGTAATCTAAAGGGAAATGGTAGTGATTTGACCTGCCTTCCACATGTTGCCACCCATCTCTTCTCAGGGTGACATTACATAAAATAACTGTATAAATACCTACTCTTATTAGTATGGTAAATACCCACTAAATGTTTGTTATTGATCAGTAATAGGAAACATAATTTCATAACATACATCTATAATTCCAATACTGAGTCACAAATAATATTAACTTTCCCAAAGTTGGCAAGCTCTTTCAGGTGGATTATGAGAGGCAGTGTGGTTTAATGAGTAGAACACTGGACTTGGAGTCAGGAGAACTTAGGTTCAAATACTGCTTCAGCATTACCAATTGTATAATATTGGGTAAGTGCCTTGGGCCTGCTCTGTACCTCAGTTTTTCATCTGCAAAATAGGGAAGTGGGATGATTGTTGAATGATGATTGTAGCCTTTAAGGTTCCTATATTAAAGATATTAAATATTCATCTTCTGGACTGAAATTCTGGTGGAACATAGGGCACCACTCTATACCCCTGATGCCTCTGCTTATCAACATCATGCCCTTCTGTGGATGTCTCTGTGCCTGTCCAAATTCTACTCAATCTGCAAAGCTCTATTCAGGTTATTTAGGAGAACTTGTCAGATCACTCTAGTCCAAGGAACTGATTAATCCAAGGTCATTTGTTCCTTGAGAAATATTTACCAAAGAAATATTTACCAAAAGAAGTTGTGACCATCCTGCTATGCTCAATGCCCTGGGGTAAGTAGAGGTTTGCTTCTGTACTGTGAGTACAAACTTGTTTCCAATTGGTTCTCCGAAGCTCTTTGGTGCAGAGGATTATTTGGTGTGATTCTGTCCATATTAAAGCTTTCTTTACTACTTTTAGGAATTTTTTAAATCCCCCATAAGCATTCCAGTGTTTACCGAGAGAGGAAAAGACCCCAAAACAAAGCCAAAAATAAGCCATGCTATGTGTGGGTTTTTCTTATTAGTGTATGAATCCTCTGAAGATAAGAGTTTAGGAATATCTTTTTAATCTATAATACCCTTTATAATGCTCTGAACAGAATAGACATTTGTATTATTTAGCTCTTAATAAAGAATAATAATCAGGTAAGAGATTGTGTACAATTGTACATTTGTTCTCCCTAACAATTTAGACATAGAAATTGCTGTTGAGAAGACAAGCATTTCTCATCTTTGGCTTGTTCTAAGCAAAGAATTCCATTTCACTGCATCCCTTTCTATCTCTCTGGAACCTTCCAGAATTGTGATGCCCTAGGGGTCTAATTTCTTGACCAGAATAAAACTTTTAAGTCAAAGAATATTTTATCTCAGAAGGAAAAGAAATAATAATTTATTAAGAGCCTACTATGTGCCAGGTCCTGTGTTAAATGCTTTGCATCTCATTTGATTCTCACAAAAGCCCTGGGAGGCAGGTGCTTTTATGATTCACATTTTCCAACTGAAGAAACTGAAAGGGAGGGAGGTTAAGCCACTGGTCCGGGATCACATGGCTAGTAAATGTTTGGGGCCAGATCTGTGCTTGAGTCTTCCTGAGTCCAGGCCCTTTGACTAACATCACCTGGGGAAGCTCAGGCGAATTGCCAGTCCCTTCAGCTTTCTGGGTCTCAGTTTCCTCACTTGTAAAACAACAGGGGTCGCTCTCAATGGTCTCCAGGTAGATGATATTACTCATTCAACTAGAATTTTCTTTTGAAATCCGTTATAAGATGACAGATGGGATCTATTTATAGGGGAGCGGGGCTTTTATTTTTTTCAACTGATTCTCCTTCCAAAACAAGTCATTAAATCAACTTTGCAAAGTAAGTGCCATCCCATCCCATGTTTGGGGGTTGGAGGAGAGAGGGGAGATAATTGAAAACGTCTATTTCACTGCGGCTTGGAAACGCATCCCGGCAATTGCAGTCTAGGACTCCTCACAAATAAACAGGAATCCATCACAAAGAAACTGCCAAGCGCCCACCCCAGCCCCTAGCCGGGGCTTGGGAAGCAGCAGCTCCCCAGATGTGCTGACTGAAGTTTAAGAGGCAGCTTAACAGATGTACAAAGCTGCAGATCAGAGGAGATATAAAACAGTTAAACTTGCTCAAAGGCACAATGTGTCACAATCTAACAATTACATGCATTCTAAGCCCGACAGAAGAGGGAACATACGCTCAGCTCAGTGCTCCTGGCTGTAGGCATGCCAGGAAGATTATAAAAATGCCACGCTGTGATATGTTGCCCTCCTGCCTGAAAGGCCACGATTAAGCTGCTTATTTACTGCACCTATTCAAGGCAGGAGCCGCGGTTCAGAGTGCTACCTGTCTGCTGCTTGGATAAATTAGTTGTGGGTGTCACGAGAGCAGTGCTGTCTATTGTTCTGTCGGCTGAAGGTGGGAGGATGAAAGCCCCCCGATCTGCCCTTGTAAGGTTTGGTGGGGAGCACGGGCGCCTGCTTCTCCTCCTTTCCTAATGGCAGCGAGATCTTGGCTGGACTGACAGGACTGGAGTTTGGGGCACAATTAAAATGACAACCCATGGCACAAAGGCAAAAAGGAAAAAAACAAACCAAAAACCGTTTAAAGAGAGACGGAGAGAGCCAGAGTGTCTGAAAGAAAATGGAGTGAGTGAATGCAAGGCAGCGAACCTGAGAAAATCGAATGTCTGTAGCAGAAAAAGGTTAGCTCCCCACATAGCCGTATAAATCGGCGGCATAACTGGAACTGAAATGCTCAATAGTCAGTGCAGAAATGATCTTCAATTTGTTCAACTGCACTCAAAATATTTTTTATATAAATTGTTTTGCCCTCGCATTTCCATGATATATGGAGCTATGAACTCTAAATTAGTGTTAACAGAAATTGACAAGCACTGCATTAAAAAATAAACCAGCCAGCCCTACAGGCTTAATTATGGAAAGACGAGTGTGGTGCACGCAAAAATCCCATTTCAAAATTTTACCACATGCAATATAAATAAAAGATTATCTCATCCACTGGTAACCTACAGATCAAAAGGAAAACAGGGGAACGTCGCTGGCATTTATAATTATTTATTTTGCCCCAACAATTTTATTTTATTTTATTTTACAAATCATAAATGGCTAATCTGGCATTGGTATAAAAGGAGCGGGGGGAGAGGGGGCAGCAAATGGCACTAGAGCTAATTTGGATATGAGACATCTGTCCAGAAAGTCACTGGTGGATTAAATTAGTGAAGTCCTAAAGAGTAAGGATTCCCTCTCCCTCTCCCTCTCTCTCTCTCTCTCTCTCTCTCTCTCTCTCTCTCTCTCTCTCTCTCTCTCTCTCTCTCTCTCTCTCTCTGTCTCTCTCTCTCTCTCTCTCTCTCTCTCTCTCCTTTCATTTTCCTTCCCTCCTTGTTTCCATCCCTCTCTCTTTTCTTGTTTCTCTTTTCTTGTTTCCTTCTGTTTCTTTCCTTCCTTCTTTCTCTCCCTCCTTCTTTTCCTTCCTTTTTTCTTTCTGTTCCTTTTTCTTCCCTTCCTTTTTTCTTTCCTTCTGTTTCTTTTTCTTTCTCTTCTTCCCTCTTCCCTTTTTCCTTCATTCTGGCTCTTTTCTTTCTTTCCTTTCTGTTCCTTTCCTTCTTTTCCTCTCTTCCTTCTTTCTCTTTCCTTCCTTCCTTTCTTCTTTCCTTGTTTCTTCCTTCTTTTTCTTCCTCCCCCTCCCTCCCTTCCCTCCTTTCCCTCTGTTTTATTCCTTTCTTCCTCCTTTATCTCTTCTGTTTCCTTTCTTTCTTCTTTCTCTTCTTCCCTCCCTTCCTCCTTTCCTTTCTTCCTCTTTTCTGTTCCCTTTTTCTTTCCTTCTTTCTATTTCTTTCTCTTTCCACCCTTTTTTTCTTCCTTTCTTCCTTTCTTCCTTCCTTCCTCACCTAGCACAATGCCTGGAGCATAGTAGTTGTTTAATAAATACAGTATTTACTATTTGATTTTTGAACTTTAGCTTCCTAATTTGCAGTATTGGGAGATTTGTCTAGATTGCCTCTGAATTCTCTTGTACCTTTGATGTTGTTGGGGTTTTTTTTAAGTAAAGATATTCACTTATGAGCAATTTGGTTTGATTAACAAACCTTTCTTCATCCTTTTTGATGGATCTTATGTGTTTTACTTCAGTTATAAGGCACTGACTTTTTATTTAAGGCTCTTCTGTCACTGTGACAGTGTTTTGATACATTACTGTATGACGTTAACCAAGTTTCTAACCTCTTTGGGCTATGTATAAAATGAAGGGCTTGGACTAACTGATGGCCAGTGTCTTTTTTAACTGTAAATCTATGATCCCAGCTTTGCCATTTGCTGTCTACAGGACCTTGTTGGGCCTTAGTTTTTCTCACCTGTAAAATGAACATTTTGGATCAGGATGGGGAACCTATGACCTTAAGACCACATGTGGCCTCCTAGGTCTTTGAGTATGGCCTTTTGACTGAGTCCAAGTTTTACAGAACAAATCCTTTTATTTAGAGGATTTGTTCTATGAAGTTTGGATTGAGTCAAAGAGTAGCATTTGAGGACCTAGAAGACCACGTGCCCTGGAGGCCACAGCTTCCCCATTCCTGTATTAGATGATCTAATTCTGGAAGACCCTTTCTAGCTCTAAATCTATGATTCTATGAACCAATTACAATCAATGAAAAATACAAAAAGCCTTAGGTAATAACCTAAGCTTCATTTGGTATTGATGACTTACCCATACCCCCTGCTCAACTCCAACTGGCTATCAATAGGAATTTGTTTATTCCTTAGTTTTTAATAAAGTACTGGAAAATCATTCATTTTAGCTCTCAGGAAGAGACTCAAACTTGTCAAGATACACTCTTGTTCCTGTTAAAAGAGGATTTTTAGTCAGGAGGAGGTTGATAGAGATTTGTACACTATATTGTCTCTACTTGTTAATTTAGTTTCATGTTGAAAAATATAAATACTAGCTGTATAACAACAAACCTGGAATATGGTTATTGCTGACAAAGCTTTTCTCCTAAAGAACAAAATGATCACAATATCTCTGAGTTGGAATAGCCCCCTCAGAAGTTTTCTAGTCCAACATATGCCTGAGAAAGAATCCTCTATACAGCATATCCAGCAAGTGGAAATCCAGCCTCTGACTTAAAGAAGTGGAGGAGGGGATTGGGGGGCAGGGAGAAGAGAGACTGTTTATCTCTCAAGGAAACTTGAGATACTCTTAGATAGCTCTACATGTTAAGAAAATGTTTTTTTTTTTACTGAACCTAAATCTGCCTCCTCCCTCTAAAATTTCCATCCATCGTTCTTAATTTTGCCCCTTGGAGCCAAGTAGAAGAGAGGTCTGATTGTCTTTCCTTATGACCATACTTCAAATATTGGAAGACTGCTACCATGTTCTGCCTAAGCCCTTTCTTCTCCAAGGTAAATATCCAACATTTTTTGCACTGATCCTGATATGACATGATCTACAGGCATCTGGTGATTTCCAGATTATCAATGTCATTCTTATAATACAGCAACTAAAACTGAAACACAATAATACAAAAGGAAGTACTATGGAAGTTAGTTTATTTCAAACTAACGTCAATAGCTGCTGTTTTGTAAAAGCAGGAAGGGATCTAATCCCCCCATCTTCATTTCACGTATTAAGAAACTGAGACCCCAAAATGTTAAGTGGCACAATCACAAGATTAGCCAGTTATACAACTAGGACTCAAAATGAACTATCTTAATTGAGCGTCACAATAAGTCTATGCATGAGGCATAGAAGGTATAAGGGGTAGCTTTATGGCACAGTGGATACAGTGCCAGGCCTGGAGTCAGGAAGACTTACCTTTCTGAGCTCAAATCTAGCTTCAGACACTTACTAACAAGTCAGCCCAATGACCCTAGAAAAGTCACTTCACCCTGCTTACTTCAATTTCCTCTTCTGTAGAATGACCTGGAGAAGGAAATGGCAGATCACTCCAATTACCAAGAAAACCCCAAAAGTAAGTTGGACTGAAACAACTGAACAATAACAAATAACTCTATGCAGGAGGGAGTGACGATATAATTATTTCTTTGTTTAGAGAAGTGAAGGCCTGACCCAAATCTGAGAGGATCCTAGATCTTGACCCAGAAAAGACATCAGAGACCATTTTGTACACTCCCAGCGTTTTAAAGATGGAACTGTGACTCATAGAGGTTGTGTGACTTGCCCAGGGTGACACAGGGAGTGAATGTTGAAAGCAGGATTCAAATCCAAGTCATAGGATCATAGGATTTAATGATAAAATAGACATTTGAGATCAATTAGCCCAATGATCTCATTTTATAGATTAGGAAAATGAGGCCAAAGAAGAGGAAATGACTTGCTCAGTCACACAAAAAATTGCAAAACTACATTCTGGAGAGCAGTTTGGAACTTTGCCCAAAGGGGTACAAAAATGTACATACCCTTTGACCCAGTAAGATCACTTCTAGGACTGTATCCCCAAGAGATCATAAAAATGGGAAAGGGTCCCACATGTACAAAAGTATTTATAGCAGCACTCTCTGTAGTAGCCAAAAACTGGAAATCAAGGGGATTCCTGTCAATTGGGGAATGGCTGAATAAACTGTGGTATAGGAATGTAATGGAATACTATTGCACTACAAGAAATGATGAACAAGAAGACTTCATAGAAGCCTGGAAAGACTTATATGATTTGATGCTGAGTGAAAGGAGCAGAACCAGGAGAACTTTGTGCACAGCAACGACCACAGTATAAAAGAGTTTCTTTCTAGTAGGCTTGGATCTTCATAGCAGTGCAAGGACTTAAAAAAAAATTCCCAATGGTCTTCTAAGGCAAAATGCCTTCCACATCCAGAGAAAGAACTATGGAATTCATTCGCAGCATGTAGCAGATCATTTTTTTGTGTGTGCGTGTTTTATGTTTTGGTTTGTTATATGATTTCTCCCATTCATTTTAACTCTTCTACACAACATGACTATAGTGAAAATGTCTTTAATAGGAATGTATGTGTAAATCCTATATAGAATTGTATGCCATCTTGGGGGGAGAGGGGGGAGGCATGGGGTAAGTAAGGGAAAATATCTAAGTTATATGGTAGTGATTGTAGAACACTAAAAATAAATAAAATTAATATTTAAAAAATTGCAAAACTAGAATTCAAATCCAGGTCCTTCGACTCCAAATTCAGGGTTCTTCCCGCCATAACCATAACTACTTCAATAGTATAATGAAATGTAACTTTTTAAAGAGCATCCAGCTATAGGTGGCTGCATATTCTCCTATACTATGATTTCCAAAGGTCAGCAAGTACATAAAAATGTAGCATCCAATAAGGGGGGAGGAGGAAGGAAGAGAGGGCCAAGAGATAACTTTAATGAATACTCAGTAGAATTAATTCAAGCCCTATGCTTGACCAATACTAATCTCCTTGGCCTTAACAAGTCATAGTTGGTAAATATTTCATTTGACTATAATTAAATATGATTATATCTTAATAGAAGTGGATCTGGATTTCATCAAATCATACTACTTCAGTCACTTGATAAGTAGTAGCTCTGGCCTCATAGCATGGACATTGTGTTCTATGTAACTGTTCCAAATTGCATATAAATGAGAGTTCCTTATAAAATGCTACTAAATGTTAGCTAGATATTTCTCAACCAGGACCTTATTTGATTGTATTTAAATGTTTGTTTAGGAATAGTCACATTAGGAACTAGTTGCTAAGAAAAAAACTTCAATAGCCAGGTTTTGAAATAATAATAGTGATGGTGACTAACATTTCTTAACACTTTAAACTTTATAAAGTACTTCAAAATTATTGTAGTTATAGAAAGCATAGTGTTCATTCTAATTTACTTTTAAAAAATACAACCTGATAACTGTTGTGAATTAATCAGTGCTAAGATAAAGAATGAACTTTTCAAACCAATCTGGTCCACCCCACAAGCACCATGCATACATTTTTCTCCTTCTGTTATTGCTACAAAGTGTGTGTGTGTTTGTCCTTCATTGCCGAAGAAGACCATGCCATCATAGAAATAATGACATGACTTGCACTTGATTTTATTTTGATTGAGGGAGGGCTGTGCAGCTCACCACCCTCACTTCTCCTCCAGAGCCATCTGAATCTAGTGACCAGATATTCATCAGGATGACTGGAGATGACCCAGGATGAGGCAATTGGCGTTAAGTGACTTGCCCAATGTCATACAGCTAGTGAGTGTCAAGTGTCTGAGGTGAGATTTGAACTCAGGTCCTCCTGACTCCTACCCTGATGCTCTATCCATTGCACCACCTGGCTGCCTATTGCTCCAAAGTATTAGCTTAAGGGATATCTTAACTTGTAAACCATATGGGGAGAAGCAGTAACATGTAGTTATTCAGAGTTACCTTCTCCTAAGGCCAGAATATTTGTAATTTCTAGCTACATGCATTATAAGAGAAATGGTTGGGAGAACTTGACCTGATAGCAACGTACATGACTGAAAATAGCACCACTTCATCCAGGTGATATGTTGACAAATGCAAAGTGACTTATAAAGGGATTGTAAGAATCTAAAGGATTACAGAGTTAGAGATTTAGAACTTGAAGGGGCCCTAGAAGTCATTGACTCCTACCCACCCATTTTACACATGAGAAGACTGAGGTGAAGGGAGGCTGAATATTTTGCTCAAGGTTCTACAAATAATAAGTAGCAGAGGCGAGCTACAAAGCTGCATGTAGGAATGGGCCACATGCTATGCATATTCTAAAACTACTCACTTCTATGCGACTTCATTTTGGGATGGATAAAGTTTTCTAAACTTTGAGGATAAATGAGAAAGACTAAAAAAAAGTCTTCTGTTATATAGGAAGACACTTTACACATGCATGCACAAGCGTGCGCACATGCACGCACACACACACCATTTAGAAAAAGAGGACGATAATGTTTATGTACTGCACATAATATCAGTTGTGCATGGCTTTTTTCCCCTTTTCTTCCTTACTCCATACATTATTATAAGGGATGGCTCTGTGAAATGGGGTGGAAGGATGATTCCAGTGGGAAACGTAATGATGTAAAAACAACAGCGAACAAACAATTTAAGTTATCTCGGGGTACTGACAAATACGAAGTAAAGTCGATATTGGTTTCTTATGCAAATTATGATAATATTATAGGTGCTTTTCTTAAAAGTACCAATGGATAATTCACGCCCCCAAAGGAATTTTTTGGTCTTGATTTTATATTTTGGTTGTATGCGTAATTTAATTTAACTGAAAAGTTATCAGATCTTTCCTATTGTTTCACACTGTTCAGATTCATCTGATGACTTGTGGCAATCAAAATTTTATCTTCAAATAGGAACATCTGTAGGAACTTTTGAATTTTTCACAGGAAATCCATCATAACAATGGCCTACCCACACTAAGTGAATGTACTTCTTCCTGTTTTGTGCCTTGCTTGGTACTGATAAACAGAGGATCATTTTTAAAACTTTCTGAAAATTGACTCTATTAAGGAATCTTTCAGGATTTTAATACATGCACAGGAGACATCATTTTTTTTTTTTTTAGAGGTGAGCCTTTGAGGTTGTAATTTGCTCAAGTGAGTTTATAATCCTTTTATCATCCTTTTTATAATCAACAAACAATAAACACAGCAGGATTATGTATTCTTTATAGACTAACAGAATACTATGGCACCTCTTTGGTGAGACTCGTGACTAGCCTAACAATTTATGTAACTAGATTATAGTGGTCAAGGCTTTACCCAGGGCACTGATATCTAGGGAAAGTACAGCAGTTTTCTGGCCCAATACTATTGGGTTATGCAATTCACTTGATGCAGTTCTTTTGCCCAGACCCTGGCTGCCACTCCCAGTATCCCTCTACTAAGGCAAGTTTCTTTCATGGGGTCCACTTCCCCACTGCCATACCTGTCTTTCTCCAAAAATCAGAGGACATCAGCCATACCCTGGGGCTTGGGCCGTACTCTCTTGAAAGTGGGCCATCTCCTCTCTGCGAATATCATAACTGAGTTGGCACAAACTGTCTTTAGAGCTTTGATTACATTGTAGGACAAGACGGTCTAGGGACCAATGCACTGCTTTTTAAAAGGGATGCCCTTAGAAGTACATCATTGTGAGTGAATACTTGGTCAATGGCATGCTAAGATCTCCCAAGGTAAGCTTTTCTCCCTCTCAACAAGTATTGGAATACCTCTGCACGCAGGAAAAACGAAACACATGAAAAATGCCTATTGTCCAGCTTTCAAACTTTATGGTCTTAAGATCCCTTTACACTCTTAAAAATTAAGGATCCCAAAGAGCTTTTTTTAATGTGGACTACATCTATCAATGTCTATTATAAATTAAAATGGATATTTTAAAAATATTTATTCATTTAAAATAACAATAATAAACCGATAATATTTTACATAATTTTTATGAAATAATTTTACCAAAACAAAGAAAATTTAGTGAGAATAGTGGTATTATTTTATATATTTTTGTAAATTCTTTAATATATGACTCAGATGAAGATAGAATATTTATTTGTGCATTCAATCTGTTGCAACGGCTGTTTCAATTGAAGTATTTGAAAAAACTATCCAGCCTCACACAGATTGGAAAATGAAAGTATATTTTAGTAAACAAAGAATATTAGTATTACTATGAAAATAGTTATGAAAATATTATTATGAAAATAGTCCTCACCTCCTGCACCTCTTCAAAAGGATCTTGAGTACCTCCAGGGATCTGTAAGCAACACTTAGAGAACCACTGGTTCAGACTATGATATACAGTTGGATGAAGAGATGAATAAGTTAATTGATGAGGACACTTTGGACAGGCACTGCAGATGTACTGTGAATTTGATCCAGAATTGAATAGTAAATATAAGAGACTGAATGTAGGAAACTATACAGGAATTTCAATAATCCTAACCTGTTTCCTAACTCTAAAAATTTAGCCCTGTAATGTCAGTAACCCTTTTATAAAAGAAAATGAGCTTAGGTTCAACCAGGTCAGTTCTTGATAAGGCCATGTAATTTCTTTGTAATATTTTCTAGATGTTCCCTAACCATCCTTTTAGAGCTATGTTCTAGAATTTTGTGAGGAATTGAATTCCAATTCCCCTATTTTAAAAAAAATAATGGCAACAGTGCAGCAAGGTGGTACGGTGGATATAGTTGAGGCCCTGGAGTCAGGAGGACCTGAATTCAAATGTGACCTCAGTCACACTACACTTACTAGCTGTGTAGTCACTTAACCCCAATTGCCTCACAAAAACCCCCAGAATAAAAAGAATGACAACCCCCCCAAAAAAGGAAACCAGCCCCCACATTTACTCCCCTCCAGTCCTGTAGCATCTCTTATTCTCTATGGCTTTTCAAAGAAAATTGACAACTCAGGAATCTTATCTGGCAGTTCCTTCATACACTGTGCTATGATGTACTTGTGCCTGATGACTTTAATTCATCAAAGGAGGTGAAGTACTTTTTTATCACCTCCATACTTATCTTAAGTTTGAACTCACTCTTAAATATTTTTGTTTTGTCCCCATCCAAAGAACGAAGTCTTTCCACCTTCTCTCCATGGTCCATTATAACTGGCCCATCCATTCCAAGCACATATGGATGAGATCGCAGATGAGTTACAAAGACTGATCATTTAATTGGAGATATAGGGAATCATATGACTAAACCTTCTATGTTGTGGGCAGCCAAGTGGCACAGTGGATAGAGCTCTGAGACCTAGAGACTGGAAGATGTATGTTCAAATTCAAGATGTGTGGGCAAATCATGGAACCTCTGCTTGCCTCATTTTCCTCATCGATAAAATGGGAGTAATAATACCACCTACCTCCCAGGGTTGTTTTGAGGATCCAGTAAAATATTATTTGTAAAAGTGCTTAGCACTGTGCCTGGCATAGAGTGAGCACTACATAAGTATTCATCGTTATTATTTATGATTAAAACAGCTAGACTGAAAAATGAGTATTTGGTTTATCTTAATGGTTGGACCCAAGTGAACCCATCAGCAATTCACCATTAAAGGTTAGCACTTACCTGACTATTTTCTAAGTGAAAAATGGATGAACAGCTTCTCACAGGTGAACACAGACACGATGTGAAGAAACTTTTTTGTTTTTGACTGGTGGTGATATAAGGTTCCAGATTTTGGAAAAGGAAACATTAGTATTTAGATTACTGTGAAGCTAAGGTTGCCTTAGCTTAGAGCTAGAGAAGAAAATGGCAAACCACTCTAGTATCTTTGCCAAGAAAACCCCAAATGGGGTCATGAGAAGTTAGACACCACTGAAACAACTGACCTACAACAAAAGCTTCCCCGTTATACTTTAACTTAATAAGAATTATCTCTTCAAGATCACAACTCTCTATTTGGTGGGTGAGGAGAGCACCAAAGGTGGTAACCAAAGAATTCAGGTGCATTTTGAGCTCCAATGTGCTCAAGTCGGTCTATTGCCAACATGACATTGGAAAGAGAGGTCTTTGGGCCTGCTGGCCACCTTCATTCTCCACCCTTTCAGCTCCCTTTTATATGTTGTCTTCCTCTATTAGAAGGTAAGCTCCTTGAGGGCAAGACTCTGCTTATTTTTATATTCCTAGTGCTTAATCCAGTGCCTTGCAAATGGTGAGTTTTTAATACATGCTTGTGGGCTGACTAATTAACTATCCAAAAGATCCTTCATACTGAGGTAGCATGGGATAACAGAAGGAAGGATTTGGGCTCAAAAGTTTAGGGTTTGAATCCCAGCTTGCCTTTGTGATCTCAGATAAGTGATTTCTCTTCTCTGGGTCTCGTTTTTCTATTCTGTAAAATGTAGGGATTGGACAAGATGATACCACGATTCTGGCTCAAAATTCTATAATCCTATAAAGACCTTAAAGGCAATACTGAAAATCTATATTGCACTAAGCAAAACCTTCAAATCTGTTTACAGAATGGACAAATGGTCTGTTAGCAAACTTAGTCAAGAGATGGTGTTCACATTTCACTGCGTGATTAAGAAAAAAGCTACTGCTGAAATCAATCAATTCATACGCATTTATTAAGAACTTAGGTTCCAAACACTGTGTTAGATTTGGGAAATACTGACAACTTAAAAATACTTGTTGTTGTTCAATAACATGTGACTCTTAGAGAATCTATTTGGGGTTTTCTTGACCAAGATACTGGAGTGGTTTGCCATTTCCTTCTCCAGCTTGTTTTACAGATGAGGAAATTTGAGGCAAAACAGAGTTAAATGACTTTTCCAGGGTCACATAGGTAATAAGTGTCTGAGGCCAGATAGGAAGATGTCTTCCTGACTCCAGACCCTGCACTCTATCTATTGTGCCACCTATCTGCTGCCCCCCCCCCAAAGAAAGAGCAAAAAAAATCACTGAGAAATGGTCTAAAACAATTTAAAGAATTTCAGATTTTAAAAGAACTAAAAATTTCAGCACTAAGGTATATCTGATATATCATAACTATATTGCTTTCTATACCTAATCCAACTCACACTAAGGTAACTAATTAAAACATAAATGTATTACTTAGTTAATGCAGTTGATGGTTAACCCTGGGGAATATTTTGCTATTTAGTTATGTACATTGGTGAGCTTTATATTTTAGGTACAAATCTGTTTTGATGCTGATCCAGAATCCTGCCCTGGTTACCAAATTGCTTTTTGATATGAAAACACAGATTAATCTTAATCACCAGTGAGGAGAAAAAACAATTGGGCTTTCTCAGTCTGTGATTACTCCATGATGCTTCAAAGAGCGTGTCATTCTTACTGATTATTTTCAGTCTGCATCATAATTTGCAAGCAGACATCTATGACTTCAAGGAACCCGCACTGGAGGCTGAATTAGAAGTGCTTAAGTATTAAGAATATTTTAAAAGTTGGGCTTCTAATGACTTTATAATTCATGGAAATATCATGCTGCTATTTTTCTCTGTACTGTACAAAACATGGACTAAACATGTACATAAGCTAAACTACAAAGGAAAGAGGTTTTTTTTTTCAAATGAACTCAGTAGTTATCGATCATCTATATAGTGTCTAGCATGGTGCTAGTTCACCTAAAAATATTAGAATGAATAATCAAAAGATACAAAACAGATGGTATAGAGTCTAGACATGTGAATGTTGTGGACTCGAGGCTACAGGTGGCCCTCTAGGTCCTCAAGTGCAGCCCTTTGACTGAATCTAAACTTCATAGAACAAAGGAAGTTTGGATTCAGTCAAGAGGCCACACTTGAGGACCTAGAGGGCCACATGTAGCCTCAAAGCTATAGGTTCCCTGACCCTGGTATAGACAGTAACAGTCCTAGCAGATCAGGAAGGAAAGAGGTCAATGCTATCCTAGAAGTTTTCAAATAGGCGGTAAGATCCAAAGTCCTATACAATAGCTGAATTTTGGATAGATGGAGAGTAGAGGGGAGAGACAATTTAACTTTATCTTAGTGGTCATATAGCAAGTGTGACACCCAATGGACAGTTCTCCCTTATACTCCATTGGTTCCCATCCAATGGTAAGAGAATTTGAGGAAAGCTACTTGCCATGTTGAGCAGAGCACCTGTGGGAGGGCATACATGAGTGTCATACTAAATGGCATGAATGATTAGGTTGCAGTCTACCTGGGATAATGAAATATATGTATCAATGAGGTCATAAGTGTATTGAATATTGGAGTGAGGTTTCCTGTTGTGTGATATAACCTTTCCGTGACTTGGAGTGCAAGTCAAAGAGCTGTTGGCTTGTCAACTAGCAAATCAGTCTTTTATTTACCTACTATGTGCTACAGATATGAAAAGGAAGAAAATTCTCTATTTGTGACTTTCCCTAACTAGTAAATTCTATCTATCTATTCATTGCCAGTGAAATAAACATGAAAATAACTACATATGTTTTGAGACAATCTTCTGGCATAAGGAAGTCCCTCCTGGGAGTATCTAGGCTTTCCCTATTGACCCTTGTTTTCTAGAACATGGTTCACTATGTCATACTCTCCTGGTCTATGTGCAGCTATCAACAGGTTAAATCCTTATCTGGGTACTCAGTTTATGTCTAATGAAAGGCCCATTGGCTGACAAGAGAAGTCAGGGGAAGCAAACTCTTAATGAGTGTGGGTGCTGAGAATAACATGTAAAATAATAGGACTCAGTTGAATGGAAAGCTTTATTGCAAGTAATGGGGAGAGGGGAAGGGGAATGTAAAGTGGGGCCAGACATACAACTCAGGCGTGCACACCAACATAGAGTATTAATTCATGTAAGGGCAGCACTGTGTTGAAGAGCACAGAGATGGGGGCCCATTCAGCAGAAAGGGGGTGCTTCAGCAGGGAAGTATATTCCTACTGGAGAGAATGGTGTGCTCCAAAGTGCTCTTCTGAAAGTGATTTTTGAATGGCCTTTGTAGAACTGGCTGAATTGTATCAAGAGACGGAAAAAAATTCTTGTGGGGATTTGTTATCAGGGGAGAAAACAAACTAGTGGTAGAGAAAGTATTATTTTTGGGGGTTGCATATCAGGGAGGAAAACAAGATGGTGGTAGACACTGTTGTGTCACCTTTCAAAAATGTTACTGTCAGTATTTTTCTGTGAATATATTCTATAAGCTTATAGCTTCCATTAAGAGTAAACTGTCATGATCAAGCCTGATCTTACATCAATTGCTTCCATGCATAGATTCTTTAAGCTACAGCCTCCTTTAAGGGAAAATTGTCATGGTGGTGTCAAGATTACCAGGTCTAATCATATAACAATATACTAAAGAGTTAGCTGGCTACCACTTGTAGTTAACATTAATCAAAGTAATGAGGCAGCCTTTTTCTAAGACCCAGTAGTGGATGCCGCAGAAAGAAAAATGTTGACATTAAGTCAATCCAACCTGGTGACATGTTGTCAATACTGTATTGGCAATTTGGTTATGGTGAAGAATATGGACATTATTTAGCTGTTAGGAGTTAGTAAATAGATTGTTTATTACATTATCTGTCATCTGTCAGGACACCAAGTTAACAGAGCTACCAGATGCCAGCAATAATTTCCCTCAAAAGACCCCAAATAGCTTTCTCTGTTACTTAATATTTAAGTTTCATAAATATAGGAATTATTATCAGGAAATGAAAACTGATGGGTATTCAGTATTTAATGCGAACTAGTGCAGAGTAACACTTTTGTGTTGAAACACAAAAGAATATCAACTATTTTAATTGCCAATAATTAAATTGTCATTGTGATAATTAAAAAGATAGGTAGGTAATGAGGTGTTGACTCAAACTATTCAAATAAAATGAGTTCCCTTTAAATAATGAATTTGGCCTGAAATGAAGGATTGTATATCTTCTTCCCCAAAGTGACCAATACTATTTCCAAATGCAAAATTCCTTACTTTTAAAATTACAAACTAAGGACTTTTCAAAATTTGGGCACCAACCAAAAATATTAGAAAGGGACTTTTACCCTTGAACTACAGCTGAAGAGTTTTCAGGAGAACAAAAGGGCCTTCCTCTCCTTGGAACCACACCAAGTCATGGACAGCTCCAACAGGACTCATGCCTATAATCGGAATCATCTTTTATTTTCTTTAAGTAATGAATATTCTTTTAATATTACAGAATATGAATATCTGGTCACTGGATTCAGATGGCTCTGGAGGAGAAGTGAGGCTGGTGACCTGCACAGCCCTCCCTCACTCAAAACAAAGTCAAGTGCAAGTCATGTCATCATTTCTCTGATGTCATGGTCTTCCTCGACAACGAAGGATGAACACGACAATATGAATCTATATAGCATATTAGTGACTCATGTTGTTAGTATTCCCATTTCCCAGAATGTAGTAAAGAGTTATTCAGCATAAAGTACTGTTAAAATCACAAATTTAATGAAGAAACCTTTCAAACATATGCAATATCAGTAGTAGCCAGGATATGTAAATAGAGTCTTCTCTCCCAATAAAACAAAACAAGATACAAGCTCCTTGAGGATAGGCACTGTTTTATTTTTGTCCTTGTATACCGATAACCAATGCCTGGCACACAGTAGGCACTTATAAATACTTGTGAATCGGTTGATTGGAATTTGTGGGTAAATTCATTACTTTTGAAAAACTTTCACTTCTGAACTAAGTTATTTAAAGTTATTTTTAAGAAATAGTTTCAAACATTAACTGGAAATACTTGAAACAGAAACAAAGTAGATGTCCTTCAATTGGAGACTAGCTAGTGAAATTGTGGTCCTGAATGTAATGAATATATAATGAATGATGAATGTAATGAATACAGAGAAGCATGGAAAGCTTTAAAAGATCTGCTAGAGTGAAGTAAGCAGAGCCAAGAAAACAATAAACATGGTGACGACTGTGTAGATAGAAAGAAAAACCAAAAAACAATGCAAAGGGAATGTTGTAAAATTACAAAGAAGAAGTGGCTCTAAAGAAAAGATGTAAAAAGACTCACTCCACTCCTCTGTAGGGGTGGGAGGGTTACAGGCATGTACATTACACATATTCTCAGGTTTCTCATTCTCTTGATCAGTATTGCTAATTTCATCCCTTTTTTCCTTTAAAAATATTATTTGTTATATGGATGACTCTGGGAGAAGGCAAAGGAAGGATGTGGGGAGAAATTTTGGTTAAAAAAGCTATCAATAACAGAATTCTAAAACAATGAATTGGATATATATGAGCCTGCTCTTGGCAAGAAATAGTTTTGTTTAAGTGAATTGAATCTTATAGGTCACTGAGATATTCTTTTTTAAAAAATTAATTTATTTTTAGTTTTCAACATTCACATCCACAAGATTTTGAGCTCCAAATTGTCTCCCCATTTCTACCCTCCACCCACCCCAAGAAATGGTGCTTTCCAATTACCCCTTGCCCAAATACGCCCTACTTTCTATCACACCCCTCCCTTCTCTCATCCCCTTCCCCTCTATTTTCTTGTGGGGCAAGATAGATTTCTATACCTTTAGAACTCTGATCAATGCAGTGACAAACACAAAAATGTCATTCAACTTCTGCCAGAAAACTAATGAACTTAAAATGCAGAAAGAAATATGCAATCTCAGACATAGCCAATGTGAGAATTTGTTTTGCCTGACTGTATTTGTTTACTGAGGTCTTCATTTTTTATTTTCATTTTTTTAAAAATGTACTCAATTGGAGGGGATATTGTTGATGGACAGGACAGTTGATAAAAGAAAAGAAAAAGAAATACAATTATCAAAATTTTTTTAAAAAACAAGTTCACAGATCCCGGAATAAAAACCCCTACTTTAAAGAGACTCTAGATCATTTCCAGCTGCCACAATTTTTAAGATTCTATAGTATACTTTATGGATTATTTAAGGAATTTCCAACTGTAATTTTAATCACATGGTATCTTTGTCTCTCTTGTTGACTTTGGTGCCTAACTCTACATGAGATGTGGCTGTTTTTTTTTCAAAGGAACTGCCTTTCTAAACTTTTTTTTTCTAAGAGTATGGAAGTCTAGTCACTACACCTTTTTGAATACCAATTATTCTATTATATATAGAAGGAAACTTATAGACCATAGTGTAACCTTCTTGTTTTTCTATTTGAGGAAACTAAGGCCTGTAAAAATTAAGTGATTTGTTCAAGGTCACAGAGTCAGGACAAGCCCAGGATTCCCATGTCACAGTCTAGAAATCATAAGATTTCTTAGCCTTGAGGAATTTTCAGTCTAGCTGAAGAGTTGGGAAGTCAGACTATTATAGAGAAAAGATCTTAAATCTAAAGCTGAAAGAGACCTCAATGGTACAATTCCCCATTTTACAGATGAGGAAATTGAGAACAAGGGAGGTTGATTGACTTGCCTGAAGAAACAGTGGTATTAAGGGTCAGAGGTAGTGTTTGTACCCAGATCTTTGGACTGCATGATTCAGTGTTCTTTCCTCTTTACCATGACTTGACTAAGAGTTAGGAATCCTGGGTTCTAGTGTTAGTTCTACCACTAACTAAATGAGTCCCTACTCAGTACCTAGCCTCATGCTAGAACACATGGGAGATACAAGAAAGGTAGGAGACACAAACTAGTGAGGTAGACAAGAGGCATACACATAAAATGGTTAAAGGAGATAGGATATAATCAATTACCAAATTCTTGTGCAGATATTAAGGGTTGGAGGAATTCAGGAAGGTCAATGTAACCCAGAAACCTGAATAGAGAAAGAAGGACTGGGTGGGACCATACAAGACATGTAGAAGGTGGGTTGAGGCATAGCAAGAGTGATGCCCACTGGACAGCTCTCCCTCCCATTCCATTGGTATTGCCACAATGTCAAGAACTTTTATGGATGATGACAAGTTACTAAGTTTTGTTCCAATCATTTTATGATTCTTTATTGCTTTTCTGTGTGTGAATCAACTACTTGTTCTATACCCGATTCACATTTTTACTTGGGGTATGTTTTTTTACTTCCCCCTCATGCTGTGCTTAAACTCTTAACTCATATCCATTTCCATACTTAGCAACTCTGTAAGTTGAAATTTTTCTGATGGGGGTAAAGTGCCAAAGAATGGAAGAGGTCCCTACATATGGCTCATGGCAAATAAAGTTGTTTAATACATGCTCAGCTCACCACTAGCAAGAATGTCAGAGGCTATCTCTAAAAGTATTGATTTGGTTGTGACTTCATTGAATAATATTTTTTCTTCTTTCCCGCTCTAACATTTTCAGATATCCCCTTAGTTTTCAAATATTAGGACAGAATAACACATCTGGCATCCTTCCTTTAATAACCAAGAGTTTAGGGGTTTAATGGGAAATATGACCTACTTTGTGCCCAGGGGCTTGGGCATTAATAGGACAAGTCTAGCTGTGTGGGACCTGGACCAGGGATCTACTTAAGTAGTAGGGGGCTGGTTGCCAAGGGGTCAAGTCTAGGAAGGTCAAAGGAGGCAGAGGACAACAGGCTTTAGTTGCATGATGTGAGAGTCGGGGAGACAAGCTAAGGAGTAGAGCTGTTTTCAACATATTTGTTGTGTATTATTTTATTCTGCCTGTTGAATGTAGGCCATAGGAATTGATTATAGCCAGAAAATGACCAGAATCTGCCTCCTTCCCCTCATTGAGATGGGGGTGAGGGTGGGGGTGGGAATCCAGCCTTACCTGGTAAGAGGTGTTCAAGATATCTGAATTCTAGTCATCTAGTAAATTGAAAGCCCTACACAATGAAGAGTGACATTAAGATTCTAAAAACAATTAGCCCCAGTCAGGTGTTGGGGCTTCTGTTTGTAATCCTGAGCTACCATGTAATGGAAAGTTCTGATTCAAACCAAGTAGCCAAAAAGATATCATTTGTAGAAGAGTCCAGTGGCTCAGTTTACCCAGCTGGGTGCCCAGACCAATTCACAGAACTGAAGTTAACTGCTAGATAAACTGTTTTTTTGATGATAATTAATACAAATTAGTTGAGTGTGCTTGTGTGTGTCTGTGTGTCTGTTTTTCCTGGAGTAACAGTAACATGGGATCCAGGGAACTGACCAGAGAGCCCTGGTTGTCCAGCAGGAAGTTTCCCATACCATGCAGCTATCACTTACCATTAGGAGAACAATTTGTCAACATCAAGTGGAATATAGTGATTAGCTGATGCCCTATAAAGTGGGCATAAATAGGGGAAGAATCTTGAAGGAAAGCACACATTTAGATATGAAAGAAAAAATAAAACTTTCAACCTTTCCCCAAATGGCAGTCTGTATAGGGGATGGTGCTCAAACAACCCTTTTTCCCACTGATTGATATTTCAGAACCCATTGGTGGCATAGTAGTAACCAGTTGTCCATCCAAAGAACAAGACTTTTTTCTTCTTTCAACAAATCTTCCCATTTTCATGAGGCCAGGTGAAAGAGAAAAAGGAGGTGACAAGTAGCCCTGACTTTTTTAAGGAGGATTATTGGTATGGTGGATAAAATAGCATAGTGGAAAGAGTTCTGCCTTTGAAGTCAGGAAACCTGAATCAGTCTCACCTCTGACAGTTCTTCCCTACCTGTGACACCATGGGCAAGTAGGCTCCTCATAGAAGACATTCCATCTTCAGACTATATTTTCACCTTACCTGGAATTCTTTCCCTCCTCATCTGTATCTCTTGGCTTCTCTGGCTTCCTTCAAGGTCATTCTAAAATTCCACTTTCTTCAAAGAAGTCTTTCCCAGTTTTCTTTCTCCTTAATGCCCTGCATCTAAGACCCTGATGTTGGGAAAGATTGAAGGCAGAAGGAGAAGGAAACAGGAGAGAATGAGCTGGAGAGATAATGTCATGGAAACAAACATGACAAAACAGACTACTGGAGACAGTGGAGAATAGAAGGGCCTAGTGTGTACTATCATCCAAGGGGTTACAAAAAGTCAGAAACAATTAAGATTATCTCCAATTTATATTGTAGGTAGCTTATTTGCACAGTCTTATCTACTAGATTGGAAACTCCTTGAAATCAGGGATTATTGCATATCTTTCTTTTTATTCATAGAATTTAGCTCAGTGCTTGGCATATAGCAGGTGCTTAATAAATCCTTGTTGACTTACTTTGAGGTTATTTAGGCCATTTGAGCCTCAGTTTCATCATCTGTAAAATGGGGGTGATAATAGAGATGAAAATGCCTTTAGTATCTAACTCACAAGATAACTGTCAAACCAAAATGAAATAATTTACAAATTATTTAGGTAAAGCACTTTGCTTTTGTGAAAGCATATTTAAAACCTTTTCGATAAAATTGAAAATATTAAGAAATAATATTTCTCTGGTCTAAAAAATCCCCCTTTTTTATATTTCACTGTTTGAAAATGTGTCAGATAGAAGAGAAGGACTTTTCTTGGGGTGATGGATTAGGAATGGAAACCCAACCTCTGACTAAAGAAAAACTCTTGTCTTGTTTAAATCATTGCCTTCCCCACTCCTGAGATGATTAGATTGTTAAATTGTTGATCTATCAGAACCCTTCTCCACCGAGGAAAGAAATTGGGATGTTGATTGCAGGGAGTAGGTCTTTTTGTTTATACCGGAAGGGAGTGATCAAGTAAGGAACTGAATTTGTTTGGAAATGCTAACCCCAATTTGAATTTTAACATACTATGATCTTTTGCCTTGTTCAAGATTTCTAGAAATGTTGCCTAAAATTTTCTTGGGGAAGAGAGAAATATCAATGGATATGAAGGAACTATGCCAACGTGGACAGCTCTCTCTTTCTCCAAACTTGAA
The DNA here is from genome assembly GCF_028372415.1 of Notamacropus eugenii. Taxonomy (NCBI): domain Eukaryota; kingdom Metazoa; phylum Chordata; class Mammalia; order Diprotodontia; family Macropodidae; genus Notamacropus; species Notamacropus eugenii. The sequence continues at coordinate 149,282,332 of NC_092872.1, forward strand.
ATGCTTGAATGCTAGATCAATGATCAGTTGTATAAAATTGTTTCTAATAGGCTTGTGCCTAAAGCAGAGTATGTTATTAATATTTTTAAACACCTTAAATTTTAAAGTGTAATGTAAATGTCAGATAAGCAACAAGGTACAAAGTATAGGGGGCTAGAATTTTAGCATCAAGAAGACCTGGGTTCAAGTCTTGACCCTGACACATATTGATTATTCCGCTATAGAGCAGGCATAGAACATTTTCAGTGCTCCTAAGATTCAAAATTGTTTAGAAGTTATTTAACAAAGGGCCTGACACACAGAGTGTTTAATAAAAGCCTTGTAACTTAGCTTGACTTCATCCATACAAGTGAAAAAAGTTTCTAAATTGAGAACTCCTCATACCTATGAAATCTCAAGTCCCAAACTAAAATAAATACACTAATAAGTGTTTCTTCTTAGTACTCATCTTTAGTCATTTCATTTCTTGGAAGGTCACTTCACTTGACCTTCCTCAAGTATATCTGTATACATAAGGTAGTAAGAAAACTCAACTCAGGAAATTATGTTATACTTTAAGGTGACCAAAGCAAAGAGTATGGAAAGAATTGAGTGTGGGTTTCCATTGGGCATTTTTTATTAATTTTCACTTCTACCTGCCTTTTATAGCCAAGTGTCATAAAAGTGTTTCCCAAACTAGTAGGTGTTATTATCCTCATTTTATAGTTAAAGAACCTGAAACCCAGAGAGGTTAATTGATTTGTCTAAAGACACATAGCAAGCCCTTAGAAGAAAAGGCCTGGGGATACAATAATAGTCAAGTGCCCATACTGTTCTGTGACAACCCAAACTTTTCTGAACAAGTTTGGCCTGGCTCTAATTGGTATTCAATTTTAAAAAATGTCTTTCATTAAAAAATATAATTTGAAGAACTGGGTAATTGACTCACATTTGATTAAGGCAGATTCTATTGGATTAACATGATTAATAGATAAAATTATAGTCAAACAGAAAGCAGTACAAAAGGTGACTAAGTCATGGATCACATTAAGATACTAAATTTTCAAAAGATTGATATGCTGGGGTTTTTTTACATTAGTAATATTCATTTCACAGTAGAGATCACACTGTTCAGTTCCAGCTAGTGGCCCAATTAGAATGAAGTTTGTATTCTGGATTAGACGAGAAATGCTCCGGAAGGGTTTGGATTTAACAGTGAGAAAACTCCAGCTGTTGTAGTTTTGATTCTGTCCAAGTCATTTAGTTGAAGCTGGGGCACGATTTCTCAGACAGGCAGAAAAAGTATCCAAAGTTGAACTTCCACATTAGGACACAAAAATCCTTTCAGGAGTTATGGTTTTTTCTGTAGGCCATGCCAAGGTAATAGATGCCCCCCAAAACATCTTTTTTCTACAACTATGGAGTTTTCTTGGCTATGGAAGCAGTAAAATGTCTAGAACCAACTCTAGCATCCACTAAGTACATCATAATCAGTGTAATGCTTGTACTGGACTAATGCAGGAAGACTCTGGTTCATACCCTGCCTCTGACACAATAGGCATTTTATTTCAATTCTATGAGTCTCAGTTTCTCCATCAGTAAAATGGGGATAAAAATATTAGTATTACCTATAGGCTTCCTAGGAGGATCAAATGAGAGGAGATGTAAAGCACTATATCAGTGTGATGTTTTTCTTTTCATTCCAAGTGATATTTCAAGACAAAAAGAAATTATTCAACAATAACCTTTCATCTAATCTCAGTCCTTTTAGTCTAAGTGGAAAGTGAGTGCAGTGACCAGGGCAAAAAGGAGTATAATAATATAATATATATAACATAAATATAATATGAGAAGTATAATATAGTATAAGAATACATAGTGCAGGAAAGATAGGAAGGGACCAGGTTATAAAGGGCTTTGAATGTCAAAGAACTCTGGAGGTAAGATGGAGCCATTGGAATTTGAATGGAGGGAGAACAGCATGGTCTGTCATGCATTTTAGGAAGATTAATTTGACAACTGAGTGAAGGATGGACTGAATTGGGAGGATATTAGAGGCAGAGAGATGAACCAGACTATTGCAGCAGTGATGAAGGCCTGAACTAGGAGAGTAACAGTATCAAAGGGACCCCACATAAGGGATGTAAAAGGGTAGAATCAGGAGGACTTGGTAACAGATTGACTACGGGGGGTGAGAGTAACGGGTCAAGGATGACACTTAGCTTGAGAGCCTGGATAAGTGGAAGGATGATGGTGTCTTCAACAGTAATAGAAAAGTTGGGAGACTTGAGGAAAGACAATGAATTAAGTTTTGGACATATTGAATTCAATATGTCTATGGGGATCCAGTTTGAGATGTCCAATAGACATGCAACTGGAAGTTTCAAAGGAGTGAGTGAGGTTATCCTGTGACTTTGTATAATAGTTATAAGGTTGTGTGACTATAGATTACTTGAATTATTTAGTGATTAGAGGCTATATTTTCATCAGTAAAGATCAGAAACATGGTGCCCCTCCTCAAAGGCTAAGGTCTCCCATTGCATCCCAGGCCATTTCCCGTCATCCTGATCTATATCTGGTCACTGGACCCAGATGGCTCTGGAGGAGAAAGTGAGGCTGGTGACTTTGCCCAGCCCTGCCTCACTTAAATCCAATTCACTTGCATGTCATGGCATCACCTCCCTGATGTCATGGTCCTCTTTAAGAATGAAGGACAAGGAACAACTCTGCCTCCTAATCTTCATTACTTAGCTTCCCTGGCTTCCTTTAAGTCACAGCTAATCCCATAGTCTGCAAGATGCCTTTCCTGATCCCCTTTAATGCTAGCATCTTCCTTTTATTATCTCCAATTTATCCTATATATAGCTTGCTCATGCCTAGTTGCTTTTTGTGCTATATCACCCATTAGGCTATGAGCTCCTAGGGAGCAGGGACTTTTCTTTTGCCTTTCTTTGTATCCTCAGCATTTAGCCCAGTGTCTGGCACATAGTAGGTGATTAATAAATACTTGCTGACGTTGACACCACAGTGTACATCTACCTCATCCTTATAGCCAGGTATATGATATTTGGAGTGTTTTTGAAGGGGTGGAGAAGAGAAGGTAATATGAATAATATTGGGAAGATGAGAAGAGGAGATACCATGTGTATCTTGAGAAGAGGGGGCAGAAGTGTAGAGTGCTAGACTAATGTGTCTTCGGTGTGGCCCCAAGGGTCATTGATGTTCTTTAATAGAAACATATGCAGGAATCGCATGTTCATCTAAGGCTCACCTGAAGCCCCCATGGCATGGTCTTTTCAAAGAGCCTTCTTCCTTTTCACTTCTTTCTTTTTCAGAAGAACTCCTGCGCAGCTGCTTTAACTTCTCTGGCCTTTCACTCTGACATGCCTACCCCATTAAACCTTCACATTCCTATTGTTTCCCTTTGCCTTTCCTGTGGAAAGGAGAATGAGAGAGAAAGCAAATCCCTTGCCATCTCCTGACATGTGTGTACCGAGTCGAGGGGAAGATGACTTGATTTTAAGATTCCTGAGGGCAGCTTTGTGTCCCCTAGCATATAGGATATTCTCTTACACATACTTCAAGGATTTACATTTTCATAGTGTCATAAATTTAGTGTTGGAAGAAACCTTTGTGAGTGAGTTCAATGTACTTATTTTACAGATGAAGAAAATTAGGTTGAAAGAGATTAAATAACTTAGCTTGGGTCATATAGCTAGATCCTATATCAGAGATAGGGATTGAACTGAAATCTTCCTGACACCAAGTCAAGCATCAGTGTTCATTCCATCCCAATGAGATGATCCTCAAGTGGTGCTCTGAAAAAAAATATTTATCAACTGTTGACCAACTTTCTTGTGTGGAATCTCTTATTACTTAGCATGGTTAGTTCTCAGATGACAAACATATTTATCCCTGTCCCATTTCCAGATTGTGCCAGGGATGTGTTGGTAACTGTTTGATGACCAGCTCTCAAAAAAAGAAAAAAAATGACATGACACACACTTAAGTTTAATCTGTATTGTTAATATTTTCTCCATCATTTTCTTAAGTGTCAGGGTTTCTGGCCAAAAGAGAAACAATTGCTATTTGTATTCACTCCAAGCCAATCAGGGCCCAAACAATGACCAAGTGGGGCTTGACCTGGGGCCTATTGTTGGCCAATCAATGAGAACCAGAGCGATTTGGGTTTAGGGAAGGAAGAGCATTCCAAACAAAGGAGACAACCAGAGAAAATTCCTGGAGTCTGGAAAGGGAGCATCTTGGGTTTGGAACAGCAAGACTATCATCATTGAATCTCAGGGGAGAGAATATTGTCACTGAAGACTATTGTCACTGAATCTCAGGGGAGTATAAGATGTAAGAAGATCCAGAAAGTTAGGGTTTGAAGACCAAATAGAGGCGTGTATATTTGATCCTACAGATGAGAGAGAGTCTCTGAAGTTGGAGTGAGCTATTAATAGGATCACAACTGAACTTTAGGAAGGTCATTGTGACAGCTTAGTGGAGAATGGACTGGAGCGGGGAGAGACATGAGGCAGGGAGATCAATCAGAGAGCTCATACGAAAGTCTAAGTGTGAGGTGACCACAGTGATGTGGTGGCAGTTGTAGAAGAGCAAAGGGATTGTATTCAAGAGATATAGCAGAGTTAAAGTCAACAGGTCTTGGTAACAGAATGAATATGTTGGCATGAGAGAGAGAATGAGGATTTAAGACAGACACCTATGATGAGAGCCTAGGTAATGGGGAGGATGGGGATACACCCCCTCAACTGTAATAAGGAAGTATAGAGGGAAGATCTAAGAGGGGACAGATGATGACTTCAGTTTGGGACATGTTGAGTTTAAGATGTCTATGAGTCCAGTTTAACCTAATAAGTCAAATCGAGAAGTTAGATTAACAGCATCTGACAGAAGTTTATACTGCACTGCATGTTCCTTAGAATGACTAAATAATACAAAAGGTTGTCTTTTCATGTGCTGACAATTTGCTCTCATAACCCCAAAAAATGAAGGAGAAAGCAGCAGCTGCCTGCACAGCCCAGATATTGATTTGTTCAGATGTTTGAATGATTCATTATAAAGTAAAACAATGGAAAAAAATTTTAATGAGTCAAATCTTTCCTTTCCTCTGTGAAGAGTACCCAAGTGCCTGTCAGTGCACTAAGTGCACTGACAGGTACTATAGAAGATACAAAGAAATATAAAGTATAGCCTCTTGTCTCAAGGAGGTTACTGTCTTGAAGCTAAAAGCAGTGGTTTCCTTGCCATTTTCTTGCTGGTGACTTCTCATTGTAGATGCTTAGAGGTAGAGATTTCCAGACTGATCATCTGTGTGACTTCAGTTAATGTATTGGTCTGATTAGGTTTTAGTGCACATAGATTAGGAAAGTAACAAGGTGAAAACTGTGATTAATGTTGCTAAATAAATCTTGAACACCCTTTTATTAATACCTATCACCTAGTACTGTTGTAATTTGGAACCCCGAAATGCAAGAGTACAGGGGGACTACCTCAAAAGAATTCAACCACTTAAGCCTGCTTTCAGTCAAAGTAGTGAAGTTTATTTGTGATGCTGATAGAAGCGGGCTAGATTCTAAGTGAATCTGAACTATTGTACAGCCAGTAGGAGTAGGAGAGATTCTAAGAATCTGTGCAATTTAATAATGATAAGATTTGTATGTACAAGAAAAGACAGAGAGATCTGGATAGGATTAAGGAATGGTAAATCGTCTGGTCTGAGCTGGGTTGGAGAACCACAGTGAAAGGACAGATAAATATTGAGTTTCTAGGTAGGCTGGGATGGGCCAGATGCCTCAGGGGAAATCCAGTGTGGGAAAGAAAGTTCAGGGCTTGCTTTCAGAGACATGCTTTTTTCCTTTTAGAGAACCAGATCCCATCACCTCATCAGTACCATGCCTTGTATGTAGTAGGTGCTTAATAAATGCTTGTTTATTGTCTGATTGTACCTAAGATGGGTCCCATGGCTTCAAGAAAATCTAAGATTCCCCATAATTACTCTACCATAGATCTACCATCTCATTGGTATCGGTGTGGGTGCTGCTTCCATCAATCAATCCATCAATGACAAAATCAGCAAGCATTTATTAAGTACCTACCATATGCTAGGCATTGCACTAGACATTAGGGACAGAATGAAACAATTCCTACCTTCAAGGAAGCCATTTTCTAGTGGGAAAGACAACAAGTGTACAACGGAAGCTGTCTCTGCTTTATTATCCACAGAAGATTGTCTGGTACGCTAGAGGACTTCTTCTGGTTCTGTTTTGTGGATATTAGCACAACATTCAGAGTTTACATCTGTCAGTTTCATTATGTGACTATATCACCTTTTTTTCTTATTGTCATGATTTGTCTTTTATGGTACTTTTCTCATTGTCATTATGGACAATATACCACAGCCTACTTTTACTAACTACACATCCTTCTGTTCCCCTTTGGATCATCTGATTCTTCAGAAGTTGTGGTGTTCTATGATGTGTGGTCATATAATAGTGCTGAGAGAATGTTGGTGTTAAAAGATCACCTTTTATACCACTAAGCAGCTTAGGATTACTAACGGAAAGAAACAGGTATTTATTAAGCTTGCACTATGGGCCATATTTTGCAAATATTAATCCATTTGATTCTCTCAACAACCTTGAGAAGTAGGTACTATTATTACCCCCATTTTACAGTTAAGGAAACTGAGGCAGAGTGGTTAAGTCAGACAGAGTCTGACAGTTACTGTTTGAGGCCAAATATGAATTCAGTTCTTCCTGATTCCAGGCCCAGTGCTTTATCTACTGCCCACCTAAGTACTTCATTAAAAACATGTCTATCCCCCAGTGCCTGAAATGCTCTCTCTCCTCACCTCAGTCTCCTCAGTCTCTGAAATCCCTGGCTTCTTTCAAGACCCAGTTCAAACACCAACTTCTTTCTTCAAGAGGCTCCATCTGTGAACAATAAGTATTTGTCATCTACTTTGTTGAGATACTTTATATTCCTTACAAAATAAAATAAACTGGTGGATATGTCGACTTACCTTTTCCTTACCACATGCCAGTGAGACAAAGTGAAGAGTTTGTCTAAAGTGTTTTGTGAGTATGGTGTGCGTGGTGATAAAATGGTTTGGAGAACAAATTTTTTGCTGAATAAATGAATTTTATTTAATCTGATCACCCTCATTCTGTCTCCATGGTGATTGGAGCAACCAGCATTTTAAAGTCTGTTATTTATTTAGTCAGGTTGCAGTTCATCATTTTAACTGAGAGCTATGATTAGAATTTTCTGGGCTCACTTTTCCACCATGGAAAGAAAAAGGGCCTTACTCTGTGTGTGTGTGTGTGTGTGTGTGTGTGTGTGTTTGTGTGTGTGTGTGTGTGTGTGTGTGTGTGTGGTATGAACTGATTAAAAATGAATACCACTTGGTTTCAAAGAGGAGATGAAAAATTTTATATCGCTCCCTTCCTTGAAAAAGTATTTATTAAGTACATACTATGTACATAGCACTGTACTAAGTGTTGGGGATACTCACAGAAATGCCAGATAATCCCTCCTCTCAAGGAGCTAACATTCTAGGGGATGGAAGAGGAGGGGACTTAGGAAGGGGCAGATCAGCATGCAAACAACTATATACAAAATAAGCTATATAAAGGATATATAGGAAAAGGTCAAAAGAGAGGAAACAGTAGAATTGAGAGGGCTTGGGAAAAGCTTCCCATAAAATAAATGGGATTTTTAGTTGGGACTTAAATAAAGCCAGTAGATGGAGTTGAGAAGTGAGTGTTCTAGGCATGGGAGACATACAGAGAGAATGTCTAGAGCTGAGAAATAGTGTCTTGTTTGTGAAACAAGCGGAATCGACGACTGTGCCGCCAAGAATAAGGCGTAAGAAGCCTAGAAGGGCACCTAGGTGGTGTAGTGGATTGTTGTTGTATTTGTCCTTTGTTTTCAAAGAATACTGTGACATGAAGATGACGTGACTTGTACTTGACTTTGATTTGAGTGAGGGAGCACTGTGCAAGGACACCAGCTCCACTTTCTCCTCCCCATATAGTGGCTAGAGCTTTGGGGTTAGAATCAGGAAGACTCATCTTCATGAGTTCAAATCCGGCCTCAGAGACTTACTAGCTGTATGTACTTGGGCAGGTCACTTAGCCTCAGTTCCTGGTCTGTAAATGACCAATCACCCCAGTATCTTTGCCAAGAAAACCTCAAGAGTCAGACATGACTGAATAAGAGCAATAGAAGCCTGGAAAGGTGGAGGAGAGGGAAAGGTCAAGAAAGGCTTTGAATGCCAAATAGGACATTTTGCATTTGATCCTGAAGATAATAGGGAGCCACTGGAGCTTATTGAATAAGACAGTGACATGCTTACATCGGGGCTTTAGGAAAAAACATTTTAGTCGCAGAATGGGCAATGGATTGGTGTGGGCAGAAACTTGAGGCAGGCAGACCCCCCCAGCAGGCTATTGCCATATTCCAGGCATGAGGTTATGAGGGCCTGAAGCAGAGTGGTGGCAGTTTCAGAGGAGAGGAGGGGGCACGTAGGAGAAAAGTTGCAACATTGGGAGTTTGGGGCAAGAAATTAGATAGGGGCAGGGAGAGATAGTGAGGAATCCAAGATGACTCCTAGGTTGTAAGCCTGAGGTACTGGAACGATGGTGTTGTCCTTATATAGTAACAGGGAAGGAGTGTGTGTGCGTACGTGTGTGTGTGCATGTGTGTGTGTGTGGTGGGAGGGTGGATTTAAGGGGAAAGATAATTAAGTTCTGTTTCAGACATACTGAGTTTAAGACTGGAGACCAGCAACTGACTTTATCTTTAAAAGCTGATTTGAAGATAATTTTCCTACTGTTTCACAGATGTGTTTTGTGATATTTGTCTGTAGTGTCATAATAACTACTTATAGCTCTGGGTTTAAGTGCATATGCAACAATTAGTAATCAACATAAGATTTTCTCAACTTTATTAACTGTTTTGGCATCATTTAAGCACTGCCATTATTTCCTCAGGTTGATGATCCAGCAGTCCTCTGTAGATAGTCTGGGATTTTTCCAGAAGTTGAATTATCAATCAATACACATTTATTAAATAGCTAGTCATCTTTGTTCCAAGCATTGTGTTAGGTATTGGGATATATATATATATATACACACATGTACATCTACATACATATACATATATGCATATTACATGCACACACATGTGTGTGTGTGTATATATATATCTTCCCTACCCTCAAGGAAGTTACATTCTATTATGATTAATTTCTAGAACAGTTAGTATGAAGAATCTCTCCCCTTACTGGCTCATATCTCTCTGATTCAGCAAGGATTCTGGATTGGTACCATGGCAAGTTATTTTCAATTTGAAAATCAGGGGGGAAAATGCTGTGCAAAACAACACTGTGAGTAGAGCATCAGGAAATGCATTCTGCTATTTAAAATAGAGACCTCATACCACGGTCGTGGGGAGCCTGGCTCTGCTTGGCCACTTGAAACATACAGGTGCACTTACACTTACCTTGTTTATGGAGTACACAAAAAAGATGCTCTTTACAGGACTTGGGTTTTTCCTTTCTTTTCCTGCCCTTCCCACTCCTCTCTTGATCTCCCTTCTCTGCTGTTCATCTTCCTTTCCCTCTCTTCTCCTCCCTTTCCCTTTCCTCTTCTCCCCTCTACTCTGCTCTCCTCTCCTCATGTCAAATCCAGACAGATGGGTGATTTAAACGTTATTGCTGATATGTGGTGGATAGAGTGCTGGTCCTGGAATCAGGAAGACCTGAATTCAAATCCAGCCTTACCCTAGTCTAGTTCTTATTCTTTTTCTCCTCCCCTTTCCTTTCCTCCCCTCCCTTTTCTTTCCCTTTTTTTCTCTCCCTTTCTACTTCCCTCTCTTCTTCTCCTCTCCGTTCTCCTCTCTTTCTCTCCTCTCCTCTCCTCTCCTCTGCTTCCCTCTCCGAGTCAAGTGTAGACGGATGGGTAACTTTGAAACACTATAGCTGGTGCTCAGTTTTTTTCTCTTTAATTGAGAAACTCTCATGGATGGTAGGACTCTGGAGTATAATGATTTGTCAGCACAGGACACAGAGTGGACCAATTTAATACTTGCTGGAGGGGTTAGAATTTTCACAGCCTTTGATCAAATCCTTTTTTTAGGTCAGTAACATTTAGAGGTGCAAAAAAAATGAAGTAATTAGAGAGAAACTAGATGGTTTGTGGCTACTTTGGAAAAGCACAGATTATATTGTTATGTAGGATTTTATCCTTTAAATGAAAAGGTCTTAAGATTTTACAGGAGATAGATTAATATTGATACCATGTCATGAGTCCCACTGTTTAGTGTGCAAACATCCGCCATTTTCCTCACTAACTCCCCACCCTCCACCTCTTGCACATGTTCAGTCATTAGAATGATTATCATCAACTTACTGGTTCCAAAAGATGAGTCCCTATGTCCTAACTACTTTTATTTCTTTATATTCCCTTTCTGTTAAAAAGAAAAAGCACAATCCACTGTGGCTTTTTAAAACTGCAATGAAATTAGGTACACAGAAATAAAAGTCTCATCTATAGTTACGAAAACATCACTTTGTCACTTTAAATAGATTGTGTCTGCAAGGCACAAACTATTCCAGGTCCTTATTTTCAGTCTTACCTGTCACACTTTATAATGGAAGTGCTGACTTTCATGGACTCACTTATTACACTCTCTCTGGGGTAATCACTCATTGTATCATTAGCTGATAATAACTAGATGAGTTGATTGAGTTGTAAATGACTATGGTTAGAGATTGTAGCTCTAGCTGATTAGATAAATATGCCACATATTTCATTTTGATCATATCAATTTTAGTATCATTTGACTGAAATGTCTTCCTTCAACCTAGAGTTCTCATTAAGGAATGGTAATTTCTCTGAAATATGACTGTATGCATGACTTTTATCAGCCAAAACCAATACTTACAGAAAGGGGGATTATTTAACATTTGAGCAGCAGCCTATATATCTGTTTTCCTAGAATTCTTGGAATCTCCCAGTTGTTTGGGAGAGGAGGTTATAGTTCCCTGAGGCATGAAGCCTTCCCTGCTGATGTTCTGAAGGAAATAGGATTTACGTTTTTCCAATTGGCAATCATGCCTGTTCTCATATCCTGATTTTTCTTGCAACTACTAATGAATCACTTCAATTTGACACTATAGATAAGCTGATTCTGGTAGGGTTACTTAATAGTAATAGCTAATAATATTAGCTAATACTCACAACTCTAAGAGGTATGTGCTATTACTGTCACCACTTTATATATGGGAATACTTGAGTAAATGGAGGTTAAGTGACTTACCCAAAATCACACAAATATGGTATGAGACCATATTTGGTCTTCCTGATTCCAGGCCTGGATCTATGGCACCAAGTATCTGCTTCAATACTTTGGGTATTACTTATATCATCACTTGCTTTTTAGATGGAGAAGTTCAGAAAAATAATGTCAGAGGCTTAGAAGAAAGGAAGAGAGCTCTTGCCTTTAGGGCAGTAACAACTAAATTCCAACTTGGCACAGTTGGAAAGCTTGGCTGAAGGGTGGCCTGTCTTCTTGATTAATTGATATGCACTGAAGTATAAACAGTTTTAAGACCATTTGTAATTCTAGTTCTGTGGGACCATGAAGTATGTTTCATTTTCTCTTTAGGTTGAGACTTGTCATTTCACACGTGTTGGGTAATCCTGGTGTGGAAATTACTTCCATCAATAGAGATTAGAATTTCACCTGTCTCATAATCTTGGCAACTTGCTTGGGCCAATGAGAGGTTAAGTGATTTCCCAATGGTCAAACAACTGGTATGTGTCAAGGGTAGGACTTCTTGTCATTAACAGCATCCCTCTTTTCTTTATGCCATGCTGCTTCTTAGAATCATAGTTGACCTATTTGACAGAAAGTCAAAGAATAGTCTCATTTTGCTTATTTATTGACTTGTCTTTAATAGAGATTATATTACTGGGCTGTATGTTCGTCCCCTTCCCGCCTCCATTTTTGGCAGATACTTTACTATGAAAATGATCATGGTTTGGGAGGTTGGGCTTAATGAGGTCACTTCAACTAAGACTAGCAGCAAACCTCCAGCACCACCAGCATGATTTCACTGTAGCCTAGAGTAGTATTTCTTCTGTAGTGATGCTTCTGAAAGTTTGATCAGTACTGTTGAGGAGTCATGGATGGGCACTTGAACACTCTTCTTTTTACTTTTTGCAAACAGAATTGATCATGTTTCTGCTACTCTGACCAAGTCTTCAAAGAAATTTCTTTTGCTTGTGAAAAATCAACAACTATCAGCCTACAAATCATGCAGAGGAGAAACAACACATTTGCTTCTCAAAATGTGGAGGGATAAAGGAAATGGAGAATGGGGAAGATGATGTAAATGAAGCATAATTTTGTCTTTTGCAATATCTTTCTCCTTTGTTTCCTCCCTTCTCCCTTCCCTCTCCTTCCTTTCTTTATTACCTCCTTCCCTGTTTCCCTTTTCTTTTTTTCCACCTTCCCTTCCTCCTCCATCCTCCATCCTCCTTCCATCCTTCCCTTTCTTCCCTATCTCCCTCCATCACTCATCCCTTCCTTTCTTCTCTCCTTACCAGTTTTCTTTTTTAATAATAATTTGTTGTTCAGTCTTTTCAGTCATGTCTGATTCTTCATGACCCCATTTGGGGTTTTCTTGGCAAAGATACTGGAGTGTTTTGCCATTTCCTTTTCCAGCTCATTTGACAGATGAGCAAACTAAGGTAAACAGAGTTAAGTTGACTTGCCCAGGGCCACATAGCTAGTAAGTGTCTGAGATCAGATTTGAACTCAGATTTTCCTGGCTCCAGACTCAGTACTCTATCTACCAAGCCAACTAGGTGCCCCTAATATCCTGTAATAAATTGTACAAATAGGAAAAGATAATTAGTTCACAAAGATTATTTCAAAACATCATTGTCAGACTTACATTCAGTTGTATACAGTTTCACTCCTTTGGTCATCATCCTTTCAGTTATTTTAGAGATTCTTATAAAGATCTGACTTAAAAGATTCTTTCTAATCAATTCAATTCAACTAACATTTATTAAGTATCTATTACATGCAAGGTAGGTTTCAATATTTTTCTAGCCTTTTCTTCTTCTAATTATTATCAACATCACAAATTCATTTCCACTTAATTCAACCCAATTCAGCCAGCATTTATTAAACATATATTATATCTTAGCCACTGTGCTATGTGCTAGGGATGCAAGCACAAAAACTAGACAGTGCCTTCTCTTGTATTCTACCAGATAAACACACTGAAAATCTAACATGCTGGCCACTATAACAGAACCATATTCATTTCCCACTACTGGCCTCTTCTTCCTTCAGTCTCAAAATATACTCAGATTTCCCCCTATCTTAACAACAACAGCAACAATTATACCATTCTTTTCTTTGACATTATCATTCCCTTTAGCTTTGACTTCCTTGACCTTCTTGTGACATTTGACACTGGTGATTGTCCCCTCTTTCTGGTTATTGTCTCTTCACCTGACATCCATCATCATGTAGTCTTACGGTTCTCCTCCCACGTCTCTGGACTGTTCCTTCTCTGATTTCTTTGTTTATTTCTCATCCTCTTATGAGAGAGTCTTCCAAGGCTCTTTTCCCTTTCTATATTCTCTCCACTGATGTTCTCATCCACAACTAAGGCTTTAGCTATCATTTCTTTCCAGATAACTACCAATGTACATCTCTACCCTCAATCTTTCCTCAGCCTAGATCCTTATTTCCAACTGTACCTGCAGAATATTTCTATCAAGACATTTCCTCAAGTTCAGCAGGTCCAAAACTGAAACCATCATTTTCTCTACCTCCTCCTGCTATGCCCTTTTTTCAACTCAGAGCAACTCCCCTTTCCAGGTTTTCATCTCTTCCTGCCTAGACCATTGTTATGGACCACCAGCTAGCTTTCTAACCTTTCAGTTTGTCTTCTCTCCAGCCTCCAGCAGCTACAAGGAGGCTGGTTTGGCTGAATCTGGGGAATGTATGAAAGCAAATTAGTGGTAGAGCTGAGCCCAGACCTCTGGTATCCTAATTCCTAGTTTGGTGTTTCTTTTACCTTCACTGATCACCCCAAAATTTCAGAGCTCTTTTTAGTGCTCTGAATTTCAAATTACAGAAATAATAGATCTAGTTGAATATTTTGAATTGTTTTAAGAATTACGTTGCAACTGTTCTATAATGTTTATCTCCATTTTATAGATGTGTCAGCTAAGAGGCAAGTGGTTCACCTTTCTATGCCAACCAAGTGGGGTCTTTAAATTTCTAAACAATGACAGCCATTCATATAGATTTGTATCCCCTGTGATTCTGTGGAATTAGGTCCTGACTACCAAGAAACAGACACTGGGTTGCAGAATCAAGGCAGTTATCTGGAGAAGTGAATAACGTTTCATTTAGAAGACTATGTGTAACTTGTGCCATCTAAATTAAACATTTACACACTGTTGTTGTTTTTTAAATTTCTAGATAATTGCTTCATTCTCTATTTCACTCCTGTGTCATAGCCCACATCAGAAGGCTATTTTGCAAACACCTGGAGTCCTGAGCAAGCATCTGGAGGTAAGTGGAGGGAACAGTGGTCAGAGATATTTTTGAGACAAACTCCACAGGAATCATTCTTTAGGGGCATGGATGAGAAGCCCGCAGAAACAAATGAGAAGTCAGAAAGTGTTCAGAGGAGGAGGAGAAAGAGGAGGATTCCAATTAAGGTTCTCCAAACATTACAGGATGGGAAAAACAACCTGGTTCCAAACCCCTGGACCCCTACAAGCTATTACAAGACTTTCAAAGCAGTCTGAGAATCAATGCTTTACTTACTGTCTTTTCTGAACACTGACATCTTTTTAAAAATAAGAAATTCCAAGCAATATGCTGGATCTCTGCAATCATCATTTACTCCCTTACCTGAAGGAAGAGGATAAGATGCAGTTTCCAAGTCAGGTCTGTGCCTTTAAATTTATAATTTAAAAACAATTACAATTCAAAATGCTATTTTTGTCTGATCTTCCTTAGGAAAGACATACATATAGCCCCAAGCTACAAGTCCAACTTTGCTTTTAAATGCAAATATTTTAACAAGTATAACACACAGAAGCATGAACTATCAATTATTCCTAGCAGGCATATGTAAAACATCTTGTTTATCAGAGAGATTCTAAATTAAGCTAAGGAAAAGAAACTCCACCTTTAAAAATATTTTACTAAAATCTTGGGTTTGTCATTGACTTTTCTTACAAAATATGATAAGGAACCAAAAAAATAAGCTTGATTAGGCTTTAAGAAACATGTACAGTATTCCCTTCTTCAGTGATAAATACTCCTCTTGTCAAGTTTGAAGGGAAAACAAGACAGATATGTGCTAAAAGGTAACCTATTTGCTCATGACCACCTACTTGACCTGTGCCTCTGTTATCAATTATTAGACACTCCTCCCCAATCATCCTTAACTGGTATTAGGATCTATAACAATGGAATTACCAATTAAAATAATTACTCAAACAATAAGTGCTTGTTGGGAAGCCAGCTTCTCATACATGAGCTTTTATCTTATCTCTCCCAGAATAGGCCTTTGTGCCATGTATATGCCTACAACATCCTGCCCACCCTTCAGCTGTCATTCTTAGCTCCCTCCAACCAGAACGTTGAACTCGGCCTCTGGAACCCTGGGTTCTAACAGGTGAGCTTTCACCTCTTTTTGTCTAGATCTAGGCCTCACTACCACTTCCCAGCAATCTCAGTACCATGCCATACCCATATACCCACCCTCTTTCCAGATGCCCTATAGGAGTAGTCTTCCTTCATTAGAATGTAAGAACTTTGAGGACAGAGACTGTCTCATTTGCTTGTAATTTTAACCCTAGCACTTAACACAGGGTTTGGCACAGAGGAAGCACTTAATAAATTTTCTCTCTCTCTCTTCTTCTCTTTCTTTGTGTCTTTCTGTTTCCCTCTATCTCTCTTTCTCTGTTTCTCTCTCTCTCTGTCTGTCTCTCTATAGATACATACATATACATACATACATGTATGTATGTATACATACATATACATACACACAGACACACCTTAAGAATCTACAGAACCATAATCTGTGTCTATACCCCAAATTGGAGGAGAAGAAGAAAGCAATCTGTTGAATCCATATATTTTGGCAACACTCATAGAGTTGGAAGGGACTCCACGGGCCATCTAGCCCAATAGCTTTATTTAACAGATGAAGAAACAGAGGTCCACAGAAGTTAAATGACTTGTCCAAGATCATACAGGTAGCATCAGACGCAGATATTGCTCCAGGGCAGCAGAAGGTACTAACACACGGATGGTTTGAAATCACTCGTTTTTGCCAATACAGCCTCCATGTACAAACACAGAGCCATAAGGTAATACGTTATGTTGATGTTAAAGTCTCTTTTCTCTAGCTGCAGAGAGTGCAACCACTTTCTAGCATCTGACACCATGTAGCTTGAAGGTGAATGTGCCACTCACTCATTGCACAGTCTTTAGCCAGAATCTACAGGGGAGGAATCATTCATCTGCTGTCTCATTTTGGCACTGTAATTTATTTTAATCCTCTTTTATTCCTCACACCCTTGCTATTACATTAAAGAGAGTGGCTCTCTTGAGATCGGATACAGCTGACCTGGGACATTTCCAGGTTGGAATCTGGGGCCTCTCCAGAAGGCTTCTGTTTATAGCATCTCTGGCTTTTCCTTACCTAGCCTCAACTCATTAACTCAGTAGACAAAAATATATCAGCGGCTATATTTGACGATGAGAAATATTTATCTGTCAGGGTTTTTTGCCAGCAGTACTGATGGAAATGAGGTTATGAGTGTTCACTTATCTTATTGCTAGGGTTAGGTCACTACGACTTATAAATTTAAAAACAAAGCAAAACAGAAAGGGAGAGGGATGAGAAATCTAAGATCTTTCCCCAAGTCCATACTATCTGCATTCCCTCAAACTACGTACACAAAGAGTACTCATTTTTTTCTCTCCTACATGAGAAAGACTACCTCTATTACTAGCATTGGCCCTAAGCAAAATAAGGGGGAACTAGGCGGTACAATAGGTAGAAGCCAAAGCTTGGGATGACTCAGGAGAAGAAAGTGAGGTTGGTGACCACGCACAGCCCTCCCTCACTAGAATTAGTCAACTGTAAGTCATGGCATCATCTTGAGGTCATGAACAAAGGACAAACACAACAACAACCCAAGCCTAGAGTCAGGAAGACTCATCTTTCTGAGTTCAAATCTAGCCCCAGACACATGAGTGGTGTGACCTTAGGCAAGTCATGTGACTGTTTGCCTCAGTTTCCTCATCTGTAAAATGAATTGGAGAAGAAAATGGTAAACCACTCCAAAGTCTTTGCCAAGAAAACTCCAAATGAGGTCACGAAACATTGGACATGACTGAACTACAACAACCAGGCATAATAAAGTCCTTGAAAGTTAGTCTTTGGCACTCTTCCTTTTTAATCACTGTTCTCCATGATGTCCAGTGTTCACATGTAGAACTCTGGATACTCTAGTCCTCTGCTGTGGCATTTCATTGAAGCCTTTTCTGAAAGTGTTTTCATACTCTGCATCTATCTTTTTATATCATTCTCTGACCAAAGCTTAGTTGGCTTGTGTATCATTCCTTCTGGTCCCTGGTAGGCAGCTAGTTCTTTGTTAAACTCTGGAGGCAACAAGGCATTGTGGGTAAAATGTTAGACCTGGGTTTGAATCCTGCCTCTGATAATTACTAGCTGTATGACTATGGGTTTTTTCTCTGTATTCTCATATGCCAAATCAGGGTAGTTAATACCTGAACTATCTATGTTACAAGGTGACCACGAGTGGCTCACAAGATAATAGGGGAAAGTCCTTGCTTGAATACTTTAAAGAAGTATGGAAATGACAGCTATTATTATAGTGAATAGATGTTCTAGACAGCTAGGTGGTGCAAAGGCAGGTGAGCAGCACAGTGGATAGAGCACTGAGCCTGGAGTCAGAAAGCTCTGAGTTCAGTTAAGGCTTAACCCATGTGACCATTGTTTGCCTCAGTATTCCCAACTACAAAATATGAACCCATGTTACAAATTTATTATGTTCCCATTTAATAGCATCAACTTCCTGGAATTGTTGTAAGGATCAAATGAGATAATATTTATAAAGTACTTGGCATGGTGCTTGGCATAGAGTAAATATTATTATAAATGCTAACCAGCTATTGTTATGTTACTTCTTTCTTGAAGTGTTTGCATTTGGGATGGGGACTCTGGTAGACTAAACTCTTCATTCACAAAATGGGACTATATTGGACAGGGAGAAAAGTGGAGATATTTTTAGATTACAGAAACTTTTCTGTAATCTCCATCAACTGTGCTCCATGTGTAACCACCTACTCTGCCCTTTGCCCTGGTACTGATTATTCGACAAAATCCTCCGCCCCTTTCTAAGCTGTCCCTCACTTAAATGGATTACAATGAGGTTTATTTGTGTTGTCTTTTGACAAACAATCTAGAAAAACAAGACAATAATGCCATCTTGGGGTTTCTGCTAATACCACAGTCTACCCATACTGAAGAAAATTGTTTTAGAACTGCGTCGATTTATTTATAGACTTTTTTTATGTGTTATTATTGTTTTGGTTAACAAAGGTTGGTTGGAATTAAATGTTATAATCATACATTTTCAAAAACTTTATAAGATCAAGTTATTTCATGCTACCACTTGGAGACTGATTACAAGGTGATGAATTATTTTGATCCCAGCAACTCATGAAACCATCCATTAAGGTGTAGAGAAGGAATGAAATCTGCTGGGGATAATGTCCATGTTAATGAAATCACAGATCTTTTGTGATGGTGTCAGTTCTCTGTAATTGATTTATCTATTTATTATCTTTTTAGTGACTAATAATAGAGACTTGAAATTTCTTTACAGAAACTTTTTCCTCCACTCAACTCCTCTATGTATGACAATTCAGGAAGACTTGGAAGAAAAGAATGTTCTCTTTGAAGATGAATCATCTCCTAAAAGACCTGAAGTGCAGCTAAAAAAAGGAAATGGTAGGTAAAAAGACTTCCAGAATGATAGCTGAGTGAGAGAGACTGCATTTAAGCCTTGATCCCCCTCATCAGCTCAAGACTTCAAGAAATGTACCAAATTTTCAAAACAGAACAGCAGCAAAACGAAAGGAAAGGATAGGAATTCTCATAAGGACATTTACCTTGAAAAAAATAGCTAAGAGATTAAAGAAAATGGTAACCAAACAAACAAAATAGCTGATGTGATGAAATAACATAGGGTCAATCAATCTAAGGAAAAAACTCTCTAAAAAATAATATTTCTGCAATAACAATAACCCTAGAAAATGGAATAGAATGTCCACAAGATTCTGAAGAACAGTTGAAAAGCCTAAAAATAACAAATTGAAAGACGAGATAAGATGTGAAATCAGAACTTTCAAAGAAAAACTCAGAAGAATTGATAGTTTTGATTAGAAGTTGGAAAATTAAGGTAAAAAGTAGATATCCTGAAAAAAGAGGTTGGAGAGGACAACATTTTTAAAAATATAGTGAACCAACAATAAATATTACAATAAAGTCAAAAGCAAACAATTAGAACACCAAGGTCTCCACAAGTTGAAGCAATATACCTGAGCTCAGTAATCTAAGAATTATTGGCCTCCCAGAGAAGTCCTTTGAAGGGAAAAAAAAAGCCAAAATCCTGACCAGCACATTTCAGGAAGTCATATAATAAAAGCACCCATAAAAATTGGATCAGAAGGAAAAAGTAGAGATCAAAAGAAACCATGTAATACTAGGAACCCCAGGCAATATTAACAGCAAGAAATGCCCATATATACAAAAACATAGCAACATAGTTTGTGATAAAAAATATGACCAATAATTGAAAATTGACAGAATCATGATATATGAGTGGAATGGAATATTCATAATCAGTAAGGAATATGGAGAAGATATTTATTATTTATACTTTATTAATATTGTTTGGCCCTAGAAATGTGGATAGAAAATTAACCAAAGATTATTGTAGAAGAAAGGCTGATTTCAGAGACACTTCAGGGAAGGTCAATGGTTGTAAGAAATATTTAGATCCCACTCATTTCTGATTTTGGGTCTACTCAGGTCTTGTTTTGGTAAACCCAGACCTTGTGTTTTAGGTTCCCTAAATTAGATTGACATATCTATTGATAATACAGCTCAAACTGCCCTTCTGGAGACTACCTAATGGAGGCTAATCAGGCAAGTATCATTAAGCCCTTGTTTGAATTCTCTATTCAAAGACTTCTTTTTAAAACTATTTCAGAACTATTTCAGATCTTGGGATTCATTATTGCAAACAATTCTGGTGTCAAAAGTGGAATTGCCCTAGTGGATGCCCTGAATAAACCCGAAGGTACTTTGAGAGCACGGAGCTGTTTTAGTCTGTGATTTTAGGATTGAGGACAAGTGGGATCTAGCCAGGATAGGATCAGATCAGATACAGAGGGTCTTCTCAAGTTCATGCTGAACGCAATCCTGGCTCTAAATACAGGTTTCCAGAAAATTTAAAGGGCAGGGTTAGCTTTATCCCAGGAGAAGAAATCAGGCCAAGTTAGAATTCATCCAGGATACTCTAATCCTAAAGCAAGTATTCCCCTTGATTTGCTCACTGAAGGACTTGATAAGGAGCTGCTTAAAATCTTGTTTAAAATTAGATTGATCAGACCCTCTGGTAGAGATTACTCTTTTTTTTTCTTTCCCATCCTGTATTTCTCCTCAGTCCTCCTGTATACCTGGTCTGTGACTGACTGGTAGCTGTCCCAATAGCCTGGTGAACATGGCATTTAGGAGGACTCCCAGCAGGGGCTGCCAATTCAGTGTTGTGACCTGCTGGCAAGGGAACACTTTATCAGATCCTTGGATCTTGTCTTATCCTGGTTAGCTGATTTAGCTAACCTTAGTTCTACTTTCATTCACTTAGGATCACCCTTGGTTAGCGAGAGAAATACAAAAGGAGGCTTTGATAGGGGTCTTCCACTTCAGAATTTCTCTAGCAGGCACCAAGTCTTGTTTACCTTGGAGAACTTTAAGGGGCAACATCAAGTCACCCACAAAGACCGCTGTAAGAAAGCATAGAAAGGGAGCTTGGAAGGGTGGGGAAGATTCATAAAGTCTCATACCTAAAACAACTCTCCCAGTTATCTGTAATATTGAATAGGAACTATTGATTAGACTTCAATAGGGGATAAAGAGGAAAACTTCAGGGTTTTCTTTTTATCTACCTTCACAGACCTGAGCAGGTTGGAGAATGCAGAGATAAAGACAGATAAGAAAAGAAAAGAAATCTTTAGAGACTAAATTTGTAACTAAAATGTAATATCTATATTACAAATTTCCACATTATGGTCTGAAATTTTTGTAACTGCTAAAAACATCCTAGCAGATTTTCAGAATTTTATAGTGAGGATTTAGACTATAAGCAAATGGCCCAGGCCTCTCTCGCCTTCCTGGAGGATGATAGATTATTTTTTTTTAAGTTGAAGATGATTTCACCTACTAGAGAATAAACAGAACTGAAGCTTGTTTGAAATGATTCAATAGAATTTAATTGTTTAGATAAATTCGGAGCAAAGTCACCTAAATTGAAATAGACTAGGTAACTCAAGAAATAAAAGTTCAGTAATTCATTGGTATTATATAAGAACATCTGTTCAGGACTGATTTGTTGGATTGTTCCATTAGAATCAGATTAGAAATAAGATGAGATTGACTCGAGAAAAACAGCAAGGGTACAGTGAAGTGTGAATTGGAGTGTAACAAGAAAGATGCAGTTTTGAAGCTTGTAGGGATTTAGTCAAAGCCTATTGAAAGGGAAAAAAAAGGGTATCAAAAGGCATCTAGGTGGTATAGTGGATAGAATATTGACCTTGGAGTGCAAAGGATCTGAGGTCAAATCCAGCCTCAGACACTTACTAGCTATGTGACCCTGGTCAAGTCACTTAACCTTGATTGATTCCTGAAAGATAGGGGAGTGTGTGTGTGTGTGTGTGTGTGTGTGTGTGTGTGTGTGTGTGTGTGTGTATTTTAAACCCTCAGGACTTTAATAAGCAGGTAGAGATAAGACATGAATGGGTGAAACCTTAAAGAAAGGTGGAGTCTCTTTGTACTGACAGTGTAAGTGAAGGGTTTGAAAGTACAAAAGTTTGGAGCTTTGGAAAGGGGTTTGAGAAGGTTTCTTTTATCTCCTTAGGAAAAGATAGATAGGAGAAATTTTTGGAGAAATGCCTATTAGCAATTTTAGACAGATACTATTTTATGAAACTGTAATACTTATCAAATGGAAACTATAGAAATAAATTTGTGACATGGGATTATATCATATATACATACATGTATACATACACAGGTATATGTGTGCATGTATATCATATTAAAATTCTGTCCTGAAGAACCAGTCAAAGAGTGCATCCTCATCTTTAAATCCTAATTACAGGCTCTGAAATAGGGTGGGAATGCGAGGCTACTACCATGAATCTTTGAAAGTGAGCTAACTGAAAGTAATTCAGTTCTATTTTATAATTATATATATCCATATATATGCATGTATGTAATACAATCATGATGATGACAAATTGTAGAGTGGCCACTATATTTTGAGGTGTTAGCAGTTAATAACCCTTGGGGAAAATTAGGATTTTGAATGTTACCATTTGTAATTGTAAATCCAGATGGGATTTAGTTGAAGTTTATCCTGAAACTAAATCATAATGTGGTCTCATTTAAAGTGAGATGTGTTTTTCTATTAGGATAATGGATTTCTATTAGGATAATCAGAGCTTAATGTAAAACACATCTGATATTTAGCATTAAGGTGATATGCTTGTAAACCTGAGTTAAAGTCTAGTCTAGGACACTTACTAGTTGTGTAACCATGAGTAAGTCCTTCGCTTCTATTTGCCTCGGTATTCTCGCTGTAAAATGGGACAATACTAGCACCTATCTCCTAGCGTTGTTAGAAGGTGCAAATGACATAGCCATTGCGATGTGTTTAGCACAGTGCCTGACACATAATAAGTACTATTAAATGTTGGCTATTATTTTGATTTAGTGTAATTATGTTATACTGGCTTTTTAATGTGATTAGTATAGAATGTCAAACTGATAGAACGATGAGGTAATTTTCTATATGAAATGATTCAGAAATGCATTCCACCGAATTGACACTGAATGGCAAAAAGTTTTGCATTATGTTTTAAAAATATATGTCATTTATGTTACTGTTAGACTTCCAGTTTTTCTTATATTGTGGATTTTGTGAAACCGTTGTACAAGAAATGCTGTTAATTTGAAAAATGCAAAGCAGAGAGTGGTATAATTGTATCATTAGAAAATTAATTGCTCTTTTAATCTAGATGCTGTTTGAATTGAGCTGTTAAAGAATGTGACCAGTGTGCTTAAAAATCTTAAGGATTTGGTTGAGTATATTTTGCTTTAAAATAGATAACCATAACCACTTACTGTTTGGAGCGGGGAAAGTACCATAGACCTTTTTTTCCTGATCTGTGAAGTTCTGGAGACTTTCCATCTGGACAGATCACCTCTATGAGAGAAGCTGCTAAAAGGATGTTGTGAAGTTCTAAAGAAATGAAATGGTTTGCTGAGAAACTTTGACTTCTTGTAGCTAAAGTAAAGAGTCTTAAAAGTTTGTTTATAGTGAGTGAGCTTTATCTGATAGATAGTTTGGCTATCACTTATGAAAATCAATGTGTTAATAAACAGCATGTATAGAAGTTAAATCTTTAAGCCAACTTAGTGACAACAAACCTTAGATTTAAAGATTTTATCTTTGCCTTAGGGGGTTAATAGGCAATACAGATATTTATTTAGTTTGGAGGCTTCCAGCAGCCATTGTTTTTCTATCATGTATTCATTGTATGTGTGAAGTGGCAGAATGTGATTACTCTTATTTTCTAAATAATTGATTTCTACTCCAGGATGGATTTACACTAAAAAGGATAAATCAGATAACTCCTAATTCCTTATTGTTAACTAATATTGCAACAGCATGAGAAAAACAATAGTAATCTAGCCCTAAGCTGTGATTAATGAAATTTTGATAGTTGAGGTAAAATCTCTTGAGACGATCATATAGTATTGTTCTGAGTTTCGATTTCAGGTATAATTATTTGAATTGTCATTAAGCTGGTATTCTGCCATTCAAGGCAAATGCCATACTTGACCCAAAGGGAATGCAATATGTCAACTGCTACAGGTGGATGTTTATGCCTGGAAAAGTTGAGGAAATGACCTTGGGTAGGCAAAGGTAGGATCTTCTTTGCTGAATCGAAAATGTTTCCACCTTGTTCATTCTGAGCCTGGCTATGATACTCTGTAAATAGTATGAAACTTTTGCATGATTGGCTGCTAACGATGAGTCTTACCTGAAATCAAACAGAACTAGATGAGTTTTTCCCTCCTTATGCTTATGTCAGGTCAGCGTGTGTTCTTGAAGGGACAGTCTTGATATTGTTATAACCATGCTTTTCTTTTTTCCTTTCATAGCAAATTTCTATAATCAGGGCAGATGAGTTGTAAAAGTTTTTGTCATGGCAATACTAAAACATCTCTGATTACTATAATAAAATGCAAATATGAAAGATCTTGCTGTTTTAATCTGCATTTTTGGTCAACTCCATATCCTAAACAACTAAGTAAAATGAGTTCTTTGGTTTTTCATCCCCTTGCATGTATAAGATTAGGTCCTTAATGTAGCTCATTCTTTCAGGATTACATGAGGAATATATATACATATATATATGTGTGTGTGTGTCTGTCTATGTGTATATATACATATACGTATACATATATACACACATATATATACATACATACACACATGTATAGAGAGAGACAGAGAGACAGAGAGAGAGAGAGAGAGAGAGAGAGAGAGAGCTCCTCAAAAAGGGGAGAAGGGAAGGTAAAAATGTCAAAGTTTTAAATTTTAATGGAATAGTAAACTTCACTTTGGGAAAACAACAAGATTAGACTTGTTTTGTATAAGAACTAGGATATACAACTGATTGGTTTCCAAACTGAGATGAATGAAAATTTTTAGAGACAGAGTTTCTGGGTAATTAATAATCAATTTATTAATTAGGCTGACAATCAATAAACTGATGGTCAGTGGTTTCTCTCTGTAACCAAAAATGCCAAGGGATAACCTTGAATTCCTTAAATACCTTCTGAAAGGGAATTCTTCTGACAAGTAAAAATCAACCCTGACTGATGGACACAATGAGGAGGTAGGCTAAAAGTCTTCAACTCTTCCTACTGAGAATGTGACTTGATCATAGAACTTAGTAGCCTCTACCAATCTGGGCAGGGGGAGCCATTTCCATCCAGATCTCTCTGGCTGGTTTTCTCCTTCATGAACTGGATCACACTAAACTCAAATAGAGAAGATCAAGGACAGGGTTCCTCCCTCAAGGTAAAGGCTCACCCTTTATTCTCTAAACAGAAATTAGGGCTCCTAGTTGGGTGAGATCTCATCCAAAATTGACAAGCATGTTCCTTGAGTGCCAGGGGATATACACATACACACACACACACACACACACACACACACACACACACACACACACACATATATATATATATATGTTACTCCAGGGAAGCCTGGTAGTTGTAAGGAATGCTTAGATTCCACCCAGTGCTGCTTTTTAGGTCCATTCAGGACTTATTTTGGATCCACCCAAAGCTTGTGTTTTGGAATCCCCAAATTAGATTGACTTATATGCTCATATACATCTCCTTCTGCCCTTCTGGAGGCCTAAATGAGGCCAATCAGGCATTTATCCTTAAGCCCTTATCTGAACTCTCTGTAATCCAACAGTAAAGAAGTCAGCCAACAGGTAACTTCCTATTTAGCTAATTATTCTTGATAACTATTTTTTTTCTACTTGCTAATAGAGTACAAGTACTTTTAACACACTCTAAATTTCTGAGCCCTGGGTCAAAGCTCCAGTAATTTCTCACTAGTTGGTTACCTGGCTCCTCCAGTCTTATTACACCTCACTCCGTTCCACCTTACTCCTCCTCTCTACATTAGTTGTACTTTGTAATCCAATGACACAGATTCCTTTGCTGTGTCTAATACTCCCTCTCTAAGGCATCTTCACAGGCTTCCCTGCACACTTGAAACTTTTTCCCTCCTCATCTCTGCCTCCTGGTTTCCCCAGTTTTCTCCATGTCCCAGTTAAAGTGCCACCTTCTGTAACATGGCATTCCCAGTTTTCCTTAATCTTAGTGCTTTCCCTAGAAAATTAGCTCTGACAGATCCTGCATGTATTTTGTTTGTGCATAGTGATTTGCATGCTGTTTCCCCCCCACTAAAGTGTGAACACCATGAAAGTAGAATTGGTTTTGGGGGGTATGGGGAGGTTTTCTTCGTATCCCCAGCACTTGGTATGATGCTTGGCATATGGTGCTTAATAAATGTTTGTTGATTTTACTGAAAAATGACTACCATCATATAAATAAAGTTGACTCTATGAGTCAACAAAACTTGAGTAAAATCCAGTGGTCAATGTTGGTACCATATGATCACAATGAAAGGACAGATGTTCTCTGCTATTAATTGATAAATTACAACCATAGGAAATGACCAGTATTAATAGTCAAAAGCACAGTGACTTTGTTTAACTGTTTTAGGGAAAAGTACTTTTGTGGAGTGGTTTTGGGATTTTTTGTGGAAAGTGTCTTATTTCAAGAGAAAAATATAGCAATAATCTTTTTTTAATAACAAGAATTATGTGTAGTTTGTAGAATTTAGTTCTGGGATTATAGACTTAGTGCTGGAAGGGATTATAGAGGCCATTTGAACTAATTCCCTCATGTTGTAGATGAGTTAGCTGAGACCCAGAAAAGTGGTTTGCCGAAGACCACATAAAGAGTTAGGATGTGAACCCAGTTCAGTGACTCCAAATCCATCACATGCTATCTCTCCTTTTATATTTTTACTGTCATTTTTGACCTAGTTGTGTTAATTCTTCCCTTTCCTGTGATATTTTAATTGTAGAAATAGATGGAACACATATACCAATTTGTGGTGACAGGATAGAAATTCTGCAGTCTTGCACCAATCCTCACTAATCTTTGAAGTTCTTATTTAGTAAGGAATAGTGACTCACCCAGCAACATCAGTCAGTAGCAAAGTCAATAGAAATCTTAATCTTTTTTCTCTTTCTTTAGTAAATCTCTGCTGCTTAAAGAGAATGAATCCTTTAAATAAGTCTGTCACTTCTGTGTGTGAGGGAACAAGGCAGAGGTAATTTACAAAGCAGTATTTGCTTTTGGGATTTTCTTGCCTTTCAAATTGTAGGTTCGAAACACAGCACCCTTTGTACCAGGAAGAAGTTCCTGATCTTTGTTTCTTATTTTTTCCTTTCCTTCTGGGTTTTGGGGCAATTTAGGGCTTCAGCAATACTGCCTTTAAAATAAAAGGGGAAAGAAAGTGTGGACTAGGGTAAAAGGGGGAAACTAAGAAATACAATTTGAGGGAACCACAAATATTTGATCATTGGCCAACTGTGTCAGGATGAAACTGAGAAATGAAACTGTCTGCCTCTAATTTACTCTCCTGAGATATAGTTGTGTATAATCTATACTCTGAGATTTACTCACACTGGAGCAAAGCAGTTCTTGCACATTTTAAATGGCTGATTGAGCTTGTGTTATGTTGAAGACTCACCATAAAGGAGAAAGAGGAAGGCCATGATGTCAAATGTTCAGTTTTTGGAAGAGAAACACAGTAACTCTTGGGTGATAGTGGTAGAAAATTATCCTTGACAGAGCATCAGAAAGCTTTCTGTTTGGGAGTATTCTAGGTCTTTTTCATTACCCTGTTCCTCTGTAGCGCACAGCAGCCCCCTTTCTTCTTCAGTGGCCCATTCAAGTCTTCATTCAGACATTATCCCACCCCCAAGCTTATCACCATCTTCTTCTCCTCTTTTTCCTCCACCTTCCTTTTCCTTCTCTTTCTCCTTCTCGTCTTCCTCCTTTTTGTTCTCCTCCTCCTGTTTCTTCTTCTCCTTCTTTATCATTCAAAAGAGAGACTCTAATGGTTGGGAACCCTTGAGGAACCCATGAAGCAGAAGGTTCCAGCCTGTATTAACAGGCAGATAACAATTACTCCCCCTCATATATTACAGTCCAGTTAAACTGGCATACTTCTTTCCTATACATGACATTTCTTCCTCCTTCCTCCATGTCTTTGTTCAGACTGTTCCCCATGCCTGGAATTCTCTCCCTCCTCACTCTTACCTTTTGGAATGCCTAGCTCCCTCCTCCATACTTCTTTATTGTTATCTAGGGCAGTTGATAAGGATTCCACCAGACTGTGAAATTGACTTAGAAAACCACACTTATTCATATATTTCTTTTTTTATTAATA
Source organism: Notamacropus eugenii (assembly GCF_028372415.1). Lineage (NCBI taxonomy): Eukaryota > Metazoa > Chordata > Mammalia > Diprotodontia > Macropodidae > Notamacropus > Notamacropus eugenii. The sequence goes on from NC_092872.1 coordinate 149,310,825, forward strand.
CATCAACACATTGAAAACAGATAGGAACTACATTTTAATCTGGTAGGGCTACATTCAGAAGTGTTGTGTGACACCTCTGGTCTAGGGTACCACATCTTTCCAGTCATCTAGGCTTGTAACTATATCAAGTAAAAATGATGCTGAGGCACAGTTTTCTCCAGGGAAAGATATCATTTTATTAACAGTGATGCATATAATGTTAGTAAAATGAGTCACACTAGCACTTCAGCAAAATGCCAGGCACCTAAGCATGATTAATTTATTAGTTAGGCTAGCATTAACCGAGAAATTGGGTCAGTGGCCTCTCCTAATAACCAGAGACCCCTAGTGAGGGTCAACAGGGTCTTAATTCTAGATGTGTCTTCCCACAGATTTCCCTCACAGTACATCATTGGGACTTCCACGAGCAAAGATGTTTTTTGTGATCTCTTGATTTGAAAGCAAATTGGATTTAAGTGAGGCAGTGTTGCACAAAGTGGTTAGCCTCATTCTCTCCTCCAGAGTTACTGAAGTCCAGTGGCAGGACAAAAGTTCAAACAGTTGGTGATGGGATGGCCTAGGATGCAGTGGATGATCTTGGCTCTTCAATGTCTAACCAAAGTATAAGTGCTCCACAGCACCTGCTTCAGCCACCTTCGTGGTGTTAGAACAAATTGTTCACACCTCCCTAATTTACTGATGGGCTTGAGGCCCATCAGTTACCCTCAACCTGGTTTATCCAGGTATGGCTGCTATAAATGCCATAGCTTCTTGGAACCACAGATGAGAATTGGGTGAAAGGTGGACATCAAAGGGAAAGGAGCAGCCCTGAAAATGATTCAGCAAGCCCTCACATCAGAGGTACTAGTGCTCCTTACACAACCCATATACCCTATACGCATGTCAAAGGTAAGAAAATTCCAGCTGGTAGGTGAGATGGCCTCCAAGTGTGGATGATCACACCCCTCTCTGGCAATTTAGGAATATAAATTGCTTGATGGGCATCAACTGCTTCAGGTCATCTTGGTTAGAAAGCAAAACTATACCAATCAAGATCCCTCCCTCTCCTCAATTAACTTCACCTTGGAGACCAAGTCATCCCTAAATTTGACAAGGAACAGCAAGGATCAGAGGGTCACTCCCTGGGGAGGAGCTCAGCCCAAGTTGATTTCTCTATTTATTGTTTGTCTTGCCTTCTCAGAGGACCATGACATCAGGAAGGTGATGCTATGACTTGCAACTGAAATGGATTTAAGTGAGGCAGGGCTGTGCAAGTTACTAGCCTTACTCTCTGCTCCAGAGCCATCTGAGTACAATGGTAAAATATAGATCAGGATGACTGATGATGGTCTACATGCAGAGTGAGACCTTGGCCTTTTTAAGCTAAGGGTTTTCCTGGTGATTAAGGCTAGGTAAGAAATGAGTTAAAAAATGGCCTCTTTTACCTAGTAAAAAAAATATCAATCTGGGAGGGGGAGACCTTCAGGGTTTCTGGTCAAAACAGAAATAATTGCTACTTACATTCACCCTGAGCCAGCCGAACCCAAACAATGACCAAGACTTGGACTGGGATTGCTGTTGGCCAAAGAGAGTCAGAGTGATTTAGGTTTAAGGCATGGTCTTTAAAAAGAGAAGTCTAGCTCATAAAAGTAAACAGAAGGGAGGGTCCCACTTGGGAAGGACTCAGTCCAAGCAGGTGCTGGGAGTGACTACTTTACTCAATCACACCCCTCAGGAACTGCCTGGTGCACTAGATTGAGAAGTAGGATCTGACAAAATGATGAAAATTATGGATTTCAGCTTATTATGATATAGCATAGTATTAATTTTCCTCACAACCTAGGTTGTCATTCTTAGCTTCTTAGCTTCTCACTCTCAATTCCCATATCCAGACTGTTGCTAAATCTTGTCAATTCTACCTTAACAACACCTCTCATAGACTCCCCCTTGTCTGTTTTGACAGTGTCACCCCCCTGTGGAAGTCCTCATCACCTCCTGCTTGGATTATATCAGTAGCCTGCTGGTGCAGCTACCTGCCTCAAGTCTCCCCTTCTCCAATCTCAGCTGCCAAACTCATCATCAACTTCAGTGGCTCCCTATCACTTTCAGAATCAAACAGAAAAACCTCTAATGTTCAAAGTCCATCATAACCTGCCCATCCTCATCAACACCCTTCTAGTCTTCTTAAATTTTATACCTTCCTTCCCCACAGGCACGATTGTACCCTACAATCCAGTGATGCTGGTCTTTGGCCAACTGTTCCTTACAGAAGATACGCCATCTTCATACTCCAGTGCCTAGAATTCTCTCCCTCCTCATCTCTATGTCTTGGTTTCCTTGGCTTACTTCATGTCCAAGCTAAAAATCTCACTTTCGCCTTTGCGGGATTCCCCTTAATTCTAATACCTTCCCTCTGTTGGTGATCTTAAATTCATCCTGCATGTTGTTCATTTGTACAATTTTTTCACATTGTCTCCTTATTAGACTGCGAGTTCCTTGAGAGCAGGACCAATATTTTGCCTTGCTTTTTTAGTCATCTAGGTGGTACAGTAGATAGAGTGCTGGGCCTGGAGACAGGAAGGCCAAATTCAAATCTAGTGGCAGACACTTATTAGTTGTGTGATCTTGGGAAGTCTCTTAACTTCCATTTGCCTCATTTTCTTCATCTATAAAATGGGAATCACAGCAGCAACCTGCTAGGATTGTCATAAGGGTCAAATGAGAAAACAATTGTGAAGTGCTTAGCACCATATCTGACACATAATAGGTTCTTCGTAAATATTTATTGACTGAACTCTTTTATTTTGCCTATACAATGAAGAGGCAAAGTTATTTTATATTTAAACGAATCTTTGCTAGCCCCTGAATGAAAAAGAGATAAAAAAGTCTACTACTCTGCATTGTGATCCTAGGCTTAGATCCTTAGATCCTTCTTAATTGATAACTTACCCCACTCTCCGCAGTGGCTATTCCTCAAATTCTCTTCTCACCAAATCTCCTATAACACTCTTCTATGTCCTTCATAACTGAAGTTCTCACCTCATATTTTTCTGAGAAAATCAAGACCCTAGCTGAGTGGTCCCAATTCTCCCCATTTCACAACAAATTCATATCATGCACCACTATTGTCTCATTTAATCCATGAAGAGACCCTTCTTCTCCCTGAGGTCAGCCTCTCTACATGTACCTTTGATCCTTGACCTCGTCTTCTCTAGCAGAATGTCTCCACCATCATCTCCACTCTGTAGGTCTTCAACCTCTTACTGTCTACTGGCTCTTCCCTGATGGCTCTAAATATGGCTCAGTCCTTCCCATCACTGCTAGCTAATGTCTTATGTCTCTTATGCCTTCTTGGAAAAAGTTTCTTATCTTCCAAACCCTCTGTAGTCTAGCTTCTGACCTCATCATTCAGCTGAAACTGCTCTGTCCCAAGTTCCCAACGATCTCTTCATTGCCAAATCTAATGACCTTTCTTTCTATCATCCTTCTTGACCTCTCTGTAAAGGTCATGCACTCTCTCCTCTTAGATAATATCTCCTCTTTTTTTTTCTTTGTGAGGCTCTCTCTTGGTTCTCCTACCTGACTACTCCTTCTGAGTCTACTTCACTGGTTCATCATCCATGTCATATCGACTAACTGTGCTTCTACTCTAAGGTTCTGTCCTGGGCATTCTCCTTTTTTTCTCTCTTCGCTCTCTCAGTAGGTGACCTCATCAACTCTCAAGGCTTCAATTATCACTTCTTTCCAGATGAGCAACTGGACTATTAACTTAGAGCAATTAACTATTCCTCTGATAGTATGACAACTTGCTAAACATTGGACAAGGCTTTCACATTTTCCATCTTTTTTCTATGTCAATCGTTTGTTTGAATACTCAAATCTATCTATCTATCTATCAACTCTCTCTCTCTCTCTCTCTATCTATCTATCTATTTATCTATCTATCTATCCAGCCCAAGACATTCTTCTGAGCTCCAGGCTCACATCACTAATTGCCTGTTAGACAATTCAAAATAGATGTCCCATAGTCCAAGCTCACATTTCCAAAATAGGATTTATTGTCTTTCTACCCAATACCATCCATCTTCTGAGCTTCCCCTTTATGATCAAGGCCACCATCATCCTTCTAGTCACCCAGGTTCCAATCCTTAGAGTAATCCTTGAGTCCTCACTCATCCCTCATATATGCAGTCAGTTGTCAAATCTTGTCATTTTGATCTCCAAACATCTCTCACATAGATCCCCTACCTCAGCTCTGTTCAGGCCCTCATTACTTCTCATCTGGATAATTGCAAAAAAAAAATTGGTCTCCCTACCTCAAGACTTTTCCCACACCTATCCATCCTTTACACTACTGCAAAAGTGGGCTTCCTACTCAATAAATCCAAGTGGTCAAAGACTCCCTTTTACTCCCATGATCAAATAAAAACTCTTCCTTTTGGTATTGTAAGATCTCCCTGGCTTGGCTCCTTTCTAAATTTCCAGTCTTCTTACACATTATTTACTTGATGGCCCAGCCATAACAGTCTACTTTCTGTTTCCCATACATAAGGTTCCATCTTTGTCACTTTGGCAGTCTTCTATTCCTGGAATGCCTTACCTATTCACTTCTGCTTCTTCAAATACCTATTTTCCTTCAGACTCAACTTAAGTCACCTTCTATATAAAGCTTCTCCTATTCTCCCAGTTATCAGTGTGTTTGCTCCCTAAACTACCTCATGTTCATTTTGTATACGTTTTGTGAGTATTTGCTCGTTCATCTTGTCTCCTACGCTATAATATAAACTCCTTGTGGGTATGAACTGTTTCACTTTTGTCTTTAGATCCCTAGTACTTAGTATAATCCCTGGCACATATTAGGTGCTTAATAAATGCTTTTTGATTGATTGAGTCACATTGGTTGATTGGGTCACTCAATGTCTCAATCTTTACAAAGTTCAAAATGATCTCAAAATCTGAATCATGAGCCTTTTACAAATGCAAATAAAACTATTCTAAGTCTAAAAGAGATAAAATCTTATGACCTCATTTTCTCTTTAACATACTACTCACTGGAAGACTTCTATAAGTGAATGCCAAGAGAAGTTGGCAGAACCAGGAGAACAACTCATGTGATGACTACAATATCATAAAGGAAAACAGCACTGAAAGAGATCAGAGCCTTGGATAATATGATGCCCAATTACAGTTTCAAATAATTATCCTTGTGTCTTCTGTCTTCCTTTGTAATGAGAATACCAACATAGATCCTTCAGTTCCTCTAATAGTATGACAACTTGCTAAACATTGTACAAGGCTTTCACATTTTCCATCTTTTTTCTAAGTCAATAATTTGTTTGAGTAGTCAGACTGGGAATAGTATGATTGCCAGCATTGTCTTTTTCTTTTCTCCTACATTGATATTAGATTTGATCTTTGCTGTAACTGGTAATGTTCCATCTGCACATAGACAGCTAATTTAGAAATGACTCTTATATTGGTAATCCATTTTCCTTTTCCAGTTAAGATAAAATCGATTTCTTTTTTGGTTCGAGTGTTTGGTTCTCAGTATGGCCAATGACATTCATAGATCATGACCACTATTTTAAACAGTTAGGTTCATATATTTAGAACTCAAAAGGACCTTAGTGGCCATCTAGTCTAAACTGACTCATTTTGTAGAAGCATACATGAAGTTGTCTTAATTAACATTGCTCTTATTGGTCTTGAGCATTCGTTCATATCATTGTAATAGCTTGTGTTTCTTCTTTTGAAAACTGCCAGGACAGTTATCTTTTGGGAGAATGGCTAGGATCTGTTTCCAAGGCAACTCAAAGAAGAGAAGTTACTGGTCAGAAAGGTAAATTTGCCCAAGGACATGCATGTAGACAGTGGAAGACTAGGAGTTCAAACGTTGGTCCTCTGACTCCAAATCCAGCATTTTTTTGCAGTGCCATTTTGCTGCCCTTTCAATTTTCTTCTGAAAATATAGACTGTCCCAAAAATCTTGGTGTAGTTTTAAGCTTAATAATAGCTTATTATTTAAGCTTTAATAGCTTTAAACTGCACCAAAACTTTTGGGATACCCTGTATTTACAAAACAGAGGTGTAAGGCTCCTGAGAAATTTTCAAGCCTTTGTCCTCTATTTTCTTAATCCCAAATCATGTTTTTCCACATATATTTTGTCATTCTCACCTATATCTACCTACACATAGAAACATCTTTGAAAATTTGCTTTGGAAGATGTCTTCTGATACTTTATCAAATTTATTGCCTCTGCATCCTCTGCATTTAATATTGTTGCATAAATTGCAGTCTTCTTCCCAGTCATCATTTTGCTTCAGTCCATCATGAACTCTGAAAATAAAGGTCAATGGGTATACCTGTCCCCTGCTGCTTTGGGGTACATGAAGAGAGCCACTTTAACAGTTCCTTTTTCTGCCTCCCAAAAGGAGAGCCTGTCAGCCTTCCTTCCATTCAGCCACAGCTTCTTTATGTCTTCTGCTTTAATTTATAATGAGAATGTCAATATTGATATTATTCAGTTCCTCCAGTAGTATGTCAACTTACTGGTTATTGGACAAGGATCTTGCATTTAGAGTACCATTAGTTAAATTAATGTTTACAGAAGGTCTAAAAAGCTATGTGGTTCTTAGTATTCTCTGGCCCTATTTCTGTCTCTCTGCCATTCTTACTCCAGAGGGGAGCAGAAGACAAAGGATCATTTATAATTTTTCTTTGTTTTCATAAAAGTAAATTTTGTTCTCTGTGTTTTTCTTGAATGAATGAATGAATTTCCAGGTTTACTCTAAGCATCTTAAAGGACCATACCTGCCTTGTTCTTTATTTCTCTATAATAGCCAGCCCTGGTACAGTGAATTCAATTTATGCCAAAACATCTACTAGGTGGAGTAGTAGATAGAGCATAAACTTGGAATCAGGAAGACTCATCTCCTGGAGTTCAAATCTGACCTCAGACACTCAGTTGTCTGACCCTGGGCAAGTCACTTAACCCTATTTGCCTCAGTTTCTCATCTACAAAATGAGCTGGAGAAGAAAATGACAAACCATACTAGTACCTTTGCCAAGAAAACCTCAAATGGGATCACAAAGCATCAGACACAATGAAGCAACTGAATGAGCAGCATGCTAATTAATAATGGATGGCATTTATATAGCGCTTTAAGTTTTATATTATCTCAATGGATTCTTACAATAACTATATGAAATCTGTAATTATGATTTTCATTTTACAGATGAGGAAACTGAGGCTAAGGCAGGTCACATGACTTGTCCACAGTCACACAACTAGTAACTGCTTGAACCAAAATTTGAACTCAGGTCTTCCTAATTTAAGTCCAGCTCTGTACCCTCAAGGCACCTCTTCATTGATAGAAATTAATCAAATTAATCATGAATTTATCATCTACCAAACCAGAAACAACATCAAAAGCATTCAAAAAAAATTTTTTTTCAAATGGTCACATTGCCAGCCTTCATGGCATGTATTTGGATACATGTGTGGAGAGAGGGACTGGAAAGGTAGTTGAGGAGAAAAGAAAGTTACTCAGAGGAAAGAAGAGGTTTATCCCATATATATCCAGAAAATTTCACATCTCAGCCATGGAATGTAAGTTTCTTAAAGTCAGGGTCTGCTTTTGTCCTTGTCTCCCCAACACCCAGCACAGTGCCATGTATTCATGAGGCATTCAATAAATGTTTGTTGAATGAAATGAACTGAACTGCACCTATGATAGAATAATCCAGGAGGATCAACCTTGGCCTCATTATTTGAGAGGCCTTCACAACAGTGATTCTGGGAAGTAGACACTTAGGTGCAGGAGGATAAAGGAGGTGTCTCCACCAGTCACACGCCACTAAAAAATTAACAGCCTCATATACATGCAATCAGGGTATGAAAAAGAGGTGATATGGCATATGTATGGTGTATGTTCTTATTATTTTCTTTTTACAGATGAGGAAACTGAGACTAAGGCAGGTCACATGACTTGTCTACAGTCACACAACTAGTAATTGCTTGAACCAAAATTTGGTGTAGAGAATAGTGTGCTAGACCTCCAGCCAGGAAAACCTGGGTTCAAATCCTGCTTCGGACATGTAATCGTGAAGTGATCCTAGGAGAGTCACTTAACATCGTTTCTTCATCTGAAAAAATGAAGGGATTTGTATTAGATGGCCTTTATCTGAGGTCTCTTTCATCTCTAAATCTATGCTCCTACAATTCCCCCACTACTGACTAGGAATAAGTAATTTTTCTTCTTTCTTTTCCCACACATCTGTCCACCAGGCCACATTTCTGTTCTTTAGTAGCTTCTCTGTTCTTTTGAGGTTACCTATAGAAAAGGTTGTCAGGGGAGAGCAGGGAAGCAGCACAGGTGATTTACCCTATGCTTGGCCTTCTCTTTAGTAAGCTCCTCAGCCCCTCCTCCTTTCCTTTGACATTCAATTAGCCCTGTGATTTAAAATCATAGTTTTAGAACAAGAAGACAAGAGATCTTAACTCTTTCACTGTTTAGATGAGGAAGTCAAGATCAAGAAAGAAATACTTGCCCAAGGCCACACAGGTAGTAACTGGCAAAACAAGCTTTCAAACTCAGGTCCTCGGAGATTCAACCCTCTTACCTGTATATCACCCATCTTCTTCTGTTCTAACCAAAGCAGAACCTGGACACTATAAGATCCTACAATTTTGGAATCAGAAGACATCATACAGACCATCAAGTCGTGAATTCTTTCATTTTAGGGATGAGCAAACTCAGGCCTAGAGAGAATAATTGACTTGCTCAGGCTCACAAAAGTAGTTATTATTGGCAAAGTCCAGATTAGAACTCAGGTCACCTAACATGCAGGGCTCTTTCTCTTATGTTATTCTGTCCTGGCTTGCAGATAAGGTCACCTGAAAATCATTTCTCCAAAGAATGGAATGATCCTTAAGTGTTAGCTTTGATTCCCACCTTTCCTCAACTCCACACACTCGCACCCCATCCCCACAGCCCTAACCTTGACTTGTGCTAGGATGGTTCTTTGCTTTCTTGGACAGTTTCAACTTGCTCTGCATCGATTAAACCTTGATCTCATTTATTATCTCAGGAAATGGTCTCAAGGTCACAGGGCTGGAAATTTAATTATGGTGGCAGTATATTAAGTGGCACATTTAAAGATGCTGAATGGGAGTAATTAATTTTTTGGATGGTGGTCTCTGGAGAACGGGTTTTCTCCACACTGGGTGTTCAGGCATCCATCACGGCCATTGAGCTTGGCAGCTGTCTTTTAGTTTTAAACTGCCTCGTTATTCATCTTTTATGACTGACTTTAAAAACACTAGACGCCGATATCCCCCTTTTATTGTAATATATGTCTGGAGTGGGGACGGAGCCATACTTCACCTTTGCTATAAAACATGAACCAAAGGTTCCCTAGCAGCTACCTAGGCTGGCCTCTAAATTGAGACAACAATTACCCTTCGCTGACATCTAGTGTCAAGGCATGAGATATAGCCAGAGCAACGAATCCATTGGCCTGGAAAAGCTGCTCCTTCCCTAGTGACAGAGACTGTCTCACCCAAGAGGACCCAGCAGAGTAATCATGAAGGAATCCAAGGGATTCACTTGGCACTGGGTACTGACTTTGTGGCAGAACTAGCTTTCAAAGTGAACCACCCCTTTGCCAAGGCCTTAAAAGGCTTGTAATGTTTAATGAAGGGACAGTCATTAAATATGTTTGGTTCAACTATTAGACAAGATAGGCCCAAGTGGCATTTCAGAAAGAGGCGGTACAGTGTGAACCAAATTAGAGAGATTCATTAAAGGGACTGGCCCAGAGCCCAAGAGCAGCTGGGTACCAGCCAGAACTGTCAGCCGATAAGGAGTACAACCAGTGAGAGATGAGCTTTCAGGTTTATAAGTCCCTGCATATGATTTGAAAGTTTTTAATGTCGAGGAAGACTTTGCAACTCCCTAGTGAAGAAAGAAATATCCATAGGAAATTGCTTGAGTAGTAATAAAGATCCATTTTCTCATCAAAAAAAAAAATCAATGGTCACTCACTTCCTGGGCTTAAGACAATAGTGTTTGTAAATTTTCAAAGCAATGATGACGATTTTTTCCTCAGCCTCCATTTTGCCAGGTTTCCTACTGTCCAGGCTCTTCCCTAACCCGTTTCCTTGACTTCATGAAGATACATGCCTTCATCATCCTGTAATAACTTCCAGCACTGACTATGCTCAAAGGGTCCAGCCATTAACTTAGACTATTTTTCTTTTCTTTCTTTTTTCTTTTCTGCCTCCTTTTCTCCCCTCCTTCCTTCCGTCTTTTTTCTTTCTATAAACAGTATTTTAACAATCACATGTAAAGATAATTTTCAACATTCATTTTTTGTAAGATTTTGTGTCATTTTTTCTTCCTCCCTTCCATGGCCCCTTCCCTAGACAAAGAGCAATCTGATGTAGGTTATACATATGTAATCTTGTAAACATATTTCCATATTTGTCACATTCTGAAAGACAGAACAGAACATAAGAGAAAAATTACAAAAAACAAAAAAGTGGAAATCATCTGCTTGGATCTGCATTCGGACTCCATGCTTCTTCCTCTGGACATGGACAGCATTTTCGAGCATGAGTCTTTTAAAAGTGTCTTGCATAGTTGTATTGCTGTGAAGAACTAAGTCAATCATAACTGAACAATCATTGCACAATGTTGCTCTTACTGTGTACAATGTTCTCCTGGTTCTGCTCAATTCACTCAGCATCGGGTCATAGCAAGTCTTTCTTTTTTCCAAAATCCACCTGTTTGTCATTTCTTATGGCCTTATGGCACAATAGTATTCCATTACATTCATATGCCACAACTTGCGCAGCAGTTCCCCAATTAATGGGCATCCCCTTGATTTCCAGTTCTTGGCCACCACCAAAAGAGCTGCCTCAAATATTTTTGTACATATGAGTCCTTTTCCTTTTATTACGATCTCTTTGGGATAGAGACCTAGTGTGGTATTGCTGGATCAAAGGGTATGTGTTTGTCCTTCATTGCCGAAGAAGACCATACCATCAGAGAAATAATGACATGACTTGCACTTGACTTTGTTTTGAGTGAGGGAGGGCTTATTTCATAGGCCTTTGAGCGTAGTTTCAAATTGTTCTCTAGAATGATTAGATCAGTTCATAACTCCACCAACAATGCATTAGTGTCCCAATTTCCCCACATCTCCAATATTTATCATTTTCCTTTTCTGTCATATTAACCAATCTGATAGGTTATGAAGTGGTATCTTAAAGTTGTTTTAATTTTCATTTCTCTAATCAATAGGGATTTAGAGCATTTTTTTCATCTGTATATTGAGAGCTTTAATTTCTTCATCTGAAAACTGCCTGTTCATAACTTTGACCATTTATCAATTGGGGATTGACTTGTCTTCTTATGAATTTGATTCATTGCTTTATATATTTGAGAAATGAGGCCTTTATCAGTAATACTTGCTATAAAAATTGCTTCCCATCTTTCTGCTTTCCTTCTAAGCTTGGTTGTGTTGGTTTTGTTTGTGCAAAACCTTTTTAATTTAATGTAATCAAAATTATCCATTTTGCCTTTCATGATGTTCTCTCTCTCTTGTTTAGCCATAAATTCTTCCCTGCTCTATAGATCTGACAGGTAAACTATAACTCACTCTCCTAATCAACTCATGGTATCACCCTTTACGTCTAAATCATGTGCCATTTTGACCTTATCTTGGTATACGGTGTGAGATGTTGGAGCTTAGCCCTATCCCTGGCTTAGACCATTTTTAAAAGAAGGAAGGAAGAAATCCAAGTTGGCTCTATGGCCCTTTTCTGAATTTCATCCTGGTCCTGGCAATTTCTTATTTCTGACATAGACCTTTTGCTCCAACTTTCAACTTGTGTTCTGGCTTGTGTTGTGGACCTTGACCTGGGTTAACTCAGAGTTTTGCCTTTGACTGCCTGTTAAGGACAGAGATACAACCAAGTCCAACTACTGCAGGGAGGGATCCTTACACATGGATTGACTGATTGTGCTTGAATATTAATCATTTCCTTTCTCTTTTCCTCACATATTCTTATGACCTTCAAATAGCTCAGTCACTTAGTAAACTGTGGTCTGAGACCTCTTTTTTTTTTCAAATGTCATAGTGGATCATGTTAAACTTGGAGTCAGGAAAACAAGAGATCAGAACTTACCTCTGACACTTACTGTGTGAGCAGGGAAAAGTCACTTAAATTCTCTGAGTCCTAGTTTCCTCGTCTATAAAATGTAGATGATAATAATATCTGTAGTAATTACCTCACAGTATTGTGGTGAGACCCAAATAAGATAATGCATGTAGAATACTTTATAAATGTTAAAATCCCTTGCAAACTTTGAAACAATATATAAATGTCAGTTCATGGGGCTATAGATGTAGAGCTAGAAAGGACCTCTGAAATTGTCAGATCATCATTTTTCAGATCTGAAGCCCAGAAAGGGTAAATGATTTGCTTAGGGTAACACAGTGATTGAGGCAGGATTTCAACCCAGATCTTTCTGACTCCAAGTCTAGAGCTTTCTCTACAATACCATCTGGACTCTTGAAGTAATTGTTCTCACTCTTGTTTTCATCTTATATGAAGTTTAAGTAAAAACAATCCTGGACATTCCATTCTCTTAGGCATCTTTGAGACAGCTCCAGTACCACTCAGCATGATGGGGATGATATGAACTTTATCCTGTTCCTACCTGCTTGATTTCTTCTGCTAGGTTTTTGTATTTCAAAAGCTTTTTATTCCAAGTAGTTTGGAATGAGTATTTGGTATGACTATCCCTATTAAAACATTGTTACATTTTTATTGTCATTGTTACTATTATTTTAAACAACTTTGATACCTTATTTGGTTTCTTAACTGACCTCTTCCCTTCTATTCAGAAATATGTGCAGGTTTTCTCTATCCACCAAAGTCCTAAACATGTCACCACACATCTCCTCTTACTCAGCCTCCACAGCACTTCCCAGTCTTCTTGCCATGATATTTACCCTCCAGTCATCATCCTTGTCTCCCAATGGAACCTTGAAATCCTGCCTTTACCCCTTTATCTCCTTCCCTTTTCAGCTCCCCTTTACATGTTGTTTGCCCTCACAAGTATGTTAGTTCCTTGAGGGTGTGGACTGTCTTGCTTACCTATTTTGAATCTCCAGTGCTTCGAATAGTGCCTGCCACAAAGTAAGTGCTGAATAAATGCTTTATCTATCAATCTAGCTACCAAAAGCCTTCTGTGGTCGCCCATTAGGGTAAAGTAGGCTTGTACAGGCTGGCTGGCTTCAAACTACCTTTCTAGTCTTGTTTTACTCTCTACCCTCTTCTCTCAGCCCAGTGTCTGGCCAGACCGAACTATGATTTCTACTGCATCTCGTCTTCTTTTCCTTCTCTGCTCTATTTTCATTTTCATGACCCTAGAACCTAACAAAATACCTTCCACATTGGAGAAGGGGGTCGGTTACACAACTGTGATTCAAAGGGATAGATTGTTCTTCATGAGAAAACTTCCTCTACCACATCACAGTAGCAAGCGTTCTGCAGCTGAAGACCTGGGGAATTTCCTGTAGCACTGAGAGGTTGTTCTGGGCTGGACCTGAGTTGGTTTAGTCCATTGGTAGTTTAGGCTCAATACTGTAACAAAATTAAACACTGGTATGTCATTCAACAGTTAAAGGAAAGAGACTTATTTAGCCATAGTAGAAGAAGAATATGCAATAGGGAGAAATATTGATTCAGCTGAATGAAGCTCCCTTATTTGACTTATCCATTGTGGTCCAACCAAGACCTGGAGTTCCTTTGTACTTAGGCTTTGAGAAAGTAACATTGACATTGAGGCAGAATTTGAACGCAGGTCTTTCTGAGTCTAAGTCCAGAATTTTATCCACAATGCCATCTTGCCTCATGTAGTTATTATAATATTATAATTATATATATAATTAATATTATAATATATTATATATAATATATAAATATATAATATAATCATATAATTATGATATATAATTATAACATTTAATAATTATAACTATAATTGTATGTTTATAATTTATAATTATAAATTATATATAGATATATAAATTATAAATATTATTATAATTGCTCTTATTCTCGTCTTCTATGAAGTTTAAATAGAAATAATCCATCAAGACTCTGAGGCTGCCGAGTCTTTTGAAAAGTCTCAATATCTTTTAAGGGAGAACTAGCCGATCCTACAGGGAGGAGGTGGAGTTAAGATTATTCCTACCACAGAGGTCAAGAGGCTCCTCTTGGGTCATAGCACCAATGTCAAAGGCAGGACTTGAATCCAATTCGTCCTAATCCAAGACCCTCTTTCTATCTACTACTAATTCTCTTGATTAATACTTTCTAGAAAAAATAATTTAATTGAGTCCAACCTCCTCATTTTGAGGGAATGACGACTCAGAGAAGTCGAATGGCTTTGTCTCCCAGCTAACTAGAAGCAAAGTTAGCCCTTAAATGTATGGATTTTGACTCTTTGGTTCAGTACTATTCTTGTAATAAAGGACCCAGATGCCTTTTTAAACTCAACAAGAGAAGGAGGCTTTCTTAGAAATGGCCTGGCTGCCTGTTCCCAAAGCTTTGGCCGTTCTCCTTATATTTGGATCCATACCACTGTGACCTTCAAATTGTTTGAGATATAAGAAAAGGCAGGAGTGGTTTTCCAAACTTTTTCCTTGCCGGGACTCAAAGTGACCTATTGCAAGGGGTCAGCCATCATCATACCACTTATCAGGAGCGAGCAACGTCAGGAAAGCCAGCGTGACAACAGTGAGGATCAGAGACCCACCAGGGCTTCTCCCTGCCTTTTCTTGTTTGCTGAACACACATTCCTGGCAGACAGAGCTGAAAAGAAACAATGGAATCTGTCAGTGCCCCGTTAATCAACAAGGCCGTAACAAATCACAGGACACACTCTATGACACATCAATTACACTAAAAACTGAGGGTAGCTACGGGAATTGGTAATTGGACATAGAATCTGCCAAGCCCCATCTCCCCTCCTTTCTCACTCAGCTGGGGTGGCCTGAACATTGGGTTGTTTCAGTGATGAGGAAATGGTGACTTGGAACTAAGAGGATATAATTTCTTAAAAAGTTGCACCCCGTTGGAGACCTGATGTTAGATACTGAGGGCTGAATACTAAGGACTGCCCAAGGACTAGGCTGTGACAATACATCTGGAGTAGAAACCAAGTTTTATATCTAATCTAAAGAGAAGGAACTGAAAGTTAGAAAACATGAATCCTGCTATTATGGCATGATGTGACATTGGGTAAGTTGCTTAAGTTCTTTGTGACTCAGTTTCCTTACCTGTTGACTAGGAAAAATAATACTTTCATGAATGAATAAATGAAAAGACACTTGTTAAGTACTGTGATAGGGTTAGGGGATATGAAAAGAAAAAAGAAAATGAGCTCTGCTACCAAGGAACTCACAACGTTATTAGAAGCAACTAGGTGGTGCAGTGGATAGAGTATGGGGCTTAGAGTTGGGAAGACCTGACCTCAAATACTTTCTAGCTGTGTAACCCTGTGCAAGTTGTTTAACCTTGATTTGCCTCAGTTTCCTTTAAAAAAGGGTAATAATAATACCTATCTCTCAGAGTTGTAGTGGGGATTAAATAAGATCCTATTTGTAAAGTGCTTAACACGGTGCCTGATACATAGTAAATGCTATAAAACATGCTTTTCCTTCCTTTCTTCCTAATTGGGGAAGACAGCACTTGTAGGAAATTCAGTTACAGAGTGGATGGCAGGGGCAGGAGGTCTCAATGTTGCCACAACAGGGTAGATGTCAAGTCCCACTTATATATCCTTTTGTTTGTTGCATAATCTGCTCCATGCTAGGAGAATACAAAGAAAGATAATATATAGTGACTGCCCTTAAATCTAGTTAGAAGTAGAGGTACAAATTACAATGGGTCTAGGTACAAGTGTAACATTAGTACAGAAGTGGGAATAATTAATTCTTGCTGAGGGCACAGGAATGACTTCACAGGAAGAATTGAATTTAGATTTGGGCCTTGAAAGAGGAACCAAAATTGGATGTCCATTTTGGATGGACAAAACTTTATGATCAAAAAAGCATGAAGTCCAGAATAGCAAGTGGTTCAGCTAAGGAGAAACAATAGGTTTATGAAAGGAAGTAGTGGGAAGGAAATATGAAATGTAGGTTTGGGTCATATGAGAAAAAGCCTTCAATGATAGACAGAAGAGTTTGGAATTTATAGGGTAAATACAAAAAAAGCAGAGGCCCCAGCACATTTGTCAGGGAAGGAAAAATAAAAATTACAGAGCTGGAAGGTTAGACAAATTTGAACTGAAGAAGCTTGGTCAACTGAAATATAATGGTAGTTTTTTAATTCACAGATATTTCTAAATTTTGTAACAGGGTGAGACATAGAGCCAATGGAACATGACCCCTCTATCAGTCCTGCACAATATGCCATTTACTTCCCCAAATGAGTAACCTGGCAGATCCCTAGCTGAGAGAAAGAAAGGGGCCTTGGTTCTGAGGTCCTTCAAGGCCTTTATGGCATAGGGGAAAAGGGGAATTTCACCTTCTAGGGCCCAATTAGTTGTAAGGATCCTACTTGTGAAATCTACTTCATGTGGTACCACAGAACAGAGAGGTCAAGTGAAACATAGAACATAATCCAAATTAGATCATGGATACCCTCAAAAGAAGAAGGAAGGGGAGCACTGGGGTGGGATCTCTCTGGGTCTCATGTAGTGTTCCCTACCCCACCCTCTTCCTCAGAGTCAGGGTTAGGAAGGAGCAAAGGAGAGAGGAAGAATTTCCCCAGGCCATACCTAGTGGATGTGGATGAAAAATATTCTGTGACTTACTAGAGTAGGTGGCTTTAGGAGGAAAAATACCTGCTTAGGCCCTAGATCCCAGACTGATAATTAAAGGCTAGAAAAGCAAATTCTGGAAAAGTAAGAAATAGCAAGCTGGTCAGAGAAATCCACTGTAAGAAAACTAGAACTATGAGTTAATGAGAAGCTAGGTAGAGCAGCGGATAAGACCATTGGACTTAGAATCAGGACCACATCTGCTCAGCTCCTCTTCAGACCCTTAGTAGATGTGTGACCCTGAGTAAGTCATCTCGCCTCTCAACCTTAGGTTCCTTGTGTGTAAAATGGGAGTAATAGTAGCAGCTACTACCAGCACTACTGGTCTAACTCCCAGAATTGTTGTGGGAATTAGACAAGATGACTTTTAAGGTCCCCTTCCAGCTCTATCTCTATAATCATAGGAGACTATGATCACTGGAAAAAATTTCTTTTTTTCTCACCTTTGGAATTGGGTCTGTATGAGGTCTAGCTGAACGTGCCTTTCTCATTTGCTAACTGGAAATCTTACCAACTATCAGGTAGATAGCAACCAATCAGGAGACTGTGGTCCTCTGAGAGGCTGGTCCTAAACTTGATAAGTCAGTATCCAGAAGCCCGGACAGATTGGTGAGTGGCTGACAGTTTGGTGAATAGGGCCATTTGGAATATGGATTTATTTGGAGGGAAGAGGCATGGCTCGTGAGAATCTGACTGGTTCCCACCTCTGATATAAAGAAGGAGAAGCCAATCAGCAAGACTGTAGGAGTGATGAAAATTTCCATCCTCAAAGGGTCCTGGCAGATTACAAAAAAAAAAGCAGGTGCCAGGCAGAAGGGGTCATATTGCAGACCAGAATCAGCATGTAGAAGCTAAACTGCACCTGCAAAATTAGAAGTCTTTCCAGATTACAAAAGTCAAACTACAACTTAGTGCTAGGCTAATATTGGTAATGACATTCATTGGGGGTAAAGAGCAAGTGATTTCACTTTTCCTTTCATCTGTGCCAGTGGTGAATTTTATTTATAGGGTTTTTTACATGCTGAGTCCAGGACGCCATGAATTTATTTATAGGCTGACTCTGGGATTTATTAATTTGGACATTTTGACTTGTTTGATTGTAAGTTATTCTTTTAGTTATTTTCTGTTAAGATGCCTGGAGGCCTTCAGGCATGGGTGCCCATAAATTAATATGTATTATAATTATTATTGTTGGATGGTACTAAAAAAATGCTCTTTCATCAGTGTGCATAATCAAGATAGTGAATAAGAAGAGACACAGTGACAAAAACAGAGACAGAGTTTGTTTGTGTTTTATCCATTCACAATTTAAAATAAAGATAGCAAAGAACTTCTGGCAGTTGGTGATAGATTCAAACATAGCTAAATTCACATTTGCTATGACCTAATATTAATATCCATTAATGGATCTTATATTGATAAATTCCAAAAGGGAATTCACAGCTTACTCTCATAGACTGCTGGGAAGTGGTTCTGACCCTCCATCTATCATCGTTACAGGAAAGAGCTATGGTCCACTAGTTATCATTTGTTTAGAGGCGCAAACACAGCAAAGATGCAATATAAGTGGGTACACCAAAACACATTGCAGTGAATGTGCCAAGATTCAGAACAGATAGGTACAAGAAATCTGAACTGGAAATGGAGCCAAGAAGAGTTCACTGCATCATGAAATGAGATGGCCTTTTGTACCTATATTTGGAGACCGAGTCATTTTTATACCGATCTTGTCATACAAGAGGAATTGGCTATTTCAAAGGTGGTAGACTGGGTAATTCTAGAGATTGGGGGTGATGAATTGAATTTAGTTGAATTTAGGTTCCTTCTTGGTTCAGCCTAAGAGTTGCTAGTTTTCTGTTTTAGCAAGTTCATGGCACCCTGGGCTCTGACTCCTCATTTCTGCCTATTTTCCTTCCAGGTTCTCTTCTGGTGCTACTTCCTCAATGAAACTTTCCCTGATCTCACTTCAACTCTAGATTTTAATCTCTGTCCTCAGATTACTTAATATTTCTTATTTGGGAATAGGTTGCTTCCTTCAGTCAGTCGACATGGATTTATTAAGCACCTGCATTGTTCCAGGAGGCAGCCAGATGGTCAGTGGATAGAGCACCAGTGCAAGAATCAGGAGGATCTGAGTTCATATCTTACCTCAGACACTTGACACTCACTAGCTGTGTGACCTTGAGCAAGTCACTTAACCCCAATTGCCTCATCCTGGGTCATCTCCAGCCATCCTGATGAATATCTGGTCACTGGATTCAGCTGGCTCTGGAGGAGAAGGGAGGCTGGCGACCTGCACAGCCCTTCCTCATTCAAAACAAAGTCAAGTGCAAGTCATGTCATTATTTCTCTGATGGCATGGTCTTCTTCGGCAATGAAGGATGAACACACGCATTGTTCCAGGCACTGTGCTAAATTCAGGGGATACAAAGAAAGACAAAAGCAGTCTCTACCCTTAAGAAGCTTATAATCTAATAGGAGAGACAACATGCAAATAACTATGTACAAACAAGATACGTACGGGATAAATGAGAGATTAAGAACAGAAGGAAGATACTAGAATAAAGGGGGATCATGAAAGACTTTTTGAGGAAAGCCTGGGAAGCCAGGAGGTAAAGATGAGGAAGGAGAAACTTACAAGAATGAGGAACAGCCAGTGAAAAGACATGAGGTCCAGAGACAGAGGGTCTTGGGTGAGGAACAGCAAAGGAAGCCAGTGTCCTTGGATCTCAGAGTATGTAGAGGGGAGTAAGATTTAGGAAGACTGGAAAGGTTAGAAAGGAGACCAGCTATGAAGGGTTTTGAAAGCTAAATAGAAGATTTTGTATTTGATCCCAGAGGCAATAGGACACCACTGGAGTTTCTTGAGTAAGAGTGTGACATAGTCAGAACTATGGCTTAGGAAAATCAATTTGACAGCTAAATAAAGGATGGACTTGAGAGGGGAGAGACCTGAAGCAGGAAGATCAGCTACCAGACTATGGCACAAGTTTGATGAAGGCATATATTAAGGTGATGAACCAATAGGACTTGGCACTGGTTAGATATTGAGAGGGGAGAGAGTGAAGAGTCAAGGATGACACCTAGTTGAGAACCTGGGTAGCTGGGATGATGATGTTGCCCTTGACAATAACAGGAAAGTGGTGGGGGGGAGATTGGGGGAAAATAAATAAGTAGAATATAAGCTCCTTGAGAACAAGAATCCTTCTGTTTTTGTCTTTGTTTTCCCAGTACCTAGCATGGTACCTTAATAAATACTTGTTGAAATGAACTAAATTGAAATGATTTTTATTTGAAAGATCTCACAAGTTGGGTCATGAAGTATAATTGGTAGTTGAAATCTCATACCTTTATTTTCTAGGACACAATATGGCATTACTTATATAGTTGGCATACTCCAACTCATTCTCTTCTATTTTTCTAAGTTCCAATTGGAAGTTTTTAAGCAGAACGAAGCAGTGAGGGGTTGATTGCATCATATTATCATTTAACTGGAAGAAAAGAGAACATTTATCATTGTTTATCTTATAGAGAAAGGCCAGGTCATAGTCAAATTACAAATTAGCTTTAGTGTAGAAAGTAGGAGTTTGTGAAGTTTGACTAATTTGACTCCCTCAACATTGGAGAACATCTAAAGAAAAAAAGTTCAACATCATCTATATTGAATAACTAAGTTAAGAATTTAAAAAAAAAAAAAGTTAGAACTTCATTGAACACATTTCTCCCAAACAGAACCACCAGTCAATATTTTAAACAAGTGAGAACTTGCATAATTTAATATGTAAGAAAAGGCACATAAGTGTTGGGTTGTATTGAGTTTGAACAGTTACTGACATAGAAACTCAGTGAGAACTGACTGAGAACCCAAGACTTCAGTGATTGAAATTCACATAACCAATCACCCTGAACTACATTCAACTTTCCTAAATGAGATTTTATTGGAACTGATTATGATTAGATAAATGGGTGACTTCACTAATGTATAATACAATTTTCAATTACAGAGTATGTATAATAATTTACATTTCTTGTTTGATAGTGTGATATTTATGTGACACATGCTGGATGAGGCCCTGCGGCTGTTTACATATTGATCTTGCTTTTCTTCCAGAGAAGATCTGGTTTTTAATTTTCTTCTTATGTTTATGTTTTTTCATCCAGGGTCAACATTGTACATTATGTAAGTGTAAGGGGAAAAACTTCAATTAAGCAGTTGCATGGTTTTTATTTTTAATAATTCATACTTATAACATTAGATTAGATAATAGGGTACTTTACCTTTCATAACAATTGTAATAAAAATGCCCAAATTATTTTAAATATTTTTGAGCTTTGTTAATATCCTTATTGACAAAGAACCAAATGTCTTATCAAGTGCTTTATTATTAATATAGTTCATAAATATAATTAATATAATAATATTGATATTTAATGCTCCATAGTGAGATCTATGTTACTTAGCCTGTCTGAACCTCAGTTTCCTCATTTGGGAGTTAGACCAGATGACTTCTAAGGTTCCCTTATAGCTCTCAGTCTACAAGAGTATGAGCCTATGATCACTGGGAAAAAATTTATTTTTTATTACCTTTAAAATCAAGTCTATATGAGCCTGGCTGAACATATATTTCTTACCTGCTAACTGGAAATCATACAAAATATCAGGTAAATACTAACTCCCTGGCAACTAATCAGAAGACTTTGGTTTGGAAACCCTTTCTTAAAAGTGAAAGACAGGGAAAAAGTACTCAGATATGCAAAAGTAGTTATCACAGAGTCTTTTGCAACAGTAAAAACCTAGAATCAAAGTGGATTCTCTTCCTTTAGGGATTGACCGAATACATTATAATATATGAATGAAATAGCAGGTAAGCACAAAGCCTTGAGAATGGAAGTGTCACCTACCACCACCACCCCCTACTCCTCATAAACTACTATCTTTGCACTCAGTCCAGACATACTCATTCTAATCAAACATGATTAGTTTGTTTAACTGGACTTAAATGTTACAAGGGGGTTGCGGGAGGTTGCAAGTGACAGTGAAAGAAAAAGAGGAGAGAGGGAGGGAAGGAAGGAAGGAAGGAATGAAAAGAAAAAAGGAAAATCAATAAAACACAAAACTTAACCCTCAAGATAGAAAAGCAAAAAAAGTGAACACAAAGGTAAAAAAAAAAAAAGATGCAACCAGTTCAGGCACCACTCATTTCCATTCCCTTATTTCATGCCAAGGCTGTGTAGACATAGTCATTATGTTGTACAATGTCCTGGTTATATCTTGTTATCAAGGAGAGTGCTTTGATCCCTTGGAATAATACAACATAGATTGAAATCCAGAAATGAAACTTGCAATAAATCAAAAATGCTGGTCTTGAAAAGAAAGTGCTTGTTTCAGAATGTGATTAGAATCATTGGAAAATACTTAAATCTCCTTTGACAAATCCCAATGAACACAGTAAAGTTTGTTGTGCTCAAGATCTGACTAAACTCAAATTATGTCAGTTTTGTTTTAATTCATAACTAAAACTTTTATTATTGCATTATGATTAGGAAACCTTTATTATCTGATACTGACTCTGGTTCCCTTTTAAATGAAGTAAATCACCTCCAGCATTAGGTGATTTATTTAGTGTCTTTTCTGCATGATAAAATAGGGTTCACCCTCTTTTCCTCATTTATTTTTTAGAGAAAAAAATACCAACTTACAATTACTTTGAAAATAGTTATGGTTAGCTACATGATTAATATATAATATATATAGTTAATAGTTATAACTATTGTTTTCTATCTGATGGAAACTTTCATTAGTAAGTGCCCTTCCATCCCCTCAAAACCACAACAAATATAAATATTTTTTAAAAAATGAGGAGAAAGGAAGGAAATCCTCAGAAGGAAAATCTTCCCAAAGACACGGCAGGGAGATTTAAAAAATAAGAAGACAAAAAAGATGGACTGATATAATGAAGCACTACAATAGGATAAAAAGAGAGGCAATGGTGGACAGTCTTCAGGAACTGGATTCAGGAAGTCCTGAATTTAAAACCCACCTCGGACACTTTCCAGCTATGTGAATCTAAGGAGTCACTTAACCTCTCTTGATCTCAGTTTCTCACCTGAGGGGGTTGGACTTAATGGATTTGGGGGTCCTACTAACTTTAAATATATTAAGGTAGGTATAAAAATAAAAAGGTAAAAAAGTCTTAAAGAAAGTAACAGTAGCATAGTAGCAACAACCGAATCACTAGGGAAAAGAATGGAAACACAGTAAGAATCTCTGTGGTGGGTGAGAAACTTAATAAAAGAATTAAAAGAAGATCTAAGTAGAGAAACTAGAGCTGGTAAAGAACTAAAAAAAGGCAAACACAAGGATAAACGATTTAAGGCACATATCTGGTAGAAAGTCTTATTAAGTCAGTGGACACTGAAAAACAGAACAAGTAGCAGATAGAAAGTTGTGAAAATGTGGAAATGGTGTTCAAGGTATGACGAAAGTTTCACTTAGATGTTGAGACAAATGAAATACTAGTAAATTTGAATATAACGTTTAAAAAAAAAGAAAGTTTGCTTTGCCTTAATACAGCAAGGATATAATAGCACTATAATTTTTGTTGCCTCTCTCTTCTCTGTTTGGAAACACATTTGGTCAGCAAGGCAGGGTATGGAGACTTGTGTGGTCTTCAGTATTCCATCAAGTTCAAGGAGCCTCAGCTCCACCAAGATTGTATTTTTCATGTCCTTGGGTGACCAAGAGGTTTCATCAAAAGAAGGAAAGGTCAATTGTGTCCAACAGACAACTTTGTTACCTTTTAGGGAAAACTAATACCTGTTTTGGAAACACAAAGGAACCCTTGTTCTATCACAGATTAAATATACTCAAAGGAATCCTGGTCCTATCACAGATTACAAGACATATACATGTTTAATCTGTGATAGAAACAGAATTCCTTTGTTATATATATATTTGTGTGTGTATGTGTGTACACACACATATATGTATGTACATATATATGTATATGTGTGTACACGCGCATACAACCTATGACTACGAATATGGAGTTCAATAACATAATCCAAGAACTACTGACTTCTCAGAAAAACATGATAAAACAAATTTTGCTCAAATGCAAGGAAATATGGAAGTATTGGAGGGGGTCGGGGGAGGCAATGCGGAGATCTACAGTATGCATTCCAAGAGGAATTCAAAATTTAACTCATCTAGAGATGTAGTTGTCCAGTTCTAGGGGTTCATGGTAAAAGGAAACCTTTCATCTAGGAGAAATTTCTTTACATGTCAAATAGTATCAATTTGAAACAAATAATCAACAACTATAGAAATGGAGAGATAATGTTGGAATATGATATTCCAAAAGCAAAAGAAAATAATTTGTACTCAAAGAAAGCATATCCTTAAAAACAAAAAAAAAATATTCCAAGATGAATAAGTATAAATTCAGTAAGATGACAAATTCTCAGCTATTCCTTTATGGAAACTAGAAATGAGCAGTGCTGTCAAAACACAAAATCAACCTAATAAAAAAAAAAACAGATTCATATGGCCAGAAAGATTTGCTAAATGTTTACATACTGAAAAGGAAACAGAACCATTTTATTTTTGAAGTTTTGTCTTGTCTGAATATCACTGACAGAGCAAAACAACAACACTTATGGTCAAATTCCATGTAATATAGAGCTTCAATATTCCAGAGAAAAGAAGTGAAGAAAGGAATATAGGTAAAAAAAACATACCAAGACATGATAGGATAGGGATGAGGAAGGCTAGTAGAGAAGAGGGAAGATCCTGAATCACAATCTTTGCCCTGCCCATGGAAAAGTAAAAGAAAAAAATTCTCAAAAGAGATTACGTATGTGAACTGCTATACCAACTTTGAAAAGCTTGATGCTGCCAGTTAATCACAGTAAAAGAATGTTACTGGGCTAAGGATGCCAACAAAATCAAGAACATTGAAGAACAAATTAGAAAACATAAACCAACAATTTGTTACATACAAGAAACACAGATAAACCATAATAACATATTCAGAGTTAAAGTGAGAGATGGAAATGAAAAGTATTATGCTTCCACTGGATCCAGGAAGGTCAGAAAATGAAATCACGATCTCCAATAAGAAAACAGTAAAAATGGATACTATTAATATAGTACTTAAAGGTACCACAGATAATGCTGTCTATTTGAGGATGTCAAAATTTAATAGAAGTTATTCAAATGTACAGGTTGAAATTATAATTAAGGCAGGAAGCTAATACCAAATTTTAACTGCAATATACTTATTTGAGGTAGCCAGAAGTTTGTTCTGCAGGATTGAGATTGAGATAGGGTAGAATCAGTTAGAGTGAATGATAGAGATCTGCAGGAGTGAAGAACCTGTGGTCTCAAGGTTATATGTGGCCCTCTGGATCCCCAAGGGCAGCCCTTTGACTGAATACAAGATTTAGTCAAAAGATCACACTTGAGGATCTAGAGGGCTGTAGCACCAATGTGATATTCACAGCACCTACAGCAGCC
The DNA here is from genome assembly GCF_028372415.1 of Notamacropus eugenii. Taxonomy (NCBI): domain Eukaryota; kingdom Metazoa; phylum Chordata; class Mammalia; order Diprotodontia; family Macropodidae; genus Notamacropus; species Notamacropus eugenii. The sequence goes on from NC_092872.1 coordinate 149,336,224, forward strand.
ATGAATATGCTGGTGCAATTCTGAATTGCAAAATATGACAGACTCTCTCTGTTTAAGATAGAACTAAAACATTTATTCAGACACCAGAAAACCAACTCCCAATACCAGAAAGTCAAATCCATCATAGTAACAAAGAAATCTATACACAATAACAATGCAGAGGACAACACCATTCCCAAGCCTACCCTGTTAGGCTTCTTACAAACCAGCTCTCTTAAACAAATCACAAACAAGCTCTCTCACTCACATTAGACAGATGCCTGCTTTTCTCTCTCCCCCTCAGTTCTGACTGCTCTCTGATCACTTTCCTCTTAGCTCTGCTCCACCTTTCCTGTTCTATCTGTTCAGCAAACGCCTCCTACCACAGGCTCCATGTGACTCAGACTTCTATGTGACCCAGGCAGGTCACATGGGCCTATTAATGAATGGGAAAGATCTTCCCATTTAAATTACTATTACAAGGGCCACATGTGTCCTTGAGGCTGCTTGTTCCCCACCCCTGATAGAGACTAGATCTGTGATTTTATTGGAATAGCAAACACCCAGGTAAGGAAATTCTCTATACTAGTGTAGGGTGGTACTTTTTCCAAAGCTTATAGACTTAAAGAATTGCTGTGATGTGAAGTGACTTGCCTAGAGTCACACAGACAGCGTATATCAAAGGTGGAGAGTGAACCCAGGTCTTCCTTATTTTGAGGCTAGTTCTCTATGGCATGCTGATTCTACAGGAGTGTGTGTGTGTGTGTGTGTGTGTGTGTGTGTGTGTGTGTGTGTGTTTTAAGAGGTCTTTAATTTTATTCCACTTCTATGAGAATTTCCTTCTACAACTCTTCCTAATCTTTCACTCTTTCTTTGCTAGTCTTGTTTTTTCTCATGTAAATATACATTCAGTGTCAATTCAGCAGATATTTTATCATTTAATCTATCAATTAGATTATTTTCCTTTAATAATCTTATTTCCTTTAAATGTCAGATACTTTGAAAGCACACAATTTTTAATTAAGTTAAAACAAATACTGAAACCTATCAGAAAAAATTCATTTTGAATTCTGAATCCTTCCATAATGAACAAAGAAAGATCAAGTCATCCAGGGCTGTTCAAGTCAAACACTGGTTTGAAAATGAGTTGAGTATTGACCCACGAGTGCAGGTAATTGTTTTGCTATCTTCAAGGGTAAAAAGTGGATCTTCTATTACTTTCTTTAATCTGGTAATCATGACCTCTTTAGGCACCAATGATAAAGAGATTTGAAAAGATTCAAAGAAAACAACAAAGGGAGATAGGGAGGAATAGGAATACTGGGAGAAATCTAGGTGTTGTAAGAAAAAAATCAATAAAAATCTCTAACACTAAACCAACTGCCCCCCACCATCCGCCAGCATATATCAATCTTTTGGACCCACTTTCAGTGCAAGTTCATGTTCTTGTAGTCAAAATAATTGATTCCATGCAATCTTGGTGGCAAATCTAGGGAAACAGATGTGTTTGTTTTGCCATTAAAGAGAGAAGGAAAATAGAATAAAACATTAGAGTTAATGGAGAAAGATCAATTAGCTCAACTTTTGGAAGAGAAAAACTTGCTTCAAAAAGCACAAAATGACAAAATTCAGAATTTAACACACATTTTGGTGACTCCCTCTGCAAATAATTACTGAAAAATTGAAAAAATGGGATCTATCAGAAAAGATTCAAGAAACAGAAGAGAAGCTTCTTAGTATGAGAAAAGAGGTGAATGAGATTAAACTCCTACTTTGTCAGTTGGAGAAGTTAAAGAACAGAAGGAATTGTCCATAATGTAGACGGAGAAACTGGACTTGATTCAGAAACTTGATTCGTCTTAGTACAGTGAACACTGTCATCAAGGAAAGAGATGCCCTGAAGGAGACAGAGAAGGCTCTCTAAAAGGAAATAAAACAACTGAAAGAAATTCTAAAGAAGAGGGGAGCCCTAGTAGGAAATGTTTTGCTTTGTTGATAAACTATTGTTGGCTGAACACAAATGAAAGGTTGTTCCTGCTGTAGACGGGATCTTATGAACAAAGGCCTTCAGAAAGGAGTTGAAAGGGGAAATATGGAGCAGATTTCTGGAGTGAAATCTAGTACTTGAAAATGAGGTGTTGGATTTTGAAAACAAACAAACAAATGGCTTTTCATCTGAAAAAAATAATAAGATTCAGGGGAGAGGGGGAATAGCTCTCATTCTTTGATTAAACTAACTTCTTAAATTCTGTAGGAAGAATAACAGACATTTACACAGTCTTTTAAAGTCTGCAATCCAATCAAGTTCAAAAGGATTGATTAAGCACATTAAGATGTGTCATGGAGCGAAGATGGCGGAGTAGAAAGACACACATACGCTACCTCCGAACCCACTACCCATAAAATATCTGTAAAAAAAGAACCACCAGCGAATTCTGGAGCAGCAGAAGTCACAGAACAACAGAGCGGAGGAGATTTCTACTCCACAGAGCCTGAAAACCTCTCGCAAAAGGTCCCTCGTGCCCTGAACCCAGAGCAGAGCCCAACCCTGCCTCAGCGGCACAGCGTGGAAAGGAGTGGATCTGAGCAGGCTCCAGGAACGGAATCTCCAGTGGCCGCGTGGGTCCCCCACCCACAGGTGACAAGAGTCGGTGAGAGGGTCTCTTTGGTGGGTCGAGAAGGGTGTGGGGTGCCCCCATAACTCAGGCCCCCTCGGGAGGCAGCTGTGGAGGCGGGAGCAGACTAGGGCTCCCCAAGCAGGCAAGAGCCAGGATCCATTGTTGAAGGTCTCTGCATAAACCCCCTGAGGGAACAGAGCCTGTGAGGCGGCCCTGCCCTGACCTGAGCACCTGAACTTAATCTCACACTGAATAGCAGCCCTGCCCCCACCCAAAGCCCTGAGGCTGGGAAGCAGCATTTGAGTCTCAGACCCCAAGTGCTGGCTGGGCAGATCTGGAGGCAAGGTGGGGCTGGAGAGGACACTCAGAAGTCAAGTCACTGGCTGGGAAAATGCCTAGAAAAGGGGAAAAAAAATAAGACTATAGAAGATTACTTTCTTGGTGAACAGGCATTTCCTCCCTTCCTTTCTGATGAGGAAGAACAATGCTTACCATCAGGGAAAGACACAGAAGTCAAGCCTTCTGTATCCCAGCCCACCCAATGGGCTCAGGCCATGGAAGAGCTCAAAAAGGATTTTGAAAATCAAGTTAGAGAGGTGAAGGAAAAACTGGGAAGAGAAATGAGAGACATGCAAGCAAAGCATGAAAGACAAGTAAACACCCTGCTAAAGGAGACCCAAAAAAATGCTGAAGAAAATAACACCTTGAAAAATAGACTAACTCAATTGGCAAAAGAGGTTCAAAAAGCCAATGAGGAGAAGAATGCTTTAAAAAGCAGAAGTAGACAAATGGAAAAGGAGATTCAAAAGCTCACTGAAGAAAATAGTTCTTTCAAAATTAAAATGGAACAGATGGAGGCTAATGACTTTATGAGAAACCAAGAAATCACAAAACTAAACCAAAAGAATGAAAAAATGGAAGATAATGTGAAATATCTCATTGGAAAAACAACTAACCTGGAAAATAGATCCAGGAGAGACAATTTAAAAATTATGGGCCTACCTGAAAACCATGATCAGAAAAAGAGCCTAGACATCATCTTTCATGAAATTATCAAGGAAAATTGCCCTGAGATTCTAGAACCAGAGGGCAAAATAAGTATTCAAGGAATCCACAGGTCACCTCCTGAAAGAGATCCAAAAAGAGAAACTCCTAGGAACATTGTGGCCAAATTCCAGAGTTCCCAGGTCAAGGAGAAAATACTGCAAGCAGCTAGAAAGAAACAATTCAAGTATTGTGGAAATACAATCAGGATAACACAAGATCTAGCAGCTTCTACATTAAGGGATCGAAGGGCATGGAATAGGATATTCCAGAAGACAAAGGAACTAGGACTAAAACCAAGAATTGTTGGGGGACAGCTCTGGACTGGGGTCCCCCGTGAGGACCGTGAGACGCCTGAGGGTCCGAACCTGCTTATGTGGCAGGCTAGCTGGTCCAGCAAGCCACAAGGTACTGGGATGGCCCTGGTAACAGGCTGGCTCCACCCACGGGGAGGCACTTGGGAGGAGCTCGCCCGCCCATGGGAGGTACGGGGGAGGAGACAGGGAATAATAAAAGGGGATGACCATGAGAGCTGGAGGGAGAGAGAAATGGAATAAAGCTTGCTGGCTGCAACTCCTTTCGGGTGCTCTGCCTGTTTATTCCCCTTCCCCAACAGGGAGAGGGAATTCCCTCCCCCCGAACCAGGAGGAGGGCTGGAGACGTCCGAGGACCGGGGATAGGTAAGTAGAAGGCGAAGGCCCGGGAGTCGCCCCGGGCAAAGAATCACCTACCCAGCAAAACTGAATATAATACTTCAGGGGAAAAATTGGTCTTTCAATGAAATAGAGGACTTTCAAGCATTCCTGATGAAAAGACCAGAGCTGAAAAGAAAATTTGACTTTCAAACACAAGAATGAAGAGAAGCATGAAAAAGTAAATAGCAAAGAGAAGTCATAAGGGACTTTACTAAAGTTGAACTGTTTACATTCCTACATGGAAAGACAATATTTTTAACTCTTGAAACTATTCAATATCTGGATACTGGGTGAGACTACACACACACACATGCACACGCATATGCGCACACATAGAGACAGAGTGCACAGAGTGAATTGAAGAGGATGGGATCATATCTTTAAAAAATGAAATCAAGCAGTGAGAGAGAAATATACTGGGAGGAGAAAGGGAGAAATGGAATGGGGCAAATTATCTCTCATAGAAGAGGCAAGCAAAAGACTTATTAGTGGAGGGATAAAGAGGGGAGGTGAGAGAAAAACATGAAGTTTACTCTCATCACATTCCACTAAAGGAAGGAATAAAATGCACACTCATTTTGGTATGGAAACCTATCTTACAATACAGGAAAGTGGGGGAGAAGGGGATAAGCAGGGTGGGGGGGATGATGGAAGGGAGGGCATGGGGTGGAGGGAGCAATTTGAGGTCAACACTCATGGGGAGGGGCAGGATCAAAAGAGAGAACAGAAGTAATGGGGGACAGGATAGGATGGAGGGAAATATAATTAGTTCTTACACAACACTACTATTATGGAAGTCATTTGCAAAACTACACAGATTTGGCCTATATTGAATTGCTTGCCTTCCAAAGGGAAGGGGTGGGGAGGGAGGGAGGAAGAGAAGTTGGAACTCAAAGTTTTAGGAACAACTGTCGAGTACTGTTCTTGCCACTAGGAAATAAGAAATACAGGTAAAGGGGTATAGGATGGAGACAAGGGCAGAGAGGGATGATAGAAGAGAGGGCAGATTGGCAGACAGGGGCAATTAGAATGCTCAGTGTTTGGGGGTGGGGGAAAGGGACATAAGGGGAGAACATTTGGAACCCAAAATTTTGTGAAAATGAATGTTAAAAGTTAAATAAACAAATTTAAAAAAAAAAAAAAAGATGTGTCACACACTGAGTACATAAAGGCAAAAAACAGTTTCTGGGCTCCAGAAGCTATCAGCTACAGGAGAAAACAACATATGAACCACTAGATACAAAAAAATGATATGTTATGTGTGTATGTATATGTATATGCTTATATATTTTTATTGTTTTTGTTGAGTCATTTCAGTTGTGTCTGATTCTTTGTCACCCCATTTGGACTTTTCTTGGCAAAGATACTGAAGTGGTTTGCCATTTCCTTCTCCAGGTCATTTTACAGATGAGGAAACTGAGGCACACAGGATTAAGTAACTTGCCCAGAGTCACGTGGTTAGTAAGTGTCTGAAGCCAGGTTTGAATTCAGGTCCTCCTGACTCCAGGATTGGCACCCTATCTACTGCATTACCTAGCTACCTCAAGCACATGTATATGTGTGTATGTGTATAAGACATATATATATATATATATACATATATATATATGTGTGTGTGTGTGTGTGTGTGTGTGTGTGTCTGTATATGAATGTATGTGTATATATACACACACACACACAAACACACTCACACCCTATATATTTTTATATGGTTATCCCCTATACCTGAAATGCTTTTCTTCTGATCTCTGCTTCCTGGCTTTCCCTCAAATCTCTTGCCTTCTGCAAGAAGCCTATCATGTCTCCCTCAGTGTTACTGCCTTCCATCTATTGTTTGTCTGCGTTTCATCTTGAATAGATACCTCTATCTCTATATCTCTCTCAATATAGATATATCTCTATATCTATACAAGATAAAATAGAGGATGACAACAAGATATATATATATGTGTGTGTCTCTGTGTCCATGTATGTGTTTACACACATTTATTATATGTGATATAACTATGTATGATGTATGTATCATATTCATGTGTCATGTATGTTAGATATGTGTGTGTGTGGAATGTACATTATTCTTGTCTTCCTCTTCTTTGCCTCCTGGGTTTCCTGGCTTCCCTCAGATCTCTTGCCTTGTGTTCCACCTCGGTGCTAGTGCCTTAACTCTATTATCTCTATTTTATCTTGTATAGATATATCGATACTTCTACAGCTCAGTAGCTATATAGATATCCATCCAAGATAGCCTGGAAAGCCAGGAAGAAGAGATCAAGAAGGAAAACATTTTAGGCACAGGGGACAGCCTGTGACAATGCAGAGTTGGAGATGGTGTCTTATGTAATAAAGAGCAAGACGGCCAGAGTCATTGCACCATAGAATATCATAAATCATACTGGGGAGTGCTGGGGAATAAAATGCAAAAAGTCTAGAATACTTTTTAGGAAAGGGACCGGGTGACTAAGTTCTTTAAAAGCCAGAGGGCTTTACATTTGATCCTGAAGGTTGAAGTAAAGGAGCCCCTTGCGTTTACTGAGGATTTTGAGGTGGGTGGATGACACGGTGCATTTTAGGAAGGTCTCTGGCAGCGAGAGTATTGAGTAGAAAAGGGACAGGTGAGGTGGGGAGACAAACCAAAAGGTTACTGCAATCATCCATGGGCATGTGCAGGGAAGAGGGTCTGCACCAGGATGTTAAAGCTGTTACAAAGTGCTTCATATAGATTACTACACTCGTACCAACTAGTCAGGTAGATATTGGAGGTATTTTTAGCCTCATTTTACAGATGGAAAAACTTAGGCTCAAAGTTGAAGTAACTTGTCCATGATCCTGATGTTTTTACGTTTCTGAGGCAGAATTTGAACTCAGGTTTTCCTGGAGTCAGTCAGCACTCTGTCTCTTATGCCCTACTGTGTTGGAACACAATGTTATCTCTATTGGAACCAGGTCTGTCACATCAACTTACCTTGCATGCAGAAACCATCTTTAGAGTTTAGCTGCTGGTTCTGCAGCCAGAAGAATGACTAACAATTATAAACTCCTTCCTAAGATCAAAACCTTTGTTGATGAGAAAAGTTGACAAATGGTAGCCCTGGAAATTGAGGATGGGGCAAGAACAGAGGTTATCCATGGCTGAGGCCTTTGACTAAGCATGTGCAGAACCAGAAAGTGGGCTAATTATACATTAATAAATTCATTCTGATAAATGGGATTAAGGGGGATGGAGGCAAAGTTGAGCTCAGGGTGATTCGTAGTCCTGATCTGTTGGATCCAGCGTTCAGAACCAACCCCAGTTTCTTGTTGCACATACAATGTCCTCAATAAATGTGTGTTATTGATGATAATAATGACATGCACTTGCCCAACCAATCCAATTTAATTACTTGTATCCTCCTTGAACCAGTATTCTTCTTTGTTATAAAGTTTGTTGGGGCTAGAGGGAATGGGGAGGAGCAGGAAAAGGACATCATAATTTGTTTAAAAAAAATCATTTTTCAACTGCCAATAATAGTGTTAAGAAGTTAAAGCTATTTTATATATATAGATAGATAGATACACACACATACATACATACACATATGCATGTATAAGTACATACATATGTATATGTGTGTATCGCTATATATTATAGCGATACACACAGGGGTGTGTTGGTAAATGTTTAACAATTGGTTCTCTGGGGGAAAATGTACCCACAACCCACTTTTAAGTTTAATCTGCATTATTAACGTTTCCTCCTGCCCTTTCTTAATTCTAGACAATCAATAAAACAATTAATCAGGATCTAATAAGTTTGCCCATTTCTGAGGTATAAATGCACCCTGAACATTTAACAATTTGCTCTCCAGTTCAAGCTGGCTCCTGCATACCCTTATTTATATCCACATGTACACATCTGTATTTATATATGTGTGTATTTATGTATGTATGTATTTGGCAGGGGTTAAGGGAGAGGCTTGGGCAGTTAGATGGCTCAGTGGATAGAGCATGGGATCTGGAGTCAAGAGGACTCATCCTTCTGAATTCACATCCAACCTCAGACACTTACTAGCTCTCTAGCCCTGGGCATATTACTTAACCCTGTTTGCCTCAGTTTTCTCATCTGTCAAATAAGCTGGGAAAGGAAATGACAAATCCCTCAGGTATCTTTGCCAAGAAAACCCCAAATGAGATCACGAAAAGCTGGACATGACTGAACAACAACAAAGGGAGGGACGGCCAGACCTATGATTTTATTGGTACTGGAGACTCCCACTGAGGAAACTCACTAATGCAAACAGGCAACTATTCTGTTACTTGCAGACATAGATTGCTTGGGACACAGAGAAGTTAAATTGACTTGTTCAGGATCACACAGGTAGTATAGGTCAAAGAAAATCTTAAGCTAAGATTTTATTTATAGAAATATGAAAATACATGCATACAAAATGTATACAAAATACATATATGTGTGTGTACATATATATCTATATATCTGTGTGTACGCATATATTGTCAGAACAAAATGTGGGCAAAACTCTTTGTTACTGCTTTAAGTAGTCTGATTGATTCAAATGGTTTGCCAAACTGCTAATCTTAATTATTGACTTACTATAACCTTCTGTTTTATTAGGGCTACATTTCTATTCTATTGACAGATATATTAATTACTATGGTTCATAAATATGCTGGGCACTTTAAAATGATTAGAAATAACTTGTTTCCTTATGGGGAATTCAGTCCTTACTTGAAGTAGATGGTAAAATGATTCTTGGTGCAGAGAATAATTGCCACAATGCCACTGTGATCACCTTAACAGCAGGAAGCTGGGATGCTTTTCTTTTCCTTAACCCAAGCCTCTACTTTGAAAGGACCTATTTGATCATTCCAGTGGTTTAGGCAGCAACACCATTGACTATCTCCTACACAGGTTTACCCAGCAGAGACACATTCATGGAAAGAGCACCAAAGGTCTTCTGATTTACTATGTCAATGATTTCTAACTCTGGCTTTATTACACCCCAGGATGTCTCCAATTATCTCAGAGACTGTTATAAAGTTCTCAACCTCTCTCTTTCTTCCCTACTCCCCCAAATTAAGAAACATCCCCACCAAAAAAATTAATTTACTTTAACTTTTTTTTAATTGCCATACCACTATTTTGGGGTAAGACAAGCTATTGCTACTGCTGAATGATAAACAAGTATTTTAATAGTCATTTTTAAGAGCTCAAAAAATAGCTGGAAATATCACTGTCTAATGAAGTGTAAATCACTATCATCCCCCCTGAAGGGAACAAAAGATGAGTATTGTTTTCAGGTGTATGTTTCACAGACAGGACTTTAATTGGGGCAGGTGCAATGAAGAGTTCTAGACGATGCTATCCAAGAGCCCACATATTTTGCAGCCCCTGTGGATGATGGTACACTTTAAGGGCAGACTTTGAGATTTGTTTAAAAAGTCAGTGACATAGCTGAGATGGTTCGTCTTTGGTGAACCCAGACTGCTTAATCTCGGTCTAATGATAAGAGAGATTTCTGGGCTTAGAGGGGTCACAATCCATTCCTTGGTTTCCAAATAGGACTTTACTTAAACTATCTTAAATTGTGTTTTTAAATCAATATCATTGTCTCCAGAAAGTATTTTATGCCTCCCTTTGGAAAAGAAACAAAACCTACTCTTTATTTTTGAGAAGCAAAAAGTGTAAAGGATGAGAGCGATGAGAATTAGTTGACAAACAGTGACAAGAATAATCAGTTGCCTTCAGGTTATATGTCTCCGTTTAAGTACCTGATTTTTAGCAATTTGGGGGGGCTTTATTGTTCTACCTTCTACCTGCCACCATGATTTTCCATTTCCTTGCAGATCATTTTCCCATGCTCTTTCTTTTTTCTCTGTCTAACAAACAGCTGCACATTATAAGTTATCAAATCAGAAAGAAGACAATATGAGCTATATCAGGCAAGGCAAGGCTGTGGTGCCCTGGTGCCCTAGAGAAAGTCTAGCTTGGCTCTGATTCTCTTAAACAGTTCATCATTTCATGATTGCAAGTGATTGAAAATGCAAGGGATGGATAAATACATAATCAGGGGCTGAGGAGACCATATGCAGACTGTGGGAGTTGTTATCATGGTCGCTGCTTCCTGCCATGCTCTAATTTCCAGAGAGTACACTTGATCCATGCCTGAAAAATCTAACTCTGCTATGGAGCCCATGCACATAATTTATATAGAAATAGAAGTATCATTCTTATGTGGGGAGCATGTTTTAAAGGATGATCTCAAAAAATACTTTGGAAATTATATCATCTATTCTAAGAAATTTTGCAGTAATTCAGACACCTCAGGCTCAGAAATGTGATAATCACCTCGATATAATGCTGCAGCACTGTAAAGAACCCAGCAGTTGTTAATTTTGTGGGGTGCCCACTTGCAAGGGCAGGGCAGCCTCCTGCCAGGTCATTGTGTCAACACTAAAGAAGAAATTTATGTTGATTTATGCCTTTAAATAAAACAGCAAATGTAATTTCTACATAGCAGAAACACATCTTTATAACATTTTGAATCTCGGGTACATTTTTATCAGACTACCTAGAACACTGTACCTTATCAAGTTTACAATCTGCACCTAATAAATCAAAAGCTTATTGGACTCACTATCATTCATAATGCCTTCCTATACACAGCCAACTAAATTATAATGAACACAATTTACTGAAATGAAGTTACTTATTTTTGATAAACAAACATAGATACCAGTGTCCAAAAAGAATTTTTTGTTAGATTGAGAATATTCCTCCTGATGATGAATTAAATGTATACTTAGGATTCCAGTCTTAATAACCAAAGAAAATATGGAAGGACACCAAGAGATCCTTTTTAATCTTTTCTTCTCTTTTTAAAAGAAATTTTAGGGTGTTGTGGCTTCACTCTGTTTCCACTTCAAATGTACTTGGACCTCCCAAACTTAATTTTTTAACCTATTTGACTCTAGAAGAATTTTCTAAGGAGCACTCACGAGGAAACCTGCTTCAAATTAGAATTCTTCCGCTTGGGTACGATCATGCAAACAACCAGGCAGAATTTATTTAACCTTCAGCCAACTGCTCAACCAGCTTGAAATTATTGATAGCCCATCAGCAATGATCAAGATGGAGAGGCTAAATGAAGAGGTGCTTTTTTACAAGAGAACCATTGAGCTGGTAACAGGACTTGAAATGCCGTGTCAGCTCAGCCAGCATGGTCAAGGAGCTCAGCTGCAAGAGGGAAATAAAACTGTTAAGTTATGGCTGCCTTCCAATCACTCACAGGGGTAATGATGTTTGGCTTGAGTCAGGTTGTATGTCAGCAAATATACATCTCTTAGACAGGCTCTAAGAGTGCCTTAAGATCATGCTTATTGTTTTATATAGATAAGGGTCGGATGCTGATGTATGGTGGTCATAGGCCACTGAAATAAATTTTACCATGTTCAGCAGGTAAAGTTAATCTCAATACAGGAGAATAAGAGCAGAATTTTGATAGAATATTCATCCCATTGACAGTGATGGGACATTTTTCCTCTGTTAATGTTTTGTGCAGATCATTTGAAGGAAGACAATTTTCCCCCAATGAGCACGAGTGTAGGCTGCCCACTTAGAGAAAAGGCAGCCTTTGGGATTCAGTGAAATTCAATTTGAAAGTCAAAGTATGAGCCAAGAAATCCTCCAGAGAGCTCAATGCATCACAACCCCACCTCTGCTCAGACCAATGACAGGAGAATTGGGAATTACATTAAGGGACCAACAAGTCCTTGGAGTGCAGGAATCTGCCTCAAGCATTGAAATGACTGTTGTCTTTCAGGCTCTCTTGACTTCAAGTTTTTGAAGGGAGATTGGAGAATAAGCCCAGACTTCTAATTTGGAAATCTGAAAAGCAAAAGCATGGTTTGATCCTCCATAGGCTATCAGACACCAAGTGATTTTTCCTGGAGATGATAGATGAGACCTGGCAGATGTGGTAATATTGTACCATTCATCAAAGAACTTCAAAGAAGTTTCTAAAGCATCCTAGTAAAGGCCAATTTCTCTAAATTCCCAAACCAAAGAATCAGGATGGTATGTCTCATAATGGAACCAAGCTTTGAATCAGTTTATTTCTATGACTAATCCCTAAATGGACTTCTCCCGGAAGTAGTTGGTCCACATAAAGTACTATGATTCATATGCAGAAATTGTGCCACTAACAAATAGGTAGGTCCATCAAAGTAGCAACCAGGTATTGTTCAGGTGTAGAAATGTCACTTTTCCTCCCCAGATCTGTTTCTTTATCCTTAAAATGAGAGCTGGACTAGGTAATTAGTAAATTCCTATCCAACCCTATAACTTGAATTGAGTTTGTGGCTAAAAAATAAAACTTAATTTAAAATTCCACCTTGTTGAGTTTTTTTAAGTTAAAATAGTTCAATTTTCAACTCAGTGAAAGTATTTTAAATTTTTATTAGCTTATTTTAGAATATTCCATTTAAAATTTTTTGTGTGTTTTTTCTCTTAATTGTTTTGGAAGCATCCTTCTTTCTGAATTTACTCAGCTCAGATGCCAATTCATATATGGACCTATTATTGTTAGCTTCAAACCCAAGTATATATAATAAAGCTCAAATCTTTCTCCCATGTGCAGTCCTCAAGAGAAAACAAATGATGAGTCCAGGGCTGGTATTTGGGAAATAAATTAAAACTAGATTCATCACTGTGTTGATAAACCTTTAAGAAATTTCTTTTACTTTGATTCTTTTGATTCAAACTTTTCTAACTTAGAAGATTTTACCCTAAAAGTGAAAAATATGCTATAACAGAGTTCAGTTGTTTCATTCAAAAAAAGGATAGATAGTAAGCCTTTACTAATTAAAAATCAGTTAGAAAGTAGCCTTTCTGAATAGTCAAAAAGTGAGAAATTTTTTTAAAAGAATTTTTTAAAACTACATTTTTAAGTATACTTTTAAAGACCATTCAGCAATGGGAGAGAAATGGACATCTCACCCATCACTGACTTGAGATGTCAAGAAACCTCAAGGAAAACTCCTAGCACATTGGGTAGACCCCATGTCTCAATCACATAGGAAGATATGAACAAAAATCACAGAAGAGTTGCAATCTGTATGGGGGATGGTGGAGGGAAGGAAATAACCACATAGACACTGTCACAGATCCCTTTGAGTATCTGACTATAGTAATAGTGACAAAATCTAAGAACTTTTGTCATGCAAAGTTTCTACCGAGCTTACTTTAATGAACAGACTCCTTCCAAAACCCTTAAATTAGATTATTAATTATTCGCACATAACACAACAGGTACTTCTTGTTGCAGCAAGGGCTATACCTTGAATGTCTCTGAATTCCATGTCTAGCACAGAGATTTGTCCGTAATGAATTCCCAGTAAATATATGTCAATTGCACACATGAAGGGATAGAATTTTAAGAACACTTGAAATAATCATTCATTCCCTCTGTTCATGTTAACACCACAGCAGTTAAGGTTTTGTGGTTTATTGGACCAAAATACTGACAGCACCAAGAAGAATGAAGCTCATGAGATTTTTGAGGAAACTGAGTCACGAAACTGTAAACAATGAATTAAAGGATGGAACACAAGTGCATGGAACAGTCTCAGTGTGGCTGTCAATATGAACACCCATCTTGAAGCTGTGAAAATGACACTGAAGAACAGAGCCTATACAACTGGAAACACTGAGTATCTGAGGAAATAACACTGGGCACTTCATTCCACCAGACAGCTCACCTCTGGATATTTTCCTTGTTATTGTGGCTTGCGTCCTGGTATTACTGCTTGTGCTTCGTTCTCCAAGAGGACCATGACATCAGGGAGCTGATGCCATGACATGCAAGTGAATTGGATTTGAGTGAGGGAGGGTGTGCAAAGTCACCAGCCTTGCTTTGTGGATGTTGAACCACAGGTGAAATCTAAGAAAACAGAAACTGTTGCAAGAAGAGACCAAGGTTGGGTAGAGGATGAGGACATCCATGTAGCAGAAGAAGAAAGGATACTAGACAATAATCTCTTTCATGAACGCTTATAAAATGCCCCAAAAATCAGAATATTCTTTGCAGTGGTTTTGTTTACATAGGTTTTTAATAAACACAACATGGGAAAGAGTAGTCTATGGAACATATCATCAATTAAGACTTCGATATTCTCAGATATACTCTTCTTAGTATTCATACCACATGTGAAATAGTTGAGCATTTCTACAAGACTATTCCAAAATGTCACTTACTTAAATTCTGACTTAACTAATTATGTTCTAATCATTCTTTTTCCAGTCTAGAAATGTGATTTTGTATTATATACCTAGAAGATTTTGAACCCCTATTATAATCTTTTCCTCTTCTTTGGGACCACCTGGAAATGAAATGAACTCTGATATCAGAAACTAAAACCCCTTGGAATGTCCAAAATAGATTCTCTTTGTGTGTGTGTGTGTGTGTGTGTGTGTGTGTGTGTGTGTGTGTGTGTGAATTTCGTTCTATAGCAAATAGCAGTATAAGGGAAGTTCCAAGCTATAAATGAAAGTCATCTTTTAAATTAAGAATTAATTGCCTTTGTTATAATAACATTATTTGTTACATATTTTCTGTTCCAAAAATTTTTATAGAACTTCTCAGTAGAATATAAAATTTTGCATTCTGTTGATATATTGTAAAGCACGGTCATCAGTAACTGCTTTATCAGATAAATTCAGAAGGACCCTTTAAAGAAAAAAAAGAATACTTGAAAGTCATTTGTTTTCTCCAGTAGAATGAACATCTCCTTGGCAATTTTATCAGACCATGCATTTGCCCTATATCCTTGGAGACTGCAAAGGTTAGTCCAGTTTGTCTAATGATTATTACAATTTGAAATAAGTGGACTCCAAAATTAATGAGGTTTTACTTTACTTTAAAATATAGGCTTCATCAACTTGAAGGACTGTTTGAAAAGGGTTGTTAGAAGTTGTATATTAATAACTAGCATTTATATAGCACTTAAAGGTTTAAAAAGTGCTTTACATGTTATCTCATTTTGTTTTCATAATTATTCTGTAGAGTAGGCATTATTATTATTCTTGAATCATAGATGAGGAAACCGAAGCAGACAGGTTAAGTGACTTGCCCAGGGTCACATAATTACTAAGTGTCTGAGGCAGGATTTGAATTCATGAAGTGCTAACTCCAAATCCAGCTCTCTATGCATTTTGGCGCCACTTAGTGGCCTCCTCAGGACTGTCTCATTACCCAATATACATCAAGAGATACCTCCCAATAATTCCATTTTCAAATATGTCTATCAGCTATATTTATTTAGACTGTATTTGCTATTTCTCCTATTTTAAAAAGCAGTTATCAAAGAACCATGATTTTATTGATGCTAGAACTCCCTTCAGGCAGATGGTGAATTCAAATCTGATCTCAGACACATACTAGCTACATGATTCTGGGCAGGTCATTTAACCTCTGTCTCAGTTTTCTCATCTGTGATACAAGAATAATAACACCTACCTCCCAGGGTTTATTTTGAGGATTCAGTGAGATGATATTTGCAAAGTGCTTTTCAAATCTTAGAGTGCTATTGAATGCCAGTTAATATTTTTAGTCAAAGAACTTACATTCTACCAATTGTGGATGGTCTTGATAAATAACTGTGGCTGAAAATATTCTTCCCCTGGTGGTCCTCAAAGTCTTTTAAAAACTGAAATAGAATCCACCCCTGAACCAGGAATGGAAGAATCTCCAGCTTGTTAGAACCTGACAGATCTGAGCTCTACTGGATTAGATTTTGAGAGCTGAAGTCATCATGGTATGATCTGAGTGAAGACATAAGGTATATTTATGTCAATACTTTCAAGGATCTGTGGGTTCATTGACGTAGGCACTCCTTCCAGTAACACAAATTACAAATACTCTTTAGTAGCCCTTGGAAGACTTGTAAATTCAATCAATCAAAAAACATTTAAGTAGTTTCTATGGCTTCACGAGTTCCTGTGGTTGAAAAAAAAATCATAACTTTTGGCCAACACTGATGGAAAAGCCAGTAGACTTACCTAAGCCAGTCTTCAGAGAGCAGACATTGGAGAAGAGTTTGAATGCAGCAAAAATGGAAAACGTGAGTACCAACCCCACAACATTTCCCATGCTAAACAATAACTCCACCCTTTGAACTGCCTCACTTGGTAAAGCTCCAGGGTCATATGGAAAATTTCCAATATCTACTTTATAATCAATTCTATGATGCCTATAAAATGGATTCATGTTTCTACTAGTTATCTTGCCAGATAAATACTGAAACTCTTCCCTTTTGTCATAAATTCTAATGTTTTGTTTCCCTTACTTTTTGTATCCAACTCAAAAATTAAGGTAGGATTTTAAAATTCTTTTTAAAGAATTGACACTCCCAGTTGGGGAAGAATGAGTCACTTTGGCAGAGACTTTTTCCTCACAGGGTTTACCTCTGGCTGGAGAATTTCACAATCCTACTTTATAATGAAATGTACCTGGTGTTATTACCATGTGCTGAGGTAACACATATATGTTGTTCTGGCCCCTCAGAACAAGGGCCTTGAAAAAGTACACTTGCAAGGCAGATCTGAAAAATGAGATTCTTCATCAGACTCACAGGAGTAAATTTGCAATTATGGGCACTGTGCACCTAATCTATAGAACATCCCTGACTGAAAATTTACACTAACTGTGCCTTTTTATATGCAAACTTTAAAAAATATCCCTTGGGTCAGTTTAGCTGAAAGGAAGATGAATGGTGGTTCTTTGCAATCTATTCCGTCCTGGATGCACACACATATCTCCAATTAACTGAAACAGGAATTCCCAGCATGCTTTGTGCATGGAGTATATTCTTTAATCATATTGTATTTTGCATTCTTTTTTTTAAACTATACTAGCCAGTATTTTATACTGTAAGGCCAGTGATCCAACAGTAGAATGAAATTTCTAATTCTAACTTTTATATCCACATTTTATAAAGGCCTACTCTTTCAATTACTGTGCCTCAGCTGTTTTTAAGTTGCAAGATGGAGTCACTATTATGGCATCTATTTGAAAGAACTGGTTAATTGAACAGTAGTACTCTTACGTATCCAGATGGAAGATGTTACTTCCACTCCCAAATTCCACTCCCAAAAAGCCATAACAACAGCAAAAATAATGTCGTTGGACAGAAAGTTTCATTTTGATTTTATTCTATTACTGTATGACTTCCACTGAAAGAAAACAAATTTTAATGTCTCAATAAACCTTCTTATAACATTTCAAGAATGTGTTCCTTCTAAACCCTTGTTTTACATTTATCCTGGTAATTGACCAGTTCAATCAGACTTCCATTATGTCTTCCATAAATGTCTGTCTGTGAGACCCTAGTTCTATATTTAACATCGCATTTATGAGTGGATAATAATTAATATTCTTCACGACTTTACAAGACTCACTTGAATGCCAGTTGCATGTATTCTGTGATCGTACAATTAGAATCACAGGACCTTAGAAACCATCTACAATTCTAAGTGTAGCTGATGGGCAGTTCTTTCAACTATGTCACTGACTGGTCACCATTCAAAGACCTACAAAAATGAGAAAACGATTACGTTCTTGGAGGGGAGCCATCTCACTTCTGAGTAGGATCAATTGTCATGAAGTTTTCCGTTATAATAATCTGATATCTGCTTCTCTGTGATTTCCACCTCGTGCTTTTTTTTCCTGCTCTCTGGGGTCAAACAGGACGAATCGAATCTTCTCTATGGCATGCCTGAAGAGAGCTGCCATGTTCCCCAAAGTTTTCTCTTTTCTGGGTTAAACATCTCCACCTCGACCAATCCTTTTTGATATGGACTCATGTCCGTCAATGTCCTGGTCATTCTTCTCTAGAAACATTCAATATCCTTCTTAAAATATGGTACCTGTGCTTAATAACAAAAATAATAGCTGACATCTATGTAGCACTTACTACATGCCAGACGCTGTGCTAAGTGCCTTACAATTATCTCATTTGATCCTTAGACAGGGTTGTTATTTTACCCATTTTGCAGCTGAGGAAATCAAGGCAGATAGAGATTAAGTGACTTGCCTAAGGTCACACAGCTAGGAAATGTCTGAGGCCAGATCTGAATTCAGGTCTTCCTGACTCCAGGCCCACCACTCTATCCACTGAGCCACCCATCTGCCTTGTGGCGCTCTACAGAGGTGTCAGACGAAGGCCCTGTGGTGGTTTGCTTTGCATGTGCGTGTAACGTCAATCACCCCACATTACAAGACTCCTGTGATGTGCTGCCTCATTTTGTTGTTATCATTCTTTATCATAAGAATGGGAAAGAATACATTTGGGACGTGGAAGTGATGGGAAAACCAAAGAATCAACCAATATGTGTATTTTCAAGTGTGGGAAAGGGAATAAGCATTGATGGAGTACCTGCTATGCCAGCCACTCTACCTAAGCCCTTTACAAATATGAACTCACTTGGTCCTCACAATTACTCCAGGCCCATCACTCTATCTACTGTACCTCCTAGCTGCCTCCTCATTAGACACAAATATTCCAGATGTGTCCTGACCAGGAAAGAATATAATGGAGCTATCACCTCCTTTATTATGATGTATTAATACAGCCTAAGTATATACTATTAATACAACCATAACCTTTTGGGCTGCTATATCACAATGTTGATTCATACTGAGTTTTCAGCCCACTAAAACCTCCAGATCTTTCTCATATAAACTGATGTCTATCCATATATGGTTTTATAATTCTCCCTTTTACACTTCATCTTATTTCATTTGGCCCAACTTTCTTGACTGCTGGTGTCCTTTTAGGTCCTGACAGACAGGTGGGTAGCACAATGGATACTGCCTTGAGCCTGAAGTCAGGAAGAGCTGAGTTCAAATCTGAAATCAGATGCTCTCTGGGTAACCTTGGGCAAGTCTCTGTTTTCCTTAGTTTCTTGAAGTATAAAATGGGGATAATAATAGAGCTTATCTCCCAGGATTGTTGTGAGGATCAAATGAGATACGATTTATAAAGGGTTTAGCACAATGCCTGGCACAGAAGTACTGTTTAGTCATTTTAATCATGTCTAACTCTTCATGACCCCGATGCCCATCCTGTTCACAGGGTTTTCTTGGCAAAGATACTGGAATGCTTTGCCATTTCCTTCTCCAGTGGACTAATAAAAGTGAAGTACCTTGCCCAGAGTCACACAGCTAGTAAGTGTCTGAGGCACATAGTGGGAACTGTATAATTGATAATTATCATCATTATTGTTAACCTGTCGTCCAATGTCTTAGCTATTCCTCCTAGCTTTGTGCTATTTACAACCTTGATTAGCAGGTCATCGATGCTACTGTCTAAGTCAGTGATAAAAAATATTAAATAGGGCTTCGGAGGAGGAATGTGACAAATGCTGTCTCATGGGATTTACATTTTGTTGTGGTGATTATTAGATTTGTTCTTCTTAAATGTGCTATTAATTAGAACAATGAATAAAGCGCTAGACTTGGAATCAAGAAGTTCAGAATACAAATCTGATGTCAGACATTTGCTAGCTGTGTGACCCTGGGCAAGTCACTTAACCTATCTACCTCAGTTTCCTTTGTATAATGGGGGTAATAATAGCACCTGCTTCCCAGGATGGTTGTGAGGATAAAATGAGATCCTATTTGTAAAGCATTTTGCAAACCTTAAAGCACTCTAGAAGTGCTGGCTGCTATTATTCTGTAATCTTGTACTCTGAAATTTCCCTCTCTCATCAGAGTTTCCTGTCCTTTCATCTTTTCCTCTTCCTTATTCATACTAAACCATTATTTGTATTCTCTTTAATATCCAAGTGCTCACTCCCTTCCTGATCTCTCTTACCCTTTTACAGTCTTAGACCTTTAGTTTACCCCTTTATTCAGCATCTCCCTCTAACCATTGGTGACTCGCTCACTCTTCCTTTTCTATTTATGCCCCCAAAGCCCTCAATCCTGGATTAAATCCCAGTTTCTGCCATCTCTGTTTCTACTTCCAAAATGCTGAGCTTTTTTTTCAAGGACATGTTAAATTTAACACAATAATAACAAAACCACATACACAAGGTAAAGTGAATGTCATAGAGAAGACACTAGTAGTGGGGAGTGAGGATTGGAGGGAGAAAACAGGGAAAGGTTTCTGGGAGAAGATGAGATCTGGAGGGTCTCAAAGGAAGCCAGGGAAATCAGGAAGTGGAACTGAGGGAGGAAGCTATTGTAGATTTGGGGGATAGTCAGCGAATGGGAGAGGGAGTGCCAGGTTCAAGGATGAAGTAAAAAGGTCCATGTCTGTGTATTACAGAGTAGGTGGAGGGCAGATACTGGCAAGGTAGGAAAAGGCAGGATTGTGAAAGGGGTTAGATGCAAATCAGAAGATTTTATATTTGATCCTGGTGGTAACAGAGAGTCGCTGAAGTTTATTGAGAGAGTATTTTAGGAAGACTATTTTGACAGTAGCGTTGTGGTTGGACCAGAGTGGGGGAGAGACAATGCAGAGAGAGATCAACAAGGCTATTGCAGTAAATTAGGAATGAAGTGATGAGGGCCTGCACCAGTGTGGTGACTGAGTGGAGAGAAGGAGAGAAGAGAATGAGACATTGTGAAGGTAAGAAGGATAGGGATTTGAACGAATGGGGCAACGGATAAAGGAGAAGTGAATTGCAATGAAACTTGTTCAAATTTTCTCTTTAAATTTGCCTTTTAAAATATGCAGTGTAAGAGACATTGACCCTTTAACATACAAGTTCTTAAAGAAATCGTTTTGGCTATTTAAGCACTCTCTTAAGCCACTACTAAGTGACCATATGCTACTAGCAAAACACTATTATATCCAGGTTTAAGTAGCATCCCTTGCTAGACAACTCTGATGCTTAGAAATCTGAAAAAGGTAAAGGGGAATGTAGTGGGGAAGTGTCTTCTCATTAGAGAAAAATGACCATGGAAGCTCCTATGTCATCAATGGCTGCACACCATTATAGCTGTTTTTCTTCTTTCTCTTGCTAAGTTTAAGAAAAGCAGGTCTCAAGATGGGAGAGCAAGAGGCAGTAATCCAACTGAAAGTTATAGGAAAGGATATTAAGGACTTTCAAATTAGTGGAATAACCTCATTTGGGTGAATAGATTGTCTAGTGCTAAGATAGAGAAAAGTCACAGATGTCTGTAAGTTTCTAGTGAGTTATTCAACTGGTTGATGGTTGAAGACAAGCTAGAAATGAATTTCAGGAATAGGGCATGGGAGGAGGGAAAGGAAACAAGTATTTATCAAAGCCTCCCATGTGCCAGGCGCTGCAATTATCTTAAAAAGAAGGAATGAGAACAGGCAACAAGGAAGAAGCAATCACTCTTTCCAGATGATATCATGGTATACTTAGAGACCACTAAAGAATCAACTAAAAACTCATTAAGGTAATCAACAACTTTAGCAAAGTAACAGGATATAAAATAAATCCACATAAGTTATCAGTATTTCTATATATTACCTACAGATATTTTCTTATATTATCACATGACTTGTATGAAGGCACCAAGGATGGAGATGGAATGTTGAATTCAGGGAATAGCTAGTAGACCATGTTGACTGGAACACAGGTGTAGATACTTTAACTCCAAGCTAGGATTCAAAGTTGAAATAAAAATTCTACAGGGCCTATAGATAGAACCAAGGTTAGTTGAAGCTGCAGCTAATAAAATTTAAGGGTTAAGAAAAAAGGCATCAATCTGCATGTTTAGTATGTATCCTTTGGGGGAATTCTACCCCAAGGAAGCCAAAAAGAAAAGGGTCCTATAGATATCAAAATATTCATAGCATTAATTTTTCTAATCATCAAAACCTGAAAATGGAGACTTGGCCTCCAAAAAAGAAAAAAAATGGCATTGATACTGTGCTGGGTATTTAACTGGCTCTGGAGGCCAAGAGTCAGGTTGTTGATGTAGCTTCCCAGTCACTCGAATAAAAAGGCCATGAGGAAGTCCAGCTAAAATCTAATATTTGACAGAGACCTATGATGGGCATCATAGAGGTAGGATCACTGTGCTCAGCTAAATCAATGAGGTATCCTCAGTGAATATCCTTGTTGAGTATCCTTCTCCTGTTATGGATAAGTAAATCTCCTTTTGTTAATTATCAGATCTTTAGATTGTTCAATTCTGCTTCATTATCAAACCTGAGGTACCATTCTGGTCTAGTCGCCTCTGGCTTGTAGCAGTAATAAATATGTTAAAGAGGAATTGAGCAGCAGCAGCTAGAGGGAATAGAGAAGGCTTTCTGGAGGAGGTGTCATCTCAACAGAAGCTTGAAGGCAGACGTGAGGAGGCATACACACACACACACACACACACACACACACACACACACACACACACATATATATATACATTGCAGGTATAAAGAAGAGGCTGTGTGAAGCCACAGAGATGTGAGATAAAAGACTGAGCTAAGGGAGCTCTTGGTAGCTCATTTTGCCTGGAACTGAAGTTTGTGAATCAAATAAGACTTGAACTATAAGTGGGAGGCTTAAATGTCCAGCTGTAAAATTTGTATTTTATTCTAGAGGAACTTGAGAAATATTGAAAGTTTTTTTTTTTTTAGCAGGGGAGAGAAATGGTCAAACCTGTATTTCAGGAAAATTATTTTGGCAGCTGTGTAGGACCAATCAGGGAAGAGAAAGGCTGGAGGCAGGGAGACCATTTTGGAAGCTCTTATAATAATAGACTTTGTTGTGGTGGTTCAGTTATTTCAGTCCTGTCTGATTCTTCATGATCCCATTTGGAGGTTTCTTGGCAAAGATACTGGAATGGCTTGCCATTTCCTTCTCCAGCTCATTTTGCAGATAAGACAACTGAAGCAAACAAGGTTAAGTGACTTGCTAAGTGGGTTAAATGACTCAGACAGGTAGTAGATGTCTGAGGCCAGATTTGAACTCAGAAAGATGAGTCTTCCTGACTCCAGGCTCAGCATCCTATCCACTGCACCATAAGCAGCACCTTGACTATGATGGTGGTTCCATGAGTGGAGAGATGATGGATGTGAGAGATATTACAGAGAGAATATCAGTGAGACTTGGCCATTGATTCAATATATGGCAGGTCATGAAGAGAGACCATTCAAGGACAACTCTGAAATTAATAACTTGATTGACTGGGAGGATTAATGGGGATATATTGAGGAGGGAAAGATTAGGGAAGGGGGTCAGGAGGAATAAAAGGAGTTGACTTGTTAAATTCTGGACTTAATGAGTTGTAAATGTTGACAGAACATTCATTTGATAAGGTAGGAATGAAGTTCAGAAGAGAGACCACAAATGTATATGTGGGGTTATTTGCATAGAAATGATGCTTGAATCCATGGGAGCAGATGTAATCACTAAGGGAAAGAATGTAGAGAGAAAACAAAAGAAGAGCTAGAACAGACATGGGGGGCAGGGAGAGGGACAGGGCAAGAAAAAGTTGATGATAAAGCATTATATAAAAGTTATTATGATGAGGAGTAGTGGTAATACTAGTAGTCGGTTGTAATAGTAGTAGAGTAGTGGTAGTGGTAGTAGTAGTAGTGGTAGCAGTGGTAGTAGTGGTAGTAGTAGTAGTGGTAGTAGTAGTGGTAGTGGTGGTAGTGGCAGAGGCAGTGGTAGTAGCAGTAGGACTCTCTGTTAGATACAGCAGTTAGAACCAGGGATGGGGCGTTTGTCAATCAGCTGACCTACACCTCACTGCCAGGATGTTTCCTCTTCCCTCCCACTCTCCACTTGGCCATACCCCATTTTTCTATTTCAATGTGCAGATTCAATCCCCCTGCATCCAGACACACAGTCCTCAAGGAGAAATGCTATCCTGAGAGGTTTTTTTCCCCAGTGAATGATTGCTCCCTTGGCTTAGGCACTGTGGAAAATGTAGTTGGATAGACATGCCCCTATTACACAAATTAATTGGTAATTCATAACGAAATCTATTTTCATCTTGATGTTCCTGCTAATAACCATGTAAAAAGGCTTTTAGCCATAAATACAATGCTTTCAAATAACTCATTTTGACATTCATACTCTAGAACTAACAGCTGTTGGGAGTAATGTTTCAAACCGTGGTAGAAATATTGTATGTGTATGTGCATGTATATGCATATGTATGTATGTATATGTACAGACACATACATATATGTATATTTGTGTGTATATATGTATTTGTGTGTATATATGTATATATGTATTTTTGAGATTTTTAGTGTAAACAGAATTTTTATCATTTGACCTAAAACCTTCTTAAGGATCTTTCACCAAAGGAACAACACAAATAATTTTTTTAAATTAAAGGACTTCTCAATTAATGTATATAATCAGATTACTGTGACCCTTTCCCTTTATTGATGGTCTTTATAAATCTGAATTTGCATATATTGAATTTTCTCAGCCCTAGACACATATTTTTGTGATCAATATTTGCCTTTTCCACAGCATTTCTTCAGAAATAAGTTGTACAATTCTTAACTTCAAGAGACACTAAGAGGGCTGGTTGTTCAATCACAGGGCATTAATTATAATGTAATTGCCATTCTGAAAACCTCTTTGTTCTAAAACCTTCAGTAGTTCCCTCTGTATTCTGAAGAAAGTCCAAACTCCTTAAGCTGGTATTTAAGGCCCAATCTTCAATTCTGAACTCCCAGCACCAGAAATTTAAGGCTACTGTAATCAGCCCTACTGACAGTAATATCAAAAATAGCATCTGTATAGCACTTTAAGGTTTGCAAAGCACTTTACAAATATTATCTCAGTAACTCTGGATGGGAGGTACTATTATTATCCCCATTTTAGAGATGAGAAAACTAAGGCAAATTAAATTATTTGGCCAGGTCACACAGTGACTGAGGTAACATTTGAATTCAGATCTTTCGGTTCTCCTGTGTACTTCTCTATTATACTTGGTGTTCCCCTCAACTTTTCAGCTTCCTTTTGTGCATTGTCTTCTCCCTTTAAATTGTAAGCTCCTTAAGGGTAGCAATTGTCTTTCTTTTTTATATTTGTATCCTCAATATTTAGCACAGTGCTTGGGTCCTAGTAGGCATTAAGAAATACTTACAGATTGACTAACTAGGTCCAGGGCTCTGAGATCTATTGAACCACCTAAACACCCTATGACTGTGCAAAACTGATCTGAGCACTCCTCCAGGGCCCATACCACCATAATGTCCACCAAATGAATGTTATGCCAATTCAAGGGAGCAAATATGATTCCTCCAACACACGAGAAACCACTGAATGGTATAAATGGACCCAGCATAAACTGAAAACTGGTCTATGGTGAGAGACTTTGGTATCACCAAAACATAGGTAGTACTTCCCAGGGTTTAGGGGGATACTGCTCACCCTCAGGTTCTTAGGTATGGAGGTACCCTTCATGGGCACATCCCCATAGCATACATTGAACCTCTAAAAGCAGAGGTTTAAGTGGCATCTTTCTCTGGATCCTTTCCTGTTCTACTCCAAGCTTCATAAACAAGATTGTGAGGTCCTAGGAGACAGGAACTGTCCTTGGTCTTTCTTGGTATTCCAACACTTAGCAGAGTGTCCAGCACACAGCAGGTGTTTAAAAAGTGCTTGTTTACATGACTTGACTTAAGAACTATGCCTAGTAGAGGCAGTATTACAATGGGATCTGTCCTTTCTTAGGCTCATATGTTGAATGATCCACAGAGCTGTGCATACTTCTCCTGTAGCTTGGTCTTATCACAGGAAAATTGCAATATTTAGGAAAAAGAGATCTATGTGGTCAAGGTCATGTTTGAGGCTTGAAGGCATTGTTTTAATGGAATCCAGCACCCTAATACTGTTGTGTCAAGTAAATCAACTAATTTATCTGTGATACACTCAGTGCTTATTATATGCCCTCTATTTCTCTTTTGTTTGTAACATTCGAACATTGAATTGGTCAATGAAGGAATCCCACCTAGGCATTTGTCTTCTCTGCCTTGTTCCTTTCCCCATGACTAATCCACTGTTTCAAGTTAAAAAATATTTATTAAGTGGTTATTGTGTGCAAATACTGAGGCAACTGAATGGCATAGTAAAGTGCTGGCCCTGGAGTCAGGAGGACCTGAGTTCAAATCCAGCCTCAGTCAGGTACTCGCTAATTATGTGAACCTAGGCAAGTCACTTTAACCCTGTTTGTCTCAGTTTCCTCATCTGTAAAATGAGTTGGAGAAGGAATTGGCAAACCACTCCAGCATCTTTGCCAAGAAAAAAGAGTCAGACACAACTGAAACAATTGAACAGCCAAAAAACTATGTGCAATGCATTATGTTCAAGGAACTCACAATCTAATGGAGAAGATAACATGAAAACAGCTGTGTATAAACAAGACATAGAAAGTAAAAATTGAAAATAATCTTAGAGGAAAGGAACTACCACTGGGGAAAATCTAAAAAAAAAAAAGACTTCTTTTTGAATGTGGAATTGTATCTACCACCTGAAAAGACCCAGAGAAACTACAAGACAGAGGTGAAAAAGGAGAGAGCTCTAGACCTGGGAAGGAACCAGTGAAAACATAAGGAGTCCAGAGATGAAGTGTCATGTGTGAGGAACAGCAAGGAGGCCTATGCCACTGGATTGTAAATTACGTGAAGGAGAGTAAAGCATAAGAAGACTAGGAAAGTAGAAGGAACCAGATTACGAAAGATTTTAAAAGCCAAACAGAGGTTTTACATTGGATTCATCTGATAGCCTCTGGAGTTGCTTAAATAGGAGGATGACATCTTCAGGTAGGAAGACGAATTTGACAACTGAGTGAATAATAAACTATAGTGGGGAGAAATGTGCATCAGGGAGACCAGCTAGAAGGCTTTCACAATAGTCCAGATATAAGATGATAACTAGAGACAACTTTATGCAAAGATAAATTGAAGGGATGGAAAGGACTGAGGGTGTTTGAACTGGAGAAGATATAGAAGGGAGATGGTGTCCATTTTCTGGTCTCTGAAAGTCTATCACCTAAAAGAGATTAGACAAGAAATGGCCTACTTTGAAGTCAAGAACTTAATGGACAGGGTGCCAAGACTCACTGTCAGTTAAAATTCTGCTGTTAAATGCAACTGGCCTCTGGTGACCATTGCTCTCATTATAGGACAACTCCCATGCCTTTAGGCTTGAGAGCAAAAGGTTTATTTGGGTCTTCATAAGTCAATATCAGAGCATGGGTAAGGCAGCTAAGTCCTTGAAATGTTTTTTTCACATTTGTGTGTCCATTTATCTCCAAAAGGCTTTGAAGATTTTAAGACAATTTTACCTTTCTTGACTTTTTGGATCTAGATCTTTACAATCTTATGTGAATGCCTGAGGTCATTTAATGGTTTATCGATAACAACATAGTCCTCAGCAAATTTGTGATAAGTAACTACTAATTCCCAGAAAAGTTCTTAAGTCTCTAAGAATGAGTGTGTGTTAAGGATATTGAGCAGAAAAGTGACAGGATTAAGTGTAGAATGAAAGCTCCTCATGTCAAGGCAAGCAAGATGACTCAGGAAGGTTTTTCCTAATCCTTCCTATGAATTTTGACCACGAAGATACACTTGAGGAATTGACGAAAGGAAGTTATTCCTGGGAATTTCAGGCTTGTCGATTGTCTGAGGATGAAGAATTGCTTTAAAAGGTTGGAGCCTTTCTAATAAAAGTAGGGCATTTCTACAGAGAGACGAAACGTTCAATTATACCCAAGAACTTGACTCCATCTATGAGCGAAGTGGAGGCCTCACCTCCTGTGATATACAAATGCCATATGCCCCAAATTGGCATTTTCTCTGGACATGAACCGTGTCTCCCAGGAGAACAATCTTAGTAGACTTGGGTTGAACAGGCAAGAATGCACCTATCACACTGGAAGGCCCTTGAATCAGACAAAATAATGACTCTGACAGATAGCCTAAAGGGGATATCTGCAAAGGCAGTGGATCTCCTCACAGAGGAAAAGTTAGATGTTACCTTCATGCATATATACAAACTTTAGCTGAGAGGTTTGAGGGGCACAGATCAGAAGAGCCTTCTGCTAATTTTGTTACTAATATTGTGCAATATAAGAAAGAAAAGCCTATTGGATTCCTTCTTAAGGTTGGAGTAACATGTATGGAGACTACAGAGATAGGCACTGTGGAGCCTGAGAATTTGGGGAAAATTACATTGTAGAGAGACTGTCTCATGGCTTGCAAGGTACATGACCCTCATGCAGCTGAGAGCCATGCAGACACCAAAACCATTGCCAACAGTGACTGAGGAGGGACAGATACTCCTGAGCTTCAAGCATCAGTATAATTCACAGGGAGCATCCTCGGTAGACTCCAGGAACAAAGCATGACAACAACACCAGTGTTGAGGTCACAGACACAGAACCTGAGACAATCAGGTGAGAGATGGAGCTGGGTACAATCCTCCTCTTCTTGGAGAGAAGGAGGACCAAGGGAATTGAGGGCACAAAATCGTGGCATCACAACACCGTCTTCAGGTAATTCTCAGAATAACAGATCCACTTTTTATAATAATTGTGAATTAAATAGCTATACTTGGGTTGGATGTACCAGCAAAGAGAATTCAGCATTGGTCATGAAGAAGTTATTTCCTCCAATCTAGCTTCAGGAGACCAGAATAAGACCAGCAAAGGGTCTCGAAGGACAGTACCATCGACTTCATCATCAATCCCTTATGAATCTATTCCACTTGGACACATAGGACATCATGAAGAGTTGGTAGTAAAAACTGAGGATATGAATGAACTACAATGCTTTCTCGAAGAGTGGATCTCAAGCTACCATTACTTTCTAACTTTTTTATGATAGGTACTTGAGTAAGACACCTTTAAAGTCTATGACAAGGGTTGAAATTAGTGGCTTATGAGATACTGTCCATTGGGCTATATCCAAGTGAGTTCAAAATTTCCCAATGAAGTTGTAGTGTCAACAGAAAAGTGGACACTGTCTCCAGTATATCCAGTCTCTTCAACTCTGAGGGAAATGTCAGTACTAATAGGAACTAATTCTAATCTTTTCAAAATTCTAGTAGGACACTGCAAACAAGAAGCTAAAACCTAATCACCTGCACACTTCGACCATTCAGAAAGACTGTGCAGGGACTTACATGAGAATTGAGGCAAGAGTGAACAACACAGGAGATTCAACTGTTTCCCCTATGAACTGGATCTTTGATTTTGTGTACTCTACAATATCCACAGAGTAGAAAGATAGCCACTCAGCAAGAAGACAGACATGTTCCCATTGCATGAGTAAGCTGTGGGATGTGCTTGAGGTACAATCCACAGAGTTCAGTTCATTGATTTCAGAATATTCAGAGAAAGATCTGGAGAGGTACCTGTCCAATAGAAGATCTCAGAAACTCTCTCAAAGAATGTTGGTTAATGGCATCATTACAGAATCCAGCAGCCCTTATGTATCATCCATAGTGGTGGTGCCTAAGAAACATGGAAAGATGCACAGGTATGTTGGTTACCAAGCTTTGAACCAAAGGGCTAAGGTGAACTAGTACATCATGCCAAGAGTACAAGATGCCCTGAATTGTCCACTAGGTGAGCAGTGATTTTCAGTCTTGAATTTGGGATATTATGAGAATCTGGAATACTTGAATCTGGACACTGCCAGATTCCTATATCTGAAAAAGACAAGGAAAAGACGGTTTTCATCTGTCTTGCTGAATTTTATCAGTTTGAGAGGATGTCCCAAGGCATCTCAGAAACCTCAACCACTTTCCAAAGGCTAATGAAAAAAGTGGCTGAAGACATGAACTATCTGAAGTGTTTGTGTATCTTTATGACATCATTGCTTTTGGTAAGATGTTGAGGGAACATGAGGAGAAGTTAATGCTTCATGTGGTGGTTTGGACACATGAGTCAAGAAAGGATCCTAAAGCTGGTAAGAAACCAGTTTTACTAACCTAAGATAGCTGCAGATGCATCCCCGAAGGTGAAACTTGTGCCAGATCTTTACAAAGGAAAACACTGCCAACTCTTCTGAATACTTGGAACACATAAACACCAGCAAGCCTTTGGAATTTATCTGTATTGACTTTCTATCGCTTGTAGAAGATATGAGTTATATCTTAATGGTAACTGACCATTTCGCCACATATGTACAAACATACCAAACCAGAAACCAAAAAGCATCTACTATTGGTGAAGTATTATAGGAAAAGTATTTTTCAGTATATGGATTCCCTGCCAGGATCTACTCTGACCAAGACAGAGATTTTGAGAATAAACTACTCAAGGAAATATTGACCTTTGCAGGTATCAAAAAGTTCTAGACTGCTTACTAATCTGAAAGACCCTCACAGCCTGAACATTTTAACTGAACACTGAACTGAACTGAATATGTTGGGAACTTAGAGATCAGAACAAAAAGCTCAGTGGAGGCAACATGTATAATTTCTAGCACATGCATACAGTAAGTACCACCAAAAATGATGCTACAGGCTTTACACCATATTTGCTTATGTTTGGGCAAGATCCATGGTTTATATTTTAGTACCTCAGATGAAGAAGGTGATTCAGTTACTCACATTCAATATATCTCTCAGTGGAAGGAAACACTGAGAAATTCCTACCAACTAGTCATAACTTCAGCTTCGAAGATCAATGACAGAAATAAAAGACAGTTTTGACACCAGGGTATAAGGTTAAGACTCTTGACAAGGAGACAGAGTTCTATTGAGAAATCTTGACATTCAAGATTTAGCTGACCTATGGAAAGCTGACCTAAACAAAGAATTCAAGCAACTTGACTATTTACAAAATAGCCCTAGAACATAAGGGGGGCCTTATCAGGACTATTGATCACATTTACCAAGGAAAGTCAATTTCTAATAAGAAGACAAAGAAAACTGATAGAAATTCACTTAGGAAAAGACTGGGAGGAAAAAAAACCCAGACTGTCCATCAGCTGTACAAAGACTTTCTGATGCCAATATAGGCACTGAAAATGATATTTCCAGTGAAGGAAACTGCAGGTATTGTTACAAGGCAAGAGAACTGAACCCAGAGGCACCTCCTTTCTTGCCCCAAAATGCTACTGAGACTCTGAGAGTACAGATTCAACCCACAGAGCCTGAAGGTACTGACAGCCAATCTAACATGGCCAGGAATAGACACACAAGTCTATAATGATCCTTATGGTCAGTCCATAGCTCTAGCATTGAAACTGAGAGATTACTCAGTGACAAGACAAGTAGGTCTATTAGACCAGTCACTCGGATAAGTTATGATGTTACAGGCAAACTTGAAGATGTAGTTACATGTGGTCTAGGCAATAATCCTGAAGAATGTCAATGTGAAATGTGTCTTGCATGTAAATGCATATGTTTACTGTTGTAATGTGAATTATTACATGTTGGGGTATGTTTGTTTTTTATGTTGCTGTTATATTCCTTTGACTATGTTGTGTACATGCTATATAGTTATGTCTGTTCATTGTTTTGTGTATACCCAACTGCTTATAGTTGTTATATATTGTATGCAGACCTATTGCAGTTAATTGACTGGTTTTGCTTTGTTAGTTGGCCATGCTTAGTACTTTTGATTGAATGCAGTGTACTATGGATATACATGTACTTTCAAAATTCATATGTGTCCTATATATAGATAAGCATATTGCCCTCCCCAGGTAGAGCGCCATGTCTACTGTGTATATTGTTAATGTACTTTTGTTCCATTTTAGTTTCAAAGGTACTATAGGTTGGTTTCCTGGGATGCCAGAAAAATCATCTTTGTTGATTTAAAGTACTGATGCTTGTGTTTATACTGTACAATTACAGGTTTGGGATTTGCCCTGACTGATTTTTGCAAGGGACTACAAACAATTTCAGCCTACAGGAGAAATGTAACCTGAATCCCAAAGCATGTTGGCACAAGACTCTTTCCTCATTGGTTGAGATCAATGCCCCAAACGTGTGTGAGGAGGTGTTGAGTGCTTTGCAAACCTTTAGTCTCTTAGAGTCTCTTCAGCCTCTGCAATCCCTCCAGGCTTCCAGCTTTGAGAGAGAAATGGATGACATTAACCCCTCTTTGGGTGACTGAAAGAGAAAAAGACTCTGGAAAGAAGCTAACATGAGAGGAGCTAAGAGTCTCTAATCATGTCCCTATCCCTTGCATGCTACACTACAGACTGGAGGATTTCCACTTGGGTGAGATCTGGGACTCTCTCTTGGGTGAGCTGAGTTATTTTGCTCCCAATGGAAAAGTTCCTTCATTTTGTATCGTTTTCTATAGATTCTCCTATGTATACTTTTTCTGATTTCTGTTTTGCTACCAACTAAGATAAATGGATTTCTCTGCTATTTCTTACATCTGTGTTCTTTGTATAACTGATATTTGGTGAGAAAGGGGTCAAGCCTTGGGTATAGAACTTGGGGTCCCCTTCCCTATTAATGAATAGTGACTGGGGTTTAGTTTGAACCTGAAAACTATAAATACTAGACCAACAGTGTTTAAGGGAGCAGAGAGATGTAATTCTAGCCTGGGATCCCCTCCTGGCTTCTTCCCCTGCCTTCTCTGACCAGGCTTCTGGCCCCAGTTTCCTGCTTCCTCTTCTGGCAGGAATTAAAGTTTCCTTTAGAAAGGGGTGAGGAGAGAAGAAGCAAGAGATGTCTGTTCTCACTCCCTTCAAGCCCCACAATGACACCCTTATGCTACATGTCTGGGGGGAGAGGATAAAAACCTAGCTACAGACATATGGCATGTTCCTGCCAACCTTTCCTAGCTTAAATTCATAGAAATTATGTGTCCAAATTGTGCTGAGGAAGATATCAGAGGCATCTGGTCCAACCACGCCTCATTTTACAGATGGTGAAATCGAGACCCTAGGAGACTTATTTATTTATTTATTTTATTTTGCCACGGTCACACAGGTGGCAAGTATTAGAGGCAGCATCTGAAACAAGGCCCTCTATCTTCTGATTCTTCTTGGCATGTATATTCTTATTATAAAATTCTTTAAGTAAAGTTACCAGGTTGCTTGAAAAATGCCAGTTCCTATAGAACAGGGGTACCAAGTAGGCACTGACAAAGTAAACTGTGTATATAATCCCAAAGAATAACGGTCGGTATGTATCTTACTTTATATAACAGATGGATTTCAAAAATGCTATGATTAAGAGCAACATTTGTTCAGCTGAATCACATTTTAAAGGTAAACAAAAAGATTGCTGTTTAGAGGAATCCATTTTATTCTGAATCCTTTTATATAATGAACAGTCACTCCTAGTTTATCCTTTGCATAAATTTAGATTATCACCAGAAAGTAATGCTTCAATGCAACTCCAATTGCTTTCCTTCACAAAGTCCTTTAACTACAGCCACTAAATTGCGAGCTCCTTGTGGGCAGGTATAATATCCTATACTTTTAAAACTTCTCTAGTGTTTAACAACGGCACAGTGTCTGGTATATAATAATTGCTTAATAAATGTTTATTGGATTAGAATTGATTATTGGGTAGTAATAGTAATTGTTAACATTTATAGAGAGCTTTAAGGTTTGCAAAGCATTATACATATGTTGTTTCATTCCATACCATAGCTCTGTGAATTAGATGCCATTATTATCCCTATTTTAGATATGAGAAAGCTCTCTATCTGTTATCCCCTGATCTTAGGATCAAAAAGATTATGCTGAGAAAGACATCAGAAACATCTGGTCCAGCCACTTCATTTGACAGGTGATGAAATTGAGACCCTGGAATGTCGAGGTTTTTTTGTTTTGTTTTGTTTTGTTTTGCCAAGGTCACCCAGGCATTAAATGTTAAAGGCAGCCTCTGGACCCAGGTCCTCTGTCTCCAGTTAGTGTTCTTTCCACTGTTCAACTTCCTACCTGTTTTGTGTTCATGTTACAAATCCCCGTTGCTCTCACATGATAGAAGAGCTGTTGAGTAAGGTACTGCCCTAAATCTGGTCCCTGCTGGGAAAATCAGTCTCTGAATTATTGGGAGTTCTGGATGTAGTTAAGTGCCCAACTTTAGCCTTTATGCTAGAGTGCCTTTGGGTAATTATCAAATTAGGAAGACTGCCACTTGAGCAAGTTCCTCAATGTCCTTAGAGGCAAGATGCATGTAATCTTTATGACTGAGTATGGGATGTCAAATAGAACACTGATCCCTTACTGTTTTACCTCATAGGAAGGATTGTAACCACTTGGGGGTATTTGCTTACTAGAGCTGAATCAAGGGGTACATGCATGCAACACTTCTGTGACTATTTGAAATTTTCTAATGCTAACCAATAACTAGAATAATTTCAACAATTTCAGTTCTACCAAGTTTTTTAAACTATGTTTTTAAAATTAAGATGAATGCTGCTAGTGTTTTCCAAAACTGAAGTTCTATCAGAGAGTTGTAAAATGATGACATTGTGCCTTATATGACATTTGTCTCACCTAAGGAGAAATATTTCATTAGTGTCAAAAATATTGCCTACTGTAGATCCCAGTGAAACCTCACCAACATTTAAATCCCATTAGCAACTTCCCCACTGGAGGGGGAGCTGATTTAATTGGGAGTCAACACACGTTTTAAGCCTCTTTGGGAAAAAAAATCAGAATCTTAGGACCTGACCATGATTAACAAAAAAGTCTCTTTATGGCACTATGAGGAATAATTAAGCTGTAAATTTCATCTTTGTTTGCCAAATGAGAAACATATTTTTTACCATCGACTCTTTTTTCCCCTACCCCCAACATTATCTGTCTAGATAAATATAATTAAGTAATGGATGATGGTTTGTTAGCATTTTATTTCTTCTGTTTGCAAGGGCATTAAGAGTGATGATAAAGCTCACAACAAATATGGTGGATATTGGAATTTTTGGAGGAGAAAACGTGACTTTTGTAAAGTAAATGGACCTGGGACAAGCCTTCTTACAAATTAACTCTTGCTCTATTCTGAACAGGAACAGAAAGACTTCCAGTTTGGCTGATTTACATATACTAATTGCTAGTTCCTATTAAATACTGGGTGGTCACCTGCACAATTTAATTCATAAATTATCACTTTTTTTTGTATTGGTTATTTACACATGACAGGAAGGAGTCAAAATAATGTTAAAGCCTTGTCTACACTCACAAAACAAAGTAGATAATTAAACTCATTCTCTACCTGGATAATTGAGACCAAAATATTTTTGCTTGAAAGATTTGATAACTGGGACGAAAAAATTTTTTTTAGTTTCTATCTGTCTGTGATTTTTATACTTTTATAAGTTTCATTTGGCATGCAGAGACACAGCCTAGAGTTTTGAGTATGAAGCTTCATTATCTTTTTTCCTTATGTACTTCTTGGTTCAGCAACTAGGCACTGTGATCCCATTTACCTGCAAAGAGTTCTTATTTCTAAGAATGACTGCTTTCAAATGTTCTAACTTTTCATTTCTCCTGTTAACCACATTACAACTGGCTTGTTGGTTCTCAGGCTAGTATTTAATGTAAGTAACCCAAGGATCACAAACCATGTTTAACTTAGTGGGTAAGTCTTAAGAAGTAATCTGAGTTACATAGAAAATAAGTGACTAACCTACAAAGATAGAAAATACA
The DNA here is from genome assembly GCF_028372415.1 of Notamacropus eugenii. Classification (NCBI taxonomy): domain Eukaryota; kingdom Metazoa; phylum Chordata; class Mammalia; order Diprotodontia; family Macropodidae; genus Notamacropus; species Notamacropus eugenii. The sequence continues at coordinate 149,372,135 of NC_092872.1, forward strand.
AGTGAAAACTAAACCTAAACTTTCCTGATGCCAAGCTCAGTACTTTACCAATTCCATTATGGAAGTTCTATAAATTAAATCTGTGCAAAAGAGAAAAGATTTGCTCACAGCATTCTTAGACTCTTGTCCAGGTTCCCCATTTGTATTCTCCTTGTTAATGTCTGTCTAAGCTGGTAGTCTCCAAGTGGGATCTCCAACATCTCTGAGGGCTGTAGCATAACCTCAAGAGATGCGTGATTAACCACATGGAGGAATAGGAAGATGTATCTCATTCTATCCTTCCTTTGATAGTCAGTTACAGGATTTGTCCCCAGCACAACTATGATCTCCTTTGTCAATTACCTCCTGAAACTCCCACATTGTACCCTCCTTCCCAGGGCTGCAGTCTCCCAACTTTTCCCCTTCTGCTCCAGTGTGGACCTCTCCAGGCAGTTATAACCCGACTGCCATCCAGGCATTTGCATTAAGATTAAGATACAGGTGTCACTGGGAAAATTTACACATATAATTACACACACACACACACACACACTGCACCTATATCTTGTCCTGCTAGATCACTTTAGGGCTTTTGTCTAATTCTACATCTTAAGTCAGTGATTGATAAGAGTCTGCATATTTTCTGGCACAGAGTAAATTAGACAAGGTGAACAAACATGAATGAGTTGCTTTCTACATCACAGATTTCATTACATTATCTTTTCCCCAAAAACCACCCTTCTTACAAACTTTTCTATTATGACCAATGGCATCATAATTCTTCCAGTCATATCCAAGTTGGCAAGTTGAGTATCATCCACAGCTCCTCATTCTCATTCATTCCACAGTTAATCTTTTGACAAATCTTGTCCTTTCTACTCCCACAACACATCAAGCTTCTATCCCGTTCTCTCTATTCACACAGCAACCACCCTAATGTAGTCCCTTACAATCTCTCACCTGGACTCATATAAAAACCTCCTATTTTGAGACCCTGGCTAAGTCTCTCCCCTTTCTAATCCATCCTCCACACAGATAAAAAATTATTTTCCTAAAACTCAGATCTGCCCACATCATTCCCTTTCTCAAAAAACTCCAATAACTTCTTGACTTTAGGGTTAAATATTTCATTTTTATCTCATCCTCTAAAAATTGCCATTTAATGTGTTTTAAAATGCACACAATTATTAGAACAGTAGGGCATTATATAACATAAATATGCTATATTGGGAGTAATTGAAAAAAAATTTTTTACTGATGGGGTAAATCAAAAAAGTTTACAGACTGTTAGCCTAAGTAGCTTCTCATCCAGTGCTTACTCTGACATTCTTTCTCCATGTAAGCCCAGTCACTTTTCTGATTCATAATGACAAGAATTCTGTTTCTCTCATCTTGTCTCATACTCTGCTTCCAACCTGATGACTACCACAAGATATCCCTCAGGAGTCAGAGGGGCTTGGATCATGTGCAAAAACCCTTTGCCTTTTTCTGTGTGGCTAGAATGCTGGACCTGGGGTCAGGAAGACCTGAGTTGGTATCCATCCTTAGACAATAGCTGTGTGACCTTGGTCAAATCACTTGACCTGTTTGTCTAAGTTTCCTCAACTATAAAATGGAGGTAATAACGCCATCTACTTTGCAGAGTTCTTATAAGAATAAAATGAGGTGATATTTGTAAAGAGTTTAGCACAGTTCCTGGCACTTAGTAGGTGCTATGTAGATTTTTACTTTCCTTCCTTTATCTCTTTGCGCACCCCCACCCCCAACATACCTTTCTCCAGTGTCTTATTCTTTTATTTCCCACAAATGATTAAGAACATTGTGTGCTTAAAACATATTATACAATGTAGTAGAAGTGATCAAGAGAAACTGATTTGCTGAACTAGGGTATCCTGGTCATGTACTCTCACTGAGGGATGTATACTTCCTAGGATGACACATGTAAGTCTGATTGGACTGTAGTGTAAAGTGTTGTATGGAATCTACTATCACTCTTTAGTTATATCTGTAAGCACTACAAAAACAGTTCTGTTCCTACTTTTGGGAGTCCTTCTGCCTTGGGATTTTTTCCAGCACTTTCTCTTCCTTTAGATTTCCAGGAAGGGGATGGATGAAGGGAGAGAGATTGCAATCAAAGGGAGAGAAAGTTTTAATGTAAAAGAGTCCATCCAAATAAGAACCATTTCCATAGCTTTTACAGATCATGGGGAAAGTGATTTCTACGGAATCCAAGGTTCATCTGATCATCTGTGCTAGAATAAAGTGCCATGAGCTTCTCAGATAAAAAGTGTTTTGCATGGTGAATGATCATCAAGTAGGTAATGACTGAACAGATCTTGCTGTATAAATGAAATGAAATACTACTGTTCAAGAAGAAATTATATAAGAAATATTAAGAGAAACCTGGAAAGATCTGTATAAACTGATGCAGAGTGAAATTAGCAGAACCAAGGAAAAAAATTGCACAAGCTGCAGTAATAAAAATGAAAAGAAGGCTTAACCCAATTCTGAGTAATTGTATTACTATTTGTGAGAACAAATAAGGAAACCTATCTCCTTCCTTTCAGCAGAAAAGTGGAAGATTATAACAGAGAGTAACTATCTTAATAATAAAAACCATTGTTTTTACTTAGCAGTTTTTGTTTCACAGACTGATTCAGTTTTGGATCAGGGAGTAGAAAGTGTGGCAGCTCCAAAAATGACTGTGATATTAGAAGAAAAATCATCAATAAATACTATTTTTAAAAAAGAAGAAAAGGTGCTTTATAAAAATCCTATAAACAAACAGATACAAATTAATCTCATACAGAGGCTAATTGTGATTGTGGACATGTGGATTAAGAATTACAATAATAGCTAATATTTATATAGTGTTTTAAGGTTTCCAAAGCACTGTACAACTATCTTCAAAATAATTCTGAGAGATAAGTACTATTATTATCCCCATTTTACAGATGAGAAAACTGAGACTGACTGAGGTTGAGTGACTTACCTAGAGTCACACATCTAGGCAGAAACAAGACCTCAGGTCTTCCTGACTCCAAGTCCAGCACTCTAACCACTGAACCACTGAGCTGCCTTATAAACTAAGAATGTGGGGGTTTTATGTATGTAAGAAAAAATACATGTATACAAGCACACATCTATTTATACCTCAAATATGGCTTTACTTCTACAGGTACCATCCTGTAAGGGATGAGCAGCCTCCATGACATCTAAATCCATACCTTTATTTCTTAAGCAATAGTAGTTTATTTGAATGACATAGGTACAAAGAAAGAGAAACTGCTGCTCTTAGATTCTGAGTGGTTTATATTAGTAAATATACTACAGGGATCAACCCTGATTTGGGGAGGGGCAGGGATCATTGCTGAGCATTATCTAATGCTCTTAGCTCTTGTTCCTATCAAACAGATCTACAGATCTACAAGTGTATCTGTATGACACAAATAGTTTTAATAAATGTTTCTCTTAGGCAGTACTTTCCTGTTCAAATAAAAAATTGAAATATTTTATGGAGTTTTGGGGATATCTTAACAGATGGATTTTTAAAAAAACTACAATATTTAAAATTGGTTACAAACATTTCAAATTAAAGGTTTAGAATTGGAGATGTTTCCTAAATAGATATATTAGTGAAAGCATGCCCCAATGCAACATATGTATGTATATGTTTTTAAAATAACCAGTTCCTTGGGAAATCTTTCTGACAACATAACACAGCAGGAAAAGGCATCAACAATTTTTTAAGTTAATCAGTTTATTGCACATATATAACCTATAACATGTTGTTTACTGTTTTAGGGAGAGGGGAAGCAGAGGAAAAAGGAACTCAAAAATTTCTAAAAAAAAAAATTAAGTGTTAAAATTGTCTTTACATGTAATTGGAAAAATAAAATACCATTTCAAAAAATTTTATCAGTCTACCTATTGTAATGAAATATTTTGGAAGTGAATGTGAAAGGTCTAAGAGGGTAGAAGAGATCTGAGAGTATAGAACTTGGAATCAAGAAAACTTGATGTCTAATCCCACCTCAGATACTTACTGGTAATGTGATCCTGGAGAGATCACTTAATGTCTCAACCTCAGTTTTCACATCTGTAAAATGGAGATAATAATAGCACCTACCACCCAGGATTGTGAGGTTCCAATGAGATGATGGATGCACAGAATTTTGCAGATCTTAAAAGCTGGTTATCATCATCATCATTAATTTTTTCATACTTTGAACATTATATGCTTCAGACCAAAATTAGCTTCAGTCAAATAACCATTTAATTAAACACCTTATATGTGTTAGACACTTTGCCAAGAAAATGGGGGTCACAAAGAGCCAGACATGACCGAAATGACTGAACAACAACAAAACATGCAAACTCCTGTGTACAAACAAGATATAGACAGGAAAAAATGGGGAGGGGGGTAGTGTCATGGGGAAGGCACTGAGGTTAAAGGATGCTGGGAAAGATTTCTTGCAGAAGGTGGAACATTAGCTGAGACTGAAGGAAGTCATAAGGCAAACACAAGGAGAGAGAGAATTCCTAGCCAATGAAGACTCAGTCAGAAGCTGAAGTGTCTTGTGCAGAAAACAGCAGAGGTCAATGTCACTGGGTCACAGTGTATGTAGAAGTGAATGAGGTGTAATACGACTGGAAAAGGTGGGAAGGAGCCAAGTCATGAAGAAATTAAAAATCAACTAGGATTTTATATTTCACTCTGGAGACAGGGAACCACTGGAATTTATTGAATAAAGAGCAAGGGGAGGGAGAAATGACACAAACAGATGCTTACTTTAGGAAATTCAATTTGACAGCTGAAGAAAAAGAAACATGAGAGAAGGAGGCCAACCAGAAGGCTCTTGCAATAACCCAGGCAGTAGGTGTATATGAGAGATTTTGTGAGGGTAGAAGTGATAAGACTTGGTAATTGAATTTGGAGGATATGATATGATAAATGAGAGAAAGAGAGAAAGAGAAAGAGAGAGAGAGAGAGAGAGAGAGAGAGAGAGAGAGAGAGAGAGAGAGAGAGAGAGAGAGAGAGATGAATATGATACCTGGGTTTCAAGTATGGGTGACTAAAAGGATGCTGGTACACTCAACATTTACAGGGAAGTTAGGAAAAGGGGAGGAAGCTTTAGAAGTTTTACTGACATCTGGATCATAAAAGAGAAAGTATTTAAGGAAGATCATCTCTGCAGTTGGTACCAGTATATGATTTCCAAATCAGCCATCTTTTTATGTGAAATTCATGATACAGTCCGTGGGAGAATATGGGAGAATGGCCAATTAAGGTTTTGGGAAGCTTCCAAGGCTTGGCTATTGTGATCTGGGGATGCTTTATGTTACCCTATGTGTCCGCTTAGTGTGACCCTGACTCCTGACTTTCTGAAAGAGAGATGGGGACAGAGAGAGATAGAGCCAGGAGATCCTGTGGGGTGTCTGCTTCACCCCAAATGTCTGCATATGTTTCTATAGTTAGATTCTGTGCTGCTCAAGGGTTTGGTCACTGAGTACATGAAAGAAGGTATTGGAGCAGTGGTGATGTGTCTTGCAGATTTGGTTTAGATCTCCAAATATGACTGCAATCAAGCTCAATCCTCTCTCTGTACCTAGAAAAAGATGCCACCCTGTAGACATCAGAAAGTGACAAATACACGAAGTCTAATGAAACTGCCTTTCCTTTTCTCTGTCAGTTTGAAAATATGAAGGTTGTAGTAACAGGTTAATGGTGCAATGATAAGAACTTCTTATCCTATCCTACCTAGTGACTCAATAGCACCATCCCTTGGAAATAACTGTGACATTGATATTGACTAGATTGATTGATAATAATATGAAGTCCTCCCTTCCTTCCTATATCAGTAGCTCCCCCTCCACTTGACTACACAATTGTTCCTTCCACTTATTTTCCTGGGATAGAGGGAGGATTTGTTGGCTTTTCTTGGCCAGTATGAATGCTCTTTTAAGACTGAGCTGAAACCTTTGTGGATGCACGTAATTTTTGTGACTGGGGAAAGTGAGGGGACTGTTTGAATCTTGATGGAAGAGGGAAGCAGTTCACTAAAATCCCTAGAACTTTTTCACATGAGCTGCTATTTAGCCACCCCACCCTACATTGTACTTTTGAAACTGATTTTTGAACTCATGTAAGACTTTGCATTTATCACTATTAAATGTAATGTTATTGAATTTATTCCAGCATTTTAGTCTGTCAAGATCTTTTTTGGGACCTGTCATTATTTTTCAATATATTGGTCATCTCTCTGTTTGTGTTACCAATAAATTCAATAAGCATAGCATCTATTCCATAATCCAAGTCATTGATAAAAATGTTAAAAGGAAGTTCTTTGTGATCACTGCTTCTTTTTCTGGATATCCATTAATCATTCTTCTAATAACATATTTTTGGTGAGTTCTGGTAAGGTACTTGGGTACCCTCACCCTAGCACATGGTATTTTCATCCAGACAAGGCTACCCTAATTTCAAGGTTCTCCATAGGCCTGTATTCATTCAGCACTAACTCACACTCAAAACTCATAAGTCCCCACTAATGTGTTTGCCTTTACTAGTAAGCAAGAGCATATGATTAATTTAAATCAGTCATTTAATGAAATGACATCACAAGTAGCAATAAAACATTTGCTTTATAAACATGGAACATACTCCCCAACAAAGACACATTCTATCAATGAAAAGAGTGGACATGTGTAGAGAACATGGATATGAAGCACACATAAGGAACACATGTAGCTAAGTTATACACATGGAGGGCCAACCATTCCTACACTACTATAGGGCTATGGATGTCTTCTGATAATGTTATCATGCTGATCCTGCCAGGCCTGTTCCCTTGCTGACCCCTTGTGGGATATAGCTGCTGTCAGACCTGCTATTTTTGCCAGCCATTGTTACTGGCTGGTTCTGTGATCATAGCCAGGTATGGCCCCATGCATCACAAAATTGAGGAAGACTAGTCTCTGCTTTCACTTTCCGGCTTCAACTGGCATACTGTCTTCTTAAGAGAAAGAATGAACACTAGAATCACTATTTTAGCTAAAGGCCAGCAGTTTTTTGCTATTGCTCTTTTAGAAAAAGACAAAAATGCTATAACAGTAAAGAGACAAAGAGGGGAAAAAACCTTTGGTGGCTTTTCTTCCTAAAAGAGTCCTAGGTCTTTTCTGAGACTTGGCTAGAATGGGAACAACTCTAATAAAGAAGAATCCTCATCCCAAGGTAAGATATTTGGAATACAGAGCTGTAACCTGTCCAACAAACTTCAGCCCTTAGGTTTGACCAGCAGTGTGCTACAACCAGTTTATACAGGCTTATAAGAGCTGATTGCTAAATTTTCAGTGTGAATATTTACACTTTGGAAATTGGAAAATGCTACAAATCAAGCTTGAATTGTTGTTTTGTTGATTGTCTAGAGCCAGGGATGGGAAACCTGCATCCTCGAGGCCACAAATGGCCCTCCAGGTCCTCACGTGTGGCCTTTGACTTAATCTTGAGGTCCTAGAGGGCCACATGTGGTCCCTCACCCCTGGACTCTAGACTTAAGAAAGTAATGAAGAAAATGTTGATAATACCAATTAAACTTTTTTCTATTCATTTTCAGTCAGTTCAAACATTTATCAACACATTACTGGGTTTAACTCTATTTTTTTCACTTGTTTTTTTCCCTAGTCATCAAGGCATTATTTATCTGAGGAGTCTCTAACTAAGAGTCGGAAAGTTTATGTAACTCCCAGTTTAATTTCTGGTGACTAAATCACATACAGTTAGCATCCATTGAAAGAGTTTTCTTTCAGTAAACTGCCAAAGGCCTTTGAAGTTCTGAGTCTAAAGTTACCAATTACTTAGTTTAAGGGGGTGAAAGGCATAGAAACAAAACTAAGCCGAAAAGAAAAGGTCACAGTTCTTTTCCTGCCTAACTGGAGTCCTCACTACATACATATACATGTATATGCACACATGTGCGTACATGTAGATATGTGTCTGTACATACATGTGTGTATATCCAAAAAAGTGTTCTCAAGCTTTGAGTCCACCCTACATTAGAACTTTTCCAGAAACTGAATACGGTCGAGCTCATTTGATTCTTGGAGAGAGAAAAGCCATCACTTTAAACATAGTTAACAGTCGTTTGACCTACAGCAAAACTTAAAACCCCGACACATTCTATGAAAGTCACTAGAAAATGACTTTGCCACCTTGTCATTCTTGCCCATGGCTTCCCAGAACAACTCTAAGCTATCTCTTTATATTCTTTTCTTCAGTTTAAAAAATATTCTCCGTTTCTCCGACCAATCCCCATACAACATAGTTTTCAGTCCTCTCGCCTTCTTCATCATCCTCTTATAGACACCCTCTGACCTGTCCATGTCTTTCTTGAGGGACTGTCTAGGCTAGACATATAAGGATAAAAATGAAAGAGTACCTGTCTTTTAGGAGCTCACATATCAAAATGTCATCCTAGAGAGCTGCCTAGGCCACTGAGAAGTTAAGTGACTTGCCCACAGTCACACAGTTAGAATACGTCAGAGGGAAGATCTGAAATGGGCTCTTTCTGATATCCAAGACCATTCCTGCATCTCACAAATAAATACATTACATATTTGAAGAGAGAGAATTTTAATCCTTCATGTGTACATATGTTTATATGGATCAATCCGTTTTAAGCTTAAACAAATATTGAATCTTAAAAAAATAAATATTTGGCTTCTTAACCTTATGTCTATGTTGAGATCTCTAGCTCCTTTTTTTTTTTCAAATTATCTATCATCTGCACATTGGTGCCTTCCCCTCTTTTTTCTGGTTATTGTCTCCAGTTCATCACTGGACATTTCCATTTCTGTTCTACTTTCTATGCTCTTTGTGGTCTGACAGTCACGTCTCTTCTGCTTTCTCTCTACTCTTCCATTTTTAGTTCAAAGCAAATCTGATCTGACCAGTAAGTCTCCAGGCCAATATGTTCTTCTTAGCCTTCATTATATGCACTGCATCCCTGGCCAAGAGTCCATCATTCCTACACCTTAAACTGTGGTCCAGAAAGCCAAATCCTGTTCTCCAACATAATCTTCTTAGCCACCTGTTCACTTCCCATATCTGTCTTTCTCTTTTAAAGAGAAGCAATGATTTGTCTTCAATCAGCAGCAGAGATGAAAACACCACCTGCGACATCAAATCCTTCAGTTTCCTGCTGAGACCTTTGTAATCCCTGGAGATTATTTCCATGCACACAGCTCTTTCCTGGAGTTTCCTCTGCATTCACATAGGGACTCAGTCACTAAAGGGCTGTCTTTTTGTTATTCCTAAATACCCTGAGCCATAATTTCCAATTCTACCTTTCTTTGGCATTACCACTGTGGAGATTTTTCTCTTTTCCCTAATAGTAAGGAAAAGCAGGTTACAAACCTCAACTTTATTTTCAACTTGACTTGTGCTCTACCCAACCTGGCCAGTCTTCCAAACCTACTTGGGAGAAAATAAGGTGTCCTTATCACTGAGTCTTCAGTTCACTCCCATAAGGTACTGAGTTAATTTATGCAAATCAAAAATATGTAAAACAACTCTCATGGATTATATGTATAGCCTCTCAGATATATAAATTGAGCTGATCTGATTGCTAATATAGTTTTTTTAAGTGGGGAAAATCAAGGATATTACTTTTCTTAGTTGAAATAAGAATATGATGAAACAATAAAGAGCTATTCATCTGGAAATATTTTCCAAAAAATATTGCATTTATTTAATGGCTTAAATGTCAACCAAAGCTATCTGTTTGACATACAGATCATAGATGGTTGTTTTGTTCTTTGCCAACATGGAACCCCAAGAGGCAGCAAATGGAAACTTGCTTAATGTGACATCTCAGAACAGGTACAAGTCACATTATTGCCTCAAACAGAGAAGAGCCTGACTCATGCAGTGATGATATAAGCTTGTTTCAGGAAATCATAAACATAAATAAGCTTAGGTAAGATAATTGGTAGGCTGTGAAAAAGACTGAATTAGGACATGACTGTAGAGAATTTCTACACTGTCCTTTTTTGGTGTTGCTAATGCTAAAGGGAATTATGTATTGACATTGATGACTCAGGCTAAGGAATTCATGCAATTAGTCATTTCCTTTGAAAGTATAAATAATGCTGCTTATTTTCTTGCAATTATATTCTCTGGTATTAATGTGACAACTGCATTATCCTTTTATTTTTGCACTTTGACTGTTTTGAAAGGTTTATCTCCAACTATTTTGTGGTATATTGAAAGTGAGGCTTGCTTTCAGAAAGGTTTTATGTCCACTTTCTTCTACTATATGAAGAGCATGTCAAGAATGTGCAGTTTTTGAGGGCTCTAACATAAGAGACTTTAAATTCTTATGACTGGTACAGTGGAAACATGATTGGATTTGGAATCAGAAGACAAGAGACAACCTAGTATAGTAGATAGGACATGATTTTCTGGAATCCCGAAGACCTGTGTTGAATTGTCTTCTCGTTTACTTACTATGTGACCCTGGACAATTCAATGAATTGTTCTATCCTAAGCTTCCTTGTCTAGAAAATGAAGAGGTTTGGACTCAATGGTGTCTGAAAGTTTCTTTTAGCTCTAAATCTATGAAATTAGGACTTGGATTTTAATACCAACTCTACTGTTTACTGCCTACATGGCTCTGTGCAAAGGGTTTAAACTTTCTGGGTCTTAGTTTTCTCATCTGCAAAGTGAGAGGGTTTCTAGCTCTAAATTTATGGTCCCATGAAATGCCACCTCTTCACAATGATTTTCCCAATTCCTAAATTTTGAAGATATATCTGTCTTCTATGAACTACCATCACAGATTTCATTACATTATCTTTTCCCCAAAGCCACCCTTCTTTCAAATTTCTCTATTCATGAAAAGAGCACAACTAGCTGGGCGGAGCCAAGATGGCGTAGTAGAAAGACGCACATACACATAGCTCCGAACCCACAACCCATAGAACAACTACAAAGAAGTAACTCACGGCTAATTCTGCACCCAGAGGCCACAGAACATTGGAGCGAGGGAGATTTCTGTTCCGGAGAGACCTGCAAACCTCTCGTAAAAGGTCCTTCGTGCTGCGGACTGGGCGCCGGGACTGGGAGCTGAGTACAGCCCGGCCGCAGCACAGAGAAGAAAAGATCCGAGCGGGCTTCAGGGACGGGATCTCCAGCGGCCGCACAAGTACCTCCACCCACAGGTGACGGGGGTCTGTGAGAGAGTCCCTTTGGCGGGTCGAGGGGGGAGTAGGGTGGCCCCATGGCTCGGGCCCCCTCAGGAGACAGAAGCTGAGGGGCAGCGGCAAACCAGGGCTCCCCAAGCAGGCAGGAGCCTGGATCCATTGTTGAAGGTCTGTGCATAAACTCCCTGAGGGAACTGAGCCTGAGAGGCAGCCCTGCCCTCACCTGAGCATCTGAATTTAATCTCACACTGAATAGCAGCCCTGCCCCCGCCCAAAGCCCTGAGGCTGGAAGCAGTATTTGAATCTCAGACCCCAAACACTGGCTGGGAGGATCAGGAGGTGAGGTGGGTGTGAGGAAAATATTCAGAGGTCAAGTCACTGGCTGGGAAAATGCCCAGAAAAGGGAAAAGAAATAAGACTATAGAAGGTTACTTTCTTGGTGAACAGGCATTTCCTCCCTTCCTTTCTGATGAGGAAGAACAATGCTTACCATCAGGCAAAGACACAGAAATCAAGGCTTCTGTGTCCCAGCCCACCCAATGGGCTCAGGCCATGGAAGAGCTCAAAAAGAAATTTGAAAATCAAGTTAGAGAGGTGGAGGAAAAGCTGGGAAGAGAAATGAGAGACATGAAGTCAAAGCATGAACAGCAAATCAGCTCCCTGCTAAAGGAGACCCAAAAAAATGTTGAAGAAAATAACACCTTGAAAACTAGCCTAACTCAATTGGCAAAAGAGGTTCAAAAAGCCAATGAGGAGAAGAATGCTTTCAAAAGCAGAATTAGCCAAATGGAAAAGGAGATTCAAAAGCTCACTGAAGAAAATAGTTCTTTCAAAATTAGAATGGAACAGATGGAGGCTAATGACTTTATGAGAAACCAAGAAATCACAAAACAAAACCAAAAGAATGAAAAAATGGAAGATAATGTGAAATATCTCATTGGAAAAACAACTGACCTGGAAAATAGAGCCAGGAGAGACAATTTAAAAATTATGGGCCTACCTGAAAGCCTTGATCAGAAAAAGAGCCTAGACATCATCTTTCATGAAATTATCAAGGAAAACTGCCCTGAGATTCTAGAACCAGAGGGCAAAATAAATATTCAAGGAATCCACAGAACACCGCCTGAAAGAGATCCAAAAAGAGAAACTCCTAAGAACATTGTGGCCAAATTCCAGAACTCCCAGGTGAAAGAGAAAATATTGCAAGCAGCTAGAAAGAAACAATTCAAGTATTGTGGAAATACAATCAGGATAACACAAGATCTAGCAGCTTCTACATTAAGGGATCGAAGGGCATAGAATAGGATATTCCAGAAGTCAAAGGAACTAGGACTAAAACCAAGAATCACCTACCCAGCAAAACTGAGTATAATACTTCAGGGGAAAAATTGGTCTTTCAATGAAATAGAGGATTTTCAAGCATTCTTGATGAAAAGACCAGAGCTGAAAAGAAAATTTGACTTCCAAACACAAGAATGAAGAGAACCATGAAAAGGTGAACAGCAAAGAGAAGTCATAAGGGACTTACTAAAGTTGAACTGTTTACATTCCTACATGGAAAGACAATATTTGTAACTCTTGAAACATTTCAGTATCTGGGTACTGGGTGGGATTACACACACACACATGCACACACGCACACACACATAGAGACAGAGTGCACAGAGTGAATTGAAGAGGATGGGATCATATCTTAAAAAAAAATGAAATCAAGCAGTGAGAGAGAAAGACATTGGGAGGAGAAAGGGAGAATTGAATGGGGCAAATTATCTCTCATAAAAGAGGCAAGCAAAAGACTCATTAGTGGAGGGATAAAGAGGGGAGGTGTGAGAAAAACATGAAGTCTACTCTCATCACATTCCACTAAAGGAAAGAATAAAATGCCTACTCATCTTGGTATGAAAACCTATCTTACAATACAGGAAAGTGGAGGATAAGGGGATAAGCAGAGTGGGGGGGGATGATAGAAGGGAGGGCATGGGGAGGAGAGTGCAATTTGAGGTCAACACTCATGGGGAGGGATAGGATCAAAAGAGAATAGAAGTAATGGGGGACAGGATAGGATGGAGGGAAATATACTTATTCCTATACAACACAACTATTATGGAAGTCATTTGCAAAACTACACAGATTTGGCCTATATTGAATTGCTTGCCTTCCAAAGGGAAGGGGTGGAGAGGGAGGGAGCTAAAGAAGTTGGAACTCAAAGTGTTAGGATCAACTGTAATGTTCTTACCACTAGGAAATAAGAAATACAGGTAAAGGGGTATAGAAAGCTATCTGGCCCTACAGGACAAAAGAGAAGACAGAGACAAGGGCAGAGAGAGATGATAGAAGAGAGAGCAGATTGGTCATAGGGGCAATTAGAATGCTTGGCATTTGAGGGGGGAGGGGAGAAAAGGGGAAAAATTTGTAACCCAAAATTTTGTGAAAATGAATGTTAAAAGCTAAATAAAAAGAAAAAAAAAAAAAGAAAAGAGCACAACTATCCTTCAAGTCACTTAGGTTCACAACCTGGCTGTCATTTTTTTTAAGACTATGTCTTCCCATCTCATACAAGCTAGAAATACAGAGGCTCCTCATGGACCTCATCCTACTCTAATAAGCACAAGAGCTTTCTTACCTGCTCAGTTTCTTACTGAGCCAGTTTGTTTCTCTGCAGACAACATGGAAACTCCTTGCTCCTGGGACAGATAAGTGGATAGAGCATTGGACTTAGAGTTAGGAAAACCAGAATTCAAATCCAGCCTCATGCACTTACTAGCTGTGTGACCCTAGCAAGTCATTTAAACTCTGTCTGCCTCAGTTTCCTTATATCTAAAATGAGGATAATGATAACATCTACCTCTCAGGGTTATTGTAAGGATCAAATGAGAAATAAATTTGTAAAGCACTTTGCCAATCTTAAAGTGCTATGAAAATGCTAGCTATGAAAAATAATTAATAATTATCATTTATTAATGCCATACTTAAAGCAGATATCCTATCCACTTAACTCTCTACAGCTCAAAACTCCTAAGCTCAAGAGATATGCAAGCCTCAGCCCTTCAGTAGCAGGGGCACAGGCCTGTGCCACCAGGCTGGGCTCTTAGAGCCATCTTTAACTCTTCTGCTCTCATTTCACTAATCCAGTCACAAATGCCAAATCTCACTGCTTCTACCTCCACACCCTGTGATTTGTCCCCTTCTCTCGACTCATACAACCACACCATTAGTTCAAACCTTCATCATACGTCGTTGGTCTCCCTGCATCAAGTTTCTTCTCCTTCCAGTCCAGCTGACACAAAGCTGCCTAAGTGATTTTCTTAAAGTATGTGTCTGACCCTTATTCAATAAGCTCTAGTGGCTATCCTAGGATCAAATATTATTTCATCTTTTATCTCATTCTTTTTTACTTTCTATTTCAATTTTTCTTATAGTATCTATAATAATATAAAAATGTATAATAATTGTTGTGTATATGCAATTGTTTATAATAATTGGCATGTTATTATAAATAAGCAAATATGCATGTATTGAGTTTGTATGATCAAAAATTTCTTTCTGACAGGGTACATTGTCAAAAAAAGTCTTCCCTACCCCCAACCTTGTCAGTTACTTGAAAAGTATCCTGCATCAATAATGCCCAGAGTCACAAAACTTCTTTCAATGATACTCCTGGGGAGAAGCCTTTTGGTACTCCTGGAGTAATATGGGTTAACATTTTCAGAATACCTCCACTTGACTGTTGAATAAGAACAATATGGTTCATTTTGAAGAGACAAGAACTGACTGACCAGGGCAAGACCTTTTGGGAAAGAGATTTTCCTATTAAAATTCTGCCAGAGCAGAATTGAGGGTGAGAGTATATTCTTTAATCAGGAATGGGTCAATATATATATGTGTGTGTGTGTGTGTGTGTGTGTGTGTGTGTGTGTGTGTGTGTGTGTGTGTGCGTATTGTATATATATGTGTATATGTATATGTATATATATATGTATATATATATACATGGTGTGTGTGTGCATGTGTATGTATATACACATACATACAGAACCTCCTGAATGAGATCTATGATCACTCAAAAAAAAATCAGTCTAACAATTCACACAGTTAAAAAAATAAGTAGATCAAGAATGCTTACTTTCTAAAGTATGATATACACTTGGATGGCTAGACCATTAAGCCAATTCATCAACATATTGCCTTTGGACAAACATTGGAGACTGAAAATGAGTGAGGTCCAGATCATATAGAAAGGACACAATGGGATGGATTACATTTAGGAAATTGTACAGCAGTTCTGTGGGATCCATAGGCCCCTACTCTTGGTGAGTGACCATTGAATGAATCTGTAATGGAATTTTCTGAGTTCTGCTCAATCAGTGAATGAAAGGAACAACATGAAATATTAAGGCTAGGGCTCAGTGATTACTCCAAGGATACTCATGACACATGTAATCCCACCATTTCCCCTTACTTCATTCTGTTGGAACTTACAAAGATGATCATCTCATTTAATGATTATTTTGATAAACATTAGTAAGCTTGGCTTGCCAACAGTTTTTCAGACAAGGTTATTAGAGAATGACACTGGATGTAGGATACAAGATATACTCCCTTTCTCTGTCTCTAAAAAAGGTCTGAACATTAACCACTTTAATTGAAGTAGTCCGTAGCCCTCTTAGGAAAGCACCTACCATTCCAGACATAAAGCTGTACTTCTGTTAGAATACCTTTCTCCCTACACATGGGCTAACAGTAACTTTATTCAGAGTAAAGATTCAAGGAAATTATGGATATGTATCAGATAAACAATGTGGCAGGCAACTATTTGGCACAGTGGATAGAGTACCAGGCTTGAAGTCAGGAAGACCCAGCTTCCCGTGTTCAAATATGGCCTCAGACATTTACTAGCTATGTGACCCTGGGCAAGTCACTTAACCTTGATTGCCTCCGTGTCCTCAGAGGTAAAATGAGCTGGAGAAGAAAATGGCAAGTTGAAAGTTGGCAATGTCCACTATTTTATACCTGAAATTAAACTTAGGATGTTTCTTTTACCCTAGAACTGGACTCTAGCTTACTAGATATTGATAGATTCACTGATGTTAGGGTTTTATGTACCCTGGACTCTGATGAAGGGATGGGACTGCTAATTTGCTAAAAGATTTTGAGTGCAGATGCAGTAGAAAGGATACTGATAGGACTAATGAGGAAATATATTTATATGATTGCACATATATAACCTATATCAGATTGCATGTCATCTTGGGGAGGGAGAAAGGGAGAAAAAAATTTGAAACTCAAAATCTTACAAAAAATTAATGTTGAAAACTATCTTTACATGTAACTGGAAAAAATAAAATGCTATTTACCAAAAAGAGTTTGTATGTTATATGAGAGAGAGAGAGACAGAGACAGAGACACACAGAGACAGACACAGAGACAGAGACACAGAGAGACAGAGAGAGAGACAGATTGTTATTGGGTAGTTTCTAAAAATGACTTCATTGTCATTAGCAGGTACATAGAGATCCTCAAAATAGCCTTATCATAGCTTTCTTATGGTAAGACTAGATTTTAAGCTTTGGTGGATTCATGAGACACATTTCAAAGAGATGAAGGCTGGTTAAGGTGAACCTTGAGAACAAGATGGTGTCACAGAAGAGCAACACATAACATGAAGAATACATTGATGACTTGTGGTCTCACTGACCCTTTAGCAAGGTGGATAGCACATTATCAATAGTTTAAGTGTTAGAGTGTTATGTGAGGCTCCAAGAGATTAAGGGACTTGTCCATGGCACCCCAACCAATAAAGTATCAAAGGCTGGATCTGAACTCAGGTTTTCTTGATTCCAAGTAAAATATTCTATCCATTATTCTTCTCACTGATAATTTTTAAAAATGATATTCATATAGTGCTTTAAGGTTTCCAGAGCATTTCCTCACAAAAATGCTTAATGATAGGGCAAATATTGCATTTCATCTAGATGAGGAAACAGAAGAGTGGAGAGGGTAAGTCATTTGCCGGTGGTCATTCTGCTAGTAAATGTCAGAACTGAAATTTGACACAAGTCCTCCTGACTCCAAGTCTTTATACAACATGCAAGTATTATTATCCTCATTCTGCAGATGAAAAAATAAGTCTCAGAAAGGATGAGTGACTTACCTGAGTTCCCACAAGCAAGTCTTGGAGCCAGAATTTGAACACAGGCTTTATAATTCCAGGTCTGGGATGTTTTCCCCTTTACTGTGCTGCCTTTCACAGAAGAAGGAGAAGACTATTGTTGCCAGATGACACGTTTTGTATCATGAATCCCTTTGGCAGTCTGGGGAAACCTATGGGGCCCTTCTCAGAATAGCATTTTTAATGCATAATGTAAAATACATAGGCTTACGAAGAAAACCAGTTATATTCAAATAGTTGCCCAAACATTTTTATAAGTTCCCAGACCCCAGGTTAAGCCCCTGCCATAGAGGAGTTTGTGTTAACTGTTTGGACCAGGTAGTCCTGGTACCTCCTTTTCTCCTACCCCATTCCTTTATTTTAACAGCAGCTCCAAAGAAACTTGCCATATTCCACATCTGAAAGCACAAGGCAATTGTTTCAATTTTCCATACTCTGCCTACAGCCCTAAACAGCTACATGGGATAGGTGAAGTCTTATGAAAGCCTTACAATAACATCTTTAGTGGCATTTTTCTGTTGACATGAAATAAGGACACAATTATTTACATGGATTCAGAGCCTTATTTTTCCTCTTCTGAAAGTTGGAAGGGGCTGTTACAAGACTAGCACTTAGAAGAAAAGGAAAGGATTGACCCCATTCTTTCCCTGTAATTCCATGCATGGGCACATGGTCCTCTAGAGACATAGTATGTCACCTTGCATATTCAGGTAACGAAGCACAGAAGTTGAGAACTGAAAAGAGGAAGTCATGATGTGAAGACTTCATTTCCATTCTGAAGGAAGTTAGGAAATAGGGGGTGAAATCTAACAGGTTTTTTGAGCAGATGTTGGAAATTAAAGGCACATATTCTCATGATGTCATCTGATACATTCAGAAATATTCAGACCTTTTATGATGTATTATCTATCTTGAGTTTTACCTTTAAATTCAAGGTCTGGCCATAAGTCAGATAAATCTTATTGCCTTTGTATGTAGAGGAATTCAAAGATAAAATTACCAGTATTACCAATTTGTTAAAAGTTGAATGCATTCCATGTTCAATATTTTTTTTAATAACTACAGTAAATAATAGTCCATCCTGAAGTATAATAAATGATCACTTCTAAATTTTAATGATAACTGTCCTTAGTTATGACTCTTCCAATAGCAATAGCCAATTAAAAAAAAGATCATACCTTCAATATATACATATCATTTTTAAGACTATAAAGTTCTGGATTGAGTCCGTTCATTTAATTTATGAAAGTATGAAAGCCATTGTAGGTAATTTTTTATGATTCTGATTCTCAACAGCTATACTATGTTTTTTCAGTTCCTCCATTTTCCCATTTCCATTTCTGAATGGACTCTCAATATTTTCTCTTATTCATTTCATTATTGATCTGTTTTGTAAGTAAATTTGCATGTTGAAGAACACCAGATAAAAATATAGATTTTATCTAACAAATATCTTCCCAACTCAGAGACTATGAAATCACTCTATTTCAATTGGTAACCTTTTTTATTTCAAAATTACTAATGAAAATAAATCATTAAGTGACCTTTAAACAGTAATAGATATGGAAATGACATACTGAGAATTCTGATTGTACTGCTTTTCTGCTATTTGCATACTATTAAATAATTTGCATTCTGGTATATTTGGAAATCTCTATAATTGTGTTCCTCTATGTTTCTTCTGTTTCTAATATTGTTTTTACTTTGTAGATAAAATGTGCATTTTATTTTCAGTATAAGCATGTACCTTATCTTTTATGTAGAAGACTGTGTGGTAATACTATCAGTCAATGTTTGAAAGAAAATCTTGAGACAATACACTATTAGCACCTGCTTGGTTATTTTAGCTCAGTCCACTTGAAATTTCCAAGTGCTTTTAATTTTCCTTTATGTTTTCTCATTATAATTGTCTTAATAAATCAGAGAGAAACTCTCAGACACAGCATTTGCAGCTCACTATATATGTATGTCAGTTCACTAGCTAAGTCACTTAGGAAAAAAAGTGATCCCATTTTGGTCATCTTTTTCCACTCTCAGGAAATTTTTCAATGTTTTGAATTTTGAAAGGGGATATAGAAAAGAATATGGTTTGTTTTTACAATAACAAACATTTTGTTGAGAGGCGGTATGACATAGTAGATAGGTAGCCAGATTTGGAGTGATAAGATCATGGATATAGTGCTGAAAGGAATATTATAAAATTCATCCAATCCAACTCCCTCATTTATAGATGATGAAACTGAGGTTCAGAGAAATTAAGTGTCTTGCCCAAAGTCACAGAGGTAGTAAGTGACAGATCAGAGATTCAAATCCAAGTCCTCAGATTCCAAAGCCAGCTCTCTTCCTATACTCTTTTATACTATGGTATCTCCCAAGAGTCAAAAAGACCTGATTTCAAGTACTTCTTCTGACACACATTAGCTGTCTAACTATGGATGTCACTTAATCTCTTAGTTGGGAAAAGAGAAAACTCAGGGAAGACATGATACTCTGCAAGTATAGACAGTTCTCACTTTAAGTAAATTTGCATTACCCAAAATTCATCTTTATATAAAGAATTCTAAAAGGCATGGGAAGATACAACAGATATGCAAATGAAGAGAGTTTCAAAAAAAGTGTGCCAACAGTTCATTCCTAATTTTCTGTGGATTTGACAAAGATGAAAGGTTCAAAGAAGTGAGTAAAAAGATGATAAAATTAGCAGTTATAAGTAGATGAAAATGATGTGGAAGAGTTGATTGAATCTCATGGAAAAGAACTGTCAAATGAGGATCTGATTGAGATGCTAGCCGCAAAGATTGCAGAAGAAAGGAAAGCTTTGGAACCTAAGGTTGAACCAAAAAGTTTCACAACAAAACAGTTGGCAAAAGCATTTCCTCATTGGAGTGAATTTTTTCTCATATTGAAAAGGTGAATCCAAACACTTCAAGATTTTTAAAAATTCAGAGACTAGTTGAGCATAATATTGCCTATCATCAGACATATGAGGGAAAAAAAGAGAGCCACTGTCCAAACTTATCTGTCCATAGTTTTGTAAAAAAAAAAAATGTTACATAGCCAACCACCAGTGATAAAGGGTAGGTGCAGTGGGTGGGAAAGGGGCAACATACTAAACACCTATGTTAACTTTACTGTACAGTACTGTGTCTTCTTTACCATTAACTTTGCCTTTCATTTCATAATTTTGTTTATTATCATGGCACAATATTTAACTTCTGCATTTCAGTTCAGACTTGCATAAAGGCATTTTTTGAGACATGCCCTTATGAGGTAGGCTAAGTGAAGGGGATAGGTAGGAGCAATTTCTTATTGAATAAAAGTAAAGGCTGGAAGAAAGGCTCACTTAGGTAAAGCAGGAACTTGTATGTAGCATTCAAAGTGCTACAGCAACAGCAACATTGTGTAATGACGAACTTGGACAGACTTAACTCTTCTCAGCAATGCAAGGATCTAAGACAATTCCAAAAGACTCATGATGGAAAATGCTATCCACATCCAGAGAAAGACCTATGGAGTCTGAATGCAGATGGAAGCAGACTGTTTTCTCTTTTTTCTTTCTTGTATGTTTAATGTGATTGTACATGTATGGCTATATCAGATTGCATGCCATCTTGGGGAAGGGGAGGAGGGGAAATTTAGAACTCAAAATCTTATAACAGTGAATGTTCAAAACTAACCATAAATAAATAAATAAATGATTTTTAAAAATAAATAACAACAAAATACTTTACAGATATTACTTTATTTGACCCTCACAATGGCCCTATAGATAAAGAGTAGGACAGAAGCTCAGTGACTACTCCAAAGTAATACAACTATGATCACAGGCAGGAATGAAGTTTAGGTATTTTACTCTAAGCTCACTACCCGGTCTTTAAGCCACAAATATTTGAAGACCTATCATACAGAAAATAAGTGAGACTTGTGCTTTTTGGCCCAAAGAGTGCTAGTAGGACAGGAACAATAGGTGAAAGTTGCAGAAGTCATTAGATGTCTAGGAAAAAACTTTCTAACACTTCGAGTTGCCCCTCAATGGAATAGGCTTCCTCAAGAGATGGTGGCTTTTATCTCCTTGGAAGTCTTCAACAACTGACCGCTTGCCAGGAATATTATAACAAGGATGCCTCTCAGGTAAAAAGATGCCTCTCAGGTATCATTGTTATAATCATATGCTTTTCAAGCTTCTGAGATCATGACCAACTCTAAAGTTCTGGGATTCTCAATGCCCCAGGAAATTCTCTTAGGCTGTAAGTTACAGAAAAGTTGTTGATTTACACTGGTAGAGGTAGCTACCATACCAATGATATCATAGGTCCAAAGCAAAAAAAAAAAAATTCTTGTTGAGAAAAATTCGTGTACTGGTACACAAAACCTGTCTGTTGTTAGTTATACTCAGTTACTAAACTTTTCTATTCCAGTGCCTTATTTTTACACAGATGTAACCCTAGGTTCTCAAGGGTCATGGCAGTCAAACATAAATTCTGGTTGGTTCTACCATATTGGAAAGACCCAAATGAAAATGTCTGCTGTCCAAAGGTCAACATAGCTTAAGAGTGAGAGGGAGATTGGATTGGCCATTAGGTGATGAATTATGTACACAGGGCAAAGTTGGGAAAAGTGGCTAGACTAACCCAAATGTACACCAAGGAAATCTCTGCTAGAGGCCACACAATTGTGAAATTTTTGAGGGGTCACTTTACAAGCTTTCTCAGGGAGGAATAAAATTCAAAAGAATGGGGAAAAAATCACTACCCAAATCTAAAGAATATTAAAAACTGTTAACCCATACACCCACTTTCTCATTATAAAATCTCTATGAGGATGATCTATGCATACTTATCAAATTATCCCTGAAGAAATTATGAGAAGGAAACAAACAGGCTTTTACAAATGATTCTCAAAGTAGATCACATCTTTATAGTCACATAATTGAATGAAAGATGAAAAGAATGTAAGATCTCACTGAGTTTATTTGCTAATTACAAAAGAATATTTGACTTACTGGAGCAAATCAAATGTGAAAGTCTTTGTTCCAACAAATCTTTCATGCTTGCCTTAAGGTCATACAAGCTTTCTTAACCTGCAATCTTGTTCAATGCCCCTCTAATTTTTAAAAATCAGATGAGATATAAAGTGGAAATTATATACATGCCAAAGGTATTTTCTGTTGTCATGCAGACTATCTTGAGCAAGGTCTAAGTGGAAGATAAATTCCTTATAGATCAGGTAATCTTAACATTTATTTGCATCATGGGCCCCTTTGGTAGTCCAATAAAGCCTATGGATCCCTTCTCAGAATACTGTTTTTAAATGCATAAAATAAAATACATAAGACATAGGAAGCCAATTATATAGAAAGGAAGCTATCAAAAAAAATTTAACAGGTAAAACCCTCTATTATAGATAGTGAGATTCTCTAAATGCTTATGTAAGTAGGTAATACTGTGCTGCTTACATCAAGCTACAAAATATTATGGACTTCAGATCCATGATTATTCAAAGGATAGTTATACCTAACAATCCATGCAGGAGAAACTAAACAAATGAAAAATGCCCATTACACAGATGATTGCATGCTGTTGGATCACTGGTTCATTGATTTAGTACACCAATACACATACTGAGTACAAATATTACAAAGGAACAATGAGTTGAACCTCATAGCAAATAGATGGAACAGAGTAGGGTGGATTGTTTTGGGAAAATTATTAAGTACTTTTATGGATCCCAAGTGTGTATTTCAAAGACCCATCTTTTCAATGCAAATGTTCTTCCAGTGATGCTCGATGACTGTATATCTTAGAATATTACAGTTTCTGAGGTACTGAAGTTGACTGTGGTAATAGAGAGAGAGACACAGTGAGCACAAATTTCCAACTGTGACTTACTCTTTTAAAATGGTATAAAGATATCACCGAAGAAATGTATGATTAGAAAATGGAGCAAGCCTATCTGGGTTAGTGAGGGAAAATAGATACCAAGTGCCCCACTAGGAGTCTTAAAATGGACATTTACCTAGAGGGAAACTTTATGGCACCTACAGAGGATCCACAAAAAATCATGAAGAAGAACTGTGCAGGATGAGGCAGCATAGATGTACACTGACAGAGGTACTGCCACAATCTTTTTATAACTTGAAAAATGAGTTAACACTACAAATTAGGACTTGATGTATTGTTTTCTTGCCTGTCTAGACTTTAAAAAGTGATGGAGAAAATATGCAGATTAAATTTAAAAGTATATCCTGCACACATTTTTTCCGCAGAGTTATTGAACATTTACCAGCATACTCCTGTGACCAATTCCTTTGACTGATAGTCATATGACATGGATTTACTTCAACTTACCATGTATATTATGTACATGGACTATCTCATAGTCTGGGGATTGTACATTTTTCATTTGTGTTGTTTTTCTAGTGTACATGCTTAAACTGACTCCTTTTACATTTGTAACCTGAATTTCTAGCCAAACTTGGGGCATTTTGTATGTCTTTGCATATGTAGAAGGAGAATCCTAATTGATGGAGAAAATGATGACCGTGGTGTGAGGTAGAGTTGGTTCTGGATACTCTTTCAGCCAAAATTCATTCGCAAGAGACATTAGTGGTTGCATACATTCTTCAAGGGAAGGAGGAAGTGATGGAGAGACAGGACCTGGAACCCTAAAAGGAAAAGACCACATCTTTGATATCAGATATTTTCCATACCTTTCAGGAGCCCAGATCACTGGCACTTCCACTCAAGGCAACTGACCCACCCCAGCCCAACTAGATCCCCTAATTAGCTTACTTGACATTCCTTTCACTTTTGCCAAAACTACTTACCACTCCTGAATCCTATCCACATCCTTTCACTGTCCTTTTTGCATATAAGTATCTATCAGTCTCACTCTCCTTAAGTTGCGGGCTCAGTAGGAAGCCTGCCCACCTGTTTGACTTAAGAATTTCTCTGGCATGTCCATTAAGTCTTTGTTCCTAAAGGTTGCTTTTGAGGAGCCCCCCATCTAGGCCAAAATGATTAGTCACATGAAAGAATCAAGCCCCTTCATAACCCCAGACCAAGCATCCAAGACATCAGGCCTTTGCAGCCAACATTAAGAGGAGTCATCTCTTGGAAAAGGCTTTGATAACCCCACCAACAATAACCACTAACCCCACCAACAATAACCACTAACTAAATGCTGCTGGTGGGCAGGTAAGCCCAAGAGCCCGAGGACCAGCAGCACTCTTAAGACTCCCCACCCTGCCCTTCTCTCCTATTTCCCATAGGTATGGTGAGACTCAAATGAGACAATGGATGTCAAACACTGTGCAAACGTTTAAGCACTAAATAAATACTAGTCGTTTTGTAGCTGTGGTTGTTATTATCAACCTTCAACTATCAGGCCTTGGTGATGACTTCATTCCCTGAACCTTTTGCTGTACTACAGGAACATGCTGGTAATTATTTAACTGTCAGACTCTACAGAAAAAGAAAAAGTATGCGCACAAACTTTTATGTTTAATCTGCCTTATTTATACTTTCTTAAGTCTAGACAATCAACAAAACATTAAGTCAAGAATTGATTTGTGGATTTCTGAGGTGCTGAAAAGCAAGAGGCCCTTGGTAGCCAGTCAGAGCTGACTAGAGCACACGCCGGGTCATACCTAGAGTCCTGATACATATGCAGCCTGGTTACTTCCTCTGCAAGCACAGCATTTCCCTCCTTCTCAGCAGTTACAGCTATTGAAGACCTAGAAACGAAGGTTTTCAGCACCAAAGTTCCTCATATTGAAAATAGTTCAATATCAGAAACCAATATGGCTTCATTAATTATATTATTAATTAAAGAAAATGTTTTACTATATGACTTTATTGTACCTTAAAGTCCACAAAGCTTTTTCATCTGACTTGCAGCTAAAATTTCCTATATATGTTGTCTCTCCCTAATGCAGGTAGTACAGGGGATACATATAAGCAGGAAATAAATTTAGTAAAATATAGTAAATACTTAGTAAAAATATTGTAAAAACTTAGTAAACTCATAGTAAACATTTAAGAAATGATTTTTCATTCATTTAATTTATCTATTCATACATAATAAAAACTTTCACCCTTTTATTTGTTTATCTAAAGAGAACCTGTGAGGTGGCCTTTCATTCCTTCATTTCCTTTTGTCTTCTGGTTTAATTTATATTTATAATTTTGATATCTATATTTTTATTTATGTGTTTATTATATATTATCTACATATAATATATTAATTATATATTAATATACGTTATATATTAATATGAATTTATAAATATATAATTTATATTTCAAGAATTTCAAGATTGATATTATTCAATTCCCAGAGTAATATGCTCATGTATTATTCATGGGGAAAGAACTTCACATTGAGAAAGCCATCATCTAAGTTAATTTTTATATTAAAAATGGTCAATTTTTAGTACATTTTATCACCATAAATGGAGAAGTGCCCAGGGGAGAATTTTGCAAGGACTCTGCAGGAATGTACTCCAAAGTGCAGCAATATCAAAGGGGTAAGTAACCTTGGCCAAATGTGTTCCCTAAACAAGTGGCTCACTACTATTTTACTAAGTTTATATCTACTATTCCTATAAATATTGTATTTGTGGAAGAATGCATCTTTATGGGAAGAATGTTCCCATCTTTATGGGAAGAATACTTTTCTTACTGTATCATCTTAGCAAATGCCTGTGCTAAGAGTGAATTTTGTCTGCTGTTTGACTGCTAATGAGAAACACATTAGTGGGGGTTTATAAACTATAGTTTTAGCCCCTATGACCTGGAAGCAGCAGATACCCTTATCAACTCAATCCATGTCTAAGTACAACATGGAGAGAATAATCCATTGGAGATGCTTTAACTGTAAAGAAAATCTGTTCCATTTCTTATTAATTTGTTGTCCTTTCAGTTCATCTACAAATGTCTCAGAATGATCTGGTTTAACTATATCTAATCTTTTACTCTTTGTATGTTTCTTTTCTTCTCACTTTTTTTCTTAAACAAAGACTATATATTAAAGTGGAACCAATTAAATTCATGCACTTAGACAATCTAAGAACTGTGAATTTTTAGACAGCTTATAACCCCATTTTTGTCACTTTGCTATTTTTTTTAGTAGTGGCAGAAGGAAGCCACAGAAAACTAAGTAGAATATTTATGTCCATTTCAAAGTGGTATGACCAGAGCTCCTTCTTTTCCTTCTCCCTCTAAAAATGAAAAAATCAGTATGTAGTAACCAGCCTTCTGGCAATAAATTTCTCTGTATTTAGCTAAGCTGGCCCTAAGAAAGTAGACATATAATCAAAGCCCTTCCATTTTAGTAGTGTTTATCACTAGGATAACTTTTGAAGATTCATTGTTATCATCACGCATTTCCACAATGAAACACTAGTGTGGTACTTTTTTGGGAGAAACGTTTTGTAATGTTAGTGGGGGTGGAGGGGAAAGAGAATGGAAATTATTTTTAACTGAAATAAGAACCCATAGAAGCTGTGGTCTGCACTGGGTAATAGAGTTTTAATGTATTTCTCCTGTCGGGTTGGTGTATTTGTGTGATAATTTTATGTGACAGTGTAATTAAATTGTAAAACAATTCCCATTTCCTATGTATTTTATCTATTTATCATAATTTATTTCTTTACTTTCTTTTTCTGCAATAAATATTATTGTAAGGAGAGTTAAATAAGTTAAACCAATGCAATTACTTTTACAAGCTAAAATTAACTTCATATATCAATTTACATTGCTTTATACAGAGCACCTACTACTTTCCCTGTACAAATAAATGTGTTTGTTGTGGTATATTTATGATGTCACTGTGGTTTCTGTGTTTGCATTCCTTTTGAGTAATGATCTGTATTTTAAAACTTGACATTTTAACAGTATTTTCAAACAATTTCATTCATTATCAAATAACCATTTATTACACTATGGCAATTTCATACCATTTACTGAACCTTTTAGACATTCCTAAACAATGATTTATCAACCAATGTACAAATTTTAATGCTTATCACAGCAAATGTAGAAAGTAACATTAAGTAGTGATTTGACAACAGATAACTAAATTATCTTTCTTTTTTAATCTTGATGAGTCATGGTCAGTAATAGCTGGTTTGTCAGTTTATAAATGCAGTGGAAATTAAGAAAAGTAGATTAGGTTGCTGTATCTTCCATGTATGTTTTTTAAAAGTTAATTATGAAATCTACAGGGATACAAACCACATAACCCAAAGTGATGTTTTTAAAATATTGTTTTCAATGTTTGGATGCTGACCTGCTTGCTTTTCTTTCCTGGTTTCCCCAAAGGTGGTGGTGGGTGAGGGTGGGGGACAATTCCGATCAGAAATTACTTATCCAGGTAACAAATCTGGGACTGTCATTTTTTCCCCTGAACTAGATGGAATGTGTTGTATGAAAAGACTAGCTACTTATCATAATCCTATTGTCTTGCAGCACAGTTTATTTTAATCCGCATGAGGTATGACTATCCATTCTCACTCTTACATAGTCTTATTGGAGGAAAAATACTAATTTCTCCTTTGAAAGGTATGCTCAATGGCACAATAGGGTTGCAGACTGGATTCATTCTCCAATAGTCCCAGAATTATACTGAGTGAAACTTGATGTCTAAAAGCAAAACCAAAACAATACCTCCCCTCCTCCTGCTCAAAAGTTCCAAACCTTCGAAAATACCATGACTTTCAGGAGCTCATTCTTTTATGATAGAAAGGGGAAAGGACCACAAAAATGAGCTTTCTTTCAATAAGTACAATTTACATACAATGTTAAGCCCAATGAAAGTTTGTCAAGATATGAAATGTTTTGTGCTTCTATTATGACACATCTCCAAAATGGAGTTGATGCTAATTAATAGAAAAGTTAAATTTACACAATTTCTCTAAGACTACAATTTGTCCACTAAGATTTTCAGAGAATATGAAATTGAAATTCTTTTCTAGATAAAAGAATTTTAAATGAGACATGTTTATTGGGACCAAAAAAATCTCCTACAACGGATAACATACTTCTAAAATAATATCTGAATCAAGAAAGTCTCATGATGAATTAAATTAATATAATGCAAAGACCCCAAGTTATAGGAGTCCTTAAAACAGCTTAAAACAGAACAACCATCAAATCTAATTTTTCCATTTTTTTGTTTTTTCTTAATGGTCAAAACAGAGGATAATCATACTTCATGTTTGTAGGTTGTTTTATGGTTTATAAGGACATTTCACATTTATAGTCTCACCACCCAGTGATATAGGCAGGAAATCAATGTTATATTAGAATCACTACTAGTCACCCTTTCAGTTGTATATAATATGGTTTAAATATCAGAGTTTTAAAAAGTAATGTAATTCCAAGCAGAGGATACTGAGGCTTATGAAATTTACTAAACTGAGGGTTGAGAATTTAAGATGATCCTTCAATTTAAATATCAGCTCATATTAATGTCTGAAAGGTGTATTATCCCATTTGTTCTTGGACCTTTCTAGTTTTAGAGAACTGGGAAGTTGGGACCAGGGGGGGGAAAAGTCCAAGTGTCTAGAGAGAAGAAGCCTCTAAGTGGGAGCTGTGATACAGTGAAACAAGTCCTAGAAATCATGTTATATGTACTAGGTTTGAATCCCAACTCTTCAACTTAGTTCCTGTATGACAATGAGCAAGTCATGAGGCCAAATTTCCTTATCTACAAAATTAGGTTCATGAAATAATACTCCCATTATATACTTCTCAATGTTGTTGTGAGGATTTGTAAAGTACAATATGTACCACTTATTATCACTATTATAGAATTTTAGTGTTGAAAGACACCTTATTGATTATCTAGACCAGTAATCTCCAAGCTTTTTTGATTATGAATCCCATCAATATACCAACACAAACATACCATTTTGGACACATCCTTCTCAATATGTTTATTACTTATTTATAAATATATGTGTATATACCACTATATTAACAACTATATACCTTATAAATATTTCACAGAAATAGAAAATTTTAATGAAATAATATTTAATCCTAGAACCAATAGAGAGGTGCTGGAATTTATTGAGTAGGGAAGTGACAGGGTCAACCCTATACATCAGGAAAATCACTCTGCTTTGTGGAGGATGGATTGAAGAGAGAAGAGACATAACAAGGTCACAAATTAGGAAGTTAACGCAATAGAACAGAAAGTAGGTAATGAGGGCCTAAACTACAATAATGGCAGTAGAGTAGAGAGGAGGTAAAGGCTCAGACATTGTAGAGGGGAAAAAAATGACAAAATTGGATATATAAGATGAGAGGGAAAGAAAAGAGAGAATACTGAAGTTGAGAACATGGCTAACTGAGAAGATGGTAGTATCCTTGAGAGCAATAGAAAAGTTCAAAAGAAGCATAGGTTTTGAGGAAAGGAAAATATAAAGAGATCTGTGTTGCATATCACAACTCATCCATGTTTGCTCATCCTTTGCAATGTACTCTATACCACTCAAAATGAAAAAGGCAGGGGGTGGGGAGCTTTTTTCACTGGTTGCTGTCCCAAAGCACTTTGTCTATCATCCAAGGGGCACTTACTGCAGCCATAGTTATCTGGGAGGAAGCAGGTAGGCATGGTCAAGGGAGGAGAGGAATTCTATTTTGCGCAGCTAATACTGTATCCCCAGTATCCATAAGTTATAACCACCCTGGGGAAACACATCTGGCTCAGAGGATAAAGTTAGGTGTAGTTGCATTAGAGGTAATTGGCTATCCTAGGGACAGCAAATCATCTTCCTAGGACTCTCTGATGAATCACATCTGTGTGGATCATGCCACAAACCTCACTTTGGATACCACTGATCTAAGACCACTCCCCTCATTCTATACATGGGAAAGATGAAGCAGCAAAGTTGTGTGACTTGTTCAAGGCTCCAAGGCCAACTGGTTAATGGAAGAGCTGAGACTACAACCCAGATTTTCTGACTCCTACTCAAGTGTACTTCCCATGATAATATGCAGATTTGATGTTTGTTTTTTTTAGTTTTAAAATGAAAATCTCACTTGTAAATATCTGGATTCTCAAATGTATCCCAGTGTTTCATTATCTTACAAAATAATGATTATCCATTTGGGCTAGCTGTCATAAAGTCCCAATCTGATGTTTCATCAAGAGCATGGAGATGGCCCTGGGTTCTCAAAATGCTATGACCAACTCTCTAGCAGGTCTTGTCAAGCCAGTAACTATTATGAGTACAGGCAATAGACCATATATGTCTGTTCTCCAAAAACCAGCCCAGCTCAATTGAAAGATATTCTTTACCAAGTTGGTTGCCTGATGAAGAATTTTTCTACTATATCAACTCTCTGAGATCATCTTAATAAGAGAGAGATTATAATCTTTATCAGAGGAAGGAGTATATTCACCAATAAAATCACACATCTTTGAAGTATTGAATTTTGAAGTATCTTTGTCAAGAGCTCTGTTATGCGCTATACTGTGCTTGCTACCAAATGTTATATATAACCAATTTCCTGATGTTTTATATCTAAAAATCAATAAAATTTTTAGATTTTAAGATTAAGATTGCATTTTAAGAAGAGTTAAGGTCTTAAGCTAAAGTATGGAAGTTCTAAAATTGAAATGTAAAATATCTGCCATTAGCCAAAGAAGGAATTTTCCCCAGGACCCCTAAAACATATCACATCATAGTCACTTATTCAGATTAACTCCAGGAAAGTCAGAGTTCATATTGGGATGAAACATGACTTCTTTAATAGTAAGCAATGACTTGTTGATGTTTTAGTATTCCCAATAAGAATACCTCCTCGTCCTGTGCCTCTGTACTGAGTCTAGTACTACTTTGTCAGTAAAACATCTTCTAAAAACAGGGATTTATGCTAAATTTTAAAAAGTAGTAGAATAATAGAGCTGAAATGTATCTTTAAGATCATATAGTCCAGCCCTTTCATTTTAGAGATGAAGAAAATGAATCCTGGGACCAGAACTAGAACTCATGTCTTTGGATAAGTAGTCCTACTGTTTGTTTCCTTATACTGAGTTGCCTCCTTTCTGGTTTTATCATTGTTCAGTCATTTCAGTTGTGTCTGACTCTTTGTGACCCCATTTGGGGTTTTCTTGGGAAAGATACTGGAGTGGTTTGTTATTTCTTTCTCCAACTCATTTTACAGATGAGGAAACTGAGGCAAATAGGGTTGAGCAACTTGCCCAGAGTCACACAGCTAGTAAGTATCCAAGGCTAGATTTGAACTCAAGTTGAGTCTTCCTGATTCCAGGTCTTGTACTCTATCTACTGTACAAGCCTCTGGTACTGTATTTCCAAGTTCATCTAAAACTGTATACATATTTCTAATGAATATGAAACTATATGAATATACATAAGCCCTAACTTTAGTAGCATTCCCACTCTATATGGTAACCTAAGTACATTTACTTTGTCATTTATTAGGTGTTTTTCCAATTCAGCTAGGAGAAAAAAAATTAATTCACATAATGTACTGACAATATTTCTCTTTATACCCAGAATCCTGAGTGCCATGCAAATAGGAAATTTCAAAACTTTTTAGCATTCCTAAATCAGTTGCTGGTTATGTTACTATTCTGAGTTCTCACCAGATTAAAACATGTCATCACCTAGATGATCCCAGTGCCTAAATTCCTTTTTGGGACTGAGGCACTTTTGGAAGCATATTAACTCTTTCAGACCCTTGTGGAGCATTTAATCTGCTACAACAGTGCACTAAACGATGTTATTTAGTAATTTTTATACTTGCATCAAATTTATTCATCTGCCAGTGATTTGTTTTGTTAAATATCACAATAGCATCCCTAATTGCCCACCAATTGCTAATTTGCTTTGTGTGCTTTTGGAATGCTATACTAAAACAAATAAGAATTTGTTTTTACTTGCAGGGGAAGAATGAATGATTAATGACATGGTAAATGATTGTGTCACACTTAGCTTTATGCTGATCTGGATGAGAGGGTCTTTAACAGACTGGAGAACAGTTTACCTGAATTGATCAGTTTTCATTTTAAAATCCCCAGAACAAGAAGGAAAAAGAAACTGTGGTATCTTTTTGGAGGTAGGGAGGAGAAATGGGGGAGAAACTACCCAAATTCTTCTTTTTTCTAATTCAAGGGTTCTAATTCTAGGGTTCATGATTTTTTAAAATATATTTCGATATCCACTTCAATGCAATAGTTTTTCTTTGTAATCTTATGCATTCTATTTTATGCATTTAAAAACATTATTCTGAGAAGGGATTTATAGGCCTTACCAGATTGCCAAAGGTGTCCATAACACGCACAAAAAAGCTAGGAGCCTCTGTTTTAATGGAGAGATTTTATTTAATTCACATTTTCCTAATATAGATAACTACATTAACCTGTCCTAGTAATATTTCAAAAATTTAAGATCAGATGGCTAATATTTACTTCTGTTTTTAAAATTAACCATTGGTCAAATTACAATCCCAGTATCATTCTGAAGCATTAGTCCACACTTGCAAGACTTTATCAAGGGCAGGTTAATGAATTAAAAGAAAAAAGACATGACTCTTTTTTCTTATAGAATATGACCAAAATCTCTGCTTTCAAATATCTAATTATATGGTTCTATCCCTGTTGTTCCTCATTGTGTAGATCTTTATTTCTAATTATCATCTTTATTCCAAGAACTATTCAGAACTTCCAATTTATTTACTACTATAATTCTATTTCTCTTCTAGTTTGCATTCTCCCCTATATGTGTGACCAGATAACTTAATAACAATAATTTTGCCATCTATAGCCAGTGTATTTTAATTTGACCTCTAACTTTTAGGGCTTCAAACATAAAAATAAGATAGTATTCTTTTTTTCCTAATCTGGCAGTGAAATGGGAAATGAATATAGAGTCAGAAGAGCTGACCATTTCCCCCATGTACTCTATGAGGTGTGTATGTTATGAGGAGATATGTAATAGCAACATGCAGCCCAACTTTGGAGCTGAATTGAGAAAAAAGACAGACTCTCTCTGCAACAATTCCTTTGACTGGTTCATTGTAGAAGGGAAACTTGTCACAGTGCCAAGGATAAAAGTGCTCCTGGGCTTAGTTTTGAATTTTATAAAGTGAATAAGTGAAAAATGTATACACATTCACTTCAGACTCAAGTTATGAATAATTAAGTGAATATATAATTGTATCCAGTTCTGCCCTCAAGCTCAACAAGCAAAGACATCTTCAGTCCATGTAAAAGGAATACTTCATGTTTTTTTCAAAAATTATGAGTGAGCTGCCAAACATCACTGAATTTATATGCTTGCCAGTAAGAATAACAAGCTTATGATTAAATTATACAGCAGAGTGAAACAACATGCAACAGTTTTATTTAATGTACCTTATGGCTTTTAAATTTTGAATTTACACAAGTATTGCTACAGTATTGTCTAAAATATCTTCTTCTCAGTAATTTTCTCCTAACTTGCAATTTAAAGTGAGGACTGACAGAATGTTATCAAGTCATGTGTGTGAGCACATAAACAAAATAATTTTCTATACTTAGAATCACATGTTCAGACACATTTTATTGTTTTAATCTATCTAGAACACAACTGAGTTCATCTTGCAGCTTTTCCATTGACTCCATTTGACTGGCCTGGGACAAGTAATTTGACATTTCAAAGTCTTGATTTTGCCATTTCTAAGGTGGATGTGGGTTTAACATTCATATTTATGTTCATAGATTTAGAGCCGGAAGAAAGGTCATCTAGTCTAACTCCCCCGCCCCATTCTACATCTGAGGAACTGAGACCCAGAGTTAAAATGATTTGCTCAAGGTCATGAAGATAGATATTAAGTAGCAGAGCTGAGATTCAAACTCAGTTCCTTTGATTCCAAGTCCTCCTATCAACTTTAATGATGATTATTTATAAAACAGTTTGGAACATTTCAAATAAAAGATACCCTGTAAAGATGCATTCAGATCTCTTGAGTGCAATGTCACTCTTTGCTAGGAAATTAGGTGCTTTGGAGAATGCACTCACTAAATAGGACAATTAAGTACTATTTCCCTTATAAGCAGGGGACTAAATTGTCCCCTAGTTATCCCAACTTATCTCTAGTTATCTCAGGGAAGGACTTAGTAAGGAACCAAAGCAACCCTACTTTAGTCTCTGGTCCTACTGAATCTATCTACAGAATGACAGCCAGAGTTGGAAATTGACTGGTTCAACTCATGCCTAAAAAAAGAATCTCCACTACAATACACCTGGCAAATGATTATCTATCTTTTGTCTAAAAAAGTACAATGAAGAAAAAGGCATTATCTTCCAAGGCAGCCAATTTCACTTTTGGATGACTGTTAGGAATGGTCTAAAATGGTCTTTTGGCAACTTCTACCCATTACTTGTAGTTCTGTATTCATCTCCTGGATAACACCTCTAGTGTTCAGCAGATTCTCATATGGCATGTAGACTTAAGAAACCTTCACCATTCCTTTGCCTTCTTCTGCAACTTATCAATGTCATTTTAAAAAATGCAATGTCCAAGACTGAACACAATACTATAGATGTGGTCTGGGCAAAGCAGAATATAGCAGAACTATCACCTCCTTCTTCCTAGAAGTTATGTCTCACTTAATGAAGCTTATGATCATGCTAGCTTTTGATGCTGTCATATTACCTTGGGCAAGTCACTTTACCCTGTTTGCCTCAGTTTCTTCCTCTGCAAAATGAGCTGCAGATGGAAATGACAACCCTCTCCAGTATCTTTGCCAAGAAAACCCCCAAAAAGGATCACAGTGTCAGTCATGACAGAAAACTAAATAACAACAAATCACACTGTTAAATTATATGGAGCTTGCAATCTACTAAAACACCCAGATATTTTTCAAATAAATTGCTGTTAAGTTTTACCTCCACTTAAAAAAAAAAAAGGTTAATTTCTTGGACTCAAAAGTAATACTTTATATTCGTTCCTGGCAAGTGTAATTATATTAAATTCAGCCCAATTTTCTAGCCTAAGTTTTTTTTTGATTCTTTCTCTATCATCTAGTATGTTAGACTTTCCAGCTTTGTATCACCTACAAATTTGATAAAGATATTGTGCTGATAAGCAATATCTATTAAGACTGGAAAGTTGCTGCCATGTAGCCAACCTAGGTTTTCCCTAAAAGGACAAGAAAACTGTCTAAGATTTAATTGTACAAAGGATTAAGATTCAAATTGTTGATGTAGCCAAAAACATGCGCAGCACTTGAATAACTGGTATTCTTGAGGCTCAACTGATTTATCCCACTGCCTTCTGCAACAGCACATCATTCTGAATGGTTGTACCATTGTGGCAAATGCAGAGGGGAGGGGAGCTGTGCCCAGCTGAATCAATGCTGTATCCTGTGTGCTGTATCCTTTCCATGCTATTGTTATGTAAACCTCATTAACTGTTTTATGGTCCAAAAGTGTCTCATTTCATTCCAATCCCAAGGACAAACCCAGAACAGATACCTTGACCCTAATCACTAAAAAGAAAAATGTTAATCAGTACATGACCAACCTCAGATCCACAAAGCATTCTACTAGAGATTCCCTTCCAAGCTGACAAAGAATCATTAATGACTATTGTTTTAAGTTTTGCTATTCAGTTTCATGGCTGAATCCAGTCACATTTACCTGCTAACACATTCTAATGTTGTTAAGTTTTTTGGGGGGGTAGGGGGTTAAGAAAGGGAAGATGACTTACAAATTATTTATTATAGATCATGAGTGACTCCCAAATGAGTCTGTAAATCAATTTCTCCCTATCTATAATAACCATCTCATTCACTGGCACTTTGCAATTACCACTTCTACATAATTTACTATATTTTCAGCAAGTCAATCATTGATTGGCCTCTTTGCTATGTACTATAGAGTGCCCACTCAACATCTAATAAACTAGTCTTCCTTAATGGACTCTATTAGACTTGATTATCTTACAACTTGTAATCACTGAAACACAGATAAGTGCTAAAGATATTGAATTTCTATCCAACCTTTTCCATGATGTCTCTCCATTCATTCCATACCACAAACGAACAAGAGTGAACACAGGTTAAAACTCATCCCTGCAAGTTTTATGCTCCAACTAAATGTCTTAACTATCATTCATCTTCTGCATGGCTTCATGTAATCAGTCTGCATGTCTTCCTCCTCATCTGAGTCATGGTCATTTATTGAGTTCTGGGTCTTTATAGATGATATGTTAATACTTATACCTATTATACTTACTTCCTATTTTTCCAGGAATATCCATAATATTGGGAAATTTAATTAATTATTCATATGAATAACACCTACAACATCTAAGAGGAAGCATGGTACAGTGGAAAGATTGTTAGATTTGGACTCAAAAGACCTGAGTTCAAATCATGACTCTGCCCCTTACCTTTGTAACCTGGAAGAAGTCTTGTAAGCTCCCTCTTCAAGGTCATGAAGTTGGACCAGCTGATTTCTCAGTTCCCTTTCAACTAAAAATATGTGCTCCTTTTTTTCTGTCCTTGTCACCTGACTTTGCTTCAAACTCCTCCCCAAGTGTGTTTATCCAGTAAATCAACACAATCTCAACATTATCCACAATTTATGAAGGGCGTTGCTTTCAAAGATTATCATTGCATTCTCTATGTCCTCTCCCACCATCCACCATAACGCAAACTCTTCACCCAGGCTCTATGACTCCTGAAAATCACTGACCTTGATGGTCAACAATCTCCACTCACCATTACCTCCTTAAAGAACCTCCCCACTACATTATTTCTATCCTATTCTCACTGCTGCATCTAATATTGCTTTTTCTCCTTATCATTTGGATCATACTACTGCCGTGTTTCAGCTTCTCTGCGGCTTTCCATTTGAAAAAATCAAGTCCAGATTTGTCATTTTATTCACATTCTTTCATTAGAATGTCTCACTTCCTTAGAACCAAACCATTGCTATTCCTCATAAACATACTATATTTCTTATTTTTGCTCCCATATTTGAGACTTTACCACAGTAATTTCATAGACTTAGAGATTCTTTTCCCTCATTGTCCAACAGCTTTATTTCTCGTAAAATTTAAAATTACTGAAACCCCATCTTCTTCATGAAAAAGTTCTGGACTGATTAAGAAACTGGACATGGAACTCTTATAAATATATGCTCACATAAATTCTAGCCCCATCTTGAAATATGCTAGAATTTATCTGCTTATTACACAAATACTCTGTTTTTAATTCACTTGCTTGTTTTAATGTTTTTATTTTATTATAAAATAATTTGATAAATACATTAGAACTTACATAGTCATATGAGTGCCATCCTTTCAAAGTAGTTACTTTGGGAAACAATGCACTTATTCTAATGACCCCACCTGCCAATAAGGTCATTATGCTGGAAAATCAAGGATCATATGATCTTTTTAGGTCTGGGAGGGAAATCTAAGGTCATATAATACCTTGATTTTATAGATAAAGGAAAATGAGTCCCAGAAAGGTTAAGTGATTTGCCTAATGTCACATAGGTAGTAAGTGGCAAAACTCAGATTCTGACTTTGAATCCAGTGCTTTTCCCACTATCCATTTCTTTAAAAAAAAAAATTAAGTGTATTTATAAAATAATTTTATTTTATTATGTAACTTTTAGAGTTGTAAAGACAGCTCCAAAAGTGTTTGGAGAAATGAAATTATCAATAGTTAAAAATGCCAGTTGTCTCTAAAGGCAAGTACTAGAAAAATAATAATCTATTGGATTATTCTGGTTTTCTTTAAAGAAAATAAAGTTTCAGTTCTTCCTAGATATACATCATGTAATAAAGCATTTTTATTTTAATGCACTGCAAGTTTTATGACTAAAACTTTTTAAACTGATTTACTTCTTACTCTAGCCTAAACAGGCACTAGTACTAAGCTGTAAACTCAAACCACTCAGATTATTATTTTACTTTTTCTATGAAGGCCAATTTTCCTTCTCTTTGTTGCAGATGCTTTGTTATTGCATCACCAATATCTTATTATTCATTTAATTATAATTTATTATCTGAATATTAATAACACTTCACCAAGACATAGTGTATATGTATATATATACATAGGTATAATAAACTGTGTTTTCTAAACTTGAGTTTTACATTTAAAATTCTTTGGCATACTTCTGTTTGTGAAAGACTATTTTTTATTTTTATTTTTTGCATTTATTTTTCGTTTTGAATTTGTGTTATCAATAAACATTTTATGATTTTAAATGATCTTCTGCCACCCTGTGGGCAAGATGATTCATTGCAGACTCTAATAAATACCAGAAAATAATCTTGACCATGGAGAAAGATGTTTCTGACGGTTTCTGGCTCTTCTCTGAAATAAGGACATTGTGAAGATTTCTCATGATAAAATATGGGGAATATTGTATTTTCTAAATAAAATTTCTTGTCCATAAGGCCTCTCTCTCTGCATCCCTGATTTCCAGGCTTGTGGGCAGTTAGGGCCCTCCTTCCCCTCCCTTCCCTCTGTGAGAGTGCTACCTGAGCACTGGTATTTTTACCAAATAAGAACAAAATGGACTGTAGTTGAAACTTGGAAGTTAATCAAATCTGTCTTTGTTTGATAGCTCCCTCTTCTCTCCCTCCCCTCTTCCCCTCCCTTCCTTTTTAGTTAGTTTAGTTGTAGAATAGCCACATCAGCAGTTAGTTATGTATTAGATAAGGAAGTGTGTCTTGTCTAGTTTTTCCGAGCTTAGTCTTTAAACCTGCCTCCCAGCCAATGGAGAGGTGGTATATTGGGGGGGGGGGGGGGGGGAGAGGGGAGGAATTCTCTGCATTACAGTTTATGATGGTGCCTTGTTCTCTGTAAACTGCCTCCTTCCACTAGTCCGGTTCTGGTGGAAGAGATGTCCCTTTCTCGCAAGAACTGAATAAAACATTTTCTATTCTTACCTCAAGAAGTCTCTTTATTTTCTAAAATTTTGGGAAAGGGTCTTGTACCTTACATAGTCCCATCTGGAGTTTTCTTGGCAAAGATACTCCAGTGGTTTGAGAAACTGAGGTAAACAGGATTAAGTGACTTGTCCAGAGTCAGACAATCAGTAAATGTCAGAAGTCAGATTTGAACTCAAGAAACTAAGTCTTCCTGACTCCAGACTTGGTTCTCTATCTGATGAGGTACAGGCCCTTTGAATCTTCCCACTTCATCTGGAGTTCGCCTGAGGCCATAAGCCTTTCATTAATGCTTTGTCCAATTGCTTCAGGCTACTTCCCACCTTTGATCCTATCAAAATCCCACTCTGTTGGTTCTGACCTCTAGTTACCCTAGTCCCATCAAGATCCTCCTTAGATTCCTCCTCAAGACCCTCTCTAAACCCCTCCTCTAGTTACCCCAGACTACTTGGCCAACCCTAGATACTTCCCACAATCTTTATGTATGTAAGATCCATCCTACCTCCATGAAGGCACTCAGATTCAATCTAGATGAGATTCAATCTGGCTCACTTGTCAATACAAGCTTCACAAATGCTCAGATTCCTTAGGAGTCTATTCATTGATGAGATTCCTTAAGAGTCTACCC
Source organism: Notamacropus eugenii (assembly GCF_028372415.1). NCBI lineage: Eukaryota > Metazoa > Chordata > Mammalia > Diprotodontia > Macropodidae > Notamacropus > Notamacropus eugenii. The sequence goes on from NC_092872.1 coordinate 149,412,045, forward strand.
AATATGGCAAATCTTTAATAAACTTTGTTTTTGTTTGACTGAAAGAAGACTTGAGTCGAATTCATTTGGGCAGGACCTGGTGTGTCAGTATTTTGGGGTCCTAAGCACCCCTAAACCCCAACATATCCATTGGGCCACCTAGCTGCCCCCATTTCTAACATTGTGAAATCCTGTAAAGTCCATTGGAAGTATCCTTTAAATGCTAGAGATGGAAGGGAACTTAATTATCATTAAGTCCAGCACCCTCATTTTACAGATAAAGAAACTAAGGTACAGAGAGGTCATTCTTGTGTTATACACCTTAACTTTACTTCAGCCATATATAGGAATGTTTTTAACCTTGATCTCACTGGCATGAGAGCTCTACTTTCATGATTCAGAGCTCTGATAACCTTCTGTTTAGCCACAAACTCCTATCTTTCAACTCACCTGATTCACTTCTTCTCCAGAAGAAGTCTTCACATGCTTGGGGTAGACACCACCCCACCCCACCCCCGCCTCATCAATAGGTTTGAGACTCCTTGGTTACCCTCAACTAGGTTTGGCCTTTCTGCTGAAACAGTTTATTGGGGTGTTGCCACTGCACATGCTGCAGCTTCTTGGAGCCACAGGTGAGAGTTGGGTGGAACAGGTGGACACCAAAGGTGGAAAGCAGCCCTGCAAAGAGCTTGACAGCCATCACACCAAAGGTACTGGTCCTCCCTGATTCCGAGCTTATATTGGTCTGGTCAACCACCGTTGGACATATTGAAACTTGAGTTTATGATGGTGATGTCATTTTGGTCCTCTTCAAGAAAGAAGGACCAACCAACCAACCAACCAATTCATTCCTTCTAAGCCTATTTTTCTTCATTGCAACTTCCAATAATTCCACCTCTCTCTCTTTCCCAGTCCACCTCTCTCTCTTTTCCCAGTCCATTACTCCTTCTCTGGCTTCTTTGTTACTTTAATGATACTGATCTTTTCATTTTTAGTTTTTTATTAGAATGTCAAGTAAAATCTGGGAAGTTGTTGGTATAGGAGGAGCTGGCAATCTCCACTATGTCCTTCCTTATCCCCAACTTGCTATGTTAGAAGCTCTGGGAAGTTTCCCCTTTGGATGAGATCTGGTACTCTATCTCTCTTGGTTGAGTTGAATTACCTCAGTCCCAATGGGAGAGTTCCTTCTTTTTGTATTGTCTGATATATTCTCACATGTATACTTTCTCTGTTTTCTGTTTTGCTATCAATTTGGAAAAATGGATTTCTTTCCTAAAAATAAAATCAGTTGGAGTTAGAAAACTATCTCTGCAAGAAATTAAAAACTCTAGAGAAATGCTGCCACTTAAGATAGATGTTCTACTGTTCTACTGATGCAGTTTAGTGTTGCTGGGAACCCTGACAACATGGTTTGGGGTTGCTGGGCACCCTGAAATGCCAGGGTACAGGGTGAGTCTGCCTGGAAAGAATTCAAGCACTCAAGCTTTTAGTCAAGGTAGCAAGGTTTATTGTAAACCTTGGGGGATCTGGATGAATTTGAAGTGTGGGGGAGGGCAGAGAATGATGCTTTTTAGTCCAAGCATTCAGTTTGGCTTCCAGCAGTCCCATAGTAACCTCCCTCATTGTAAAGCCAGCTGAGTGATGCTCTCTCTAGTTAGTTTTCTGTCCAGGAGTGTGATTGGTGAAGACAGAAGGACAGTCTGCCCCTGCTCCCACTGCCCCTACATCCCAAGGAGCCTTACACTGGTACAGAAGTTTCATGTAGTGGATTGAGAAGGTAGAAATCAGCTACTAAAAATGATTTTGCCCCACTGAGATCTAGGGAGACAGCTAGCAAGCCCTGTGACAGTATTATTATTTTTCTTTGGGCATGCACTCATGTTTCTGTGGATTTGTTTGTGTAGTGGTGCTCAGAAACTCTAAAATGGACAATGCACAGTAAGACAGTAGCTATCCAGAGCCTGGCTGGCTGGGAAGAGCTCTCCTTTGTGGGCCTGCAGAGCTCTGAGCACCATCCCTGAGGGAGTCGGGATGGGGGGACAGCATGAGGGCCTTCCACTCTGTGAGGCCCAGAGTAAGTGCCAAGGATAATCATGGAATGTAAGGTTTGTCTAACACCACTAAGGGATTTGTTTGGGGTCACTTCTGAACCCAACCTAGAACCAGTTCATGCTCATTTAGTTACTACTTGGAGAACAACATTGTAGGATACAGGAAGGCTCCTCTACACAGGTGTATACAGTGAACAACTGTAAAATGTAAGATGTAAAATATTCAACATTCCCTTTTATTTATCTTGTATTTTCCTTCACATTACCCTCATTTTTAATCAATAAAGAACAAATTGGAAAAAACGGGGGGTGGGGGGGGGCAGCTAGGTGGTGTAGTGGATAGACCAACAGTCTTGAAGTCAGAGGACCTGAGTTCAAATGTGACCTCAAACACTTACTAGCTGTGTGATCCCTGGGCAAGTCACTTAACCCCCATTGCCTCCAAATTAAAATCTTAAAGGGGGGGGGGGGGCGCAGCTAGGTGGTGCAGTGAATACAGCACCAACCCTGGAGTCAGGAGGATCTGAGTTCAAATGTGACCTTGACACTAGCTGTATGACCTTGGGCAAGTCACTTAACCCCAACTGCCTTGTCTTCACACCTCCAAAAAAAAACCAACAACAACAAAAAACCCTTAAATGCCAACAGGAGCCAGGTGAGATTCTTAGTGAATCTTCACCTGGATGGAGATGAGATATTTATATTAAAAAAAGGACACAGAAGATTTGGATGGGATTCAGGAGAGATAAACAGCAGGGGTAGTCCCGGTGTAACCTTGAAAGGATCTTGATGACATTAAGGAGTGTTAAATAGCCTGAGGTGGGCCAAAAGGGAAAATGAAAGCATTATCAAGTAAATTTATTAAGTGATCTAGGTGGGCTGGGGTGGCTCAGATTGGGGAGTGGGGGGGGGGTGCTTGTGATTTGGGCCACTGAAATGTACGAGTTGCTTTCAAAGACATGGTCTTTTTCTTTTAGGTGGCCAGGTCCCATCACCCCATTTCTTCCATGTGCCAAGTACTATATTAATCACTGGGAATAAAAGACCAAAAAAAAAAAGTAATTCCTGCGCAAAATACCTAACATTCTAACAGGATATATACACACATATGTGTGATCATAGACACATATACTACATACATGTATGCATATATATATATAGAATAAATACACATAGCACAAATACAAGGAAGTTGAGGGGAGGACACTACAAGTTGGACACTACAGTGTAGAAGGTAGCCCTTGAGTTGTATCTTGAAGGAAATGAGGGATTTGATGAGGCTGAAGTAAATACATGCATTTGGAACAACCAGGGAAAAGGCACAGACATGTGAAATGCAGTACTGTAAAGAGAGGCCGGTTTGGCTAGACCATAAGATTCAGGAAAGGGGGGTAGCAATGGACAATGAGACTAAAAAGATAGATTGGCACCAGATTATAAATGACTTTTTAAAAAGTTTATACTAGCAGTAATAGGATTTATTGAATAGAGGAGGGGCATGATTAGATCACGTGAGGAAAATCACTTTGGCAATTGGACAGTGGATTGGAGTTGAGGGACTTGAGTCAAGGATACTAATTAGAAGGCTTTTGTAATAGTCCACATGATAGCATAGGAGCAATGAAGGGATAGGGCCAACATAAATGTCTATGAGAGAACAGGTGGTCAGAGAAGGGGGCTAATCACCTAGTTTTCATATAATTCCACAGGAGCCATGGGAGTAGTAGACTGTCATGCCCTTTATAATAGCCAATGTTTATTTGATTATAAATCAGTGAGAAAGAGATTAAAAGCGGGGTGGGTTATGCTGCCTGCAACCAGTGCCAGCATCGGAAAGACAAGGGTGGGTGGAGTACTGGGGCAGAGTCGTTTAAAAGAAGAAAGGCTGAGTTACTCATCCTAGGTAGACGTAGTTCTTTAAGAAGATGGTCTCCATGAATTCGTGAGTGGGTGTGAGCTTTGCTGGAAGGTCAGGGTGAATCAGTTGGGTCTTGGTTCAGAGACTGGTGGCCTTGTGAGAGTAGAGAGTTGGCAGAGCAGAAGTCAAATTCCTGATCCCCTGACAGTTACACAGGGGTCAGGGCGGCCCTGGCATCAAGCTGAAGAGGTTCTCTATTTCTTCTCAGTCTTTAGAAAAACAAAATAAAACAAAACCCCTTGTTCTTTCTTTTCTCCTTCCTTTTTTCTTAAAACAAAACAAAACACCACCTGAATCCTCTCAGTAGCAGTTTTTAGACTTAGATTGAGGATGGCAGGGTCTTATCTTAGTTTATACTTTCTTACACACCTAGGTAAGAGTTTGGGCTCAGAGGATTTTTTTTTTTTTAATAAGAGCTTTTGTTTACTGACATTATGAGTAACAGCTGACATCACTTGATGGTTTGAAAACTGTTTTATCTGTACTATCCCATTAAAGATTTAAACCAAGTAAGTGGAGGACTTAAGAGTTAGACCTTACCTTAAAAGACTTATACTTCAACCCCTCCATTTTATATAAAAGAAAATGGAAAGTCAGCAAGATTAAGCAACTTCCCCAAGGGATACATAATACCTAGCAAGTGTTCCTGAAGGAGATGGCATTTGAAATGGACTTTGAAGAATGAGGAGGAATTAAGGAGGTCAATCAATCAATAAACACTTCTTCATCGACTACTATGTGGCAGGACACAAGGTTCAAGGTCTCCCCCATCTGGGGCTGTCTCCAGTCATCCTATTCCGTATCTGGGCATTGGACCCAGATGGCTCCGGAGGAGACAGTGAAGCCGGTGACGCTGCACAGCCTCCCTCGCTTCAATCCAATTCACAGGCAGTCATGGCATCACCTCCCTGATGCCACCCTCCTCTTCCACAACACAGGACAAACCCCTGTGCCAGGCACCGTGCTGCGGGCTGCGCTATAGAGAGTCCAAAGAAGGCTGGGGAACTGGAAGGGCTTACAAGACAATGGGTGACTGGCGCTGATAGAGCTCCGCGCCCGGAGCCAGAAGTACTGGGTACGAATCGGACCTCAGACACCTCCCGTGTGACCTTGGACAAGTCACTCCACCTCTTCCTGCCTCAGTTTCCTCATCTGTCAAATGGATAGATTAACAGCACCTAACTCCCTGGGTTCTTGAGAAGACAAAATATATATACTTTTAAAAACAACAGTTTTTGCAAAATGCTCTGCAAACCTTCAAGTGCTGTTTTATTCAAAGGTGACCGTGAATTTAGTGATGACCGTGGTAATTTAATGTCCAAGGGGAAGGCTCGGAGGGGTAGAGTTTAGGCTTCTAGGAAACCAAGCGGTCTGGTTCCAAGTCTGCAGAAATGGGGAATTTGGGGGGAGATTTTGGTCAAGCAGCCACAGTCCCCACTTTCAGTAGGGCAGCAGCCGCCGAGGAGAATCCCTCGAGAGGACTGCGCGTGCGCAAAGCTTCTCCCCAGCTACCCTGGCGACGGGACGAGCGCCGCGTCTCGGTGTCAGCGCGCATGCGCAAGGTCGGGCGGGCGTTGCAGGGGTGGGGTTTCCTCTCGTTTCCTTCCTTCCTTCCTTTAAGCCGGGCGCCGCGGCCCCTCTCCGCTAATTTGTGTCACCCCACCCCGGGCGAGGGAAGCGGAGCGATGTTGTCACTTCCGTCGAGGCCCCCATCTACATCCAGGTCAGCGCTCTTGCCGCTGCCGCTGCGGCTGGGGGACCTGGCTGGGGTCTCCGCCGCCGACCTAGGGGCTCTGGGGGAGCCCCGCGCAGGGCCCAGCTCCAGGCCGGTCCGCCCGGCTTCGCCGGCCTGGAGGGGCGAAGGGGACGAGGAACCGGAACCGGAGCCGGAGCCGGAGCCGGAGGCTGCCTCCCGGGTAGGTGCGGGATCTCGGCGGGGCCGGGGCGGGGAGGAGCTGCCCACCCCGGCGACTCCGGACGGGGTCGGGCCGGGCCTGGAGAGTGCGGCGGGCGGGGCCGGTCCGCCGACGCTCGGCGGCCGGATCATTGCTGCCCGGGCTCTCTTAGGGTGTTACCTGTCCCTTCCGTTGGCCCTGGGGCTGGGGGCAGCGGCGGAAGAGCAGCGCGTCGGGGCTGCGCAGCCCGGGTCCTTCCTGCCGTGGCCGGGCTGTGGCTTCCCAGGGCCATTTCCCGAGTTTCCTAGGCGCCTTGTGCCCTTAGGGAGTAGCTTCGGAAGAGGCGTTTGTAATAAGTGTGAGAAGCAGGGGATAATGAACGAGGGCCTTTTCTGGGAGCTCACCTGGCTGCCCCCTTTGTGGCCTCCTTAACCTTACGGAAAACACGTTCCCGAGAGGAGCCGCGGGGCTCCTGGAGAAAGTGCTTTGGGGATAGAGCTTTTCAACAGTTAAATTGACTCAAGTAGAGACCCACCTGGGCCGGAAGGCTCAGACGCTGAATCACCTCTTCTGTCCTTTTTGTGTCAGAACCTTCCTAGTCTGTAAGAGTCAGTTTCAAGCTGTTAGTACAGAGTTACAACCTAAGCTACTATGTAGCCCTTTATGTCGATTACAAGTCTCTTCCTCCTGTCCTTTGCGGCAGCTGGTGGGCTTACAGCTAGTTAGAAAGACGACTTCAAATGCAGATTCAGACATTTAATAGCTGCGTGTGACCCTAAGGAAGTAAACGTTTGCTTGCCTCAGTTTCCTCAACTGTAAAATAAGGATAACATAAACACCTACAGCCAAGGGTTGTTGGGGGTCTCTAAGGAGATATTTGTAAAAAGTGCTTATTGGTTCAGTGCCTGGCATGTAGTAGGTGCTGTGTAAAGTTTTATTCTTTCTCTCCTTAATTTAATAAATTGAAACCCCCAGAGAAGCCTGGTAATTCCGTTTTACAGAGGCAAAACTTAATGCTAGATTCTTTACTTCTACCTATTCTTAGTGATTAATCATTACTTGGCCTACAATGAACCTAAGCCTACAATTTTATTACTGCTGGTATTTCTTTTAAAATTGCCAATATACAAAATTAGCGTTTTATTTTACAGCCAAAATGTTTACATTTACTATTATACAACTAGATGTTAGAAAAGTAGTTGCTAAAAGTTATTACCCATTTTTTTCATGTATACCAGCAGTAGGGCTTTTAAGTCCTGCTGTTTCTTAGGTATTATACATTTTTTTCTTTTAATTGTACTATAATTAGTATATTTAGATTTCCAACAATTAAGCAACATCTTTGACTTTAAAGTTTTTGATTAGAGACTCCTTAATTTACTTTTCAACAACTGGAATTTTTTTTGCTATTTTTCCCTTGCCATGTAAGTGGGCATCATGTCAGGAAAGCATTTAAGATTTATCTTGGTGATTATGTGGTAATGTCCTATAATGTTACCAAAATTGTTGACTTTAAGGTGGGGAAATCTGAAAACATTTAAAAGGAGATAATGACACTCTTGTCTGAACATATCCTGTCTACCCACCATGTAATTTATTTAAACATACAGTACTATTATCAAAGTCTATTCTAGCAGTTATGACTAGACCTTGGTAAGAATGGATTTCAGTTTGAGCAATCCTGAATATACAAACTTACACTTTTGTCAGTTTTATTAATGGGGCTAACCTGTAGCAATTGCAGTATAGTTCAGAACTAAAATGAAATTGTAGGCATTATCCCACCTTCCCTCTCCCTTACCCCACATATCCAAATTATTTGAAAAGTCTTGATTCTGCCTCCTAGTCAGCTGGCACTTATTAGCACTTAGTGTGTGCTGAGCACTATGTGAAGTTCTAGGAAGTGCTAGGAATACAAAGGAAGGAAAAAACAACTCCTACCCTTGAGGAGCATTCGTTCTAATAGGGGGTATTACATGCAAACAATTATGTAAGTACAAGGTATGTACACAGTGATTGGAGGTAATCTCTGAGGAAAACACATCAGTATTGAGAGGTACTAGGAAAGGCCTCTGTTGGGAGGTGGGATTTGACCTGACACCTGAGGGAAGCCAGGAAGTAAAAGTATTCTAAGTAGGGGAGACATTAAATGAAAAGGCATTAATAGATTGTCCAGTACCTTGAGGGGTACAAATTATAAGAGTGGATAAGTAGGAAGGGGCCAGGTTGTAAAAGACTTTAAAAGTCAAATAGGATTTTATATTTGATCATGAAAGTAACAAGGAGCCAGTGGAGTTTACTGAGTAGGATGGTGACATAATTAGACTTGCGTTTAGGAAGATAACTTTGGCAACTGAATATAGGATGGACTGAAGTGGTGAGAGACTTAAAGCAGGGAGACCAACCAGAGCACTTTTGAAGTAGCCCAGGAGTGAAGTAATAAGAGACTAATCCAAGCTGTTTCCAAGGAGGAGAAGGGAGTATAGCCAAGAGGTTTTGTGAAGGTAGAATCAACAGGACTTTGCTATAGGGGTTCTGGTTGTTCAGCCATGTCCTGCCTCTTAGTGACGCCATGGAACATAGCATGCCAGGCCCTTCTATCTTCCACTGTCTCTGCAAAATCTGTCCAAGTTCATGTTCTTTGTTTCCATAATATTTTCTGTGTATCTCATCCTCTGTCCTTCCCTTTTCCTTTTGTCTTCAGTCTTTCTCAACATCAGGGTTTTTTTCCAAGGAGTCCTAGCTTCTTATCTGACCAAAGTATTTTAAGCTTCAGCTTCAATATTTGACCTTCCAGCAAATAGCCTGAAGTAATTTAAGTATTACTGACTTGATCTCCTTGTGGTCCAGAGGATTCTCAAAAGTCTTCTTGAGCACCAAAATTTGAAAATATCTATTCTACTGTGTTCATCTCAGCTCTCAGTCATGTATTGCTACTGGAAAAATCATAGCCAGCTATACAGATATTTGTCAGCAAGGTGATGTCTCTGCTTTTTAGTATGCTGTCCAGATTTGTCATAGCTTTCCTTCCAACATGCAAACTTTTTCATTTCATGGTTGCAGTTGCTGTCTGCAATGATCTTCGAGCCCAAGAATATAAAATCTGCTACCATTTCTTCTCCTTCTATTTGCCAGGAAGTGATGGCACCAGTTGCCAAGATCTTAGTTTGATATAAAGCTTCAAACTACCTTTTACCACTCTCCTCTTTGATCCCCATCAAGAGGCTTCTTAATTTCTCTTCATTTTCTTCCATCAGAATGATATTAATCGGTATCAGCCCTCCCTTACTCAAAATCAAGTGCAAGTCATGTCATTATTTCTCTGATGGCATGGTCTTCAGCAACGAAGGACGAACATATTAATCTGTATAGCTATTTCTCCTAGCAGTCTTAATTCTGGCTTTTGATTCATCCATTTTGGCATTTTCCATGATGTTCTCTACATATAAGTTAAATAAAGTGATAATATACAACTTTGTTTTACTTTTGTAGACTTAAGCCAGTTAGTTGTTCCATGTTCAGTTCTAACTGTTGCTTCTTGGCCAGAATACAGGTTCCTCAGGAAACAATGAAGGTAATCTGGTACTCCCATCTCTGAGGACTTGCCACATTTGGTTGTAATCCACACAGTCAAAGGCTTTACTGTAGTCAATGAAGCAGAAGTAGATGTTTTTCTGGAACTCCTTTGCCTTCTCCATAATCCAGTGAATGTTGGCAATTTGATCTTTAGTTCCTCTTTGAAAACTAGTCAGCTGATAATTCTTGGTTCACATTGCTGAAGCCTAACTTGCAGAATCTTAAGCACAACCTTGCTGGTGTGTAAAATAAGTGAAGTTGTTCAGTAATTTGAACATACCTTTTTTTAGGATTGGGACATAAACTGATCTTTTCCAATCCAGTAGTTGCTATTGTGTTTTACAAATTTGCTGGTATATTGAGTGCAGCACTTTAACAGAATCAGGGTTTTAAATAACTCATCTGGAATCCCATCACCTCCATAAACTTTATTGTTAGCTATGTTTCCTAAAACTCACTTGACTTTATTCTCCAGGATATCTGACTCTGGATCAGTAGCCACATCATTGTGGTTATATAATTCTTTTTGTGTATTCTTGCCATGTCTTAATCTCTTCTGCTTGTAGTATATCCCTACCATTTTTTTTCTTTTATCATGTCCATTTTTGCATGAAACTTTACCTTTATGTTCCTGTGGAGGGTGGGGGAGGTGATGTATTTGAATGATGACTGAAGGATAAACCTAAATTGAAGTGTGACTAAGAAGGGAAGGTTTGAACTGAAAGATGTTAGTTCACTTTTGGACATAATGAGTTTAATCTACAGCAGTAATGTCAAACTCAGGTAAGATAGGAACTACATTTTAATCTGATTCAGGCTGTACTTGGAGTGTTGTGAGCCATGTTTGACATGTCTGGTCTACAGGACATCCATTTCAAGATGTCCAAAGCCTTTGTTGATGCAGGACTAGAAACAGAAATAGGAAATAAGTTAGGGCTAGATAAAGAAATCTGAAGATCATCTGCCTAGAGATGATAATCCTTGGAGGCTGATGAGATTACCAAGTGAAAGAGTAAAAAAGGCAAAGGGGGCCCAGGTCAGAGCCTTGAGGGACAGGACACCTGTGATCTAAATAAAATATCCAACATAGACTGAGAAGGAGCAATCAGATAGGTAGGAGGAAAACTAGAAGAAGCAGTGTCACAATAATACAGAGAAAAGAGAATCAAGAAGAGGATGAAAGGAGAAGCTGGTGTCCAGAGACAGCCATTAGAGTTGGCAATTAAGGGATTGTTGGTAACTTCTCTCATTGGAAAGAAATTTCCATTGAATGATGAGATTAGAACACAGACTACAGAGTTGAGAATAAGAGCTTAGTTTAATAGGGGAAATCACATGAAAACTGTGTACAAACAAGATAAATTGGAGAGAGGTGATAGAGAGGGGAAGTCACTAGCATGGGAGGAGGGGTGTTGCAAGAAAGATTTGTCACAGAAAATGAGATTTTAGCTTTGACAAGAGAGGAGGAGAGAAAGTATTCCAGGCATGAGGGATAGCCAATGAAAATGCCTAAGTTGGTGAATGGGGGGAGTGTCTTCTGTGAAAAACTCTGGGGCCAGAAAGTATAAGGAGTGGGGAGTAAGGCATTTGAAAACTAGAAAGGTACAGGGATTCAGATTTTAAAGGAATTTGAATGCCAAGTGGGATTTTATATTTGATCTTGGAGGTGATAGCCAATGGAATTTTTAAATGATGTGGGGAACAATTGTTGACATGATCACATGTATTTTAGAAAGACGTTTTTGACCGCTGAATAGAGGGTGGACTGGAGTGGGGAAAGACTTGAGATGGGGAGATTAACCAGAAAACTATAGCAATATTCCAGGTGACAGGTGTTAGGACCAGATTAGTAGTGGTCGTGTCAGAGGATAAAAGGGGTGCATATACTAACAGGCTTTTATAATAATTTAGGCATGTTAGGAAGGGAGGGGTAACAGAGTGAGGAGCTGAGAATAACACCTGGGTTTTCAACCTAGATGACTGGGAGGATGGTGGTATCCTTAATAAGAGGGAAGTTTAGAAGGGGGGAGGGTTTGAGGGTGAAGATAATGAATTCAGTTTTGGATATATTGAATTAAAGATGTCTATGGGACATCCTCTTTGAGAGATATAATAGGTAGTTGGAGAGTTGAGACTTTGGGAGGTTTGTAGATAGATTAGGGTTGGCTAAGTAGATCTAAGAATCATCAGCATGTAGATTATAATTGAAACCATGGGAAGCTGATGAGATCTCCAAGTGTAATATAAATGGAGAAGAGGACCTAAGACAGACCTCTGAGGAACGCCTGGTGGTTAGTGGGTGTTACCTACAAAGATTCAACTAATAGAGACCCAGAAGGAGCAGTCAGACAAGTAGGAAGAGAGGATAGAGTAATGTCATGAAAATGTAGAGAGAAGAGGGTGATTGACAGTGTTGCCAGCTGCACAGAGATCAAAAAGGATGAAAATGAGGGGAGGACACTATTAGATTTGGCACTTATGAGAAAGATATGGGAAGAGAACTTGTAAATTTTATCCAGTGGGTTTTTTTTTTTTTAAAGGGGCAGATATGGTTAATGTTTTTTATGCAGCAGGAAAGCAGGCAGTAAAAGGGAGAGATTAGGATTAGTTAGTGGGATGATAATAGAGTCAGTCTGATGGAGAGTATGGACTGAGATCATGGGTGCTTGTAAAAGGGGTAGATTTGGCAAATCAAAGGATCAACTCTTCATTTGAGACAGTAGTGAAGAAGATAGTAGGGGGAAGGCATTTTTGAGTGATTTGAATTGAGGAGGGGAGAAAAGGGAGCTCTTGAGAATTGTCATATTTTCACAGTATCTTTCATCTATCACCTTCACTGCTTCTACTTCCCTAGTTCAGGTATTTATCACTTCCTTCTTTGACTTTCGGTAGCCTCCTAAATGGTCTTGTTTCAAGTCTCTTCTCCACTGCAGTCCATCCTCCACACAGTTGCCAAAATGATATTCCTAAAGCATTGGTCTAGCTAAGTTACTCTTCTACTTAATAAACTCCATTACCCCTAGAGTTAAAGTAAAAATCTTCTGTCATTTTGAGCCTGTCATAACCTTTCTCTATGCTATCTTTCCTGGCTTTATTATGCAGGACACTGTGGTCATACTGACTTACATAGCTGTTCCTGAATGTACTTCCTCTTGACCTTTGTCTCCTAGAATTTCTAGTTTCCTTCAGTGCTTCCCTCATATTCTACTTCTTACATGAAGCTTTTCCTGATCATCCCAGCTATTATCTTGTATATGTTTACATAGGTCGGTTTTGTTCCCTACACTAGAATGTAAGCTTGAGAGCAGTTTCATTTGTCTTTGTATGCCCGGCATGGTGTAAGAATACAAACTTCAAAAGCACTTGTTGGTAGAGGAATAATTTGTAAATATGTTAAGGTCTTACTGTGTGACCCTGGTCAATCACGTAACCTGTCAGCCTCAGCTTCTTAATTTGTAAAATAAGGATAATAATGGCATCTACCTTTCAGGGTTGTCAGGATTAAAATGAGATATTTATAAAGCACTTTGCAAACCTTACAATACCATATAAATGCTGGATATTATTACTGTAGTCTGACTTGGTCAGACCTTATCAGTGATATTAGATTTAGTTTAGTGTTACCCTTTGTGTAGATTATGGTCCATCTGGACTGGTTTTTTTGCCTCTCACACCTTTGCTCAGGCTATTCTTGTCCTTGTCCTTGAAATGTCCTCTTGGGCATTTGAATTCCTATATATTCTTGAAAACCCATTTCAAACAATGTCTCTTTCAGAAAGCCTTTCTTGATTCCCCTGGTCAGTAATGACTTCCAGTCCCATATTACCTAATGCCGTGAGTACAGTATGTACTCTGGCTATTTTTAAAGTGATGCCTTTTTTGTTTTAAAATCATGCTCATTTCCAAATATATCCCTTCCTTGCCTACTAAGTTTTCCCACGGAATAGATTTTAAAACACAAGTTCCACAAATGGATTGTGATAGTTTATTCTATATATGTAGTCCCTCACTTCTGCATAAAGGGAAGAACATTTTCTTATTTCTCTCTGAGGCCAAGCTTCATCAATTTTCCTGTTTCTTTGAATTTTTCATGTCTGTAATTTCTTAGGGCATAGTAATTTTAGTTTATATTATATACCACAATTTGTTTATCCGTTATCCATTCACTGGTACTCATCATCCTTTACAATCACAAAAAAGACTACTATGACCATTTTGGTATGTTTGAGACCTTTCTATATTTGACCTCCTTGGAGATACATGGTAAGAAGAGGGAGAAAATTGGAACACTAATGCATTGTTGGTAGAGTTGTGAATTGATCCAACCATTCTGGAGAGCATTAAGGGCTATACAAATGTTCAGACCCTTTGATCCATCAATACCACTGCTAGACCTATATCCCAAAGAGATCATTAAACAGGGGAAAGGACCCACACATACAAAAATATGGCAGCTCTTTTTGTGGTGGCAAAGAACTAGAAATTGAGAGGCTGCCCATCAATTGGGGAATGGCTGAACAAGTTGTAGTATATGAATGTTATAATACTATTGTGCTATAAGAAACAATGAGCAGATGGATTTCAGAAAAAAGATTTAATATGACCTGATGCTAAGTGAAGTGAGCAGAACCAGGAGAACATTGTACACAATAACTGCAACATTGTGTGATAATCAGCTTTGATAGACTTGGCTCCTCTCAATAATACAGTGATCTAAGACATTTCCAAAAGACTCAATGGAAAATGCTATCCACACCCAGAGAAAGAGCTATGCAGTCTGAATACAAATCAAAGCATAATATTTTCACTTTTTTTCTTTCTCATGATTTTTCCCTTTTGTTCTGACTAATGTGGAAATATTTCCACATGATTGTACATGTATAACCTACGTCAGATTGCTTGGCATCTTGGGGAGGGCGGAAGGGAAAAAAATTTAGAACTCAAAATCTTATAAAAATGAAAGTTGAAAACTTAGGATCTTTATATAGCCATTCTAAGAGTGACAGTTTCCACTCTTATCCATCTTCCCCAGTTTGCTATAGAAAGCAAAACCTCACAGTTGTGTTGGTTGCATTTCTCTTACCCATTTGGAGTCTTTCTTTTGATTACAACTTAATGTGTTTTGACCACTTAGCCATTTAAGAATGATACTTGGTCCCCTGAGCTTCCTCTTCTCCTCTTTTCCTCATCTCCTGTTACTCAGGTGCCGCCTGCCACTATCTGCTCCTTCACCTCACATAATGAAGTGGCCTTACTCCTTACCAAGGCTAACCCCTCTACCTGGTCAAACAATCCCATTCTGTCCTATCCTGTCTCCTCCAGCATGTTGCCCCCATAGTCATCTCCACTTTTTCATGTATTTTCAGTTTTTCACCATTTACTGGCCCATCCTTTGCTGCCTACAAACATTCTCATATCTCTGTTCTCCTGAAAACTCTCATTTTGATCCTTCTACCACACTAACCGGCATCCTGTATTTTTTCTGCCCCTTGTAGCTAGACTCCTTGAAAAGGCCTGCAGTAAGGGCCTCCATTTGCTCTCTTCCCACTCTTTTCTTAATCCCTTATAGTCTTGCTTCTAACCTTATCATTCCACAGTAAGTTCCCTCCCCAAAGTTGCCAGTGATATCTTAGTTGCCAGCCTCACTGTCTTCTTCTCATTCGTCATTCTTCTTAACCTCTGCAGCCTTTGACAGTGTTGTTCACCTTCTCTTACGTGACTCTTCTCTCTTGGTTTTTGGGGCAACACAATGCATTCCCCTCAGCCTCATAACCTAGGAGACATCCTCTACTCCTCACCATCTCTTATTCCCTCCTCCCATATCTAATCTGTTGCCAAGGCCTGTTGATTTCACCTTTGCAGCATCTCTTGGATGAAACCATCTCTTGGTGAAACCTTTCTCTCCCCTGACCCTGCCACCACAATAGTGTACAGGCCCTTATTACTTCATACCTGGACTGTTGCAATAGCCTACTGGTAGGTCTGCCTGCTTCAAATCTCTCCATACTTCAAAGCTGTCCTCCATTCAGCTACCAAAGTGATTTTCCCAAAGCCCAGGTCTAACCATGTTACCTTTGCTTAAAAAAAAAAGTACCAAGCAAACCAAAAAACTCCAGTGGTTCCTTGTCACCTCCAGAATCAAATATAAAATCCTCTAGAGCTCAAAACCCTTCATAACTTAGTTCCCGTTTTCCTTTTCCAGTCTTCTTACACTGTTGTCCCTGCTATATAGTCTTCTATACAGTGACACTGGCCTTCTTGCTGTTCCATGAACAAGAGATAGACATTCCATCTCAGCATGGGACATTTTCTCTGGCTGTTGTTTCAAATGTGATCCTCCTTTCTGTCTACTAACTTCCTTCACTTCCTTTAAGTCACATCAAAAATTCCATCCTTTACAGGAAGCCTTTTCCAACCTTTCCTAATTCCATTACCTTCACTTTGTTAATATTTCCTATTTATCCCATATATAGATTTCTTCAGTATGTTTATTTTCATTGTTTTCTCCCCATTTTTGCCTTTGTGACCCTAGCACCTAGTGCAATGCCTGGCACATAGTAAGCATTTAATTAATGTTGACTGTTTTTGTCCTACATATTTGTGGTAGTTTCCAAATATCTTGAACATTAGACAAAGGATTTTTAAAAAATATTATTGTTATCTTTAATTTTTATACCAGCTAAATTTCCCTTTATTTTACAGTGCCTAAATTTCCCTATTTTATATTACTTCCCTTTTGCCCTCCCAGAAAGCCATCTCATAGAACAAATAATTTTTTCAAAGATAACTGATGTAAAAATTTTATCACAGCTATTTTGTACAGTTTTATCCTCTTGCCAGACTGTAGACCACGAGAGGGGAAGGACCAGGTCTTCTCTCAGTGTTTTATTTTTAGTAAAGCACCATGCTTTACACACGAGAGGCTTAAATATTCTGCTTTGTCTAACCCATCATGTGCTGTCCGACAGAATCCATCATCTCCTTTCCCATTGCAGTCATCAGTCTGTTGTTTGTCTCCCTTTCAGTCTAGAACAAAGCTGTATTTTTTGACTCTACTTTTCTCTTTTCCCACATATTAAACCTTCTGTAGTCTAGCCTTTGACTACTACTTTGACTTCTAACCACTCTAGTAAAATTTTTCCCTTCCAGAGAATTATCTCTTGATAATTAAACAGTTTTTCTCTTGACTGCTGAATCTTGCATTTTATCTCAGTCTTCATTCTCCTTCACCTCTGCATTCTTTGACACTTGACTATACTCTTAAAGCTTATTCTCTGCTCCTGTCTTGAGACTTCTCGGTCCTTTTTGCTGGATCCTCATCCTTTTCTTATTTTTGCCCCGGAACACTGTTCTGTGCCTTCCTTTTCAATACCCACAGGCTTTAGAGAATGTAGTTAGAACCTTTTGGTGAGAGGCAGATTTTGACCTAGCATGAAGAACTTTTTAGTTAATGGTGTCCAAAAAATAGAAAGGGCTTCCTAAATACCTACTGTGTGCAATCATTGGAGATAGACAAAATAAAAACCTGTTCTTTTCTTCAAGGAATGTGCATTCTACTCAGGTGATAATATAAAACACAAATAAGTAGGGAATGATAAGTAATAACATTTATATTAAGTACTTTATAAATATTACCCTGTAAGGTAGGTGCTATCATTATCCTGATTTTTTTTTTACAGATGAGGAACTGGGCCTGGAGGAGGGAAGACCTCAAGTGAGTTGGAATGTGGCCTCAGACACTTAGTAGCTATGTGTCCCTGGGCAAGTCACTTTAACCGTTTGCCTCAGTTTTTCATCTGTCAAATAGTCTAGAGAAGAAAATAGCAAACCATTCCAATATCTTTGCCAAGAAGACTCCTAATGGAGTCATGAAGAGTCAGGAAAGACTGAAACAACTTAGTACTGCTAGCACCAGCACCACAGAAGAGGAAATAGGTTGAGAAGGTTATGTTTAGAGGTAAGAGAAAACATGGAGGTAGGAAGAATGGGGAAAAGGTTTTGCAAAGTGACCCTGGAGCAGACCCTTGCAAGAAGATAATTATATTATAAGAGACAGTGGAGGGAAGAAGTACATTTGAGGAGAGTGTCTGTGTGTCTGTGTGTGTGTAACCTTAGTGGGCTGCTGCTCCTCGCTCTGGTTTCTTCATCTCCACTGGATTCATCAAGTTATCCTCTACAGAAGCAGTATCTGGGAGGAAATCCTTAATTTATTGGATTATAAACTTAAGACATTTCTACTCTTATTCCTGTAGTGCTTTATTTATTTCTAGGCATCTCGTTTGCCTGAGCAGAGGGAGTCAAATTTTTCTCAACTACTCCCTTAATATAAATCTTCAGTGTTTACCTAAGTGAGTCATATGAACACCAGCGACCAATATGTAGTTTAACAAATCAAGTTAATCATGTTAATTTTCTTGATTGTTGCTGTCAGCATTTTCTTCTAATTTGTAATTATTTTTGAAGAAAAAAGTAGCTAGTCACAGGAGTTAAATTTATGAGTCAGTAGTACTTTGATTTCCATCAAAGCGGCTGTGTTTATACTAGCCTTCCTCCTTAGCTTCCTGTTCTTAAATCTTTTAGATGCTAATATTTCCAAGTACAGAACTCTGACTAAATTGGCCCATCTTGACTGACTAGTCTACTTCCTTATCTGAAAATTTGCTGTGAAATAGCAAAAATGTTAAATTTTGTTTTTGTCCCCTTGGGTTTTTACCAACCACAAAATAAACAAAACCCCCACCACATTAAGAAATATACTGTGGGTGTAGAACTTAAAGAAAAATCCTTTAGGTGCCTAATCCTGACACAAAGTTATAATTATGAATATTGTTTTTTGTGCTGTATAAAAATTCTAAAGAAGCCTATTTGTCCGTGTTCAGTTCAGCAAAGTTATCAAGTGCTTTCTGTGAGTGGGGCTCTCTACTTGGGTGTGAGAATACAAAAATGAATTGACAGACTTTGCCTTGAATTTTATCATAAAGTGGGAAATAGATTGGAAACAGATAAAGGTAACTGCAACCAAGGAGATGTAGTGATTAGGTGATTGTGCTCCAGAGGCCTTAATAGAGAGGACTGATAAAAGGTTTTAGAAAAAGAAAGTATAGGACTTGGAAACTGGACTTCAGAGGTTGAAGTAGAAAAGTCAGTTTTGAGTTGCTGAAGTAGGGACATCAAGAGGGTGTAGGTTTTTGAGAGAAGATGTAAGTTCTGTTGTAGACATCAGCAGGATATCCAGATGGAGAGGTTCTGGGGGTAGGCATGTTGAAATTGGAGGAATCATCTACATAAAGATGGTGATTGACACTTGATACTTTAGGGGAGGGATAAGGTCTAAAGAGAATAGAATAAACAGGGGGCAGGATAGGATGGAAGGAAATATAATTAATCTGTTATGGAAATCTTTAGCAAAACTACACATCTATAGCCTATGTTGAATTACTTGCCTTCTTGGTGGGGATGGGTGGGGAGGGAGGAAGGGAGAGAAGTTGGAACTCAAGGTTTAAGGAATGAATGTTGAGAATTGTTTTTGAATGCAACTGGGAAATAAGAAATATAGGCAATGGGATATAGAAATCTATCTTGCCCTACAAGAAAAGAGAGAAGATAAGGATTAGGGAAGGGGGGAGAGGTGTGATGGAAAGGAGAGCAGTTGGGGGAAGGGGCACGGTGTTTTGGAAGGGGAAAGATAGGGAGAAAATTTGGAACTCAGACTTGTGGAAATGAATGTTGAAAGCTAAAAATAAATAAAGGACAAAAGATGGTGATTGAAATCAGTAAAAAAGAAGTTCCTTGAGGTACAGTCACGTTTTTGTTGTATTCTCAATGCATTTAATATTCAGTTAGTCATATGAGGTGATGAGATGTCCTAAGGACAGAAAGAACCTTGGGAGTTGTCTACATTTATGGGGTGCAAAGACAAAGAGAAACCAGTGAAGGGCATTGGAATACTAAGAAAACCAACAAAAAACATCATGGAACCCCAAATAGAAGAAAACTTCCAAATGATTGATATT
Source organism: Notamacropus eugenii (assembly GCF_028372415.1). NCBI lineage: Eukaryota > Metazoa > Chordata > Mammalia > Diprotodontia > Macropodidae > Notamacropus > Notamacropus eugenii. Next base: position 149,431,477 of record NC_092872.1, read on the forward strand.
ACTTTTGTAGGTTGGAGTTGGTAAATATGAATCTTTTCTCCTGAATAACTTGCTGTGATGGTCATATCTTGACACATTAGAGATAACCTATTTTTAAGAATTCATTTTTAAGTAGGTGAAAACATTTTAACAGACAGAAGGGGAGAATAGAGAAGAAATGAACTGATTATCCTAACAATAAAATCTTTGTCTTGCTCTATCGTAGGTCAGTGGTTCTCTGGATTACCAGGAATTTGTGGTTGATATTGAAGCCAGGCTAAGGATGGAAGGTGTGGAACTTAAGGAAGAATGGCAAGATGAAGACTTCCCAATGTAAGCAGTGCTTCACGATAAAAAGGAAATTTTTAAACCATTGTTAAAGCATGACCTCTGGCTTAAAAATTAACTTGATAATAGATGTTGAATTCTTTAAAATATAACTTATTTTTAGTTTTCAACATTTCCACAAGGTTTTGAATTCCAAATTTTCTCCGTATCTCTCACCCTCCCCCAGGACAATGTGCACCCCAACCATTCCTTTCCCCAAACTGTCCTCCCTTCTATCACCACCCCCTTCTCCCCTCCCACTCTCTTCTATTTTTCTGTATTTTCCTATAGGGCAAGATAGATTTACATATCCATTGCCTATACATTGGATAGCAAGTTGGATGCAAAAACAGTTTAACATTCATCTTTAAAGCATTGAGTTCCACATTCCCTCCCTCCCTTCACCCCCTCATTGAGAGAGCAAGCAAGTTGATATAGGTCATACATGTGTAGCCATTCACAACACTTCCATAATAGTCATGTTGTGAAAGACTAACCATATTTCTCTCAATCCTAGCCTGCATTTATTCTGTTCTCTTCCTTGACCTGTCCCACCACAATAGTGTTTCTTCTGATTATCCCTTCCCTTAGTTTGCCATGTTTCTATTATTCTCCCTCTCCTTTCCCTTTCTCTATTGCCTTCCTGCAGGGTAAGAGAAATTTCCATACCTAACTGATGTGTGTTATTCCCTCCTTAAGCCAAATCTGATGATTGTAAGGCTCACTTATTCCCTCTCACCACCCCCCTCCATTGTAAAAACTCTTTCTTGCCTCTTTTATGTGAGGTAATTTACTGCATTCTACCTTTCCCTTTCTTTTTCTCCCAGTACATTTCTCTCAGCACTTAAATTTTATTTTTTAGCTATCCTCCCTTCATATTCAGCTCACCCTGTGCCGTGTGTGTGTGTGCGCGCGCACACGTGCGTGCGTGTGTGTGCTGAGAAAGGTCTCATGAATTACAAATATCATCTTTCCATGTAGGAATGTAAACAGTTCAACTTTAGTGAGTTCCTTAAGGCTTCTCTTTCCTGTTTACCTTTTCATGTTTTTCTTCATTCTTGTATTTGAAGGTTGAATTTTCTATTCAGCTCTGGTCTTATGTTCATTTATTTTTAGCTTTCACCATTCATTTCCACAAAATTTTGAGTTCCAAATTCTCTCCCCATCTCTCTCCTTTCCCCACCCCAAAATACCGTGCTTTCTGATTACCCTTTCCCCCAATCTGCCCTCCCTTCTGTCACACCCCTCCCTTCCCTTATCCCCATCTTCTATCTTTTCTTGTATGGCAAGATAGATTTCTTATACCCCATTACCTGTATTTCTTATTTCCCCAGTTGTATGCAAAAACAATTCTCAACATTCATTCCTAAAATTTCGAGTTCCAACTTGTCTATCTTCCTCCCTCCCCACCCATCCTCACTGAGAAGGCAAGCAATTCACTATAGGCTATATATGTGTAGTTTTGCAAAAGACTTCCATAATAGTCATGTTGTGTAAGACTATTTCCCTCCATCCTATCCTGCCCCCCATTTCTTCTATTCTCGCTTTTGACCTTGTCCCTCCCCAAAAGTATTTACTTCTAATTACTCCCTCCTCCTATTTCTCTTCTATCATTCCCCCCCACTGCACTTATCCCCTTTTCCCCTATTTTCCTGTAGTGTAAGATAGATTTTCATACCGAATTGAGTGTACATGTTATTCCTTCCTTAGGCCAAATGAGAGTAAGCTTCACTTTTTCCTTCTCACCTCCCCCCTTTTCCCCTCCATTGAAAAAGTTTTTTCTTGCCTCTTTTATGAGAGATAATTTGTCTCATTCTATTTCTCCCTTTCTCCTCCCAATATATTCTTTTCTTATCCCTTAAGTTTATTTTTTTAGATATCATCCCTTCCTATTCAACTCATCCTGTGCTCTCTGTCTATAGAAATATAGGTATAGATATAAATCTATATATAGATATATATGTGTATAATCCCTCCAACTACCCAAATACTGAGAAAAGTTTCAAGAGTTACAAATCTTATCTTTCCATGTAGGAATGTAAACAGTTCAACTTTAGTAAGTCCATTATAATTTCTCTTTCCTGCTTACCTTTTTGTGCTTCTCTTAATTCTTGTGTTTGAAAGTCAAATTTTCTATTCAGCTCTGGTCTTTTCATCAAGAATGCTTGAAAGTCTTTTTCATTGAAATCCCATTTTTCTCCCTGAAACTATTATACTCAGTTTTCCTGGGTAGGTGATTCTTGGATTTAATCCTAGCTCTTTTGACCTCTGGAATATCATAATCCAAGTCCTCTGATCCCTTAGCGTAGAAGCTGCTAAATCCTATGTTATCCTGATTGTTTCCACAATACTTGAATTGTTTCTTTCTGGATGCTTGTAATATTTTCTCCTTGACCTGAGAACTCTGGAATTTAGCTACAATATTAATACTAGTTTTCCTTTTGGGATCTCTCTCAAGAGGAGATCAGTGGATTCTTTCAATATCTATTTTCCCCCTCTGGTTCTAGAACCTCAGGGCAATTTTCCTTGATAATTTCTTGAAAGATGATGTCTAGGTTCTTTTTTTTGATCCAGGTTTTCAGGTAGTTCAATAATTTTTAAATTATCTCTCCTAGATCTATTTTCCAGGTCACTTGTTTTTCCAGTGAGATTTCACATTGTCTTCTATTTTTTCATTCTTTTGGTTTTGTTTTATAATTTCTTGATTTTTCATGAAGTCAATTAGCTTCTATTATTTCCTACATTCTAATTTTGAGTGAGCTTTTGAACCTCCTTTTCCATTTGACCAATTCTCTTTTTTAAGGCATTCTTCTCAATGACTTTTTGGACCTCTTTTGCTATTTGAGTTAGTCTATTTTTAAAGGTGTTATTTTCTTTAGCATTTGTTTGGGGTTTCTTTTAGCAAACTGTTAGCTTATTTTTCATAATTTTTTTGCATCACTCTGATTTATCTTCCCAGTTTTCCTTCTATTCCTCTTACTTGATTTTTAAGATTCTTTTTGAGCTCTTCCATAGCCTGAGACCATTTCATGTTTTTCTGAGGCTTTTAATGTAGGAACCTTGACCTTGCTGTTTTCCTCAGGTTGTATGCTTTAATCTTCCTCATCATAAGAGAATACCTTTTCACCAAGAAAGCAGCTTTCCATAGTCTTATTTTTTTTTCCCCCTTTTTGGTCATTTTCTCCGCTAGTTACTTGACTTTTGAGCTCTTTCTTAAGTAGAGGGTGTACTGCCCCACGTTTCAGGGGTTTCATGTAGCTATTTTCAGAGATACGTCTTGGAACCGGTAAATTCTCAGTTCTTCTGAAGTGATATGATCAAAGGACAGGTGTTTACTCCTTCCCTGGCATGCAATCTGGTGTGTGAGCAACCACAAGCACTCTTTTCTGCCCTGGAACTGTGAGTAGGATTTCCTCTTCACAGTTTCCACCAGCTCTGCCACACGAGTATTTCTTCTCACCTCAGAACCACCACCAAGGACTGTGACCCAGATCGAGCATTTAATTTCCCCACTGTCTATAGGTTGAGAGCTCCAGAAGCAACCACTGCTGTAGCAGTGGCTGCCACTGGGGCTGGGGCAGGCCCGACCATGTTCCTTTCTCAACTGTATGAGATCTTTCCTACTGACTTTTGAAGTTGTCTTTGGTGTTTGTGGGTCGAGAAGTCTAGAAACTGCAGCAGCTACCAACATTTCAGTCCCCTCGTGCCTAGTCCAGCTCCATCCACACTGGTGTGACCTATGCCAAACTGCACTCTGCTCCCATCCTGGTGCAATAGACCCTTCCTGTCAGCCTTCCAGATTGTTTTGGGTTGGAAATTTGTTTCATTCTGTCATTTTGTGACTTCTGCTGCTCTGGAATTGGATTAGAGTCACTTTTTACAGTCATTTTGAGAGGTTGCGTGGGGAGTTCTCAGGTAAGTCTCTGCTTCTGCTCTGCCATCTTGGCTCCACCTCCCCAAATGTTGAATTTCTTTAGGTAGGATTTGCAAGGAAGGCATCCTGTGACTTTTGTTTTTAGGAGGCAAGGGATACTTAATTGATTTTAATAAGTACTTGCATGGGCCATCTCATTTGTGGTAGAAACAAGGTGTTAGTGCCTCATAGTTTACAATGTACTGTTACATGTATTATGACCTTACAGCAGTATGTTTCAGATGTCACTATCCCTATTTTATAGGTGAGGAAATGAACACTGAGAAATTATATGCTTAAGGTAAACCAGAACTGGAACTTGGGCCTTGTGACTGTTAATACAGTGTTTATGCTCATATTTATGTAAAATTCCACACTCAGTACAGTGTTTATTCCACTTTGCTGTAGCTGTCTGCTTATTGTGAATGGTTTATTGCTATTGGTGAAAAATAATATTTCCCCTCAGCCATTTTTCTAATCAGATGTATGATTCATTTAACCTCTGATAATTTCAACTAAATTTTCTTTTCAATCTGGCTAAATTTACAGTAAAACTCAATCCACATTATATATAACCTTTGCTTAGTTTCACAGTCATTTTTATTTCAATAAGCCACTTTATGTGCTCCCTTGTGATTGAGAAAAGGGTATGGTATCTGTGTCTTCCAGACCCTTACCAGAGGATGACAGCATTGAAGCAGATATATTAACTGTGTCAGGACCAGAAGACCAGCCAGGTAAGTATCTGGGGATTTATGTGAAATTCCCTACTCACCTCATTTTCCCTAAGAGAAAGGGCTCAGTTTACATAGTTCAATCCAATAAGCACTAGTTAAGTCTTTGGTGTGCTTAGCACAGTACCATGTCCTGGAATTCCAAAGGCATAATGAGAAACAGACTCTGCCTTCAAGGAGCTTCACTACTGGGATCTACATAAAAACCCATAAGCATATGTGAGATGAGGAAAGGCTGTCTCTAATGGAACAGGTGACACCTGAACCAAGTGGTTGTAAGCATTCTCAGAGGTGGAAGGGAAGAGAAGGCATGGAAGACAGTCTGTGCAAAAGCATTAAAGTGGGGTCTAGGATACAGTTCAGGGAAACAGTTGTTAAGCCAGTACAATGTGAAATGAGAAAAAGCCATTGGGTTTAAAAGTTAACAAACCATTGCTGCACTGGAGAGAGGATCTATATTACAGGTTGATAAAGAAGTAGAGGCGCTGTAGTATAATTTTCTTAATGGACTTTGGGCTATAAAAGGGAGGGACAGGGATGGGGAATACTGACTTGAGGGGATGGTAGTCTCAAGTGAAAGGTTCATTTTTAAGATGTGGGAGGGGTAGAACCTGAGAATACTTGGAAAGAGCCAGGAGATGGGGAGAGATTGAAGACGAAGGGATGATTAAAGGACGAGTTTTTAGAGGAGATTTGAGAGGTGGAGGGGTGCAAAGATAAAGGGCTCAAATGCAGAAGGTTTGGCTTTGGTGAAAAGATTTCAGGAGAGCCACCAAGTTCTGGTTTGGGTAATACAGATTGAATGTATGCCAGAATAGGAGAGGTAGCTGAGTGGTGGCAATAGAGAGTATGTCCAAGTGTTAGCACAGAGTAGACCCCCTCTTAGATGAAACTTTGGCAGCAATTTATGTCTTCTCCTCGATGGAGAATGATGTTCAGACTGGAAAGGACAGGAGAAAAGAGGGTAAAGGTTGTTGATAACTAAGTAAGGAGTATAGTACCTAATTGCCTTTGAACCAGCCTCCTTGGGTACTGAAAGAACTGTCAGGTGAGGTTTCTCAAACATTCCATGAAAGATAATGAAGAATGATAGAGGTCCCTTAGTGCTTTTATTTGTTGTTCAATCATGTCAGTCAACTCTCCATGACTTGAGGTTTTCTTGGCAAAGATACTTGAGTGGTTCCTTTTTCAGCTCACTTTACAGATGAGAAAACTGAGGCAAACAGAGTTAAGTGATATATCTAGAGAATCATGGTTACACAGCTAGTTAAGTGTCTGAGGCCACATTTGAATTCAGAAAGAAGAAATCCAACATAGCAACAAAAATCTTATTGGTTTCTTATATTGACAACTAAGGGATAAAGTTAAGGGTTCATCATTGTATAAAAACAGTAATGAAAAACATTTAACACTCTTAGTATACTATAACTTTCGACCAACAGTTTTTTTTTTTTTTAATGAAGCAGTAAAGTATGAACTCATATTCTCCATTACGAGCATCTAAGTTAACATTAATAGTACTTTGCATTTTCATTTTTTTTTTTGCAGGTCCACTAGAAGTAAATGGAAATAAAGTAAGAAAAAAATTAATGGCTCCAGACATTAGCTTAACACTGGATCGGAGTGATGGTTCCATTTTGTCAGATGATTTGGATGAAAGTGGAGAGATTGACTTGGATGGTTTAGATACTCCATCTGAGAACAGTAATGAGTTTGAATGGGAAGGTAAGTATTTTATTATTTTATATTGTATAACTAATGAAGTAATTAAGAAAATTAAAAGGTAAATTTATACACCACATACATTTCCACCACTTTTTGGTTAAGATATATTTTAAAAATAATTTTTTTCCCTTGAATATGCATATCTCTGTACCTCTATATTTGGTTTGCCAAAAGCCATTTTGGCTGCTGCTTAATAATAGAAAATTTTGGGGACATAAAATATTAACGCATTAGAAATTTTATTGCATTTGGCCTAAGTGGCCTCATTTTTACTTGTAGAATATTGTGTGTTTGTTTTCTCATGACTGGTCATTTTTATACTTAACAATGGAGTTTGCCCTTTTGGAGAGGTTGGTGTGTTGAAATAATTGATTTTTTTTCCCCCGGTTGATCTTGACAGGTGAGCCAGCTAAGAGGCTTGGAGGTTCATGCTTTAGTGTAACTGATATAAAGTGGTCAAAATTGCAACCCTCTGAAACAACCCCAGTTCGTTTGAGTTGATATCAAAATAGGAGGTCTGTGAAAGGGGCTTTCTTTAGGGAAGATTGGTTGGATAGATTATTGCCTGGGGGGAGAGGGAAACACCGGTAGACTTCTTGATCCTTTGAATCTCATATTAAATTTCATATAACCAAAGAAATTCACTATGTGCTGTTTGATGGCTTTCTTTACACCAGTTAACTTCCATGGGTTACTACCTTCTTGTGTAAAAATAAAAATCTTATAAATGTAGTTTTTTGCTGTGTGTATGGGAGGGGGAGAGAGATCATGCTATTGTGTAGCAAAAAAAAAAAAAAAAAAAGGATTTTAGATCTTTTTGGTAGAGAAAAAACACTTGTCATGTACTGACAGAAATTCAGTTAAATCTGTGTGGCCTTGAACCTGCTGATTTTCACATTTGCTACTTGGTTCAGGAAGTATTCCCGTTTGCAGTATTTTACAAAGATGCTGAAACAGGTTTCTGCCTATTTGTTTTGTCTTTTCTTCCTTTTAATGCTGCTGCATTCATTTCCTGGAAGGATATTTTCCGTTAACAACTTTGTCTTGGAAACACAACTAACACGCAGTAGGTTTTTCCTTTCTACCCTTCCCCTTCTCAACCTGCTCAATTTTTTTGGTAAGGACTATGATACTAAAATTTTAAAAATCACTACTTTATTAAAAAAATCAACCAAAATGTAATTGAGAAACATAAATTTCATTGAATGATTGGTGCTTGTGCTCTGGTTAATGTAATTTTAAATAGATTTATTTGCATGTGTATTTCAGAATATCATTAATGTGTTAATTGCTGCTTTCCCATAAACCTGTGATCAGATGAGAAATAATCACGTTAACCACTTTTCATCTAATGGATAAACATTTGGGGAATAATTTGCGTGATCTAAAAAAAAGGAAATTGGCTGTCGATCATTTTGAGTAACTTTTTCCCCTGTGACTAGAACCTGTCAAACTAACGGAGGACCAATACTAATAAAAAATGTTGGTGCTCGTTGTAGTTTTCTCTATTCTTACTAAGCTTGTGGGCATGCATCACACTCTGAATAGAGACTACAAAGAATAATAACAGTACACTTAGGAAATGGTGACCTCTAAAAGAAAAACATGAAATCAGATCAAATCAAAACCCACATTTTAAATGAGCATATTCTGCAACTGAGTTAAACTTAAAGTTTCTGCAGATTGTATTATAAAGAATTTATCCAAGTAATCCGAATAGATAGTAAAGTGGTTAACCTATAAATTGATTGTTATTATTGCAAAAATAAAAATTTATGTATCAATAAATTTACTTTGGCAGATGATCTTCCAAAACCCAAAACTACTGAAGTAATTAGAAAAGGATCGATTACTGAATACGCAGCAGCAGAGGAAAAGGAAGATGGACGACGCTGGCGTATGTTCAGAATCGGAGAACAGGATCACAGGGTTGACATGAAGGCAATTGAACCCTACAAAAAAGTTATCAGTCATGGAGGTAAGGGTTAATAAAGGTCATTAAACATTGATGTATTAGAGATTCAAATGTAGACAGCCTAAATATGATCTCAAAGAATAGTAGGTTTTCATATGTCATTAGTATAGAGAACAGAATCTAGTAACATTGAAATAGATTTTTAAAAAATTATTGTTTATTTTTGGTCTTTTTGGTTTTTGTTTCCATTTTGATGTCCAGATTCTCTCCCTTTGCTCACTGAGAAGGCAAGCAGTGTAATGTTATGTATATGATAGCATGCAAAAGATTTCTGCATTAGCTCTGTCACCAAAAGAAGTGAAGAAATTATACTTCATTTTGCACTCAGTCCCTTTCTCTCTCTGGAGATGGATAGCATCTCTCATCAAGTCCTTTGGAATTGTCTGGGATCCTTGTAATGATCAGAGTAGTGAAGTCTTCCTCAGCTCATCATCATTGCATCGTTGTCGTTACTGCGTACGTTGATTTCCTGGTTCTGTTCACTTCACTCTGCATCAGTTCTTACAGGCCTTCCCAGGTTTTTTCTGAAACATCCCCCTCATTATTTCTTAAAACACATACAGTTGTTATATATGCAGTTATATGCCACAGCTAGTTTAGCCATTTCTCAGCTGATGGGCATCCCCTCTATTGCCAGTTCTTTCCACCAAAAAGAACTGCTGTGAGTATTTTGTACACATAGGTCCTTTTCTTATTGCTATGTAGTAGTATTATTACTGTGATCTTTCTTAGCTACAGACCTAGTAGTGACACTGCTGGCTCAGGGTATGCACCATTTTATAGCCTTGTGAGCATCATTCCAGATTGTTCTCCAGCTCACAATGGTTGGAACAGTTCATAATTGCACCAGGAACACTTTATCCCAATTTTCACACCTCCCTTCTAGCATCCGTCATTTCTGATATGTATGAGATGGTGCGTCAGAGTTGTTTTAATGTGTATTTCTCTCATGAGTAGTGATGGAGGGCAATTTTTTCATGTGACTGGATAGCTTTGATTTCTTCTGAAAACTGCCTGTTCATATCCTTTGACTATCAGTTGGGGAATGGCTCTTATTTTTATTGATTTGACTGTTCCCTATATATTTGAGAATGAGGTCTTTATCAAAGAAACTTGCTATGAGTTTGTTTTATATTAGTAGTTTCCTGATTATTTTTTAATTAGGTCTGTTTTTGCTTTTGCTTTGTCTAAGATTGTGGTCGCTGCTTCTGCCTTTTTCACTTTAGCTGAAGCATAATAGGTTCTGTTCCATCTCCTTTAACTTTGTGGGTATATCTATTGCAAATGTGTCTCTATTAAATATATTGTTGGATTCTGGTTTCTGATCCATTCTGCTATTTAATTCTGTGTTATGAGTCAGTTTCTTTCACATTCACATATGATTACTATTTCCCTCCATTCTATTTTCTTTTGTTTATTCTCTTTTTACCCTGTCCTTCCTCAGAAAAATCTGTTTTACTTTTAACCCTTTCCTCCCTTAATCTGCCCTCCTTTTAATCTATGTTCTTTACTCTTTGAATCAGTTCTGCTGAGATTCAAGCATTACCTACTACCCTTCCCCCTCCATTTTCCCCTTCACCCTAAAAGCTCTTCCTTACGTGCCTCTTTTATGTGAGAACTTTCCCCATTTTCTCTCCCTTGCCCCGTTCCCAATCCTTTCAGTGCATCCCTCTTTCTTAACTCCTCAATTTTTTTTTTTAAGTTCTTCCTGACATAATCAACTCACAACCATGGGCCCTCTGAGGACTTTTGACTGCTCTACTAATGATAAAGTTCCTAGGAATTAAATGTATTTTGCCATATAAGAAAGTAAGCAGTTTAAATTTATTGAGTTCCTTCTGATTTCTCTTTCTGTTTACCTTTTATGCTTTTCTTGATTCTTGTATTTGAGGTTTAAATTTTCTATTCAGCTGTGGGCTTTTTTTATCAGGAATGCTTAAAAGTCTGCTATGTCATTAAATATTCTTTTTTTCCCTTGAAGGATTATACTCAGTTTGTTGGGTAGGTTATTCATGGCTGTAATCCTGGCTCCATTGCTGTCTGGAATATCATATTCCAAGCCCTCTGTTCCATTAATGTGGAAGCCACTAAGTCTTGTGTGATCCTGACTGTGACTCTACAATATTTGAATTCTTTCTGACTGCTTGCAGTATTTTCTCCTTTTCCTGGATGCTGATGTCCTCTTCAAGGACTAAGGACAAACCGCACACGCTGAATTGGGTTAGAATATTGCTGAAAGTTTTCATGTTTGAATCTCAAGACATGATTGGTAGATTTTTTCAGTTTCTAGTTTACCTTCCAGGTCTAAGATATCAAGGCAATTTTCCTTTATAGTTTCTTGAAATGTGATGTCCAGGCTCTTTTTATGGCTTTCAGATAGTCTGATAATTCCTCAGTTATCTCACCTTGATCCACTTTCCAGTTCCGTTGTTTCTTAAGTACTTTGCATTTTCTTTTTTTTTTCATTTTTTTGACTTTGTTTTATTTTGTTTCTTGATGTCTCAAAGCTTTCACTTGCTTACTTCTAATGTTTAAGGAATTATTTCCTTCAATGAGTTTTTGTACCTCCTTCCATTTGGTCAGTTCTGCTTTTTAAGAAATTTTTTTCTGCAGTGAATTTTAAGGTGTTACTTTCTTTAGCATTTTTTTGTACCTTATATATACCAAGCTTTTCCTCTTTTCATAATTTTCTTGCATCACTCTCATTTTTTCCTAAATTTTCCTCTACCAGTCATCTTTCTTTAGCTCTTCAAAAGAATTTTTGTTGAGCTCATATCCAATTAACTTTTTTTTTCTTTGTGGCTGTAGTTGTAGCTGTTTTCATGTTCAGTTTGTGTCTTGGTTTTCTCTGACACTTTTTATGGTCAGATTCTTTTTTGTTGTTTGCTCATTTTCCCTGCCTATTTCTTGACTTTGAATTTTATGTTAAAGTTGGGCTCTATTCACCCAGGGGTGAGGAGTCACTGTCTCAGGCTTTTTCTTCTGCTATTTTCAGAGCTAGTTCTGGCAGTTTCTTAAGTTTTCGTTGCTTCCAAGGAGAGGTGTGGTCGCTGGTGTCCTGGTCTTTACCTAGGAAGGGTCCTTGCTCTCTTGCAAGCATTACTACTTCTCTTGACCCTGAAACTGTGGCCAGGGCAGGTGATCTCTTGTTACGGAGCACAAACTCTCCTCTGTTTTGGAACTGCAACCCAGAACTGCTTATGGGCATTAGAGGTGCCAGTCAGCACCAGCTGTACCCACTATTAGTTAAAGGTCCCTTGTAACCTCTTTCATACCAGTTGTCCAACCCCCCTGTACCCTGCCCTTACCAAGGCCTCTGGGCTGAAAACTCTGAAGTTCCTGCAGGCCACCTCTAAAGCCCAACATTAGTGCTGTGGCCATGTGCACCTCAGGCCAAACCCTACTATATCATCAACCTCTCCTCCTGAACCCCTAAGTTGTTTTAGGTTGGAAAAATATCTCATCCTGAGTTTGTTGGCTTGGCCACTCCAAAACTTGATTCAGGGTATTATGTTAAAGTAGTTTAAAGAGGAATATTGGGAGAGTTCACCTGGGTTATTGTCACTCTATCTTCTCTGATTATGGTTTTTACTTTTCCCTAAAGCCCTGGATTTACAACTCAACTGTTACAGAACAGAAACAAAATCTGTTCAGCATGTTCATTCAGAAAATACTGATTTTAGTATCTAGGATATAGTGGGGGGAATAGGCAGAGAGAAATAAGACATAACACACAGAGACTGGTATAATAGAAGAGACAGATCGGTAACTTAAATTCAAGGAAGCATGTGATAAGGACTGTAAAAGTGACACAATTCAGCACAATTTAAAGATAAGAGAGCTGACTTCTCCCTACCTTGAGACAGGATATGTAGAAAAAACTTCATTGAGGAAGTATCATTTGAGGTATGTTTTGAAGTCTGGTTAAAATTTAGGAAGTGAGAATAAATCAGGATGATACGAAGAGGAAGGCATCATAGGCAAAGGAAATAACATTAGCAAAGGTGTAAAAATAAGAAAATGTAATCCATTTACCTAGTTTATCGATAGGAGGGTGGTAGAAGATTGTGCTGGAAAGGCAGTTTGGGGATGAGGCATGTCTGGGGTGCCAAGATGAAGAGTTAAGTTTTATGAGAATAATCACATAATGGGGGCATGTGATTGGCATCCATGGGGGAGAACAAATGCTAAAGAAGGCATAGGGTGAGTAAAATAGCAGTCTGGATAAACATTTCAAAATGACACATTTTTAAAATTCAGGGGTCCTTTTCACTGCGTTTGTTGTTATCCTCCTCCCCTTTCCCCCATTCAGTGTGTCAATGTTCTGAGATCTTTTTTAGGGACATTGGGGGTGGTGGTGATGAGGGGAAAGGGCATTCCAGTGAGAACAGAAACAAACGGTGGAAAGCTAAGGAATATGGTCAGGAATGTGTTCTTGCCAGACTGAAGGGAAGGTAGTAGAAGGAGGTACAGGGAGAAAGGATACAGTGGCCTGAATGGGTCTAAAAGCCGTTTGAGATCTTTTTAGGCAAGAGAAAATAGATAAAACTTACTCTTCCTAGACAATATAGGAAAAATGTCTTTTCCAGGAGTTTGGTTAGGAGTTTGTTACAGTACGAGTTAATTAGGGTCTGAACTAGGAATGATAAGGAAAGCTATAGATGATATCATATGTAAAGGAAGAATTTAAAAGCTTCCTTTGTCAACTCTAGGTAGATCCAGTGACTTGAATGAAGCTTAGCAGCTCCACTGCCATTCATTAAACTATATGGCTAAGCATCATGTAATACCAATAACAAATAACAGCCAAAGCATATAGAAAATTGTGAGGAGAGGATGGAGGCTCTTAGAAAGCTATTCAGCTCATCCACGAATGAGGTTACAGTGTTCTGAGCTTGGGTGATGGCAGAGTGGAAAGTGGTGACAGTTTGATGTGCTTGGTCTCTTCCTCTTCCTCTCCGAGCATAGCAGTAAGCCAAAGAGATTAAAGTACTCTAGGAAAAATCCTTCATATGTAGTCATTTTATTGGATTTGTTCACCATTTAGTGCAGCTTCTTTTGCTCTGTAGGCCTCATCTCTGAAAGCAAATCACTTGAATATGTTTTAAGTCACATTTTTCTACTTAATTAGATCTTTTGCAAATGCTAAAAATTGGATAATATGGATCAAAAAGTTGAGAAAATGTTGATGTAAGCAGTTTCTTCATGAGAAGCAAGTTTTAACCTGTGGGGTTTTTTTAAGCTTCTCTTTTAGAAAGGGCCTTTTATTTCATTTTTCAGAAGAGAAAAGAAGAAACTAAGCAACATTAACAATATCCTACCTGGCTATCCTGCTTAATCTTTTTGTTTCATTAAAGTTTTAAAAAAAATTGTGGTCCCAGTATACAGAGTTCATTCTGAACATGGAAACTCTTTCATGTTAAAACTGCACAAATGAAACTTAAACTAAAACGAGTTACACTTTTTAGACTTGGGTTCACAGTGCCTAGTTGTGAATCCTCCATCATCGACACTTCGGAGCCTTTCCTTGTTGATAAAAGTGGGGATAATACTTTGTCTGCTGGTGTCACACGATTATTGTAAAGAGAGTGTAAAACTACATTAATGGTGAATTATCTGAATATCAACTCCTGTTAGGATTTTTTTTAAAACATCATTAGACCATGAGCTTCTGTAAGGCAGAGACTTTCCTTTGTGTTCCTATCACTTCAGCACAATTACTGGCCCAGAGCCACTTAACTGACTTATGTCAGGAATTTGTTCTTATACAACTAAACATGCAGAGAGAGAGAGAGAGAGAGAGAGAGGTGGACAGGGAGCCTTCACTTCCCTCCTTTCTTTGCAGAGGTAGAGGATACTGGGTCTGGGGAATGTATCAGATACTCTCAGATTCATTCAGTATTTTGAATGAATATTCAAGTGAATTCAATTTGAATGAATATCACTTCAATATTCAATATTTAATTTTCTCAAAATGCTTCTCTTTTTAAAAATCCCTTGTTACAAAGCTTTCTAGGGAGGAGAAGGAAAGGATATATAATTGGAAATTGAGATAATTGGAATAAAAGTGTTAATAAAAATTTTAAAAATCAAAATATTAAATAATCTATGATATACATTTTTCTTTTTTCTACTTCATATGGTAGTATTTACTTCAAGTAGTACTTCATTCCTTTGTTAAACTTCAAATATTCTTGCAAAAGAAAAAATGAAAAGTTCATTAAAACTTGTTCCTGCCCACCCATAGCCAGTCTGTTGTGCTGCATATTGAAATAAGGCTTAAGCTGTCAGATATTCTAGTATTATGATAAACTATAGAAAGAAACTTGGAACCTTCAAATTTATGAATCTGGAACTTAGCACTGTAGGGCTTCTGTTTCCTTAATTTTTTCATAGACTTTTAAAAAAGTTTTATTCTAAGGAGTTTTTTAAAAAAATGAAAAGCCTGTTTGTGATGTTTGTGAAGATGAATAGTATGTTGGTGGATTGTCTTTTAATTTCAGGTTATTATGGAGATGGATTAAATGCAATTGTTGTGTTTGCTGTCTGCTTTATGCCCGAAAGTGGTCAACCTAATTACCGCTATTTAATGGACAATCTGTTTAAGTAAGTAATATTTAGGTTCATATAAAGGGTAATCAGATTTTAGCCCTCCTTTCCAAGACCTATTAAAGAATGTGGTAATTAAAAACTATACCCTCCCAACTTTCTGCCTCTTAGTTTCTTGTCTTTCTACCATGAAAGGAAAATTTTCACACTGAGTATAAAAGCATAGAATTGGGGGGCTAGAATAGAAATAGCCCCCCACCCACCCAATTTACACTTGGGGACCTGGCCTTGGCTCTGCTGCTCACTTTTTTTGTGATCTTGGTCAAATAACCTGGCGCCTCTGGGCCTCAATTTCCTGTGCATTAAGGGGGGCTGCAATCGATGATATGTCAGTTTCTTTTCAGTTCTGAATTATAGAATCAGGTCCAGCCTCTTTGTTTTACTTAGGAGAAATTGAAGTCTACCGAATTCAAAATCCTTTCTTAGTCATAGAGTCAGTTAGTGGGAGAGAATAGGTAGAGAGATTCCAGCTCACTAAACTTCTTGGAATGTGCTCTCCACATGACTGGTTTTATTTAAACTACTACCATTTTCAAAATCAGCGTTGGATCTGGTTTCCATACTTTTAAGCATAACTCAAAAGAAGTTCTCCGACATAATAAATATTTAGATTTTTTTCCTCCCTTTTTTGGCAGATATGTTATTGGCACTTTGGAGTTACTAGTAGCAGAGAACTACATGATAGTTTATTTAAATGGTGCTACAACACGGAGAAAAATGCCAAGTCTGGGATGGCTCAGGAAATGTTATCAGCAAATTGATAGAAGGTAATTTAAGCTTCAAAGATACTCTCAATAGCATCTCATTTGGTTAAATTTGCTTTTTAGGGTACCCCAGGAAGAAAGTAAATATATTTGTTTAGAAAAATTATTGGTCACATAGGAGGGTTCTCTTATTTCTCAAAATTGACAACTTACAACATAATGTAGTTGAAAAATGTTAAAAAGGAACAGTGTAATTCTTCTTAAAATGAAACTCATTTCTACTTCAACACCATCCACAATTTATAATGGGTTTTGTTTTGTTTTTTTGGATGGAAGTGGTCAATGCCATGTTGTGCTTCTAGTGCTTATACTCAGAATTGCTTAGGAAATACTCATGCACTATTCTTGAAAATTTTCATATGAGCTCTTTAAGCCCTTAGCATATTCGTAGAAGGAATTATGCAAAGTGGCATTAAATGCTTTTCACTCTAGTTTTATTTATAATTGTTGTTTATAATGAGGAAAATAGATCCACTTGTAGCATCTGTTACTTCGGCCAGTATAAACTATTTCTCTTATTTTTCATGTTTTATTTGTAATCTCCAAAAATTTGGAGGTAGGGCAGTGGGACTTAAAAGATTAACTATACCTTCTCCTGGTATTTACTGATGATTGGCATGATCCCAAGTGTGGTTAAAGGTGTATGTATAATTAATATATGCTGGGACTCTAAAGAAGCAGATCTATATTAGATATTATCTTGAATTCCTTTATGTTTTATTTTTTTAACTTTATAAGAAAACATGGGATCAGATATAAGACTAATGGTCATCTGGACCTACGCACTCATCTATAGACAGAGACTGAGTTAACTCCCAAGATTGAGTAACTTGACTAATGTCGTATAGGTAGTTAAAGAGCAAAGCACTGGGATTCAATTTCAAGTCAGTAGTACATTTTCCTTGACACCATTAAATAATTTTGAGAAAGGGAAATTTCCCCAAATTGAAATGTTTTAATCTATAGTCATTATGGAATAGTTTACTGATTCTTTTGTTTATTAATACACATTTTAGAATTTTTCTCTAACATCAGTATTTGACATTTCAATTTTTTTTCAGGTTACGGAAAAACCTAAAGTCTTTAATAATAGTTCATCCTTCTTGGTTTATCAGAACACTTCTAGCAATTACAAGGCCTTTTATTAGGTAATATTTTGGAAATCACTTTGTTTACCCTCGTTATCGATTTTTTTATTAACCCAAATGGTCACAATCAATAAGTAATTATATTTTTATGTTTTTGTTTTTTCATAGCTCAAAATTCAGCCAGAAAATTAAATACGTCTTTAACCTGGCAGAACTAGCAGAACTTGTCCCCATGGAATATGTTTTCATACCAGAATGCATAAAACAGTATGTTTTCATCTTGCCATTTTATACTTTGATGTGATTGATAGTGAATATTGCTTCCCCATTCTGTTTGCTGTTCCCCCAGACCATTTTTAGCCCCATTTTTTCAGGTCTGTATGGTGTGACAATATTTCAACAAAAATTTGGCAGAAGGGAAAACCTCCTTGGTGGGCTTTTGTTTAGGAAAGAAAGGAAATTACAGTAGAAAGCTGCATTCTCTCCATAGCTCCTTAAACATGCAGAGGGCTTCGTTCTATATGGGTTTGTACTCCCTGTCTTGTAACCCTTGTATTTGACAAGCTAGGTAAACAGAGGACTCTGCTCTCCACCTTTCATTGCTGAAAATTCATAATGATCTGGTTGGTAGAGTTGTGATCTTTGGCAAATAAATGTTGAAGAACTAAGGAGTTTTAATCAATCTCCAGACCCTAAAATTCACTTGATCTGCAAACCTAAAGTTTGGCAGAGGACTTCATGACAGCAGGACAATGGGCAGTATTATGCCATAATAGAACAGTTCTTTCATTTTCTAGTTTCATCTCATCATTTCATCTCTAGTTTCATTTCATCGTTTTTGTTGAGCCTTTTTGTTATAGGTATTTGTGGTTAAAACGTTGCATTTTTGTAGTTAGTTTTGATGTTTGTTAAACTAATGTAGTATATATAGCTACTAAAGAACCTATGCTTATGACATCCGTATTTCAAAACTCTTTTAAATTTTATTTGCAAGCTTTTTTATATGAACATTTATTTTTATAGTTTTATTTTTTGTTCTCAGTTTTTATTGGTCCTTATAACTTGTATGTATTTACTGAAATAACTTTTCCCTACCAAGGTATGAAGAAGAAAAGTTTAAAAAGAAACAAAAAAGGTATATGCACACCTTGACTGGGTTGCATCTAGACTAGTCCATTTGCATCGCACACACTAACTCTTTCCTGATTGGTTAGCTTGCAGACAAGGATATAGCATTTGTAAATATAAATATTCCCCAGAAGTATCTTTATTCCACCCTTATTTCCAGGCAGTCTCATGATGCCAAATACATTGCAACTTAGAGTTCTTGTGTATCTGTGCTGAGAATGACACTCGTCTCATCTCGTATTACCATAAATACTCATCTCATATTACCAACACATGGTCTTTATATATTTTAGGGACCATGTTTTATATGTAAATTATCATTATGTTGCCAATTAAAAATTGTTAGTTATATTTATTGGGATTGACGTTATTTTGGAAAGCCATATGTACGATATTTTGAAAACTCATTTGTACAATAACCCTCAAATGTCAGATTGTTTTCAAATATTACGTTTTAGAGCTCTGAATTGTACGTTAAATGCATTTATGTTTTTTCCCCTGGGGTCAGTGATTTATATTTGCAATGTGTATTTTCCTTTGCTAACCAATATGTTAAATTCTCTTGTATGCTTAAAATTAAATGGCCTGCTAACCAGTCAAGTAAATCATACATCTGATAAGCTACCTTTAAGTTCAGTAGTCACTGCTTAGCCACTGTACCATTTAACATTCAAAGTTCTCGCTTTACCTTTTAAGTTTGATTTTGCTTTGAGCATAACAGAAATTGTCTTCTATCAGTTTTTTGTAATAGGAGAGAAAAGGCACAAACACAAAGTGGTAGGCATATTTTTGCTATAACAAACCAGTCTAAGGTTAATGTTCTGATATGATTAAATATAGAACGTTTGAATTAGCCTGGAGTTCTAGTGAGACCCATTTTTATCAGGAAAGTTTGGTATTTATATGTGGGTGTTGGGTTTTTTTTTTTTTAATAATTGTTAAATTTGTGGAGAGAACAGCTCCTAACAACGTGCTTTTAAACAGTTTTCAACTCTTTCTGTTGTGAACTTTTCCTTATTTTGAACTCATTTTGGTTGTTTTTCTTTGAGTCTATTTCTTCATGCAATCTAATTTAAAGCTGATGTTTTTTCTAGTTTCTAAATTGTTGGTTAGTAGTAACTTAATTTTATATGCAAAGATAGTGTTATAGCCATGTCATTGGTACTGCAGATGCTTGGAGTTTTCCCAGTAATGTTTTCCCTTTTTTTCCAAGCTCAAGAGTATAGTTATATTGTTGATATTTAATATGGCTTCTCACATGAAATGCAGACTCCATATGTGGCATATTACAGCAGCGTTTGGCAATGGTAATACCTAACTTCATAGCAAGGTATAATTTGGATACTGTAGGAAAAAAGAGCCCATATTTTACTTTCTAAAATCTTTTTAGAATCTCTGATAGAAAGTACCAAGTATATATGCATGAGAATATAGTAGCATTTTATCATACCTTAAATTCTGTTGCTCTGATTTTATTCAGCTACAGTGGAATCATGACTTCACACTGTTTTTCTCACTTAAATTAATTTAAAAAAAAAAACCCAATCCATATCAGCCTTAGATTTTTTTTATATATATAGGAGGGGTCATTTTTTGAAGATAGGAGCTCTGATAAGTACTTAAATTTATTTATGTATGCGTAAGTGCTTATGATATAGTTTAAAACTTGGTGTGGCAGAGGTTGGGGGGAAGAACACTAGAAACCCACCAGTTTATTCCATTTAGTTCTAGAATGGTATTTTAGGTAAATGTTGGTGGCTCAGTGGATTGAGTGCCAAACCTGGAGTCAGCCAAGACCCTAGTTCAAATCCAGCCTCAGATACTTAATAGCTCTGTGACCCTGGACAAATCACTATTTGCTTCTGTTTCTTCATCTATAAAATAGGGTTAATAATAGCACAGTTTGTAAAGCCCTTAGCTCAGTGACTGGCACAATAATAGGTGCTATATAAATGTTAGCAGTTGTTATTATTAACATTATTAAAATGCTGAGGAATATATATGAGATATATAAAATTTTTCTAAATACCTGAAGTGTGAGTATATTAAAAGAGTTTTACATGAGAGGCATTTATAAGTGCTAATAATTTAATTAAACATACTATATAACTTCTGGAAGTGTTTTAGTGGAGGAATAGTGTGATGGTGGGCTTTCCACTTCTAATTATCCAATTATCACTAAAACATTATCAGATCACAATATAATGCAGCATAAAATATTCATATATTCTTCCCAAACCCTGCCATAAACTGTTCTAAGGTATTTTGGTGGGAAGTAGTTGTAGTCCTATAAATTATAGATCCAGGTAGAACACTTTCTGCTGATTAAATTAAATGCTAGTACTAGCATTTAAGCTCTCCCTACTCAGTGTGGCTGTGCTCTTTGAAGAAGTAGCATAGTATATTTACCTGGCGTCATAAGACCTGACTTCTCATCCTAGCTCATTACCTGTGTGGAGTGGGCCGGATACTTTACTTCCATCATCATACAATGGAAAGGATATTTGATTTGGAGTCAGAAGCCCTAGGATCCAGTCTTGCCTCTTTTACTTAACGCATGTATGGTCTTAGGTCCATCACTCTCGGCTTTGATTTCCTCATTTATCAAGTGAGTGGTTTGGACTAAAATTGAAGATCCCTTCCAGTTACACATGTTATCTAGGATTCAGCAAGCCACGGATTCTAATTTTAAGATGCTCAGACTGGCTTTGGCTATTTTGCTTTTTAAATAGATAACCTGTAATAACTTTTTTTAAGAAAAGCAAACATGGTTTAAGATCTTTCATCTTCTTAACTGGTTTTCTCTTGTTTAAAGGACTCTCTTGGTTTGGGAAATCAGTGTTGTTTGGTAAACTTTTGATTGTAACTGCACCTATTTCTTTGCAAATTTGTTTTTAACAGTATAATCCTTATACTAAAATATTCTTTGTAACTCTCTGTCTGAACTGTTAAGATGAAACTAAAAGCATTTGCTTTGAAAAATAACTGATTCAATAAGTCTGCCCCTACTGATTTTGTATTTCATTTTTCCTTAAGCAGAGTTGACCAGGAATTGAATGGGAAACAAGAACAGAAGAGTGAACAGTAAACTTGGGAGTCCAAACAAAAGACCTGAGAATGTGCAGATGGAATGATGTGATGCTCTTTTGCATTATAAATGCATTTATTGGCCTTTATTTCTTTGTCACTGTTACAATATTGACTTGATTTTCTTTAACGGACTTTTGTATAAGGGACTGTTCACTGCTGTATTGGTTTGCAAATCTTTTGAATTTATAACTTTAATAGCTACTTTAATGTTATTATAATCATTTTGTATTTTATATTGCTAAATGTAAAAGAACCACACTTTTTTTATGAGGTGTTTTTGCATTTGTTTTGTCTAAGTGGTGCATGTTCTTCAGTAAACTATTTATATGCGTAAAATGGTAAAGGAGAGAGATAATATATATTTTTATGATTTTTGAACAATATTTTATAATATTGCATACCTGCATTATAGAACAATATGCAGGTGAATAAGGCCATATAAATGACTGAAGTCATTATTTTGTAAAATGCATGATGGAAATTTTGTTTTTGTAAAGGGTTAAACACATTTCTTATGATTTTTAGAAAATTAGGGTGTTTTTGTGTATTGAGGGCTGGTTAGTCACAAATACATGAAGACTTCTTGTTCATGTATTGGTTACATGTAGATATACCATGACAAGCTTTCCCTCTTTGGTGTACATTTTTCCCCCTCATTATGAAAATGCAACTACACAATGCATTATACACTTTTTAAACAAGTCAAAAAGCCATTTTGTGAACTGGATAATTGAAGGGACTAGGAATTGGTGGGTATGCTTGCGTGCATATATTTAGAACCTTTCAACTAATGGCCACATATCAGAACTTTTCACATGTCTTAGGATTGTTCACAAATGTGAAATTAATTGCTTGTCCAAGATACCATTTTACTGGACTGCTGAGTACTAAATAGCACTGCAGAAAATGTGGCAAATTGTACACTTTCACTCTTTGTTCCATAGAGAACAAAAGCTTACTTTTATCTGTACCATCAAAGCAGGCACTTTTTAAAAAAATAGCTATTTACTTCTGTATGTCATTTTTAAAATTAGGTTTTTAACTTCATCCATCAACGTGTTTTTTTCATGTTCCATCATGTTTTACAATATCATAATAGAAGTTGACTGTAAATCTAAGTAATATTAAATTGCGTTGTTGTCAATTAATCATTTTATGAAACCGTGTAAACTTCTTCAATTTGGTAAGTGCATTTACTCCGCTTAGGTGAAATGGTACACATACAACTTGGAAATTAACTAGGAAAACAAATTGATATTTTGTGGAGGTTGTCTGATGAATTTAAAGAAACATCTCCATCACAGTTCCTAATGTGTCTGAGTTTTGTAAATTTCTCCAGCTTTACTGTAAAATCATTTCTTCATAGACTGCCTGGATTGGGTTTTGAATGGAGGTTATAAACTCTCCCAGATTGTGTGTGTGAGGTATTTGTTAGAGAATTTTATAGCAATTATTTCTTTTGCAAAGGACAATTTTTCTTCTCTACCTTTGTGGTTTTGTTGGTCATAAATTCACACAAAAGGGTTGTCCAAGAGGAAAAATTACAAAGCAGTCTCCTGAAGTACCAGGATTAAATATCTATAGATTCATGATCATGAGTCATTTTAGTTATTTCAGTGTCTCAGCATCATGGCAATGCTTTTGTATTTATTTTTAAGACAGATATATAATTCTCTTAAGAATATGGATGAGACTAGAGATGTAATTGACCATTTTGCAGAGAAATTAATAGACTCTTTGTGTCATAGTAAATTGTCTTATTTAGAATTAAACTGCCTCATTTCTCTGTAGTTACCAAGAATGGATTTGTTCATTTTAACAAATGCATTTGTTTTTCTCCTTATTTTGGATTCCCCAAATGCCCCTCCCTCCAAAACATTCAACTATAGTTATATGTAAATATTTGTTTCTTCATTTTTTACTCACATTCCAAGCTGCAAGCAAATGGTCATTCCAGAAATGACAAGGGGACTTCCCCCCAATACAAAAAATGCTAAATTTCTGAAGGGAAATACACTACAACTCCGATGTGGGGAAGCAGTAACACCAGAATTTTATTGGAAGTTATATCATCTTCATGTACAGGAAATCAGATTTGACGCAGAGTGTAATTGAATCCTCATTACAGTGATGTGCCTTTTAATGCTATTTCTATAAGCATTTTTCTCTTGAGTGTGTTAGAGGATTGTAATGATCCATATAAAACAAATTTCCTTTTTATGGTCTTTAGTTCTTTTAGTCCATACATAGACTTCAGTTATTAAAAAAGAAATGTGAATTAGCCTTTGCATGTAGCCATATGGACTCCTATGTTAGACTTGGATAGTGTTTTGGTTCTGCCTTGGTGGTTTTGATGTAGCCTGTTTGCATCTTTTATTTTGCAAGGTTTTACTATCTGGGCTCAGTTTGTTGATTCCAACATAAATTTGCTTATATGAGTAGAAGAGGATTTTGATTCCCAATCCTACAGCCTAGTGTTCATGAAAGAGTTGAGACAGATGAAGGAGAAGGAGAATAAGTGATAGGTTATCATGAGCAATTTACCTCCGGTATACTCAGTGGCCGATGTCAAGTAGGACATGGCTACCGGTAAAGGTAATAAGGTGCAGATGATATTTATTAACCGAGTTCTTTCTTTGTCTAGCCAGCAGCTCTAAGGAAATGAAGGAGGAAGAGGATTGTTAACCTGCATGTAATTAGAGCAGTCAATATACAGAATATATGAATAAACCAGGGAGCACAAGCAGTCCATTATACACAGTGAAATAAGAGACAATCAGACAAAGTAATAACAACGTTGAGAAATCCATTTGGGTTTGTCATTTTCTAATGAGGGGCAGCAGTCCTACTTCTGTTTCCAATGCTCAGCGAACTCATTCTGATTTGTTTGCCCATCCCTTCTCTGCCAACCTGCATTGTTTTGCCAAAATCTGATCACTTCTAAACTTAGTGCTAATGTGTACAGAAGAGCATGGCACGCTAAGTCTGAGCGGCTAAGAGTTTTACTTAATCTCTCAGTATGCCCTTTTTTCATGTTATTATGCATAATTCCCCATAGAGACAAATCCTAGTCAGAAGTGTGTAGCTTATGGCAGACAGAAAGGAAATCGTTCCCTTCTCCCCCACTAATTGATATTTTTCTCCACAGAACTATTTGTAAAGTTAAGCGAAGAAAACTTGGAAGAGTACGTATTTTTAAAGTAGTTAAAAAGAAGAATATGGTGGTAGTGAATCAACTTTAGCAAAGTAATCAGAATGTCTTGTTTTATTAAATGGAGCAGAAATTCTTTGACAGACTTGAGGTTAGAGTAATTGGAAGAAGTCTAGAAACTTAGCTCCACTGGAAGGCCTGCTGCTGGTAAGGCCTTGATGGTCTCATTTGGATCACTGAGAGGAAAGCAGGGCAGATGTCTATATGATTCATTTTTACGTACTACTAAGTGTTCTGTGTAATTCTTAGGAAGTGCTGTCCCAAAAGGGATGCCCTATACTGCCTCACCATTTTCTGTAATTGTAAATTTGGCATGTACCACAGGTATGTATGTAGTTCTTCAGTTTTATCCCTAAGGTTCTTAAATAGTAATAGGAAATATTCCACTATTTAACAGCAAGTATAATTGCAAAGGATCTCAGCATTACAGCTATATTCGTGCAGCTTTATTATATAATAGGCTCCCTTCTTAATTTGCTGCATATGTATTGCGTATATATAGACATCTATATATATAGATATGTATATTCTTAAATAACTATGGAAGATTCTCACAAAAGATGCTATACTCAATCAAATATAAGATGAAAACTAGGAAAGTTTCAAATTCACAAAATTATATTAGGTCCTTTTTAAAAATAGATAAACTGATTGTATACTGTAAGACATGTGATTTGGAATTATAGCGAATTTACATTCGAAGCTATTTTGGTATTTTTGTAATATGCAGATTGATTGAGAACATACTTAGAAATACCTCAAAAACAGATCTCATTTACTGGCCAAAAAACCAAATATTTCTAAATTTCTTGAGAATGATATCTACACCAAGTCTTGTACTCCCAATTTTTTTTTGTTTCATCCCTTAGATTTGTAGTGGTCCCATTTATTTAGAGGAAAATATATTTGCTTATGTAATCTCTTCAGTATTGCTGGTATTCATTTTATGACCTAGCTTGACTTTAAAGCACTTTGATTTTTTTTTTTTTTACTACAAGGTCCAAAAATTTAACATTTAATGCACTGTAATAGTTAACTTATCTAGATGTTTGTTCCTTAGTATAGGGATGAATGTGTAGAAAAAGTACTGTCATTGTATAGTATAAGAAATTCAGTTTGAGTGTATAATGTTTGTATTAAGAGTAACAGGAGGTTTTCGGCCAAGAAAACCCCTTTTTGGGGTTTTCTTTTGGCATGTCAGGAATATGGTAATTTGCAGTCTGTTGCACTTCATACTATTACAGATTTAATGAACCTTAAATAAATTAATTGGAAAAGTAATGTTATTTGACTGATTTTACCTCATTTACCTGATCCATTAAGCTAATTAATATATTCTGCTGCATATCAATTAGCCAGTTTTTTCAAAGGATCTTAAAATCTGATGTCATCACTTTCTCCATAAGAAATGTTATCTTATTTGCTGAAAGGTAAAGCTCATCTTTTATTTTAAACTTGTATTCTTGTAACATGGGATAATTAGAATTTTGTCTGTAAACTTTCCTTAATGTTTCAATAAGTGACTGAATAGCATATACAGTTGAAAACATAACTTACCCTTAAAAGGATAAGTTATATTTTCAGAAGTAGTACGGCTTTTATGTGTTTGTGATTTGCCCTTTTTTCCCCATTTGTTCCACACTTAACTCTCCTTAACTTTCCAACTAGCTTAATATTAAATTGCTATTGACTTTCATGCTGTTTTTTGCTAGTCCATATGATGGATCTTTAGAATTGTCACCTAAGGATTGTAAATTAGAAATGTTGCAAGTAGATACCTATCCTTTAAGGAATCATGTTCCCTTATTTGTAAAATGAGATTTGGAATTAGATGACGTCTGAACTGCCTTTCATCTCTCTGAAACTCATGATCAGATGGAGAAGATGGATCACAACTTGCTTATCTAAAATTACCGTGGCTTCATGCTTCAACTGTTAGTGCTATACCCTAGGCTCAAAATTTTAGAATCCTCTTTGATTGCTCTCTTTCTCCATCCCCAGTACCCCACATTGCCAAGTCATCATTTAGGTTGCATTATATCTTTCTCTATACCTCCTTTTTATACAGTCCTTTACAGATTTAAAAGCATTTAACTTAAAACAACATCTCTGAGGCAGTTCCTTCCAAAATAGGCACTTGGTTATTATCTCTCTCACAAAGTTGATTTGAGAGAGTAAAATGAAGTGATGTATCCAGAGGGGGAGCTGGAACTTGGTCTGACTCCCAAATATGATATACTTTCCAGTAGTCATTCTATTGTAGAAGGTTTCTAAATGGTCTCTCTGCCCATATTTTTCTTATTGGGCAAAGATGTTGAAGTGGCTTGCCATTTTTTTTCTCCAACTCATTTTACAGATGAGGAAACTGAGGCAAATAGGGTTAAGTGACTTGCCCAGGGTCCAACTGTTAGTGTCTGGGGCAGGAATTGAACTCAGGAATGTCTTCCTGACCCTAGGCCCAGTGTGCTCTGCACTGTGGTGCCACCTAGCTGCCCATCCTTGAAGTACTAGCATTGGGCAAGTTATCTGGACCTATGAAATTAGGGGCCTTAGAGATCTAGTTGGAAAGTCCCCTTACAACTTCTCATGATGCATGGAGAGGTGCTAATAGGGTTTAGGGATGGGAGGGATTTTAGGATCATTTAGTCCAGCTCCCTCCATTTTATAGGAGAGAATATTGAAGTCCCAAGAGGCTGCCACTTGCTCAGGACCACACAGGAATAGCTGAGCCAGGATTTTAACCTAGTAGATCCTCTGAATTCAAAGCCAGCGGTGATCATACTGCTGTGGTCGGGAGGACGGAAAGGAGGTCAAGACTAGAAAGATTCTTTGAATTATCTGCATACAGATGTCAGTTGAATGAATAGTGGTGGGAGTGAATGAGATTTTTAAGGGAGAGAGAGTGTAGAGAAGAGGATCCAGCACAAAACCTTGAGAAACAATTAAAAAAAAAAAGCATTCAACAAGTGTTTATTAGTATCCATTATGCTATGTGGCAGGCACTGTGGTAAGTACTGAGGATAAAAAGAAAAGCAAAAAATAGTCCCTCCCTGTTCTCAAGGAGCTCACAGTTTTGATTCAGTTTAAGGGGTTCAGGCACTCAAGGACTGAAGTACAGGAGAGGGTAGTCTGGAATGAATTCCTCACGGACTCAAGCAATCTTTAAGTCAAGTTGGCAAAAGTTCCTTCTTATGCTAATATGGCAGGCAGAGCTCCTTAAGAAACTGCAACCTAATGGGAATGATGCTAAAGCTTATGTAGGAAAAGTAATGGATTATCTGGCAGATATGCAAGTTAGGTAATAACATACAACCTTAATTGCAGGCATCATTCACTACTGGAAACCAGGAAAAGGGGTTTCTTGGGTGTATTTTTGGTCTGTTATGTCTAGCAAGATAGCTTTGAGAGTTGATGTCTATAGCTTGACCGCTGGGTTGTATACTGGGAATCAAAACATGATAAATTCTGTGGTTACAAGATAATCCTGTTCATGCAAGGGGGATTCTACAGAGGTCAGCTTGTTCTTTTAACAAGGAAAGATGGTTTGTCTTACTGGGGCCCACTCATGAGTTATTTCTAGGCATAGTGTCCTTGGGCTGGAAAGAAAACCGTTAGGTATAGAGGTTTGAGGCTAGGGAGAAATGTGATCTTGAAACGGGTCCAAGTACAAGCACCCCATCAGTCTAACAGGGGAACAAATCTCAAACAACTGTACAAACAAACGAAATAAAAATTGTAGATGACCAACAGAGGGAAGGCACTAGAACTAAGGGGGCTCAGGAAAGCTTGCAGAAGGAAGCCAGAGGAGGAGAGGGACAGTTCCAGGCACAGACGAGGTATGTTAGCACTAAGCGGACTTGCAACATTGTATTGCAAGGGTGAGAGGGGGGAAGGAGTAGGGGTCTTGAAAAAGCCAGGAGTAAAAAATGATAGGTTGTGAGCCTCAGGGGACTGGGAGGATGGTGGTACCCTTGAACAACAATAAGGAAGTTTAGAAGAGGAAAGAATTTGGGAGACGATGCAATAATTTCTGTTGTGGATATGTTAAGATGCCTACTGGACACGCAATCTGAAATATTCAATAGAGTTGGAAGCTAAAGACCTGGAGAGAGGTTAGGTTTAGATAACTACATCGGAGAAACATCTGCACAGGGCTAACTGAACCCATGGTGCTGACTCAGGAGTCAGGAAGGATGAGAGCGAACTACATTTTCAGCTTCAGACACTTCCTACTTGTGTGACCCTGAGAAAGTCACTTACCCTCAGCTTCCTCAAGTCTACAATACGAACACTTGGCCTCCCAAGGTTATGAGGATCACATGAGGTATTCTAGGTAAAGCACTTTGCACAGTCCCTATGGTACCGCAGGTACCTAACAACGTTGGACCTAACAAGTACAAGTAACTGGTATACTGCTTAACAAATGCTTGTTTCTTTCCATCCTTTCTTCCATTTGAGCTCGTGAGATCACAAGTAGAGAGGGGGTCAGAGAATGGGCGCGTTTGTAGGTAGGAATAAGGAAAAACGAAGATTATTGCGAGAGGTGAGGATACTGATTATTGTAATACATGACATGTATGATTATACACTATATGTAACATATATAATAATATACGATTACTGAGAGGTCGCTCTGCTGGAGCAGGCAGGACGGCATGGGATGGATTTTGCAGCAGAGGGCTGTTCTGCGAGACGAGGTGAGGAGGCGCTCCCGGGGCACGGTCCCCTCTTGGCACACGCTTTCTCTCTCCTGCGAAGTGTTTGGATCCCCAAGGCCACAGAGGATTTGAACCCAGGTCAATACCCAGAGAACTTCATTATTTATACAGCCAGGCATCGTGCCAAGCGCTTTACAATTTAAGGATCTCAGGCGATCCTTACAACAAACGTGAGGCACATAAAGGTCGAGACTTCCCCCGGGTCGCAGAGTTAGACCGCGTCCGAGGCAGAATCTGAACTCGGGTCTTTCTGACTCCAAAAGCACTCGGGAGGCCCCCTTGCCATCCCTGCCCTTCTCCACCGCCACGGTCCCGCACTCCCCCGCAGCCTTCCCTTCGCCTGGAAGCGCTAGCTAACGTGTATCGGGACGGAGCTCGGCACACCCGGCCCCAGGAACGCCCCGAGAGCTCAGCCAAGCTGACGTTCGGGCGCGTTTGCGTCACTTCCGCCGGGGGGGGGGCGGTCCCACGAGTACATCCGGGTCGCGCGCCCGGGTTTCTGGTGACCGGGGCCTCGGAAGAGGCGGCGGGGACGATCGAAGGGACCTCGCCCGAGCTGCGCGCCTCTTCGGCTCCCAGCGCCCAGCGGTGGAAGGAGGTTTCCCCGCAGGTACCGGAGGAGCTGGGCCGGAGCCGGGGCGAGGAGGGGGCCCGGCGTCCGGGCGGCGCGGCTCCTTCTCGGGGCTCGGCTCCGTGGGAGGCCCGGCCCGGCCCGTTAGCCCCGGGCCTGCGAGGGGAGGGGCGGGACGCCTCGGCCCGGGTGGCGGCTCCAGCCCGGGGATCGTGGACCCGTCTGGCCGGGCCCCGTGAGCCCCGAGCGCCGCCCGCTCTTTCTTGAAAGTGCCGGACTCTAACTTTGGTCCAGAGCGTCCGGCGGCCCCAACTGTGCCGCTCCCCGGCCCCCGCCTGCCCGGCCTGGTTTTGTTTCTCCCTGTATCTCCTGGGGTGGAGAGCCCCCCAGGCTGCGGGCTTCCACTCTGGCCTTGCCGTTGGGACCAGTCGGTGTGTCGTCGTCATCCCCGAAGGGCTGTTCCCTAGATTTCCTTGGCAGCAAATGGGCTGAGCGAGCTGCTTGGGAGGGAAGTTTGCAGGGCAGTTCCCACGTTCAGAGCCAGTGCTGAGCCGGGGCGTAGGATGGTTTAACCCAGTGATTCTGAACACGGAAAGCACTCAGCTCCTTCACCCCCTGCGGTGTTGCACGTTGCAGTCCCCGCCTTCTGATCCTGCGTTACTTTAGTCCGTGGTCCCTAATCGATCGATCCTCTACCCGACGGGCCTTTTTAGGTTTCCTGTTGGAGGGAGAGGTTAAGGGAGCAGGCAGGGTACCCTTACAGCTCACGAGCTGTTCCTAGCTTCTTCTTTTTTCGCAACCAATATCCCTTTCGATGGGCACATTTTTCTGAGAGATTTTTGCTTCTATGCATTTCCCACACACACTTTTATCTTATGTATCTTTTAATGGGTGACCTGAAACTTTGTTTCTTGGGAGGCTAGTTGATACCGTGCTTTGAACCATTATAGCTTCACCAAAAGAATTTTGGGGTGTGGGGGAGGGCAACCCTCCAGAGTTGTGATTTCATAGATCTCCATCCAGCTATGGAAAAAGAGTCCACCACTGCCAATTAACGCTTCCTTGTAAACTTGTAATCTTAAGCTGCTGGGCCACTGAGAGACTGAGTTGTCAGTTAGTACACACAGTTAGTATGTGGCAGAGGCAAGGTGTGAACCCCAAAGTGCAACATTTCATTGCAGCAAATTCTCTTAAAAAATAATAGGTATTGAAAAGATGGGTCTTTGTTTCAGGAAGTTTGGGATCATTAAAAATATTGTAATTTTCCAGGTGCAGTCCAGTCCTCTCCCCTCTTCTGTTCTTGGCATCAGTTTCCATCTGAAATGTCTGTCCAGGATGCATCAGTTCAGTGTCCATCAGTCCATCAGCTGAATACTTTAGTCTGAACCACAGGCACTTTTTATTCACTTGGTTTTCTTCCAGACCAGATAGGTACAATTTCTCAGAGATCATTGATGTCATTTAGGAAGCTCCACAATTTAGGAGGTCTTATAGTGTATCCAGAACTTGAGGTAATAGGCACAGTATCATTTACAAAGAACATGTGGGCCATCTCACCATATGTAGGGACTTCATTTTGGACTTTGTACTGAACATTTTAATGAAACAGACATCTTTGGTGAGCATTTCTCCATGTTATATGTCTTGTTTAATATTTTAAATTAGAGAGTCATAGAATGAAGTTATCTCTTCTTTTAAGAAATCTTGACTAAGGCACTCCTGCCTGGCACCCAGGCTGCTACCCTTCAGGGTGCCATGGCTGTTATGTTCTTTTGCTAGATCTGTTTTCCAACCCAGGTTGATGGGCTCCAACTCCTAACCTGGGGAAACTTTATCATTAAGAACATTCAGAATATCAGCACAGGTGGAGGAGGAGTGGAGATCAACAAGAATGGCCCTCACCAGCCTCTGTCTCCCTCCTTCCCCCTTACTGCCCCCCATCCAAATATTAAACTTTAGCCTAGCCGTTCCTCCTCTTTATCTTCCATCATTCACCCTTTTCACTCTGTCTCCTGGAACCTTAACTTTATAAATTCCATTTAATCTTAGATTTTTTATGCTTTGTGGGATATTTATCAGCACCCTTTTCAAGGGTAGCTGGAGCTTCTCTCACACTTCAGATACGTAGGTCTAAGAGAAAAGTTGATATAGTCCTTGTTCCATGCTACTCTCCTACTGTTTTCCCCATGATTCTCCTGCTGTCACTCATCAACAGCCTCTCTCTCTTTAGAGTTTACTTCATCTTGTCCAGAGCCTTGTATGTAGATCTCTAGTTCAGTCTTTCTCCTCCCTAATTAATTGAGTGTCTGGCTTAGAGTCAGAGACAGTTAGGTCATATGGTGGATAGAGCACTAGGCCTGTAGTCAGAAGCCCTGAGTTCCAATCCATCCTCAGACACTTCTAACTCGGTGAGTCTGGGCGCATCATTTAATGTCTCTCAGCCTC
This sequence comes from Notamacropus eugenii, assembly GCF_028372415.1. NCBI lineage: Eukaryota > Metazoa > Chordata > Mammalia > Diprotodontia > Macropodidae > Notamacropus > Notamacropus eugenii. Next base: position 149,463,754 of record NC_092872.1, read on the forward strand.
AGTTTTCTCAGCTGAAAAATGAGAATAATAATGGCACCTACTTCTCAGGGTGGTTGTGAGAATCTAGTGAGATAATATTTTTAAGGTACGCCTGGCACAGAGTGGGCACTTAATAAGCACTTACTCCATTTGAGTCATCTTTTTTACCCTAAACCCTTCCCAGTAGGAAAACCCTAGCTTCCCAGATGATCTTCTTCCTTAGCTCCCATAAGCTCTGTCTCTAGGTTACCTCAACACCTTCCACCCCCACCCCACAATTTGCTTCAGTTGCTAGAATGATTTCTAGCTATGGTTCTGCATAGTCCTCAAAAATGACTCAAAGCTTCTAAACATATCATGTTTTCTTATCTCAATTCAGTTTTCTATGCATGGATTTTGTAGGCATTTAACTGTTTATTGTGTGCTTGACACTGGCTCTCAGACTCCTCTGTATCACATTATTTGTGTATATATGACCCCTCTACCTGCACTTCCAGAGATTTTAAAATTTGGAGCAAGAGACAGTGTGGTAAAATAGAGAACTGGATGTGGAATTAGGAGATTTGAGTTTGAAACGTGCATTTCTTGCTTGTGTGATTTGGGGTGAGTCAAACTCTTAAAGCCTCTGTTACCTCTTCTGTAAAGTTAGTTGGATTAAACCTAAAGGATATCCAAGATCCCTTCCAGCTCTGAATCTGTGATCAAATGCTTAAAAAACTCTACCAAAACTCAAAACATTTAGGTAATCAGTATATCCAAAGCACAAAGTCCTTATATATTTAGTGCCTTGGATATTGTGAGTACTTAAATATTTATTGAAATGTATACTGTTTATTATTGGTGGTGTTTTATTCCATTTAGTTATTTTTCCTTTGAGACTGTCCTATAATTTTACTGTTGTGGGAAACTCCTGATGTGTAAAGGTGCTGGCCATTATGACAAATGCCTGTATTCCTTGCTTTTAGGGGAGGCTGAAGCTGGTACATTGCATGACTTTAGGTGTTCTGACCTCCAGTAGGACACTGGTGCAGTGTCCACTTGAAGTCAAATACTAAAATGGGGAGGGGGCGGGGTGGTGGGTACCAGGCTACTTAAGAGCAGCAAACTAGCCTAGGTCAAAGTTTCCAAGCTGATCAACCATAGAATTAACTGGTGAATGGCCACAACCTGGGCAAGATATAAAGACTAGTCCCAAAAAACCAAATTTTTTAAATGGCACTCTTGGACTCATAGCTTCGTGATCTGATGCTTGCTTCTAATTCACCAAGTTATGGTATTTCACTGTTATATATCTTATATTTATAATTAATGCTAATTTCTATATTCTTTAGGAAATCCATGAAAAGCTGAAATCTGTGGGTACTTTCACAGCTGGATGATAAGAAAAACTGAACTCTTCTTCTTAAGCCATGGCATATCAATTATATAGAAATACCACTCTGGGAAATAGCCTTCAGGAAAGCCTAGATGAGCTTATACAGGTGAGAAACAAATATAGAGCACTTTTATCTAGATAGTTTTACATCATCTCATATTTCATTGGTAAAGCACCTGATGCAGCTTTATCTAGCAAGTCAGTAGCTTCAGTATTTCAATGTATCTTTGATCTTATTGATGCTGGTATTCCCTCAAGCTGTGCTGGTCCTAAAACCCATCGGTGTCTTTCTATCCTGTGCAACTCTTGTCATCCCTAAATTCTGCAAAGAGAATTGACCTTGAGTAGAGTTCTTCCTCTGAAATCTTTCAACATTCTGTAGGTACCAAGTCCAGTCCATGGACCATCAATCAGTTAACCTGAACTTTCATTAAAAAATTAGCACACCGCCCTTTGTAGCCATACGTTTTGTAGATGATACCTTTTGTTTCATTTTTTGCATGCAAGTCTTCCCTGTAACACTTCAGCTTTGTATCACCAACTACGTCAATGGATTGATTTAATAGATAGCTAGGTCTTATGGTAACTGAAGGGCTAAACTTGGAGTCAGGAAGACCTAAGTTCAGATCTTGCCTTAGATATTTGCTAGTAAGCTTTGTGACCCTGAGCAAATCACTTCACTTCACCTCCCTGGGCTTGTTTCCTCTTCTGTAAAAATGAAAGGTTTAGAGTTAGCCTGAATGATGCATACATGATAGCTTATATGTTCCTTGTGTACATTAGACTTTATTTTGGATTTTGATGCAAACTTATCAAATGTTGGCCTCAATTTCACCTATAACTTACTGAAATGAACTTGCAGATAATACCAAATATAAGTAACTCAATTTAGAGCAAATGTGTCACTGAAAAGTTTGGTATAAATCAATTTTACAGAGTTGAATTATAGTGTATGTTTTAAAAACAGCTGCTGAAGATGAAGCTTCCTATGAGATTTTTTTTCATTTAAAGGAATCCCATGTGGAATCCCTAAGGTGGACAATCATAACCTGACGTATCCTTTTTTTTTTTTATTATTACAAATCTGAATGTCCCTAAGTTGTGTATCCTTTAAGTGATATGTACTTATAATCACTGTCATAGAATCATAGGATTAGCAGTAATATTAGAGATACTATAATCGCCTTAGAAGTTAACAAACTGAGGCCCTGAAGAAGTTAAATAACTTACCTAAGCTCTCAGTGGCAGACAGAAGACTAGAACCTGGGTATTCTAATTCCCTCACTTGGTGACCTCAGCAACTCTCATGGATTTAATTATCATCACTGTGCAGACAACTCTTAGTTGATTACAGCCCTAGTCTCTTACAGGAGCTCCAATCTTATATCACCTGTTGCTGATGGGACATTTCAAGCTGGATGACCCATAAATATTTGAAACGTATAAAACTGCACTCATTACCTTTCCTTTCATACCCACCTCTCTTCAGAACTTTCCTATTTCTGTTGAAGACACTGCCATCCTTCTAGTTACTGAGCTGTTCAGCCTCATGGTAATTGTTAACTTCTCACTTCCCCACTCCATATATTGATTCTGTTGAGATTTTTTTCTACATCCATAACTTTTAGTCCTTTTCTTTCTTCTCATACAGCCACCACCTTCGTTCAGGCCCTTATCACCTCCAGCCTGGACTGTTGCAGTAGACTATTACTCAGTCATAAGATTATAGATCTAGAGCTGTAAGGGACTCAAGGGCCATCTAATTTAGTTCAACACTTACTTGCTCAGTCCCCACCCCCACCTCCCACCTCTTGTTTTATAGATGAGGAAACTGAAAGGTAGGGAAGTTAAGTGATTCGCCCACAACTCGTAAGTATCTGAAATAGGATATGAATCTGGGTCCTCTGACTCTAGAATCAATTTCCCTTTCAGTGTATCACATCTTCCTTTCTAATATATTCTCCACACAGTTGGAAATTTGATTTTCCTCAATGTAGGTTTGACCATAACACTGCACTAACTCCCCATAGCCTATTACCTCTAGGATCAAGTATGAACCCCTCTGTTTGATATTATATCCCTTCACAACTTGATCCTCAGCTATCTTTCCAACTTTGTTATGTATTACTCCTCGTTTTTGGCAGTGTCAAATTGTAAAGTCAGTTTGTGAGTCAAATTAGCCTTGTTATTGTTTCTTCTACATACCATTCCATCTCCCATCTCCACACTTTTCCATTGGCTGTCCCTCTTGATTAGAATGCAGTCCTTTTCATCTCCACCTTTTAAAATCCCTAATCACTTCAGAAGTCAGCTCAACTTCTCCCTTCAACCTTTCCTGACTCCCCTGCCCCACCTTTCCACCTACTGATGTGTTCCCTCTCAAAGTCATTCTTTCTTTTTAAAAATATGTGACTTCCCTGATAGAATGTAAGCTCCTTGGGGGCAGTAATTTTGATTTTTATCTTTGTATCCTCGGCATCTAGCATATAGTAACCACTAAATAAATGCTTTTTGATTGATGTGTATGACAGTATTGACAACCAAGCATGATAATTGGGTAATTAATGTAATTTAGAAAAAAATTGAGGAAAGGAGAGCCAGGGAAAATTGTTATATTTGTAATCTTGTATGTTTTCTTCTCAAATTGATAGTTGGATCCAAATGTCTATATTTTGTCAGAAGATACTGCACAACTATTGTCAAATTTCACTTTTTTCCTAACTGTTGTCATGGAAATGAGGAATTTAAATGGGGTGGTGGTCAGGTGGGACAGTGGGAGGCTGTCACTGTAGTAGAATTTTTGGCTTACTTCAGATAAGCCTTGAGCATTAATTCCTATACGCTTTGATTTATTTGGAGTCCATAATGAAGGAAATGAATTGTGGCCTTTTTACTCAGTCTCAACAGATCACCCCCCAGCTTGCCCTTCAAGTCCTACTTCAGTTTGACAAGGCTATAAATTCAGCATTGGCTCAGCGAGTCAGGAACAGAGTCAATTTCAGGGTAAGGATACTTAACTAAACCTAGACTCTTGCACATTGTTACACGGAGTATTTTTAAGGCCCTTATACACTTATGTATCCATAGTACGGACAGAATTGATGGCTGTATAACACTTTGAAAACTCTTGTGTAACACCTAGAAATATTTCTGACTGTTGTTACTTTTTAGATGAGCTTACATATTAGGGTCATCCAGTATACATGAGGTGTAGTTCTTTAGGCCTTATTCTGTGTGTGGCGGGGCCATGTTGTCTTTTTGTAGCTGAGTTACCATTTGCCCAGAAACCTTTCAATGGCTGCAGAATCAAAGCTGTTTCATGTTTTATTAAGAAAAAAATTGTAAATCTCAAACATACACACTTTATTACAAGAGAGCGGAGAGTCACAACATGACTTCTAGAAACTCTGCTATTTTTTTCTGGCTTCTTTACTCAGCTAACTTTTGGGGCCCAGACAGGTAGTAGTGGTGGCCCTTTAATCAGTTTTGCCCTATCTAATCTTTTATACTGATGTCAACATGTTAAGATTGTAAGTTACTTACAACCAAATACAGATGGTGAACGCATGAAGTATATCTTCATTTTGCTGCAATGTAATATTGTCAAAGCAATATATTGAATAATATGACAGATAAAGCTAATATGACTAAAATTTGCTTATCTGTTAGACTTAAATATTCTTTACCTATATTTTACCTAATTGTCTAAATTGTTATTATGCTGTTATAAAGGGTAAATAGTGTGTTGTTTCCTAGCCCATTCAATGAAAAGGTGCCTAAGGACAACAGCCTACACATGGATATTCAGTAAATATTTGTTGATGATGAAAGTATGCCAGGTTAACCCTTCCCCTCCATATGAATGTTATCCCAAAAGCTACATATGTGTTGTTTGAATGTAAATACGTCATTATAACAGGGATCTTTGTTTTCTTCAGTATGGCCATATGCAGATCATAAGGAGTTGATGACTTAGCTGATAAGTCTTAAGATATTGCTTGAAGGTCAGAGAGGTTATTAAGTCCTTATAAGTATTATGACCAGCTAAGTGGATCACAGAGAAAGTGAAATAATATATCTACCTTATAGCTAATGTTGATGTGGCACTTTAAAAGATCCTAAAGCACTTTTCCATCTGTTACTTCATTTGAGTCTCACAACAACCCTGTGCAGACTTAAGTACCACAGATATCATGACTTCTGTTTTGTAAGTGGGGAAACTGAGGCTTGGAGAGTTTAAGTCACTGGCCTATGGTCACTCAAATAGTAAGTGTCACAGGAGGTTTGAACCTGTGTCTTCCTCAGTTCCCATACTCCTGTACCACGTTGCCTCTCAGTCTCACTTGATGACTGCACGTGCACACGAAAGACAAATCTAAAATGATTGTTTTCTTCTGGCCACAGAACTTGATCACTTTTGAGTTCAGGGTATTTGTATACGTGCCTCTCTTGTCACCTCTGCTGGGGAGAAACGTAGAGATGGCATTAGTGTCTAGGTAATTTCAGCAATTTCAATCATTATTGCTAAAATTTCACTTTAATACCTAGTGTATTGTTAGCTCTATGTAAGCATGGCTTTTCTGTAGCAGTACTTTTGACCAAAGTTCAAACTCTTTTGGAAAAAAAATTTTAACTTCCAATTTTATGAATTTTCCATGAATGAAATCATTTGGCTTTTAGAACAGGATTGGTTTTTTTTCTCTTGAATTAGAGTTCATTTTCATAATTTACATGTTGAAATTGCTGAAAGTATATACTCTAAGGTGAAATCTTTGCTATCAAATGCCTAGAACTGAACGGTTTGTTTTTTTTTTAGAGAAAACATTTGATGTGGTAACAGTACTTTAGTGTCTTGCCTTTGAATAAAACCTCTGCAATGCCTTGTAAAGATGTTGTGTTAGTAGATGAAATTAAAGGTATAATTCTGTTTGCATATTAATAATGTTCAAATTAAGTCCAACTTGTAACTTTGAGTATGTACAAATTGGTGTACTAAGAATCACACTTTATAAGTGTTAACTCTTCTGAAATCTTGAAAAAGGATCCATTCCTGTTGCAGTTTCTCTTTAAAACTACCAGCTATATTTCCTTATCTTTACTAAGATTTCTTTTCACACAGCCTAGTTACATATCTAACTTTCAATTAAAAAAAAAGGTTTCTTGTATTATAATTATGCCAGTTGTCTTAGAAAGTGGAACCAGTGAATATTAAATTTTTCCTGGAAAATACAGTATGAAAATTTATTTCAGTCACAAAAATGAAAAATGAACTTTTTCAAGTTAAATGAAATGTGTACTTGTTTTCATATATTAGCACCATGCTTCACAAATTGTCCACTAATATTAAAAAAAATTGTGAAATTGAGAGACCCTTAAGTGTTTAAGTGAACTTACACATTTCAGCCACATGGGGGCATTCAAGATACACATTTAAATCTAGTATTCTTAAGTGTCTGTACTTAGTATTTTGGAACTTTACAATTTTGCTTGAATTATAACTGGCAGCTTTTAGCAGTTTACACAGACTTTTGTTTTATATCTAACTGAATTAAATTACTATGAAATGTTCTTCCCATATTTCTACTCTTCCCTTCTGGAATAGTTCCATTGTACATTGAATCTCATATTTTTGTGTAGGTCCAGATTCCTTTCCAGAAAACAGTAAACAGTCCCTTACAGTTCTCAGTACTGCATTAATTATTCACAATTTCAATGTCAAACAAAGATGTGCTACTAGTAACTTTAATAAAAGTCCTTCTAGCTGGGCTCTTAAACTTCTAGTCCAGAAAGGTCAGTCCATTTAGAAGAACAGTCTTAAAGAGGATTATAGGACTAAAGGAAATTCTGATCTACTTCCCTGCTCTTTCTCCACCCCTAATTCACTAAATCCTCAGGAACCATTGTCTTCTCTCCCACTACAGCATGAAATGTGACGGATCTGTCAATATGGAATCAGGTAGGATAAGTGAATCAGGCTAGTGCCTGGCTGGTCTTATGGTCTCCTAAAGTTGTCTCCAAGTTAGAAAATGTTTAAATCTCTGATTTTCAGAACTATTGACATTGTTTGATGGACCTTTATCTGAAGTTTAAAAAGCAGTACATATTAAACATGAAATGTCATCAGTTAATGTTTAGTCTGTTAAAGATATTTAACTTTATATTTTAAGGATCCCATTGGTCTGAATTTAAGCTATACCGTAATGTAAGAGTTCTTTGAAAGGAAAAAATTTATATAGGTATATGTCATCTGCATGATTATACACCATTATAAGCTATATTCCAGTTTCATACAAGTTAGATTGAGGGGGCAAGGGTGGCCTTCTATTTGAACCATTCACATATTGACTTTTTTGTTGATTTCATCTAAATGGCATTCGTGAAAAGAAGGTGAATGTTTTCATGGTGGATGTAAATGTTTTCTTTTAAAGGGCTCTCTAAATACGTACAGATTCTGCGATAATGTATGGACTTTTGTATTGAATGATGTTGAATTCAGAGAGGTGACAGAGCTTATTAAAGTGGATAAAGTGAAAATTGTCGCCTGTGATGGTAAAAGTAAGTGTTCAAACCTCTTAAAAAAACCTTTCAAATTTTCTAAGTAATGACTAACTTATCATTGCCACATTGCATATATGTCTTTGTCACACATTGTGGCAGTTATCTTGTCCAGAAAAGAGTGGGGAAAAATAATGAACATATAATGTATTCAGTGCTTAGAGATGGAATGTCTAGTCTTCACTATAACTGAGCCTTCAGTCTATTCAGCCCACATTATAAATACCTATACTGTTCTTTACCAAAAATCCTTTATATCTGCTTTAAATATGTATTTTTTACATAAACCACATTATTGTCACTGAATTCTATTTATGCCTCATTTCCAATGACTTAACGTTCTTTTACCTTGTTTATGTTTTCTGTATGACAGTATATTTTTCGGAGTCGATAATTCCTGACTCCTTTGTATGAAAGGGAAAGCTGTTGAATTGCAAATATGGGTTCCTTTTTATAGGTGGTTGTAATGGCCTTTGAATCCATAAAGCAGGGAAAAAAACCTGACATTTGGTTAGAACCAAGTAATGATTGTTACTGTAAAATTCCCTGTTTAATAAAAGATGCTTAATAGGTTGCAGTGGTTTACTTTACATTCTCCTTTTACTCAGTTTTCCTCTCCTACTATACTCATTATTTATTTTTGTCTAACTCTTTTATGGATGGGGGAAGAGAAACTAAAGTGTGACTCATAATTTTATTGCAAAGGCTGTGGCCTTTCTGTAAGTACATAATGGAATAGCAAAAGCAAGAGAGGAGTGAAGTTCCCAGTCTTCAAAGAACAGATTGCGTCCTGAGGTCCTTCTGACCTCATCAGTGTTACAGGATAGAGTGTTTATGTTCTTTTGCTGCAGCAGTCATAGGAGCAGGTAGCTTTCCTTTAATTTCTGGTTTTAATATCCTTGAGCTGTTATAGCTATTAGAAGAAACAGTTTGCTTTGTTGATAATATTTAAAGAAAAAAATTATTGCTTATTTTACTTTGATGACATACATTGGCACCTTGATAGGATGTAGGCTTTTTGAGGATAGAGAATGTTTCATTTTTGTTTTTGTAGCCTTAGTGCCTTGAATGGTACCAGTATAGAGTAAACACTTATACTTGATGGATCAGAGAGAATTTCTAAATTTATAGAGGGAATTTTTTTCTTTAATGTAGGTTCTTGTATCATATTTAGGCCTATTAACTCTTTGCTCATCAAGTTTCTCTTGTGGAATAACTTTACTGTTGTCTGTTATAACAGAAGTGATTTCACAATATAGATACAGTTAGAGTAAAATCTCTTTTTTAAAAAAGTGACTTGTCCAGTAACTTCAACTACTTGGAAAATATCCAAGAATCAAAAAATAAACAAAAAAACCCAGCCAGAATCTTTATAGTCAAGATTGTGTACATTATTCATAGCACACCTTCTCTTCTTCTCACCTAGAGCCTCTTCATTCTTGTATCATAGATATATTCTCATGGAAATAAGATTATGCTTTTCTAATTAGAAACACCAAATTAGCATGGGCTACTTAGAGGCACCCTGAACTCAATATGTATAGCTGGTACCAAGGGAAGCGATGTAAATATAAAAGGAAAGAAGACATTTTTTGGAAAATAGTTTGAGCCTATTTCTTGTAGGAATAAAGAGCCTCAATACACTGACATAGCCCCTGAGGACCCCACTGTTAACATATAACAGTATAACGAATAACATTCATAATGATCCTAAGTACTCAAGAAAAGTTTTGATTAACTTAGTCTTCTAAGAAGGTAAGGAAATATGTGATACATTTTGGAAAGAATTCCATCCAAATTAATCAAAAACAGATTAATGTTTTTAATTCTCTTCTTTCCTTGACAAAACAAGACAAATGAAGCATTACTGTGAAATAAATCTCTGTTTAAAAAAACCTGGCTAAAAGAAAAATGTATCACTCCTGCTCAGAACCTTTAATTACCACTGAATAAAGTCTCAGTTCTTGAGCCTGACATTCTGCCTCCACCATCTGATCCTAACCAACCTTTCCAGCATGAAGCCTCCCATTGACCCTCTTTAGTCATAGCTGTGCTCTTTACTTGTCATGCTCTAATTCACACCTTCCCAAGCCTCTTCTTCCCTGACTTTTCCAGCTCAGAGTGATCTTTCCCTCCTCACATCTCTCAGCACTTTGGTCTATTCCTTGACTACATATTTTTCCTATTCCTTTTTTAAAAGTTGTGTTCTTTCCCATTGGTCTGGAAGCTCCCTCATGAATGGCCACTCATGTTTATGTTCCCAGTGTCTTGTGCTAAACAGGTGCTTAATAAATGTTAATTGAATTCTTAATACACTTGCTTTTTGATATATAATGTAAAAGTAAATGTTCATGTTGAGATATATATATGTATGCACACACACATATGTATATATAGTAAATGTATTTCCCCCTCCCCAATCTAGACCATCTTCTCTTAACAAAATTTACTCCCAATTATAGCCTTTTGTGGTAAAAAAAAAAAAAATTATGGGGGAGAGAATGTAAAAAATGGAAATAGTACACAATTTCAGAAAGAGAAGGTAAAAGAACTTGTTTTTCACAAATGCAAAACTACTATTCACTGAAATGTTCACATTAGACTTCATTCAAATCCTTTTATTCACCTCTAGCAGTGAATGTTGTTTTTGACGAATTATATAAATCATCTCTTAGTGCATTGAGGCTTTTTTCCTTAATAGCACCTGTTTCTTTCAAGAAAACTTATTTTTTGTACGTAGTTAAATATTTAAACATGAAAATCAAGTTGCTCTGTTAACTATTCTAAAAATATTGTATTTATACTTTCTACCCCACCTTCCTTTTTTTTTTTTAGACACTGGCTCCAATACTGCAGAATGAATAGAAAAATGGTTTGTCTGTGCCATTTTCTGTTAATATGCAGCACTTGTGAAGAGAAGCAAGGAAGAGACTTTAATTTATTCTAGCAATGCAGATATGACTACACTGTGCTAGACTATCTCTGAGAATGCTAGTAGAAAGCATAATTCTGTAGTGTTTTACATCACCTTTATTATATAGCATGAAGAAAAATACCTTTTTTAAATGACAAATCAAAAGTTGTTGCCTTCTTATGAACATTCTTTAATAAACTTATTTAAAAACTCAGTGTGAAATAGTAATTATTAAACATTGATGTAACAATTGGAAGTTATTGGGCAGATATGCATTCTGAAATGATAATATGGATATATTACATTGTAATTCTCTTCAGTGTTCTCCTAGCTTCATACCTTGGAACTTCTTTTGAAAGCTTCTGTATTAACATAATTAAGTATGGGTAGAATTTAAAGTAAAATTCATTTTAATTCTGGAGATAATTCCAGTGGTACACAAGTTGGTGCAACCTACTGTTGGGATGCTGGAAACATCACAAAAGTAAAACTGAATATTAGAGGTGCTTATGTTGTCAGATGACATCTGGATCAAACTTTAAGATAGTCTCCAATGGCATTAACTAGCTCCCAACATTAATAGAAAACGAAAAATGAAGTCTCCTGTGTTGATTTTACCAGTCATTAGGTTTTAAGACCCTTGCTGATAATTGCTTGCAACATATCTTAATATTGATCAGTTATCTATATATTTATAGTTGCTGAAAAGGCAGCTAGGAGGCTCTGGATAAATTGCTGGGCCTGGAGTCAGGAAGACCCAAGTTCAAATTCATCTTTAGACACTTACTAGCTGTGTGACCCTGGGAAGTCACTTAATCTCTTTTTGCCTTAATCCATTGGAGGAGGAAATGGCAAACCACTCCAGTATCTTTGCCAAGAAAACCCCACAGACTGGATTGATTCATTATGTTCCATGGGGTCATGAAGAGTCAGACATGATTGAAACAACAATGATAGGTGAAAGGATATGAAAGAACTTTACGTCTCTATCTCATCTGTCTGCAGGTGTATAAGACAAGTGAGACATTTCTAGAAATTTATGGTAAGTAATTAAAAAGCTTGAGAATTCCAATATTAACCTTTCAAAAGTGGTTGATGGGGTTAAGACTGGCTACTTGCTGTGAACCAATCAACTTACTTTTTCACAACAAAGCACTCTGTTGTTAGCATGAGGCTGTCTGTTCTTTCCTTCTAGATTCATTTTCAACTCCTGGAGAATATGAAGGGGAATATCACTAACATTCCTGCTATGATATTACTGGTAGTAATATATTTAATAATGTATTTCCATGCAACAGTCATTTGGAGTTCTGCAAATATGAAAGTCATGATGAACATACACTGTTCTGCTTGGAAAATGTGTTAGTAATAGATAAGATTAAGTATACACAATTAAATGTTTCCTTCCAGTTCCTAATTGCTTTCCTAGATTAGATAGAAAATATGAATTATTGGTAGTTGAAGCATAAGAGACAACCATAGTGGTTTTGTTTTGGAAAAAAAAAATTGAAGGCAGTGTGGATCATGGATTGAGAAAGATCTTGCTTGGGAGTGAAGAAGACCTGGTTCAAATAATGCCAGTGATGCTTAATAGCTGAGTAATAGGTTACCTAATCTTTGTGTGTCTGCATCCCTATCTATCAGTTGATAGACTTGTGCTTTTCCTCTGCTTGGAAGAGAGTTGGAGGCAGTTTCTGCATGGATAATTCACTAAGCAGTGTTTTGAAAGTAAAGGAGGGAGTAGTCAAGATGGCAGAGAAAACTCACCTGAGCTCTCCCAAAAGCCCCTCCATACAGCTTCAAATAATGCCCCCAAACAATTTTGGATTGGTAGAACCCACAAAAAGGAGTGAAACAATTTTCCAGCCTGAGACAACTTATAAGTTTGGCAGGAAAGGTCTGTTGTACCAGGGTGAGAGTAAAGCACAGTCCAGCACAGGCTGTGCTCCTGCAAACTAGCAGTAGACCTTAGGGATGACTGAATCAGTGGCAACAGTGGCAGTTTTTGGACTTCTCAGCCCACAGAAAGTAAAGGAGTCAAGACAGTCAGAAGGAGATTACAGAGTTCCCTTTACTGGCACCAAGGACAGGACTCTGTTGCATTGTCCATACTTGGATCTGGTAGCAGTCCTAGGGTGAGTAGGAATACTAACACACCAAAGTTTGTGGCCACAGGGAAACTGGGAGCATGGTCATAGTTCTAGGATGGAAAAGAGTGCTTGTGTTTGGTCACAGACCAGAGCACAGGCTAGGAGAGGGAGGGGTAAACACAGCTCTCTCCAGAGCATACTACCTTGGAAAAATGAACAAACAAAAAATTCTGTTGGAAAAGCAGCAGAAAAAGATCCTGACTAAAAAAGTTGTATTGTGACAAGATCAAAATAAACTTAGAAGGCAACAAAGTCAAAACTGCTACATCCAAAGCCTCAAAGAAAAATATGAATTGGTCTTACGTCCTGGAAGAGCTAAAAAAAAAAATTAAGAGATTTTAAAAATAAAATAAGAGGAAAAATAGGGAAGAGAAATGAGAGTGATGCAAGAAAATAATGAAAAAAGCCAACAGTGTGGTAAAGGAGACACAAAAAAATACTGAAGAAAATAAGACCTTAAAAAATGGATTAGGCCAAATGGTGAAAGAGGCACAAAAATCCAATGAAGAAAAGAATACAATTAAAAGCAGAATTGACCCAATGGAGAAAATAATTCCTTAAAAATTAGAATTGGGCAAGTGGAAGCTAATGATTATGAGACATCAAGAAACAAACAAAAAAATGAAAAAAAAACCAGAAGAAAATGTGAAATATCTCATTGGAAAAACAACTGACCTAAAAAATAGATCCAGGAAAGATAATTTAAGACTTACTGGACTACCTGAAAGCCATGATCCAAAAAAGAATCTCAACATCATCTTTTGAGAAGTCATCAGAAAACTGCCCTGATATTCTAGAACCAGAGGGTTAAATAGAAATCAAAAGAATATACTGATCATCAGAAAGAGATGCCAAAATGAAAATTCTCAGGAATATTATAGCCAAATTCCAAGTCAAGGAGGAAATATTGCAAGCAGTCAGAAAACAATTCAGATATTATGGAGCCACTGTCAGTATAACACAAGATTTAGTAGTTTCTACCTTAAAGGATCAGAGGGCAAAAGAGCTAGGATTACAACTAAGAAGTTGTCTACCCAGCCTACCCAGCAAAACAGTATAGTCCTTCAGGGGGAAAAATTAATATTTAAATAGAGGACTTTCAAGCATTCCTGATGAGAAGACCAAAGGTGAAAATACAAAATTTGATTTTAAAATACAAAAGAAGCTTAAAAAGGTAAACAGGAAAGAGAAATCATGAGGAATTCAATAAGGTTAAACTGTTCACATTCCTACAATGGAAAATGATCATTGTAACTCCTAAAACTTTCTCATTACTAGGGTATTTCGAAGGAGTATGCATAGACAGAGGGTATGGGTGTGAGTTGACTATGATGGAATGATTATTTTAAAAAATAAATTTAAGTGAGAAAGAGGAATGCACTGGGAGAGGGGAAAGAGTGGTAGATTGGGATAAATTATTTCACATAGAAGAAGCACAAAAGAGCCTTTACAGTGGAGGGGAAGATGGGGGAGAGAGGGAACCTTACTCTCCTTGGAATTAGTTCAAAAAGGGAATAATGTACACAGGTATAAAATCTATCTTACCATACAGGGAAGTAGGAGGGGAAGGGGATAAAAGAAAGGGGATGGGTGGGGGAGTTCTGATAGGAGGACTGCAGATTGGAGGAGGTATAAGTCAGAAACTAGACACTTGAAAATGGACAGGGTGAAAGGAGAGAGTAGGATAAATGGGGGAAATAGGATAGAAGGAAATACATAGTAATCATAGCTGAAAAAAATTTTAGAGCAAGTTTTTCTGTTAAAGACTTATTTCTCAAATATATAGAGAACTGAATCAAATTTGTAGAAATGAGAGCCATTCATCTTATAAATGGTCAAAAAAAAGGAACAGGTATTTTTCAGGCAAAATAATCAGAGCTATCTGTAATCGTGAAAAAAAAGTTCTAACTACACATTGAAACAACTCTGAGTTACCACTCCACACTGATCAGATTGGCTAATGTGATAGAAGAGGAAAATGATAAATGTTGGAGGAGAGGTGGGAAAACTGAGACACTAATGCACTGTTGGTGAAGTTGTATATTGATTTAACCATTCGAACGATTTGGAACTGATGCCTCCTTTGACCCAGCAATGCCACTACTAGATCTGTATCCCAAAGAGATTTTTAAAAAAGTAAAAGAACCTATATGTACAAAAATATTTATAGCAGCTTTTTAGTGGGAGCAAAGACATTAACATTGAGGAGATGTCCATCAAGTACAGTCTCCAACAAGACTGAACAAGTTCTGGTATATGATTGTAAGGAATACTGTTGTACTATAAAAAATGAGTAAGCAGGATGCTTCCAGAAAAACCTGGAAAGACTTACATGAGCTGATGAATTGTATACAGTAATAGGAATATTGTATGATGATCAATGGTGAATGACTCAACAATACCGAGATCCAAGATCATTGTCAAGGATTTATGATGACAGTGCTATGGATGCAGATTGAATCATCCTTTTTCTTTACTTTATTCTTCTTGTGGTTTCTTTTTTTGTTTATGTTTCCTTTCACAACCTAACATGGAGATATGTCTTGCTTAACTGCACATGTATAATACATCAAAAAAAAAAATGCTGGCTTTTTCAAGGTGGGGGAAGGAAGAGGAAGGGAGAGAATTTGGAACTCAGAAATTGTTTTAAAACGAAAGCTAAAAATTGTTTTTTTACATGTCATTGGGGAAAAATAAAATGTTATTTTTTTTTTAAGAAAGAAAGTGGGACTGATATAATGGTACAGAATAATAATAATAATAGCCTTTATATAGTGCCCACTGAGCACCTTACAGGTATCTTATTTGATCCTTACAACAGCCCTAGAGGGGAGATGCTATTTTTAACCCTGTTTTGTAGTTGAGGAAATTAAGGCAAATAGAGGTTAAGTGACTTGCCCAAGGTCACACAGCTAGCAAGTATCTGAGGCTTTATTTGAGCTCAGGTCGTCCTGAGAATGGAGGCAGTAAATATCTAAACATACTCAACAGCCTGGAGACAATATGCTAAGAAATTACCCAATTATTAGAGACACTAAGTTTTATAGGGTTTAACATTTTTTCTCCCTTCAAAGTAATAGCTTAAGCACAATTATCTTGATGAATATCTCTTGATAATTGGTTGAAATGTTTGCCCTTCCCCAAGCAGTTTGGGGTAGCTAGATGGCACAGTGGGTGTGGAACTGGGTTTGGAATCAGGAAGACACATCTTCATGAATTCAAATCCAGCCTCAGATACTTACTAGCTGTGTGACTCTGGGCAAGTCACTTGATCCTGTTTGCCTCAGTTTCCTCATCTGTAAAATAAGCTGGAGAAGGAAATGGTAAACCGGTTCAGTATCTTTGTTAAAACCCCAAAATGGGGTTACAAGGAGTAGGACATAATTGAAATGATGGATCCACAGTTTGAGAGATTTAGTTCTTTAAAATTCTAAATGTGTACCAAAAGGTTTCTATGAATAAGTTCTAGTCAGTTTTCAGTCCAAAACCAAAGCCTTAGTGAGCATGGAACAGTTACCTCCTTTCTGAAAGGGCTACAAGGGATCTGTAGACAAGCATACAATTTTAGGCTACTGTGCATTAGTATCTGTATGGTTTCCTAAGTCACATAAGATCAGTTCCTGTTTTATTAAATTTTAGTTTTTGGGAAATGCATAGAATTGCTGCTGATACAAGATGACTTGTAGTAACTGCCTGTCCCTCTTAATTCATGGTATCAAAATTGTGTTTCCTTTACTTGAAATGTTTTTTTCTGTCATATAAAATGATTGAGAAGGGCTTTTAAGATTGATCAACTTAGATTTTTTTGATTGACAGTGGTGTGTGAACTTATTCCTTTATGCTCTTCCAGAAAACAAAACGAAACAAAAACTTGTGTAGGGTCAGAAATTATCAGACAATAGAGGCCATTCATTGTAATTCTGCTTTTAGATATTCTCTTTCAGTTGTTATCCCCATAGAATATAAGCTCTTTTATTGCAGGAACTGATTTGTTTTCGCCATTATATTCTTCCCACCCCCACCCCCCCAACAGTATTTTGCATGTGGTAGGTACTTAAGTATTTGCTGAATTGAAATGTATCTCTGACTAGAACTGGAAACTAATTCATAATCTCATACAGAAGAACTAGATATTGATTCCCTGAAGTAATAAAGAACCTGATTATACTTCTATAGTCCAATGATTACTATTTTGTGCAAAATACATGTCTCCAAGGATCCCAAATGTATAGCAGCCACTTCCTGAATCTTTGTCAGAACAGTTGTAATATTGTCAGTGTTGGAAATTCCTCTTTTCTCATTGGCCTCCAAACCTGCAGGAGCTTTGGGATGATTGATGGTGTCCATCAGTACCCTCAGCTTGTTATATAGGAGGTATAGAGTCTTAGCATAGTCCTGCTGATATAGCTTTTACACAATACAATAAAGCAAGTACTTTTTTGAGGATCCAGGTATTATGATCTGTCTTGATATATGAAAAAAACTTGTCCTAACCCCAAAATAATAAAAGGGGGAAAATGAGCTTCTTGTTACAGCCTTCTCCCCACTCATGGATTAAAACTTGTCATCAAGAGGTACCTAGATGATCAGCATAGCACACCATTCAAATAAGCAAGTATTTATTAAGGACTTCCTGTGTCCCAGTCAGGATACCAGGTACTTGGGAATTAGTGTAGTTGAAGAGAGAAGCAAAGACTGAATTGTGGGAAAATAGCAGTAGCAACTTTGGTAATATGGTAGCACCTGGTATGAGTCATGATAATGCCAATTAAGTTCTGTAGCCCTTACTATGTGCCAAGTACTGTATAAGGTACTGCTTTATAATTATCTGATTCTCAGAACAACCCTGGGAGATAGGTACTGTTATTATTATCTCCACTTTATAGAAGAGGAACTGAGGCAAATAGGTTAAGGGACTTGATCAGGGCTGTACAACTAGTGAGTGTCTGAGGACGGATTTTAACTCGTACCATTCTTACTCTAGGCTGAGTGCTTTATTCACTGCTGCACCTGAGCTGCCCCCAGCTTAATCTGAATTGGCTTTTTCACATGTGTGCATACTCTAACCACTGATGTGACATGTATCTGTTAGGAGGGCAGATCCAAGTTTATAGGAAAATGTGTTGTCACCACCTTTTAGTCTGTGCTATTTCCACCATTGCCTTTGCTTTGAGCTGATTGTGTCAGCAGGATGACAATTAAAGTTGAATGCACTGGTGGGGACTTAGGAGTTTATTGTTTTAGTAGTGTGGACCCAAAGGGTACCTTGAACCTGAGGACAATAATCTTCTAGAGGACCCAACCTACTAATGCAAGTTGAAGGAGAGTGTTACCAAGAAGGATAGTCTTTTGTGTATATCCTAGTTATTACTATCCATTAGAGAAAAATTAGTATTTTTGTTTTGTTTTCAGATTGATTAGATACGCAGTTTTCCAATGTGTTTCATTTACAAATCAGATTATGAAACCAACTTTTATATAGTTAATGGCTCTAAGTACTTATATTTGTGGTGTGTTCGTGTTTATTATGATTATAGAAGTAAATGAGTATTATGTATGCTATATCCCTGAAACACTGGTGCCTAGCAATCCATGTAGTACACACTGGGGACTCATCCATTTTATTTTATCTTTAAACTTTTGAGCAGCACTAGATTGTCTTATTGTGAGCCTAGACTGCTTGATGGTCTTGAAATACAAAGTAGTCAGTTCCAATGGCATAATCCCTTTGGAGCAGACCCTCACCCCTTTCTTGCTTTTCTATATTCTATTTCATTTTAAGCTATCCTCCTTGTTCTCTTGAGGGTTGAATTCAAACCTGCACTTTAATGTCCTGTATGGTTCAGGGATCCTTTGGAGAAATTTTAGGCACCTTTTGTATGGCATGAACCCATTAGAGGAATTTTCCTCCCAAGACATTTGGGTTTCATTTCTGAAAGGGAAAAATGAACTTTCAATTGAACTCAGGTACCTAGTCCCTGTTAGAAGAACCAACTCCATATACTCTTAGTGTTCCTTTGGACGAGACTTACCTTGGGAGTGAGAAACTTCTATAACAAAAAGCTCATTTTCCCCCCTTATACTATTTTGGAGTTAGGACAAGTTAGAACAAGATAGGCCATAATACTTGGATCCTCAAAAAAGGACTTACTTTACAGCATTGTGTAAAATCTGTATCAGAAGGATTTTACTAAGACTATACCAAAGCATGAGGGAGCTACTTGAAAGGACAATGCTTGAGCCTCTCCCAAATATCCAGAATTGGGAATATGAACATGTATCCAGGGTTCAAGAATAAATATTTCTTTTTATTTCCTTTATACCTCCCTTTACTTTCTCCCTTAGTCAAATATTTACTTTCCCAGTAAATCCACTAAGGTCACATTTTTCCATATTCCCAATTCTGGATGTTTGGGGAGAGGCTCAAGCATTGTCCTTTTGAGTGACTCCATCACTTCATTAATGGAATTTCATTCCCCAGAGGATTCACCTGGCTAGTGTGGGGAGAAGAGGGCCATGTAGGAGTGCTACAAGTTTATACTATAAACTCATGTTCCTTTTGATCAATTCATCTCTTTATTTAGTGAGGAAATGAAATATTTGCTGACGGGTGGTATTTGTGCTTTGATGCCTTCCTCCTATAAGAAGTGGTCATACAGTCAATGTTTTTTTTTTTTTTAATATTTTTAAATATATAATTTATTTATTTTCAGTTCTTAACATTCACTTCCACAAGAATTTGAATTCAAACTTTTCTCCCCATCTCTCCCCACCCTCCACCCCAGGACAGCATGCACCCCATCCACCCCTTCCTCCAGTCTCTCCTTTTTACTACCCACCCTTCTTCCATTCCCCTTCTCCTCTATTTTCCTGTAGGGCAGAATAGATCTCTATACTCCATTGCCTGTATAGCTTAATTTCCTGTTGCATACTAAAACAATCTTTAACATTCATTCTTAAAGCTTTCCATATTCTCTGCCTCTCTGCCCACTCACCGTCATTGAGAAAACAGGCAATTCAATACAGTTCATACATGCATAGCAATACAAAGCACTTCCATAATAGTTATGTTGTAAAAAAACTAACTACAATTCCCTCTGTCCTATCCTGCCCATCATTTATTCCATTCACTCCTGTGACCTGTCCTCCCACAATAGTGTTTGCTTCTGATTATCCCTTTCCTCAATATGCTGTCCCTTCTATTATCTTCCCTCTCCTATCTCCTTCCCCCTTGCCTTCCTGCAGGGTAAATAGATTTCCATATCCAGTGGAGTATATGTTATTCCCTCCTTAAGTCAAATCCCATGAGAGTAAGACTCAATTATTTCCTTTCATCTCTCCCCTCTTCCCCTCCATTGTAAAAGCTCTTTCTTCCCTCTTTTATGTGAGATGATTTGCTATATTCTACCTCTCCCTTTCTCTTACTCCTAGTACATTCCATTCAAAAGTAAATTTTAATTTTTTTAGGTATTCTCCCTCCATATTCAGCTCACCCTGTGTCCTCTCTCTATATATGTATATTCACACATACACCCATGTACATGTACATACATACACATATATAATATACACATACATACATACCCATACCCACCTACGTATATGTGTTCCCTCTAACTACCCTAATACTGAAAAAGGTCTCATGAGTTACAAATAACATCTTTCCATGCAGGAATGTTATTTTCTTCAGAATTTTTCTGGGTCTCCTCTAGCAAGCTATTGACTTGTTTCTCATAATTTTCTTGCATTGCTCTCATTTCTCTTCCCAATTTTTCCTCCACCTCTCTTACTTGATTTTCAAAATCCTTTTTGAGCTCTTCCATTACCTGAGATCATTGCATATTTATTTTGGATGTAGAAGCCTTGACTTTTATGTCTTCCTCTGATGGTATGCTTTATTCTTCCTCATCCAAAAGGATGGAAAAAAATACCTGTTCATCAAGAAAGTAAACTTTTATAGTCTTATTTTTTTCCCCTTTTTGGGGCATTTTTCCAGCCATTTACTTGACTTTTTAGTCCTTTGTCAAGTGGAGGGTATACTCTAGGAACCTGTAAGTTCTCAGTTCCTCCAAGGTGGCACAATCAAGGGAGAGGAGTTTACTCCTTTCCTGGCCTGCATTCTGGTCTGTGAGCAGGATTCCCTCTCCAGAGCCTCCACCAGCTCCACCATGCCAGTGCTCCTCCTCACCCAAGGATTGCTACTCCGAACTGAGACCCAGATTGGCCACTCGATTCCCACAGAGTCTTTAGCCTGAGGACTCCAAAAGTGGATGCTGCTGCAGCCCCAGGGCCAGGGCTGGGGCTGGGGCCAGAGCCAGACAGGGCTCCCTTCTCACCCAGGTGAAAGAGCTTTCTTACTGACCTTTGAAGCTGTCTTTGGCATTTGTGGATTGAGAAATCTGGGAACCACAGTTGCTGCCTGTGATTCCGTGCCCTGAAGCCTGTTCCAGTTCTGTCTGTGCTATGCAGTGTGACCAAAGCTGGGCTGCACTCTGCTCCAAGCCCAGTATGATAGACCTTTCCTGTTGGCCTTCCAGGGTGTCTTGGGCTGGAAATCTCTTTTACTCTGTCGTTTTGTGACTTCTGCTGTTCTAGAACTTATTTAGAGTCATCTTTTACATGTATTTTATGGGCTATGGGAGTAGAGCTAGAGCAGGTCCATCCTTCTACTCTGCCATCTTGGCTCTGCCCTGTCCCTCTCCCCCTAGTCAATGTTTTTAACCTTGATCCACTACTTCTTTCTTTTAAAGACAACAGATTATTTGAATAGGTCAGGCCACTCTGTTGGAACTTCTCATCCTTACCCTTCTGAATTGATGATGGTTTTGACCTTTGCAACTACTTTGTCATCTGCCAAGAGCAGATGCTTGTCATGTCAGTAACGATTTTTATTAAGATCTCATTTTCATCTTTTGTGATTTCATCATGTATTTGCCTGTCCAGTACCCACTGACTTCTTTTGAAAAAAAAATATTCATTTCGATTGAAACAGTTCTGAAACAAACAACTTTGTTCCTTCATCTTAAATTTAAAATAATATATTTCAGCATATTTTATGATATACTTCCGTAGCCTACCTTATCCTTGCTTCTTGGAAGACGCTATCACCTCTTCACCAGATAGTTATAGCAGCAATTATCTTCGTATATATTGCTTTTGCTTGTTATGAACAATACAAAAGCAAATAGAACCAGTGTCCCATAAAATGATGGGGTGCATGATGAAATTAGTTCTGCCAGTTCCTTTATTTGCCTCTCTAGGAGGACCTGTGAATCATCCATCCATTTAGCTGCAGTTTGATCTTCTGGTTTCATTTATGGTGAGAATGTCAATATTGATGTGAGTCAGTTCCTCCAGCAAAACTCACGATGACAACTCATTTGTCACTGGACAAATACCTTGTATTTAGAGGACTAATAGATAATGAGTGTTTTTAGATGGCTTAAGAACATGGCTATAGCTTGATAGCTTAAGAATTCACTTTGTCCCTGTTTCTGCCCATATGCCATTGTTAACTGTGGTAGAAGAAAAAAAAGGGGGCCATGCAAAAGTGCTAAAGATTATTTTGTCTTTTCCTTTGTTCATGGGTTGGTCTTCAGACAACAGGCACAATCTGTAACTGGGACTGAATTCAAAGCTTTCCCAGCTTGGTAGAACCTCTGTGTCAAAGCTTATGCCTTATTAAGCATAGTCTCTGACAGCATAAGCCTATCTCTGTGCCTTGATGGGGCATTGAGATAGGACTCTACTGAAGGCTTCCCCAGATGTATTAGATTTACTTGTTTGCCTGTGCTCTCCTTCTGTCTCTAACACTTAACACTTTTCTGCCCATCCAGATCTTGCTCATCCCAGAGTAACTTCACCTCCTTCAAAAAGCCTTCTTAAAGAGCTCTTGCTTGACCCACTCTGACCTCTGAGAATCAGGCTGCCTGTACCACATATTTTTGCATTTTGCTTCATATGTGTTGACCCTGTCTTTAGAGGCTAGGTGATGCAAGGGATAGAGCCCTGGGACTGGAGTCAGGTAGACTTGAGTTCAAATTTGGCCTCAGACACTATTTGTGTGACCCTGGGAAGTTTTCTTGTTTGTAAAATGGGGATAATCACAACATTTATCTCCAGGGTTGTTGTGAGGATCAAATGATATCATATTTGTAAACACTTAGAACAGTTAAACCCTTAATAAATACATATTTACTTTCTTCTTCCTTTGCTTAATAAATACTTTTTCTTCTTTCTTCCTCCCTTCCTTTCTTCTCTCTCTCCTCTCCCTCATTCCTTCTCTCCCTTTCCTTTCTTTTTCCCTTCCTTCTTTCTTTCCTCCCTCCCTCCCTGCCTCCCTGCCTCCCTTCCTTTTTTCCTTTTCTCCCTTCTTTTTTCCTTCTCTCCCTCCCTCCTTCCCTTCCTTTCTAACATTTCTTCTTCCTTCCTTCCTCCCTTCCTTCCTTCTTTTCTTCCCTCCCTTCCTTCCTTTCATCCATCAGGAAATCAGCAGGTCCCAGAAAATCAATACCTGCAATGACTTCAGTGATATGGTAAGAACAAAAACAAATCAAAACTGAATGCTGTGGAATTAATTACGCTGACCAATCTTAGCCTCAAAGAAAAGATATGAGAATTTATATTTATTTTTTATTTGTTTACGGAATTGAGACCGGTATGGAATCTGTACTGTCAGATTTGATGGATGTGTTGGCTAGTTTTGGTCAACTGCTTTTGTTTTCTCTTTATTTTTTATTCCTTATTGCTAGGCATGGCTTTCTGGGTCTGCAACAGGGGCAGGATGCTTTGGAAGTGAAGGTGATATAAAAACGAAAGAACTGATCTTTTAAATGAGGTGGACCATCCTCAAAGAGTTTGGCTGTGGTAGGGATGGGAGTGGAAGAGACAAGTACATGAATAAGAAGGATATGGTGCAAAATACAGCAAATGCCATAAAAATGCTATGGAGGATAAGGAGAAGGAGACATCATTTCTGGTTAGAAGGGTTGGGGTGATAACTATATTAGACAAACATTTATCAAGTGTCTACTGTGTGCAAACTACCATGCTAGACCCTGGGGATGAAAAGATCACAGAAAGTCCCTCCCCTCAAGGAGCAGTCAAGTCAGGACTGGCAGTCAGGCAAAAGTAGGGAATATTTTGTGAAGAAAGTAACTTGTAAACCAAGCCATGAATAATGAGTGAGATTTAGAAAAGCCAAGATAAAGGATGAGGATCCCTACTCAAACTTTTTTCAATTTGGGAGTTCCCTCCAATGATGCTGATCAGAAAAATTACATCCTATGAAACTCTTGTCCAAATTCTCCCCAAAGTTCACCAAATGGCCTAAAGACCCTCTTTGCTTTCACTGGACACTGTGGGGATACCAGTGGAGTACTTATCACTTGTCACCTCTAGTTCTCACCTCTGACCAGCCCATCTTCTCTTCCTGTCAAACTGTTCTCTAGGACTCCCTTTACACCTTTGGAATTGTGTTTTGGTTCTGTATTGCAACTTGCTCACAACCTCACCACTCTCCATTACACTCTGATATTGATAAGCAGTGGTACACCATATCTTGCATAAAGATAACAATACCTCTAAAATGTTAGTATCGAAAAGATGGGACTTTGCTTTTATGGGAAGCTTGGAGTTGGCAAAAGAGCTTTGCCATTTCTCAGAAGCAATCTATTTTGTATTGTTCCTTGTTTTAGGCTTGGTCCACTGGGCACTAGTACTGTCTGTTTCAGATATACACACTGTTGAACAAACTCTGTGGGGTATTCATAAAAATACATTGTTATTTGGGCATGTTTTGTGTACTTGTTCTTTCCTGCATATCTCGGGGGGGGGGGGGGGGGGGGGGAGGTGTTCCAGGAAGACTAGTACCTCTAGTATGAGGGCTTGCTAAGCCCTTTTCAGGACTACTCATCCACCTTTGGTGTTCACCTTTCAACCAACTCCTACCTGTGGCTCCAAGAAGCATGCACACAGCCAGACCCTAGGAAACTGTCTCAGTAGATGATTCAACCAAGCTGAGGGTAACCAACAGACCTCAAGACTACCCCAAGCTTGCAAAGACTTCCCCCAGCAGATTGGAGGGATGAGGACAATTTGTTCAATGGCCATGAGCTTGATCAGATATTGAAGATGCCAAGGTCACCCACTGTATCCTGGGCCATCACCAGTCTTCTTGACTTCTATCTTGCCACTGGACTTGGATGACTCTGGAAGAGAGAGTAAGGCTGATGAGTTTGTGCAACTCTGCCTCACTTATATCCCATTCACTCATTAGTCAAGACATCACCTATGATTCATTGGTCCTCTTCAGAAACCAAGGACAAATAGCAACAGAATATTTCAGGAAGAGAAAAAAGCATGACTAAAGATATAGCAGTTGGAAAGTATGGGATGTGCTTGAAGAAAAAGTAGGAAAGTTTGACTAGAACTTGGGGTAAATAAGGAGGAATAATGGATGATAAAGGAGGAAAGGGGCTGGAACATGAAGGGCCTCAATGATGGGCTAATTTGTAGACTTTCAACAAGAGCTGTATGATTGAGACCTAAATGGGTTCATCTGATAGAGCTGTGTTATTTTATAGAAGATGATATTGAAGCCTAGACAGATTAAGTGACTTCCCAAGGCCATATGGTAGCAGACCTGGGATTCAACCCAGGTCCTCTGGCTCTGAATCAAATGTCCTTTTTTCACAGCACTGTGCTAGGTGGTGAAGTGGATAAAGCACCAACACTGGAGTCCAGAGGACCTCTGAGTTCAAATTCAACCTCAGACACTTACTAGTTATGTGACCCTGGGCAAGTCACTTAACCCTGTTTGCCTAAAAAAAACAAAGAAATAGTACTATGTTTACCTCAAGCTGGCAATGGGAATCCTTTGTAATAACAACACCTCGCGCTTTATAATGCTTTAAGGTCTATAACGTTCTTTACTTGTGTTATCTCCTTTGATCCTTACAACAGCTTTGTGAAGTAGATGCTATTGTTACTTCCGTTTTCCATACAAGGAAACTGAGGCTGAGAGCAGTTAAATGACTTACTTCCCCAGGGTCACACAGGAAGTGTCTGAAGCAGGATTCAAACTCAGGTCTTCCTGACTCTAAATCTAAAACTCTTTCTATTGTATTGTGCATCAGGAAAATTAATCTCTTCAGGATATAAAATAGTTTTGAAGTTTGGAGAGACTAGTTAGGAGCTATTACAATAATACTCCAGGTAAGAAGTAGGAAAGATGGTGATTGTGGGAACAGAAAGGGAACAATACAAGAGAATACAGGAGTAGGATTAACAGAATTTGGCTCCTAACTGAAAGGCGGGGAAGAGGGAGGAATCCTTCAAGTCATTAAAACTTTGGACACTTTTTAAGAACAATTTCTCCTGCTACATTCACTGATCCCCCTTTTCAAAACTGACTAATGTACAAAAGGCTTAACGCATCCCCTCAATACATGCTCCCTTTAAATCAAGTCAACTAGGATTCACTAGGCACAGACTATATGCCAGGTACATAGTGCTGAGGATATAAAAGAAAAAAAAATCCAATCCCTGCTCTCAAGAACTCACAGTCTAATGGGGGAGATAACATGAAAATAATTATATGCAAACATGACATATGCATGATAACTTGAAGATTATCACTAGTGGGAAAGCCCTAAGATTAAAAGGGGTTGGGAGGTTTTCTGTAGAAAGTGAGGTTTTATCTGGTACTGGAAGGAAGCCAGAGAAGCCATGAGGCAGAAATGAGGAGTGGATATTTGATTCTGATGGGGATAGGGAGTCACTGGATAGGGGAGCTGACATGGTCAGACCTGCACTTTAGGAAGATCAGTTTGACAGCTAAATGGAGGATAGGCTGGAGTGGGGAGAAGTTTGTGGCAGAGAGACCAACCAGAAAACTATTGCAGTAACCCAGGTATGAGGTGATGAGGAGCCGAACCAGGGGGGTGTATGTGTCAGACGAGAGAAGGAGGAAGTATACTAGAGATGTAAAAAAAAAAAAAAAAAAAAAGGTGAAATTGGAAGGATTTGGCCTCCCCATTTAGACATAGAGAGTGAGAGAGCATGAGAAAAAGAAGGTGACACCTAGGGTGTGAGCTTGGATGACTTCAGAAGATTGTGGTACCTTTGAAAGTGAAAGGAAAGTTAGGAAGAAAGGAGGACTTGGTGAGGGAAAGAAAGTGGATTACAAGTTTAGTTTCAGTTTTAAGCTCTATAAAGGACATTTACTCTCAGATGCCAATAGACAGTTGGAGATGGGATACTGGAGTTCAGGAGAGAGGTTAGGGCTGGATCAATAGATCTAAAAACCAGTAACTTTGAGCTGATGAGATCATCAATGGAAATATCAAGGTAGGAAAATAGGGCCCAGGACAGAGCACTGTGGGACATTTGTAATTTGTAGATGTGACTTGGTGAAGGTCTAGCAAAGGAGACTGAAGAGTGATCAGATAGAAGGAAAACCAGGAAAGAGGAGAGTGACATGGAGGTTGGCAGACAACAGCTTCCAGAATTTGGATTGGGTGGCAACTATAAATTGAGTAAACCTCAAAGGAGGACAGGTTATTGAGTGATGGTGGGGTAGAAGGGCAATCTGGAAGTAGCAGATGGGAAACAAGGGTATTCCAACTCCCCTATTTTGACCAGGAGTCAGCGAATGAGTGAAAATTCAAACAGTGCTGGAAAGGATGACCAGGGAAATCATGTCATCAGGAGACAGTCAGGTCTCAAGGAGATTGAGCTGGAAGGAGTGCGGACTGGAGCCAGCGTCCCAGAGAGCTGGAGTGGGTTGCATTGGAACTTGGCGGGAAGGAAGGTTTCATTGAAGTGAATATGAAGAAGGGAAGGCAGTGGGCACAGAGGAGAGGGTTAGAATAATGACCATCAGAATCTGGAGATGGAGTTTGCTCATCTTTAAGGAATAGGTTTTTCTGGAAGGTTATCAGCATCATCTGTAGGAGTTCAGCTTCAGGGTGGAGACCTTCCAGGGGTTAAGGCTGCAGTGTATTAGGGAAAAAGGGTTCAGAGAAGGAGGGGAAGTACTTTCACGGGAAGATCCAGGGAAGTGACTGGCCAGTGGAGGGAATATGATGAAATGTCTTATCTCTCCTTTCCCAGGCAGACCCAGGCAGGCTACAATTGGTATATGGCATCAGCTTTGCATACTGGAAACCTGGGAAACCTCCCTCTTCCTAAGTTGAGTTTTTATCTGAAGATAGCCATCAGCCTCACCTCCCCCACCTTCCTACCCTTACCTAGTACTAGACTTGATGACAAGATACCAGCACTCTATAACTTAGTAGATTCACATAGCCATGCAATGCCTTGTATGTTTTTAAATTAAAATTCATTCGAGCCCATGTTTGCTTTCATTTCAGTCATGTCTGACTCTTTGTGGTCCCATTTGAGGTTTTCCTAGTAAGATACTGGAGTGATTTGCCACTTCCTTCTCCAGTTCATTTTACAGATGAGGAAACTGAGGCAAACAGGGTTAAGTGACTTGCCCAAGATCACACAGCTAATAAGTATCTGAGGTCAGATTGAATTCAGGAAGATGAATCTTCCTGACTCTAGGCCCTGCATAGTACGTAGGTACTATGGTGCTACCTAGCTGTCCCCAAAGTTCTTTGTAACTGAGCCCTCCCTGTACTTGACTCTCTTTCACAAGATCTTTGATCCAGTTCTACTAGCCTACTTGCAATTCAATTCCATCTTCCATCTCCATGACTTTGCATTGGCTGACCTCCTTTCCTCTTCGCTGCCACCACTTGATTTTTCTGATTTCCTTCTAGTCAGCTCAAGTCCCATCTTGTGCAGATGGATTTGTCCTATCCCTGCCTGCTAGAGCCTTCCCCTCCCAGGTTGCCTCCCTTCTACTCCGCATATATCTTGTATAGAGCCAGTGATTTACATGTTGTCTCTTTCATTCCAATGTGTTCTCCTTGAAGACAGGGAATGTTGTTGTCACTTCTTTGTATCCCCAGTGCTTGGGATATATTAAATGCTTTGCACTTAATTTATTTAAGCACTTGATAGATGCTTGTTGACTCACTGGCCACTAAATCATTAAAGGGTTCCTATCTGTATAAGGAGTTCTCTTCCCTGATTAAGTTGTAGGTCTCTAGTATATTGTTTTACTGATTATATTGAATACTCTCTTTCCATGGAAAGCATATAGTTAAATATGAGAATTCCTACTTCTCTTCCCTTCACCCACCTCACCCCCAGTATTGGAGGCAAAAGTCCCTCCCCACTGAACAGAGTTGAAACACCACAATGAGCAATAGTTCTTGATGTCCCAAGTCATTTTTAGTCAACCAAGACCGTTTTCCTTGATTGAAGATTTAATGTTTGATCTAAGTTTACTGAGCTAAAATGATGTTAACTATGCTTTGTGCAGTAAGTCAAGAGTGAATGCCTAATAGGTTCACTGCCTTCCAGTACCTGCCAAACCCAAGTCTTTTTTCTTCTTTTGACTGGGTGGAGGTGTTGGGTGGGAGGATGGTGGGGTCATATTCTGACATTTCCTGGCATCATTTATTTTGTTATTTTAAGATGCTATGGGACTATTAAGTGACTGTTCTTCTGAGTCCAACTCTGGGTATGGATAGCAACAAAGGCAGTCTGAGCATCCATGCTGCCAGTAAGCCTGTGAGATGCTGGTATGAACTGCAAAAGGTGATCTCATGGGAAGGGTGGGAGAATGGCTATTCAGCCTGGGCTGAGGTAGGATTCTCCTGACTCGGTTTCTCCACTGACACCTGGCAGCCTCTAAGCCTTACTGAATGCAAGTTGACAATCTACCCCAGCCTGGAACTGGCATGAAGTTGGGGAGCTGCATTACACGGTTGAAACTAGATCAAAAGTATTGGCTTCCTAGTCTTCACACAGGTGTTACCCCGAAAATTTCTGGGACTACCAGACCCACTTGTTTTAAACAGAAAGGATAGGGAAGCCTGTGGTTTGAGACACTCCCCAATGACCTGCCCCACCAAAACCTTCCAGTTAAAGTCAGGATTGCATTTCAAAGGACTCTTGATGAAAACTGTTACTCACCTCCAGAGAGAAAACTGATGAACTCTGAATGCAGATTGAAACATACTTTTTAAAAAAAACTTATTTTTATTATCTTATTTTGTGTTTTCTTTTGAAACATGCCTAATATGGAAACAAGTTTCACAGGATATAACATGTATGCTTGCCTTCTTTTTTTTTCCTTTTTAAAAATTTTTTTTTTAACATTAACCAACTGAGACACAAATAATAGCTATGTATGCTAACTTCATAAGTCCTTGACCTAATTGTCTCCACACTATTACTAAGAATTAAAGGACCCTAACTTATTGTTGTTGGTCTAAAGTCCTAAGCCTAATAGCTTAATTTTAGACTTGACCTTGGATGTTCCCCTACCAACAATCTATAATTTAATAGATCTGATGTTAAGCTTACAAACTTTTTGACTATAGGAAATTGCCACTAAGAGTAGAAATATTGCAGGGAAACAATATCTCCCCAACTTCATGTCAGTTCCAGGCTGGGGTAGATTGTCAACTTGCATTCAGTAAGGCTTAGAGGCTGCCAGGTGTCAGTGGAGAAACCGAGTCAGGAGAATCCTACCTCAGCCCAGGCTGAATAGCCATTCTCCCACCCTTCCCATGAGATCACCTTTTGCAGTTCATACCAGCATCTCACAGGCTTACTGGCAGCATGGATGCTAAGACTGCCTTTGTTGCTATCCATACCCAGAGTTGGACTCAGAAGAACAGTCACTTAATAGTCCCATAGCATCTTAAAATAACAAGTTCCAGTAACCAGGTTTCAGATATGATTATAGTTTCACATTGGCTAAGGAACATCTTTTGAGGCAAGTCTTAAGTGGCTTGCATGCCTTTCTATACCTGTTCTAGTTCCTGCTTAAATAGCAATCATAAAATCAAATTTACCATTAAAATCTTAACTTTTCCATCAATTCCAAATTTTACCCAAAGTTACCTGCCTCTAGGAGACTTAGACTACAATTCATTTCCCCAAACTAAAGATGTCTCTGATTTAGTCTCAGTAATTAATTCAGTCAATTCTTTTAATACTAATTGCTTTTACATCACTATGTAACATGTCCAATTTTTCTCTCCATCTCTCCCCTCCCCCCACCCCCTAATATCTTGCATTCTGATTACCCCTTCCCTCAATGAGCCCACCCTTCCCTTATCCTCATCTTCTCTCTTTTCTTGTAGGGCAAGATAAATTTCTATACCCCATTACCTGTGTTTCTTATTTCCCAGTTATATGCAATAATAATTCTCACCATTCATTTCTAATACTTTGAATTCCACCTTCTTTCCCTCCCTCTGTCCCTACCCATCCCCACTGAGAAAGCAAGCAATTCAGCACAGGCTATATATGTGTTGTTTTGCAAAAGACTTCCATAATAATTATGTTGTGTAATATTAACTATATTGCCCTCTATCCTACTCTATCCCCCCTTATTTTTTTATTCCCTCATTTGACCTTGTCCCTTCCCAAATGTATTTCCAGTTACTTCCTTCTCCCATTTGCTCTCCCTTCTATCATTCCCCTCACCTCACTTGTCACCTCCTCCCCTACTTTCCTGTAGTATAAGATAGATTTTCATACCAAATTTAATGAGCATGTTATTCCCTCCTTAAGCCATATGAGGAGAGATAGCTTCACTTTCCTCCTCTTCCCTTCTTCCTTTTCTCCTCAATTGAATAAGATTTTTCTTTATCTCTTTCAAGATTTATAGCCTGCCCCATCCCATTTCTCCCTTTCTCCCCCCAGCATTTTCCTCCCTCACTCCTTAATTTTTATTTTATATCTTTTTTTTGTGATATATCTTTTTTTGTCATCTCTTCTGATTCAACACAGCCTATACTCTCAGTCTGTGTGTGTGTGTGTGTGTGTGTGTGTGTGTGTATGTACAATCTCTCCACCTACCCAAATACTGAGAAAAGTCTCAAGAGTTATAAATATTTTCTTTCCATGTAGGAATGTAAACAGTTCAGCTTTAGAAAATCTTTTATGATTTCTCTTTCCTGTTTACCTTTTCAAGCTTCTCTTGATTCTTGTGTTTGAAAGTCAAATTTTCTATCCAGTTCTGGTCTTTTCAGCATGAATACTTGAAAGTCCTCTATATCACTGAATGACCATTTATTCCTCTGAAGTCTTATACTCGGTTTTGCTGGGAGGTGATTCTTGGTTTTAATCCCAGTTCCTTTGACTTCTGGAATATCCTATTCCAAGCCCTTCGATCCCTTAATGTTGAAGTTGCCAGATCCTGTGTTATCCTGATTGTATTTCCACAATATTCGAATTGTTTCTTTCTAGCTGTTTGCAGTATTTTCTCCTTGACCTTGGAACTCTGAAATTTGGCCACAATATTCCTAGGAGTTTCTCTTTTCAGGTCTCTTTCAGGAAGTGATAGGTGGATTCTTTCAATATTTATTTTGCCCTCTGGTTCTAGAATATCAGGACAGTTTTCCTTGAAAATTTCATGGAAGATAATGTCTAGGCTCTTTTTGTTCATGGCTTTCAGATAGTCCCCTAATTTTTAAATTGTTTCTCCTGGATATATTTTCCAGGTCAATTGTTTTTCCAATAAGATGTTTCACATTATCTTCTATTTTTTCAGACTTTTGATTTTGTTTTGTAACTACTTGGTTTATCTCATAGTCATTCATTTCCTTGAACTCAATTCTCTCTTTCAGAGAACTATTTTGTTCAGTGAGCTTTTGAACCTTCTCCTCCATTTGTCTAATTCTGCTTTTTAAAGCCTCCTTCTCCTCACTGGCTTTTTGGACCTCTTTTTCCAATTGAGTTAGCCTCTTTTTAAAGGTGTCATTTTCCTCAACATTTTTTTGGTTCTCTTTTAGCGAGCTGCTAACTCTCTTTTCAAGCACTTCTATTGCCTGAGCCCAGTTTAAGTACCCTTTGGAGGCCCTGGAGGCAGGGGCCTTGACTTCCTGTGACAGTATGCCTTGTTCTTTCTCATCTGAAAGGATGGGAGGAGACACCTGTTCACCAAGAAAGTAACTTTCTGTGGTCTTATATTTTATCCCATTTTGGGGCATTTTCCTAGTCAGTTACTTGACTTTTGAATACTCTGTCAAGAGATTAGGCTGAGCTGCTTGGTTCCCCTGGGCTTTGGGTGGGGGCAGGACCATTACTCAGGGCTGGGGTTTAGATCAGTTGTTCCCTACTGCCAGAGGCTTTAAGCTGAGCTGCCTGAACAATGGATCCAAGTTGCTTCCTGGCCTCTGTAGCTTCCTACAGTCTACTGCCACAGCCTCTGCTGCCACCTGGGGCTATTGTTGGAGAAACCCCTGTTCTCTCTAGCCCAGCTGGGAAAGCCCTCCCCCACTGACCTTTGGAGCTTTCTTTGTTGCTTGTGGGTTGAGGTATCTGGGACCTTCCCTGCTAGGAACTCTGCCTGGAGGTCTGTTCAGGGCCTGTTCCTCCCAGTGCCACATGGCCAGGGTTGTGCTCCACTTTGCTCAGCGTCCTGTGAGATAGACCTTTCCCATTGGCATTCTGGATCACCTTTGGCTGGAAACCTCTTTCACTCTGTTGTTCTCTGGTTTCTGCTGCTCTAGACTTTTTGTATGCTTGCCTTCTTAAGAAGGGAGGAAGGACAGGAGGGAGGGAGAGAATCTGGAACTCAAATTTTTAAAAAATTATTGCTAAAATTTTGTACATGTAATTGGGAAATATTTAATGAAATAAAAATATTTTAAAATAAAATAAAATTAATGTTGAATTTATGGAAATGAAGAAACAAGTAATGCTTAAAAAGAACAATTTGTGCTTTGGGACAAAGCTTTGTGGTTACAAAATACGTACATTAGCTCATCTGAACCTCACAGCAACCCTCCAGAACAGGGTTTGATCTAAACAACAATAGTAATAGTAATACCTATCTAGCATGAATAGAGCTTTTTAAGGTTTATATGGCACTTTGTATATGTTATCTCAGTTCTCACAACAACCCCCATTATTATCCCCATTTTGCAGATGAGGAAATTGAGGCACAGAAGTTGAGTGATTTCGCCATGGTCAGATAACTAGTAATCAGCATTTGAAGTGGAGACATCCTGACTGCAATCCAGCACTCTATCCACTGAACCAATTAGATACTTCCAGTGCATTTTACAGATGAAGTAGAGAGGTAAATCATTTTATCCAGAGTCATAGATCTTGGCAGGGCCAGAACTCAAACTTTTCAGACTCCCAAAATCCATTGTTCTTTTTCCTACTGCACATTTCTTCTACTGAGAAAATAAAGAAATAAATTCGGAATTATATCTGAAACATCTAGTAATAGTCTCTTTTCAGTCTAGACAACTGGACAAATGTTACCTTAACACCAAAACAGGAAAAGAAAGAGAAAAAAATCTGCCTCTTTTGACTTGGTCCCAGAGCCTCCCAGAGGCTCATTTCCAGATAGTTACATGTCAATATAGAAAAGACAGAGAGCTAGAAAGGTCCTTTGAAATTTTCTAGTCCAAACCCATCATTGTCCAGACAAAGAAACTCAAGACCCGAGAGGTGAATGGATTGATTTCCAGTTATAGAGTTAGTCTCTGATTCCAAAGTCAGCACTTACCTGGCCCCACTCATGCCACCTCTCATGTAAAGATGAAAATAGACATACATTTTTCAATTCTTACCTGCCAACCTAAATGCCTTGTACCTGTAGCCCTAACGATGGAGGAGACTAAAGCTGAAGGACTGAGCTTTTGAGCTGAATTCTGTTTGGTGGCAGATTTTGGTGTCTGAATAACAAAAACTCATAATTACATAGCACCTTAAGGTTAAAAAGTGTTTTCTTCATGATATCCAAGGAGTTTGAGTATTAATACTGCTACATTACTGAAGGGGAAACTGAGACCTAAAATGACTTGTCCAGGGACCCATGGCTAGTATCAGAGCCAAGACTCAAACTGCTCTAAGACAAGTGCTCTTTTTGCTATCTCTCCATTAATAATTTGTATTTCTATGACACTTTTCGATTTATTAAGTGCTGACTTTCCCTATAGCAACAAAGTTAGTAGCCTAAAGAGTATTATCCCCATTTTACAGATTAAGAACCTGAGGTCTAGACAGGGCAAGTTACTTGGCCAAGGTCACACAGCTGAGGAGACAGGATCCTAGGTCTCCTGACTCCATGACCAGCACTGTCACTGTCTCACCATTTTGCATCTAGCCATGGCCTGGGAATGGATGTTCACAATATTGTCTAAGAAGGAGGGGACCTGGAGGAGCAAAGAAGGAGGTTGGAACTGAGGCAAATGATCTTTCTAAATGTTTTGAATTTATTGAACCTATTCTAGGGCTGTAAAATCTGTTGTCTTACTTTACATGGGATCATGGAATGAAAGGAAACACTTGTAGACCCTACAGCCTTTTACAAAAGGAAATTCCTTAACAACAGTACAAGAAAGCTATTTGGCAAAGTTGAAATGTTGGTTCAGTTGAATCCAGCTCCTCTGGTCTCCATACAGAGATGGGACCCATTAAGTAAGCTTCAGTGGGAGACTGTCAAGCCTGAGGTCCAGCAGCTAATCAGGAAGCCAACTCAACCATCTGAGCCTTTATTCCCTGGTCTAATCAAGGGTTGTGGACATTTTTATCAACTCTTTAAGGGAAAAATTAGCCTAGACTATTTGGCAGGGAGAGGTGGCTTAGGAGATAGAGCCCTGTGTCCTGAACCAGGAGGATCTGAGTTTCAATATGGCCTCAGACACTTACTAGCTGTGTGACCCTGGCCAAGTCACTTAACCTTGTTTGCCTCAGTTTTCTCATCTGTAAAATGGGCTGGAGAAGGAAAGGGCAGATTGAGTTAGACACAATTGAAATGACTGAACAGCAACACTTGGCAGGGAACTAGTAGTTGTAAAACTAGCCTAGCTTACATGGAAGAGATGTTGTTCCTACCACAAAATGCCAATCACCACTGGGTGATGTGAGAGAAAGAATGGAGGACAAATCAGGTCAGTGAGCATTTTTTAAACTCCTACTGTGTGTCAGGGACTGTGCCTTAATTAAGCATATGAGAGACAAAAAAAGGCAAAAGGAGTCCCTACCCTTAAGATCCTCACAATCTAATGGAAGAGGCAAGATGTAAATAACTACCCAGAAATGAGATAGATACAGGATAAATTGGAGATAATCTCAGAAGGAAGGAAAGGCTTTTTGCAGAAGGAAGAATTTTAGTTAAGACTTAAAGGAAGCAATGAAGAGGGAGAAGGTTCAAGCAAGAGTGGTCCTGTGTGGCTTTTCATGAGCCCATCTGAGGTTTTCTTAGCAAAGGTACTGATGTGGTTTGCCATTTCCTTCTCCAGTTCATTTTACAGATGAGGAAACTGAGGTAAACAAGGTTAAGTGACTTGCTCACAGCTAGTAAGAGTGAGGCCAGATTTGAACTCCAGTCTTCCTGACTCTAGGAAAGGCACTCTCCCTAACTAGTTTTTTTTTTCCTTAAAAAGTTAATTTAAGAGTGCCTCTTGTTTCCCAAGATACCAGACCAGGATTCAGAAGCTTTTGATGTGATTGTGATGCTGGTCAAGCCCTTAGAGTTTTGTTTTCCTTTTCAGTGAAATGAGGATAATCCAAACAGCCTCAGTACTCAAAGCAGTAACATATGACATCAAACAAGTGACCCCAAAGAAACACTATCCTCATATAATAGCTCTTACCTGGGAAGAAGTCTGCTTTATAAATCACAGTTTTGCTTTCTTGGGGCCAACAGACCAGAGGAAAAATAAGCAAAATTTATTGGATCACAGGTCTAATAAAAGAGAAATTTTATATTAATTTTCTTATCATATTTAAATTAATAATCTGGCAGCAATAACAGGAATGTAAACCAATGACCATGCCCTGAGTAAACATACCTTAATCTTCATGCATAGACCCACTGGGCTGGGGTCTGGGACCTGGGACCTGGGACCTGGGACTGACTCTCATTAGATAAGATTTATTGGGTTATGCTCTTGAGGTGGGAACTGTCAACAATGCTATTATTTAATCCTGCTGTGAGTCCTGAATCTGATATGTCTGACAGATGGAAGCTTCTAGAATGACCAGAAAGAACAGGAAGAACACATTGGTGATAGTATTTCATCAGTGTCTTACCCCTCCTCTGAGAACCTTTCATAGGCAGCCAGAAGGGATCTTCATCAATCATCATTAGAGGTGAGGAGAATATGACCCCAAGTTTGTCATCTGGTTAGTGGCAAAGTTGAGATGAAAGCCAAGGCAGCTACTGCAGTTTTAAAGCTCAGAACTAGAGCCTTTGTAGCTAGCCTGTAACCTTGAGCAGCTCACAACCCCTGACCTCAGTTTCCCATTTAAAAAGCAAAGGGGTTGGAAAATGAGGAAGTGCAGTTTTGAGTATTGGAGGCAGAGGCAGAGGCGGAGTCCCTTGGTCCCAAGCCATGCTAAATATTGCCTTTGTGACTTTGGCAAGTTGATTAACTATTCTGAGTTTCAAGTATCCTCATCATACAATGAGGGGGTTGGACTAGGTGAACCTTAATGTCCTTCCAGATGTACATCTCTTTTCCTTTAAAGACCTATAAACAGCCAGCAATGAGCCAACCATGTTCTTAGAGATTTGTTGTTGTGGCTGACACTCCATGACCCCATTTGGGGTTTTCTTGGCAAAGCTACTGTAAATGGTTTGCCATTTCCTTCTCCAGTTCATTTTGCACATGAGGAAACTGAGGCAAGCAGGGTTAAATGATTTGTTCAGGGTCACATAACTGGTAAGTATCTGAGACAAGATTTGAACTAAGATTTTTCTGATTCCAGGCCCTTATCCACTAAGCTACCTAGCTGCCTCTTACACATTTGATCCTAAATCAAATGGGCAAATGATTCCATTTTTACTGTTGTGATATCAAGCCAGTAGTTATCCAGTTAAAAATGAATGTTAAAAGTTGTTTTTCTATGCAGTTGGGAAAAACATAAAATATTAAATTTAAAAAAGAATAATGTGGAGAAACTCATATGGAAGAGGTTAAAAGATTCCTGGTATAATAGAGCTAGTTTCTGAGACAAGATTTGAACTCAGGTATTCCTGACTCTTACTCTAGTGCTTTATCTACTGTGCTACCTATCCATAGAGCCATAGAACCATAGATTTAGTGCTAAAAGGTCCTTAAAAGTCAGCTAGTCTACCCCAATCCACCCCCCATGTCATTTTACAGTTGAAGAAACTGGGACTCAGGATGATTTAATGGTCTGCTCAAAGTCACATAGCAATAAGTGTCTTTTTTATCTTTTCTTATTTTCTTGCATCACTCTCATTTCTCTTCCCAATTTTCTCCTCTACTTATCTTACTTGATTTTCAAAATCCTTTTTGAGCTCTTCCATGGCCTGAGAACAATTCATATTTTTCTTGGAGCCTTTGGATATAGGAGCTTTGACTTTATTGTCTTCTTCTGGTATATGTTTTGATCTTCTTTGTCACCAAAGTAAGATTCTGTAATCTGATATTTTTTCCCACTGTTTGTTCATTTTCCCAGCCAATTACTTGACTTTTTAACTCTTTGTTAAGGTAAGACTCTGCCTCCAGTGGGGGAGGGACAGTGTACTGTCCCAGACTTCAGGGGTTTTGTGCAGCTGTTTTCAGAGATACTTCTAGGGACTTGTACATTTTCAGTTCTTCCAAGGTGGTATGATCAAAGGAGAGGTGTTTGTTCCTCTCCTGATCTGTGCTCTGGTCTGTGAGTGATCACAAGCATTTTTTTTTGCCTTGAAACTGTGAAGAGGATTCCCTCTCCACCACAGCCACAAGCTGTGCCACACCAGCACTCCACCTCATCCCCAGACTGCCACCCAGGACTGCAACCCACTTCCAGGCATGGGCAAAGCAAAAGAATCCTGCCTGAGAGCCAGCAAAGAGATCCCTGCAATCCCCCTGTGATCAGCCACTTGATCTACATTCCCCCCACCCCTCCAATCTGTGGGCCAAGAGCTCTGGAAGCAGCCACAGCTGCTGCCACCACCCTGGGGCTGTGGCCAGATCATTGTCTTCTCTCACCCAAGTCTGACAGACCTTTGCTACCAGCCTTCTGGTCTTTGGTGTTTTGGGGTTGAGAAGTCTGGAAACCGCCACAGCTTCCAGTGACTCAGTCACCTGAGGCCTGCTGCAGGTTTGCTAGGGCCGAGTCTATGCTAGTGCAACCTATGCTGGACTGTGCTCCTCTCTCGGACTGGAGAAACAGACCTTTCCTCTTGGCCTTCCAGGTTGTCTTGGGTTGGAAATTTGTTTCACTCTGTCATTTTGTGGGTTCTGCTGCTCTAGCATTTGTTTAGCGTCATTTTTTTATGGGTATTTGGAGGAGTTTGGGGGAGAGCTCAAATAAGTCCCTGCTTTTACTCCACTATCTTGGCTCTACCCCCCTGAACTCTGATCTTTTGATTTCATAGCCTTTATTCTTTCCCTTTTGCAGCATGTTGCCACATTCTGTCCCTTAATGCCCAGCCAAAATCATGTCTCTTCCAGAAATCTGTCTCTAGATTGATGAATCACTTATGGCTCCCTTTTCAGGGTACCTGTTGTTCTTACCATATCTCTCATCACATAATTATAATTTTTCTAGGTTTGCTAATTATTTCATATGTCTATTAATTGTGCTTGATTTCCCCAGCTAGATTATAAATTCCTTGAGTCCAGAGGCTTGTTTGCCTTCTATTTCACTTGCATTCCCAAGCTAGCATAGGGCTAGCCCGGGAAGGTTCTCACCTGCTTGCTTGTTTACTCTACTTAATGGAAAGTTTTCCAAAGCCTGGCAGCAAAATAATATAGTGTTTATACATAGCAATTTGCCTGCATCTGAGAAAACTAACTCCATCTAAGAGGTATGTGTTTTCTAAAGTTTCCAAGAGAATCCAACCTAAGTTTAACATGTAATATCCCAAGAAATGGAAGGAAAGAACATACATCAGGAGATTATGAGTACAGAGTTCAACTTTTCCCACAACACAAAGAATCCCAGAATTTGAGAAGCTGAGAAGACTCTAGCAGCCATCTGGTTCCACCTATACACTTGAGGAATCTGCACTGTAACAACATGACCAACAAGAGGGGTCATTCAGCCTCCTCTAGAAAACCTCTAAAGAGGGGGACCCCCTACCTCTTGAGGCATTCCAGTCTGGAGCAGTGGATAGAGCACTGGGTTTGGAATCAGGAAGTCATCTTCATGAATTCAAATCTAGCCTCAGACACTTACTAGCTGTGTGACCCTGAGCAAGTCACTTAACCCTGTTTGCCTCA
Source organism: Notamacropus eugenii (assembly GCF_028372415.1). Classification (NCBI taxonomy): domain Eukaryota; kingdom Metazoa; phylum Chordata; class Mammalia; order Diprotodontia; family Macropodidae; genus Notamacropus; species Notamacropus eugenii. The sequence goes on from NC_092872.1 coordinate 149,504,023, forward strand.
GTTTTCTCATCTGTAAAATGAGCAGGAGAAGAAAATGGTGAACCACTCCAGTATCTTTGCCAAGAAAATTCCATAGGGTCATAAAGAGTCTGAAAGTACTGAAAAATGACTGTGCAACACTCTCCAGGTAGCCCTCCTCAGGAGTTTATAAGGGGTGGGGTGTCTGTAAACATTTCAGTGGACTTATTCATGTGCTGAGTAATTCTGTGATATTGTCAAGTTACATAAAAGTAAAGAGGTGAGAGCTCAATCAAATAATCCTAATTAGCTAATCTCAATTGTTTACTCTTTTCCTACAACAACTCCTAATCTCTTCTCAAATGCCAGGAGAATAAAATCTAGGTGGAAGCACCAGGAAATGAAAAATGCCTTTGAAAGGATCATCGAGATCTGATGTGAAGTGTAGAGACTGTGTGGACAAACTTGGAGAATTTTTGTTTTTAAGACCTAGCTCTTTGTGTTCCAGCCCTACCTTTACATTGACCTACTTCTATCCAGTATGAGATATTTTTTCCTTTTCTTCTTTGATTGCTTTTGCTATCAGAAAAAATACATAGCCCAAGATTATATTCAGAGGAATTGTTAATGAAACTGTGGACATAATGTGAAATGGTCCATAATGGAGAAAATGCAGATAATGTGGAGAAAATACATACGGTCACCTCTTTGATTCATTTACCAGAGTACTCTAAGAGTAAAGAAATGATAGGGTGTACAGGAAGAAAAGGCCAGGGGTTCATTGACTAAATAAATACTAAGATCTCTTAAACACATGAAGAAAATGAGCTGTTAGGTATTTGGTAATTCTGATGTGGAAATGTTGCATAATGCTATTCAATAAGCATTTATTTATTATCTATATTAGGATGGAAGATTCAGCCCCAAAATAATAATAGCTAACCTTTATATTTTAAGGTTTAAGATTTTTTTAAGGTTTGCAAAACACTTCACAGGTTATTTTATTCGGCCTTCACAACAATGATTCTTCAAGTTACATGCTATTTGTCATTCTCATTTTATAAGTGAGGAAACTGAGGCTAAGAGAGGTCAAGGGTCAAAGCCAGTTCTTGCTGACTTTAAACCTACTATTCTATCTACTGTGTTACCTAGCTGCCTTGAGTTCAAATCTCTTCTCTGGAATAGCTAGTTGTGTGGCCCTGGGCACAGTTGCATGTACTAACACTTCAATTTAAAATATCAATGTTGCCATTTAAGACAATTTGGCAGGGTCTTCTCTCTTTTCCTCTCTTCTCTTTTTTTGGTGAGGAAATGGTGGTTAAGTGACTTGCTTGGGGTCACACAGCTAGTAAGCATCAAATGTCAGAAGCCAAATTTGAACTCAGGTCCTCCTGACTCCAGGGCTAGTGCTCTATCCACTATGCCACCTACATGCCTCCAGGTCTTCTCTCCTAAGCCATCTACAATCTGATTTCTACCCTCATTACTCAGCTGGGACTGCTCTCTCCAAAATTATCAGTAATCTCTTAATTGGCAAACCCAAAGGCTTTTTCTCAGTCTTTATTCTTCTTGACCTCTAGGCAGCATCTGACACAGTTCACTTTCTCTTCCTGGCTACCTCTCCTTTCTAGGTTATCATGATGCCATCTCTCTTGGTTGTCTTCCTATGTGTCTGACCACTCCTTAGGTTTTGTGTCATATTCACAACCATAAGTCTATTCTCCAAGGCTCTGATCTCTTTTATTCTTTCTACTCCCTCTCCACTTGGAAATCTCATCCATACCTCTTTGTGCAGATGACTCCCAGATGTATATATCCAGAGCTAGTCTTTCCTCTGAGCTCCAGTTCTACATCTTAAACTGCTTATTGGACATTTTGAACGGGATGGCTTGCAGTCTACCCAGCCTTATTATGTCCAAAACAGAACTCATCTTTCCCCCAAACCTACTGCTTCCCTACATTTCTTTCCTTCTGTTAGACACCCCCATCCATCCATGTCACCCAGATTCTTGAGAATGTAGTCATCTCCAACTCCTTACTCTCCATCCCTGACGTATCCAATCAATTGTCTATCTTGTTTCTACTTCCACATATCATGCATTGATCCCTTTTCTGTGCTCATACAGCTGCCAGCTTGTTAAAACATCACCTCTCACCTACACCATTAAAATAGTCTCTTAATTGCTCTCCCTGCCCCAAATCATTCTCTACTCCAAGCAGTACTCCAAATAGTCATCAGAATGGTGATCTTTATGTCACTCCATAAATCCCAGTAATGCCCTATTACCTATAGGATCAAATAGAAACTTCCTTGATTTGGCATTTAAAGGTCTTTACAACCTCACCGGATTCTTCTTTTCCTGTCTAATCAGCTACTACTTCCGTCCTTGCACACAGGCCAGCCAAACTGGACATCTTGCTCTTTCTTACACACTTCTGCCTCCCATCTCTGTGCCTTTGCTGTTCTCCATACCTGGAACGGAATTCTCCATACCCTCTTGAGACCCCTGTTTCAAGTTCTAACTTTATATTAAGCCTTTCCAGATCCCCTCACCTGCTAACACCTAAGGTGGTCTTCAGGTTCTTTGGTATATGTTTTCTAAATACCTCTATGCAGGTTGTGTAGTGCTAGGCAGAAGTTAATCTTGCACTAAGACTTTGCGGATGTTATCTCATGTTCATGTTGTCTCCCCACACAGAATGTAAATTCCTTGAGGTTTTGTACTGTTTCTCTTTTGATTTTGTACAGTGCCTGGCATATAATAGGTGCTTAATAAGTGCATATTTTTATTGTGCTGTAACTGCCAAGGCAATACTCATTTGGTAGATCCTCTACTACCCACCTCCACCTCCAATAAACGTGATATATGTATAAGCCTGGGATGCCTTGATGTGTTTGGCTTTATTCCAGATATTCTTGAAAGGGCCCCATTCTATAGGAGACTGGGTGCTTTGCCAAGGTCATGAAGACACAGGTTATATATTGAATGTATATGTGTATGTTTCTATATAAAGCTATACATACATATACATATAATATATGTGTATCTGCATCTTTACATATGTATATGTGTATGTATAGTAAAATGTATAGTGTGTGCACATGTATATATATAGTATATGTATAAAAGTGTTTGTATACACACATATATGTATATATTCCTCTTAATAAGATAGTAACCATCTTAAAAGCAAAAAAAAAAAAAGCAAAGAGATTGAGAATAGATATACATTCCAAACTGGAGTATAAAGATGGATTATTATGCTTAAGCTAATTCTCTCCATGGACACAATGTTTTGTGTCCATATGGGAGACCATGTATCCAGGAGATGTCTCCCATTCCCACCCAGGGGAACACAAAAAACACACACAAGGGCATCCAGAGATGACTATGTCTCACCTTAATCTGGACTGTCCAGTTAGGGAGTGTGTAGCTTTGTGGTATTACTGAATGCAAGTAAAATTGTGTGTGTGTATGCGTGCATGTGTGTGTGTGTGTGTGTGTGTGTGTGTGTGTGTGTGTGAGAGAGAGAGAGAGAGAGAGAGAGAGAGAGAGAGAGAGAGAGAGAGAGAGAAAAGAGAGAAAGACAGAGAGAGAAAGGATGTTACTTAATTTTTTTGCAGTATTCAGTGACTTTTTTGATGGTACACCACATGGGACTGTAGGCTTCTCCCCACTATTAAAGGGGTGCTTTGGGACAAGGATATGAATAGGGCATGGGATTCCCAGAATAGGAATATAGGATAGAGATATGGGGTCACCATGGTGGAACTCCTTTTTTTGGCTGGAGATGAAGATCCATCGCTTTCCACTTTATTCCTTGGAGGCCAAGTAGACCATGAGGTCTACTATGCTTTTGGTCTAATACTCATTGTCATACCAGTAAATGAGCTTGACAAGATGATTATTGAAAGCAATACCAGCACCAGCATCAAAGACAGAAGAGTAAGCGTTGCTGTTAAAGTCATATGATACAACCTGGTCCTCTGTGAAGCCTAAGATGCCCTTGAAGAGTCCTTTTTATGCTTGCTTCACCACGTTCTCAACATCATCATATTTGGCAGGTTTCTCCTGGCAGTGGTTCAGATCCACAACAGATACATTGAGAGTAGAAGCATGGAAGGCTATGCCTATGAACTTTGCATTCATCTCAGGTATGACCTTGCCTACAGTCTTGGGAGCACCAATAGAATCAAGGATAATGTTTTGGGTAGCAGCACTCCCATCACTCCATAGCTGACAATCCTAAGGGAAGGATCATGTTTCTTATGGTTCATTCCCATCAAGAACATTGGGACATTGGCAGAAGGGGCAGAGGTAATAACCCACTTGGTTCCATTCTGCAAGTGAGCCCCAGCCTTTTCCATAGTGGTAAAGACACCAGTAGACTCTACAACGTGATGAACTCCCCCATCTCCCCATTTAACATTGGTGGGATCCTACTCCTATAAGATGGCAATGGCTTTCCCATTGATCACCAACTTTTCACTCTCAGCATTGACAGTGCTAGAAGCCCTTGAACTTGATATGGGTGGGATCATATTGAGACATATAAACCATGTTGTTGAGGTCAATGAAGGGGTCGTTGAAGGCCACAATGTCTACTCTGCCTAAGTTGAGTGCAGCCCAGGTCACCAGGTGCCCAATATGGCCAAATCTGTTGACTCTGACCTTCACAATCTTGTTTCTGGAATGCTGCTAAAGCAGCAGATCCTGGCATTGAGCTTGGGAGAAGAATTGAGAGCCAAGGATGCTACTTTCAAAGGAGGTACTACTTAGGTAAACTACCAGGACTCTCACAATCCCAAACAATACTTATTGTGTGAATAAATGCTAAGTTAAATTATGCCAGCATATAAACTCTAGATCTGATAAAACTTAAGAGTTGAGAAGGATCTTCCAACCTCCTTACTTTAAAGATGAAAATGAAGTATAGAAAGGTTGTAATTTGCCCAAGTTTAAGGAGAGAGTAAGGAGAAGAATTAAGATTCACATCCACATTCCTTGACACCAAAGCCAGCACTCCAACATTTATATTGCTTGGCACATAGTAGGTACTTAATAAATATTTATTGGTTGATAACATACTTGTAATATACTGTGCTACCTACTGGGGATACAATGATAAAAAATAAAACAATCTTTGTCTTCAAGGCACTTACATTCTAATTTTGGAGGAAATAAGACACACACAAACATATACATATTGTAAATACCATATGTATATATATTTGAGAAGGAGGCAGGCACTAGCAAGTGGGAGATGTGGGTGTGAGTGAGTGTGTGTAAAGAGAAGGGGAGGTGAGTCATCGGGCTCCAGAGTTGAAAATAGGGTTTCTTGAGATGTGAGAAGGAAGTCCTTTTCAGGAATCAGGATCATTGTTGTTTGGCCTTTGCTCTGGAAGAGGACCATGACATCAGGGAGGTGATGCCATAACTTGTAAGTGAATTGGATTTAAGTGAGGGAGGGCTATACGAAGTCACCAGCCTTACTTTCTTCTCCAGATGGCAAGATATAGATCAGGATGACTGGAGATGGCCCCTTGAATGTGGGAGTGGCAAATACACAAAGGTGAAATATAGACCTTTTAGTTCAGTTTAGCCGGAATGCTGAGTATGTAAGGAGTAATAAGAAATGAGTATGGAAAAGTAGGTTGGGACAAATTGTGGAGGGTTTTAAAGGCTAGGCTCAGGAATTTGCATTTTATCTTGGAAGCAATAGGGAGCCACTGATGTTCTTTTGGGAAGAGTGAAATAGCCAGAAAGTCATTTTGACAATTATATGGAGAATAAATTGGAGAGGGGAGAGAAGCAGGCAGACTGATTAGGAGACTATTACAGAGTCCAGTAAGAGGTGATGATGGTCTGAATGAGGATGGGGGCTATGTGACTAGACAGAAGGGAGGGTGTGGAAGTAGACTGGACAATCTATTTGTCAATGGATTGGATATGGAGAGTCAGGGAGGGCCAAGAATCAAGCATGATTGACCTTGCAAACCTGGGTGATGGGGTGAATGGTACTACCCTCCACAGAAATAGGGAAGTTTGGAGGAGAAAGGGTTAGCTTAGGGATTGGGAGTAACAATAATGAATTCTGGTTTTGGACCAATTCAATTTGAGATACAGATTATAGATCTAAATAGAGATGTCCAAGTAAGCAGTTAATCAGTGACTGGAATTCAGGAGAGAAATAAGGGCTACATATACAGATATGGAAGCCATCTGTATAAAAAAGGGAATTTTTATTTTACCTTTTCTTGGTTTGGGTTCATTTGAAAATTTGTCAAGAGAACCATGACAAAAGTGACCCCAATTAACATTTGGATGTTTTCTCCTATTTTTTAAATGGAAAAATGCCAAAATGCAAATGACTTGAGCAAGTTTAACTTATTGCACATCAAAATGTTCACAGCTGTGTACACTCTGTGCTCAGGCAGCATCACACCTGGACTTTGGTCGAAAGGAGAGGTGTGGATGGCTCAGGGCTTCAGGGCCTGGGAGTATTTCATCACTGACACATTCCTTCCAGGGCTGTATGGACTCCATTTCCAGTTGGTAGCATGTACTGCATAGCCCACACACTCATTATTGCACAAAAATAATAAGAACTCACATTTATACAGTGCTTTACAGGGGGCAAAGCGCTTTGCATCCACAATCTCATTTGATCCTCCCAATCACCTTGTGAGGTAGGTATTATTATTTTCATTCCCATTTTACAGGTGATGAAACTAAGACTGAGCGAGGTTAAATTTCTTGTTCAGGGTCAAAGGACTAGTGAACGTTGGAGATGGTATTCCACTCAGGTCTTCTTGACTTTAGGTCTGGTTGTATGCCATGTTGGAGTCCATGTTCTTGTTGAAGTCCATGATCACTCTGCTAGGAGAGGTATCATTTTTGTCCTGGTGGGCCCCAGCTTAAAATATCCATTACAAATTCTTATTCACTCATTCATTCATTTATTTTATTGGACCTTTAATTTCACTGGTATAGGGAGGTTTCAGCAGGGAAACTCTCTCCCCCTAATTTGGACTCTGCAACTTATAATCTAAAGAACTACTTGGGACTCAGAGAACTTATATGACTTGACCAGGTCACACAGTCAGTATGTGTCAAAAACAGAACTTCAAATCAGGCCTTCCTGACTCCAAAGCCAGATCTCCCCTTTTCCCTTATATTACAAAACAGATAAATTGGGTTGGGGGAAGGAGAGAAGAGGGGAGTTTAATGCAATGATACATATTACAAAAGGAGTCACTTCATGGTTATTATCAATAGGGAATATTCATTGTATAACTAATCACTTGGCAGAAGTTGGTGGGGGAAAAGGAATTGGGGGGCAGGGTTAGGGATACGTGAATGAGAAAGTAGAGAAACTGAAAGCTAAGGGGTTAGGAATGACTAGCAATGGAAAATCATTTCAAAGTGAAAATAAAAATATCTCCATAATTATGGCATTAATAAAGGCAAATGTGTGGTTCAATATAAAAAATTTTAAAAATATAAAAATCGACACTATAGGAAAAGTCATATATCCATACACAAAAGACAGCATAAATTTTACATGTTGCAACATTAATAGTATCCTCTGAAGGACTGGCTATTGCCAGTAACAACAATAATAGCTAGTAAGCATATTGTACTTTAAAATTAATAAAGTGATTTACATTTACTGTCCCATTTGATCCCCACAACAACCCTGTGAGGTAGGAGCTGTTGTTTTCTTCTATTTCAGTAGAGGAAACTGAGACAATGTTAAGTGATTTGCCCAATAAGAAAACTAATAAGTTTGTAAGTAAGGATTTGAACTCAATATATCTTTAAAGTCATCTGAAGCTTCAGAAAAAAAAATTACTTCTCTAGGTGACTTCAAAAAATAAATATATGAACACTACAGTCTCCATAGGAGAAAGACAATTCAATAGGCATTGAGCAGCATGCCAGCTGCCCACCAAAATAAAGTTTACAACTTAAAAGACCTGACCAGACAATCGGGATCTCAGACTTTCATGTTCTCGTTAAGAAATCCAACACAGAGCTGCTCCAAGGAGACACGTTATAACACTCTCTCTTTCTTCCCCTTTATGTGGAAGTAAATGTACACATCTGGTCATGTAAACACATAGAAAAGTACCAAGCTACACCTTAATTCCCAAAGAGCTGAGATTTCTTTTTCTTTTTACCTCTCTCAAGGTACCTGCATAGCTGGACTGGCTGGAAAGAGCCTGACAAAATTCAAGGGTTTCCAAACAGCACCATAAAACCCCAGTCTAACTTGAGGGGAATTCCTCCAACCCAGTCTTATCTTTGTTTCTTTTATCTTTTCTCAGATTTATAGTTTCAGAGTAGTTGATTCCAGAATGCTTTCTCTGGGAGAAAATGACAATAAAACAAGACAGGGGAAAGTTCTTTCCGTCTACCAGTTCTTGGATCTAATTTTCCTTTCCCTTCTTGGAGGACTTCCTAACCTGGAGTTTGGGAAGGAATGATTTCTTATGGCTGTCCTTGCAAAGATTCTAAATTGCACCTTTCTAAATAACTGACATTTACATTGTGTTGGACACTTTCCAAAACGCTTGGCTTACAACGTCACAACTGTGGCAGGTAGTGCTGGTTATGATTCCCATTTGACAGCTCAAGAATGTGGAGCTCAGAGAGGGTGTCATTTATACACAGTTACAGGATTATTAAGACTCAAACCTGGACTGTTGCATTCCAACAATCTAGTGCTCTTTTCAAAACACCAAGTTGGCAAAACCAGTAATTCTGACCTCCATCCAAATTCTCTGACCCAACCCTGTCCTAAAGTGAATATTCAGATAACCCAAGAAATGTCTCTTCTATGTGACTATCATCCCCCTGGGGACAAGTTGGGTGAGGACAGTTACAAGGAAGTAACTTATGTGGAGGTCTTCTTCCCTTGCATTCTGCTCCTACCCCCCACTCTTCTTTACCAAATTCCCCCTAACCCCCCCACTGGTGATAAAGAAGGAAATAGCATAATGAACAATCATATGGGGCAAAAATCACCTCTTGGTGCCAGTTCTGCTTACCATGAAGTCTAAATGTTGATCTGAAAGAAGAAATCTCTCATCTTTGGGGGTACCACAAAAGTTTAGGGTTACATTTCTCCAATGCCATGTCATACTGTACTAACTGGTTTCCTTGAAAAGTTTCTCAGGCATCTCATACCCAATAGGTGGCCACAGTTTCTCTCTCAGAGTTCCCTCCCATAAATGGCTTTGTACCGAAGATATTCTTCCAGGCACTGGAGTGCATTGTCATCTACCTTTGGGTCAAACTTATTGGCCAGCAGATGGTGACTTTGGAGCATAAAGTGCAGGTCTCCGGCCCCATACACACAAATGCCCCGCTGGTAGGTTCCAGTGCAGAGGGGATAAGGGGCCCCCTTTCCGACATCACCATCATATCCTTGCCATTTCACAAACCGGGCAATGGCATTCAGGTCAGATATATGGTACTTTTCATGGTAGGGTACAGAGCCAGGCATCCAGGGCATCCTATGGAGAGTGGCCCAGAGATGTTCATCAGGGCTATAGGTGTCCTTCACCCACTCTATCAACTTTTGAGCATTTGGGTTCGTAAAGAGGTGTTGGATAAAGTTTCGGGAAGCCACGATATAGGCATTCCCTGTGAACATGGGCAAACCATGGGGTGGGGGCTTCTTTATCTTATCAGTCTGGAATATGCCATTCTTGACCTCATAATGATATTTCCAGCGCCCTTTTTTATAATTGGTGGGTATTTCTGATTCCATACTATTCTTTCCATTCAAGACTTTGAGAGACCTCACTATCTCAGCATTGGTCTTTATGGGAAAGTCAGTACCACAGGTATTCAAAAGATATTTCCAGGGCACAGAACTCTGGAGCAACTCCTCCATGCAGTTCAGGTCAGCTTGTACTCTGGACCAGGAAGCATACACCACTTGGACCAGATTTTTGGCCACAAAGACATTTGGGAAGCATGAACTAATGGCTCTGACCGCCTCCTTGAAGGCTTCTGGAGACTTCTTATCCACATGGATGCAGTAGATGTTTTGTGGGGCATACACAGCCCTCAGAAGTCTCTCAAAGTTTTCAATCTTCTCATGAATCACCATTGAATATGCAATGGGGAAGTCCTCCTCCTCCTTGCTCAGTGGGAACTCAATGAACTTCTGACTGGCCCTGAAGTAAGCACAGTCCTGAGTCATGTTGAGATATTGAGTCTCAGTCAGAGGCTCTCTTTTCAACTTACTCTCCAACTTGGTCAAGGCTGCCTGGGCCACAGCCTCAGGATTCCCTCTGGTGATCAGAGAGCAATTGATGGAATTCTTGGGTGGCAGTTTCAGGAACTGATAGAGATTATCCTTGCAGGATTCCTTCCAGATGTCCAGGGACTCCACACCCAAGTCACTGAAGTCACATTCCCAGGTGTCAGACAGTTTAAGAATACCTGTGGCCAAGAGTACGAGACATCCAAAAGCCCACACATACTGTTTTTGGCGCAAGCATTTTTTCATTAGAGCCATTATGGAAAAATGAAGTCAATGGGCAGAAAACTTGAATCTTTAGGAGGCAGAAATATTCTTCAAACACAAATGATGATCAGGCTTTCAGTGCACCAAATCTCATTCCAAACCACCAACAGGGATATTTTTCTTCTTGTTGTTGGCAGATATTCTCATACTCAGCCTCAAACACCCCTTATGTTGTTGATCTAAGGGAGATTTTGGTATAGGCTGGGTGCTCCAGCTGTCACTAACTATGCTGTCTAGAGTAAGAGATTGGAATCATTCCTCCATCTATTTCAGGAGACAGAAGGTGAAGAAATACCAGACCTGTGTGACCTAGAGGAGTATAAATGTAATTAGCAGGAGGAAGTCCCCACCCTTCATTCTTCACTCTTCTCTCCACCTCCCTCTTCCATTACATAGTTCTGTCTTATCTATAGTCTCGAATTTCTGGTAAATCAGTTGGGTAAAGTCCAAGGAAATTTATCCCTTTGTTTCTATATCCAGTTTTAGAAATCAGAATGCTGTTTTAAAATATCTTTTAAATGTTTAATTCTTAAAACACTGGAACGAAATACATTTTTTTCTGGTAAACTTTGTTGCCTCCAGGTTTTTGTTTTTTTTAATCATTTGAGTAATGTGATTTATAGTCATAAACTCAGGAATATAATTATAACATTTGGATGAGAGATGCCCTCAGCCTCAAGGACCCAGGTCCATTTTTAGGATTGTCACACTTGTCTGGATCCACTCCTCATATCTCTTCCCTCTCACCCTACCAAGATTTGGAAAAATGGGTGTGTGTGCTGGTGAGCTATTTTTTCCTTGCTAAGATTTAACATACCTTTTACATACAGATAGGTGTTTGAAGTCACAAAATTTTGTTAGAATAGTATTTTATTTAGAAGTCACAAAATTTGTGAAGTCACAAAATTTTGTTAGAATAGTAACAATGAAATGTTAAACTAAACATCCTTCTGCTTTCTTTCTGGTCCTTCTCCTAAATACACAAAACCCCCTCTTTCTTTACAATTCATTTTGGTAAAGAGAATTTAGATTCAAGGGAGACATATCCAAACCTTAGGCACTGTTGTCTAGAGTTATCAGAAAGTGCCCAAACCCAGCAAACTCCCCCACAGAAAAGCTAATGATTCCCCTTCTTCTCAGCCCCCACAAACTCCTAGGTTGCCTCCAGGGCTTTCTCAAAATCTGAGCTCTTAAGCATGCCTGGCAGAATAAATTCACCCTCCCAAGGGCCTAACTTTATCCATGGGAAACCCCTGCCTCCTTTTTTTTTTCTTTTTGTTTCTTACCCAGATGTCCTCGAACCATCCATCTCTAGAGTAAAAAGTTCCTCAGGACTCTCTGTTGATCCCAGTTTGCTTCCTACCTGGCTCCCTCCTCCAACCCAGTCACTGGGAAAGTTTATGCAAATCACCCTGGGTATCTTAGCTTTTCTCAGTCACTCATACTCACAGCAATTGGGAGGAGCTAAGAGGTTCTTTTGAGCCGGTTATATAGATTTCCAAAAAAATAGTGGGCATTTCGGTTGTTTGTCAAAATGATGTCTAATTACCTAAAGCACCTGAAAAAACTCTCTGGAGGTCAACCACAGTTGAATTTTAATTTTAATTTTTTGGTTCTAAACTTTAAGTTCTGAAAAAAGAGAAACATTTTCACATTCAAAGACCAGGAAAAAAAGGATTATTTGAAACTGTGAATCTCTAATACATAGTTTTTTTAAGTACATAATAATTTCAACATGTTATTTTTAAGGCTTTTGTTTATCCGTTTATCTTTTTTCTCTTAACTGTTTATCTGTTTTCTCTTAACTTCCCTCTATTCTGTGAATTTTGAAAAATGCTTCAACTACTCTTCTTTTGGGGTGCAGTACTATCTCCATCTGCTGCCCCCCCACCCCATATCTCTCCTTCATTCTTATAGCAAAAAAACCAAAGCATAATTAAGCAAAATAAATCCACACATTGGCCATGCCCCAAAATGTATGTCTCCTTTTGCACCTTGAATCAGTGATCTCTTTGCCAGGAAGTGAGCAGCTTGTTACTTCATGGGACCATTAAACAAACATTCTCACCATTTCATCCTTTACTTTTCTCTGGGCATCTCCTTTGTTACATAATTTCCTTGGTGAGACTGTAATACAACAATGATTGTAACTATGATTTTTTAGTCTTTAGATTTTTAGATTACATATTTTAAAAATGATATTCTAACCACTTTCAAAACACCATGTCCAAGAGTAAGAAAAATTAAAAGTCAAGGAAAGCAAACCAGTTATCAATGAATTCTCTCTCTTTGGCTGAGAGGTCTTCTTACCCAGGGTTTGACATGAAGACTTTACCCATATCACTTTTTACTTCCTATTCTTAGAAGGTCAAAGTTCCTAGGAGTTGCAGATAGTTTAAGAAATTATCTCCAAAGCCTATCCACGTGGCCCCTGGCAAGGTAGAAGTATTACAATGTCCTTGACTGTTCTTGGTAGGGAGGGGGAACTGGACTCCGGGAGGTCTTGGAGACGAGCTCTCTCTGGTGGAAAATGATCGGAGTCTGGGCTTGAGGAAGAAGAACACTCCGAGTTCAGAAAAAGTGCTTAGGTGTCTAGGCTTGAACTCTCTACCATAAGTTCCAATAAAAAACCAAACAAATAATAAAAGTAAAATAAAAACCCTCAGACAGATTTTAAAAGGCTCTTTAGGAAACAATTGGCAAGAGATCGGCTTTCCCTTGCTCAATCCCTACTCAGCCCTCTTTAGGTTGGAGGCAAAAAATGTTACCGTTCCTTCTCACTAGGGTGGAAGAGGCAACATGAATACTCTCCATTTTCTCCTCTGTTTACTGTACTTTTTCCTTAATGCAAATCAAGATAACTCAGGTGTTCTTCCTCCAAAAATAATAATGACAATCTTTAATTAGTGTTTTAGGGCGTACCAAAGGGCAGGTCATCTCATTCCATTCGTTAATTCAGTACCTCATGGTGCAAGACTGCTAATCGTATACATTTAAAAGAAAATCAAAAACAAAACCTACCCTTAAAAATCCTAAATTCTACTGGAGACAAAAATGACGTGTACACAAGTAAGTTCACAATACAAAGTAAATATTCCATAAACATTGTATCTACTGTATTCAACTAGCATTTCCATAGCTTTCTTTTTTTTTTTTCTATGCCTCACTAAAGGGGCCATCCCCTGGTTACGTCTTAAAGAGGTCTATTCACTGAATGGGCATTACCTCACCCTAAGTGAGTTCCTGCATAGACCTTGGCCTAAAGGGGCTAAAGTCTTCCTTGCATCCTGGGTCATCTCCAGTCATCCTGAGGAATAGCTGGTCATTGAACCCAGATGGCTCAGGAGGAGAAGTGAGGCTGGTGACCTGCACAACCCTCCCTCACTCAAAACAAAGTCAAGTGCAAGTCATGTCATTACTTCTCCAATGGCATGTTCTTCTTCGGCAATGAAGGATGAACACAACACCAACAACAACATAGTAGTTCTAGGAGGTAGGCATTTGAAATATTGTCCCTAATTTAACCAATTAGTAAACTGAGTCACAGAGAAGCTAAGGGGATATGCAGTTTGTTAAGTGTTGGATTAGGGATCAGAGGACCTGAGGCCCAGCTATGTTTAGCATCGATGTGATCTTGGGTAAACACAGTAAAATGAAGAGGGATTGGGCATCAAAGTCTTCATCTGAGATGGTCCAGCACTGCTCCTGCATACATCTTTTGTATTTATGCAGTCTCCCCAATTATACTATGAGATGCTTGATAACAATAGCTAATACACACCACGTACAGACACTGTGCTAAGTGCTTTTCTGTTGTCTGATTCTTCATGACCCCATTTGGAGTTTTCTGGGCAAAGATACTGGAGTGGCTTGCCATTTCCTTCTCCAGCTCATTTTACAGATGAGGAAACTGAGGCAAACAGAGTTAAGTGACTTGCCCAGGGTCATGAAGCCAGTAACATCTGAGGTGGGATTTGAACTCAGATCTTCTTAGCTCCAGACTCAGCTGATTACTAAATGCTTTACAGTTATTATCTCATTTGATCCCCACAACAACCCCAGAAGGTAGGTAGGTGCTATTATATTATCCCCATTTTATAGATGGGGAAACCTGAGGCCCACAGAAGTTAAGTGACTTGCCTAAGGTCACACATAACATTTGAGGCAGGATTTGAACTCAAATCCTCTGATTCTAAGGCCTGTGCTATTTCTATCATACTACAGTGCCTCCAGTGCTTTGCTGCTTCTCAAGTGGCAGTCATTCCTCCAAGTAATTTTCCTTGAGCTTCAAATTATAACCTATAGAAAGTTCCACCACATTGTTTGTTTCTTTTTCATTGTTATTTTTCCTGCTCAGCTCCTGAAATTTTGGAATATGTTAGATGCTAGGCTAGCATGACTGGCAGGAAATGATAAGAGTGCAGGGATGAGGGAATGAAAACTTTCAAGGCTCCCGGAGGTCCAATTTCCTGCTCTGCAGATCCCTTCCCCATTTAGTCCAAAGGCTGTGCCCATCTTGGAACTCTGGAGAAACAGGATTCTGTGATAAGATAGACCAGTTCTCAGCTCCTTTTGTACAACTGTCCTTGTTTAGTTGGCTAACAATACTCTTCCTTACCTTCTCTTTCTTCCTCATTTTTTATGCTCTCTGACAGGAGTTCCCAGACTTTGGTGTCCACATGACCCTTCACATTCATAAACGTATAGCCTGTGTTCAATAGGAAAGGAAATAAATTCCAGAATTCGCCATGTAAGGGCATGTAAAAAATAAAGAAAATGAATGATATTAATCCTTTCAAAATATTTACTTTATTTTCAATGAAAAACATTTATTTTTTCCCCCTTGGGCTTTTCCCCAATCACCACTGAAAAAGAAAACAGAAACCTGAAACCCTTGTCTTTAAAAGAAGAAAATTCCCCTCCCCCCTTTCTCTAAATTGACTTATCCCTCAAGGCACAGGTAAAGCCCTCCCTTCTCCAACAAGTTTTCTTGCCAGGCCCAAAGTGAACGTTCAGGGGAGTGAGAAAAGGACACTCTTCTATTGGAGACTTATTTTGAGAAAACTGTCATTCACTAATCGCCTTCTTTAGTGCTCCCTATGTTGTGTATACTTCTAACTTTGGATCCAATCTCCATTTCATGACTCTTCTGTTGCCCTCTGGATTTGTTGACACTAATACAGTATTCTGTTACTAGCTCAGTGGTGCAGACAATAGAATGTCTTGGTCTGGAGTCAGGAAGACTTGACTTGAGTTCAAATCCTGCCTCACATACTTACTAGTTATGTCTTGACTCTGTTTGCCTCAGTTTCCTCATTCTGTCAAATGGATTAGAGAATGGAATGGCAAACAACTCTAGTATCCATGCCAAGAAAACCTCAAATGTTAGGGTCACGTAGAATCCAACGTGACTGAAGGACAACAATTTACTAGAATTTGATCTATGACCCCTCCCTTCCCCAAAGCATATTTACTTCCTCCAAGACTCTTAACTGCTCTTAATCACAGCCTATGTCAACCTAGGGAATTGACATTTTTATTTCTCATTTGAAGATCAGAACAAACACCCATTATCATGATCGGAGAGTCAGAGCAGTTGTGAGTCCAGGGCAGGAAGGCAGCAATCGCTTCCTTGAGCTGTAAGGAGGACATTTGCCTAATTCACATTATGTGACTGCCTACAGTCATTAGATAAAACCAGGAAGACCCAGAAATTTGGTTGGATGTACCTAAACTAGGTTTTAAATTGTGGCTTTAGAGTTGATTGCGTGGTGAGCAAGAGACCTTTCCATGGCACAATGTGCTAGCCCTAGGAGCCAGCTGCCTGAGGGGCTTTTCCAGGTGCCTGCTTCTTGAGTTCCCCTGTGTGATATGTGTTGCTGAAGAAAGTCTTGTGAGTCAGGTTGTAATGTAAGCTTTCTGAGTTCTCTTATACTTTGTGAATCAAAGTAAAGCCATAACTAGCAATTCTGGTGCCTGGAACAAGTGCCACAAGATATGCCAGGAAAAGTAGGGTGAGCATTATAAATGATGACAGTTTTGACAAGACATTCAGTTGAATGAAATATGGGGGGACCTTGGTGCCTTCCTTCCTTCTTTCCTTCCTTGCTTCTTTCCTTTCTTTCTTCCTTCTTTTCTTCCTTTCTTTCTTCTTTCCATGCTTTCTTTTTTTTCTTTCTTTCCTTCTTTCTTTCTACCTCTTTTCCTTTCTTTCATTTAAAAAAATTTCCATAGTAGTCATGTTGTGAAAAAAGATATGGGGGGTGGTGGTGACATGAAAAAATAAAGTGAAAAATAGTATATTTCAATCTGCATCCTGATTCCATCAATTCTTTCTCTAGAAGTGGATAGCATTTTTCTTCAAGAGAATTTTGGAATTGTCTTGGATCATTTTGTTGCTGGAAATAGCCAAGTCATTCACAGTTAATCATTGTACAATATTGCTATTACTGTGTACACTGTTTTCCTGATTCTGCTCACTTCCTTTTGCATCTCTTTGCGGAAGTCTTTTCAGGCTTTTTCAAAATGAGCCTACTCATCATTTCTTGTAGCATAGTAGTATTCTGTCACTACAACCTGTTCAGCCATTCCCTAATAGATGGGAATGTCCTCAATTTCTAGTTCTTTGCCACTACAAAAAGAGTTGCTATAAATATTTTTGTACAAATAGATCATTTTTCCTAATGCAGACCTTTTATGGACCTCTACTTGGCTCCCTGCATTCTATGCTTAAGTAGCCTTTGCAAGATCCCACTAGGCAGGACTGTCCGGCCACCCTTTTCCCACAGAAAATAGCACCCTATTGAATAGTGAAAAATTGTTTGCTCCAGTAGACCTAGGAGATGTTTGATATACTACTTTTGCTCCAAAAATTTTAGCTATTATATTATTATTATTATTATTATTTTGTTAAACTTAGCAAAGAGCAGTGGATGATAGTAGAATATATCAGTTCTTTCCAGACTTCAAATTGGGACTTGGCATAGAAGGCTCCCATCTTGGTGGCTTAGTCTTTGCAAGGGTTGGATCAAACGGTCAAAAGTGAATTGGTTCGTGAAGATGCGGCTACCATGCTGTTGATGATCATGTGTCTTATCTTTGGTAGTGGCTATAACTGTAGCAAATCTCTAGGGAACAAGGTCCAGGACAACCACAAAGATTGAGTCAAGCTCAATCACTCATGACTTCCTACTTTGGCTGATGAGTTTTTCAAAGGGTTGGCCATACTTGAGTTAGAGAGCCCCCTCTGGCTTGGATGTTTGGACTTGTTAGTACTTGTTTGGATAGTCAAGGCAGAGAAGTTATCTTTGTATCACCTATCTAATTATGCTATTAGCAGTATCCCATAAGCATTATAGCAGGTTGTACAGGATTTGTCACAGTTCTGGTCACAAATGACTACATTCAATGCTCAAGCAAAACATGGACAAGTCTGGGAGAGAATTGAAAAAAGAGCTTATCTGGTTGTACATCTTTCCAGCCTAGTGCTATTTGTAAAAATAAAGAATGGCAGAGCTAAACTATGACTAGAGAGAGACCTGACTACCAGAGACTAGTAGACTAGTGCCTTTTGTCTCTGCTACCTGATCGTACCTGACAAACCAGTTAGCTGGTTTTATAATTGAAGATGCTAGTGAACTGATACTTAAAACTCCTGCATTTCCATATCATCAGCCAAGACTATTGTGAACTAAAAAGCATTGGTGAAGATGTAGAGCATTTGGGATTTACCCTTAAGTGAACTCATCTGGGCCCCAACTATAGATACTCTTTTGGATAAGAACAATATAAAGGTAAATTTTAGGACTTTGATGGGGGGACTTGAAAGTAGAGAACATACTTGCTGAATATTTTTGAAATATTCTTACTTATAGCTCTTGTCTTCCTGAGCTGTCTTTACCTGGGTATATTTGAGTATATTTTTATTTTTATTAATTTTTATTATTATTTTTATTTCTATTTTTAGATTGTTTGAGCCCCCAGACTGTGAGCATTGCACTAGCCACAGAATTATGATAGGGACAATATTCACTAAAATAGATTGCTAGGGAATATAGAGTCAGTCTATCCTGGATAGAAAAGGGAAAAGGGAAAAGAAATGGAAGATGGCCCTCTAGACAGTATAGCCTTATAAATAACAAAATATGCCTTTCAGTTTGTTTATTTTTCATTTCTTTGCTTATTTGTTTGTTTGCTTATTATCTTTCATGGGTTTAGAAATTTGTTATTTTGAGATCTACTTGGACCAGGTGGTGGTCTACTTGGATGATATCCTCATCTAATCCTGGGAACTGTAGCACAATTAAAAAGACTGCTGGATTTTGAGTCAGAAGGTTGACTTCAGATGCATTTAGCTTCCAAGTGGCCTTGAGCAATTTGCTTCATTTCTCTAGGTTTCAGCTGTTTTGTCTCTCACTGAGAGGGATGGAGTAACTGACCTCAGAAGTTCCTTTGAGAATAGTGCCTGGAACCTGGTAGCTGCTTAATGAATACTTTGGTTGTTTAGTTGTTTCAGTCACATCCAACTTTTTGTCACCCTAAATTTTTCTTGGCAAAGTCACTGTACTGTTTGCCATTTCCTTCTCCAGCTCATTTTACAGATGAGGAACCAAGGCAAATAGGGTTAAGTGATTTGCCCAGAGTCATACAACTAGTAAGTGTCTGGGGCCAGATTTGAACTCATGATGATGAGGCAAGTACTCTATCCACTGCACCACCTAGCTGCCCCTAGCAATGAATACTTGTTGACTGAGAAACCTCTGAGATTATATCCCAGCAGAGCGTGTACGCAACTAGCACAAGCTACCCTTCCATATCTTTGCCAGCACCAGCTTATTGCCAAACTGGAAAAATGTCAACTCAAGAAGATGGAGATTTTAGGGATGGCTGTAATATTGATCTTCTCCCAAAAGGACATAAAGAAAGAAAAGGGCATTGATAAAATACACAGAAGAGAACAAGAGGAAGTTCAGAAGGGAACACATTAGCAGAGAGGTGTTGGAACTAACATGTTAATTTTGAAATATACTTTTTAAAAAATGACATACTATACACATGATCATTATGGTGGCCATAGCTATGAAATGACATTCTATTATGTCTCATCTTTTGGTCTGTATGCTTGGGTCAAGGGCCCTATAGGACAACTGATAGGCTTATTAAAACCTCTGCTGATTCCCTCTGTCCCTAGATGGTGGTGACACTGAATTCTAATACAGACTTTCCCTTGTTCTAGAAAAATACAATGCCACCCAGTTGGTAGTAGACACAGTGACACTCCCTTTTCCTGGGAAGCTGCTGAGTCAGTCTTCTTAATTTGAAGAAAATTTTCTGGCTCTGTGGTCTTTTTTCCCATGTCAGCTCTAATTTACTAGTTTATCTCACATTCTATACTAAACTATTCATGGATTTCCAGGTAATGATTCACCTGTCATGGCATATTGCCATGTCTGAATCTGAGAGACACAATGCAGGAACCATACCCTGAACCGATATCTATTATACATGCTGCCATTAAGATCACCATCTAGGAGGTACTTTTCTTGATACCTGAGCTGATGTCTGGCAGGGTAAGCTTTATTCATTGAATTGAACTTCCAGGTAGCACACAATCTGTTCCCAAAAATGAAAGGTAAAAAGTAGAGGTGAAGCTTCTAGACTCAACTTGACTTCTATGACTATTCAGTTATACCAGTGAATTTGTGCAATGCCCCTGTGGGTGTTTGGAAGTTAGCTAACTTTATATTTCAAGACCTGCTAGACTGAGGGTGGTGATTTATCATGACGTTGTCTTCTATTCCTGGGACCCTGGATAGCACATTAAATTAATTCTTCACTAACTTTCTGAATCAACCATGGCTGTTTGCTATATTGAAGAAATGTCAATTTAAGGAAGAGGAAATAGAATTTCTGGAACATGTAATAATAGATCAACAGGGAATGTGTGTGGGAGATCCCTATATTAGTGAAAGGACTAAAATGATTTCTTGAGCTTAAACGATACTGTTGTTGTTTTTTGGTTATGTCCAACGATTTGTGAACCCATTTGAGGTTTTCTTGACAGAGATAGTGGAGGTGTTTGCCATTTCTTTCTCCAGCTCATTTTACAGATGGGGAAACTGAGATAAACAGGGTTAATTGACTTGCCCACTATCACACAGCTAGGAAGTATCTGAGCTTAGATTTGAACTCAGAAAGATGATTCTTCCTGACTCCAGGGCCATCACTCTAGCCACTGTACCACCTACCTGCCCAAAGGATACTATTATCACTTCATTCCTACTTTTTTTTTTTTTTTACTGGTAACCTATTGCAATATCTCAAGGCAGTAGCAGTGGAGCAATAGCAGGAGAAGTTGTATTCAGTAAGCTCAAGAAATGATTTACTTCATCTCCTTTATTAATACACCCAGACCCTCATAAGTAATTCAGCATGTAGATCTGTGTATTTAGTGTTTCATTAGAAGCCTCTCCTAGGTTTATACAGCTCAGTCTGCCAGGATATCCACATACCCAGGTATGTGCCTGGGCCAAGGCTTTTTTTTTTCCGCAATAGTTCTACCTAGAGTCAAAAAATCCTCAGCCACTCCTCCGAATCACAGTTGGATGAGAATAATACAAGGCTTAAGGTCTAATATATACAGAAGTGATAAGGCTACCTCCAATACCTAGTACAGTGGTACAGATAAGGGGCTAGGAGAGAACATGGGAACCAGTGGACATAGTATGCATGCTGCACACTTGGTTGAAGCCAATGATATTCCCTATGCCAAGCTATGATCCCAAGTTTCAAGAAGGCTCTATAGCATTATATCACTTACTCAATGCTTTTTCTGGCTTTGGGTTGCTGCTCAGACTTCCTCTGGTTGACTCTTGCTCAGCCTTCTAGGTGACTCCCACTCTTCTTAAAATTCCATTTTCTTCTAGGTTAGCTAAAAGGCTGCCTCCTTTGATCCTCCCAAATCCCTTCTATTTCCTTATCTCTGTATATATTGCCCTTCTCTACCCAATAGAATCTAAACTTCTTGAAAGACTGGTACATAGTAGGTACTTCTTGATACTTGGGTCTTTGCATTTCTTTGTGTTTCCAGGGCTTAGAACAGTACCTGGCTCATAGTAGGCGCTTATTGAATTAAATTGAGGGATGATACCCAGGTTCCACAGTAACATGTGAGTTGGGGAATGAGGTAGGGAAGCATGACTAGGCATGTTGCCCTTAAAATAGGATGCTATTTTCCTTTTTAAAATTGTAATTAAGTTTTATTTCTTTCAGCTCACAAGGATTTAGTTTCTCCCCTTTCTGCTTCCCCTAACTGTACTCTCTGTAGAAAGAAAAAGCAAAAAGAGACCCTTATCATCCATATTCATAGTCAAACAAAACAAACTCCCAAATTGGCCATATCCAAAAAATACATGTTTCAGTTTGTTTCCCGAGTCCATCACCCTGTACTGATCAGCATGATACTTTTCCCAGAGATTTTGTGTGAGACAAACTGTTGTCTACTGTTTCCTGCATGGTATAACCTGACCTGCTCTGTGTGGTCCTCTCTATCAGACTTTGGGTAAGAACTCTTCCCCTCTCCCCCCAAAAAAACCCCAACTTTGACTTCTACTTCATAACTCCTGCTGAACCTTCTAGATTTCTTTGCACCCAGTTAACCCTGGCTGGATCTCAAGAGTGGCATTCTGATTATACTTTGGCATTACAACTTGGCTCACACCCTTCTTTCATCTCCGGATATTTTGTCCTTAATCTTTTGTCCTATTATATTTACTTAATCACAGGTACCTATAAAATAGGGGTAGGAATTCTGTACTTTCCTTTACAGTTCTTCCCTGAAGAGATCTGTTCCTTCTCTGAAGTCATAGTGGCAGATAGCCTGGACCACTCAGTGACAGTGCCCTTTCACCTCATGGTAATTCTTGTACACTGTTGTCATTATGATCAGAAAAAAACAGCTACAGAGAGCAAGTGAAAGAGTGATTGTTCTACTTTATCCAGTAGATGCAAAGCTGAATGAAATCTTGCTGTTTTAGTACTTACTATGTGCCTACTAAGGTGCAAGGGATATAAATACCAATGTGAGACTGTCTATCCCTCAGTATATTCTAATGGAAGAGACAACACATCTAGGGGAGAGGTGGCTAAGAAAAGGAGTTTTGGTCGATGGAATCATAAGAAGTCCAATTGATTCAACTGGCAGTCAGCAATGGTAGTATTTGTTAACTGTCTGTACCTGAAGAAAGAGGAAGAAAGTGAATATGTAGTTTGGCTTTTGTTTGGTTTTTTGAGGGAGGTGGGGAGGTATCATAGGAGTCAACAGGGCAGAGGGCATGGCCTTTGTAGATGGTTGAATGGGATATGGGGCAGCTAGGATGTACAGTAGATAGAGTATTGGGCCTGAAGTCAAGTAGACTCATCTTCCTGAGTTCAAATCTAGCCTCAGACACTTACTAGCTGAGTGACCCTGGGCAAGTCACTTAACCCTCTTTGCCTCAGTTTCCTCATCTTTAAAGTGAGCTGGAGAAGAAAATGGTAAATCACTCTAGTGTCTCTGCCAAGAAAACCCCAAATGGAGCCATGAGGAATAGGACATGACTGAAACAACTGAACAATAAGGCATGATCCTTGGGTCTGTGGCCATCCTGATATATTGTGGACTAGGTAAATTAGTGCATATTTAGTCACTAATCAAAATGGCTTAGCTCCAGGACTGGAGTTCTAAAGGTGAGTGGATTATATTCTCAGGGAGTTTAATTTTCCCAGGAATAAAGTAAGTCTTGGAGTCAGCTTCTGAAGGTCCTTTTTCAAGTGAAAAGTAGTAGGGAGAAAAATAACCGAGCAAAGTAAGGCTTGTCTTATCAGAGTGAGACATGGAACATGTCCTGCGTAGGCATGCCAGGCAAATCCCTACCTCTCGTCAAGGTTTAGCTCTAGGGTCACTTCTTTTAAGAGACCCCATGTGCCTACTGTATGTGCTCTATTAATGTGTTATCTCCCTGGGAAGGCAACTGGAAGAAGATTGGGGTGTGGTCTTTTCACTCTCCCATTCTTTCTCTACCCAATCATCTCCTTTACTGTACCTGTTCTTGGTATCCATTCCAGAGCAAAGTGTGTAGTCACTAGAAGGGTACATGAATGTATAATGGAGGCTAGTATCAGCCAGTGAGTATCCAGTCCTTATGAGCATATTGAACATTCTCTGACCCCAGTGTAGTACCCACATGGACCACAAAGCATGTGCAGGTGTTGTTTCTGGTCTGCCTACCATGTGAAGAAGAGGAGCCTTTAAAGTCTCTGCTGAGATGGAATTGAGATTTCTTACAAAAAGGCAGGAGGATACATCCAAGAAGACCTAAATGATCCTTGTCTTCTTTCTTGTCTGGTTATGATCAAGCTAGGAGTGCCATAAGCCTTCATTCAAAGGCCTATCCAGCAGAGACAGACAGACAGAGATAGAGACAGAGAGACAGAGAGAGACAGAGACAGAGAGACAGAGACAAAGAGGGAAAGAGAAAGACAGAGACAGAGAGAATGACAGAGAGACAACACAGAGAGAAGGACAGTTTATTGAGTGTTTACTATGTGCTAGGTGTTGTGATAAGTACTGGAAATATAAATACAAGGAAAAATAAAGACAGTTCCTGCCCTCAAAGGATTTACATTTTAATGGGCAAAGATAACACATAAAAGAGAACTGAAAAGAGAGAGATTTATTACTGCTGACTTAGGTACTTCCTCAAATAAAGGATCTGGGAAGTAATTCACCAATCAGAGGAGGGGCAGAGGTATCTTCCAGGGAAGTCTCTTGGCTAGAGGTAGAGAAGTCCGGAGAGGAGATTTGAATCTGCCATTGCTTCTGTCACGGTTGTGTCCATTCTTTCCTGATCTTAGGTGGAGTACTTTGGAAAAGTACCTACTTTGGAGTGGGGTTCAACCTTGTGACCTATGAAAGGTACAGGGACCTGTTCACCAGAAGGCTTCGAGCCAAAGTCCATGCCAGATTTAGCTTCCTGGGAAGTGATAATCATTTAATATAAATTTTAGACTTTAATAAGGGTCAGAGCTTGAATTAAGAAGAGCCTAGACCTAACAGTCTCTTTGTTCTCTGAAATAAACTCAGAAGATACCTCCTCCTATGTCAACAAAACCAGATGGGGCTGACTTAGCATACTTTGGAGTCCCTGAGCCTGAGACACTATCATGAAGAGTGGAATTTTTTTTTGTATTGTCTTGTGGACATGTACTATGTTATGACATGTTAATGATAGATTAAAAAAACAGATGTTCTGAGTTGTAACTTCAGTCAATACCTTCTCAACTCTCTTTTCTTATTGTATTTACAACCTATGCAATTAAGAAATTCCTTTCTTGTGGTATAGTTTATCACTCATGGAGACCATAAATCTGAAGGACACAGACAACCTTGGATTGTCCTAAATGGATTTAAGCCTGGTCATTCTTATATTAGTTGGTCAGAAGTTTTTCTGGCCCCATGATCATGTACTGCCAGCTTAAAGGGAATAAACAATATGCATTCAGCCTGTTTGCCTTGTTTTAACCAAACTTTCAGGTCAACAGAAGCTAAGTCTTGACTGACCTGCTTGACCTAGTAAGGGATCAAAGGCAGCCAAGAAGGAGAAGCAAGGACTCCCACATTACGAAGTGAACTTGGTAGGTAAATTCTTCCTAGAAGCCACTTAAAGTTTCAGTCCACTCTTCTCAGGAATTGAGTAGCATAGGGCAGAGTGCACCCCTGAGTACAGGAAGGAAACATTTGTACTTATTCTATTTTCTCTTAAAGTTAATTTGTGCTAATTAGTTAAGTGAAATGGGCACTAATTACTGGTAGTTGGGGAGAACACATTGGAATGGGGGCCTGAGGGGGTTCTTCTAGAACCCTAAGGAGGGAAATGTAGCCTTGCTTAGGGACCCACCTTATCTGTGAGAGTGTGAGTTGGGATAAAGATACTTAAAACTTTGGGCCACAAATGATTGAAAAAATGAATGAACAAGAATGAATTTAACACCAATTGTGTGATTATACTATGCTAAGTACCAGAAATACAAATACAGAAAACTGGATAGTTTGTTTTAGAGTTTGCATTCTAACAGAGGAAGACAATATCAAATGTTGGCTAGGGACGGGTGTTTTGGGTTGAGAATTTGGGGCAGGAATGGCAAATGGAGTCACTAGGCAATTGAGTGACACATCTGTCTCTTCCAGGAATTGTATTGTGACTTTGAATACTGTTTTCCCAGAGCAAGAGAGGAGTTGTACATGGAGGTATGGACAGAAAATGGTGGATCTTGGAGGGCCTAGATAGGGTGAATTCTCCCCAACTGGAGTGATTGTCCTTAGGAGAGGAACTGGGGTATCAAGGGAGAGGAAGAAAATAGATCACAACAGAATGTCAAGAAGATGGCCAGAGTGAATCTCTAATAATACCCAAATCATTACGGATAAAATGAGGGAGTTGGATGAGGTGACTTCTAAAGTCATTTCTAACTCTAAGTCAAAGAATGATCTGCATGCAGGCTAGGCTGTATTCCGTAAAAGTCATTGATCTGGAACCCCATTCTATTCCCTTAAGGACATGCTAGAGGACTTGAATACAAGTAGTTCTAAATTTAGAGGCAAAATGAGTCCAGAAGGTCTTTTATAAGTTGGTTATTCAGAACTTTAAAGACATTTTCTCACTGAAATTTTATGAATGCTCATTAAGTTCCAAGGCTAACCCGTAAAATTTCAACTTAATTCAATAAATATTTTTCAAGTACCTCTGTGAAATGTGTTATATTTGGTGATGGATGTATAGCTAGAATGGGAACTGGTACATGTGAAGAGTGCCTTTGACAGAGTTTCCCCATGTGTAGAGGTGTACTTTTAAGAGTTTCCTCATTTGTAAAATGGGGATAATTATAATACCAGGGTTGTTGTAAGGATAAAATGTGATAATATTTGTAATGTATTTAATATAGTGCCTGGCACATAGAAGATACTATATAAATGCTAGCTATTTTTGTTGTTAGGAAAGAATTCAAGACTTATGGTATTTATCAAACATTTCTTTTAGGGCAGTTTTTCTCTTATTTGCTTGATTCAACCACTCTATTTTTTAATGAAACTATATTCTTCGTTTGATGAGCCAAAGGAATTCTAATATATGTTTATAAGGCATGTCATGGATCAAAGATAAAATCATCATCTAGATTTCTGATTTCTTTATTTAAGGAAACTAAAATAGTTGATATGTTGAGATCGTAACTCATTTAATGACTATTAAAGAGTGGAGCCAATGTCAATATGAGGAGGCAAAAGGAGAGAGGAAAGAAGTCTCAAGTCAGAAACTAATAAAATTGGTCATGAAAAAGTCCTTCTTTAAAGAAGTTTCATTCATTCTGTTCTCCCAGCTTTGTCTCATTACTTATTCATGCAATCTATTAGAAACATAAAATGTACGTAGTTTGCCTTTTTAATCCCAATAAACAAAATGTATTTTAATTAAAATATTTAAAAAATAAAGACTTTTATGAGAGAAGGCAGGAGAAAAGTGGAGATCTAGAGAGAGGCTTATAAGCCTACCATCTGTATGGCCCAAGAGGAATAGAAGGATTGACAGAGTAAAAAATGAGATAGAGGTATAATACCTCTCTCCAGATCTGTGAGTCACATGGACTGGACAGGTCGCCAGAGGAGAGGACCCACGAAACAGGAGATTTGTTTGATGCCCTTTGTAAAAAAGGCAAGAGAGATAACCTGTCTATGTCAAGGAGCTTGACTAATGAGTTCTTTCTGCAGTTTTTGGTTTTGTAGAATCAAATAGAGGAGAGGTTTTATGACCTGTTAGCTTGAATGTTTACAGGGGAGCTGAGAACCTTTTGAAGGAGAGACAGGAGCTAAATTTTGATATTCCCAGAGAAAAGTCTGGGTGAGGCATAATCTCAAGAGACTTATGAAAGATTCTTCTTCTCCCAAACCATCCCATCGCCTTCCTGAGAAGATAGTGCTCAGGTCTGGAGTGTCAGTGGTCAGGGCCCAAATGACACTTAGGTCATTCAAAACTACTTGAACAGTATTTTTAAGCCTTTCTGAGTTCTAAAGCTCCTTCAGATACCTGTATACTTGGGGCATTCTTCCTTTTTATACAAAATACTGAGCGTCCTTATGTCAAGGCCTGGCTATTTGACTTCAACTTTGGTTTCCCAGGATCCACTAGGATGCTACTCCCTTTCCCCAACCCTTAATTCACTTAAAGGTCTGTCACTGCTATGCTTCCCATAATCTTCTTCAGGTCTCTCCCCCACTGACATGTAACTGTCTGATTTTAACCTCTTCTACTTCACTGTAAGCCCCTCCAAGCAGAAAACAGCCCTTAAACTTCTTTGTATAAAGTTGCCCAGGTTTGGAGTCCCTGGCATGGGTGCCTTGAGCATATATGCTCCACAAGCAATTGATGAATGAGTAGGTCTGTTTAAGAAAAGAGTTTGTTGAAGAGTCTAGGAACAAATGGTTTTGAAGGACATATTTCCTAGATCTGTATTTTTGTTGTTGTTTAGTTGTTTTTCAGTCATATCCAACTCTTCACTGACTCCATTTGGAGTTTTCTTAGCAAAGATACTGGAGTAGTTGTGTATTGTCCAGGAAATATTCATAGCACTGAGGGCGACTATGAATATACCAGGGTGGTTCTGAATCAAAAAGCATAACAGACGCTCCACATAGAAGGCAGAAGAAAAATATTTTATCGCAGACTCCAGAAAGCCGAATCCCATCACCAGAAAGTCCAATCCATCATAGTAACCGAGAAGTCAGTACACATTAGCACTACAGGGGACAATGCCATTCCCAAGCCTCCTCCCTGTACCCTTCTCCCCCTTGCTGGGGCCTTCCCACAAACAAACTCATGAGCCTAGCTCTGCTGCTTGCCGGTGTCCTCTCCTCCCTCATCCCTAAATGCTGTCACTAACTTCCTCCCAGTTTTGATCCACCCTTCCTTTTCCATTGTTCAGCAAGCTCCTCCCCTCACATGTGACTTAGGCTTCCATGTGATTTAAGCAGGTCACATGGGCCTATTAACAAATGAGAAAGATCTTCCCATTTAAATTACCATTATAGTTTGCCATTTTCTTTTCCAGCTCATTTTATAGATGAGGAAGCTGAGGCAAACAGGATTAAGTGACTTACTCAGGTTTCAAAGTTAGTGAGTGTCTAAGGCTAGATTTGAACTTAGGTCTTCCTCACTCCAGACCCAGTGCTCTATCCAGTGAGCCATTTAGTTATACTACATAATATGCATGGCACTTTCTTATTTTCTGTTGATCTGGTAGTAGAATCCTGGAGTTTCAGAGTAATAGGGCACTTTAGAAATCATCTAGGCCAATCCTTTCATTTATGGGTGAGTGGGGGCAGAAGGCTCAGTAATGCTAAGTAATTTTTCTCAAAGATGAACAGCTTATAAGTGGTAGAATGAAGTAGGATAAGAATCCACGTTTTTTGACTCCTAGGTTTTGATTCTTTAACCTCTACCATAATGCTACTGCATAAAACCAGCCTCTCCTTTTGGGATCTAAATACTGTTTTTCCCACATGACAAAAGGGATATTTGCCAAAATCTGAATAAGGAACATTTCTTGTTCGCTGCTATAAATCGTAAATTGAAGTTCCCCCAAATTAAGATATATCCCCTTAAGCTTAGGAGATAAAGGCTTTATAAAAGAGGCTGTAACTGAACAGGATCATGTATCTAAATTAAATAAGAATCTAGATATTGTTAAGGTATAGTAGTAGTCTATAGGAAGTTTTCTTCAAAATAAACCCTTTAAACATGTGGTTTAGAGATTATAATGAGATTAAGGCACTTTAAGGATTTACAGATTTGAAACCTTTGTGCCAAGGTCTCCCCTTTGACACACATAGCCCAGGGCAAGTCTCATTTCTCCCAGAAAAAGCAGAGAATTTCCCGTATGATGTTATATAGTGCGTCATTACCATCTCCCTTTGAAAGCTCACAGTTCAGAGAATTTAAAGAATGAACAAAATTATTTGTAAATGAGCCAAGCATGGTGCTAAATGCTAGGAATACAAATCCAAAAGAGACAAAACAGAGATCCTGTTCTCAAGGAATTTCGATTCAAATGAGAGAAGTAATATATATAGGACAGTGGCAGTCAGGGAGGGGCATTTTGGTCCAGAAAGTTATAGCAAGGGTTGGTAGATTGAAACATCCCATCCAAGAACAGTGACTCCAGAACTAGAAGTGGGGTAGAGAAGCAGTTAAAGGTCAAAAGGTGGTTAGTAAAGTTGTAGAGGAGAGGGATGGGCTTTCTGGTGGGGGGAAGGGGGGGAAGGTTTAGGAGAGGCCGTCAATTAAGACAGTGGGCCACAGAGAAGAAGTTCTAGAAATGAAAGTGTTAAAACCTTCAGGACATATTCTTTAGGAGGGGCAGCAAGGCAGAGAGTAAGGACTTTGTAAGGTCTGAAGAATGAACAAATTAAATGAAACATCCAAAGACACATGTCTGGTTCATATCAAGTAACAATTTCCCACAAGGATCAAGCACAGCTACTTATGTATCTCGAGTCATTTAGAGTGTTTCCTTAAGCAGCATCCCTCATAATGACACTTCCTTGTATAGCTCAGAACCACGGGTGTGATATTTTCCGACTATAACCCACACTTCTTGAAGTTTTCAGCTTCCACTGATGATGTTACCATTTGTTCTCTGTCATGGTCATCCTTGAGGTCCAGGGATCAATTTCTTTCTTTTATTGTATCCTCAGCCCTTAGCACAAGACTTGGAACATAGTAAATGCAGTCTATTGACTGATTAATTGGTCTTTCTGCATTGCATTTTGCTTTACCTGCAGCTCGTCTTCCTCATTTCCCCCCAGTTTCTAGAAGTTATTGATGTCATGCTTCTTCACAGTCCCATGTAGAATTTGATTCTTCATGAAGCCCAGTAGCACTAAGTTAAGCTACATATGTCTACAGGAGCTTTGTCTTATCACATATCACTCCCCTTAAAATCCTATTTAGTTCTAAAGAGATGGCTCTGAACATTTCCTTTTCCAGGAACCCAACTCAACATCACAGCCCTGGAGGAGAAAAGAGTATTTTAGAGCAAAAGTGCAAAGCTTGATTTAAAAGCACTCGTGTGCCTTGGGAACCAGATTAAAATGCAATTGGGAAATATGTAATTCTATAAATATGCAATAGAACACAGATAATGTTATTATGTGGTTTTCTAAGTCAATATGTCCTAACAGGGATCCTTATGTACAATTTAGAGGACCCATTTCTACTTGAGTTTGACAACACTGTTCTTGAGTCCCTGTTGTGGCAGAACGAGTCACAGTTCAAACAGTAGCTCCAGGCCATAAGAACCACTATGTCTGAAGCCTTCTCTCGAAGTATTGTATATTGTCCTGATGCATACCCAGCTATCATGAGCACACTTGCCCTTTACACCTCTAATATTGCTTATCCTTCATTCTTGAAGAGGACCATGACATCAGGAAGGTGATGCCAAGACTTGAAAATGAATTGGATTTAAGTGAAGGAGGTTGTGCAAAGTCAGCAGCCTCACTGTCTCCTCTGGAGCCATCTGGGTCCAGTGATAAGATATAGATCAATATGACTGGTGATGCACCCACACACAGACACACCTCTAATAAGGTCTGAGTCAGAAGAATTTGATTCTTTTTTGAAGATAAACTAGGCCATCTTTTGCCTCAATTCTTACCAAATCTTTAATTACTGAATGGGTGCTAACTCAGATAAACCAAGACCTGAAAGACCTTAACTTAAAAAGGCCAAGGTCTTCCCCTGCATCTGGGTCATCACCAGTTGTCTTGACCCATGTCTTGCCACTGACAACTCTGGAGGAAAGGGTGAGATTGATGAATTTGCACAGGTCAGCCTCACTTCAACCCAATTCACTTGCAAGGGAAGACACTACCCTTCTGACGTCAGTGGTCCTCTTCTAGAATAAACAAACAACACAACAGTGTCTGAGTCATCAAGTTATTAGAGGTTACTTCCTGAAGTATTATAGGAAGGCAGAGTGCTGTATGTTTCTCCAGGCCAAATCACCATTGCTCTGCACCAGGAAGAGATAAGTTATAGTTTAGATTATTAGAGAATGAACTGTAGGAGAAGATTTTTGAGATGATCTAGTCCCCATTTAATAAGTAAACTGAAGTCACACACAGGTAGTTGGACAGGAAACTCAATTTGACAAACATTTATTAAGCATCTACTTTGTGCCAAGCACTGTGGTGGGTTCTGGGTACTAGAGCATATGAAAAGGTTTAGCTCATATCTGGCTCCTAGTCTCATTATATTTAGTCTTAAATTACAAGGCACACATATTTGAACATAGATTGTTCATTGCCCAATAAAACTTGTCTTATAGAGTCACAAAATATTGGAACCAGGAGATACTTTAGAGATTCATGACCTTTATTCCCTTTGGTTGATGACATTTCCAACCATTCTCCATGTAATCTTTAAGCTCCTGTACCTTTTATGTGTGTCTATCGTCCTTAGAAGGCTCCTTGAGGGAAGTGACTGTCTTTCTTTTTGCTTATATGTATTTTTCTCACACAGAGCCTGGAACACAGTAAGCACTTTATCAGTGTTTCTTTCCTTCCTTTCTCCTCCTTCATGTTACCCCTTACAAAATATCTTTTTTTCAGGCAAGAGAGCATCTTTCCTTCGATCACACTTATATTCAAGACTTGTTAATGGCTTGCAGCTACTTTGAAGGTCAGACTGCCTGTATGCTATCAAAAATCAGAAATCCCCAAATGGAAGCAAGAACAAATAATCTGGAATCAGTCAACAAGTATTTTTAAGAGATTAGTATGTGGTCACTGTGCTAAATGTCAGTGGCTTAGAAACCATCATGTTATGAAAATATGATGACGTGTGAAAGCATGGTGTTTGTAATGGTAAGTATGAACAAAAGTGCAATTTATCTGTATGGAGATTAACAAGTTAATGTGTCTTCCTTAATCCAAAACTAACTTATTGGAAGGAAGGAAATTATCTGAAATCATAAAAAGAAATTATTTTACAATAACCATAAACTGCCTTTGTAGAAGATTATAGAGAAAATTATGGTGTCATATAATATATATTACATAAAAGATTATAGTTTCCTGTGCAATGATGTTTATGTGTTAATCATGTGAGTGAGAGTAATTCCATGCAGCAAATAACTCCCATGTGTCTACTCTGTACCTGGCCCTATGTTAGACGTATTTGGGAGTGACAAGATAAATATCAGAGCCTACGGTCTCACACTGTCCAATCTGGCTTTGTCATGTACATGACCAGATTTCTGGTGTCAATCCAAATTAGCTTTACCTTGCAACTCTAATATGTATTTACCCATGATTGTGAGTGGAGGCTTAATTTTGCCTTTATAGCTCCAGAGTTTGGCACAGTGCTTGGTATATATTAAGTGCTTAATAAATGTTAAGTGATTGATTGACTGATCTATATGTGATACAAAAAAAACTACCTCATTGCCCATATATGTCCTGTTTTAATTTTTTAGTTCTATTGCATATAATTTCTATGATTGTGTGTCTATGTCAATATGTAATCTCAGATTCTCAACTACTATTGGTCAGGGATCAGGTCAATGTCATTTTCATATTGTATTATATAGTCAGGTGAAGTGCTTCTTAACCAGGGATCTATGAAGTTAAACTTTTTTTTGATAACTGTATCTCAGTGTAACTTAATTCCTTTATAAATTCTATGTATTTTATTTCATGCCTTTAAAAACATTATTCTGAGAAGGGGCCCATAGGCTTCACCAGACTGGCAATGGGGTCTATGACAAAAAAAGCGTCAAGAACCCCTAATATAAAAGCATTAGGACTTAGATTAAAATTTATGAGGGAAGACATCACAAACAGGTCTTCTGAGATTTTAAAAAATGTACTGATGGGGCAGTTGACCAACATTAGTTGGGTGGGCGCTTGCTAGATTCTAAGACTTATAAGATCCATCACACTCATCATAGGTAGGGGTATGGTCAATCATGCAAGTGTTTATGCAAAACCTGAGGTTGCAGAAAGACAATCCTCAATGGAACAGAGAAACAAGGGTATAAGTTGAGAGGAGAGCAAGCTCGAACCAAAAATCAAATCATGTTGGTACTAGGGTGTCTTTGGAGTGACAATCAATAAATACTTATGTACCTACTGTACATCCAGGAAGCCAATGTCACTGAACTGAATAGCATGTGATGGGGAGCAGGGTATAAGAAGACTGGAAAGGTAGGAGGGCAAATAGGTCATGAAGGACTTTGAATGCCAAACAGAGCATCATGAAGATGAAAAGGAGCCACTGGAGTTTATTAAGTATGAAAGTGAGATCTGAGTTTTGGGAAATCACTTTGGTGACCAAATGGACAATGTATTGGAAGTAGAGGGAGACTTGAGGCAGGCAGACCCATCAGCAAACTATTACAGTAGTCCAGGTGTGAGGTGATAAAGATCTGCACTAGAATGGTAGCAGTATCAGAGAAGAGAGGAGTTGTTGCAGAGGTGAATTTAGCAGGTCTTGGCAATCGATTGAATATGAGGCGTGAGAGATGGTGAGGTGTTGAGGATAACTCTTAGGCTGTGAGCCTGTGGGACTGGAAGGATGGTGTTGTCCCCTACAGTAACAGGGAATGTAGGAGATGAGGATTTAGGGAGAAAGATAGTAAATTCTGTTTTGAACTTATTAAGTTTAATATGTCTACTGAACATCCACTTTGAGGTATCTGAAAGGTAATTGGAGATGTGAGATTGGAGGTCAGCAGAGAGGTATGCTCAGGATAATCAGATTTCAGAACATCAGCATAGAGATAGATTGTTATTAAATCCATAGGAGCTGAAGCGATTTCTAAGTGAAATAAGATAGAGGGAGAAGAAAAGAGAGATCAGAATAGAACTTTGTGGAACACATGATTAGAGGGCATAATCTTGATGATTATCCAGCAAAGGAGACAGGAGGTGGGCAGATAGGTAGAAGGAAAGTCAGCAGAGTGGTGTCCTGAAAACCTAGAGAGAAGAGAGAGTATCAAGGAGGAGAAGGTGATCAAAAACTGCAGGGCGGTCAAGAATGAGGATTAAGAAAAGCCTTTGTCCATTGGGTTTGGCTACTAAGAGATCAATGGTAACTTCAGAAAGAGCAGTTTCAATGGAAGGAAAAGGTTGGAAACTAGATTCTAAGGGGTTAAGAAGGGAGCAAGAGAAGAGAGCCTGGAGGCATGTATTTTAAGTGAAGTCAGAAAGAGGGGCAAAATTCAATAGATTACAGTTGGTAAGGAAATTTTGAAGTTCTTGAACATTGAGGTGGTATATTTGGGGGTGATGGCAAGATCAAGGGTATGACCATCATTGAATAGGAAAACTAGTTGAGACCACAGAGATTTAGGTTGGGAAATGATACCAGATCAGAGAGCAAAGTGCAGGAAGTGCTGGGAAGGTGAGCATTTGTTTAGGTTGATCTGTCTCTCCCAAACCTTGGGCATTTTCGGGTGGCTGCCCTGTGCATGGTTAGTATTGGAGTCCTCCACTCCCTGTCCTTACCCAGTTAAGCCTCTCAGATTGTGGGCTGATTTATGATCCTCACCCCTGTCCCCACAATGCCTCCTCAGACTTCGAACTCATGACTTAGTGAGATGAAGAAAGCTTTGACTAAATGTGGGCCTTGCACTGTGTATCTTTTCTCTGCACTCATGCTCCTGCTAGGTAGTAGACATAGCCTACCCCCTTCCATGAGGTAAGCATGTTTTAAGCAATCTATTCTTGCTCATTCACACACACCTATCTTACAATACAGGAAAGTGGGGGAGAAGGGGATAAGCAGGGTGGGGGGAATGATGGAAGGGAGGGCATGGGGAGGAGGGAGCAATTTGAGGTCGACACTCATGGGGAGGGACAGGATCAAAAGAGAGAACAGAAGTAATGGGGGACAGGATAGGATGGAGGGAAATATAATTAGTTCTTACACAACACTACTATTATGGAAGTCATTTGCAAAACTACACAGATTTGTCCTATATTGAATTGCTTGCCTTCCAAAGGGAAGGGGTGGGGAGGGAGGGAGGGCAGATTGGCAGACAGCAGCAATTAGAATGCTCGGTGTTTTGGGGTAGGGGTAGGGGACAAAAGGGGAGAAAATTTGGAACCCAAAATTTTGTGAAAATGAATGTTAAAAGTTAAATAAATTAATTAATTAAATAAAAAAAAATAAAAATAGAAGGATATGTGAGTAGAAATCAGAACAGTACAAGAAGAATGTGAAATGAACTGTAAGCAAAAATAATGAGAGAATTGGAGGGTAAAAAAAAAAAGAGACAAGCTTAGGACCTACAATGAGGCAGAAACAGACATGATATTAATGTACAGAATGTGTTAATGTCCAGAAAATCTGAGAAGAGGTGACTGAACTAAAGAAACCTGAATTAACTAGAATTTAGCTTATTAATTAACTGAAATCCCTGCCCCCCTGCTATTTTTGGAGAAAGAGACAAATGAAAAATTAGATGAAGCTCTTTTGTATGTGGACATGGACAATGGAGTGTGGTCTGGACCTGTGACTTTCAACAGAATGAAGAACTTCCTATGAGGGAACTCCCTTCATGGGTGAGTCATAGATGAGCAATATATCTGTAATTTATAATCTTGGAAAGTTGTGTGAGAGCAAGTTTGTTGCTCATTGTTAAATGACTATTACAGGGATGGGGAACTTGCAGCCTCCAGGCTGCATGTGGCCCTCTAGTTCCTCAAGTGCAGCCCTTTGTCTGAATCCAAACTTCACAGAACAAATTCTTTTATTAAAGGCTGCACTTGAGGACCTAGAGGGCCACATGTGGCCTGGAGGCTTCAGGTTTCCCACCTCTGAATTACTGCCTATCAGAGAGAGAATTTGAACCAAACTCATTCAACACTAAGGTTTGCTCTATAAATATCCCCATGCTGCTTCTCATAAAAAGCTGATCAAAGGGATTTAGTAAAGTCAATTCTGGCTATCAGTAGATATCTTCAACCTAATTTTCTGCTTCTGCTTCCATATATTATTAAGTAGCTATGTGACTTTGGGTGAATAACTCAGCCATACTCAAGCCTTGGTTTTCTTACTTGCAAAAGGCATATATGAAGAGTTGTTCTGCCTTTCTCATAGGGTTGTTATGGGGATCAGATTCGATACTGTTTATGAGAGTGCTATAAGCTTTAAAATGTTATGCAATATATAACCTATGTCCAATAGCTTACTGTCTTAGAAGGTTGTGGAGGTGGAGAGGGAAAAAACTCTCAGAACTCCAAATTTGATTTTAAAAAGAATATTAAAACTTTATAAACATTTTAAAGAATTAATAAAATTTAAACATTTTATAAAAAAAGAATGTTAAAAATTGTCTGCATGTAATTGGAAAAAATAAAATACTGTTTTAAATTTAAAAAATACAAAGTCTAAAAGCACAAAAAAAGAAAGAATTATACTGAAGATTTTTTGGATAAATATTTATTAATGATATTAAAACAATAAAATGCTGTGCAGTGTATAGCCTATATCAAACTGTTTACTGTCTTGGGAGGGAGGGAGAAAATTCAGAAGTCAAAATTTTATTAAAAAAATAATGTTAAAAACTCTTTATATGTAATTGGAAAATATAAAATACTATTTAAAATAAAAAATACAGAGACTGCAAGCAGAAAAAAGAAAGAATTTTACTGAAAGTTTTCAAATGAATATTTATTAAGGATGTTAAAACTAAAATACTATGCAAATGTAAGGAGGTGTACTGTTTTTGTTCTACATGGCCTCATCTGAGTCATGCAAATCACAACTGATTGATGTAGGACTTTAAGCACATCATTCAGCCTGAGCTTTAGTTTTTTGGTCTGTAAAAGAACACTTATTAAGCTCTTAATGTATGCAAGGGACTGTGCTAATCAGTGGGCTACAAAGAAAAGTAAAAACTGTTCCTGCTGAATAGAGAAGAACACATGTAAATAGCTAGGTATGTATGTGATCCATACATAAATTGTTAAATTGTTGTAGTCTTGTCCAACTCTTCATGGTCCCATTTGGGGTTTTCTTGGCAGAGATACTGGAGTGGTTTGCTATTTCCTTCTCCAACTCATTTTGTAGATGAGGAAACTGAGGCAAACAGTGTTAAGTGACTCGTCCAAAGTCACCCAGCTAGTAAGTGTCTGAGGCCAGATTTGAACTCAGGTCCTCCTGACTCTAGGGATGATGGTGCTGTATCCACAGTACCACCTATCTGCCCCCATATAGAGAATAGATGGGAAGTTATTTAGGGGGACACCAGTAGCTGAAGGGACTGAGAAGGGTCTCTTGTAGAAGGAAGGTTTTGAACTGAATCTTGAAGGATAGTCTAGACAAGGTCGTGAGGGCTGAGATAGGGTATGAGTCAAGAGGAATATAAATGTTAGCTAAGTTTTAAAAGAGTTTACTGAGGGGCAGCTAGATGCTAAAGTTAATAGAGCATTAACTGAATAAATCCAAGTAATTATTTTCCCTTCTTATCCAGAATACTCCCATACCTCATTAGAATCCATTGCTGTCATTTCTGACATCTATGGGTGATAGCATTTTAGAGTAAGAAAGAATCTTAAAGGTCATCCCATCCCAATAATCTGTATTGAACATCTCCTTCCTCCTAATTAATGCTATCTTTCTCATCTCCCCATTCTCCTGCTTCTTATCCGTCCAGCATTGTGTCCTACTTTTCAACACTCCACCTATTGCTTCACTTTTTTATGAAAAATAACTAAGTGTAGAGGAACAAGTGCTAAACTTGGCATTCAAAAGGCTTGACTCTTCTGGTTGTGTGATCCCAAGCAAACCTCTTCGCCTCTCTGAGCCTCAGTTTTCCTCCTCTGAAACACTGGGCTAACATCCTTTTTACTAACTACACAACTTCATTGCTTTGTTAGCTGTAAGTCACCTTCATTTGACAACGTCTAAGTCTGTTAGACAATGGTAATTTTTACCTCAATGTTCAAAAAGGTTTGAAATAAAATGGTTTTTTTGCTCTAACCATGAGTCAATCTGACTATTTTAATTAACCCATGTACCTTGTTCCTTGGACACTCTGGCTAATTAAGGTTTTACAAAGGAGGGTGGAACAAGTCTATACAGTTTCTTAAGAAAAACAAGTAAGGACCAAATGAAAGGAATGAGTAGTTTCTGATGTGACTGAAAGACTGAAGAGTTTTCTGTGAAGTGAAGCAGTCATCAGGAAGGGTATAGGGAAACCATCCTAGGGAAGGACATTGAGGCAACGAAACTGGGAGATGACAAATCTCACATGAAGATCTTCTCCTACTGGGCAATGGCCATTTTACCTGAAATCTCAGGACAGTCATAACTGGACAAAAACAGCTGGGGTGGTTGGAGTTGTGGAGCATGGTAAAAGCAGAGGGTCTGGTGAGAACCTAGGTGGAGTTGTGCCTAGAGAAGGAGATATCTGACTCCCAGCCTGGAGGAAGAAGGTGGGCCCCAGGAGAGAGGCCCACCCCCACCCCCACCCCAAGTGACAGGATTTGGACCAGTACCAAGTAATAAGGGGGAAGGCAGTTAGCTGGGGGAGGAAGCACAGACCCCTGGGAAGGAAGTGCATAGCCCAGATGTCAGCATCCTTAACTAAGTCCCAAACTAGTTATGGTTCTCCTTGTTGACCAGATCCCAAATTCTAGTATTTTCCCATAAAGATATGAAATCAAATCAACTAGTCTAGAGATGAGTCCCATGATTTAATGAAATAAAATTTTGATCCATTTCATGACTGATGAAGTGTTTCTTCTCATTGTCGTCCTGGGGGTCTTTTTGAAATAGGACTTGTGTTCTATTACTTGCCCCATTGAGATGATGATAATCTTACAGATTTTTTAAAAACCATGTCATTTGTTGTTCAGTCATGTCCAACTCTTTGTGACCCCCCCTTAAGGTTTGTGATCCCTTTTGTAGCAAAGATAACTGGCCTTTTCGTTCTCCAGCTCATTTTATGGATGAGGAAATGGAGGTAAACAAGATTATGTGACTTGCTCAGGATCACAGAGTTAGTAAATGTCTGATGCTAGATTTGGACTCAGAAAGATGAGTCTTTCGGACTCCAGGTACTATTAGGAAAGGTGGATTGCCTGAATGTTGGTTAATTTGCTGTTGAATTTATATTAGTTATTTTGAGTTAGACTTTTTTAAGTTGTTGAGAAGGTGGCCAATAGAATGTAAATGGAAAATTTAACATTTGTGGAAGCATGCTAGTAAACTAGTAAATAGGCTCCCCTACTCAAACTATTCGAGGGTGTTGCAATGCTGGATTCAGAAACATGAGGCAAGAGTGACTAGAAAAACCAGTGAGTGAACAGGAGGGTCAGTGGATTGACAGCCTCCTGCATAGAACTCCTGGCATGTGGGGGTGACTTTGACTGGTCCTACAAGTCCAGTCCCTGGCTAAATTGCATGAACTGGCTTCTGGGGATTAGGGGTCAGGATCTTTGTCTAAGCCACACTGCATTCCATTCCATTCCATTATCCCATAGGGCCAGGCTCTTCCCTTCCCTTCCCTTCCCTTCCCTTCCCTTCCCTTCCCTTCTCTTCCCTTCCCTTCCCTTCCCCTCCCTTTCCCCTTCCCCTTCTCCTTTCCTTTTGCCTTTCCTTTTTGCTTTCCCTACGCATTTTCCCTTTATTCTTCCTTCCTTCCTTCCTTCCTTCCTTCCTTCCTTCCTTCCTTCCTTCCTTCCTTCCTTCCTTCCTTCCTTCCTTCTTTCCTTTCTCTCAAGGGAGAATTTAGTGTGTATTTGTAGTGGTAACAGTGGAGTAAGTGGAGTACACTTCAGGAATCAATTGTTTAAACTACCCCCACCAAAAAAAAAAAGTGCGTAAGAACACAGGATTTTATATCTCCAGCTCATCACCTTTCCTTCTCCCTCCTCAAATCCAAAAAGTTCTTCTTGATATGAGTACTTCAGAATCATAGTTAGTAAGGGAACAGCTAGAATGGACTTTGACACTGGAGAGGGTACTTGGAGGGGCTAGGTCAAGAGCCCCATTAGCAACTCTGCATAGAAGGCCTTGTGCCTAGCTCTGTTACTGGCCTAATAGAGTCTCTAGTAAACCACAGAATTGGAGCAAGAGAAAAGACTTCCATGGTCATCTAAGCCAAACCATACCTAAAGATCTTTCTCAAATGTACCTGACAAGTGGTCATCCAGGCTTTGCTTGTTGGAAGGTGAAAGTTAAGGAATAAAATCTTGAGTCCACAGACATGGAAGATTAAAACAATGTAAATAACGACCTCATTAGCTCCAGTTCCAGACTCTCCAGATAGACCAAATATATTCTGCAGACTGTTGCCAATCTTCTGAAACCCTCACTCCGATGATGACTTCTCATTGTCTATGATGCTTTTCAGCAAGTTTCCTTCTTTATCTCGTTGAATTAGATCTATTTTTTCTTTTGCTTTGTTTGAGATCATGATAGATACCCTGCTTTCTTTGCTTCAGCTGAAGCATAATGGATTTTGTTCCAGCCCCTTCCCTTTACCCTGTGTTTATCTCTCAGTCTGATGTCTTTCTTTTTCTTTGCCTCATTAAAGGAGACATCCTCTAGCTACCTCTTAAACAGGCCTATTCAATGAATGGTCGTTACCTTACCCTAAGTGAGTACCTAAGTAGACCTTGGCCTCAAGAGTCCAAGGTCTCCCAGTGCACCCTAGGTCATCTCCAGTCATCCTGATGAATATCTGGTCACTGGATTCAGATGGCTCTGGAGCAGAAGTGAGGCTGGTGACCTGCACAGCCCTCCCTCACTCAAAACAAAGTCAAGTGCAAGTCATGTCATTATTTCTCTGATGGCTTGGTCTTCTTCGGCAATGAAGGATAAACATATCTCTCTGCTTCAAATGTGTTTCTTGTAAACAATATACTGTAGGATTCTGTTTTTTAATCCATTCTGCTATCTGCTTCCATTTTATGCATGAGTTCATCCATTAACATTTATAGTTATGATAACTGTGTATTTTCCTCCATGCTAGTTTTCCCTTGTTTATCCCCATCCCCTTACCCATCACCCTTTCCCTCCTCACAAGTGTTTTACTTCAGATCACCGCTTTCCACAATATATCCTTACTTTTATCGCCCCCTCTCCCTTCTGTTATCCCTATGCCTTTTTATTTCCTTGTAGAGTATAGTAGATTTCTATATCCAACTGAGTATGTATGTTATTCCCTCTTTGATGGAAATTTCCCAGTTTTGATGAGAGTAAGGTTTAAGCTTTGCCTACCACCCCCACCCTATGTTCCCCTCCATTATAATAGCTCTTTCATGCCTCTTTAATGTGAGATAATTTACTTCATTCAATCTCCCCCCTCCTTCTTCCGGTACAATTTTCTTTCTCACCCCTTTTTTGTTTTTTTGGGATATTATCCCATCAAAGTCACCTTATATCCACACCCTCTGTCTACATATACTCTTTCTAATTGTTCTTGTAGTAATAAAGTTAAGAGCTACAAATATTAGCTTGCCATAATAGACATAGAAACAGTTTAACCTTATTGAATTTCTTCTGTTTTCTCTTTTTTGTTTCTTTTTTACCTTTTTATATTTGTCTTGAGTCTTATATTTAGAGGTCAAAAGTTTTATTCAGCTCTGGCTTTTTAATTAGAAATGCTTGGGAGTTGTGTATTTCAATAAATGTCCATTTACCTCCACCAAAAGATTATATTCAATTTTGATTCTTGGTTATAATCCTAACTCCTTTGCCTTCTGGTGTATTTTTAATGCAGTAGCTTCCAAATTCTGTGTGATCCTGTCTGTAAGAGCCATACTATTTGAATTTTTTCTTTTTGGCTGCAATACTTTCTCCTTGATCTGTGAGCGCTAGAATTTGGCTATGATGTTTCTTGGAGTTTTCATTTTGAGATCTTTGTCAGGTGGTAATCAGTGGATTCTTTCAATTTCTCTTTTGCCCTGTTGTTCTAATGTATCAGGATAGTTTTCTCTGATAATTTCTTGAAAGATGTTATCTAGGCTTTAAAAAAATTTTTTTCTTATCATGGCTTTCAGGTAGTCCAAGAATTCAATATCATCTCTCCTGGATCTATTTTCTAAGTCAGTGAGAAATTTCGCATTTTCTTCTTTTGTTTTTTTACTTTTTGTATTTTGTTTTATCATATATTGAGGGGCAGCTAGGTGGTGCAGTGGATAGAGTACCAGTGCAGGAGGCAGGAGGACCTGAGTTCAAATCTCACCTCAGACACTTGACACTCACTAGCTGTGTAACCTTGGGCAAGTCACTTAACCCCAATTGCCTCATCCTGGGTCATCTCCAGTCATCCTAATGAATATCTGGTCACTGGATTCAGATGGCTCTGGAGGAGAAGTGAGGCTGGTGACCTGCACAGACCTCCCTCACTCAAAACAAAGTCAAGTGCAAGTCGTGTCATCATTTCTCTGATGGGATGGTCTTCTTTGGCAAAGAAGGACAAATACGTCATATCTTAATGTCTCATAGAATTATTACTTTCCACTTCTCCAGCTCTTATTTTTAAGGAATTCTTTTCTTGTGTGAGCTTTTGTACTTCTTTTCTTGTTTGGCCAATTCTATTTTTTAGGGAGTTATTTTCCTTGGTAATTTTTTTTTATATCTTTTCTCATGCTACTAACTGTTTTTTTTCATGATTCTCTTCGATTATTCTTATTTATTTTTTGCAGTTTTTCTTCTACTTCTCTAGTTTTCTTTTTAAAATTCTTTTAAAGCTCTTCCAGGAATTCTTTTTGGGCCTCAGATCAAATTACATTTTTCTTTGAGGCTTCATATGTAGCCATTTTGTTGCTGTTATCCTCTTCTGCATTTATGCCTTGATTCTCCCTATCTCCACAGTAACTTTCTGTAGTCAAACTCTTTTTTTGCTTTTTTCTCATTTTTTTCTGCCTTTTTTTTGTGACTTTATGTGTTTACGTGAGAGTTGGGCTTTGGTCCTGAAATGTCCCAGGCTTTTTGCTCTGTGGCTCTAGGTTAGCTGGCTTTCATTGGCCTTCAGGGCTTAGCTGCTTGCTTTCTCTGGAGGGTAGGTTTCCCTTCTGACTTGTGCTAGGCGATGGGGCCTCCCTGGTGGTCTCCCCTGGGTGTAGGGTTTAGGTGCTAGCTTGCTCCAGGGTGGGGGGCCCTGCTGCTGGGTTGCTGTGAAAACAGGGTCTCTCTGCTGGTAGGCCAGAGGGATGGGGTCTCACTGTTGGCCAGCCTTAGGGAAAGGCTTCACTGCTGGTCATCAATGGGGTCAAGGTCTTGCTGGTGGCTTGTGCTGAGGGTAGGATCACTGGGAGGAGACCTTGCTGTGCTGTTTACTTCCCTATGGGGATGCAGGAGGGAAAGGTCTCACTGGTGGATTACTCCAGGCTTGGAACCTTGC
Source organism: Notamacropus eugenii (assembly GCF_028372415.1). Taxonomy (NCBI): domain Eukaryota; kingdom Metazoa; phylum Chordata; class Mammalia; order Diprotodontia; family Macropodidae; genus Notamacropus; species Notamacropus eugenii. Next base: position 149,547,979 of record NC_092872.1, read on the forward strand.
TGCAGGCCCCCTGCTGTGAGGCACGCTGCTGTTGCAGTTCTAGGACCTCTCTCCCCTCCCACTCCAGTGAGACAGACCTTTCCTCCTGAGCTGGTAAGCTGTTTCCCTGCTCCTGGGATCAATTTTGAGATGGCTCTCTAGTTGTTTGGATGGGAATTTGGGAGGGCTTCAGAGGGTTCCTTACTCATTCTAGCATCTTGGCATTGGAAGTCCTATTCCTATGCTTTTTAACATCAGTTAATGTTTAATTCAATTTTTAAAAATTATAAACCACTTCTTACGTGTAAGGTACTGTTCTAGGCTCTGAGGGTGCAAAGTTCATTTCAGAAATGGAACAAACTCTGCCATTTAGAAGGTTGTATTACATAGGGGCAGAGGATAGAGAAATATAGTATATACACAGACAGGTAAATACAAAGTTTGTGTAGGAGATGCTGCCTGAGCTTGGCTTTGAAGAAAGTCAGGAATTATGTAGTCTGAAGAACACAGGTGAGTAAATACAAAATGCATGTAGAGGTTGCAGCTGAGCTGGGCTTTCTTTGACAGAAGCTTGGAATTATACAAGGTAAAGGTTAGAAGACAGTGCTTTCCAGACATGGTATACCACCTAAGCAGGTGCATGGGGTGGGAAATGGAAAGTAATTTATTACAAATAATAGCTAGTAGGTCAGTTTACTTGGATCAGAGAGTGCATGAGGGCAAAGAATATGAAAATAAAAATATAGGTGGGAAGCAGATTTTGGAACACTGTAAGAGCTGGGCTGAGAATTTTATATTTTATCTTAGAGGCAATGGGGACAGTGAAAATATGGTCATCTCTGTGTTTTAGGAATAGCTATTTTTGAGCTATGTAGAGAATGGATTGGTAAGAAAAGAGAATGGAAGTAGAGAGATCAATTAAGGAAGTTATTGCAGTGACTGTAGTGAGAGCTGAAGAGAGCCTGAACCGGGACAGTGTCTTGATGAAGATGCGTATGATAGATGTTTTGGAAAGTATTGGTAATTGATTAGATAGGCAGGGAGTGAAGTAGAGAGAGAAGAAAAAAATCTGTGTTCATGTTTATGAACATGGGTGACAGAAAGACCCTCAACAGAAAGGGAAAATTTTTAGCGAAAATATATTGGGGGAGGGGAATACAATGAGTTTTGGTTGAGTTTGAAATGAGTACATGATATACAGATGAAGATGTTAAGCAAGCAGATAATAATATTTGGGTCTATAATTCTGGAGAGAGATTCAGGTAGATAAAGAGAATGATAAATTATCTGAATAAAAATGGCAATTGAATCCATGTAAGCCAATGAAACCACCAAGGAAGCAGACTATATAGAGAGAGAAAAGGGAAGAGGGATTGGGACAGAGTCTTATTGGTTAGGAAATGGGTTCTTTATTTTATTGAAGGTTTCCTCCCCTCCCTCCCATCTATTGATACAGTTATATGACTTTATTTTTATTAATGTAATTTTTTATATTTATAGTTTCCCTAAAGTTGAAATATCCTTATATTAGAAATGTAGCTTGACTATAGTGAATTTTAAAAATATATTGCTTTATTACCATTTAATTTAATTTATTTAATTTTTTTGCATCAATACCTATTAATGCTGTCAATAGTTTTCTTTGTTTTCTCTCTTTCTGCTTTGCATTAAATGTTTATTTCAAAGACAGTTTGTTAAATTGCCTTCTTTCTTTATATTTTCAGACAATGTAGGAGTTTCAATCTTTAAATTAAGATAGAATTCATGGGTAAATCTTTGTTCCCATGAAGGATTATGCTCAGCTTTGTGGGATATGTTATTCTTGGGTGCAATTCATTTCCCCTTATTCTTCAGTATGTCATATTTTAATCCTTTTCTATTTTGCTGTTGTGAAATTCTCGATAATTTGGATTGGAATTTTGCTGGCAAACTGTGAATTCTATCAAGATGTTTTGGCTTCAATATTCCGGGAGATTATTTTTTGTGAATTCTTGAAATATGGTATTCAGCGTTTTTCTTTTGTTGTGTTCTTCTGGGAAGCTAATGGAGTTTATATCACCTCTTCAAGCTTGTAGTTTTGAAAGGAGATATCAAATATGTTCTTTTCATTTTATGTTATTTTATTTTGCTCTAGTCTGTATTTGAGGATTTTAAAAAATTCTAGAATTGTAAGTTTAGAGATGGAAAGAATGCTAGAACTTAATTTTATTTCTTCCATTCTTTATTCACACCATCTATTGCTTTGTTAAGGTTTTCCAGGTTTTGTTCTCAGTCATCTATTTTCCGTTCAAGTATTTTTAAAAATTAAAGTTCTTATTTCAGTCCTCATCTCTTCCTTCAACTACTTTGTTAGGCTATTGTATTGTCTTTTCTGGAGTTCTAATTATAGTTAGTATTTTTGGAAAAATATTCTCTTCATCTGGGGAATAATTTCTATTTTACTGAAAATCCATTATTGCATATTTAAAAAATCTATATGTATGTTATATGTATATACATGTGTGTGTGTGTATGTGTGTGTGTCTGTCCCTAGAGGTATTGAATCATGCCTTGGAACACACCCTCTCAAAGGACTGATACAGTTGGGTTAGCAAAACAAACAAATAAATAATAGATTTATATTTACTTGCCTGTATGTATGCTGTTTCTCCTAATGAAATATAGATTCCTTGAGGGTGTGAACTCTGTTTTGGTTTGTTTTTGTGTCATATCTAAGATTCAAACCCAGATCTATCGGACTAAAAATGCAACACTCTTTCTATTATCTCATGCTGTCTTGTACTGTCTTGGGGGGTACTGAAAAGGAAGTTGAGAAAGTAACAAAGGCAAACTTTGTGAGTATCCTCACAGTTTTGCTTGGGGCTGGCCCTTATAATGGTGTATCTCTTCCTCATTTCTAGCTCTGACCAATCCCCAAAGGATTATAGCAGTGAGTTTACCTAGGACAAAGAAGTCTTGTTCTAATCTAAAATCTGACAAAGAAGACCTGTCACTGCCTGACAAACACAGCAATTTAAACTCTAGCCTCTCAGTTTAGCATAATTTCTTTGGGGGTAATGAATTAGGATAAATAATTTCCGTAGGATCTAGCAGGTTTCACTTGATTAAAATTGAACATCTGATTTTGTTACTTTAAATGAATTAATTTTGTTCACTCTTTTCCTTTGTTGGATTTGCCTTCGAAATGGAAATTGTTGATTTGGGGTGGAAGTATATCTGGAAAACAATCTTTAGCTCCACCCCTACATCAATGACTCAAAGGCCTCAGATATTGGGAAATCCAAATAATTTAAGAATCATTTAAAGGAATATAGGAAAGTCTCAAACGAGAAACTCTTCCAGGTCAGTAGGCCTCAAGACCATAGTTGTGTGTAATTCTAGCTTAGTAAACTGAGGTCTCTGTAGGTTCCTACCCTACATTAATAGGAACTAGGCTGAGCTCAGGCAAAACTGTCAACTTCTACTGTTTGCCTTACATTGGATTTTGAATATGACATCACCCAGGTCCCAGGACATACCATTCCTACATAAGAAGCCTCATGAAACTTGCCCCAGTGCCATCTGTGACTTCATATTGTCCTTTCTCCCACACTGCTGAAAGTTGCTTAGACTCTATGGCATCTTGTTGCCTTCCAGGGGACCAAAGGGCTCACCTAGACTCTACTGTTTCCTCACTGATTTTTCTTAGATTCCCCAGCTCCTCTCAAGCTTCAGCCCATGTACCATCTGCTATGGCAACATTCTCCTGATTTTCCTAGTTGTTAGCGCTCTTACCTTCTCTAAGATATGTATATACTTGCCTGTTTAAAAAAATCAGCATTGTGCTAATGTGGAAAGAGTTGTGGCTTTAGAATCAGCAGACTTGTTCTACTCCTTCCTTTGTCACTTACAACCTGTATGGCCTTGGGAAAGTTGCTTGTCCTCTCTGGATCTCAGAGTCTCCCATCTGTAAAATGAGAGGTTGAACCAGATGGTACCTGAAGCCCATGGTAGCTCTAAACCTGTGATTCTGTATGTGAGAATTGTGATCTGTGCTGTCTCTTTCAGCTGGGGCAGAGAGGACTGGAATTCTTTTTTGTTTTGTTTTCTGTCTCGTGGTGCCTTGAACATAGGAGTGGTTAATATGTGCTTTACTGATATTTTGCTGATATTTGCTGATTTTATTATTAGAACTGATGTTCTAATGAGCAAGGGTTAGGGGTCCTTCATTGTATTGTGACATTCTGAGATAATGAACTTCTCAAAATAACACATCTCCTCTTTGTTATCTAAACTAAGAGTCTCTAAGAGTAATTATTTCCCACCATAAAAGGGGGAACAAAAGAGGGCAGTACTATGACCAAAGTGTGGGCTAGATGTTTGATGGAGGAAGGTCTGACCTTAGGGAAAGGACCAAATCCATATAAGTAGATCCTTTCCCACCCTCAAGTATGTCTCTGCATTCCGGTCCTAAACCTTTGTCCGAGCTTTGTTTCTTTCCATTTCTAGGGTGAGCTAAATGACTCCAGGCAAATTTGTGAAGTTGGCCAGATTGCCTTTGGTGTTACCTCACTTCCTCTTTTAAGCTTTCCTGGCTCAGGTTATAATTCTGAACGTTCTTTACCACAGGTTACCTGCAATAGTCCCTTTAAGACAGATCTTGGTTGCTAAAGAACTAGGATGTGATTCTTCTCAGGGATATTTTCATTTTTATAGGGGTCTCCCCAACATGGTAAAGCCCCAAAGACCCAAAGGAATGATTCTCCAATGGGTAAATCTCAGACAACATGAAATATGACAAGTGTTAGGGAAGTGAAAATTCTAATTATTCCCATCTCAGGAAGAAGAGGAGAAATTCCTGTTACTCATGTCTGGATTTGGTTCCTGAGATGGTCCTGGTGCCTGAAAATCCAAGTTCTCTGAGCTTCAGATGGTTGTGATTTATGAGTCACTGGATCTTTCATATACACTGGAGAATTGAGGTCTATTTAAAATCTGGTAGCCTAGAATAGTGGAATGAACATAGTACTACGAGTGAAGGGATCTGAATTCAAGTTCCAGCTTGGTCACTAACTGAATATATGACCTTGAATGAGACATCAGATCTCTGGGCCTTGGCTTCCTGATTATGTGAGAAAAATTTTTTATTTCATAATTGCTAAGGTTCCTTCCTACTTTGAAATTCTATGGTTAATTTCTTGTCCCACATTTTTATTTTCACTAGACTAGTCTGCTCCTTTCTATTTGTTTATCAATGCAGATGAGGTCCTTTGGTTTGGTTCATATATGTACTCAATCAGAATGCAGAGCAAAGGAGACTTTTATTTTTTATTTTGTTTTTTTTTTTCTTTCTCATGGTTTCCCCCATTCGTTATAATTCTTCTATGCAACATGACTAATGTGAAAATGTTTAATGAAAATTTTAAATGAAAATGTTTAATAGAAATGTAAAAGTGTAGAACCCATATCAGATTGCATGCCTTCTTGGGGAGGATGGGAGAGAATATTTAAAAATTATGGAAGTGAATGTTGAAAACTAAAAATAAATTGAAAACTATATATTATGCACTCAAACAATCTGAAGACACTGAGTATCCAGACCTGCAAAGGCCTATGTGCGGAAGCGCATAGTCATTCAGTGGCTGTCCTTGCAGAGGGCAGGGGGAAAGAGGGATTGTCATTATTATAACTCACTGGGCTTGCCCCAAGCTCCTAGGTCACCCTGTGCCCCTGAGACTTCTAGGATTCCTTCCCCCAAAAGAGAGAACATAGAAATCAACAGTTAAGATATTCTATAGGAGACAAAACCTGATTAAATAGTTATGCTGGGGTCAAGGTGGGAGAGTCCTTAGCACGACTCAAACTCCACTCAATGCACATCAGTGCCTGTCACTCACTAACTTCCTGTCTTGTTCCCTCGCTGTCCTAAGATTTATGCCCTAATCCTCTTCACATTGTCCTCACAAGCACAAGCGACATTTGTTAAATGTTGTTCCAAGCTCTAAGTAATAGAAATAGAAGGGGAAAAAAAGGCAGTCCCTCTCTGCAAGGAGCTTACATACGAATGCAAGAAGACAACATAAAAAGGAGCTGAAAAATGGGAGTGGGGAGAGGGGAAAGTAGCTGCAGCAGGGGAGCATGATGATGAAGTTCATAGACTCAGAAGCTCTATTGGGAGGAGAATGAAACATGGCTGTCTGTGCCCAGAATGGAGGCCCCAGAAGGTATTCACCAGTTGTGGAAGAAACCCTGCGTGGAAAAATGATGTTTCAAGTGTTCCAGGGTGAGAAGCTCTAGATCTGGAGGGGAATTTCAGAATGAGAAAAGGTGACTGAGTCATGGTGGCAAAATCAGTGTGATCATAATACAGCTGGAAGGGAATGAAGTCAAACTGGTTTGGGCCTATGTCTCAAATAAAGAACACAGAAGGAACTCACCAATAGAAGGTGACTGATGTGGTAGATGGTAGGAAGATACCAGGTGGCAAGGGCAGTTTCAGGGTGAGAAGACAACTGAGTCATAGTGGTGAAATGTGTTCCTCCTTGTTCAGACCACGCTGTCTAAATCTCTCACTCTTTCCAAGCTCCTTTATCCAACCAAAACATTTTCGCTGTACAACTCTTAGCTCTCCATACATACATCTTTCTTCTCACTCTCATGTTAGTTGTCTCTTAAGTTCCAGAGACTAAGCACCAGCCTGAAGCTGCTTTCTGACACCCAGAAATAGACTTGAGAAAGATAAGATTTTATACTTAGACCTAGAAGGAATCTGAGAGGGTCATTTGGCCCAACCCCCATTCTACAGATGAGGAAGCTGAGGCCCACTGAAGTTAAACAACTTGCCCAAGGTTACACAGGTAGTAAGTGATAGCAAGCAATTGCTTTCTCACTGAAGTTTTGGGTGAACATTTCTCCTTTTCCTTTGTCTCTAATATCTCTATAAGAGTAAGACTATGACGACCGATATTGTCACTGTGGAGTCTACCATGCACAATTCTGGGGACTCTTGATCCATGCAGAATGGCCTCTCTGTAAAGCTAAGCTCTAAATAATTCCCTTTTCCCTTTACCATGTCTTTGTTTGTGACTAGCAGGGCCCATAGGAGAGCAGAAGACAATAGGTAGGTCAATGTGTAGGACAATGAGTAGGTATGACTAAACCAGGAAGCTCTGGCAGTCCATGTGCCTGAGATTCTCAGCTTTTGGCATGTGACCAAAGTCATTCACAGGTTGGTCACAACCGTTTCATCCTCCCCTACGAACATTAGAGATGAACAGAGGGTTAACACTTTCCTACAAGACACCAGAGTGGAAGGCATCAGAATCCTGAACTGTTGTGTTCTGGAGTTGTTTTCTTATCAGACTCAGAACAAGTTTAATTCGGGGACATTTTGATCTGTGACTGACTGCTGGGATCCAAAATGTGTCAGAGACACAGCAGGACTGAGACCTGTTCATTCTAATTAACTGTCAGCAGAGCTACATGTTGGCTCAATTGTTTAGGAGAACAATTTGGCATTATGCAAGAAAAGTTGCAAAATAATCCCTTCCATTTAACCAGACAAGACCTATTTCTACAAAAATGTTCATATTTGTAAAATACTACTAAAAGGGTAGAAATGATCAAGATTGGGAAGTTGATGAATAAATTGTGGCATGTGAATATTCTGAGATATTGTTGTACTGCAAGGAACAATAAACATGAAGAATCCAAGGAATTATGGGACAACCTTAATGGATTAGTACACAAGAATACTGTCTACATCAGACAAAAGAAGATTATACATTGGCAAGCATTACACATCTAAATAATTTGTATGCTATTTTGCTTAACAATTTTCAGAGAATACTCTAAATAGTTGAAGAAAAAAATATATTGAAAGAAAAAATACAACTTGATTTTACATGTTTTTTCCTGGGAGAAAAATAAAGCCTGAGGTTTATTAATAGAAGTAAATCTAGTGAACTAATATAGGTTAATAAAGATAATGACTAATAATGACTAAAAGGTTACAGTCACTCAGGAGAGCCTAACTCTAATCCCAAATTCTACTACGAATGGTTTACGTGCTCATGCGTTAGTTACACAATAGAGTATTTGAATTGTCTCATTTAATGAAGTTCCTTTTTTTAAGGGCGGTTTAGTTATGATCGATACAAAGAAATTCTTTGTTCAGCTTCACTTTGGGATTTCAGAGATTTTTTTCTGTGGTTCCCTATGGTCTTTAGATCTAGCTTTAGTTGCTAAGAGCTTTGCCAATTCTCACCCCTAGACGGTAGGTTGCCTGAGTAATTTATAGTACTACCCTTCATTAACAGATAGTGGAATGGTTTTCATATTCAAGTTTATTATATTTGAACTGACCCATGCTGGTATTAAACATTTCTGTTAAACTCCACAAAGATTAGCTAAGGCTGATGATTGCACTTGTGAAAAATGATTTTTCTTAGTAATCATCATCTTGTTCAGTTTTTTTTTTAGAAGGACCTTACTTATAATGAAATTGCATTGAGTCTCCTTATCTTGTTCAAACCCCAACCCAAGATCGGAAGTAGTTTAGTCAAAGGTATGGACGCTCCACTGTGTTTTGCTCTGGCTTGGGTGAAAACAGATTCTTTTGTCTAGATAGCCCAAAGCTGGGAGTAGTCTGGCATTGTTGGGGTGATATTAGCCTCTGTGGAAAAGGTATGTAAACTATATACCCCAATCCCCAAATGGGCTCAGTTCCAACACTGCAGCACCCCCTGTACACCTTCTTGCTTGAAGAGAAATAAATACGTAGACGGACACAACCTAGTCATGTTTGTCTTAGACCAAACTCTTGGCAGTTGACTTTTGGTACTTTGGACTCAGGATAGCACTGGGCCTGGAGAATGGACTGTTCCCTTGACAGTTCTGAGCCTGGGAGCTCACAGGACTCCTTTGTCCTGAAGTTTCAGTCCTGAAGGGTAGGTGAATCTTATCCCCCAAATCCCTGCTTCTATCTCTCAGACTCCCTTTATTTGGTTGCAGTCTACTTTTCTCTCCAAGCTGGCTCTGGGGCTAGAGACCTCAAGACAGGTCTCCTCTGAAAGGATTTCATTTATAATTTGGCTATATTTTGGCTATGGGTCAGTTGGAATCCATGACTGCGGAGCAGGCTAACAAAAATGCCACCTCATATATCAAGTCACTATCAACTGGAAAACCATAAATATTGCCAGTGTTGGTGTCAGTTGACCAAAGATAATCCTGAATTATGTTGGGTCCATTGGGGTTCCTTTGACAGGTCCAGATTAATATACCTCAAAAGCAAGTTAAGTCAGAAGGCTGATAAGACATCTATATTTGAATGAGAGTGTTTCCATTAGTGGTTTGCTGAAATGGCTGAGAGTGGAAAGCAGAGGCTTCTTCGCTTAAGGCTTACAAAGCTAATTCAACACCACCAGCACCCAACCCTATCCCTTTTGGTACCATCTACCTCCTTTTACCCTCCCCTCCCCTTTGGTCTAGAAGCTTCTGTCTGTCCCCCGCTTCTACTAGTTGCTCCCCTCACCCCCTACCCTCCACTTGAGGGCTCTGGTCCTGGGGATAATTCCACCCTGCTTTTGGACCAGATCCCTAAACTCAACCCCACCAATGCCATAGGAACCTACCCCTTTAAGGTGGACAACAAGCAGGGCCCTCAGACGACTTTAGTTGAGGATAAGGAGGGCTGTGTTAAGTCTATAATTAAAACTGTTTATAACTTTAGGCCATGGGAATGAGATGACTTAGAGGTTATCAAAAAGGACTTTCCAGACCTTCATCAGACCTTATAAGCTTTACTGACCAGTTCAGGGTCACCCTCCAGTCTTACCACCCAGAGTGATAGTCTAAAAAACCTGGCATTTGTCACTATTGCAAAAGGCCTGAGCATTGGAAATGTGACTGTAGAACTTGCCTCAAGGCTATGCAGAGTAAGGGATGGTACCAAGGTCCTCCCTGACAGCTGTAGCCTCTTGGTAGTGGATGTTGCTAACTAGCCCCTCTAAGTTTTCCAAAGGATCTGACTAAAGATGTCCCCACGTTACGACTGGTCTAAAATTCTAATTCTAAATTGGTCTCCCTGAAAACCAAACTAAGCCTAAAAAGTCAATGAGAAAATTAGCCTTGTGCACCCCTATCTTGTCATTCTGTCTGCGTCTCTCTGTTTGTAACATAAATGTCGTTTGTGCTAATTATGTTTAAATTAAATCTAGAGAACTGTCTTTGCACCCCTCCCCCCAATATATCTGAAAACAGGGAAACGTGTTTAAAACTGCAAAAATAGGTTTGTGTGTTTGGTTTTTTTGTCTTTTAAGACACTTTGATCAAGGCTTTTATATCATAGCCTTAAATGAAATCACTTTAGGACTTCAGTGATTTGTTTAAAATATATATTAACACTATAAAAGCTATTATATACACATACATACATATATAGATATAGATATGTAATGTTTATGTTTGTTAGAGAAATACAGCTGTCTTGATTTGTTAATTAAACATTAATTCTCTCCAAATTCTAAAAGACAAAGACAAGTGGACAAAAAAGAGAGTGAATATCATTTTTACTTTGAAAAACTATTTCAGTTTTGCAGTCAAGCCTTTTGTAAGGCTACATGTGGCCTTCTAGATCCTTGGGTGCAGCCTTTTGATAGAGTCCATGTTTTACAGAATAAATCCTTTAATTTAGGGGATTTGTTCTGTGAAGTTTGGATTCATTCAAAGAGCCATACTTGAGGACCTAGAGGACCCCATGTGACTTTGAGGCCCAAGTTCCCCACCCCTGGTACTCCAACCACTTCATTTGACAGATGAGGAAACTGAGGCCAGAGTGGTTAAGTTACTTGCCTAAAGAATTACAATGGTAGTAGGGAGCAGAGCTGAGATATGAACTTAGGTCTTCTGACACAAAATTCAGCCATGAGTCCTAAATAGAGTGAGCCAGTAATTTTCAGAAGGGAAAAGACTTGGTAAGTAGCAGCAGTATCCTTGGGTAACATTTCTGTGGTCTCTCCTCTGGCTGCTTTAGAGGGCCTAATCTTTTCCTCTCCGCCCCTCATTCCTCTCATTCCCCAGTCTCAGGGGGCTGAGTGTGAGAACTAAGCAGAAATCCCCATCCATAAAGACACCTGAAGGCATAAGGCTAGGGGCTGGGGTTTGAGACAATTGATTAATGAATAAGAATTATAAGAATAATTTTATTAATAATAAAACATACAAACATAACCTTGGGTTATTCTAGTTTAGGATGCTAAGATTAAATATGGGAATGAGTGAAGTGGAAAGCTAACAGGTGACCTACAAGTAAGTGTGACTACCTGCCTAATTCTTTCTACAAGTGGGTAATAAGAAGTAGTTAAAAATAATAGGAGCTAGCATCTATGTAGTATAGTCCACTGTGAACCTCATAGCAATGCTGGGGGGGGGGGATGCTATTATTATTCCCATTTTAAAGATTAGAAAGCTGAGGTTAAGAGAGGTTAAGCAGCTTGTTCAGGGACACATAGCCTGTAAATTTCCAAAGAATTTCATCCAAACATCTATAAAAGGTAAACCAAGTGGATGACGACTTTGAATTGGAAAGTCAACCCATGGATCTGGTTCATCAATACATAGATTTTCAGTAAACACCGTGGAAGAAGAAAAAGATGGGTCCAGACTTGAACAGAATCAGGAAAATGAGATGAATTGCTTTAGGAAGAGTATGCTAAGTTTTTAATAACTCCAAGCTTTACCCTAAGACAAAAGCCCATCTTTTTCAATATGAATATTCTTCCAGTGGCACCATGTTGTAGTACAGTGATATCAATCTCAAATAAAAGGGGCAAGGGGCACTAAACCATATCTAACACTACAAGGATTGACTTAGAAAGTGAAACATAAACATTATAGTCTGTTGTATTTTTATTTATTTTGCTAAATATCTCCCAATTACATTTTAATCTGGTTCCAGCTTGACACCTCCATCTAGTATAGTAGATAGAGAGCTGGTCTTAGAGTTAGGAAGACCTCAGTTCAAGTCCTGCCCATAAGGCCACCTTGATTGGTGACTGTGGGGAATATTTTTTCTGAGAATTTCCTCTACCAGTAAAATCACAGGTCTAATCCACCAAGAAAAAAAATCCATTACTGTAAAAATGCCTGGGAGTCATGGGATACCCAAGTTATCAAAGATTGGAAGGGTAATGGAGAGGCCCATGGTGGGTGTAAATAGATTGTAGCATATTACTAATGAAATATTCCATAGGAAAAGCAGCATAAAGGATATTATTAGAGAGATGTATGACCAGAAAAGAACATGGACTGGTCATGTAGCAAGGTAAAGGAACAAGGGGGAAGGGAATAACAATTCATAGAGCACCTACTATGTGCTAGTCACTTTATAAATATCTCATTTAATCCTCACAGTGACCCTGTGAGATAGCTGCTGTTATTATCACCATTCTACGGTTGAAGAGATTGAGGCAGACAGTCTTTTCTCCTAAATCTAGATTTGCTCAAGGTCACAGAACTGGTCAGTGTCTGAGATTGGATCTGAACTCACATCTCCTTGACTTCAGGATCAGCACTTTTATCCACTGTGTCACCTAGCTGCCACCTAGCAACAGTCTACAAATGCAATATACCACTGACGCACTTTGTTAGAATATGGTACAATGTTAAGAACTTTAGAGGAAGAGCCCATTAACCTTTTTGATGGACCCCTGTGAGGACTGATAGGATGGTATGGTCCAGAGTTGTCCAGGATGTCAGAACGTCTGGATCATCCTGCTTGGTCATTATGAACAACTTTAAAAAAATGTGTTATTGTATTCTACTTGCCAAAAGTATTTACTGAAAAATTTTGCATTTATGAATGAATGTTGGAATTTTTCAGCCTCATTCAGTTAGTCAACAAGCAGCTATTAAGTACCTACTATGTGCTAAGTGCTGATCATGTAAAGAAGGCAACCTCCCCATAAAAAAAAGACACCATCCCCCCAACCCCCCCCCCCCAACCTAGTTCCTGCTCTCAAGGAGTTAACAGTCTAGTGGGACAGACAACCTGCTAACAACCATATACAAACAAGATATAGACAGGATACATAAGAAGTAATCAACAAAGGGAAGACACAAGCAGTATGGGGAAATCAGGAAAGGCTTCTTGTAGAAAGAGAGATTATAGGCAGGACCTGAACAAAGCCAGAAAGGACAAGGAGGAAAGCTTGAAAAACATTTTCAGCTTCCCTTTATTTTTTGGGAGGAGGAAAGGGGATGAGGCAATCAGGGTCCAGGGTCACACAGCTAGTATAGTGTCTAAGGCTGGATTTTGAACTCAGATCCTCCTAATTCCAGTACTGGTGCTGTATCCACTCCACCACCTAGTATCCCTTCTCTTTATTCTTTACCAGTACTCAGTAGAAGTGATAGATGAGACTTGACAATATCCTCTCTCCAGAGTTTCCATTTCATCAAAAGATTATCCTGTTTCTTTAAGAAAATATATTTGATTCTTAATGTCTCAGTTTGGCCCTCTGTAAACCCAGACTAAGAATACTTTTATTTTTATTGTTACTGTTATCTTTTCTTTTAACATCACCTTTATTTCCAAATATTTCCTTTTCCTGCCTAGCAAGGCATCTCTTGTAGCAGAGATTACAAAAGAAATTTTGCAAAACCAGTCAACATCAAATATGTCTGATAATATATGTTTAACATTATATTACACACTCACTTCTAAAATGAAGAGAGGGAGGTTCATTTTCTCCACATCAAGGATCAAGTTTGGGCATTATAATTGCAGAGCATCCAATGCCATGTCTTTCTTTTTTCCCATTTACACTGTTGCAATCACAGCATACATTGTTTCCCTAGTCCCACTTCCATTCATGTAAGTTTTCTCATGCTTCTCTGAATTCTTCATGGTCCTCATTTTTCACAGGGCAACAATATTTCATTACATTTGCATGCCCCAGTTTATTTCCAGGCTAACAATTCTATCATGCTTTTGTAGGATAAACAAAAATTCCCTTCACCCTTGTCTCTCATTTCAGTCAACCTTGGCATGGCTGATGATTTTCCTACTTTCAGAGCATCCAAGTTGTCTTTGGATACAAAGCCAACATTAACACCCACACCCTGGTTAATGTAGCTGCTTCCCTCACCTTTTGAAACCAGCTTATTCTTCCCCTTTCCATACCCTGTGCCAGATGGGTGAAATGGAACTAGGCCAGACTCTGTTGCACAGATATTACAAAAGCAAACCATGCCCAGTGTCTCAGAGCTGAAACTTGGCCATGTGTATTTAGCAGAGAAGGACGCAGAGTGGTGATGCTCAGCACAGCTAGAGTGTCTGCGTTCCAAACTGAAGGCCAAGGGATCCATAAGTCATATCTGTGTGGTTTAAGACCCAAGTGAGGGGCAGTTGTAGGATTGAATGCCTCAACTCATCTCGGGATGTGTGTAGGGGGGACTTGTTTATGATTGCTCTTGACCTTCTTACGATGTCTATATGTTTGCTACCCAGCATTTTATAACTGCAAGGCCCATCTTTTCTATGGGGAATGGGAAGGAATTTATATTCCTTGCTAGAAAGAAAATTTACACATGCACATATATTTATTGTTGTTCAGCTGCTTTAGTCATGAATGACTCTTTACAATCCCATTTGGGGTTTTCTTGGCAGAGATACTGCAGTGGTTTGCAATTTCCTTCTCTAGCTAATTTTACAAATGAGGAACCAAGGCAAACAGGGTTAAGTGACTTGCCCAAGGTCACACAGTGTCTGAGGCCAGATTTGAACTCAGGAAGATGATTCTTCCTGATTCCAAACCCAGTGCTCTATTCACTACACTACCTTATTTATATACACATATAGTTGTATCTATTTTCTTCATGTTGAAATTCTTATGTATTGAAAGCATATTCCCTCTCCAGTATAGAATCTGAGGTACAGAATATCCAGTAAAGAATAATTCCATATAAAATATATGCAGAATAGATGGAAAGTAATCTCAGAGGGGAAAGCACTAGTACCTAGGGGGACTAAGGAAGACCTCTTGAAGAAGGTAGGATATAAGCTGAATCTTAGAAGTCAGAGAAACTAAGAGGTGTGGGCTGGGGAGCAAAACATTCCAGGTATAGGGGACAACCAGGTCCTGGGACTGCAAGAAATGACAAGAAGTACAGTGTAGCTGGATCATTGAACTTGTGGAGGGGAATAATGTATAAAAAGACTGGAAAAGCAGGAAGGCATCAGATTATGAAGAGTTTTAAATACCAAATGTAGGAGTTTATAGTTGATCCTAGGGGTAATGGGGAGACATTGGCACACAGGGGTGTGAAAATCAGACTTACGTTTTAGAGGAATCACGTTGGCATCTGAGTGAAGGATGGATTAGAGTGGGGAGAGACTTGAGTTGGGGAGACCAACCAGAAGGCTATTGCAATAGTCCAGGTGAGAAGTGTGAGGACTTGAAGGAGGGTGGTTGTTGTGTGAGTGGAGAGAACAGGAGATAAAGAAAAGACATGAATGTAGAAACGACATGATTTGCCAATGGATTGGATACGTGGGGTGGGTAATGGTAAGGAGGTAATAGAGAAGTTCAGATGAGAGGTATGTGTGTTGTGATCTTACCTAAGATCCTCTAAAATTCCCATGTCAACAGACCTGGAATATAGAGGAGGACATTCCAAACCTATACCTCTTAGAGGCATCACTAATCCCAGTGCTCAAAAATCCCAAAGTATAGGACTGGAAGTGGACATAACAGAATACCCTGTGTTCACCATGGTTACCATCCTGGAATCCCCACAGAGTGAGAGAGTAACCCTAACTCATGTCAGAGATGGGACTTATGCAAATGAAGAAAGCGTGGAAAACCATTTTGGGAGCTGGTACATCTGGATGCAGATTTAGGGAGAAACAGTATCCTTCTCTAGCAACCAGGTCTCTCAAGTCCTTGGACAGGAACATCTATATAGAACATCTTTGAATAAATCTCATGAATGGATTTTCTCTTTGTCCTTTCCCTAAGTCCAGGAATGAGCAAGAAAAACAAACTAAGTCTCCTTATTTTACATGTCCTAGAACACCCAGAGAGCCCTTAATCACATTTCAGCACTTATCCTAATTCATCATTATAACAAGATTGCCAGAGTGGCCTCATTTTGCTGCCACTTTGTCAGGTCAGGATTTCTAGGACAGCCCATCAGCTTGGTTCCAACTTTAACTCTCCACTGGTTCTCTTTTCCCAAATTGGAACTGGCTTGCCCCCCCCCCCCCCCCATACACACGTCAATAGATCAGAGGGATGTCCCCAGAAGGATAGACAATCACAGCCAACACTTCTTGGCTACTCTTTACTCACAGGATCCTAGGTAGTCATTCTGGTAGGGTGGGATGCATTTTTAATACTCACCAATATAACTCCTGAACTAAATCTCAGATGGCTAGGTGGTATAACGAAAAAAGCATTAGGCCTAGAGTCAGGAAGACCTAAGGCCAAATCTGGCCTCAGACACTTGCTAGCTGGGTGAGTCTGAGCAAGTTGTCTGCCTCAGTATCTTCAACAGTAATTATAATTATATAGTACCAACCTTCCAGGGTTGTTATAAGAACCAAATGGTCTAATACTTACAAAGCACTCATCATAGTGCCTGGCCCATAGTAATATAATGCTCAATAAATGCTTGCTCCCCCTTTTATCCTTACCCGCAGAGATGCTTCCCAATTACACAAATCAGTAAGATATCATTAACTCTTCTTCTCCCCTAATAGATTTTATTTCTCCCCAATTTACATGTAAAGATGGCTTTCAACATTCATTTTTGTAAAACTTTGAGTTCCAAATTTTTGTCCCTCCCTCCCCTTTTCCTTCGCTTCCCAAGACAGCAAGCAATCTGATACAGATTATAATGTACAGTCATGTTAAACATATTTCCACAGTGATGTTGTGAAAGAAGAATCAAAACAAAACCATGAGAAAGAAAAAAACAAAAGACAACCAAAACAGTGAAAATAGTCTGCTTCATTCTGTGTTCCAGTTCCATAGTTCTTTCTCTGCATGTGGATGGCATTTTGCCTCAAGAGTCCTTTGGGAATCTTTTAGGTCCTTGCATTGCTGTGACGGGCTAAGTCTATCAGAAACAGTCCTCGCACACTGTGGCTGTTACTGCATACAGTGTTCTCCTGGTTCTGCTCATTTCACTCAGCATCAGTTCGTGTAAGTCCTGCCAGGCCTCTCTGAAGTCTTCCTGCTCATCGTTTCTTACAGCACAATAGAATTCCATTACAACCATATACCACAACTTGTTCAGCCATTCCACAATTGATGGGCATCCCTTTGATTTCCAATTCTTTACCAGCACAAAACGAGTTGCTATAAATATTTTTGTACATATGGCTCCTTTCCCCTTTTTTATGATCTCTTTGGGTTACACACCTAGTAGTGGTGTTGCTGGTTCAAAGGGTATGCACAGTTTGGTTTCCCTCTGGGCACCACTAACTCTTAAACATAAAACATTTCCTAAATTGTGGGATTGGGGAGAGCAAGCATATTTGTAATGTAACATTTATTCAGCAAAAGGAAAAAGCAGGAATAATTAAAATATCACAGTTTACCCATGATCCTGGGTTGTACTATAGATTACTAAAAACCTAGTTTGACTAGTATGGCCCTACCTCCTCAGGATGCATGTATGTTAATTCCAAAAAACCCAGAGACTGGAAATTACCACCACTCTACCTTTGCAGGATAGCACAGTCAAAGTTAAGTCCCTTATGTCCCTGTCCTTCTTTCCTCACACCTTGTTAGGTAACTTAGAAAATGCCTTCATTTTACCCATCTTGACTGTACTACTATATTCCCTTATGAATAATAGGGCAGTTTCCTATTTGTGCCAGGACTGCTCTTTGTCTAAAACTCTATAGAAGTTTGAGCCTTGAATGGTTTTAGGCCTTTGACTGGGATGGGAAAACCAGCCGATGGTTCCACTTCTGGAAGTGGAACTTACCTACTGTGCACTGCCCTTAGCCAAGAACAAGGGAGGCTACACACCAACACTCTTCCCTATTGGAATCTATTCTCTTTCTCGCCTTGTGAGTAGTGATAAAGTTTTGTTACCTGCTGTTTCTCTGTGGCCCTACCATTCTTCACCTGAACTCTCCTATGCTACATAGACCCTTCCACTAATAAAAGCAGTGTTCATGTGGTAGACTTAGCAGGGAGGTATATGAGTAGGGAAACTAGAATGCTCAGGGCAACTCAAGACCCTGGACTTCAGACTTTGGTGGCCTTTTTAGGGAGTAGTCTGTCAAGTGACAGATAAGTGATACAGTCAATAGAGCACCAGGCCTGGAGTCAAAGAGACTCCTCTTCCTGAGTTCAAATCTGGCCTCAGACACTTACTAGCTGTATCACCCTGGACAAGTCACTTCACCTTGATCACCTCAGTTTCCTCTGTAAAATGAGCTGGAGAAGAAAATGGCAAATACTCCAGTATCTTCGCCAAGAAAATCCCAAGGGGTCACAGAATCAGATATGACTGAAAAATAACTCAACAACAGTTATGCCACGTGTTACGTCAGGGGCAAAAGTACTTCTCTGTTGTCTGCTCTTCTGGTTGTCATAGCTCTCCTGGGAAAAGCAGGTTCTCTTCTACTCGAATTCTGAAGCAACATCAAGCTTTTATAATACACAGACAGTCTTGGCAAGGTGCTAAGGAAGTGTTGTGCTCTTATGGTGAAAATGCAAGGTGTTCCAAAAGTCTTAAAGTAGTTTTAAAATTAAAACTGACATTTGGGACACCCTGCATATCAACATTAGACTCTTTCATGGGAACCTCAGTTCTAAGCCTACAATCTTCAATTTTTCAGGTCTGCTGCCTTAGCTGAAAGCTAATATAGTTGAGAGCAATATGGACTAGTCTAGCCAGCTCTTAACATAGCAGGATTCTGTTTTGTTCAATTAACTTCCAGTTATAATTCTCCCCTAAACATCATAATTAATAGCAAAACATCTACAAGACCTTTCTTACTCCTTCTCTTGCCCCTTCCATTAAACTGTAAAAGATAGTAAATGGCAACACAGGTAATCTGAGTGGTTTCCCTTGTCTTAAGCAGACAGGCCAGTACTGTTTTCTCCAGTTGAAAGCTTAGCTTTCAGTAAAAGAATGATCTCTTCAAATAAGCATAGGGTCCCAGCAAAGCAGCCAAAAAGCTTGTCTGTCTCTCCCTGCAGCTCTCTTAACTGAAAGCAGCTGACTTTTAGCTTTGATGTCATGACTTCTGTAAGCATCTTTCTGACTTCTGTGTGTTTTGTTCCTAATTTCTTCAGTCTTTTAAATCAGGCTCTGTTGATGGGTAGTGACCCTTCTCTAACTCAGATTGAAAACCCAAATCCATAGTTCTGTATCAGTTATGGCACTAAAAGACAATATACAAATTTTCCACAGACTGTAATTTTTGGATTTATAGTTTGTCAATTATATGCTTCAAAACTCTGAAAATAGACATATGTAAATGAGTTGATGGACCACAATGCACTATAGCCACCTTAAACTCAGTAGTCTTGCCTCTCAGTTGCTTTTAAAAAGGGTCGCTCATTACATTTATCTGATTGTTTTCTCTCTGATCCTTAGAGCTGTCAAGCCGCTTTTCTTATATCTTTATTTTTAACCCTTTTCAGCAAACAAAATGTCTTTATATGAAAGGAGAGGTACCTTGTACCAGGTCCTTTCAGTCATGGTGATTTTTTGTGACCCCATTTGGGGTTTTCTTGCCAAAGGTACTAGAGCGGTTTGCCATTTCCTTCTCCAGTTCATTTTATAGATGAGAAAACTAGCTAGTAAGTATCATAGGTCAGAATTGAAGTCAGGAAAATGAGTCTTCCTGACTCCAGGCCCAGCACTCTAACCATTGTATCACCTAGCTGCCCATGAAGGCAAGTACTGGTCTTAATTTTCTTTGTGTCTTTGACCTATGTCCAGCATGGTACTTTTACATATAGAAAGCACTTAAAAAATAGTTTTAGAATTTAATGACTAGTTGCTGAAGAAGAACTATGTGGGACTGCCACATATACACACATATATGATATATATCATAGATACGATATATGCATCTGTAACATCCATAACATACAGCAAATATTGTGTTTACATAAATATATTACTAAAGATATATGTGTAGCTTGGTCTTGTACAGGCATGCCCAGATGAGCTAACCTGGAGGTGGTTTGGAGGGATTTTTTGAGCATGCCCAGTTTGTCTAACATGCAGATCTCTGAATTCCCTACCATGTGGGTGGGGGTAGCGTCCTTTGACTGCCTATGTCTTTA
The DNA here is from genome assembly GCF_028372415.1 of Notamacropus eugenii. Classification (NCBI taxonomy): domain Eukaryota; kingdom Metazoa; phylum Chordata; class Mammalia; order Diprotodontia; family Macropodidae; genus Notamacropus; species Notamacropus eugenii. The sequence goes on from NC_092872.1 coordinate 149,568,261, forward strand.
AAACTGGCAAGACTGAGACTGTCATTCTCTTTCTGTTACTCCTTTTTGACTCTTCTTATCAGCTGTGTTCAGAAGGTGAAGATCCCATAGCATCAGGTGCCATGAGCTGAAGGGGAAAGGGGAGGACTTCCTTCTCCTGCTCTACCTCTTTTGCCTAGTTCTCAAGAAATGGGCCTGGAAGTGTTTGTTTCTGTTCTGTGTTGTTTGCCCTCTTAAGTTTCAGGTACTCAAGGTGGTCTACCCAAGACTCCTAGAGCCTTGGTGATCTTGGAATCAAGATTACAAGTAGTGGGGTACAACTAACCCAGCCCAGCATGAAAGCCCTGAGAAAGCCAGGGTGCTTGGGACTTGAGCTTGTGGCTCTTGGAACTGGGATTATGATCTAGAGGAGCTGAACTAAATTATGAATCCCCTCTTCCTTTTCAGAAACTGAAGTAGTTCAGGAAAAGAGGCAGATTTTGCCTCCCACTTATTTGGGGGGATTAAATTTCTATATTTATGATTGTACCTTTCAAAGTAATTATTTCCTACAGAAAAGCTAATCTGATTGTTATTGGCTAAATGGAACTGGGGTTCGGGGGATCACTCTCCATAATCAAGGGAACACCATTGATGAGGGTTGAGCCAATAGCAGAGAGCCAAGATACCCCAGTCAATTCTCTTATACCCCAGGGGGAGCAGAGAACCCTAGGGGTGAGGAACAAAATGTAAATATATTAGACCTTCAGGCAATGGGGGCCAGAGTAGTCTGAGTTACTTATTGATATGACTTTGTCTTACCTATGACACATAGTATCTGTCACAAGTCCCATGACCTTTGACCTCTCAACTCTTAGTACCCTTAGGCAAGTCAAAAAATATAAATTGCAAAAGAAGTGCTGGTCTATATTGGAAGAGAGAGTTTCTTGAATATATTCCATGCTATAATGAAATCACAAGTCCAAACAAACAACAAAAAAAATTGTCTCTTTCTTCCCCAACATGATCATTAGGTACAGAAGATCTCTCTACCTTCATAGATAAATAAGATTTAGATAGAAGAGGATGATGAAGGGCATTCCCAGAAGGAGAGGAGGAGGAAAAACAAACATCTAGAGTCTGAAATGAGTAGAAGTCTTCTGGGTATGGTGAGTAAACCAACTTGGTTAGAATGGAAAGAAGATAAGTGAAGAACCTTAAATGCCAACCTAAGTACCTATCAGACTGACTTAGATCTGTTCAAGTATTTTGTCTTTCCGATGGTACTAGACAAGAATGCTTTGTCAAATATGAAGCTGCAAATGTTTCAAAGGAAATTTGTTTTTAAAACTGAGAGCTAGGAAGAGAGATGGGTCAAGTGGCAATCCTACAACAATGCTGAGTCGATCTGACTGTCAACAGAAATAGCAGATCTGGGATTCTGTGCAGGTAGAAGAATTTGGACAGATGAGGTGGTAACTAAACTGGGGAATCTTTCAACTGACCTATTATCACAGGGTGGAACTATGGAACCTTCATACATGTACAGACACATACATGTATATATGTATGTATATGTGTATGTGTATGTGTACATCTGTATAGGTATATGTATATATACATATACACACACATATACATATATGTGATATTATAATAAGCATTTATTAAGAGCCTACTATCTGCCAGACACTATGCCAAGTGCTTTACAAATATTATCTCGTTATCATGATGACAATCCTGGGTAGGTAAGTTCTAGTATTATCCCCATTTTACAGGCAGACAAACATTAAGGACAGCTGGATGCCACAGTGGATAGAGTGCCAAGCCTGGAGTCAGGAGGCTCATCTTCTTCCTGAGTTCAAATTTGGCTCTAGACACCTACTAACTGTGTGCCCTAAGCAAGTCACTTAACCCTGTTTGCCTCAGTTTCTTTATCTATAAATTGAGGTGGAAAAGGAAATAGCAAACTACTCTAGTATCTTTACCAAGAAACTCCAAATGGGGCCATGAAGAGTTGGGCACAACTAAACAACAACATTTTCACGTATAAAAGGGGTAAAATAACACTGTGATTGGTTTAACTAGTACTTATTAAGTACATACTATGCCCACAAGACATGGTCCCTCCACTCAGGAGCTTACAAGAGTTGTGATGATAAGATATATACACAGATAATAGCAGCATAGATTAGAATGACATATAAGAAACGTGGAGTACTTTGAGACCAGATGAGAGAATATTTCTTGTTCTGTCTGACTGTTCCTTCTCAGTCTCCTTTGCTGGACTTTCCTCCAGATCATGCCTACTAATTGTAAATTAACTGTTATTAACTAACGTATGGTGAATGTATAAAACTGATTTACTTTTATGTAGGTTTATTAGAGTTGATGGTACATAATTAAGACAGTCATCAATTCAGGCAACCAAACTCTATTTTTCTCTTCAAGAATTCAGGCATCAACCCCTCCAGGAACAAACCACCAACCCAATTCCTAATTTTCTAAGCAAACTTGCCTTATACCCTCCTAACTGGGCTCTTTTCCTCTTCAATACTACATCACTTGGTCATCTGTCAGCTCCATGGATTCAATCATCTCTATACAAATGATTTCCAGATCTGTTAGTCCAGCCCCATTCTAAATTTCCTTCCATTTATACTTTATATAGTTTCTAAATACATAGTTGTTTCTTTCCTCCCCCATTTGGAGCCCTTGATGCCAGAAACTGTTCTTTGATGTTTTTGTATCCCCAGTGCCTAGAATAAAATGAACACTTAAGAAATAAATGCTTATTGATTGATTGATAATTATTCAGAGGACCATGGGAAGCTTTGTGAAAGGCCTGGGACTTTAAGGACTCATTGGATGTCAATATACTTCAAAAAAAATTTGTTGTGGGGGAAAGCACTGTGGATAGAGCACTGGGTCTGGGGTCAGGAAGACTTGGGTTCAGATCTGGTCTTAGACACTTACAGATGTGTGCCCCTGGGCAAGTCACTTAACTTCTGCCTGCCTTGGTTTCCTCAACTATAAAATGGGGATAATAGTAGCACCTCCTTTCCAGGGTTGTTATCAGGATCAAATGAAATAATATTTGTAAAGTGCTTAGCATAGTGCCTGGCAATTAATGATGTTTAATTATGTTTCTTTCCTTCCTTCCATGCATAGAAAAGAGACTGAATAAGTCATGGATTAGACAAGTGCAATAAACATTTGAGGGACATTTTGAGACAGTAGGTGAATTAAATTAGACTAGGAGAGTGTATAGTACATGAGAAGCAGTGTGATCTGAGCCAAAAAAAAATGGGTTAGGATCAGACTGTGAAAGGCTTTTAATGTCAAGAATTGAGGCTTAAATCATTTTCATCAGACAGTAGGATGCCACTGAAGATTTTTGGACCTTGAAATGATGTGATCCAAACTGTTTATTAGTAAGGTGAATGTAGTATCTGTGTGGAGGGTAGATTAATTGGAGAGGAGAGAAATAGGAGCAGAGGCTGGTCAGTCAGTCAATAAACATCTATGAAATGCCTACTGTGTGCCAGGCACATGCAAGAAAATGCTAAGTACTTTACAAATATTATTTGTGTCAAACACTTGGGATAAAAAGAAAGGTAAAAGATAGTCCCTGCCCTTTAGGACCTCACAATTGGAGTCTCTATGTGATGAAGATCCAAATAACTACAAGAAGGCTGTATATAGGTTATGTATTGTATATTGGTTAAAGGGTAGTAGTACATGTGAGAGGTAATGAGGGATAAAATGAGAGGGAGGCAGTAGAAATGATAAGAATTTGCCTTCTTATCTTCTTAGAAATGATCTAGAGATTGTATCAACAGAATTTGTCTCTTGGATAGCTAGAATTAGAAGCAGGGAGGAGTCCAAAATAATTCCAAGGTTCCAAGCATGGATGACCAGGAGAATGGAATTGCTGACAGAGCCAAGGAGTCAGGGAAACAACTAGATTTTAGGGAGAGCTTGGGCCTCTGGCTTTGGAGAAGTTGAACTTGAGATACTAGTGGAGCACCCAGCTCCACTATAGATGTCCAGTAGATGATGGAAAATGAGAAGAGCATTTTCTTAGCATCTTCTCTTTAGAATAACTAGCTTCGTTCAAGGATGGTCTCAAGGTTCATCTCCTGGGAGAGACCTTTTACAATTCCCCCAAATTTTAGTGTCCCCCCATTCCTAAGTAATACTTAGTCTTTATTTTGTTCATGTTTTGCAGGTACCTATCTGTGTACATGTTGATTCCCCCAACAGGACGTAACCTTTTGGAGGGCAGAGACTTTATTATTTTTTGTATTTGTATCTCCAGTGCTCAGGCTATAGTAGGCACTTAAATATTCGTTGAATTGAATTTAGACAGTCGGCTTTGGGAATTGTCTTCAGTAGAGGTGATGGCTGAAATCCCAGAAGTGGATGAGATCATTGAGGGAAAAGGTGTCGAGAGAGAAGAAAAAGAAATTCAAGGGCAGAGTCAAGGAGGAGGAGGACCAAGAGTTTCAGTGTCATGGAGCTAAGGAAGCACAAAATATCTGCAGGAGAGAGAATGGTTATTTACATCAAATGCAAGTAGGAAGGGAAGGACAATGAGAACGGAGCAAAGGATTTTTGATTTGACAACTAAGAGGACAATGGTGACCTTCGAGAAAGACATTTCAGTGGATTAGTGAAGACTGAAGGCAGATTACAAAGGGTGGAATTATAGGTAGGAGCCATAGGGTCATGAGATCATAGCACAGAGGTCGTTAACCAGGATCTATGAACTTTTTTTTATTTTTAAATTTTTTTCCATTTAAAAGTGCTTTATTTTTTCCAATTACATGTAGATAGTTTTCAACATTCCTTTTTATAAGATTTTGAGTTCCGAAGTTTTCCGCTCCCACTTCCCTAAGACACCAAGCTATCTGATATCGGTTATACATGTGCAGTCATGTTAAACATATTTCCAGTCATGTTGTGAAAGAAGAATCAGAACAAAAGGCAAAAACCATGAGAAAGAAGAAACAAAAAACAAGCAAAAACATGAAAATAGTACACTTCCATCTGCAGGCAGACTTCATAGCCCTTTCTCTGGGTGTGGATAGCATTTTATAAACTTGTTTCTAAAAACATTCTTGTAACTGTATTTCAACATAACTGTTTTTTTCTGATAATCTTCTATATTTTATCTTAATCATTTAGAAACATTTTTTTCCTGAGAAGAGGTGCACAGGTTTCACTAGACTGACAAAACAAAGAGCATGAACCTCTACTCTAGAGCTAGAAGGGACCTCAGAAGGCAGCTAATCCAATCCTCTCATTTTGTATGATGAAGTTTATCACATAGAGACTGATTGAGGTTAGTGACTTGCCTGGGGTCACAGAGGTACTCAGTTGCAGAGCTAGAATTCAAACTCCAGTCCCAGGACTTCCAAATTTATCATTCCATGGAGTGTACTAGATGCCCTTTAATATCCCTTTCCACTCTAAGATGATGATCTATGATCTAAATGGGAGCAATAGATGCAGATGCCTCATTTCACAAGTAAAAGGGAAGACAAGTGAGATGGTGATAGTGTAGAAAGGATAAGCTTCATAGGCACGTATTTGAAGGGAAGAATCAGAGGAAGGGTAGAGATAAAGATAAAAGAGAAAGAGAACAAATGAATTGGGAGAGAACCTGGAGGATATAGGAGAAAAATGGATTCCAGAATGCACGTGTAGAAGGACTCTTTGACATTTTAGTCATTCTTTGGCAAAAACTTGTAGCAACTGGGTCAGCAGTATGATAAAAATGAAGTTTGGACCAATATATCCTACCATACACTAAGATAAACTCCAAAAGGACACATGGCCTAAATATAAAAGGTCATGTCATGAGACAGAGACAGATAGTGGCACAGTGGATAAAGCACTAGGCCTAGAAGCAGAACGACTTGAGTACAAATGTGACCTCAGACACTAATCTATGTGACTCTGGGCAAGTCACGTAATCTGATTGCCTCAGTTTCTTCAACTGTAAAATGGGGATAGCAATAGCCTCTACCTCCTAGGATTGTTGTGAGGATCAAATGAGATTTTATTGTTGTGGTTCAGATGTGTCTTATACTTTGTGACCCCATGAACCCTAGCACTCCAGGTGTTTCCATGACACTATCTGTCCCTCTCATCTTCTGCTGACCCCTTTTGCCTTTAAGCTTTCCCAACATTCGGGTCTTTTCCAATGAGTCCTATTTTTTTTCACTATGTGGCCAAGGTATTTAAGCTTCAACTTCAGTATTTGACCTTCCAGAGAACAGCCTCAATTAATATTGGGTGCAGCACTTTAACAGCACCAATTTTAAATAATGCAGCTAGAATTCCGTCACTTCCACTAGCCTTATTTTTAGCAATGCTTCCTAAATGAGAACATATTTGTAAAAAAAGTAGTTAGCACAATGCTTGACACATAGTAGGTGCTATATAGATGCTTATTCTCTTTCCTTCCTCTTCTTTCCTCATAGAATAAATAAATTAGAAGAACAAAGATCATCGATAGGATAATTTATGACTAAACAAAAAATAGAGAGAATCACACAAGATAGAAGGACAATTTAGATTATATAAAGTAACAAGGTTTTTACACAGACAGTTCTCTGTTTTTGCAAACTAGATTTTGGAGAAATGAATTTTCTTAAAGCTTTGGTCTACCTCTAATAGGAGGACCAAAGTAATTTCATCATGGAGTCAGCTTTCCATATAAAAGAAGAAGGAGGAAAGGAAGAGAAATAAGGAAATGAAAGTTCCTTTGCTTTATGGATGAACTGATTCCAAGATTCCTTTAAAAGAGGCATCAACTGGTGGATTTGACATTCAGATGTGGTTAAAATGAGAAGAGAAACAGGTAACAAAAAAAAATCTTAATAGAAAGTTTTATTTATAAAGGTCTTATATCCAAGATAGGTAAGAAACTGATCCAACCTTATAAGTCTAAGTAATTTCCTCAATAGGCAAACGGTCAAAGGATATAACTAAACAGTTTTCAAAGGAGGAAATACAAGTAATCAACCATCATATGAAAAAAATACTCACTGATAATGAGAGAAATATAAATTGAAGTACTTTTGAGGTTCTACCTCACTCACATCCATCAAACTGGCAAAGGTGACCAAAGAGGACAAATAGTAGAAGGGCTGTGGGAAAATGGGCATATTAGTGCACTGTTGGTGGAGCTACAAAATGCTCCAGCCATTCTGAAAAATTACTAAATTGTGTGTACGCTTTGACCCAGTTATACCACTTCTCTCCAACACTCACAAGAAGCAAAAGAGGAAAAAAGACTTAATAGCAACAAAAATATTTATTACCACTCTTCATAGTAGACAAAATCTGGAAACTAAGGACATGTCTTCCTATTGAAGACTGACGAAATAAGCTGTGGCATACTCAATGTATTATTATAGTGTAATAAGAATTGACTAAATGGGTAGTTTCAAAAGAGACTAAGACTTCTGTAAACTGATTTGGAGCAAAGTAAGCAGAAGTAGGAAAATAATCTATCCAATGATAACATGATAGAGAAAAAGAACTTTGAACTTTAGAGCTGTTAGCAACGCCATGATAAACCACAAGATGGAAAGAATGAAGTTGAAATATATCATTCATCACCTGCCAGAAAAGGAATTAGTTTGCAATGCGGAAAGACACACTTTTTCAAACGTGGCTAGCATGGGATTTGTTTTATCGGATTATGCAAGAGTCTGCACCAAGGACTTTCTTTTCCTTTTTAAATATTTGCTCAATGGTGAGGAGAAAGAAGGATGGGGATAGAAAAGAGACAGGTCAATAAAAGAAAAGAAAAAGATGGAAGGAGGAGCCAAGATGGCGTAGTAGAAAGACGCACATACACATAGCTCCGAACCCACAACCCATAGAACAACTACAAAGAAGTAACTCACGGCGAATTCTGCACCCAGAGGCCACAGAACATTGGAGCAAGGGAGATTTCTGTTCCGGAGAGACCTGCAAACCTCTCGTAAAAGGTCCTTCGTGCTGCGGACTGGGCGCCGGGACGGAGCTGAGTACAGCCCTGCCGTGGCCGCGGCACCGAGAGGAACAGATCCGAGCGGGCTTCAGAGACGGGATCTCCAGCGGCCACACAAGTACCTCCACCCACAGGTGACGGGGGTCGGTGAGAGAGTCCCTTTGGCGGGTCGAGGGGGGAGTGGGGTGCCCCCATGGCTCGGGCCCCCTCAGGAGACAGAAGCTGAGGGGCAGCGGCAGACCAGGGCTCTCCAAGCAGGCAGGAGCCTGGATCCATTGTTGAAGGTCTGTGCATAAACTCCCTGAGGGAACTGAGCCTGAGAGGCAGCCCTGCCCTCACCTGAGCATCTGAATTTAATCTCACACTGAATAGCAGCCCTGCCCCCGCCCAAAGCCCTGAGGCTGGAAGCAGCATTTGAATCTCAGACCCCAAACACTGGCTGGGAGGATCAGGAGGTGAGGTGGGTGTGAGGAAAATATTCAGAGGTCAAGTCACTGGCTGGGAAAATGCCCAGAAAAGGGAAAAGAAATAAGACTATAGAAGGTTACTTTCTTGGTGAACAGGCATTTCCTCCCTTCCTTTCTGATGAGGAAGAACAATGCTTACCATCAGGCAAAGACACAGAAATCAAGGCTTCTGTGTCTCAGCCCACTCAATGGGCTCAGGCCATGGAAGAGCTCAAAAAGAATTTTGAAAATCAAGTTAGAGAGGTGGAGGAAAAGCTGAGAAGAGAAATGAGAGACATGAAGTCAAAGCATGAACAGCAAATCAGCTCCCTGCTAAAGGAGACCCAAAAAAATGTTGAAGAAAATAACACCTTGAAAACTAGCCTAACTCAATTGGCAAAAGAGGTTCAAAAAGCCAATGAGGAGAAGAATGCTTTCAAAAGCAGAATTAGCCAAATGGAAAAGGAGATTCAAAAGCTCACTGAAGAAAATAGTTCTTTCAAAATTAGAATGGCACAGATGGAGGCTAATGACTTTATGAGAAGCCAAGAAATCACAGAACAAAGAGAGAAGAATAGAAAAATGGAAGATAATGTGAAATATCTCATTGGAAAAACAACTGACCTGGAAAATAGATCCAGGAGAGACAATTTAAAAATTATGGGACTACCTGAAAGCCATGATCAAAAGAAGAGCCTAGACATCATCTTTCATGAAATTATCAATGAAAACTGCCCTGAGATTCTAGAACCAGAGGGCAAAATAAATATTCAAGGAATCCACAGAACACCGCATGAAAGAGATCCAAAAAGAGAAACTCCTAGGAACATTGTGGCCAAATTCCAGAACTCCCAGGTGAAAGAGAAAATATTGCAAGCAGCTAGAAAGAAACAATTCAAGTATTGTGGAAATACAATCAGGATAACACAAGATCTAGCAGCTTCTACATTAAGGGATCGAAGGGCATGGAATAGGATATTCCAGAAGTCAAAGGAACTAGGACTAAAACCAAGAATCACCTACCCAGCAAAACTGAGTATAATACTTCAGGGGAAAAATTGGTCTTTCAATGAAATAGAGGATTTTCAAGCATTCTTGATGAAAAGACCAGAGCTGAAAAGAAAATTTGACTTCCAAACACAAGAATGAAGAGAACCATGAAAAGGTGAACAGCAAAGAGAAGTCATAAGGGACTTACTAAAGTTGAACTGTTTACATTCCTACATGGAAAGACAATATTTGTAACTCTTGAAACATTTCAGTATCTGGGTACTGGGTGGGATTACACACACACACATGCACACACGCACACACACATAGAGACAGAGTGCACAGAGTGAATTGAAGAGGATGGGATCATATCTTAAAAAAAATGAAATCAAGCAGTGAGAGAGAAAGATATTGGGAGGAGAAAGGGAGAATTGAATGGGGCAAATTATCTCTCATAAAAGAGGCAAGCAAAAGACTCATGAGTGGAGGGATAAAGAGGGGAGGTGAGAGAAAAACATGAAGTCTACTCTCATCACATTCCACTAAAGGAAAGAATAAAATGCCTACTCATTTTGGTATGAAAACCTATCTTACAATACAGGAAAGTGGAGGATAAGGGGATAAGCAGAGTGGGGGGGGATGATAGAAGCGAGGGCATGGGGAGGAGAGTGCAATTTGAGGTCAACACTCATGGGGAGGGATAGGATCAAAAGAGAATAGAAGTAATGGGGGACAGGATAGGATGGAGGGAAATATAGTTAGTCCTATACAACACAACTATTATGGAAGTCATTTGCAAAACTACACAGATTTGGCCTATATTGAATTGCTTGCCTTCCAAAGGGAAGGGGTGGAGAGGGAGGGAGCTAAAGAAGTTGGAACTCAAAGTGTTAGGATCAACTGTAATGTTCTTACCACTAGGAAATAAGAAATACAGGTAAAGGGGTATAGAAAGCTATCTGGCCCTACAGGACAAAAGAGAAGACAGAGACAAGGGCAGAGAGGGATGATAGAAGAGAGAGCAGATTGGTCAGAGGGGCAATTAGAATGCTTGGTGTTTGGGGGGGGAGGGGAGAAAAGGGGAGAAAATTTGTAACCCAAAATTTTGTGAAAATGAATGTTAAAAGCTAAATTAAAAAAATAAAATAAAATAAAAAAATAAAAAATAAAAAATAAAAAAAATAAAAAAAATAAAAGAAAAGAAAAAGATAAGAAATGGAAAAATAATTTTGAGAAGTAGTATCATACTAAACAGCATTTTTGGAGAAACTTTGAACGAAAAACCAAGCCCACTTAACTCATTATTGTTATTGTTACAATTTTATTTGTTGTAAATACCTGTATATGTTACTTTATTTTTATTTTGTGTTTGATTGGTTTGTATGTTAACAATATTTTAATAAACTCTAAAAGGAAAAAATGCAGGTGGAGGGATTAGCCTTCAGGAAAAGACATCACTTCCTCAGAGATAGGAAGGCAAGAGAGAAGAATGGGTAAATCTATAGATACATTTCTAGGCAAAGAGGAAGAAAGTTTAAGACCTTTATAAATAAAACTTTCTATTAAGATTTTTTTTGTTACCTGTTTCTCTTCTCATAACAAAGGATTACAGAATCTTAGGACCATAGATTTAGAATTTAAGAGACCTTGTCAACCATCCAATCTAACTCTCCCATTTGATTATTGAGGAAAATGACTCTAAGAGGTTAAGAGATGTGCCCATAGTCCCAAAGCTACTAAGCATCATGGAGTAGGAGAGGACCAAGAGACCCCACCAGAGTTTGCTGGGCGTAACAAAGCATGAAATCCTTGCCGTGCACTATGGGACCTGATCACCGCCCCCCACCCCCTTTCATATATGTATTATTCCAAGGGAGAATATAATAAGAGGAAAGGAGGAGATGAAAGTGTTATGAGAAATGTGAAAAGGCATTAGTTACCTGCTGAAAAGTAAATTTATTTTCTTTTTCCCCAAACTCACTCTTCTTCCTAACTTCCTTATTTCTGTTGAGGACATCTTTTCAGCCATCCAAATTTGTATTTTCCTAACCTGCCAGAACTGCTGTGGATCCCCTCCTCCAGACCTCCAAAGATCATACTAAGTAGGTGTTTAATAAGTGTTAAGTTGCATGACTGACTGAAAGGGCCAGAGTTTCCTGATTTGTGAGTCCTCCCTATATCTAGCTGGCTACAGACCCCCAGATGACATAAATAATTAGCTCCTCCATTCCATAAGCATTGTTATCTTCCCCCAACATCCCCCCTCTTATATGTATAGACTATATTGCTTCTGAAAAGGATGAGTCAACTGATTTTCCTTTTTGTACCATTCATTATCCCTGTGATTTCCCAGACCGATGTACTTTTTGCTAGCTATCGTTTTCTATTAATTATCTCACCGTATTAGAATGTAATCTCCTTGAGGCAAATACTGTCTCACTTTTGTATTTGTTTCCTCAGTGCTTAGCACAGTGCCTAACCCATGGTAAGTGCTTATCAGGATTATTTTCATTCATTTATTGTTTATTCAATCAGTCATCATGAACTCCTCACTCTCCCTCACACCACATACCCATTCAGTTGCCAAGTCATGCTGATGCTACCTCTCCATCTCTGGAATCCATCTACTTCTTTCCACTTATATGTTACCGTGTTCAGGTTTTCATAACCTCTCACCTGCATTTTTGAAATGTCCTCCTACTTGCCTCTTTAATGCATCCTAGAGTTTTGATTTTCTTTAATTCATCCTCCGCACTACTGACATTTTGGGGATATTTCCAATACAGCCTTACAGGCAACACAGTTGAGATTGTTGGGCAGGAAGAGGAGGAAGGAGTACCAAGGGGGCCTAGAGGGGCCTAGAAGGAGAAAGTAAGGGAAAGGCTGGCGTCCATGTGGAGCTAGAAGACTCTTATTGTCCTTTTCTCCTCTGGCCTCAATTTGTAAAAACTGAGGGTCTTCTCCTTCTGCATTCTGGAAATGTATGTGGCTTTGCCTTTTCATGGCAGGAATGTGCTGGCAAGAGCTGGCATTTCCAGGGCCATAGGGGAAAAACTGGAGAAAGTTAGCTTCATTCATCAAAATGTCAACAATGTATCCATTTCCTTTGCTGCCATCCTACCATGAGCCATTGGTCTCCTGGCTCTTGGCATTCTCTCTAGCCTTGGAATGCTCTCCCTTCTCTGCTCCAACTATTGACTTCTCTGGCTTCTTTTAAGTCCCAACTGAAATCTCACCTCCTACAGGAAGCCTCCCCCAATCCTTATTTCTAGTGCCTTCCCTCTGTTCATTATTTTCTATTTATCCTGTGTATATCTTGCTTTCTGTATCTTTGTTTGAATATTACTTGCATGTTTTAGATTATAAGCTCCTTGAGGGAAGAGATTGTCTTTTGCCTTTTTTTGTAGTCAGCTCCTAGAATCATTCCTGGCTCATAGTAGTAGGTGTTTAATAAATGTTGATTGATTGATTGGTGGCAAATCTGAAAGTGAAAGTAGAGAGGAGTCAAGAGAAAGTAGCTGAACCCTTTATTTCCCTTCTCCCCTCACACATCTCTAAAATCTGCCCCCCTTCCCTCATTCCCTTGGCTACCATAGTAGTTCAGATACTTGTCACCTTTCACTTGGACTGAAAATTGACAATCTAATCCAACCAATATAATTATACCACATGCATAATAAAAGAGAACACCTTTATTATACAAGTTCAGGAAGTCTTTATAAAAGCATCCAAGGTTCAAAGTTTGGCATACCAGTCATTAAGAAGCTATATCTGGCACAAAGTGGTTACCGAATAAAATGCTTGTTATATGTCCTTGACCATAGGGCATCAAGATGGAGAGTTCTAGTTTTTCTGTGACCAGCCTTGCAATAGAATTGAGGTAAAGGGAACTTAAACCCCAGGGAGAAGATGTACTTGCTTACCTGATACTGAAATGGAGACTAATTTAAAAGTGAATCACTCATATAAAGAGAGGGAAAATAATCAGGCCCTTTACTCTTTGCTTCCACATGAAGGAGAGAGAGATGTAGGGTTGTTGAGAGTGACTCCTATAATGAACATAACAAATTTCTGTAAGTGCAGTTTAAATGGAAGAAAAATACTAAGAAAAGCCAATATGATGGAAGGGGGATAAATATATCCTATTGCAGTTAAGATGTGGTAAATGTGATCTGTATTATTATTAGTGCTATGAAGTACATATAAATGAGTCTTACGGATATTTGGACTATTCCTCTTATTTTTGTCACCTGCTGGCAGGATCATCTCTCACAGTGGCCACCTTTAAAGGTAGAATTATTCCACTCAATTCTTGAGGACTGTGAAGTCTGAGGTGGGGGGTGGGGGAGCAGGCAGGGAGGAGGGTAGACATGCAAAAGGGAACTGATTGCTTTACCTCCATTTACCAAGCCATTTAGTTGGTTATGTCTTATAATGGATACAATGGAAACACCCCAAGCTCTCAGCATGATCCCTAAGAACTCCAGCAGTATCATGAGTGGGGAATCTGTTTCTCTTTTTTCCTCTGTGTCTCTCTCTCTTCCTCTTCCCTCTTTTTCTGATATAGATAAGGGATTAGCATTGTTGAACCTCTTATGAAAACTTCATTTTAAAAAGAATCATTTCATGTATCATCTAAAAAAACTATTTTATATCAATTCTATCTTAGCCCAAAGCAAACTGGATTAATTTTGATACCTAGCAAAATTCTAAAACACATTATCAAAGGGAAGGCTCATGAACCTGTAGAAAAGGATGTAGCAACTATAAAGAACCAGCAGAATTCATCAAGAGTGGGTTGTGCTACATTAACTTCACATCCTTTTTTTTAAATGAATTGCTAAATACAGAGATTAGAGAAATTCTTTAGATAACAGCTTACCTCAATGTAAGCAAAGCATTTGTACAAAATCTTTCATCTTGTGGACAAGGTGGAGAGATTTGGGCTACATGACTGTGCAGTTAGGAACTGATTTTGCCAGCTATCACAATCATTAAATATATTTATCAATATTAAATATATTTATGTATATTGTATCATTTGATACTCCCAACAATCCTTTGGGGTATGTACTATTATCCTCATTTTGCAAATGAAGAAATGGAAACTGAGAAGTTAAATGACAAAGCTCCATGGATAGAAGTTCATGAGACAGCATATGAATTCTTTCTGACTCCAAGTTCAATGATTTAGCAACTATCGGACCTCAGAGGGGAAAGACAGCAGCAATGAGTAGAAGGTTCAAAGAGGCAGATTTAACCATGTTAGTAAAGGGAAAACTTCCTAACAATTAGAGCTATATAAAAGTAAAATGAGCAGCCTTAATAGGTAGTTATTTCTCCCTTGGTAGAGAGTATTAGGGGGAAGCTAAGTGGCATAGTGGATGGAGCAGCATGCCTGGAACGTGGGAGGACCCACGTTCAAATCTGGCATTAGACATGTACTAGTTGGGTGCTTCTGGGAAAGGCACGTAACCCTGTGTGCTTCAGTTCAGTAAAATGAGTTAGAGAAGGAAATGGCAAACCACTCCAGTGTCTTTGCCAAGAAAAGACCAAATGAGATCATGGGAGTGGGACACAACTGACATGTCTCACCAGCAAAAAAGAGGGATCATTAAACAAAGGTTACATGATCATTTGTTAGGTTTTTTTAAAAAGAACTTTAGAAATTTTGAAAACGAACTTCTTACCTCTGAATTCCCCTGCTCCTACTTCTTTCTCCATCTGTTCCCATCCCGAGTCTTTGTTTATTGGACCTCCAGTATCTGGCCACTGAGCAAAATGGTTTATAGTAGAAAATTTGTATATTTTCCTCATCTCCAGCATAATATTATCTAATGTTGACCTAAATCATCTTTGTAGTCTATTTTTGAACTCTACAATTCTAAATATGTCTACTTTGCTGTCATAAGGTTAATTTCTGGGCAAAAGTTTGCCCATTTACTCATCTTTTTCCCAGGGCTAGTCTCACGTAGAGATGAAATGAAGTACATTTAAAGTCCTGCCCATCCTACCTATCATGTGTCCATTAATCTGCACTGATAACTGGTAATTCCTACCATTCTGAGATACTTTGTTTGTGTTAAACCGGAAGATATTTGTTAAAATTCCAATGGGTTACTTAGAAATGGTAACTCATTAGCAGCTATTGACACCTGTATATGGAATAATTTACCTGTCTTCAGTCAGGGAATAGGGCATTATTCATATGAAAAACACATTTGATGTGGCACTTCCTTGGGGTCATTGGGCACAGGGTCACTGATTAATCCTATTTTAAGGGGGATACCAAAAGCAAAAGACTTTCTACTTGTTAATAAAATGAAATCATATTTTCAGTATTCCTTAGGGAACATTTTGATTCTAGGTACATCATGTTTCCTTCTGGTATTTTCTATTTCATTTTATGATTTGAGTAGGTTTTTTTGTTTTTTGTTTTTTTGTCTTGGTATGGATCAATACCTGGTATCATAGACTGATACAGGCTAGGAGGTATCACACCTAACATCATTAATCTATGAAAAACACAGTGTTAAGATAAAAAAATTTTTTAGAGAGCACTTTGTGATCCAGGAAGAATGTCATAAATGAATGAATTGGCTGTATGCCAAAGCACTTTCCCAGCAGTGGTGGAGTTTAATTACATTAACAAGGTTATTGAATAATGTTTGAGGTAACTCTGAACAAAGAGTATTTGTCATATGGAACTTCGTTCTTGCACAATCTGATAACTTCACTCATAATAGGAACTTGTAGATGACTTAATTCCCACTATCAGTTCAGAACATTCTTTGAAAACTAAAATCTCAACAAAGCACCAAATGTTGCTAACTAGTGTGTGAGCTTGGGCCAGCAGTGTGTCTATCTGTGCTTCAAGCTCCTCATCTGGAAAATGAGGGATGTGATCTCTAAGAGCCCTTCCAGAAAAATGCTAATTGGAGATTCCCATTTTAATGTTCTTATAAACTACTCAATGGAAGAGTTCTGGGGGTTAGAGTAAGTTCAGGGAAGGAAGAGGAGAGATGGAACTTACTTCCAAGTTGCCAGGTCTTCTTGTTCCTTTCTCCTTATGGTTCAGATACTTCCTCTGCCTTCCATTCATATAATCTCCACCCTCGTTCAGACCCACATCACCACTCACCTTGACTATTGAAATATGGCTCCATTTGGCCCCTCTGCTTCAAACCTCTCCCTAGGCCAATTCATTCTCCACAGAACTGAGAAAGTTCAGGGAAGGTGTTGCCCTATTAAAAAACAATTTCAATGGCTTCTATTACTTAATATATATGAAATATAAAGAATATCTGTAATAAAATATAAACACTTCTGTTTGACTTTTATGTCTCTTCACAATTCTGGCCCCTTCATACCTTTCCAGTCTTTTTAAAATATATATTATTCCCTTCCTCACATTGTTTTATATTCTTATCAAATATAGAATCCTCTATTTGGTTTTTAGAACTCTGTATAACCTGGTCCCTTCCTTCCTTTCTAGTTTTCTTAAACTTTGATCCAATGATACTGGCCTCCTTATCTCCTACTGGACACTCCATTTCCTGATTTTGGACATTTTATGCTTACTCTAATTCCTTAAAGTCTCTTCCTTGTTATCTCCAACTTCTCACTTCTTTAGTTTTTCTCTTGTCTCAGATAAAGTTTCACATTCTGCAAGAAGTCTTTCCGAAGCAGTCATTGAGTCAGTCAGTAAACATTCATTGTATCTGCCATACACTAGGTACTGTGTTAAGCCCTGGGGATACAAAAAGAGACAAAAGACAGTCTCTGTCCTTGAGATGCTCATAGTCTAAGAGAGGAGACAAATAGTTACCAACAAGCTATATCCAGAATAAATAGGAAATAATCAAGAGAGGGAAGGCACTATAATTAAGGGATGGAAAGATTAGGAAAAGCTTCCTGTAGAAAGTGAGATTTTAGTTGGGATGTAAAGTAAATGAGGGAAACCAGTAGGTAAAGATGAGGAGAGAGAACATTCCAAGCATGGAGTACAGCCAGTGAAAATATCTGGATCTGAGAGATGGAGTGTCTTCTCGTTAAACAGCAAGTGGACCAGTGACACTGGATGATAACAATAATAACATTTATATAACATGTGCACTATATGCTTTACAAATATTTTCCTACTTGATTCTCATGACAACCCTGGAAGAGAGGTCTTATTCCCATTTTGCAAATGAGGAAACTGAGGCAGACAGAGGTTAAGTGATTTGCCAGGGTCACATGACTGGTAAGTATCTGAGGCTAGATTTGAACTCAGATCTTTCTGACTCCAGGCTCAGTACTGTATGCTCTATGCCACCTGGCTGCATAATTAAAGAGTATGTGGCTGGAGAAGGGTGTAAGAATACTGGAAAGGTAGTGGGGGTTAGGTCAGGGCTGGAGAACTTACAGCCTCAAGGCCACATGTGGCCCTCTAGGTCCTCAAGTGGTCCTTTGACTGAGTTCAGCTTTTCTTCTGACTACCATGTGAGTGCCTTCCTTGCCTGAGTTCTCCATAAAATAGGCAAATGTGCATTTCAATAAATGTCCATTTTTTCCCCCTGAAAGATTATATTCAACTTTTCTGGGTTGGTGATTTTTTGGTTGTAATTCTAACTCCCTTGCTCATTTCTGATCCATTCTCCTATCATTTTTCTGTTTTATGGGCAAATTCATCCCATTCACCTTCATGATTAAGATAATTCATTGTATATTTTTCTCTATCTTGTTTTCTTTTTCCTCTCTTTGCCTGTACCTATCTCCCAGGGTTGTTATGAAAATCAAATGAGATACTAATTATAAAACACTTAGAACAATGCCTGGCACATAAGGAAGCACTAAATAAATACATGTTTTCTATTATTATTATTATTAGAAAGTAAGGCATACCTGCAATATTCTAGGCTTTCTGTTCCCTTTTCCCAAGGGACAAGTTGAACGAAATACAACAAACCTTTGTTGCTGCATCCTCTAATTAATCATTTCAAATAAAGCCTCAATATAAGAAGAAACTCTGCTAACCAACCTCCACATCCTGTTTCCTCAATACAAGGAAAAGCAACCAGAGCCAACACAAACAAAATGCAGGAAGAAGGAAATCATGAGAGTGGGTTGAAAAATAAACATGAGCTATATTGGTGACTGTATATATATTTTAAAGCTTATCCCACTCTTGTCATTCTAATTGCTCATAGAGCTTATACTTCTAAGAAATTAAGGCAAGGTAAGTTTCTTTGACTTATCTAAGATAAAGAACCTATTCAAATATCTCAAAACAAGGATAAGAATGTTCTGTACTAGAGGAATGATTAAAGGGTAGGAATAGTCAATTCTTAAAAGAATTAATCCAAGCTATCAACAGCTCTGTGAAATTTTTTCCCAAATCAGCAATAATTACAGAAATATAAAGAATTCATCTGAGGTTCCATGTCACACTTATCAGATTGACAAAAATGTAAACAAATAACATAGAAGGACTATTGTTGGAAGGGCACATTGGTGAATTATCATCATTGGAACTGTGAAGTTATCTATAAAACTTTTCAGAATTAGACAAAGAAGTGGAAACTACCCACAATCAGACTAAATAAATCATGATAAATAGTGAAATGGAATACTATTATGCCATTATAATGATGAAAGTGTACAATTTCAGAGAAACCTGGCAAGAAATAAAGTGGTGAATCAGTGGAACAGATTAGGTACATAAGACACAGTAGTAAATGACCTCAGTAACCTAGTGTTTGATAAACCCCCAAACCCTAGCCTTTGGGATAAAAACTCACTGTTTGACACAAACCACTGGGAAAACTGGAAAGCAATAGAACGCTGGAAAGCAATAGGACACAAACTAGGTATAGACCAATATCTTCCACCATATCCCAATTTAAGGTCAAAATGGGTGCATGCTTTAGACATAATGGGTGACACCATACACAATTTAGAAGAGCAAGGAATAGTCTATCTGTCAGATCTAAGGAGAAGGAAATAATTCGTGACCAAACAAGAGACAGAGAGTATTATGAAATGTGAAATAGATAATTTTGATCACATTAGATTAAAAAAGCCTTTGCACAAACAAAGCCAATGCAACCAAGATTAGAAGGAAAGCAGAAAGCTGGGAAACAATCTTTGTAGCAACTGTTTCTGATAAAGGTTTCATTTCTCAAACATAGAGAACTGAGTCAAATTTATAAGAATACAAGCTATCCCCCAAATGATAAATGGTCAAAGGATATGAACAGTCAGTTTTCAGATGAAGAAATCAAAGCTACTTATAGGCATATTAAGAAGAGTTCTAAATCACTTTTGATTAAAGAAATGCAAATTAAAATAACTCTAAGGCCACATAACATAATAAAAAAATATAGAGGGGCAGAGCCAAGATGGCAGAATAGAAAGACACACATATGCAGGGTCTCCCCCACACAGCCCATAAAATATCTGTAGAGAGGGACTCTCAACAAATTCTGGAGCACTGGAAGTGGAGAACAACAGAGTGGAGGAGATTTCCAGCCCAGGGTGACCTGAAAGGTCCACAGGAAATGTCTGTTGCACTGGACACTGAGCGGAGCCCAGCCCAGCCTTGGCCGCACAGCGTGGCTCGTGAACAGCCTGTGGGGGCAGAATCTCCAGTCGTGGAATCCCCAGTCCCAGTAGCAGTGGTTCCCAGATCCCTCAACCCACAGGTGCTAAAGGTCAGTGACAGGGTATTTTCAGCTGGCCAGGAAGGGAGAAGGGCCTTCCCATAGCTCCAGCAGCAGGCAGAGGCCACAGAGGCTGCACAGCAGCCCATACAGACCGCTCATTGTTGGAGCATAAAAACTCCTGGGGGCACTGAAGAGATGAGTCTTACCTCAGCTCTGTGTGGAGGTCCTGGGGGGAGCTGGTCTTTGTCTCACACTTAATGGTGGCCTTGCCCAACCAGCTTATCTGAAAATCAGCCCCCAGTGCTGACTTGGTGGAACTGGAGGCCAGGAGGCTGTAGAGAGGTAACTGTTAAGATTCTGGGCACAAAAATCCCTTTCTGCATCCAGACCAGTACATGCTTGATCATGCCACCTTGGAGGAACTGAGATCTCACAGATTCCCAGAGTATATCCTTCTCTTGACAAAGGACTCAAAAGTCAAGTAACTGGTTGGGGAAAATGCCCAAAAAAGGGAAAAAAATAAGACTATAGAAGGTTACTTTCTTGGTGAATAGATATCTTCTCCCATCCTTTCAGATGAGGAAGAACAATGCTTACCATCAGGGAAAGACATAAAAGTCAAGGCTTCTATATCCCAAACATCCAAAATAAATATTCAATGGGCTCAGGCCATGGAAGAGTTCAAAAAGGATTTTGACAATCAAATAAGAGAGGTGGAGGAAAAATTGGGAAGAGAAATGAGAGAGATGCAGGAACAGCATGAAAAGCAGGTCAACACCTTGCTAAAGGAGACCCCAAAAAATGCTGAAGAAAGTAACACCTTTAAAAGTAGGCTAACTCAATTGGCAAAAGAGGTTCAAAAAGCCAATGAGGAGAAGAATGCTTTCAAAAGCAGAATTAGCCAAATGGAAAAGGAGATTCAAAAGCTCACTGAAGAAAATAGTTCCTTCAAAATTAGAATGGAATAGATGGAGGCTAATGACTTTATGAGAAACCAAGAAATCACAAAACAAAACCAAAAGAATGAAAAAATGGAAGATAATGTGAAATATCTCATTGGAAAAACAACTGACCTGGAAAACAGATCCAGGAGAGATGATTTAAAAATTATGGGCCTACCTGAAAGCCTTGATGAAAAAAAGAGCCTAGACATCATCTTGCATGAAATTATCAAGGAAAACTGCCCTGAGATTCTAGAACCAGGGGGCAAAAAAATGTTGAAATAATCCACCAATCACCTCCTGAAAGAGATCCTAAAAGAGAAACTCCTACGAACATTGTGGCCAAATTCCAGAGTGCCCAGATCAAAGAGAAAATATTGCAAGCAGCTAGAAAGAAACAATTCAAGTATTGTGGAAATACAATCAGGATAACACAAGATCTAGCAGCTTCTACATTAAGGGATCAAAGGGCATGGAATAGGATATTCCAGAAGTCAAAGGAACTAGGACTAAAACCAAGAATCACCTACCCAGCAAAACTGAGTATAATACTTCAGGGGAAAAATTGGTCTTTCAATGAAATAGAGGACTTTCAAGCATTCTTGATGAAAAGACCAGAGCTGAAAAGAAAACTTGACTTTCAAACACAAGAATAAAGAGAAGCATGAAAAGGTAAACAGCAAAGAGAAATCATAAGGGACTTACTAAAGTTGAACTGTTTACATTCCTACATGGAAAGAGAATATTTGTAACTCTTGAAATTTTTCAGTATCTGGGTAGTTGGTAGGATTACACACACACACACACACACACACACACACACACACACATGCACATGCACATGCACATGCACACACACAGAGACAGAGAGCACAGAGTGAATTGAATAGGATGGGATCATATCTTAAAGTAATGAAATTAAGCAGTGAGAGATAAATACATTGGGAGGAGAAAGGGAGAAATGGAATGGGGCAAATTATCTCTCATAAAAGAGGCAAGTAAAAGACTTTTCAGTGGAGGGGAAAAGGGGAAGGGTGAGAGAAAAAACATGAAGCTTACTCTCAACACATTTAACTAAAGGAAGGAATAAAATGTACACTCATTTTGGTATAAAAACCTATCTTACAATACAAGATATTGGGGGAGGAGATAAACAGGGTGGGGGGGATAATGGAAGGGAGGGCAGTGAGAGGAGCGAGCAATTTTGGGGAGGGACAGAATCAAAAGAGAAAATAGAAGCAATGGGGGGCAGGATAGGATGGAGGGAAATCTAGTTCATCTTACACAACACCATTATTATGGAAGTCATTTGCAAAACTACACAGATATGGCCTATATTGAATTGCTTGCTTTCCCAAAGG
Organism: Notamacropus eugenii; assembly: GCF_028372415.1. Classification (NCBI taxonomy): domain Eukaryota; kingdom Metazoa; phylum Chordata; class Mammalia; order Diprotodontia; family Macropodidae; genus Notamacropus; species Notamacropus eugenii. Next base: position 149,590,614 of record NC_092872.1, read on the forward strand.
GAATTGGTGGGAAGGGAGGGATGAAGAGAAGCTGGAACTCAAAGTTTTAGGAACAACTGTTGAGTATTGTTCTTGCAACTAGAAAATAAGAAATACAGGTAATGGGGTATAAAAATTTATCTTGCCCTTCAGGACAAAAGAGAAGATGGGGATAAGGAAAGCGAGGGATGTTAGAAGGGAGGGCAGATTGATGATAGGGGTAATTAGAATGTTCAGCGTTTTGGGGTGGGGAGAGGGGAGAAATGGGGAGAAAATTTGGAACCCAAAATTTTGTGGAAATGAATGTTGAAAACTTAAATTTAAATTAAATTAAAAAATATAGAGAAGAAAGGAAGAAATTCCCTTTTGGATCTAATGCTAAGGGAACAGTTTATGGATCACAAGTGATAAAATGGATATTTTTGATTATGTAAAATTTAAAACTTTTTTTTTTTTTTTTACAAACCAATGTTGAAGGACACTGGCAACTGTTGAAAATATGACTTTCCCTGGGTTGCATGTGTCCTGCCTGCATCTATTTCTACATGCATGCCCTTGCCCATACAGATTGCTGGAGTATGATCTTTTATACATGTTCCCCAGCTCCCTACATTACTCATATGTGTGCCCTTCATGTGTGTTCCCTAGTCACATTTATTTGTTGCATATATGCTCCCCCAAACTGATAGTGTGATTGAATGTGAAAGAGAATATGCATAGGTGTGTGTGTGTGTGTGTGTGTGTGTGTGTGTGCGTGTGTGTGTATCTTTTTCTTTTCAGTCCCTTTATTTGCTAGGCTATTTGATTAAACTCCTTTAGCTGTGAATTAATATGTGTTCTAGTTGACTGCTGAAAGTAAACACTTTGGTGAAGGCTCATGGGTTTGGATTTTGGATGGGTGCTGAACCACAAACCTCGGGCACTTACCTATTCTGAAGATCCATGTATGAAGGGAGCCCTCTCCCCCACCGGGTGATACAGGTAAATTAAATTTTAACACACTGTGTAAATGTTAGATTGGGTACACCTGTGTCAGGTGCTGGGGATACAAAGATAAAGCACAACAAAAAGAAATGAAATTAAAAATGAACAGAAACCTTAACCAAGAAGACATATTTTACTAGATAGCATTCTATCACTATTATTATAATACACTGGAGCATTTTATTTAGTTTTGTTTTTTTTTTTTTTAAAGAGAGACTGCTAGATGGCCCAGTAGGTAGAGTCTCAGACGTGGACTCTGAAACCTGAGTTTGAATCCTACCTCAGACACTTGCCAAGTGTGTGATCCTAAACTTTCTCAGTCTTGGTTTCCCCATTTGTAAAAACAGGGATAACAATAGTAATTACCTCACTGTAATTACCTGTGAGGATAAAATGAGATAACATGAAAAGACCTTCGTAAACTTTAAAGGGCTACAAAGATGACAGCTCTTATTAAAAGAGAACACTGTATGTGTTTGTCCTTTGTTGCCGAAGACCATGCCGTCAGAGAAATGATGAGATGACTTGCACTTGACTTTGAGGGAGGGCTGTGCACATCACCAGCCTCACTTCTCCTCCAGAGCCATCTGAATCTAGTGACCAGATATTCATCAGGACGACTGGAGATGACCCAGGATGAGGCAATTGGGGTTAAGTGACTTGCCTAAGGTCACACAGCTAGTGAGTGTCAAGTGTCTGAGGTGAGATTTGAACTCAGGTCCTCCTGACTCCTACTCTGGTGCTCTATCCACTGTACCACCTAGCTGCCCCAAGAGAATATTATTCTTAATGTGAAAGATGAAACATGAGAGATGGAGTTGATAGAATGCTATATACTTAGAATCTGGATGACTTGGTTTCAAATCAGACCTCTGACATTAAATATCTGTGTAACCCTGGGCAAGTCACTTAATCTCTCTATTTCCTCCTCTGTAAAATGAGGATAATAATATCTATATAGAGAATGTCTGGGTAGCTAAGGTGGCACAGTAGATAGCGTGCCAGGTCTGGACTCAGGAAGACCTGAGTTCAAATATGACCTCAGACACTAACTGGGGAACCCTGGGCAAGTCATTTAACCCTGTTTGCTTCAGTTTCCTCATCTGTAAAATGATCTGGAGAAGGAAATGGCAAACCTCTCCAGTATCTTTGCCAAGGAGACCCCAAATGGGGTCATGAAGTGTGGGATGTGAACAACATGTAGAGATTTTGTAAATTTCAGAGTGCTATGTCCATGCTAGCTATTAGTAATATCTGAAATACGAGCACATAGATAAAGACCTCGCATATTTCTTTCTTTTCTTTTTTTTTTTTTTTTTGAAAGGCAATAGAGGTTACTGACTTGCCCAGATTCACACAGACAGTAAATTTCTAAAGCCAAATTTGAACTCAGGTTCTCTTGACTGCAGGGCTGGTGCTCTATCCATTGTGTCTCTTAGCTGCTCCTACGTATTTATTTCTTACTAACATAGTGGCGACTAAATATTCTCTGTTCCTTATCTACTTTGGACAAATGTTGCTAAATAAAGTGTCCCTGACAACTTAGTGTTTAGCATTCAGAAGACTGTACGCCAAATTATTAGATGATGTTAATTTTAGCCATCAATCTTAAATGTACTTAATTTTGTGATGCAGAAATTGCTTAAGATAAAATCAATAATACCAGGAATGCAGCTAAGATGACATATTAACAGTTACTCAGGTGTATGTCAGTGTAACACGAAGCACCCCAACATGCACAGTGGGGCCTGCTATCACGAGTTCTTTGATCTGCTTCTCTGAAAGGAAAAGCAACTCTTCAGGGGTTAATAATCACTCAGAGAAAATAAAAATTTCAGAGAAATAAAAAAATCAAGATAGTGCTTCCAAACTGTCTGACCATTAACATACATACATCTCTACTAGAAAGGGAAGCACCAACATCTGGGTTTTCAAAGCGGGGGGGCTGTTTAGTGGCTTCCCAGAGTCTCATCTAACACATAAGCCTTCTTCCCTCAGAGGGCATAACCCTCTGACTCAGTGCCTCAGTAGAAAAAACAAAAGGGACTTGGAACCCTCCTGCAAAACAAACTCCCCTAATTAAACTTCCCTCAATGGGCAGGTGCATCAGTGGATGGGGAAGATCTTCCTTAGTCATATTATTCAGATAGAAGCATTGCACTTCTTGATTATGCTAAAACAAAAACAACAAAAGATCCTTTGATTGGCCTCAGTCAGAAGGAAAGATAAAAGAAGTGTGTGTGTGTGCGTGTGTATGTATGTGTGTGTGTATGTGTGTGTATGAGTGTGTGTGCATGGGTGTATGTGTGTGTATGTGTATGTGTGTATGAGTGTGTGTGAGTGTATGTGTGTGCACATGTATATGTGTGTGCATGTGTGTATATGTGTACGTATGTGAATGTGTGTGCATATGTGTGTATGTGCATGTGTGTATGTGTGTATGTATGTGTGTGTGTGTGTATGTGTAGGCCAGAGAAATGAGTACCCCCAAAAAAATTCAAGGAAGAATGTAATGGGTTAAGAAGTATAATGGAATCTTATTCAAAACGGAAAAAAACAAAACAAAACATGAGTTTTTAGTTAGAAGCATCAGCATGAGACCAGTCACAAGTCATACATAAATTCTTGGCCTTTATCCTCATAAGTGACGTGAGCACCTAGCTTTTTGTGGACTCTTTGAGGTGTTACGTGCGTTATAGCCCTTTGGAAAGTAATTGGTGAGACATTCACGCCATGAAATGCTAAATAAATACCAATATCAAACAGAATAAAATGAGGAAGAGTAAATATTTACCCTGTGTACAAGTTAAATGCATTTATGGTGTGGTAAGGGTGGGAGAGTTATATAGGAACTTCCTGTTTCATCAGCACGAGGTTGGATGGAGGTGAACACTGAAGTTCTGATTAACTCTTCTCACTGGATCGACCCAACAGGATAACTTCTGAACTTAACCCAGAGCCAAAGAAACATGGCTTAGGCTGTTCCAGAATGAAATCAAATATAAAATGCTAAATCAACATTTGATTTTCTCAATATTATTGGCCTATGCACCAAAGGACAGGGTTGTGTCCGTTTTATAGCTATGTGTACCACCCATGTATTTTTAACCACAAATATGAAATACAATGATAAAACACTTGATGTTTACCTAATGGCGTGAAAAATTTAACAAGTACGTTTTAATGTGAGAACCTTGTGGTCATTAGGTTGCGATGGCTGCCCAAGTCCAAGATGCATGACCAACAATAAAGCATAGGTGAAGTGTGACGATAGATTTCTCTCTGTCTTTGTCTCTCTGTTTCTCTCTCTCATACACATACACAGATACACATACACTTGTGAAATACCAAATCAACAAACATGAAGTACATTGTGTTCAAAAGTGTACTAATAGTCTTTACCCATAAATCTTCCCCTCTCCCTGACTTCCCTCTTATTGTCAAATGTATTACCATCCTCCCAGTCACCCAGGCTCACAATATCACAACTCTTACAGCAAAGGGACCAGTCAACCCCACCAATAGTCAACCAGCTGCCAGATACAGGACAAGCAACCCAACCTAGTGAAGCAACAAGGCACCCTGAGGGAGAGACAGAAGGAAGCACATGCAGGGCAAATAAAAACTGTTATACCCACCTTAACTACTATCTCCCTCAGATCTGGATGGAGACACCCCAGGACTCTAAGCCCAAGAGCCTTGGGAATAGCTGTGCTTCCAGCCCACTGCCCTCAGTCATCAGCCTGGGAAACAATCTCTGTGGAAACATAGTCTGGCAACTTCTCCTGTAGAGGCTATAGTCCCAGCTACTGAAGACCCAGAAAAGAAAGTCCTCACCACCAAAGTCCTTGGCATTGTCAGATGGCTCAGCAAGCATTTGACAATCTCAAAACTCACATCATTTTACCAGCGAAAATTACATTAAAACAAAAGACATTAATTGATTTCCCACTGCACCTTAAGGACCTTATGAATTTTCCATCTGACCTGCAGATGAAACTTTCCATGCATGTTATCTCCCCCATTAGAGTAGACACTGGAGATCAGGACCTGACTTACTTTCCAATTTGCCTTCCCAGTGCTTAGTGTAATGTTTTACACATAGTAAGCACTTAATAAATGCTTTAGTCATCCATCCATTCATTCCTTCATTCATCCTTTACCCCTCATTCCCTCTTACCCTCTACCTCCAGGATCAAATATAAAATTCTCTATTTGAATTTCAAAGCTCTCCACATCATGGCCCCTTCCTACCTTTTCAGTCTTCTTATACTTTACCATACCCCATGTACTCACTGGTGCAGTGACTCTGGTCTCTTTACTTTTCCTTGAGCAAGATGCTCCATATACAGGCTGCACTTAATTTTTTAAAAAATATATAGGATTTATTTATTTTTTAGTTCTCAACATTCACTTCCACAAGTTTTGAATTCAAAAATTTCTCTCCACCTCTCCCCGCCCTCCCACCCCAGGACAGCATGAACCCCATCTACCCCTTCCTCTAGTCTGTCCTCCCTTCTATTACCTCCCCTTCTTCCATTCCCCTCCCCTCTATTTTCCTGTAGGGCAAAATAGATTTCTATACCCCATTGCTTGTACATCTGATTTTCCAGTTGCATGCTAAAATAATTTTTAACATTTATTATTAAAGCTTTGAGTTCCATATTCTCTTCCCCGCTCCCCATTCACCCTCATTGAGAAAACAAGCAATTCAATATAGGTCAAACGTGTAACCATGCGAAACATTTCCATAACAGTCATGTTGCGAAAGACTAGCCACATTTCCCTCTGTCCTACCCTGCCCTCCATTTATTCCATTCTTTCCCTTGGCCTGTCCTCCCACAATAGTGTTTGCTTCTGATTATCCTTTCCCTAATTTGTTGTCCCTTCTATTCTCTTCCCTCTCCTATTCTCTTTCCTCTTGCCTTCCTTAAGGGTAAAATAGATTTCCATATCCAATTGAGTATGTATTGTTCCCCCTTTTAAGCCAAATCCCATGAGAGTAAGGCTCACTTATTTCCTTTCATCTCCCCCCTCTTCCCCTCCATTGTAAGAGTTCTTTCTTCCCTCTTTTATGAGAGGTGATTTGCTACATTCTACCTCTTCCTTTCTCTTACCCCAAATACATTCCACTCACAGTAAATTGTATTTTTTTTGGCATCCAGATTGCATTTTTGCTGATAGTCCTCCATACCCGGACTTTTCTTCTTCCTTATCCTTATCTCTTCCCTGCTTTCCTCCAAGGTACCAGCTAAAGTTTTTCCTTCTACAAAAAAGCCTTTCCTAGTCCTTACTTAAATGAGTGCCTTCCTTTTGAGATTATCTCCCAATTTATCTTGTATATATTTGTTTGTTTGTATATAATTACTTGTATTTCATTTGCCCCTTTAGACTATGAGTTCATTTGTAGTAGGTACTATTTTTTTCTTTTCTTTGTCTCTCTGGCACTTAGCACATAGTAGGCTATCAGCATTTAATAAATTTTAGTTGACTGACAGATTGTAAGAGCTAAACAAGAACTTGACTTTCCTTGACTAAAGATGGAAGTAATAGAAAACATACTGTACTTGGAATAAGTAGAGTTGAGTTCTTGGCTTATTTTTGGCTCTAGTTAAGCTATCACTTACTAGGTGGATCATCTAGGATAAGTCACAATCTCTCAGTCTATTTCTTCATTTATGAAGTAGCAATTAGATATAGATAAGCTCTAGGATCCCTGAGATTTTAAGCACTTATTAATTATAGTTTTAAGGAGTAATTAGAAAATTCACAGCAGGTTATTGGTTTTGTCTTGTTTTTTAATTTTCTGGGTCTGAGGTGAGATAGAACATGTGCTCAAATTCATTTGGGCAGTGATTAAATTTCATTCCACTTTTGAATGGGTGAAATTTGCTCTTGTGGACTCTCCTTTTCCCTCACCTTCTTCATTTCCTTCTCTTTTCTTGAGATCTCTATAGTAGAAGGTGATCAGGAAAGGAGTGAGGTGGAAAGAAGACAGCTACCTTCTCTTCTCTTTATTTTTTTCCCCTGCTAGCAATCTGATATTATCCTAGATATCTAGCAAATTGAGGAACTTAGTATGCAGTCTAACTGATGGGCTGTCAGTCCTGTTGTACTGGTTAAATTGCTTGCCTAAGGCTTCATACCTCTGGTTTCACTGATGTTCACTGATGTCTCTTTGTTTCACAGGAACCACAGTGAGCTATTAGCTCTTAAGAAATGATCGAGAGATAATATCTGCCACTCTCCATATTCCAGGCAGGGCCACCATGGGCTATTTCTACCCCCTGTCCTCCTTAACTTCCTTCTTTTATAGGAAAGATCTGGTTCCAAAATCACATGTGATTCCTTGCTTAACGAACAGGAAACTGAGCTTAAAGTAAGGAAGACCAGGGTTCATATATCACCCCAGATTTTTTACTAGCTGTGTGACCATGGACAAGTCATTTAGCCCTACCCAGTTCCTTCTTCTGTAAAATAAGAGGGCTGAACTCAATGACCTCTTAATTCCCTTCCAGTTCTAAATCTCTGATCCTGTGGAAGTGGCACTATGCAGTGCCTAGTTGGGCAATCAATAAATATTTATCAAGTCTTTCCATATTTTTCTAAGATCATTCATTGAGCTCACTATTTCTAATAGCACCATAGTATTCCATCACAATTATATCCCACACCTTATTCAGCCATTCCCCACTTGATGGGCTTCTTCCAGTAGCCATCTCTAGGGCTGGGGATGGGGGAGGGAAGGAAGGAGAAGGGAAGAAAAAAAGGGGGGGAGAAGAGGAAAAAAGAAATCTACATGATAACTATTATATATTTAAAGGGAATAGTAAGTTGTACATAATAGATTTGTAGTTTCATGTGCAATCATCTTTTTAAAAATTTTACCGGTGTAAAATTTTACTGGGGCAAAATCCCATTTATTAAGTGCCTGTTATGTGGCAGACCCTGTGCTAAGCACTGGGGATACAACAAGAGACAAAAGGCAGCCCTCACCCTTAAGGAGCTTGAAATCTAATGAGGGAGATAACATGCAAACAAATACAAACAAAGTCATTTATCTAGGATAAATAGGAAATAACCAAGACAAGGTGCTAGAATTAAGATGAGTTGAGGAAAGCTTCCAGTAAAGCTCCTCACTTCCCCCGACCCAAAAAAGGAAGATTTTAGTTGGGACTTAAAGGAATCCAGGGAGGTCAGTAGGCAGAGTGGAGAAAGGAAAATATTCCAGACATAGGGGACAGTCAAAGAAAACTGTTTGAAGCTGAGAGATGGAACACCTTGTTTGTGGGACCATCAGGAAACTAGTGTCATTGGCTCAAAGAGTACGTCAGGAAGGAAGCTATAAGAAGACCGGAAAGAAAGGTAGGAGGGGGAATAGGTTATAAAAATCTTTGAATGACAAACAGAGAATTTGGTATTTGACTCTGGAAGCAAAATAAAGCCATAGAGGGTAACATAATCATATTTGCACTTTAGAAAATTCACTTTAATGACTGAATGGAGAATGGATTGGAGTGGGGTGAGACTTGAGGCAGGCAGACCCACCAATAAGCTATTACATTAGTCTAGGTGTGAGGCACTGTCAGGGGAGAGTATGGGGTGTGTATAGGAGAAATATCACAAGTATGAAATTGGTAGACCTTGGCAACAGAGTAGATATGGGGGGTGAGGTGGCGAGAGATAGTGAGGAGTTGAGGATGACACTTATGTTTCAAGCCTGAAGGACTAGAAGTGATGGGATCCTAACAGAGCTACCCCCAGCCCCAATATTCTAACTTCATTACAGGCCCACTGTACCTACCTAGCCCCACCTTTTCCCCATCAATGCCTCAGCTTCTTCATATATGCCTCACTGCTCACTAGAACAACAGGTGTGTCCCTGAACTCATAGTTCTCACAGAAACAGCAGATGTGAGAACTCAGACACTGCCTCCATGACTCCCAGATCCATTCCCTCAGAAACAGGTGTGTTCTTGTACTCAACCACAATCACATCATCCATTCATCCCAAGACAGAACCACAATACCTAACTATCCATCTTGTCCAGACAGTACCACAATAGCTAGCCAATCAGAAGACAGCACGACCAGGATGTAGAGTAGGATACTTGTCCAACAAACCACAGAAAGGGCCCAATCTATGATAGCACCTATGCAGTAATAGCAAAGAGCTGACCTAGAGTGAACTTAAGATGTAGAGAGGCTTATTATAATATCATTACTGTACACACACACACACACACACACACACACACACACACACACACACACACACACACACATACACACACCCCTAACTGTATGCATTATGGGTAACCACATTTGTAGTTCCATTAGGGCTGGGACCCCTCCTCCATTACGAAATCCCTTCACAAACTTCTCCTGTCTTTTTAATATTAATCATATTCCTATATTCTATGTAAATTTTGATTGTGTAAACAGTATCATATTCTCTATGAAATTGTATGTCCTGCCTTACTGAAGTGGCTAAATTCTTCTAAGGGACTTAGCCACTCACCAGAGTTTGAAACCTCAAAACTATAATAAATATTTCCGACTGGCTTGGAGTCGACCCGAGTCTTTGAAATTCTTTAGAGACATCCCACCTGCAACTCTTCATGAAATCCCAACAGTTTTTGGTGTCCCAGAGTGGAAATCTCAACAGAAGAATGGTGCTGCCTTCCACAGTAATAAAGAAGGTATAGTGGGGGAGAGTTTAGATGAAGAGACAGTGAGTTCTATTTTGAATATATTGAGTATAAAATATCTATGGAATGTCTGGTTCATAATGTCTAAAAGGCAGTTGGAGATGTGAGATTGGAGATCAGCAGAGAGTCTGGGACAGGATAGGTGGTCATCAACATAGAGATCATAAAATCATAAAATCCATGGGATCTGATATGAGATCACAAAGTAAAATGGTGTAGAGGAGAAGCCCAGGACAGAAGCCCGAAGGATCCCTATAGTTAAAGGGTTTGATCTGGATGAGGATCCAGCAAAGGAGACAGAGGACGTGTAGGAAGGAAACCAGGACTGGGGTCCCAAAAACATAGAGAGAAGAAAATATCAAAGAGAGAATGTTCTGAGTATCCATGGCTCCAGAGAGGTCAAGGAGAATGATAGAGAAAAACTCACACACTTTTATCTATACTCACCATCCAAGTCACTTCTTAACTTTTTGCAATCCTGTTTCCAACCCTACGACTCAACCCACCATTCAACTGAAATTGACCTCTCCAAGGTAATAAGAATTTTTTAAAAAATTTAATTGTAAACTCAAATGGTTTTTTCTTAATCATCATCCTTCTTGATCTTTATGGAGTCTTTATGGAGCATTTGACATTGTTTACCTTGGGACACTCTCTACTCCTTCAGCTTTTGTAGTAAGATTCTCCTCATACCTTTCTGACCACCCTTTCTGAGCCTTCTCTCAGACCATTACCTATGTAACATTTCTTATTCATAACTGTACCTTAGGGCTCTGTCCTGGACCCTCTTTTCTTGTCCATGTCCTTCTCCTCTCCCTCCCTTCCTCCCTTTCTTTTTCTTCTTCTTCTCTCTCTCACTCTTCTCTCTCTCTCTTCTCTCTTTCTCTTTCTCTCTCCTTCCCTCCCTCTCTTTCTCTCCTCTCTCTTTTTCTCCTTCTGTCAGTCCCTCTTTCTGTCTCTTCCTCCCTTTCTCTCTTTTCTCTCCTTTCCTCTCTCTTTTTTCTTTCTTTCTCTCTCTTTCCCTCCCCCCTTCTTCTTGATTTTCTGGTTCCCATAGATTTAATTACCTCTCTCTGTAGATAACTTCTCAGATTTACACATCTATGTCTGCACTCCCCTCTCATATATTAGGCTTCCAGAAAAGTTAGCCTAGTTTAAGGTGTTTTCTGGTTCTTCATCTAATTAAAACTATTACATAAATTCCTCATGTATGACTTAGCTCTCCCTTTGGAACATTCCTTGACTTAAAGTCTGGAGACTTGGGTTTGGAATCCTTCCTCTGCTACCCCCTAGTTGTGTGATCTAGGCAGGGAACCAAATCTCTCTGAGCCTCAGTTTCTATAAAATAGGGATGATGTATCTGTAGATCCTGCCTCAGAAGACTGTCAGGAGGATCAGATTAGATAATGTAGCTCAAGTATTTTGTGAATTTTAAAATGTTATATAAATGTCAATTACAGGTGTTGTTAATCCAAAAATAACATATTAAGATTTCTAGAAAGAATATTACATGAAATATATGTCACAAGGAAAATTATGCTGCTGGGATGGAAGAAGGCAAAGATAGCCTTTCCCATCTCTAAATATTCTGACTTTATGACCACAATCAAGGGTATAAATATCAGGAAGAGTGATTAGATGGAGAAATGTGCTACCAGAGCTAACAAACAGCCCAAAGGAAAAGTGGGATGGTGGTAGCCAGTAGGATTTGTGTGCTCAAGACAATAGTTGCTCCACATCTCTTTCCAGAGGGCAGAGAGGGGGCAATGGTGAAAGATGAGATCAATCCTTCCTCAACTTGCTTTATCCTAGAGATGAGGAAGTGGAGGATTTGAAAGATGAAGTAATTTGTTCAATGTGATATAGCTGGTTAGAATCAAATTTAGAACTAGAAGCTGAAGTGTAAGGGATCTTGGTTTTCTATTATTTATTTATTCACCTATCTGTGTATTCATTCATTCATTCATTCATTTGCTTATATTTATCCATCCATCCATCAATTCATTCATTCATTATTAGTTAAAGGAACTGATTTCAATTTCTTGCTCCACATGTGTGACCTTGGGCAAATCACCTGTCTGAGCATCAGTGTCCCCATGTAGAAATGAAGTGGTTGGTGTAGAGGACTTCTAAGGTCCTTTCCTGCTGTGGATGTGGAAAAACCCAAATCTCCTGACTTGCAGACTGATACTCTCATGTTACACCACACTCTTTAATAGTCTCTATTTTCGGGAGAACTCAGTAAAATGTGTTTGTCTGAAGTACCCATGAGTTTATTACATCACAAAGACAAAGAAAGTGGAAGACTCTACATTATTCTAAAGTGGAGGTAGAGATTAAAATGGTAAAGCATGTAAGTCCAACGAGCTTTTGCAAAGCATCAGAAAAAAATTATGAAAGCATCATCTCTAATACATGTGTATGGTCAAGGTTAGCCAGAGGAAAAACTGTGAAGTATGCGCAGTTTGTTTTTAATGCTTCCCATCTTCCTTGAGAATTGTCCCCATGTTAAGGGATTAAATATCTCTGTAGTTACTGAGCACAAAGAATATTTCACACTGTTGTGCCATCTAGTGGATGACTGTTTATAGCACTTGGCTCTGTATTGAATAAATCACATGGTTTGTTGCTGTAAGGATTTCTGTTACCTGCATTTCTAGAAGCCAAAACAATTGACAGCTTCCAGTTTTTTGTTTTCTTTTAGCAGCCTGAAAGAAAGTAGAATTTGGGTCTATCGGAGATCTTAGAGGTCACTTAGGCAAGTCATTTTACAAATGATGAAATAAAAGCCCAGAGCTCTCATGCTTGCCTACAGGTCAACATGTGGATGGGCAGAGAGATAAGCCCGAGGGAACTGATTCCAAATTCAGGATCCTTTCTACTCTTCCTTGTGGACTTAATTTTCTTTATTCCATCTTATATTTGAAGTCAACTGTAGGCATCTATTAGTACAGCTTGTGGGGTAGTATTTGAAATGAGTTTCTGAATGATGAGGGCTCAGTCCTGGGAATGGGGGTGTCTGGTGAGCCTGCTTCTAGAAGTGCTTAATGACATGGAAACCTGCTCAATATTTCAGAGCATACACAGGTATTTTATGACTGTTTTTACTCTATAACAACATGGCAGAGAAACAGACCCTTGATTGGTCACTGAGCCAAACATGGATGTACAGTCAGAAGGCATTAACCAGTGAAAACTAGTCCATCTCTTTCCTTCCTCGTGGTGAGTGAAGCAAAGACTATTGTAAGCCTCCAAGAGATGGGGAAGGGGAGATGAAGATAGAGAGAGACAGAGACAGGCAGCCAGAGAGAAAGTCAGAGAGTCAGAGATGGAGAGAGACAGACACAGAAAAAGACAGACACAGACATGGAGAGAGAAAGAGAGAGAGAGAGAGAAAGAGAGACAGACAGACAGACAGACAGGCAGGCAGGCAGGCAGGCAGACAGAAAGTCAGAGAGATCAAGAGAGAGAGAGACAGACTGAGACAGGGAGAAAAAGACAGAGACACAGGGAGACAAAAGCAGAGAGACAAAGAATAGCAGTGTCTTTAGATGCCTCCTATTGACAGATGCCTATCACCCAACCAGGGTCAACAAATGTCTATGAGTGAATATGGGACCCTCTTTTCTTTGCCTCTGTATTTGTCCTTTTCCGTAGTTAGGTGAAGAAGTGTTAGAGCTGGAAGAGACCTTGAGATATATTGAAAGGTCTAGGATTGGGAGTTCATGCCAGTGTTCTTTGTCAGCAAAGTCCCAAAGAGTGAACTGTGGGAATCGACCCAGCAGCAAATCGCACTTGGCAGCCTTGATACTGTTTCCTGGAGTAATTTCATCTATTAGCTATGACCCGTTCAGAAGGGAATCCGGCAGGGCAAATGCTTTGTAGCAACTGCTTTAAGCTTCAGCCTACTCTTCCCAGAGACCAAGATTTATAGAGGAAAGACAGTATATTCCTGGTTCTAGGAAATGTATTTGTACTTTTGTTCTTGCTGTATCTTCTTAATAAATATTTCTTTGCAAAAACAAATTATTGGGAATTAGTTAAATGATGGGCAGCTAGGTGGCACAGTGGTTAGAGGGCAGGGCCTGAAGTCATCTTCCTGAGTCCAAATCTGGCCTTAGACACTTACCTGCTGTGAGATCCTGGGCAAGTCACTTAACCCTGTTTGCCTCAGTTTCCTCATCGATAAAATGAGCTGGTATAATATTAATGGGATTTAAGATCTTCCCTGCCCATTAATAGGCCTCATGTGGAGCCCATTAAGGGAAATTTGCTTAGGAGAGGCTTGTTTGTAGGAAGGCTTGCACACCTTTTGGTACTAAGTTGGTTAGGCACTGGGTCACAAGGGTTGTGATGTCTTTTGCCTCTGAGAAGTGTATATATACTCTGAGTTTATATTTGGCTTTGGGGCCTTGCTTATGAGAAGCATCTTGTGATGTCAAGACTCTGAGTAGCCATGTGTTCAGATCTCCCCAACTACTCAGATGCAAAGGCTCTCTCGACCCTGAGATGTATGTAAAGTGTATAACAATATTGCTTTAATTCAGGCAGTAGAGCCCTAGATCTGTCGACCTTTATTTCTCTGCTTATATTTTCTATTTTGTCTGAAGTTCAGGATGCTGACTTTTCCCCTGAACTAGAGATTTTAAAAGATTGTTGACCCCCTCAACAGCTATCTTTCCTGGTAAAGCAGATCTAAGAACCTATGCTAGCAGCCCTCCCGGTTATGCCAATGTGGTTTCCTTTACAGCTGGGGAAGGAAATGGCAAACCATACCAGTATCTTTGCCAAAAAAAACCCCCCAAAAAACAACAAACCAACAAAATGGGGCCATAAAGAGTCAGATACAACTGAGATGACAAAAGTTAAATGATATTAGGATATTTATCATCGGTGATTTATATTAGGAAGAAAGGAAGGAGGGATAAGAACAAACATTTATTAAGTGCTTACTATGCACTAAGTGGAGGCAGGTAGGTGGTTCAATGGATAGAGTGCTGGGCCTGGAGTCAGGTAGACTTGAGTTCAAATGTGGCCTCAGACACTACCTGTAAGATACTGGGCAATCACTTAGCCTCTGTTGCCTTGATCCACTAGAGAAGAAAATGGAAAACCACTCCAGTATCATTGCCAAGAAAACCTCACATACAGAATTGGCATGCTATAGTCCACAGGGTAAGGAGGAATCAGACGTGACTCAATGACAATAATATACCGGACACTGTACTAAGTGCTTTACAACTATTATCTCATTTCCTTCTCACAACAACCCAGGGCAGAGATGCTTTTATTATCCTTATTTTATAGTTGAGGATAGCATTAGAAAGACACTCCCAAACCTTCAGAGGGTATTCCTAGAACACTAAGATGAAGGTATATTCTTCATCTGGGAGCTCAACTAGTCATTGAGAGTAGAAATTGGAATAAGTAGAAATTAGAGATGAAAAAAGCTATTTTTTAAATAAAAAATGATTTTCTAGTTATGGCTTAGCATCTAAGACATTTTTTAAAAAATAATCTCAATATTGGCAAATATGAATCCTTTGAGGGTAGATTTTATTTTGGAACATGACCCACAAAGCAGTGTGGTGCTCTGTAACTGTCTATGGAATTGGAGTCAGAAGTACTGTGTTCAAATTCTAGCTCTCCCATTTACTAACTGTATGACCTTGGGCAAGTCACTTATCCCCTTGACCTCAATTTCCTCATCTGTAAAGTAAGGGAGTTGTAGTAGGTGGCCTTCAAGGTCCCTTCCAGCTCTCAATCTATGATCTTATGAAAAATAACATGAGGGAATAAGCTGAGGGCTGAAACATTGACAGTGGTTTTTGTTTTGCCTTTGTATCCCTAACCCTTAGAACCATTCATTGTTTATGTTTAATAAACACTTGTTGAAATTTAATTGAATTTAGTTGAATTTTAATTGAATTTCATTAATTGATTAGCTTTATATATAGCCAAGACTCCCATAAGAAATCAAGAAATGTGTTGAGCAATGACAGCCTTGTTGGAATGTGTCTATTCCTTCAAAGAAATTCCAAAGGGGCCAACTATATCACTTGTATAGCAGATATCTGAAGCTCTGTCAGAAGTCCAGGGTAGGGTGGGTGAAACACCCGGGAATTCCTCTACTTCCTTTTCTTTTGCCCTTGAAAATAACTTCCCACAGACCGGGGCGGGGGGGGTCGGGAGCAGAGAGCAGAAAGCTATTATGGATGGACTGAGGCTGCCTTTCCATCAGGCAACTGAGTATTGACTTTGGAACTCAGGCTCCTGAGTTCCTGTGCTAAATGGCTATCATATTCTCAGGGCATAAGCAACAAAAAGACATACTATAGTAAGACTGTGGCCACCTACCTGCCATGCAGGTGGACAGCAGGAGTGTGGACATTGGATTACATGTTGGCAGTGGATGTGACTAGTGCTTCTATCTGTGGTGACCAGAACTAGTAGTTGGGGAGCTGAGACCAGACTGTGGATGGCAGCAGCCTGAGCCCAAGCTTTTACCGATGATGATCAGCACCAGTGATGGAAAGACCAGACTGGACTGGGAGTAGAAGTAAGTTATTATGGAACCTAGAAGATTAGTTTATTGGATCTGGGACACCAGTCTTACTCCCTGCACTGCCCTTACTGCCCAAGGTCCAGAGTTGGGACCCTGGACAAGCACCACCCCACTTCTTCTTCCTGTTACATGAACAGTGGACACCAGTGCTTCAGGGCTTTTCCCAGGTACCTTAGAGTAGGAAAGTAGTTGAAAGGAGTTTGGGAAGATGATTGGACAGAGTGCTCTCTGGAGGAACTCTTAATTTATTTTCATCTTTCCTAATCTTTAATAAAGTAAATGACCAAAGAATGTAATTGCCTGTGCCTTATCAATTTTTTTTTTTTTTTGCAGGAGTGGGGAGTGTGAAGGGAGAGTGTTCTTTGTCTGAGAGAGGAAAATCCAGTCGGTGGGTTGGTGTACAGCCATAGATTTAAGTAATTAATTTGGTATTCGGGGGACCATATTTTTTACATCATACACTAACAAACTGGATCCTCTGTCAGTGTGAATGTTTGCTTGGCCAACTGTTCAAAACCACACAGTTCAGTTTTGGTGGAGGTGAAACAGCCTGAGAGTTTTCAGGTTGAGTACCCTCTGGTGGCCAATAGGGATATTTCAGCTTTCAAGAAGGTTATGCTGTCTATATTTAGTGGTGTTGGCTGGTGGCTTGTCTACAGTGCCACCTGGTGGATTCCTCAGGGATCCCTTTTTGAATAAATAAAGTGACACCATGCCTTCTTGTAGACTCAACCAGCTCAGTTCCCGTCCTGTGTTAAAACCTGTATGTTGTTATGGTCCCTCTGACCATCTCCCCTTTAAGTCATATACTAAGTTTATAAGTAGCCAGTATAAAGGGGAAAGCAATATCAGGAAGCAAGATTGCAAAGGAAATCCTGGAAGTCACAAAAACCACCCTAAAGAACAAAGGAGCAAAATTTACACACTCTGTCATAGATTACCCAAAAGTCACATCCTGGTAATTTGGGCTGAATCAAGGGAAGCCATCACACCTTTTTGTCAGGGTTTTTTGGTCCTGTGCTATGTAAATCCAAGACAAATTCCAGATCTCCACAGTAAAGACCTGCAGATCGCCAAATGGTGCTGATAATTTTGAGACGACATGACATGTTAATTTTAAATTTTTACCAATAAATTTGAAATGATTTGGATATGTTAACGAACTAACCTCAAAGTGGTACAGATAAGAGTTTGTTTTCCCCCCCCCTCCCCACTCCCCTATAAAAATGGAATCTCAAACTCCTGCCCCAGGAGCACTCTTTTATCCCCATCACGTTCATACTACATAGGGCTTTCAACTCTAATCCATGGTTACACAAATGATACTCTCTGCCTTTTCCTTTCACCATTCTCCTGCTCACCACTGCCTGTCTTCCTTCACCACCCCATACTCCATCCTCACACCTTCTGCTCCTTTGCTTGCTTGTCTCTTCTGTGCTATTTGCCCCCATGCCCCCTGTAATTTCTAAAGTGTGATCGTAGCCCCAATTTCCATTGCGCTTGTGGTTTTTCTCAGTGAGCACCTAAAGAACTGGGTGTGCCTGCCCCCGATTTATAATTTCATAAATTAATTATCAATTCACCTTTTCTGGACACTTTTTAATTTATCAGTGTCCTTCTTTAACAGTGGTGCTCAGAGTTGAGCAAATTATTACAATGAGGTCTAATGAGGAGAAAGTATGGTGAGACTATGACATCCCTATTCCTGGAAACTATGTCCCTCTTAATGTAGCCCAAGATTGTATTAGATTTTTTGTTTTTTGCTTTTACAGAACACTACCAATTCATATTGAGCTTGCAGTCCCCCGAAAGTCCCAGATCTTTTTGAGAATAACTGTTGTCTAACTGTACCTCCCCATCTTATTCACGTGAAGTTGATTTCTTTTAACCAAGCGCAACACTTTTCATTTATCCCTAATGCCTTTCATCTTGTTAAACATCTGTTCAGTGTCCAGACATCTGTGTACTTACTATATAGCCCAAAGGCCAAATCTGACCCGCCACCTGTTTTTGTAAAGCCCGCAAGCTAAAAATGGTTTTTAAATTAAAAAAAAAGTTTACTGACTTGTTCTAGGCTACGGAGACCCTTTTGTACCTTGATCTCATCTTCTACTATTAGGTATCTACACTAACCTTTGTGTCATTTGTCAATTGATGAGCCTAACACCATTTATGCCTTTATCCAAGTAATTGATGAAAATGTTACATGGTACAGTGCCAAGCACAGATCCTATGTGTATCCCATTTTAGATCTGTCATATTGATACTGAACTATCAACAATGTTTCTTTGAGTCTGGCTATCCACCCAACCAGCTCTGATCTATCCAACAATATTGCTGTGTAATTAATATCTCTCTATTTTCTCTACCTGTATGGATTATTGACATTCGTTAAACTAATTATGATCAAGAGAGCCTTGCATTCTTTGCCTAAATGAAACTAAGTTATTGTACATGTAAGAATTTCCCAGGACATAAGTAGGTGAATTAGTGGTCAAATATGGTCAGACTTCTATCAGTTAGGACCTAGCTGACATGTGAGGCCTATCCTCACAGAGACTAATTAGAAACTCTTGAGGGGAAGAGGCTGAATAATTTCTAAGGTCCCTTCCAGTTTACAATATTTGTGGATTCTGATTCTAATCTCTGGCTGGTGACCATCTCAAAGTTCTAAAAAGTCCTGAAAAGTTCAGGTCTCAAGCTCTGGGGCTAACTGGATTTCTATTCTGTGTCTAGCCCAATGTGTGATACACAGGAGGTATTTAATAAATGCTTGTTTATTGATTGCATATTTTGGAAGAAGAATTTGTGAGGAGATAAATTTAACATGCACAAACATATAGAGAATATGCAAAATTGTAGAAATTAGTTATCTCTTTAGTCTGCCTTGTTCATCACGAATTCTTCATTAATGTATGACCTGTTTAGGAGATGACAGAAGGCTTTCTTCATTAGTGTCTTAAAGTGTCTACTTCCTTGGTTGAGTTTCTTTATTTGCAAAGCTATTTCTTAGAAGATAAATTATTCCCTCTCACCCACCTCACCAAGTCTCCCCCATTAAGAGATTAATTTTTTTAAGTGCTCACATTTTGACCACAGAAGCCTGCTCATCTGCTTTACCAAACTTCCAGGGTTTGTCTAAATAAAGGAATGGTCAAAATCTTAGCCCAAAGGACTACCCCTAAAGTTAGAATGTACCCTGCTTTAGAACAAGGTGAGGCCTTCTACAAGGGAATGAATACCAGCTAGGGAGGCAGGATCCTGGGAATCTATTGTCATTGTAATTGAGGCAGGACATATTTGGAGCCTCTATTTTCTAATCTGTCACAGCCAAGTAACTATTATTCAGTTACCTATGCAGACTGGTCTCCCTCATAGAGAAGACAAAGGTATTCAGAGAAGTTTTCCCCATGCTAGGAGGCAGAGTGGCATAGTAGAAAGAGCTCTTTCTCTGGAGTCAAAAAAACCTGGGTTCAAATCCCATCTCTGTTGTTCACTACGTACGTGACCTTGGTCAAGTCCCTTAATCCCTTTGGGCTTCATTTTAATTAAATGAATGAGAAAGTTAGACTAGATGGTCTCTTCAATTCCTTGCAGTTCCAGATCTGTGATCATTAAGTTATCATGGGGAATGAAGTATTTTTTTAAAAACAAATGGAAGAGAGGGGAGGAGCCAAGATGGTGGAGTAGAAAAATGCACATATGCTAGCTTCAAACCCACAGCCCATAAATTACCTGTAAAGAAGAACTCCCAACAAATTCGGGAGCAGCAGAAGCCACAGAACAATGGAGTACAGGAGATTTCTGTTCCAGAGAGCCCTGAAAAACCAACACCAAAGATCCATCCTGCCCTGGAGAGGAGCCCAGCCCTGTCTTGGCCGTGCGGCACTGAGAGGAGTAGATCCGAGCAGGCTTCAGGGACAGAATATCCAGAGGCAGCACAGGTCCCTCCATCCATAGGTGACAAAGGTCAGTGAGAGAGTCTTTTTGGGTGGCCGAGAGGGGAGTGGGGTGTCCCCATAACTCAGGCCCCCTTGGGAGGCAGCAGCCAAGGCTACAGCGGACAGGGACTCTCAAAGCAGGCAGGAGCCCAGATCCATTGTTGAAGGTCTCTGCATAAACCCCCTGAGGGAACTGAGCCCCGTGTGGTGGTCCTTGCCCCCACCCCAGCACCTGAGCTTAATCTCACACTGAATAGCAGCCCCGCCCCCACTGAAAGCCCTGAGACTGGGAAGCAGCATTTGAATCTCAGACCCCAAGCACTGGTTGGGCAGATCTGGAGGCCAGGTGAGTGTGGAGAGGACACTCAGAAGTCAAGTCACTGGCTGGGAAAATGCCGAGAAAAGGGGGGAAAAAAATAAGACCATAGAAGGTTACTTTCTTGGTGAACGGATATCTCCTCCTTTCCTTTCTGATGAGGAAGAACAATGCTTACCATCTGGGAAGGACATAAAGTCAAGGCTTCTGTATCCCAAAGAGACAAAATAAATATTCAATGGGCTCAGGCCATGGAAGAGCTCAAAAAGGATTTTGAAAATCAAGTTAGAGAGGTAGAGGAAAAACTGGGAAGAGAAATGAGAGAGATGCAAGAAAAGCCTGAAAAGCAGGTCAACACCTTGCTAAAGGAGACCCCAAAAAATGCTGAAGAAAATAACACCTTGAAAAATAGGCTAACTCAATTGACAAAAGAGGTTCAAAAAGCCAATGAGGAGAAGAATGCTTTCAAAAGCAGAATTACCCAAATGGAAAAGGAGGTTCAAAAGCTTAATGAAGAAAATAATTCTTTCAAAATTAGAATGGAACAGATGGAGGCTAATGACTTTATGAGAAACCCAGAAATCACAAAACAAAACCAAAAGAATGAAAAAATGGAAGATAATGTGAAATATCTCATTGGAAAAACAACTGACCTGGAAAACAGATCCAGGACAGATGATTTAAAAATTATGGGCCTACCTGAAAGCCTTCATGAAAAAAAGAGCCTAGACATCATCTTGCATGAAATTATCAAGGAAAACTGCCCTGAGATTCTAGAACCAGAGGGCAAAATAAGTATTCAAGGAATCCACCGATCACCTCCTGAAATAGATCCAAAAAGAGAAACTCCTAGAAACATTGTGGCCAAATTCCAGAGTTCCCTGGTCAAGGAGAAAATATTGCAAGCAACTAGAAAGAAACAATTCAAGTATTGTGGAAATACAATCAGGATAACACAAGATCTAGCAGCTTCTACATTAAGGGATCAAAGGGCATGGAATAGGATATTCCAGAAGTCAAAGGAACTAGGACTAAAACCAAGAATCACCTACCCAGCAAAACTGAGTATAATACTTCAGGGGAAAAATTGGTCTTTCAATGAAATAGAGGACTTTCAAGCATTCTTGATGAAAAGACCAGAGCTGAAAAGAAAACTTGACTTTCAAACACAAGAATGAAGAGAAATATGAAAAGGTAAACAGCAAAGAGAAGTCATAAGGGACTTACTAAAGTTGAACTGTTTACATTCCTACATGGAAAGACAATATTTGTAACTCTTGAAACTTTTCAGTATCTGGGTAGTGGGTGGGATTACACACATACACACACACACACACACACACAGAGCACAGAGTGAATTGAATAGGATGGGATCATATCTTAAAAAAATGAAATTAAGGGGTGAGAGAGAAATATATTAGGAGGAGAAAGGGAGAAATGGAATGAAGCAAATTATCTCTCATAAAAGAAGCAAACATAAGACTTTTTAGTGGAGGGAAAAAGAGGGGAGGTGAGAGAAAAACATGAAGTTTACTCTCATCACATTCCACTAAAGGAAGGAATAAAATGCACACTCATTTTGGTATGAAAACCTATCTTACAATACAGGAAAGTGGGGGAGAAGGGGATAAACAGGGTGGGGGGGATGATGGAAGGGAGAGCAATGGGAGGAGGGAGCAATTTGAAGTCAACACTCTTGGGGAAGAACAGGATCAAAAGAGAGAATAGAAGCAATGCAGGGCAGGATAGGATGGAGGGAAATATAGTTAGTCTTACACAACATGACTATTATGGAAGTCATTTGCAAAACTACACAGATATGGCCTATATTGAATTGCTTGCCTTCCAAAGGAAATGTGTGGGGAGGGAGGGATGAAGAGAAGTTGGAACTCAAAGTTTTAGGAACTACTGTTGAGTATTGTTCTTGCATACAACTAGGAAATAAGAAATACAGGCAATGGGGTATAGAAATTTATCTGGCCCTACAGGACAAAAGAGAAGATGGCGACAAGGGAAGGGGGGGATGATAGAAGAGAGGGCAGATTGGTGATAGGGGCAATTAGAATGTTAGGTGTTTTGGGGTGGGGGGAGGGGACAAAAGGGGAGAAAATTTGGAACCCAAAATTTTGTGAAAATGAATGTTAAAAGTTAAATAAATTAATTAATTAAAAATAAAATTAAAAAGTCTTCAAAATAAATAAATAAAAAGAATTGATTACATAATTTTTTAAGTACTAAGATGAAAAAGTGGTCATGAGAGGGCAATTAATTAGATAATTAAGATGTTAGTACTGTTATTACTTCATTAGTATATATCTATGTATATATATACATATATAACAAGTCAAATGTAAGTAGTTTGAAGACTTAATTTTTTTACTCCACCTGTTATTTGGTAAGATTGTTGTTTATAATAAATAAAATGATAATAAAATAAGATAATAATAGAAAAACAAATGGAAGAAACTGGGGAAAATGTTTACGGCAATTTTCTCTGATAAAGGCCTGATTTCTCGAATGTATGGGAACTGAGCCAAATTTATAAAAATATAAGCCATTTCCCAATTGATAAATGGTCAAAGGATATGAATAGGCAGTCTACAGAAGAAGAAATCAAAGCTATTAATAGTCACACAAAAAATACTCTAAATAACTATTGATTAGAGAAATGCAACTCCGAGGTACCACCTCACATCTATCAGATTGGCTAACATGACAAAACGGGAAAGTGATGAATGCTGGTGGGGATGTGGGAAAATTGGGACACTAATGCACTCCTGGTAGAGTTGTGAACTGATCCAATCATTCTGGAGAACAATTTGGAACTATGTTCCACGGGCTATAAAATTATGCATACCCTTTGACCCAGCAATGCCACTACTAGTTCTATATCCCAAAGAGATAGATGAATAGGGAAAAGGTCCAAATGTATAAAAATATTTACAGCAACTCTTTTTCTGGTGGCAAAGAATTGTAAACTGAGGGATGCCCATCAACTAGGGAATGGGTGAATAAGTTGTGGCAGATGATTGTGCTATAAGATATGATAAGCAGGATGATTTCAGAAAAAGTTGGGAAGAAACATGAATCAATGAAAAGTGAAGTGAGCAGAACCAGGAGAATGTTGTATATAGTAACACAGTATTGTAGGAATGATCAACTGTGAGATATTTAGCTACTCTGATCACAAGGAACCCAGACAATTCCAAAGAACTCATGATGAAAAATGCTACCTACCTCCAGAGAGAGCACTATTAAACTCTGAGTGTTGATTGAAGCATACTTTTAAAACTTTATTTTTCTTAGGATCATTTTGTTTATGTGTTTCCTTTTGTAACATGGTTAATATAGAAATATCTTTTTCCTGACTTCACATTTATAATTTATGTCATATTGCTTGCCTTTAAAAGTGGTGGAGGAGGAGTGGAGGAGAGAATTTGGATCTCAAAAATTTTTAAAACATGAATGTTAAATTTCTTTACATGCAGTTGGGAAATATTTAATGAAATAGATAAAATATATGAATTTTTAAAAATAAAAAAAAATGGAAGAACTTCGATGTGAAAACAAAGACAAGTGTTCTGTAGAGTCAGAGAGGATGGAGGTAGAAGGATGTGAGGTGAAACACGAAGGTCAGAGGTGAGAGGAAAGGAGACAATTACTCTTTTCATTTCCACCGCTTAAATATACTGGCTTCTTTCTAGGTGCTTTTAATGGATTACTTCCCCAGAAAAGCTGTTCCTGCTACCCCAGCTTGTTGTCTCCCTCCTCTCAAAGTCTGACAGTTTTGTGGTTGGCCATGTGCACACATATAATGAAAGGAGGAATGTGGGAAAGGAAGTGGGTAATAATGATTGATGATTCCTTGCTGAAGTTACTGAGGCATTTCTAAGCCTTACAAAGGCTTGGGTGAGAAACTAAAGATCTCAGAAACACTGTTGGTGTTATCATCACAAGTGCCGATCAGAAGCGGAAATCTTTGTGAGAGAAAAGTAGATTTCAATTGAGAAAAACTGGCGAAGATTTGGATTCTGGACTAGAACTTAAAATGTAGAAAGGACAATTTTCTGGTCAGGGAATAGGGTGAACCTAAAATAGATTATCCATCCTTCTATCTATCTATCTATCTATCTATCTATCTATCTATCTATCTATCTATCTATCTGTCTGTCTGTCTGTCTGTCTGTCTGTCTGTCTGTCTATCTATCTATCTATCTTTCTATCTACCTACCTACCTATATTTGCCTGTCTTTCTTCTTACAAATTTCATTAAAAGGATTTAAATGGAAAAGGGAAAAAGAAAAAAAGTTTCTATGTATATTGACCAAGCTATAATTGAGAGATAATAAGTGGAATATAGGAAGAAGAACGGTAGCAGAATCTCTCAGAAATACATACAGTAGATTGTTGGGATTGGAAGTTCAAATCCGTGTGGACGGTCTCGGGCGGGTAAAAGTGGGACTTCTAAATCTTAGAGTCTTACGAGGCCCTCCATGAACAGCGGGGATTCGAGAAGGTCAGACTGAGCTAGCTCGGCTAGCTCGGGTATTTCCGCCTCTCCCCGGGAGATACGTGATGGGTGGAGTCTCCCTGCCCTCGAGGTCGTCCCGGATCTGGGCACACTATTGTTATCTAACAGCACAGTATTCAGATGCAAACTGTGCGGCTGAAGGTTAAGTAGGATTGAGGAAGCCTGAAAGCTCTCTTAGCATGTGAGGAGCCAAGAGGACAGTAGGCTCCGCTTCTCTCTTCTCTTCTCTCTCCCCTCCCCCTCTCTCCCCGCTTGTACTTCTACTTCCAATCCCTTAAGATCTTAGCCTCCTTAGGAAATCTCCCCCTCTTCCTCCTAAGGAAGACCCTCCCTGCACTTGTAACCGAGACCCTGAAATAAAGCTCAACCCTTGTTCAACTCTGGAACATCCTTTCTTTCATATGAGCATCCGGTTTTGGCCAACCGAAGACCTCGGAGGTGAGGTAAGAAGACTCGGGTAGCCCACACAGGCCTCTAGGACTGGCAGTTGGCGCCCCAACAGGGACTGGGAGCGCAGATAATCCTGGGTGCTTTGGGAACACCCGGAAGGGGCTGTGAAAGAAGTGAGTCCCGAATCCTAGATTCGGAAGGAGAGAAAGAGTGAGAGAAGCTTCCCACACCCATGGGAAAAGGGCAGAGATGGGGAATCTATTGCCAGTAATAAAGCCAGAGGAACAGGAGGTCTGGGCTGAGAAACTTCACAGGGAATGCAGGAAGGCGGGGGTCACAATAGAGTTAGATGACCTCCGAGAATTTTGTAAAAGGATTTGGAAAGTTTCTCCTTGGCTCAAGCAGGCAGGAATATCAAGAGAAAAATGGGGAGCGGTCGGAGAGCAAATGACTGCTCATGAGCAACAATACCCTGGGGAGCTGGAGGATTTAGATTTCCTGATATTCGGTGTAATTAAAAGCCTGCTGGAAGGGCCGGAGAGGCCAGGGCGGGATTGGAATGAGAGTGGAAGCGGAGAGAGGGGAGGGGAGAACACGGGAGGGACGGAGAGTCCAGGCAAGCAGAAAGTTAAGCGGAAAGTTAAGGAGCGTAAAGAAAAAATAGACTCGGAGCTCCATCTAGCGGATGGAAAAGGCGAGGCAGGGGAGAATACGCCGTGCCTTCCCTCCGCGCCTTCTTATAACCTGCTCCATTGGTCAGACAGTCCAGGGCCACAGTCCAATTTGGAAAAAGGAATAAGAAAGGCTATAGAGAATGGAGAAGATGTAGGGACATTTCCTGTGCTAGAAATAGCGGACCCCAGTGTCCCCAGTGGCGTTCGAAGGAGCCACATACCCATAGAGTGGAAGAGAGTGGCGACTCTTAAAGAGGCTTGTACCAAGCATGGCCCTAATTCACCCTTTGTCATAGCCATGCTTGAAACTCTCAGTGGTCAGTTCGTTCTGACTCCTAATGACTGGAAGAGCTTAGCTAGAGCTTGCCTTACCCCTGGGCAGAATGTGATTTGGGTATCAGAATTTTCTCAGAGGGTAAAGAGTACTACCGGTGGGCTAGGGGCTCAGGCCCCCCAGGCTTATCAGCAATTTACAGGAACAGGGCAGTTTGAGGCTACAGGAAATCAATTACAGTACTTGGCCGCCGATTATGTCTTGATTGCCGGAATGGCTATTAGCCGCCTCGGGATGAGGTTATCAAATTTTTAGTAAGGGCCATTGCTGCTGCACTGGAGTCCCCACCCTTGAATTGGAAGTCAGACACCCCGATTTGGGTGGAGCAATGGCCCCTGACTCCAGAAAAACTCCAGGCACTACAACTACTGGTTAAGGAGCAATTAGCACCCTGGAATGCTCCTGTGTTTGTTATAAAGAAAAAATCCGGGAAATTCAGGTTCCTTACAGATGTTAATCAAGCATTTGTAAGCACCTGGCAGCAACTATACCTAAGTAAAGAGCCAGTTTGCATCCTTATCAATTTCACCTTGAAGGCGATCCTCGCTAAACAAAGAAGGGGAAAAAGAGGCCCAATACAATCAGAGCTAAGATCAAGAGACCTAATACAATCAGAGCTTGATACAGCTGTCTCAAAAAGCGCACATAATACTCCAGCTATGAGACATTTTAAGATACTAATATGGGGTCGAGGGTATGTTTGTGTCTCCACAGGAAAAGGGAATGCGTGGATTCCCATTAGAAGGATCCGTAAGTGGGAACCGATGTCGGAGACAGCGGAGACGCAGAGGCGGAGAGCCCGGAGACCCCGGAGAAGGATCATACACCACCTGAGCCTGCTGCTGACAGCTTTAACCTTTCTGCCCAGAGAGGAGGCAGCACTCATCACAACCGCAGACACTGCTGCTGACAGCTTCCCATCTAGGCATCTCTTGTTCGACTCTGGAACGTCCTTTCTCTCATATGAGCATCCGGTTTTGGCCAACCGAAGACCTCGGAGGTGAGGTAAGAAGACTCGGGTAGCCCACACAGGCCTCTAGGCCTGGCAGTAGATATAAAATTTAAGAAAGGAGGCATCACTAAAAGTCATGGTCCTGGCATCTATCCACAAAGCATGGCTAAGAAGCAAGCTAAACTAACGATTGCAGCGTAAGTAGGTAAATTAAACACAGGCTCGTTGAGTCTTTGTAGGACAAGATCAGTGCCTGAAATACGATGACTGAAGTGCATAACTTATTCCAAAGGAAAAGCATAGGTAAAAAAGAAGCAGCACTTTTGACCCTGAGTGACATCTCTGGTACTTAGATTCTTCATCTGTAAATTGAAAGGAAGTGAGTTCTAAGTTACTTCTAGGTCTTAACTGATGCTAATATTCAACCACAGTTGACTTCACGCAGCTCTGCCCTGCCTATTTGCTAAGTTTTGCTCAATTCCTCCTACCTAAAGTTTTTTTTTTTTAAGTCTTTAGGGGGAAATGCCAGTTTTGTAGCAGGTGAGTCTAATTTTCCATCTTTTCCCCGGGTGATATTCTGATTCTGATTATAGAACTACATATTAAAACCTTAAAATAGCCATTGCTTTTTTATGATGAGACAATTTATCTCTTCTCTAAGAATAAGACTGAGTATGAGTTGTCACTGTGGCACTTTCTACTTCGTCACCCTCCCCCTACCTGCAGTTTCACTGTTTTAACTTCTACTATTTTTTAGCAGAGTGGATTTCTCTTATTAACTACCTACTCCTAAGAGCTCATTTTTGTAGGTAAAATGTGTGGCGGTGGAATCAGGTAACACAGTAGCATCCCATCAATCCATAACTTGAGTTATTACTCAAATTTTTATATGTCCTGGGTCAAATCATCTCTATATAAACACAATAATTGCATTATGGTAAAATAATAAGGTTAAATGAAGTCAGAGTGAAGTCCCACCCCCCAACAAAATTGTAAAACTGACCTAGTTGAACTTCAGTACCCCCAACCTCCAATTTGCTGAATCTTTCTTCCCTTTTGTCTACATCTGCTTTACCAATTTTAGAGGCTTAGTACTCTTTTTAAAGCACATTTTGATAGGATTAAGGCATTCTGTCCTTCCCTCCTAGTAAAACTGTCTCTCAAAAAAGAATCTGATATTAGTTATTTATGCCATAAAGTGAAATTAAGTCAATGTGTTCCTTCTCCCAGTAAGGTTATGTCTGATTATGAAATGAAGGGCTTTGTTTTCTGGTTAAAGCAATTGTAGGTATTCTATATAATAATTAATTCTATGTAAACAGTGGGGAGAGATAATTTGGGGGGCTCAGGGGGTTCTTCCTGGTCCCTGAAGTCATACTACAAAGCTAGCTTCTTAGCTTTGTAATCAGCTGGGATTGAGAGGAGTTCACTAGCATTTTAAAGGATGACCCCCCCCCCCACCTGACACTTTCACAGATTTGATGGAGGTATTAGTAATAATAGAACAGAATGTCATCTTGCTTATAGTTTAAACTGGACTGGACCTTGGAATATATTCTGTGATTGTTTAAATTATTTTCAATAAATGTTAAGAGTCTAACAATTGGATTAGACAAATCAAGTTTACAAGTACAAGATGGGAGAAAAGATCTGGAGTTGTATTGGACAGCAAGTTCAAAGAGAGTCAGTAGTGTAATGTGGTAGACCAAAAAAGACAACGGGGATTTAGGGCTGCATTAGCACAGGTATGGCTTTTGTGAATAAGGAGGTGATAGGCTCTTTGTACTCACACCTTGTCAGACCCCATCTGGAGTATCGCGTCCATTTCTAGGAGCCCCAATTTATAAAGAACATTCAATAAGCTAGAGTTTGTTCAAAGGAGGTGATAAAGGTGATAATAAAGGGCCTTGAATTCACATCATTTAAAGATTGGTTGAAATAACTGGGGGTGTTTTGCTTAGAAAACAGAAGGTAAAGGGGAGACATTTAAGCTGTCTTCCAATAACTAAAGCACATGGAATATATGTCCCTTACAGGGTAATTGTGAGGTACAAGAGTGAAAATGTATGAGAAATGCTCTGTAAATATCAGCTATTATTATTATTGATTGAGAATAAATCCCTATAATATTTTTGGTAAATGGGGAAATAAATAAATAAATGATTTTTCAAGTGTAACCCCTGGTGATTACTAGGAACTCCTTTTCTCTTTAATTTGCATAATATGCTCCAGTATCTCAAAGGAGTGTACTAAGGACCAGTTAAGGCAATAATAATACCAATTAATATCTACATTCTGTTTACTATCTGTCAGGTACTGTGCTAAGTGCTTTACAATTATTATCTCCTTTGATCTTCACATCTTTGGGAGGTAGATGCGATTATTATCCCCATTTTATAATCCAAGAAACTGAGGTGGACTTGCCCAGGGTCACACAGCTACCTGAGATGGGATTTGAACTCAGGTCTTCCTGACTGTAGGCCCAGTACTCAGTCTATCCACTGTGCTACTTAGCTGCCTGTTATGATAACTTCTGGAGAATGAGTGGTCTTTCAGAGAAAGAAATGTCATTTCAGTAAGGTACTCTAACAAAGCATAGGGTAAGAGTCCATAATGAGTTGAAGAAAATTCTAGAAGTTCTAAGAAAAGGAGTGCCAGAATGGAATCACTGGAGGGGTGGGGGTGATGGAAACCACATAGACCCTATTTCTGAGTGAGACTCTGTGTATGCAGAGGCTAATGAATGGGTTGTAGACAAAAGTCATAAGGCTCCATAAGGGGGAAATGCTTCTACCTGGTATTGTATTACTAGAGCTGTAACCACTAGCCAGATCAGGAAAAGAACATTTGGGTTTCCTCATTGGCATCTAGAATACTGAGGGAAGAATTGGATATGCTTTGTGGTCATGAGAGGATGCCAGCTAGGAAGAGCTAACAGAGAGTGTGGCTACAACACTAGAGCAAAGAATTGGCATGTTGTAGGCATAGGGAAACAGCTGACAATGACCCTAGCCTGAGATATCACTTCAAGCTGGAATCCTCAATAACACTGGGAAATTCTCATTAAGGGATCTTTGGAACTTGGGTCTTACCATAAATTGCTTGTTACAGAATATATAATGTGTCCGGCCTAGTTGCCTTGGGCTGCCTGGGTCATCTTACCTATCTCCAGGTCTTTGGTAGCCAGCCAGATAAACGAACAAGAGAAGAGACCTCCAGAGTCAAACAGGGGTTGTAGGCTTTATTCTGGATCTTAGCTACATGTCAGCATGCAGGGCGAGTTCTTCCCGAGGAGAAAGGAACCATACCCTCTCAGTATGCAGGGCTAGTACTCCCCGCGGGGGCCCCCCTGTAGGAGCCCCTTTCTCCCTCCTGAGGAGCAAGGAACAAAAGGAACCCTTAGGCTTTCCCATCCCTATTTAAGCTCTCCCAGCTGCATAGTTCCCTCGTGGACACTGTGCATGCTCTCAGCCCCTTAGCCAATTAACAACAGGTGTGCTCAGACCACGGACCAATCTCAAGGGTGGGATGCTCTCCCCAGCAAATTTCCACTGAGAAGAGGTGGAAAAACAAGATAGTCCGTGTCTCACTCCTCAATTCCCGGCTGTTCCCTGGGGGGGCCTCGTGAGAGCTCGCAATCAAGAAGCCCTCACCTTTACCTGCCCGAGACCGTTCACATGAGAACTGAGCTTACACCCCAACATCAATGCACACTGATTTCTTTTCTTTTAATAAAATCTTCCCCTGATACATTGTGGCCAGCCAGCTTTTAAGTGGAGAGTTGGTGTCAGTCTTCTGTCTGGAGGAAGAGTTTTCAACCAAAAGTAGTAGGACATGATGAGATGCCCTTACTCCTTTAACAAGGTTAATCCCTCTACCTGCTCAAATGATCCCAATCCATTCCATTTCCTCCTGTCATTCTTACTCAAATTTATCTTCAGTCTTTCCCTTTCTACTGCCTTCTTTCCTACTACCTACAAACATATCCACATCTCTCCCATCCTAATAAAACAGGACAGACCCTTTTTTCATCCTTCCACCCCAGCTAATCATTATCCTATATAACTTCTGTTTTTGTTGCTAAACTCCTTAAAAAGTCCTTGTACAAAGGTGCTTTCACTTTCTCTCCTTTCATTCTCTTCTTAATCCTATGTAATCCTATTTCTGATCTCATCATTCCACCAAAAATGCCTTCTCCAAAGTTACCAGTAAGCTCAGTTGCCAAATCCAATGGCCTTTTCTCAATCCGTATTCTCTTTGACCTTTTGCACAATTGATCATCTACTCTTCATTAATACTCTCCTTTCTCTGCATTTTTGGGACACCACTGCCTCCTGGTTTTCCTCTTACCTATTTGCCCTTTTCTTCTTAATTTTCTTTACTGGATCTTCAACCATAGATGTCCCACAGGACACAGATGCCCGGGGCCTTCTTCTCACTTTATGTTGCTTCCCTTGTCTATCTTACCAGCTCCCATGGATTTAATTACTATTTCTATGCTGATGATTGTCAAATCTACCTATCCTGTCCCAAACTCTTTGCTGACTTCCAAACTCACATCTCCTACTGCCTTTCAAACACCTTGAACTGGATGTCCAGTAGACATCTTAAAAACTTGACATAGCTAAAATGGAACTCATTATGTTTCTCTCTAAACCTTCCAAACTTTCTTTCTTTCCTATTACTGTTGAAGGCAACGCTGTCCTCCAAGTCTCTCAGGCTCAAAACATACATGTCATCCTCAACTCCTTACTGTCTCTCACCTCTCACCCCACCCAATCTCTTGTCAAGATCTGTTGAGTTCATCTTTTCAACATCTCCCAAAAGTGTCCCTTTCTCAACCCTGATACTGCTACCACTCTGCTATAGGTTCCCATCATCTCACACCTGGACTATTGTAGTAGCCTCATATGGGTCTGAATGCCTCAAGTCTTTCCGCACTTCAACTCATTCTCCATTTAGCCACCAAAGTAATTTTCCTAGAGTATAGGTCCCATCATGTCACTCCCCTACTCAACAAACACCAGTGGCTCCCTATCAGAATCAAATACAAAATCTTCTGTTTGGGGTTCAAAACCCTTCATAACCTAGCTGTCTCTTCCCTTTTCTAGTCTCCTTATACCTTTACTTTTTGCCATGCACTCTTCTATCTAGTGACATTGGCTTCCTGGCTGTTCCACAAGTAAAACATTCCATCTCTTAGGTCCCATGCCTGGAATTCTCTCCCTTCTCAATTCTGCTTACTGATTTCCTTGAGTTCCTTTAAGTCCTAAGATCCCCCTTTTTTTTACAGGAAGTTTTCCCCTAACTCCTCAATTTTAGTGCCTTCCCTCTCTTGGTCACTTCTTATTTACGCCATAAATACTTTGCTCGTACATATTTATTGTCTCCTCAATCAGACTATAGCTCCTTGCTGGCTGAGACTGTCTTTTGCTCTTTTTGTGTCCCAGTGCCTGGCACATGGTAGGAGTATAATAATAATATTTTAATTTTACTTAATTTTATTTAATTTAATAATTTTAATAATAGATCCTTCATGCCATATACAGCCAGGCACACTGAACAACACGCTTCATACAACTGAGTGCATTCTACTGGCTATGGAACATGGTATCTGCTGTCAGACAAGATCTAATGAATAATAAACATGAATGTTTAAAGTTTAAAGCACTCAACACAAGCAAGGATGTAATAAAATGGGCCTGGCTCCAATCAGACTACATTGGATCAGAGATTGGTAATGGAGCCATAAGAAGTGGAGAAAGCAGTGAACAAGGGAGAAGGGTAGGGTTCACATTCACAAAGCAGGAATGGACCACAGAGTGCATTTAGTTCAATTGTTCCATTTTATATGTAAAGAAGGTTGAATAATTTGTCCAATGTCATTTGGCTACTTGGTGGCAGAGATGGGACCCCAATTACAAGTACATTGTTCTTTCTTACACTGCAGCACCTTTTGAAGGAATGAAAAGAAGGGCTGAAAATCTTTTATACCAGAAAACGACATATACAATAATTGCAGCAACATAAATGAAAAAAACAATGCCAAAAATGAAACCTCTATAATCATAATGATCAAACTTGGCTCTAAAGAAAGGATGAGAGAAATGTACTTCCCTTTATTCTTTACAGAAATGGGGGACTGAGGGTATGAAATATTGCATATACTGTCAGACTTAAGTTTTGCTAACCTGCTTTAAAAAAATCTTTCTTTTTTATTACTTGTTGTTGCACTCCCTCTGATCTCACCCTCCCAACCCTACTGGCTCTAGCAGATTTGGTCCCGAGGGGGTAGCTGACTACTTTTTCCCTCAAGGTTCTAGGTATTGGGTATTCCTGAGGGTTCAGGATTTTTTTTAATCCTCTAATTTGTAAGAGTCTTCCAGTGTGCTTCCTCTAATATCAACTAACTAGTTGACACCAATTAGCTTTTACAAAGGGATATTAACTGAGAAAGTGTTGGTTGGTTGTTGTCCTTCATTCTTGAAGAGGATCAAAATGACATTACTATGCTAGAGTCAAGTTATAGTGTGTCCCACTAATCATTCCAATATGAACTCAGAATGTTCTACCACACGTGAGGCATAAATAGTCCACGTGAACACTTGAGGTAGATTCTCTAAATTTGTACATTTCAGTTTTCTTTTGAGCTACTTCAATTCTGCTTTGCTCAGAAAGCACAGCACCTTCTCTAATGAGGGCATGCCGAACTGACTGGTACTGTACTAGTATCTTCCACATCATACAATCAATCCCTAAGTTCTTGAGAGAGACCTTGAGAATGTCCTTGTATCGCCTCTTCTGACTACCATGTGTGAAACACTTTCCTTGTGTGAGCTCTCCATAAAATAGTCTTTTTAGCAAGCGTACATTTTGCATTCAAACAACATGGCCAGTCCAATGGAGTTAAACTCTCTGAAGTAGAGTTTGAATGCTTGCCAGTTTAGTTTGAGAAAGGACCTCAGTGTCTGGTACCTTATCTTGCTAGGTGATCCTCAGAATCTTCCTAAGGTAATTCAAGTGGAAGTAATTCAGTTTCCTATCATGGAGGTGGTAGACTGTCCAGATTTCACAGGCACACAACAATGAGGTCAGCACAATGTCTCTGTAGACCTTCAGTCTGGTAGTCAGTCTAATACTTCTCTCTCACACTTTCCTTCAGAGCCTTCCAAACACCAAACTACCTCTAGCAATGCATGCACCAACCTCATTGATCAATGTATACATTCCTGGAAAGTACATTACCAAGTTAAGTGAACTTATCAACAGCATTCAAAACTTATCCATTTGTTGTAACCAAAGATTCCACATATAGATGTTGTGATGGTGACTGATAGAGCACCTGTGTTTTCTTGGTGTTAATCGTTAGGCTAAAATGATGGAATGGACAGATGAGAATAATGTGACAGAGAAAGAAATTACTAAAAAATTCTCCAAATGGAGACATACTCTCCTTCCTGCACATACTTGTTCTCAGGGGACACTAGATTCAAATTGAAAGCACAAAAGAACAGAGGCCCACCTATAGGGAACATGTGGGGCCAAGAGATCCCTCATGACTCGACCTTCAGAGCCCTTTCTCCCCTTCTCTGAGTCCCCACCAAGTTCATTTTAGGGTATGGCACTGCCAATGGATGAATCATTCCCTTGCTCAGCTGGGCTGGCTCCTTGCAGAATTCATTGTCAAACTGCTGCTAGACTGGGTCAAGCAATTTGTTGCTCAGAGTTGGTTGGTTCCTCTCCAGACTCAGCAGCATCAGCTCCTAGGTTCAGTGATCTCTGTTACAGATTTCAGTGGTTGAAGGAACTGCTGATGATTCAGTTTCCATCTCCCAACACTCATTCGCTATGATCAGGAAAAAGAAATGCTTAGTAATGTTCTGGAAGACACATTCCCCCTATCCCCCAGGACACAGAGAGGAAAGCTTGCTCCTCCATTACCTGGCATCTCACAACAGTCTTCATTTGAAGTTGATAGGGAAGAGAGGGAGAGATTGTCCACTTGAACCTTCTGTAAACACGCTCAGTTCTGGCTCAGCAACCAATTAAAAGTGTTTTTTTTCTTAATTACATTATATACAAACAGGAAACTTTCAGAGGATACTTATACATCCTCTGAAATAGAGGGAAGCGGAAATATCAAGCTCCTACCTACTGCAAAATTCCCCAATATGGCCCAAACCATATTGAAATTTCATTCAGAGAGATTTAATGAGATAAATAAATAAAATACAATACAACATAGAAAATGTTAATTTGTGGTTTTCTAAGTCAATATGCAGTCCATAGGGATCAGTTTCTATTTGAATGTGATACCACTGAACTAAATAAAGGGCTCCTCCACTGTGCATACTCAGAAGCTAGCATGTATTGGATTGGGACTAAGCAGGGCATTTTGTGTATGCTCTAAAGATTGGGCTCTTACCCATTGCACATGCACAGGGATGACATTCTAGATAGAGCAAGAAAGGACATATTTTGAAATTAGGATGAAGTTAAAAGTCATCAATAAAAAGTTTTTGAAAAGACAAGGTTTTTACTGTTGGCATGTGAATAGTATATATATATACATATATATATACATATTTAGATATATACATACACATATACATGGTGCTATATATGTATAGATAGTGTTGTGTGTATGTATATAAGCAAAACATACATACACTGTCTATATATATATATACATATGTGTGTGTGTGAGTGTGTGCTATACATGGTGCTAGAAAGAAACTCTTTTTATAGTTTTACTCTGTTTCCTAGGACTCTGAGTGGTAAAAGGTCCTCAGGCAGACATTTATCTCATAATAATCTAAACATTATACCTGTGGCTGAGTCACTGTCTCCCAAGATGCCCTTGTAGCATCACTCACATGCTAGTCCATTCAGGACTTTAAGAGAAGTCGGGTATTGCTACATGCAAGTTTATTGTAAACATTCCCTTATAGTTTATATTTTGTAGCTTCTAACTGGAAATTATCATCTGTCTTCAATTCTCTCTTCCCTCCTCCCTGGATTTTCTATTTGCCTAGACAGATAATTAGATAGACAGATGGATGGATGGATGGATGGATGGATGGATGGATGGATGGATGGATAGACAAATACATACATGTATATTTGGTTTTTATATAACCATCATTTTCAAATATCTCACCCCCTATCCCTGACCTGAGAATCAATCTCACCCTAATATATTATTAGCAACTCAGTGGAGAGGAGAAACACTGCATAAAGCAATAGAAAGAGCACTGGATTTGGAGTTAGAGTACTTTGGTTCAAACTTTGCTTCTGAGACTTAACATCTGGGTGACCTTGGACAAGTTACTTCCTCTTCCTTGCTCCTGATTTCCATTTATAAAATGTGTAAAATAAGGCTAGATTAAATGCCCTCAAACATCCTTCTAAAGCTATAGTGCTATGATCCTAAAGACTCCTCTCTCCCCTAGATGTGCAGCCTCACAAAACATGGGGCACCTACCTAGCTAAACAGATTGATAGGGCATATTTGGTGTGTGTATGTACATATATGTGCACATGCACATTGTAGGACATATACTCACAGAGAAAGGGCCAGAGATAAAGAGAGTAAAATAAAGAAAATGACAAAGAAAGGACAGAATGACAGACCACATTAACCTATGTGGTGGTCTGGGCTTCATAAAAGGCAAAGTTAAACACTTGATCTTAGCTTCACAGTAATTTAATTCTATTATGAAGCTTTCTAAATGGCACTGCCATGTGCAATAATGATTGTAAGGCTAATCTGTCTCCTGTGATTTCAGGATAAGTAGCAGTTAGGGAAAGCTAAGGAGCCCCGATGGCTTCTAATGGAATATTGCAATCTGGTCACCTTCTTACCTTAAAAGTCCAAAGCTTCAGAAACGACTTCTTCTTAGGGTACCTAAACTAACTGCCCTCCCTTTCCCAGTTTCTTAATCCAGTGACAATGCTGAACAATTCAGCTTGTCCAACCAACCTTTTGGTTGTCAGTAGAAACCCATGGGCTCTAGAGGGCTCCAAAGAATAATAGTTTCAGTATGTCTACTGTATTCATGTCCTTCCTTCCATAGCATAATTTTTCAAGGAGCTGTAATTTTGGTAGTGTGGGTTCTCACTCACCTCCCTGACTCAGATTGCAGTCCCTCTGCCTCTAGGTAGGACCCAAGAATCATAAATCTAAACCTGGAAGATCAATCAATCAATAAACATTTATTAAGTGCCTATTATGTGCCAGTGCTAAGTGCTAAGACCTGAGCCAGACTGGTCCAATCAGATGACTAAAAAATCAGTCATTTTATTAATGAGGGAACTTAAAGAGATGGCACAGTGTATAGAGCCCTGAATGTGGAGTCAGGAAGACTTGAATTCACAGCCTGCCCCAGAAACTTACTAGCTGTGTGACCTTGGGCAAGTAATTTTCCTCTTTTAACCTCGTAGTAAATCATCCTGGAGTGTCTCCAGTCATCCTGATGAATATCTGGTCACTGGACCCAGATGGCTGAGGAAGAGAAAGTGAGACTGGTGACCTTTCACAGCCTTCCCTCACTCAAAACAAAGTCAAGTGCAAGTCATGTCATCATTTCTGTAATGTCATGGTCCTCTTCAAAAACAAAGGATGAGGGGGTGGAGCCAAGATGGCGGAGTAGAAAGACACACATACACTAGCTCCGAACCCACAGCCCATAAAATATCTGTAAAAAAGAACTCCCAACAAATTCTGGAGCAGCAGAAGCCACAGA
This sequence comes from Notamacropus eugenii, assembly GCF_028372415.1. Taxonomy (NCBI): domain Eukaryota; kingdom Metazoa; phylum Chordata; class Mammalia; order Diprotodontia; family Macropodidae; genus Notamacropus; species Notamacropus eugenii. The sequence goes on from NC_092872.1 coordinate 149,628,736, forward strand.
ACAACGGAGCAGACTGGATTTCTGTTCCAGAGAGACCTGAAAACCTGACGCAAAAGGTCCATCGAGCATTGGACCCAGAGCAGAGCCCAGCCCTGCCTTGGCTGTGAGGCACTGAGAGAGCGGATCTGAGCAGGCTTCAGGGAAGGAATCTCCAGTGGCCGCGCAGGTCCCTCCACCCACAGGTGACAAGGGTCCGTGAGAGGGTCTCTTTGGTGGGTGGAGAGGGGAGTGGGGTGCCCCTATAACTCAGGCCCCCTCAGGAGGCAGCAGCGGAGGCAGGAGCAGACCAGGGCTCCCCAAGCAGGCAGGAGCATGGATCCATTGTTGAAGGTCTCTGCATAAACCCCCTGAGGGAACTGAGCCCTGTGTGGCGGCCCTGCCCCCACCTGAGCACCTGAACTTAATCTCACACTGAATAGCAGCCCCTGCCCCCGCTGAAAGCCCTGAGGCTGGGAAGCAGCATTTGAATCTCAGACCCCAAGCTCTGGCTGGGAGGATCTGGAGGCTAAGTGGGTGTGAAGAGAATGTTCAGAAGTCAAGTCACTGGCTGTGAAAACGCCCAGAAAATGGAAAAAAAAATAAGACTATAGAAGGTTACTTTCTTGGTGAACAGGTATTTCCTCCCTTCCTTTCTGATGAGGAAGAACAATGCTTACCATCAGGGAAAGACACAGAAGTCAAGGCTTCTGTATCCCAGCCCACTCAATGGGCTCGGCCATGGAAGAGCTCAAAAGGATTTTGAAAATCAAGTTAGAGAGGTGGAGGAAAAACTGGGAAGAGAAATGAGAGACATGCAAGCAAAGCATGAACAGCAGGTCAGCACCTTGCTAAAGGAGACCCAAAAGAATGCTGAAAAAAATAACACCTTGAAAAATAGGCTAACTCAATTGGCAAAAGAGGTTCAAAAAGCCAATGAGGAGAAGAATGCTTTCAAAAGTAGAATTAGTCAAATGGAAAAGGAGATTCAAAAGCTCACTGAAGAAAATAGTTCTTTCAAAATTAGTATGGCACAGATGGAGGCTAAGGACTTTATGAGAAAGCAAGAAATCACAGAACAAAGCCAGAAGAATGGAAAAATGGAAGATAATGTGAAATATCTCATTGGAAAAACAACTGACCTGGAAAATAGATCCAGGAGAGACAATTTAAAAATTATGTGACTACCTGAAAGCCATGATCAAAAAAAGAGCCTACACACCATCTTTCATGAAATTATCAAGGAAAACTGACCTGAGATTCTAGAACCAGAGGGCAAAATAAGTATTCAAGGAATCCACAGATCACCTCCTGAAAGAGATCCAAAAAGAGTGGCCAAACTCCAGAGTTCCCAGGTCAAGGAGAAAATATTGCAAGCAGCTAGAAAGAAACAATTCAAGTATTGTGGAAATACAATCAGGATAACACAAGATCTAGCAGCTTCCACATTAAGGGATCAAAGGGCATGGAATAGGATATTCCAGAAGTCAAAGGAACTAGGACTAAAACCAAGAATCACCTACCCAGCAAAACTGAGTATAATACTTCAGGGGGAAAAATGGTCTTTCAATGAAATAGAGGGCTTTCAAGCATTCTTGATGAAAAGACCAGAGCTGAAAAGAAAATCTGACTTTCAAACACAAGAATGAAGAGAAGCATGAAAAGGCAAACAGCAAAGAGAAGTCATAAGGGACTTTACTAAAGTTGAACTGTTTACATTCCTACATGGAAATACAATATTTGTAACTCTTGCAACTATTCAGTATCTGGGTACTGGGTAGGATTACGCACACACACATGCACATGCGCACACACACATGCACACACACATAGAGACAGAGTGCACAGAGTGAATTGAAGAGGATGGTATCATATCTTTAAAAAAATGAAATCAAGCAGTGAGAGAGAAATATATTGGGAGGAGAAAGGGAGAAATGGAATGGGGCAAATTATCTCTCATAAAAGAGGCAAGCAAAAGACTTATTAGTGGAAGGATAAAGAGGGGAGGTGAGAGAAAAACATGGTTTACTCTCTTCACATTCCACTAAAGGAAGGAATAAAATGCACACTCATTTTGGTATGAAAACCTATCTTACAATACGGGAAAGTGGGGGAGAAGGGGATAAACAGGGTGGGGGGGATGATGGAAGGGAGGGCAATGGGAGGAGAGAGCAATTTGAAGTCAACACTCTTGGGGAAGAACAGGATCAAAAGAGAGAATAGAAGCAATGCAGGGCAGGATAGGATGGAGGGAAATACAGTTATTCTTACACAACATGACTATTATGGAAGTCATTTGCAAAACTACACAGATTTGGCCTATATTGAATTGCTTGCCTTCCAAAGAGAAGGGGTGGGGAGGGAGGGAGGTAAAGAAGTTGGAGCTCAAAGTTTTAGGAACAACTGTCAAGTACTGTTCTTGCCACTAGGAAATAAGAAATACAGGTAAAGGGGTAGAGAAAGTTATTTGGCCCTACAGGACAAAAGAGAAGATGGAGACAAGGGCAGAGAGGGATGATAGAAGAGAGCAGATTGGTGATAGGAGCAATTAGAATGCTTGGTGTTTTGGGGTGGGGGGAGGGGACAAAAGGGGAGAAAATTTGGAACCCAAAATTTTGTGAAAATGAATGTTAAAAGTTAAATAAATAAATAAAAATTAAAAAAAAAAAAAAAGGATGAACACAACAACCTTTCTGTAAAATAAGGGGTTTGGATTTGATTGCCTCCAAGATTCCTTCTAATGCTTTATCTATGCAATCTTATGCATCTATGATCCTCAGCTCCTAAGTGTCTTAACCTCTTTCAGCCTTAGTTTATTTATATGTAATGGGGGGAGGGAGAGAGAGGGAATAATAGTACCAGCCTCACTGGGTTGCTGGTGAGAATCAAATGAGAATATCTGTAAAACATTTTGCAGACTACTAAAGTGCTATTTGAATCTTATCTCCTATTATTCAATCATTATCATAGAATCATAGGTCTAGAGTTTTAAGCAAACTCAGAAACCATGTAGTAGGTAGCACATTCTCTTTTTAAAGAGGAGGAAACAAACCCAGAGAGATGAACTAACTTGCTCAAGTTAGAGTAAATGGTTTTTGAGAATTGATGTGGCCAAAAAATGTATCACCCTGCAGCCAACCTGCGATGGAACCAACTGGGTACTGAACCTCTCTGGATTTAACTTGGCTGGTCCCCAGATGATAGGCAATGAAGTCTTTTCTTCACCTGTTACTCAAGGCATTACTAGCTTGTCAGATGATTCAGAATTTGAATTCTGCTTACATAATAAGAATCCAGGGTCATTTCCAGGCTATGATGATGCATCATCAGACTAGGGCTTTCTTCAGTGAATATTATTTTGTTGAAATTCTCAAGGAGGTAAGCATGCTCCAGAATAGGGTTATTTGGGGTATTTTTTGGCTTAGGTCAGGAAAGATTTGGGGAAAATTTCATCACTTGGGGAAAATGCTTCAGTGTTCTAAAAGACCCATGATTTCCCCACTGCAGATCACTATTCTACCTTCCAAACCAAAATCTCCCACTCTTTAGTTAAAAGTCATATGGTTCATTAGGGCCAAAGAAATTGATCATTGGTGGATAGCTCTTTGTCATGTTACTGTTCTGGAACTGACTAGGCTGGTCCTTATTCTAGAAGGTTTGTTAGGATCTGACAGATCACACTCTGCTACTGGAGTCTTCAAAAACCAGTTACTAATTCTTTGCCAAGTCTTGGAATATATCTTTGGAGAAGGTTCATGGATATATGCATTTGAAATATTTCTCCCTCCCATTTATTTGACATTTAACTTTAATCCTTTATTGACCAATAAAAAGGACAGTGAAGCTGAATGCCTGATTTGACTAAGAATCAAGACAGTCCATAATATCGGCAATAACTCACTTCGTCACCTTGGGTTAAAAGTTCTTATCCTCTTAAGGAGGGCACTGCTAGGGACATGACCAATGGTAGAAGGCTAAATGTAAGGGATAGTTTTGGGCATCTTTTAAATATGCAAAAATATTCAATGAAGGGGAACCAAGTATTAGCATGTGTTGTGAGAGAAAGTCACAGGAAGCACCAAATATCAGGAGATAAGGAATATAGTGAAAGGGGACAGAGTATCAAACAATCATACTATGGAGATTGCCCTTCTCAGGTCCTCCAAGCCCCTTGAATATTTTAGTATAAAGTCAAGCTAACCCGAAAAGGTAAAGGCAACACTGGTTGAGGGACAGGATAGACAGGGGATTACAAAAGGACCATACAAAACTAGAACGTTATATATGGAGGATGGGGGTTCTTGGCTTTTGTAATGGTGGGAAAGTGTGCGTTTGTAGGATGATTAAGTATGATAGATATGATGGATACAACATCCACTAGCATGTTGGTTGGACCTTTATGGAGGATCTAAAAGAAGAAATTGACAAGATTTATACAAGATAAGTAGATGTGGGTAAGTTGTGATCTGTCCTACTGGATGAAGCACCCATATTGATGAGATCATGGGTTCAATGAAGTATTGAGGAGTGTGTACACACACACACACACACACACACACACACACACACACACACACACAAACACCCCTTTATTACAGTTATCCCAAAGTAGAATACACTGCTTTGGGAGGTAGCAGACCTTCTTTCTCTGGAGGTCTTTAAGCAGAAGTCACTTTTTAGAGTTGTTGTAGAAGGTACTCTTGGTTGGTTATAAATTGAACTAGATTGTCTTTTGGTACTTTTCAACTGTAACTTCTGATGGCTTGGAGATATAAGACCTACACATGATCTTTCTTAAGCACCACTAAAGAAGTCAAACAATTAGTGTACATTTATTAAATGCCTACTATGTGCCAGGCACTGTGTTAAGTACTGGGGATATAAAAAGAGACAAAAGATAATCCCTGCCCTCAAGCTGCTTACAATCTAATTGGGGAGACAACATGTAAACATATATTCAAAGCAAACTATATTCAGTACAGATAGGAACCAATTAATAGAGGAAAGGCACTAGGAGTAAGAGAGGTTTGGGAAAGGCTTTCTATAGAAAGAATTTTGGTTAAGACTTACAGGAAGTCGGGGAAGTCCGTAGTCAGAGGAGATGAGGGACATTCCAGGCATGGGGAACAACCCAGAGAAAATTCCCAGAGTTGAGAGATGGAATGTCTTGTTTGTGGAACAGCCAGGAGGCCAGAGTCATAGAACTGAAGAGTCCATGTTGGGGAGTAAGGTGGGACTAGAAAGAGAGTAAGACTAGAAAGGTGGGGGCCACCTAGGTTAGGAAGAGCTTCAAATACCAAACAGAGCATTTTGTCTTATTCCTAGAGGTAATAGGGAGCCACTGAAGTTTTTTAGTAGGGGCGCAGTGACATGATTAGACCTTCACTTTAGGAAAATCACTTTTGTGGCTGAATGGAGGGTCTATTGGAGTGGGGAGAGACTTGAAGCAGGCAGATCCACCCACAGATTATTGCAATAGCCCAGGTGTGGGGTGATGAAGGTACACACCAGAATGGTGGTATTGTCAGAGGCGAGAATTAGGCATTTTCAAGAGATGTTGCAAAGGTAAAATTGACAGATCTTGGCAACAGTTTGGCTAGGAGAGGTGGGAGATAGTAAGGAATCCTGGATGATGAGCTTGTGAACCTGAGGAATTGGGAGGATGGTGTTGCTCTCTCAGTAATAGGGTAGGTAGGAGTGGGGGGGATATAGGGGGAAAGATAACAAGTTCTGTTTTGGGTATGTTTAATTTAAGGTGTCTCCTGAACATCTTCATTTGCACTGGCTATGTTCCTGAATCAACCAATCATTCATTAAACATTTATTAATGTGCTGAGCACTGTGCTTAGCACAGCAATACAAAGGTAAAAATCGAACAGTCCCAGCTCAACATAAAGTAAAGGTCTTAGAGGGGCCATCCCAATGACATGGCTCTGAACATAAGACATAGGATCATAGATTTAGAGCTGGAAATGATGTTAGCAGACATGTAATTCAACCCCCTTGATTTTATAGATAAGGAACTGATTACCAGAGAAGTTAAGTAATTTCATCAAGGTCACACAGTAGCAGAACCAGGATTTGAATTCAGGTCTTTTGACTTCAAATGCAGAACTCTCCCATAACACAGTTTAGAGTTTTCTAGAGAGCTTTGTTTGCTTTACCTGATCTAAATGGCCATGACATTAGGAGGATTGACATGGTAATCTTGTTAACCACCTTGGAGTTTCTTCTTAGTTAACTTACCTGGCATTTGCAGAAATCACAACCCTGCCCTGTTCCAGTCCCACAAGAATGGGACTCTAGGAGTAAATGGAATCCCCTATGGCAGTGTTGGAATTTCAGCACCACCGTTCATGAAACTTGACTGGTGGAAACTCTACCACAGTGTGCCCAGTTGCCTTTAGTCATTGAGGTTCCATTTTGAAAGGGTTCTGGCCAACCACTCTTTTTCCACTGCATGGGAAAGCCAAATCCTTTTCTCCCTTAAAAAAAGGAAGCTTCCAATCTTGTCCTCTCCTTCCTATACAGAATGGAGTGTAGTATAAAGCTGAATGAGCCATATTCTCTGGAAATGTCATGGAAGACATTTCCTCTAATTAGAAGATGTCTAGAGTTCATTGTCTCTAAAAGGCATACATGTAATAATATTTAACTTTAAAGCCCATAGAGGATATTCATCATTTTAGACTCAGAATAGATATTTTAATAACATTCAGCTTGGCACCTAATATCACCAAACATATATTCTTCCAGAAAGGAAATTCATGGATATAAATTAATGTACACACCTATACATATGTATACATATGTACAGAGAGAGGGGGAAAAGACAGATAGAAGGTGGGAGAGGAGGGAGACAGAGACTGAGACAGAGATAGAGATGGAGACAGAAAGAGAGAACACAGGAGCAGGACTCAGAGAAAGTGGAAACTAGATCCAGTTCAGTCATCACTTAGCTTCATGACTTTAAGCAAGTCATTTAACCTTTGAAGGTTGTTGATTTCCTCATCTGTATAATGGAAATTATGATATTTATCCCATATTACAGTTTTGTAATAAGGAACTCAGATATATAAGCACTTTAGAAAGTGCCATATGATGCTAAGGTGGTAGGAGGGAGAATGTCTGTTTAATTTTAGGTTTCCATGTTCAGTGTGATTTGTGTTATGGATGCCCTCTGTGCTGCATATAAGATAGATCTGAGAGAGAGTAGCCTCACGCACTATGGCCACACAGCAGGTCTTCCTAGTCCTGAAGCCAGCTCTCTGTCTACTAGGTCAGTGGTATCAAACTCAAATAATCCAAACCACTAATCAATACAAAAGGATGCTATGGGCTGCAGATTGACTTAGTTATAACATGTAATATTATCTATATTTTATTGTATTTTTACTTATTTAAAAAAATATTTCCTAACTATATTTTGATCTGATTCAGGCTGCACTCAACATATTGTGGGTAGCCTAGGAGCTACATGTTTGAGCCTCTCCACTAGGCTACACCATCTGAAACTCTACCTTATATCTGGTTGAGCAGTCTACATTGACAAAGGGAGTTTCCACATTGGGAGTTCCTTATACCAACAAAATCACATGTGTAGGCAAAATAGAAGCAAATGGATGAGAAAGATATGTGGATTATGAGATCCGCAGTACTTTATGAACAAGGAATTCCAAAAGAGGTGATATAAAGTAGGCCAAAGAAATATATGAGCAAAAAAAAGGTGGGATGTTCACTTGGCCAGATTAAGAGAGCACTGTCATATTCCATTGGTATTTTCATATGTTAAGTGGAATTAAGAAAGGCCATCAGCACATTGATGGGACCCCCTATGCAGGGAGGGCCCTTCCCTATGGGAGCACATTAACTAGAATCTTATAGGATGGATGGGCATAGGTAGGTGAGGTTCTAAAATGCAGGAGGGAATATGCCTTTTGACAACATCATGTCTCCATTTCAGCAGGTGAGTTAAAGAAATATGCATATAACTCATTTCTTAAATATATTTTCATTTATTTTGGGGGGAATATTTCTAAATTATGTGTAAAATATTTTAACATTCATTTTTTAAAATTCTGAGTCCCAAATTCTCTCCTTTCTACCCTTTCCCCACCCCTTGAGAAGGCAAACAATATGATATCGATTGATATTGATTATACAGATGAGGAAATCAACAACCTTCAAAGGTTAAATGACTTGCTTAAAGGCATGAAGCTAAGTGATGACTGAACTGGATCTAGTTTCTACTTTCTCTGAGTCCTGCTCCTGTGTTCTCTCTTTCTGTCTCCATGTCTATCTCTGTCTCAGTCTCTGTCTCCTTCCTCTCCCACCTTCTGTCTTTTCCCCCTCTCTCTGTACATATGTATACATATGTGTAGGTATGTACATGAATTTATATGCATGAATTTTCTTTCCAGGAGGATATATGTTTGGTGACATTAGGTGCCAAGCTGAATGTCATTAAAATACCTATTCTGAATGATATGAAGTCCTGCAAAACATATTTCCATATTAGCTATGTTATGAAAAAAAATACACAAACCCCCAGAAAAATAAAGTAAAAAATCGATATATTCTTCAGTCTACACCCAGAGTTCATCAATTCTGTCTCTGGAGGTGGAAAGCATTTTTCACCATGGATCCTTTAGAATTGGCATGAATCAGTCTTGATCAGAGGAGATGTCTCCCATAGTTGATTATCATTACAATATATGCACACAGCTCTTAGAAAGACTTTGTGAAGTACAAAACTGAAACCACAGGGGTATCAGTCAGTCAGTCAGCATTTATTAAAGTGCTTACTTAGTGCCAGCTACCACCTAAGCACCAGAGATATAAGGAAGGACAAAAACATAATCCCTTCTCTCAGGGGGCTTAGATTCTAATGAGGGAGACAGTATACAAACAGTGATGCATGGGTAAGATATCTATATCTACATATATACATGTGTGTGTGATATAGGATAAATTTTGGGAGGTGATCTTAGTGCAAAAACCTTAGCAGTTGAGGGTGGAGTGGGGAGAGAACCAGGGAAGGCCTCCTGAAGGAGACTGGATTTGAGCTGTTTTGAAGATCCCTCCCCAAGGGAAAATCAGTAGGGTAAAAAACACTTGGCATCTTCTTTTTCTGGTGGCAGTCACTGTAGAGCTGAATAAATAGTCCCTAGTTAAAATTTGAGGCTGGAATTTGATCTAGTCCAATCTCTAACTCAGTGCCTCACTCCCACACCATCCCTGACAAGGTGATTATCCAGTCTGACCAGCTCCGATGATGGAAAGGGCATTACTTCCCCCAAAATGAGACCTTTCCATTGGTGGATAGAAACATCTTCCTTATACTGAACCAACATCCACTTCCTAGAACCCACACTCCCCCTAGTTCTAGGTCTGCCCTCTGTAGCAGCAGAGATTATGTTTAATTCTTCTTTTATCTGACAACTCGTTGTATATTTGAACCTGTGTTTGCGCTTCCCTCTCCCCAATTCCTTTTCTCTGCCAAGTCTTTACTTCTGAAACACTCCTAGTTCCTTGAACACCTTCTTCATATAGTATGACTTCCAGACGTCTTACCTTCTTTTTCGCTCTCTGGACTCATTTCAGCTTTTCAATATCACTCTTAACATGTAGAACATGTAGAACTGGCCATCATATTTCAGGTGTGATCAGTTCAAGATCACACAGTGAGTGGCAGAGATAGGGTTGCAACCCTACACTGGAGCCAATGTCCTTTTAACCATAATCCCTTCTGCTTACATAAGGGGTTCTTAACCTTTTCTGTGCCATGGACTCCTTTAGCCATCTGATAAAGCCTAGGGACTCCTCAGAAGAATATTTTCGAAAGCATAAAATCAATCAGTCAATATTTATTACGTGCCCGTGATGTTTTAGGTACTCAAGCACTGAGGATACAAAAGGAGACAAAAAGACAATCCCTGCCCTCAAGGAGCTTATAGTCTAATAATCTAAAATAAGTAATAATATTAATCTAATTAATATTAAATAATAAAATAAAATATAAATAATTAAATAAAAATAAATAATCTTAATCTAATAATCTAAAATAAAGCATATTACAAAAGAAGCATATTCTCCTGAAATAGTTTTCAAAATATTTTTTAAAGTTCAAGAATCCCTGTGTTATGTTTATGTTTTAATTAATTGATTTACCTAAAGTTAATTAAAATGAAATTACTTTATTGAATTGATTTATTTATTAAATTTAAGTAATTAAATAGAATACATTCTAAGGCTGCATCTGAAAAGCCTAGCTGAGAATGATCATAATAAGAACCACGTCTGACCCTTATTTAAGGTTTGCAGAGTATTTTCCAGACATTATTTCATTCCATCCTCATAACAACTCTGAGAGACAATGTTACAATGTTACAATGAGGAAACTGAGGTTCTGAGAGATAATGTGATTTGTTCAAGGTCACTCAACTCTGCAGCATTAGAAGTGAGATTCAAACTCAGAGCTTTCTGATGCCAAGTCCAGCACCCTACCCCCAGGGGATCACCTCAGAAAATGATTTTTGTGAAGATTTAGGTTTGGGATAGTCTGAATTGATTATATCTATTTGGAAGCTTCAGTCATAACGGGAAGCACACGGCTTTTATACTAAATTTTCACCAATAGAGTGGAACTCACAAGGAACCACAGGGATCCCAGTTGCTACACTCTGATGTCCCAGTTAACATCAAATCATCTCTGATCTGCGCCACTGAAAGCTGGCAAAGCCTTTCAGTGTATTTAGCACATCTACCCAGCATGGTGTACCCACTGCCTTTGAATCTGCATGCACAATTCAGGAGTTGTCAGCATCCGTGGAGGGTTGTTGAAGCTAAAATATATATATACATATATATCTCCCCCCACCAAAAAAAAAAACTTATCTAAACATTTTTTTCTCTGCAGTGAGGAGGAAAATGAAACTGCTGTATTTGCTGGTTCATTTCTTTTTGCAAAGAAGCTTTAGAGAAATTATAAAGAAAAGAACCTGACATTCATGGTCTCAGGAAGCGAGAGAGAGAGAGAGAGAGAGAGAGAGAGAGAGAGAGAGAGAGAGAGAGAGAGAGAGAGAGAGAGAGAGAGAGAGCAGGGAGGGAGAGAGAGACAGGGAGGGAGAGAGAGGGACAGGGACAGGGACAGGGAGAGAGAGGGAGAGGGAAAGAGGGAGAGAGGGAGAGGGAGAGAGAGGGAGGGAGGGAGGGAGGGCATATTTAGTGTGTTCTATTTTATCTTACATATTCTAGAGATAGAACAGAGCATTCAACAAGAAACAGCTATAGAAGAGATCCTCATCTCTTAAAGAGACAAGATTAAAATAAAGAATTTTTAGAAAATGCCATGACTCATCAGTTGGATTTTTTTTTCAAATCAGGCATAACTAGGTTTTTCTGCAGGAAAAAAAAAGTTGTATTTTTAGCTGTCTCCATCTAGTAGTGTTAGGGGGAAAAATGTATGTTAAGCACAGAGGAAGTAACAGTACAAGACTAAAAGCTTGAAAAAAAAAGTCTCCCAATTTTATTTCTTCAGTCTGTGTCTTGTATGTCTCTTTTAAAAATCCTTAGTGAATTTGTTCCTTCCTGTAATGCCTATTAGAGTTTTTTCTGGCTTCCAAATCACCCATGAAAGTTGACAAACTAATTCAGGGAAATTGAAGGTGTTATCTAACAAATCTCTGCTGCTTAAGAAGGCACTGTGTCCCTAAAAAACATCTTTTATTTATGGAAAGACTTCTATAATAGAATGTTTCAGACAAAGCTAAGTCTAGGTGGTTTACAATTCTACGGGAGAGTATGGGGTGCAGCTTAAAATAAGTTAGTTCAATATCTGTGTTCTCATAAACGATAGACCAGATAAGACAAAACAGGAGAAAAAAAAAATGAACCCTTGCCAACATCTCCTTTTTTTCAAGGTTCCAAGGGATTGTTAAGCTATTATCCAAGTGGAACAGGAGAAAAAGAATTATAGGGTTCCTAAAACTGTCTTTACGGTGGATGGGGAGAAAGAAGGGAACAAAGAACTATCTTGTGAATTTTGTAGTATAGAGCACAGAGAGAACATCTAGAGAAAGAGCAGTGTGGTAAAGTGGCTAACAAATAGGTTTTGAGTCAGAAAGCCCTGAGCTCAAATCTTGCCACTTGCTATGAATATGCCTAAGTTACTGAGCTTTGAGCAAATTCTCTCAGACTTATTTATGAAGTAATAGATGGACTAGGAAATCTCAGGTTTTAAATATCTTCTTTTTGGAACAGTTAGGTGGTACAATAGATAGAGCACTGGTCCTGGAGTCAGGAGGACCTGAGTTCAAATTTGTTCTGATATCTAGTAGCAGTGTGACCCTGGGCAAGTCACTCAATCCTAATTGCCTCCAAAAAAAAGGTTTTTTTTTAAAATTCTTTTTCTTTTTTTTACTCTTTCAGTATAGAAAAGGTCCTACGTAATTCGGTGAGGTGTCTTTGGGCAAATAGCCTTAATCAGCAATGTGGATAATCACACTATTTACAACTACCGTGGCCATATTAAAAGCTATGCCAAGGCTCCAGTCTGGCCCATTTTCTCTGTATGGACTGTGGGTTAGAAGTTCTTAATCTTTTTTGATGCACTGAATCTCTTTGGCAGTCTGGTGAAGCCTATGGACTTCTCAGAATTATGTTTTCAAATGGATAAATCAAAATACATAATATTACAAAATAAACCAATCATATTGAATTATAGTTACAAAATTTTTTTTTCAATGAGTTCCCAGGTACCAGGTAAAGAATCCCTGCCCAGGCTGGATGAGACAATCTTCCATACTAAGTTGTTTGATAATCCTATAGTACAGCTGAAACATACATATCTTTCTTTTATACATACCCTTGCAGACAGGGAAATGACATGGAACCTGGGGACCAGATTTTCATCCCAAAATGGTTTGCCCTGTATGAGCCTTTTCATGTATACACAATGAAACTATAATGTTCAAAAAGACCAAGGTTTTGGCTAATTTACTTTTCTGGCCAAATGAGAGTCATATCAACAAAATCCTTTTGGTTTCTACCACTGTTACTGTACATCTCACTTTCATGCCTTAAAGAGTACACTGTTATTTCTCTTTCCCCGTCACTCACCCCCAAGATGACTGAGAATCTTGATTCATCTCTAAAATCATAAATTCTGATTTTTAGAAGTAGACGATGTAAGAGATTGGGTAAGATCTATATTGATCTTCAAGGAAAACATCTGGTGCTAGCTAACCTTTATAGAGTGTTCTAAGGTTTGTAATATACTTTGCCTGTATCATCACATTTAATATTCATGATACTCCTGTGAGGTAGATCTTACTATTATCCTCATTTTGAAAATGAGGAAACTGAGGCAATTGCTTGCCCAGGGTCACACATCTAATGAGTATCTAAGGAAGGATTTGAAATTAGATCTTTTTTTTTTTTTACTCATGTCCAGCACTTCTCCCGCTGTCATCTAGCTACCACTCTATACACTGGTATATCCATTTTATTATTGGGCTCTTTTTACTTGTTTTACCTGGGTCAGAAAGTCAGTATCAGCTGAGGAGTTAATAACTATAGATAAGTCCAGGGGTAGGGAACCTTCAGCCCCAAGAGCACATGTGGTCTTCCAGTTCCTTAAGTGGGGCCCTTTCACTGAATCCAAGCTTCACAGAACAAATCCCCTTAATAAAAGGATTTCTTCTGTAAAACTTGAACTCAGTCAAAAAGCCGCACCTGAGGACCTAGAAGGCCACATGTGGCCTCAAGGCTGCAGGTTCCCCACCCTTGGAAAAGACAATTTTAAAGCTGCCATTTGAGTCGAGATATTAGAAGTTAAAGATGAAAGAATAGTATAGTCAGGCAGGTTAGGGGTTCCCCCAGGGAACGAGGTAGCAGGAAAAAGATAAAGAGGTGTAGTCTTTAATCCAACGGTCTATGATGACATCTAGGGGGGTCTATAGGTCAGTCAGTGTTAGAGACCAGAGCCAAAAGGTTAAATCAGCAATGATCTCTGAAGCCTTTGATTTTAGCAGCCAGGAGGGGCCTCAAGTAGTGTTTGTTTCAACAGCTGCCAGAGATCTTTTCATCTAGGAAAGGTCAGGCTTTTTCTTCTTGGCCCTGATCTACCTGGCTCTGAAATATCCTCAGGGTTCTTTTCCCAGACTCCTTCAAGACTTGGGTACCCCTTAGTAATCTAGGCATCATCCTGAGACTGTAAAGCACTCTAAGAGAATTGGAAGAGGGAACAATCATATTCATATGATTCTTATTATCATAAGAGAGGCAGGGACTAGATCTGTGATAACATTGGTATAAGGAACTTGCAGGTGAGGAAACCTTCAAACAATGCAGATTAAATCAATAAACATGAATATGATTGCCCTCTCTTCCAATTCCCTTAGAGTACTTTGCCCAGTGCTTTCTCTTGACCCTATCACATTATCTCTTAGATAATGCTTAATATACTGAATAGGTTGTATCCTGAGTTCCAAGACTGTTGAGGGCAGATAGCATGTTCTTTTTCATCTCTGTTTCCTCAGCACATTACACAGAGCTCTTTATAACTATTGGATGGATTTAATTGAATGGAAACAGGCCAATGAAAGGGATTTTCAGTTATGTCCCTTAGCTGAGCCCCACCATACTGGTAATCTCCAGCTTCGTTGCCTGTGGTAAAACTGGACAAACCAATTGCATGAGGTTCAGGACTATAGACATGTGTTAAGTGGCTGTTGTGTACAAGGTCCAGTGTGAGATGTTGGCAGAAAGATGATGAAAGAACTCATCTCATCCTTGCCCTCAAGGACCAGGGCTAAGAGGCTCAGGCTCCAGAAAGGATTTTCATTATTCTCAATCTTCTTTTTGGAAAATTACAGGAGAAGCATCTGGGAAAGCAAATCTTCAACTGGCAACAGAAAGCAAAGAGATCAGCTTTTCTTTGTCTTTAAACCCTGAAACTCTGTGAGTTGCTCATCTGTACATCTTAAATGCCCAAATTATGCTGGCAAATGGTTACATGAGCACATTTTTACATAGATGTGGAAGGGAGCCCATTTTAAGAGTGTTCCCTAAGGAGTTTTATTTCTTTAGTCAAAGCACAATTGTTCCATTTTACCCCAGCTGGTGGGAAAACAATGTGGTTTGATAGGGACAACTGGCTCCAAAGTCAACGTGCCTTGGTTTGGATTCAAGTTTTGCTGATTGTGTGAGCTTGCTTAAGTCATTTCTCCACCTCTGCCTTAGTTTCCTCATCTTCAAAAGGACCACATTGTCCCTAGCAACTCTGAGAAGAAACAGATCTTCACAATTCTAAAGGATCTCACAGACCATTTAACTCAATTGTTTCCTGAACAAGGATCACTACTGCAACACTACTCAACACAGTCACCTAGTTTTTGCTTGAAGGCCTCTAATGAGGGGGAATCCACTCCCTCCTGGGGTAAGTAGCCCATTCCACTTTTGGGTGGGCTTAATTGTTGGGATGTTTTCCCTTACATAAACCTAAATCTACCACTCTACAATTTCTACCCATTACTTCTCCTTCTTCATGTTGGAGCTATGCAGAATAAATCTAATCCTTTTATGACAACCTTTCCACACAATTAAAGAAAGTTATCATGTCACTGCCAAGCCTTCTTTTCTCTAGGTTCAACATCCCAGAGCACCTACAACCAGCCCTCCTATGGCAGGATGTCAAGGCCCTCTGCCTTTCTAGTCATCCTAGTCTGAGCACTCTCTGGTTTATCAATATCCTAATTAAAATGAGTGCCAGAACTGAAAATGGTACCCAAGGCATTATTTGGTCAAGGCAAAGTAGAATGGGACTGTCACCATTCTGATCCCAGATAATGTGTCTCTTTTAATGTGGTCTAAGACTAAACAATTAAAACCCACAGATAATCAATCAATACACAAGCATTTATTAAACAGGCATGCGTAATAGAAACATGTTCCAGGTACTGAAGATATGAAGAAAAAAATCATCAGTCCCTGCCCTCAAACAGTTTATACTCTATAGAGGGAGATATCTATAATTACATACAAAATTAAAATAGGGTGTTTTGGGGCAGGAAGGGGGAAGGAATTAGTAACTGACAGGATCAGTTCAGTCAGGACTGCACAACCTGCAGCCCACTTGTGGTCCATCAAAGGATTTCAGGTGGCCCATCAAAAATGTAGAGGAATCCTTTACATTTTTCACACGTGGTCCAGAATCCTTGGGCAGGCTGCAGGTTGTGTAGGCCTGAAATAAGATTTATCTCAATAGTGATGCTTGAGCTGAGTTTTGAGGGAAAGTAGATATTCATAGAAGTAGAGGTCAGACGTGAGGGATTATCGGTGAAAAGGCACACAGATAGGAGACAGAGTGCTATGTACAAGGTACAGCAAGCATGGATTGACTGGTGCTCATGAAAGAAAATACCATATAATAAGGCTAGAGACGCAGTTTGGAGGCGAGTTGTGAAGAACTTTAAAGACCAAGCAGAGAAGTTTATAGTTGATCCTCAAGGCAATAGGGAGGCACTAGGGTTTGCTCATCAGAGGAGTGACATGGTCAAATTAAAGAAAAATCACTTTGGTAGTTTGGGTGTAGGACACTTTGAAGAGGAAAGACACCTGAGTCTAGGTAAGGAAGGTCTGCGTTAGAGTGGTAGCTGTGTGAGTAAAGAGAAAGGTGGTTTGGAAGTCATATGGATAAGACTTGACAAGTGATTTCGATATGTGGAGTGATGGTAAATGAGAAGAGATTACAAGATTACTCTGAGATTATCAACCTGAGTAACTAGAAAAATATAGGTGTTCAAACAGAAATGGGAGAGTATGAAAGTACAGTTAGATTGGTGGTGATGGGGAAGCTAATGAGTTCTGTTTTGGATACGCTGAGACATTGATGCCTATTGGATATCCAGTTCAAAATGTCTAATAGGCGATTAGTGATATGGGACTGGAGCTCAGAAGAGAGATTGAGGTTGGATATATGTATATATATACATATATATATATGTATAAATAGATAGATAGATAGATAGATAGATAGATAGATAGATATAGATATAGATATAGATATAGGAGCCATCTATACGTGAGTGGGACCTGATGACATCACAAAAAAAAAAGAAAGAGGGAAGAGAGAGCAGAGGGCCTAGGACAAAAAGAGTAAAACCATATTTTAAGGGCAGGATAAGGATGTTAATGCAGTAAAGGGGATTGAGGAAAAAGAAATTCAACAAAGAGGAGTAAAACTAGGAGGGAGGTGAAATGAAAACCCATAGAGCAGAGGGTATTCAGAAGCAGAGGGTGGTCAAGAATGTCAAATATAGACAAGAGGTTATGAAGGAAGAGGATTAAAAAAATGGCAGCTTAGAGATAATTGGTAACTTTGGAGAAAACAGTTTCCATCGAATGATGAAGTCAAAGATAAAGTCAGATTGAAAAAGGTTGAGAAGTGAGGAGAGAGTGGAGGTGATGTGTGTAGACAGCTTCTTCTAGGTGTTTGGCTGCAAAAATGAGGAGATATAGAAGACAATAGCTTGAGGGGATGGTATGATTAAGTGAGGTTTTTTGGTTTTGTTTGTGTTTTTAAAGTATTTGGAATACCTGGGCATGTTTGTAGGCCACAAGGAAGGAAAAGTGAGGGAGGGAAATATTGAAGATCAGAGAGATGAAGCAGGGCGGGGATGATTGTGGTTACAATCAGCCAGAGGATATGGGAAGGGATCATTCCCAAGCCTTGTTTTACAACAATAATTTCAATTTCTTTTCCCACCCAGAAACTTTTAAATAAAGTTGCCTAATCTGTAGCTAAATAACTTGCCATCACTCTTGTATTTTATTATCTTCTGTCCTTCCAAAGTGCCTTTGTGGAAGTCCTAATGAGAAATGAAAATGCCCAAAAGTCAGGTGGTCATTAGGTTAATAAAGGAGGGACTCAGATATTTCATAAATTGGGTAATCAGCTTGGAACAGTTAAAAGTCAATTTTAACAGTGCACGGTGTGCTGTTGTTTTTCAGTCATGTCTTACTCTTCATGACCCCATTTGAGGTTTTTTTGGCAAAGATACTGCAGTGGTTTGCCATTTCCTTCTCCAGCTCATTTTATGGATGAGGAAACTGAGGCAAGTAGGATTGAGTGACTTGCTCAGGGTCACACAGCTGGTAAATGTCTGAGGTCAGATTTGAACTCAGGAAGATGAATCTTCCTGACCCCAGGTCCATCACTCTGTGGACTATGGAGCCACCTAGCTATCCTCAATTGTACACTACAACTCACTGGAAAAAAATCTTTGGCTTTCCATGGAAAAGGCCCTCAGGTATCCCTTGTTTTAAATAAACTCTTATGTATTCTTGAGTGTAGGCATTGTTTCACTTTGTGTATTTGTGTCACCATTGGCTGGCACATAATAGTAAAGATGTGCCATTAATTGTTTATCAATGAGTGCTGAAAAAAAAGTACCCATGACACACTTTTAAGTTTAATAAGTATTATTTTTTCTTCATCACTTTCTTAAGTCTAGACATTGACAAAGCAATTAATTAAGCCCCCCAAATAATTTTCTGATTTCCTAGGTATATATGTTCACAATGAAAACTTAATAATAGACTCTCAATAGAGGATGAGCCAGCTCCAGCACAGCACTGCTAGTGGCCCTTTTACAAAAAAAGGTCTTTTGTGCAGCTGACTTGAAAGAATTTGGAGCTTGGAGAATTGATAGAAGTAATAGAATTTGTCATAACCTGAAAATTCAAACTTAGGAAATTGTCAGTCTTGATATTTTGTGGGTAAAGGAGAGAGGAACAAGCACTTATACCTACTATGTGTAAGCACTTTACAAATGTTATCTCATTTGATCCTTGAGACAATCCTGTGAAGTAAGTGTTGTTATTACCCCCATTTTACAGTTGAGGAAACTGAGGCAAACAAATGAAGT
This sequence comes from Notamacropus eugenii, assembly GCF_028372415.1. NCBI lineage: Eukaryota > Metazoa > Chordata > Mammalia > Diprotodontia > Macropodidae > Notamacropus > Notamacropus eugenii. The sequence continues at coordinate 149,647,641 of NC_092872.1, forward strand.
GACTTTCCCAGGATCACACAGCAAGCAACTGTCACAGGTCAGATTTCAACTTAATTCTTCCTGACTCCAGGCTTGGAGCTCAATCCACTGTACCACCTAGCTGTCACCATTTTATATGGTAAAAACGAGTGGAGTGTGATATTATAGTTTAACTCTTAGTAGATTTTATAAATACCCAACAGAAGGAACAGGAGATCTGTGAATGTTGAGTCAGAAGATCTTCAAGTATGGGAGAAATCTCTCCTGAGATTTTGCATTAAGCTTCTCTAAGACTGGCATCATCACCTACTAAGCAGGTCCCCTCCAAACTTCCTTATCTCTCTCTGCCATCATCATTCTCTTGGTTACCTGACCATGAAAGTTTGGATCCTTTTTCATTCCTATTTGGAATCAGTCATCAAGTCCTGTCCATTTTCCCTTTTTATTCTCACAGTTACCTTGTGTCACTGTTACTAGAAATGGTTTTAAGCTAGCTTCCCAACTCTATGGACTTCATAATGCCTGTCATAGCTCTATTTGAGACTAATCTTCCTAAAACACCATTTTCATCCTTTCACTACTTGCTCCCAAAAATTTCAATGACTCTCTGTTTCCAAAAGTATCAAGCATTAATATCAATTAATTATATATTTATATATCACACACATATATTACATATTAGTTATATATAATATATTTATATATTATAATGTATAATAAATAAATAGTAATATTAATAATCAAGCCCTATTTCAAAGCCCTTCTTAATCTATCCCCTCAATTTGATCTTTCTCTACTCCCCAAACCGTACCTTCTGACCCGAGCCTATTGTCAAGCTGTTCTCAAACTCCTCATTGTAATGCCTGGTCATATTCTTCTCCTTTACTTATCCCTTCAACTCTTTATAAGATCTATTCATTCAATAGGCATTACCTCTCTCTAAGTGAGTATATGAAAAGTCCAGCCTAAAAAGGTGATTTTGCATCCTGGGCCATCTCCAGTCATTCTGATGAATATCTGGTCACTGGACCCAGGTGGTTCAGGAGGAGAAAGTGAGGTTAGTGACCTTGCACAATCCTCCCTCATTCAAAACAAAGTCAAGTGCAAGTCATATCATCATTTCTCCAATGGTATGGTCTTCTTTGAAAACAAAGGATGAACACAACAACAACCTCCTTTTATTCTACCTTTCCTTCAAAGCTCAGCCCAATTTGTACCTCCCTTATGGAGAACTTACTGACAAAGCTTACCTTTATTGATTTTCCTCTTCTACAGTACATAAAGCCCATACCAAACAATTTTATACTTTGTATTACTAGTTGTTGTTTCTTAAAGGTTGTTCTCACACCCCCAATTAGATAAGTCCCTTGTGTCAAGGAGTAGGTCTCACACTTTTTAAAAATTCTTCACCATCTAGAATAACATGGAGTACATAATAGACATTCAAATTATTATTGGTTGAAACTTGATCACAAAGTTGACAGAAAGAGTGGATAATGTCAAGAGGTTTTGAAATTGTTGTAAATCTCTCCCATAATACAACACCCAAAATACCTTTCCTTACCAGAAGGCTTCAATAGTGTCTACTTTTAGATCTTTATGGGAAAGAGACTTCCAGCTTTCTAAAGGAAATAGATGGAAAAACTAGATTTGATTTAAAGCTATTGATTTAAAGTTGTTAAGATTCAGTTGTGTTCTACTGGTGTTAGGTTGTTTCAGTCATATCTAACTCTTCATGACCCCATTTGGGGTTTTCTTGGCAAAGATACTGGAGTGGTTTGCCATTTTCTTCTCCTGTTCATTTTATAGATGAGGAAACTGAGGCAACCAGGGTTAAGTGACTTGAGAGAACATGGTATAGTGGGAAGAATATTGAACCGGGAAACTGAGTTCAAGTTTTTCCTCTACCCTTCACTAGCCTCATATTCCTATATGACCTTGGACAAGTCAATTAACCTTCATGGGTCTCAGTGTCCTCATCTGTAAAATGACATAGTCATAACTGGTAGCCTTTGAGGCTCTTTCCGGCTCCAAATTTATGATGCTATGACTTCATCTCTCTGGTCCTCAGTTTCTTGGTCTATAAAATGGGGAAATTGGATTAGACCAAAGATTCCTAACCTGGGGTCTGTGAAGATGTTTTTAAAATATATATTTAATCCTCATATTTAAATATAATTATTTTACTTTGTAATCCTTTGTATTTTATTTTCTTTTGAGAAGAGGACAATAGGTTTCACCAGATTGCCAAAGGGGTAAGTCTATTACACACAAAAAGGTTAAGAGCCTTTAGATTAAACAATCTTAAAGGTTTCTCCAAATGTTTAGATTCTTTGTGTTCCCTTGGATTCTGTCCATTTTGCAAAGTGAGGTGCACCTGTAGTAAAGTGCACTTGCTATGTGTCTGGTCCAGGATTCAATGAGTCGGGCATCTGGAACAGAGCCATTTCTTGATTCATAGGTATGTCTTTGGAGGTCATTGGGTATCAGCCTCCATGCTTCTTGGCCAGCCAATCTGAATGGGCACCAGGACTACCCTAGAAGGAGCTCGAGTCAATAGGACCTAGAAGCCTGCCTGTCTTTTTGTTTCCAGGTGGCAGACTCAGGAATTGTCATGACCCAACATGTCGTGCCTGTTGTCTTGAGTTGGTCAATTCTACTGTAAATTCTTTCCTCCTAAATCCTCCCAGCATCTAGAGGTGATCAGTTATAAAGCATAATCATGAGTTTCATTCCTTTCCCACTCCCTTTGATCTCAGATCAGGCAAATTTCCTAGCTTGTTAATAGTATCTGTATTTCAAGTAAAACCCAAAACACTAGGTGACACTGGCAATGGGGGCTGGGAGATGAGGAGAGAATAATTGGCAAGTTCATGAATTAGGTGTGAATTCCATTGTAAAACCTAACTATTTATTTTGAAAGCTTTACCTGGATTAATGCCTTTTATCACCATGGATAAAGGAAGATACATATGAATTCCTGTAAGTGCATTTGAATTTTGATCTCACTAGACAGGGAGGAAGGCTCAAAAAACACTTTTTTTGCAATGCTTCCTGCGATTGACTTGTGGGGTATTTTTATAAACCAATAAATGATTTCAAGAGGAGTATTGATGTATCTGTAATTCATAAATTTGCTAAATATTCTCCCCTTCAGTAGGTATTGGCTAGAATTTTATCCTTAGCTTAAAAATTGTAATGATAACAATAATAGCTAACATTTATATAGCATGTGAGGGCTTGCAAAGCATTTTACGTATATAAGCTCGTTCATATAAAGAGAAAAGGAGAATTGAAATAATTAGCTAATTGATTCATTTTTTAAAACTCTCCTAGCTAAAATACAATACTGAATTTTTTTTCATTGAGTTATCCATTCCTCACTAAAGTCTTACTCTGAAGCTTCATTGATTCATTGTGACCTGGGGGTGGAACGAGGGCTCTGCAAGGCTGTATCATCAGGACTGAAGTTTTGAAAGGTCCTACTAAGCTATAAGAGCCTGGACTGTAGGTTCCCTGAGGTACTATATTTCTGTCATTGGGTACCAGCTTTGATAAGTTCAGAGAGGCTTATCACCAGACCCGCTGCAGGATGATGCCATTTTCGGTCCCAGCAGCTCTCAGAGACTGTCTCCTGTATACTGACTGCAATCTGCGTCAGTGGAGGAGCACCCCCACCAACCAAAATCACAGATCTTTCCAAAATTGAGTTCTCCAGGTAATTGCCTTAATTCCCCTTCCCCTCAGTAGGAGCAGAGCTTTCTTTTCACTGGAATGTCCCAGGAGCCAGAGCTGAGAGAGGAGGTCCAGGGCCTGGGCTCTGCTACGAAGGTGATCTGGCCATGGTCACCCAGGCAGGTGTGTGACAAGCAGGGGCAGAATGCACTCGTTTCCATCCTAGAATGGGTAATGTGGCTTTCTGTATTCCCTCTCCTACTGCTCTCCATTCCTCCACCCTTCTTGGTATTTATAACTGATCCATTCTCAGAGTAGCAATGACACTGCAGTCTTCCTTTCAGCTGAATATGGAATTCTTGGCTTGGTATCAAGCAGTCAGAGCCAGGAACCATACAAAGCTTCAGCACACTCATTTCCTGCCTATTCTCTTTTTTTTCCTTTTTTTACTCTGCCCCCCCACCCCCATCCCCCTTCTAGCTTCAAAGGGTTTCTTAACCTTTCTTTCTGGATGAGACATAAAACTACTTGTGCTTCTTACACATCCCACAGCCCTTCACACAGCACAGGGATGTTAGCGCTGCTGGGTTGGCCTTGTTCCAGTCTGATTAATGGCCAAATGGTCAGCCTTCCATCAGCCTGGGCAAAATTTTCAGTATAGGTAGGGATGGGGGACTTCAATGGTTAGCCCCTGGTTGGGCTGTATGTGGTATGGAGCCACTCCCCATATGTGAAATAGAAAATTCTGTCTCAGTAGACATATGACCCAAATATAGTATGAATTTGGGGGGAGGGGAGGAAGGGACTTTTTGGGGGTTTGGCAGCCATGAATCAACCACCAGCCCTATCAATGAGTTTCTTAATGCCCGCTATGGCTCCAGAATTGTGTTGGCCATTGTGGGGAATGGGGAGTAGGAGAGGAGATACTGGAGATCGTAATATATGACCTAGTAATAGTTGACATTGGACTAGTACTCCAAGGACTATAAAATGCTGACTTACATTATTTTGTTTAATCCTCACTATATCCCATCAGATACATAGCACGACTTAGTATACCATTTTTATAGGTAAGGCTCAGAGATAATGAAAGACCCACTCAAGATCGTAGAGCTAGTAAGTGTCAGAGGCAGAACTGTAACCAGGTCCCTCTAAGCTGAAAGTCCAGGTCTTTCTCAACTTCCTGAGAGGCAGCATGGAGTCAGGAAGACCTGTGTTCTAATCATCCTCCCTACAGTTAGGCAAAGTAAATGGCAGAATGGCTGAGAGAGACAGCTTGATGGGATGTTAAGTATGGTCTGATCCGGTACACTACCTCATTGGATCCCCATAAAAACCACAGGCGATACTTACAGATATCATTTTATAGACGAAGAAAGTAAGGCTAAGATAAGTGAACAAATATCAGGGTGTGATTGAAGCACACAGCTTCTAACTACACAGTCAGAGTTTCTCTTTCATGAGAAATAGCAAGGAGTTAGAAAAGCCTGTATTTCAATCACATTCCATCAAGCCATCCATGCTGGCCATCTTGCCTTGCCTTGTCATTGGTAATGCTCTTTCCGCCTCTTATTCTAAGTTTAATAGTTAAATCAATATTACCATATTTCCATTGTTCCTAGGAAAAGCATATCAGTTAACTGTCTTGTGGATCAATTCATCATTCTCAAGACTCCCTGACCACTATCATAAAGGTGTCATCTACCCCTATTAAAATATAAGCTCCTTGAGGACAGAGACTATCTCATTTTCATCTTTGTATCACCAGCACTAAGTCCAAGAGCTGACAAGAAGCATTTGATACATGCTTTTTCTATCCATTCATTTATTTACTCATTCATTCCTTTGTAAAGCACTTTGCACATTTTAGAACATTATACAAGTGTCATTTATTAACATTATTATCATTACATCATACTGTTCTCTGTCTTTGAAGAGCGCTCCAACCATCACCCTCATATTCCTATACTACCCATCTTTCAAAGTCCATTCACACTGCGCAACTCCATCATGAAGTCTTCCCTTGAGAGTCAAGCTTCCTTCTTGGAACTCTTATGACACTTAATGGTCTGCATTACTCTCACAGCCAAGCATCATTTCCTTGTTTTTGCATTTTGCTTCTCTAAGAAGATTACAAGCATCCTGACAAGAATCTTGTTGGCAGGGATCACGTTTCTTTTTCTCATAGCCCTCCCAGAAGCCAGTACAATTTTAGATATGCAATAGGCACTCAAGAAATGCAAGGAATGGTTATAAATCAGTGAGACTGATCCCACAAAATAATGCCTACAGGTTGACTTGAGTTGATTTACCTATATAGAATAGTTGGAGACTCTAAATTACTACTCCCCCATCTCACCTTCACTACCAAGAGAAGAAAAATTCTTAGAAAGCAAAACCCCAGTTCAAGAAATCTACATAGAGCAAATAAATACCTTAGATATTCTTAAGATCCTAAGTTTATAAAATGTCTTCTTGTAAAAAACTTAAATATATTTATTGCTATTCATGTAATTTCTTGTCTTCAAATGCATCACCCATGCTACATGCCACAGAGTGAGAAGAAACCAATCCTTCCTCTCCCCCAAGATTCTCCAGGCTCATGGTCAGCATCCATAGAGATTTTACCTCCTACCATTATTGTCCTGGTTGACTGCTGGCTTCAACACTTTAGTTATATGGTACTAAACACACACACATTTATATGACTAATAGAATGTGTGGTAATAATACATGTAAGGTGTAAGAAATACATATATGGAGAGTAGGGGTCTACAGGTTTATGAGATTTACTCTCTAACTCATCGATCAAAGAACCAAGCTCCTTTTTAATGCTCTGAAAACTGTTGGGAAAGAAGAGATAGGGTGTGAACTACAGAATCTCAAAGTTGGGAGGTACTTAAGAAGCTATCAGATTCAACTCATAGTTGAAAATGAATTCCCTCTATGACAAATGGTCATCAAGCTTTTGCTTAGGACTTCTAAAGAAAGACAGCTCTCTACCTCCCAAGGCTGCCATTCCACTTTGGGATCATTTTAATGATCAGTTTTTGTTTTTTTTCCTAACTCAAGCCTACATCTACCACTTTGCACGTCGTTGCTCCTATCTCTGCCATGTAGGACCAAGAAAAACAAGTATAATTTTTCCTTTTCAGATGAAAGTTCATCAAAATAACTGAAGACATCTATCATGTCCCCCCATGTGGCATCTCTTTTACTGGCTAAATGTCCCCTGTTCCTTCAATTAATCCTGATGTGGTATGGTCTCTCTAGCCTTCTCACCATCCTGGCCAACTTTCCCTGGATGTACTCCATATTCTTCCTAAAATGTGGTATGTATGACAGAATATAGTACTATACTAAGATGCAATCAGGCTAGCTGTTGAATTAAGTGGAGCTATCATCTTCTGGGTCCTGAACATTATGCATCTCTCTCATTACAATCTAAAAATGAATTAGCATTTTTAAAAATGGAAATCTACCATTTAATGATCCTTAATCTCCTTATGATCACAATAATACTAATTCAAACCTGTATAGTACTTTATTGTTTTAAAAAGAGTTTTCTTCGCAACAACCTTTTGAGGTGAATATTATAAGTATTGGGCAGCTATATGACACAATGGATAGAGCACAGGACCTGGAGTCAGGAACCTGAGTTCAAGTCCAGATTCATACTGTTACTAACTGTGTGACTCTGGGTAAGTCATTTATCCCTATTTGCCTCAGTTTCTTCATCTGTCAAATGAACTAGAGAAGGAAATGGCAAACCACTCCACTATCTCTGCCAAGAAAACCCCAAATGGGGTCATGAAAAGTTGAACATGACTAAAACGACTGAGAAATAGCATTGCAAGTATTTCCTCCATTTTAAAGATGGTTAAGAGATTTGTCAGAAGTCACACAACCAATAAGTGTATGTATCATCATTTTTAGAAGCTGTATCACATGATCAACTTGTATTGAACTTTCAGACCATTAAAGCTGTCAATATGTTTCAGAGAACCTGTTATTTAGCCATATATCCTCCATCTTGTACTTATAAGTTTGACTTTTTTGAAACCCAAGTATAAGATTTTACACTTAACTATATTAAATTTTATCTTATAAATTCAGGACAATGTTGAGGGAATCTAACTCTGATGTCCTATATGTGAGCTTTCCCTTCTGCCTTCACGAATTTGGAAACAATACACACACACACACACACACACACACACACACACACACACACACACACACACACAGCTGTTGACTTAAGAAAAAAGATTACATAGCCCAGGACCAAGCACAGATCCCAGGAGCTCTCTATTCAAGATTTGCTTCCTTCTTTATTTTGAAATACTCATGCTTACTCTTTGGGTAGAGTCATTCAGTCAAATGCTCCACATTTCTCTATCTTGTCCCTAGAAATAACATGAGAGATTTTGTCAAATATTTGCTAAGATTTAGGTAAATGGTATTTTCAGTATTCCCTGGATTTACCACTCTAGTAATCATGTCAAAAGAAGGAATTTAATCAGTTTCAACAAAGTATTTATTAAGCACTTGTTATCTAGCAGGCACCATAGTGATCTTTGGGAGGCAAAGGTAAAAATGAACATATTTCCTGCTCTGAATGAACTTACGTTCTACTGGGGAGGTGGGGGGGGGAATGTTACCTGGACAGATAACTGAATACAAAATATGTGTAAATTACATGCTATGTATTTTTTGGAGGTGTTAGTGGGATCAGAAATAAAAATTTAAATCGAGCTTGTTAGCCTATAGTTTTTATATTCCTTTTTTTTTTTTTTTTGAAAACTAGAACATTTACTCTTCTCCAGTTCTGTGGTGCCTTTTTGTTCTCCATATTTCTTTTTTTCAATTATTACTATCTTTTGTTTTTAAGGGTAACTAGGTGGTAGAGTGGATAGAGTTCTAGACCTGGAGTCAGGAAGACTCATCTCCCTGAGTTAAAATCTGACCTCAGAAAGGTACTAGCTGGGCGACCCTGAGCAAGTCACTTCACCCTGTTTGCCTCAGTTTCCTCTTCTGTCAAATGAGTTCGAGAAGGAAATGGAAACCATTCCAGTATCCTTGCAAAGAAAACCCCAAAAGACATTATAAAGAGTCAGACACAATTGAAAAATGACTGAACAAAACTCATTTTAATGCACCTTCATTTGAAAATATGCACCACCTCTCTTGTCTAGTCAGATAATTTTCTCCTATAAGAAGACTAAAAATGAAGAAGGAAGAAAAAACCAGTTCAGTAAAACTAACATATGAAGTGAATCTGAGAGTACACTCAATGCTTTATACCCATAGTCCTCCAGGTTTGCAAAGAAGGATTTTCTGTGATATTTCAAAGAGCACAGACAGTTGTTCAGCAATCACATTGGCCAGTTCTTTCGACATCCTAGGATGTACTTCATTTGAACCTATTAACAAATTTATCAAGGGCTAGGGGTTTTCTTGTTATCTCCATACTAATCTTAAATAGCAACTCACTTCTAGCAATTTTTATTCTGTCCACTGCAGGTAAAACATTCAAATTCATAGAGAAAAGCATGATGAGAGTTCATAATATCATATATAGATTGAGAGCTAAAAGGTACCACAGAAGTAACTGAGTCCATCCCCCTCATTTTACAGGTGGAGAAACTGAGGCCAGAGAAATTATATCTTGCCTATGTCCCATAACGCTACTGATAAGTGATGGAAATGGGATTTGAAATCATGCCCTTAATCTCCAAACCCAGCATTTTTTCCTCATTATCCTATCTATTCAGTTCTTATTTGAGCTTCTTCTTTTCCTTAATGTAGTTTAAATCTCATCCTTCCCTGCTTTTCTGTTTCTTAGCTTTCTTTGGCAGCATCAACTCATAAATGAACCTTAGCATCTCTGATGCCATTCCCCAAAGATATGTCCCACATTTGTATTCATCCTCCATTACCTGCCCTTGCTTCCATTTTTTTCATGCCTTTTAAAAATCCAAGTTGATCTTTGTGTCCATATCCATGTGTTCGTTTTTTTTTAGACCACTCCCCCTTTTTCTCCCTATAAGAAGGTTTCTCTTTGTAACTTCAGGATTGTATTCTTTTAGTTCTGTTTTGGAGGCATTTGGGTTTAAATTACTTGTCCAAGGTCACCTAGCTGGTAAGTATCTGAAGGAGGATTTGAACTCAGTTCCTCCTGACTCCGGAGCTGGTGCTCTATCCCTTGCACCACCAAGCTGCCCCTCAGGATTTTATTCTTAAGAGTTATGCATCTCCCTTAGGCAAAGTACCTGGATTTCAATCTAAATCATTGGTATGTGTATAGATTTCAGGAAGACAGTAAATTTACTTTTTTTTAAAATATATTTTGATAACTGCGTTTCAACATAATTGGCTTCCTTTGTAACACTATGTATATTATTTTATGAATTTTTAAATATTGTTCTGTGAAGTTCATAAGTTTCACCAGACTAACAAGTGGGTCCATGACACATAAAAAGTTATGAACCACTGTTTCAGTCCCTTTGAAATCTGTTGTCCCCAAACCTAGGATCCATACCAGAGCCAGTCTTCCTCTCCTCTATCACAAATTCTAAAATGCATCAGTCAAATTATTCACAAAGTTCTCACCATTGCCATTCCAACAATATAATCCTCCTAATTAATAAGAATCTGGTTTGGGATTGAAGTTCTCGTTGGTTTCTTCACCTTTTGAAGGATGAAATTATAATTAGAGTTTCAATAAATCATTAGTTGTCCTGCTTTTGGTAGCGAGAAAGCTCAAACAGATGTCCAGATAACTGAAGGCTACCCTTGCTTCTTTTTTAAAATTTTTAAAAATTTTTTCCCATTTACACGTAAAAACAATTTTTAACATTTGTTTTCTTTTCCAAGTTTTGATTTCCAAATTCTATCCCTCCTCTCCCTCTTCCTGAAACAGTAAGCAATCTGATGTAAGTTATATGTGTACAATCATATAAAACATTTCCATATTAGACATTTTGCACAAGAAAACTCGAAGGAAAGAAGGAAGAAAGAAAGAAGGAAAGAGATAAAGAAAGGAAGAAAAAAGAGATGAAGGAAGGAAGGAAGGAAAGAAGGAAGGAAGGAAAACAGTATGATTCAGTCTGTATTCAGGCAATATCAGTTCTTTCTCTGGAGGCAGACAGCATTTTCCATCATGAGACCTTTGGGATTGTCTTGGACCATTGTACTGTTGAAAATAATTGTTATTCACAGTTCTTCATTACCCAATATTGCTATCATTGTGTACAATATTCTGGTTCTACTCAATTCACTTTGTATCAGTTCATGTAAGTCTTCCCAGGTTTTTCTGAAATCATCCTGCTCATCACTTCTTTTTTTTTTTTTTTATTTTGTAATGTTTAACAATCATTGCCATACAATTGCGATTTTATCCCTCCCCACCTACTCCCCACTACCCCCCTCCCTCCCCACGACTGCATACAATTCTGTATAGATTCTACATATACTTTCCTATTGAGTATATTTTCACTATAGTCATGCTATGTAGTCAGACTAAGATAAATGAAAGAAATCGTATAACAAATCAGAACATGATACACAAACACATACACATACACAAACATGATCTGCTACAATATGTGAGTGACTTCCATATTTCTCTCTCTGAGTGTGGCAGGTATTTTGCCTTGAGATCCTCCATTGGGATTTTTTTTTTTTTTTGGTAAGAAGTTCTTGTGTTATTACAAAAATCTAAGTCTACCAGAAAAAACTCTCACACACTGTGGTTGTTGCTGTGCATAAAGTTCTCCTGGTTCTGCTCCTTTCACTCAGCATCAGGTCATATAAGTCCTTCCAGGCCTCTCTGAAGTCTTCTTGTTCATCATTTCTTATGGCACAATAGTACTCCATTACATTCATATACCATAATTTATTCAGCCATTCCCCAATTGATGGACATCCCCTTGACTTCCAGTTTTTGGCAACTACATAGAGTGCTGCTATAAATATTTTTGTACATGTGGGACCCTTTCCCATTTTTATGATCTCTTGGGGATATAGTCCTAGTAGCGATATTGCTGGGTCAAAGGGTATGCACATTTTTGTAGCCCTTTGGGCATAGTTCCAAATTGCTCTCCAGAATGGTTGGATGCGCTCGCAGCTCCACCAACAATGAATTAGTGTTCCAACTTTCCCACATCCTCTCCAGCATTTATCATTTTCTTGTTCTGTCATGTTTGCCAATTTTATAGGTGTGATGTGGTACCTCAGAGTTGTTTTGATTTGCATTTCTCTAACCAATAGTGATTTAGAGCATTTTTTCATATGATTATAGATAGCCTTAACCTCTTCCTCTGAAAATTGCCTGTTCATATCCTTTGACTATTTATCAATTGGGGAATGACTTGTATGATTATACATTTGGATCAGTTCTCTATATATTCTAGAAATGAGGCCTTTATCCCCGAGCTTAGCTGTAAAAATTCTTTCCCAATTTACTACATCCCTCCGGATTTTGGTTGCATTGGGTTTGGTTGTGCAAAAACTTCTCAGTTTAATGTAATCAAAGTTATCCATTTTGCATTTCATAATGCATTCTATCTCTCCTTTAGTAAAGAATTCTTCCCTTCTCCATAGATCTGATAAATACACTATTCCTTGCTTCTCCAGTTTATTCATGGTATCGATCTTTATACCTAAATCATGTACCCATTTGGACTTTATTCTTGTGTACGGTGTCAGGTATGGGTCTATGCCTAATTTCCGCCACACTGTTATCCAGTTTTCCCAGCAATTTTTGTCAAACAATGAGTTCTTATCCCAGAAGCTGGGGTCCTTGGGTTTATCAAACAGAAGGTTGCTATATTCCTTGCCTACTGCATCTTGAGTGCCAAGTCTATTCCACTTGTCTACCTCTCTGTTTCTTAGCCAATACCAAGTGGTTTTGATAATTGCTGCTTTATAGTACAGTTTGAGGTCTGGTAGCGCTAGGCCACCTTCCCAAGCATTTCTTTTCATTAGTCCCTTTGATATTCTGGACCTTTTGTTTTTCCAAATGAATTTTGATATTATTTTATCCAGCTCTAGAAAGTAATTGTCTGATAGTTTAATTGGTATGGCACTAAATAAGTATATTAATTTGGGTAGAATTGTCATTTTTATTATATTAGCACGGCCTACCCATGAGCAACTAATGTTTTTCCACTTACTTAAATCTGACTTTATTTGTGCAAAAAGTGTCTTGCAATTGTGTTCATATAATCCCTGGGTTTGTTTTGGCAGGTAGACTCCTAAGTATTTTATACTGTCTACCCTAACTTTAAATGGGATTTCTCTTTCTATCTCTTGCTGTTGGACTTTGTTGCTAATATATAGGAATGCAGAAGATTTGTGTGGGTTTATTTTGTACCCTGCAACTTTGCCAAAGTTGTTTATTAATTCTAGTAATTTTTTACTTGAATCTCTGGGATTCTCTAGGTAAATCATCATATCATCTGCAAAGAGTGATAACTTAGTTTCTTCTTTGGCTATTTTAATTCCTTGGATATCTTTATCTTGTCTAATTGCTACAGCTAACATTTCTAGTACCATATTAAATAATAGTGGTGATAATGGACAACCTTGTTTCACCCCTGATCTTATTGGGAATGCATCTAGCTTATCCCCATTGCATATAATGCTTGCTGAAGGTTTTAGATAGATACTGCTTATTATTTTATGGAAAGTTCCCTTTATTCCTACATTCTCCAATGTTTTTAGTAGGAATGGATGTTGTATTTTGTCAAAAGCTTTTTCTGCATCTATTGAGATAATCATGTGGTTTTTGTTAGCTTTGTTGTTGATGTGATCGATAATGCTAATAGTTTTCCTAATATTGAACCAGCCCTGTAGTCCTGGTATGAATCCTACCTGATCATAATGTATTAATCTCGTGATAAGATGCTGTATTCGTTTTGCTAAAATCTTATTTAAAATTTTTGCATCTATATTCATTAGGGAAATTGGTCTATAATTTTCTTTCTCTGTTTTGTCTCTTCCTGGTTTGGGTATCAAAACCATATTTGTATCATAGAAAGAATTTGGAACGACTCCTTCTTCCCCAATTTTCAAGAATAGTGTATGTAGTATTGGAATTAACTGTTCTTTAAATGTTTGATAGAATTCACTTGTGAATCCATCTGGCCCTGGAGATTTTTTCCTAGGGAGTTCATTGATGGCTTGTTCAATTTCTTTTTCTGAGATGGGGTTGTTTAAGTATTCAACTTCCTCTTCTGTTAATCTGGGCAATTTGTATTTTTTAAAATATTCATCCATCTCGTTTAGATTATCGAATTTGTGGGCATAAAGTTGGGCAAAGTAGTTTCTAATTATTGTTTTAATTTCCTCCTCATTGGAGGTGAGTTCACCCCTTTCATTTTTAATATTAGTAATTTGGTTTTCTTCTTTCTCTTTTTTTTAATCAGATTGACCAAAGGTTTATCAATTTTATTAGTTTTTTCATAAAACCAACTATTGGTTTTATTTATTAATTCAATAGTTTTCTTAATTTCAATTTTATTAATCTCTCCTTTGGTTTTCAGTATTTCTAATTTGGTATTTACTTGGGGATTTTCAATTTGTTCTTTTTCTAGCTTTTTCAACTGCAAGCCTAAGTCATTGATCTCCTCTTTCTCTATTTTATTTATGTAAGCATTCAGAGATATAAAACTTCCCCTAATAACTGCTTTTGCAGTATCCCATAAGTTTTGGTATGTTGTCTCACTATTGTCATTCTCTCGAATGAAATTGTTGATTGTTTCTATGATTTCTTCTTTAACCCAACCCTTCTTTAGAATTAGATTATTTAGTTTCCAATTGATTTTTGGTTTCTCTTTCCATGGCCTTTTATTACATGTAATTTTTAATGCATTATGATCTGAAAAGGATGCATTGATTATCTCTACCTTTCTGCACTGGATTGTGAGATTTTTATGTCCTAGTACATGGTCAATTTTTGTAAATGTTCCATGTACTGCTGAGAAAAAAGTATATTCCTTTCTATTCCCATTTAATTTTCTCCAAAGATCTATCATATCTACCTTATCCAGAGTTTTATTTACCTCCTTAACCTCTTTCTTGTTTATTTTGAGGTTGGATTTATCGAGTTCAGAGAGGGGGAGGTTGAGGTCCCCCACTAGTATAGTTTTGCTATCAATTTCTTCCTTCAACTCCCCCAACCTCTCCTCTAAGAATCTGGATGCTATACCACTTGGAGCATACATGTTTAGTAATGATATTGCTTCATTGTCTATGGTGCCTTTTAGCAGGATATAGTTTCCATCCTTATCCCTTTTGATTAGATCTATTTCTGCTTTTGCTTTGTCTGAGATTAGGATTGCTACTCCTGCCTTTCTTACATGAGCTGAAGCACAATATATTCTGCTCCATCCTTTGACCTTTATCCTATGTGTATCCCCCCGTTTCAAATGTGTTTCTTGTAAGCAGCATATTGTTGGATTATGGCTTTTAATCCATTCTGCTATCCGTCTCTGTTTTATGGGAGAGTTCATCCCATTCACATTCACAGTTATGATTACAATCTGTGTATTTCCCTCCAACCTCTTTCCCACCATTTGTGCTTTTAGCTCTCCCGTCTCCCTTCCCCTCCTCAATAGTATTCACTTTTCTCCCCCTCCTCCTGCAGCCTTCCCCTCCTTCTTTTGACCCCCCTCCCTTTTAGTTCCCTTTACTCTTATTGCTTCTTTCCTCCCTTTTAGCCACCCTCCCCTTTCTTCCCCCTTCCCCTCCTACTACCTATAGAGCTAGTTAGGCTTATCTACTTAAGATTATTGTTCCCTCCTTTGAACAAATCAGATGAGAGTACCTCTCAAACAATGCTCATCTCCCTCCCCTCCTTCCCTCTACTATAGTTTTGTACTTCTTCCTGTGATATAATTTGCCATTTTCTGCTTCCCCCTTTCCACACCTCCTATTACATTCCCTTCTCATACTTAAATCATATTTTTGACATGACATCATTTACTTTATGCCCGTTCCCTCTACATATATCCCTTTTATCATAATAGCTGCACAGTTCTCAAGATTAACAGGTATCATCTTCCCTTATAGGGAGGTAAACAGTTTGCCCTAATTGAGTAGCAAGTTTTTGTTTTTGTTTTTTCCCCTCTGTTTACCTTTTTATGATTCTCTGGAGACCTGCATTTGAAGATCAAATTGTCTATTGAGTTCTGGTGTTTTGGTCAGGAAGCTCTGGAAATCCCTTATTTTGTTGAATGACTTTCTCCTTGCCTGAAATGTTATGCTGAACTTTGCTGGGTAGTTGATCCTTGGTTGAAGTCCCAACTCCTTTGCCTTACGGAATATTGGGTTCCAATTCTTTTGATCTTTTAATGTAGAAGTTGCAAGGTCCTGTGTGATCCTGACTGTGTGTCCTTGATATTTGAATTGTTTCTTTCTGGCTGCTTGTAGTATTTTCTCCTTCACTTGATAGCTCTGGAATTTGGCAACTATATTTCTTGGGGTTTTGAATTGGGGATCCCTTTCGGGAGAGGAATGGTGGATTCTTTCGATGACTATTTTGCCCTCTGAGTCTAGTACTTCTGGACAGTTTTCCTTGATGATTTCCTGGAAGATATTGTCCAGACTCTTTTCTTCATCATGGGTTTCTGGCAGGCCAATAATTCTTAGATTTTCTCTCCTGGATCTATTTTCCAGGTCAGTTGTTTTTCCAATTAAATATTTTAGATTTTCTTCTATCTTTTCATTCTTTAGATTTTGTTTGACTGATTCTTGTTGCCTCATTGAGTCATTAGTTTCTACTTGCCCAATTCTAATCTTCATCGTAGTGTTTTCTTCAGTTAGCTTTTCCATCTCCTTTTCCATCTGACCAATTTTTCCCTTTAAGGAGCTATTTTCTCCATTTAATTTTTGTACTTCTTTTTCCATTCGACCAATTTTCCCAGTTAGGTTTTGGGTTTCCTTTTCCATCTGATCAATTTTCCCAATTAGGTTTTGGGTTTCCTTTTCCATTTGATTAGCTCTTCCTTTTAGGGAATTATTCTCTCCAGTTAATTTTTGAACTTCCTTTTCCATTTCTTCAATTTTCTTTTTCAGGGTGATGTTCTCATCAGTGAATTCTTTTTTTATAGTTTTAAAATCATTGGCCAGTTTTTCTTTTATATCCTTCTTCAGACGTTCCAGGTAATCTAGTTGTGCTTGCGAGAAATTCATAGTCCCATCTGAGGTTTCAGATGGAAGTACAGTCTCAGCTCTAACCTCTTTGGTGTTTGTGTTTTGGTCCTTATCCCCATAGAAAGATTCTATGGTTTTTTCACTTTTCGTCTGCTTTTTCCGATTCATGATGTTGGCTGAGTGTTGTAGCTTTTGGTTCTTTCAGTCAGAAGGTACAGATCTTTAAGTTGAGCTGATGTGTGTCTAGGCTAAAAGCAGGCTTTTGTTTTTTGTTTCCCAGATCAACCCTGGGGTTAGCTTGTTAGGTATGTGGGAGGGGTGGTCTGTCCTCAGGATATCTCCTCAGCTGACTTGAGGCAAAGGCAAGGTCAGGGGATGGTGATCCCAGCTTCCCTATTGTCTTCCCTTTTCCCCTGGAGGGCTGGGGCACGCCTAGAAGCTAACACGTGTCCCCGCCCCTCCTGGGGCTCGTCTCCTGACTCTGAGGCTTGCCTGGGTCTCAGTGTGAATTTTCTCTGCCCTGGGTCGTCTGTCCCTCCAGCCATCTCTGCCACCGTAGGAAGAATCCCCCTTTGCCACTTTTCCAGCCTCTGGTGTTATGAGACCACCCGCCCCCTTCTGCTGTTCCCGCTGATCCAGGATTAATCTGGGGAAGAATTTTATGGGTCCCTCATGGTCATCAGGGGGGAGGAGAGAGCACTTACTGATCACTCTGCCATCCCAGTTCCTGGAAGTTGAAGTAGTGACCCACCGAAGTCCGTCTTCAGGCTGAAGATTTCAAGGGCTGCTGCGCTGATGTCTGGCACTCAGCGGCTCTCACCGGCTCGGCCTGGCTTATCTCCTGCTCCGCTGGTCTCGCCCGCCAGTCTCGGGCTCCTCTCCTCCGCCCTGCCGCGCCGACCGCGCTTCACTGTGCGCCGGGGTCTTACCCCCGCGGAACAGATCCCTCCCGTGGACCCTCTGGTCCAGCCTGGGCTCCGAATCCGTTAAAGTCCATCACCCACTGGATTCTACACCTCCAAAGTCTGGTCAGACTCTCCCCCCAGAGATATCCAGAGGAGTTTTTCCAGGAGCTTAGGTGAGTCGTTGCTTTCACTCCGCCATCTTGGCTCCGCCCCCCTCATCACTTCTTATAACACAATAATATTCTATCACAATCATTTACCACAACCTGTTCAGCCATTCCCTAATTGATGGACATCCCCCAATTTCCAGTTCTCAACCACCACAAAAAGAGCTGCTATAAGTATTTTTGTACAAATAAATAGTCCCCATCCCCCACCTCAACATCAAAAAAATATCTCTTCAGGAGCCACCATCACTTCTATATCATGCCTCCATTCCCGGTTTGTGATTAGAACAGCTATTTCTTCTTTCTGTCCAAGTGGCATGTAGTACATATATCCTCTGATAAACTTTTCTATTTCTGTCTCCACTTACCTTCACCCAAACTTTTTCTTCCTCTAGCTCCTAGATTTGCTCATATGAGTATATCTTCTTAATATCCAGCTCATTCTATTTACCTATACTATTTCTTTGTAGCAAAGAATATCGTTCTATGGTCCAGGTACATATGTTATCCCACTAGGTCTTAGACATACCTATGGTCTAATGGGAAAAGTGCTGGATTTGAATTCAGAGGGTCTGGGTTCAAATATTACCTTTCCCATTTATTAGCTGAGTCATCTTGGGCAAGTGTCAGACTCTGGACCATAGGGTTGGACTAGATGTGAGTTTCTTTCCAACTCTATGACCCAATTGCCTCTTTCTAATAGGATAGCTTGTTCATCTTGCTTATTTACCGAATGTTTTCTAAAATTTTATATAGACCTCAGAGGCTGTGGGTTCTATGATTATCTTTATTTTAAGTGGAAAAATTCAAGTATAGCTAGATTAAGCAGATTGCTCCAGGCCAGATAGTAAGTAACACTTTGACAGATCTTGGGAGAGAGTTGAGTTACCAGACTTCCAGTCAAGGACACTTGTCTTTTGGAGCATGCTAACATGATTGCTAGAGGCTACTAAAAGACTTAGCGTGAGATCAAGGCTGTAATAGTTTCCCTACTCCCTGGGGGAGATTTTATTATATAATAATGGACTCTCCTACAAGTTAAAGTCCTAAAAGCCCAGATTTCTGGGGTTTTTCCTTACCTTAGGCCAAGTGAAATCACTGGTGCAGTCACTCATTATTTTAATGTGTTATTTCCTACCTTTGCCTGCCCAAGCAGTAGCTTTTGTTTGAATCAATCATACTGACTTGACCTGATGCTAGTATATCGACTTGTGCCCTCCTGGGCAGAATTGTCCAAATTCTGATTGGTCTATTATGGCTCAGAGCAGTTGCAATAAATTTCCCCTCCATGGCAGGAGTCATGAATGCTGGACTGGAGGCCTGCCAGTTTCATACGTTCCATTGTTCATATCCCTTTGTATAGTTTTGTGATTGTCAATTCCTCTTTTGGGGACTTAGTAGGTAACTGTGCCCTAAGAACAAGTGGTATTGGGAGGGGGAAAAAGAATACTAAGAAGGAGAGATATTGAAATGTTCTTAACCAGTAGACAAGGGAGAAGAAAAAAGAATGGACCTTCTTTTTCTTGTTTTGGTTTTCTCTATACACAAAGAATTGGTGGTAAGGTCATTGGCCATGGTTCATGGTACAAATTTCGTGGTTCTTTGGTGGCCATCTCCTATGATA
This sequence comes from Notamacropus eugenii, assembly GCF_028372415.1. Lineage (NCBI taxonomy): Eukaryota > Metazoa > Chordata > Mammalia > Diprotodontia > Macropodidae > Notamacropus > Notamacropus eugenii. The sequence goes on from NC_092872.1 coordinate 149,667,149, forward strand.
TATTGGCCATCATAGAACTGGAGAGAGGGACCAAGGCCTCAAACCATATTTCAGTAGACCCTCTGGAACCATGTTTCAAATGGAATATGGCTTCCATCAAGATGTAATATTCTATTTGTGGTAGACAGCCAAGGAGCAATAATGATTTCAAATGAGTACATTTTAATCCCATCAGAAACAGAGGATCGACAGACTGTCTTTTGGTTTTGTATCTGATTGGCATGGGAGGTATTGCTCATAGTGGAATGAGAAATGGACTGGGCTCTAGTTCTAGTTCTAAGCATATCAATGGGATCTGCCATTGACTTGCTGTGAAATCTTACACAGCTCACAACCATTTCTTATTTCACCCATAAATTGGGGATAATAACTAGTTCTACCTCATTGAGTATTCTAAGAATTAAATGAGATAATGGATATGATGATGTTTTGACAAGTACAACATTACCTGAGTTGCCACCCCATGTCATATGGACTTGGTTGTTGCCATGGAGAATAAAATGGGTGGTGGAAGCAGGAGCTCTGTAGCTGGAAGGATTTCAGAAGAAAGTGAAAGTTAGCACTGGATATAAAAGCAACTGTACCAACTAGGTGGATGCGTGGTTTAGAAGATGGAGTTCTGGACTTGGAGTTGGGAGATCTACTTTCACATCCTGCCATCAAATACTTAACTATCTGTGTGAACCTTGGCAAATCAATTAAACTCTCTTTGCTTCATTTTCTTCACCTGTAAAATTAGGGGTTTGAACTCAATGGCTTCTAAGGTCTCTCCCTGTTCTAAATATATGATTCTATGAGTAGATCAAATTACGAATTTTTTTTTGTCTTTCTCAACACCCAGTCAAGTCCTAATTATCGTAGCCTGAACCCCGGACCTCTTCTTTTGCTAACCTTTTCTAGGACCTTGAGGTAATTCCCAGTTTTGAACTGGCTTTCACTTCAAATGCTGTCTCCTGGTTCTGTCCTTTTTTTTTGATCTTGGCTGGTTCACATTACCTATGATCCTGATTTTGGTCTATACAGGAACTTACCAGTAACAAGTGTTGTTACCCTCATTCCCATCTCTCCTAATGCCTCTCCAAACCAGGGGCGGTTCCATCAATATTATAAAGTACTCCACTCAATGACAGGTCCATCTCAGAGCAAGGGGTACAATATCATCTTGGTTCACTCTTGCAATATTATTAACAATAATAATAATAGCTAGTATTTATATAGGACTTTAAGGTTTGCAAAGTGCTTTATATACGTTATCTCTCTTGATCTTTCCAAATTATCCTGTGAGGTAGGTGGTTATTATTATTTTTAAAATTTTTATTCATTTTGAGGTATCATTATTCCCATTTTTCAGATGAGGAAACTGAAGCTGAGATGCCAAGTGGTTTGCACAAAGTCACACAACTAGTGAGTATGTGAGGCAAGATTTGAACTCAGGAAATCCCCCACTAACAACAGGGGAATCAGTACCACATATCCTTTCCAGGAAGAGAGCTTGGGGTGATCCTAGATGAATACCTCCATGAAAGGTATGGATCAGATCAGAAAACACTAATGGGAAATTTTCTGGCTGGATCTGGGATATTCATGGCTTCATTTTCCTGCTGAAATTTGTTTTAACCTCAATCCTTAGAAGTTTACATTGAATGTAGCTGTGTAGCTTCCCTGAGTTCTCAATTGGTAGGGCAAACCACTGGAGTTGTCATGTCTCATCCAATGGGTAAAACTCTCCAGACAATGGACTTTGAAGGCATCCTTTAGGAATGTTGTAAGGTTTTTGACAGCATAATTTGAACTGAACTTGCCAACAAAAAAGGATTTGAGAGCACTGGTAGAAGAGGGAAATCCATTACAAACTACATCAGTCATTTTTGTGTAATGGAACAGGATCTCTAGTGGATCCAGTTGACCTAGACACACTAACTAATGGAAGGTTTGGTAAGTCTAGACCATAATAAACGCATGAGAATTAAGCCAGATGAGACTGTATCAGGTATATTTAGCTAGATTTCCTCTCCCTCTAGACATTTTCCCCCCAAAAAAGTCAAAGGAGTTGTTCCCAAGACTTGACTGGTTTAGGAGGCCAAGGCTTAAGCTTGGCAGCTTTTTGGTAACGTTACACCAGTCATATGAAGTCCTGTTCATCTAAGGTATACAAAATGGCTTACATGGGGTTTGAATCATCTCAGATTCTGGAGATTCTCTAAAACCAGGTAAGTCAACCCTACCCTGTTAACCAGATAGGTTTCTACGTGGAGATGAGGGGGCAGAGTCTAATCCACTTGAGTACGATGGCGAAGCAAACCTCTTTTTATTTACTGTTGAATGACCTATAAGTGTCTGCTATTGTTCCAATATTAGACCAGCCTGAGTCAGACCCAGTTCACTGCATCAGACCTCAAATAACACACTTCACTAGAAACACACTTCAACTCTCAGCTGGGTCAATAGATCCTAATGAGACATGGTCATTTTAACTTCTTGGCCTTCCTCTCTTACTTAGATCAGTTATAACCCGTATAACTCAATCCAGAAAATTCAGTGGAATTTGAAGGGATGAGGGTTCTGACTCAAGCTGACATTGGCAGATAGCAATATGTATGTTTATACTGTTGTCTTTGCTATGTAGTATCACACCAAGGGCCCAAGGGGGCAAGGGAACATCGCAATTTTGGTATAGTGGGGTCCCCGCCAGAACCAATCTATCTCCCTGCTCCTTATCAATTCAGAACATCACACTGACCTGGAACTACCTAGAGCAGAGTCTCCATATACCTAGATCAAGACTTTGCTAATGTCCAGGGTTTTTTTTTCAAATGTAGAAGTGACCCACCAGGAACACAGATTTAGAGTTAAGGATATCATCGAAGTTGTATGGTCTAACCTCCTCATTTTATGGATGAGGAAACTGAGACTTGTGGAGATAAAATGACTTGTCTAAGGTCACATAAGTAATAAGCACCAGAAGCAGGAGTTAAACACAGGCCCTTAAAGTCTATAGCCCATATATTTTACACTGTATCAAACAGTCCCACATAACCCAAGTGAAACCAGTGATAGTAGAGCTTCTAAGCACTAGCCCTTACTCTCAGGGCCAGTGACTCAGGAAATAAAGCCCTTGAGAGCTCAAGCTGGGGACCATGAAGGAATGTTTCACTCTAGATTCTACCCAGTTGTGTGTATATAAATTGGCTTGTCCTGGACATTTAGGAACTAGCTCAACATAACACAAATATTTCTTGGGATGCTGGTGCTGTCCAGTTCTACTCAATGTATTACTAAGTGAATTGCAAGAGGCGTGAGTAAGAGACCACATCCCAGACTGCCTCTTCAAAACCAGACATCACAATGTCATTCCAGAACCTTCCTCAAAATGGAGGTTATGGGAGGAGCTCACTAATGAGAGAAGGAGGCCACCAGGGCAAAGGGAGAAGGAAGCTGAAGCATAGTTCCAAGTCCAGAGAATGAAGCCTGGCTGATCTGGTCCTTTCCTCAGAATGGAAGTTCTGGGAAAAACTCACAGATAGGATAAAGGATTGGCAATGAAACAATATAGAAAACAGTTAGGGAATAGTTTCCAACCTCTTGATCCAATAAATGAGGGTACACAAATGGGGTAGCTTTAGTTAGAGAAAGGACAGGTAGGTGACACAGTGGATAGAGTGTAAGTCCTGGAGTCAGGAAGACTCATCTTTCTGAGTTCAAATCTGACCTCAGATACTTACTAGCTGTGTGACTCTGGACAAGTCATTTTACTCTGTTCACCTCAGTTTCCTCATCTGTCAAATGAGCTGGAAGAAGGAAATGGAAAATCACTTCTGTATCTCTGCCAAGAAAACCCCAAATGGGGTCATGAAGAGTCAGACACTCTGAAATGACTGAACAACAACAAATTTAGAGAAAACCCTAAATAGGTAAGTCTGGTCATCAGGTTAGAAGGCATTCCTGTGGTGGGTATCTCATTAGTATATAATGTTACCCCATGGCCTCCCCCTGCCTTTTTTTTCTATTTTGTTCCATTTGAATAAGTAGATCCTTCTACATCCATATTTTTGCCATGAGTCTCTGTCTCACAAAGTCATAATTGAACCAATCAGGTCAAATTTGCCTTACTTGAGTTAGGACTTCTAATTTATTTGCTATTAATGCTTTTTTCATGTCTGTATAGTTATGAGATCATCAGTATTAATGGTGGCTTACTTCTGGCCACTATTTCCCCTTGCTGCTCTTCTTTATTCATATGCTTCTTCCTAGTCTGCCAAGGAGGCTGAAGAGGGGATTATGATTCAAGTACAGGTTGGATTAGATGAACTTTTCAATCCCTTCAAACCCTTAGGCTCTATGATTTTCTGAAGTGATAAGATGTTGAGCCAAAGAATTAAACAGATATTCAGATAGTTCATTTGGTGTCAGCTTAGAGAACTCTCCCAGTTATCACATTCAGTGTCCTTCATTGCAGTGACCAGGTCCACACAGCTCTGAACACCACTTCTCCCCCAGAATTTTAATTTCATCTTGGTTGTGTACTATCACTCCATTCTAAATTTGAACTTCCTCAGCCACATCCACATATAACTGGTTGGCCCAACCACGTGCTCCTCTCATTGCACTCAGACTTCATGACCTTTCAGACTCATAAGATAGTGTACAGACCTGGAGAGGTCAACCTTGAGATCTATGTTCAGGAAAATGAAACCTCAGGAAAGGAAACGCAAAATGGAAAAGACCAATAGTAACCTAAGAGCAAACTCACCTAGTTGAATAGGGACCGGGGCAGTAGGGCTGGGGAAAGAGCACTCCCCATCCTCCACCCCCCCCACCCCCTCCATATGGCAGCATTACAACAAGACAGAGTTGCACACAGGAGACAGACTTTTAGAAGCTCTTTTTTAAATAACCCATGACTACCATTAGCAATCAAACCATTCAGGATTTCCCATTTTATTCTAAAACACAAAAGCTTTCAGTGCTAGACACTATTTGGAACGTATCCAGGAAGTTTGTCATCCCCAAAAGATCCAAGTTGCATATCTCCCCATCCTTGGAAACCCCAGAAGTTTCCAGGGGAGATTTGGGAACAAGCAAGCTTCTAGAATGACACCATAAGACAATTCAGTCTCCAATGTAAATGAATAAAAGTGTATGCAGAAGGAATTAATTGATCATCTTAGATTCTGTTTTAAAGGTGTATATAAAAGGAAGCATAGAATGGATAATTGGAAATAAATGGCTCTCTTTCTTAAGAAGAGGGCTAAAACTCAGAATGAGATGAAAATGGTGATAGATGTAGAAGAAAACTCAAAGAACTTTTTAAATTTATCAATCAACAGATATTAAGTGCTTACTATGCTACTCAGCTCAGTGGAGATACAAAGAAAAATCAAAAGTGTTCTTGCTCTCAAGGAGCTTACTTTCTAATGAACCGCTGCTGCCGTTTATCCTTTGTTCTGGAAGAGGACCATGACATCAGGGAGGTGATGCCGTGACTGCAAATGAATTAGATTTAAGTGAGGGAGCTCTGTGCAAAGTCTCCAGCTTCACTTTCTCCTCTAGAGTGATCTGGGTCCAGTGACCAGATATAGACCAGGATGACTGGAGATGGCCCAGGATGCAGTGGGACATGTTGGCCTTTTCAAGCTCTTTAGCAGGTCTCAGTTAGACTGAGGCAGTACCCAAGAAGTGATTAAGTCTTAATAAGAAAAGAGGGAGGGGAAGATCCTCAGGGTTTCTGGCCAAAACAGAAACCATTCTTGTTTACATTCACTCTGAGCCAATCAGGACCCAAACCAGTAATGACCAAGGGCTTTCTAAGAGGAGAGCCAATATGTATATAATTACTCATATACAAGCTATATACCAGGTAACCTTGGGGCAGCCAGGTGGTGCAGTGGATAGAGCACCAGTGCAGAAATTAGGAGGACCTGAGTTCAAATCTCACCTCAGACACTTGACTCTCACTAGCTGTGTGACCTTGGGCAAGTCACTTATCCCCAGTTGCCTCATCCTGGGTCATCTCCAGCCATCCTGATGAATATCTGGTCACCGGATTCAGATGACTCTGGAGGAAAAGTGAGGCTGGTGACTTGCACAGCCCTCCCTCACTCAAAAACAAAGTCAAGTGCAAGTCATGTCGTTATTTCTCTGATGGTATGGTCTTCTTTGGCAATGAAGGATGAACATACACACCAGGTTACCTTAAAAGGGAGGAGAGCAACAAGTAGAAGACCTTCTGCTGAATATGCCACACCAGCCATGTTGGGGTAAAGGGAAGCTTGTACATGCAATAGCCTTAGAGTGGAAGAAGTGACAGCAATAAATGACACTGAGAAGGAAGAATTATCTCTTATTTTGCTTGTTTTCTGTAGCATGGAAAATATTCAGTGGATCAGAAGAAATATATTTAGTGGAAGTTGAAACCAAAGATAATTGAGGGCAAAAATAAGAGAGCACCTGTCTTCTCTCAATAAGTTCAACCAACTTTTATTCAGCCAGAGTACTGAGAGATGTAATTGCTGAGAGAAATGATTATTAATGACCAATGATTTGGGGAGGTCCAGAGTTCCCCTTTTTCTAAAGTTCATATTTCAAAGTTCAGTCTGTGAAGGACAGTACTAATAATGAGATTAAGTTAATAATACTCTTCCACAGTGTAGGTATTGTTACCCCACTCAACCTTACAAGGAATTTAATCTAAGGTGAAACTCACAGCCCATTTGTGGTCTGCTCAGGCTTGGGTGGGGGGTGTAAATTATTTGAATAGATTGCCCAAAGCTGGACAATTTAGAGGTAAATGACATAAGTTACATCCCACAGCCTCTTATTAAAATGGGTCCACCTCTTATTGTAATATTCATTCTCTTTCATTAATGTTAACTAATTGGAGTTGATTGACACCCACTTTTCCAAGGGCTTATAAACTATGAGCCCATTGCCATGATTGGTTTTTGGTATTCAAGAGTGCCACTGACCTCTTTTATTAATAAAATGCTAGCATTATTAACAAAATGATTAATTATCCAGAAATTATGTCTCTTGCTCTTTTTGAATGTGACAACTGTCTGAAAAATCCCAGAGACATTACAGGGTTAGAGAAGGGCAAGTATTATTCTGATTTTCAAAAAGGAAAGGAAGAAGAATCTTCTAACTATAGACTGGTGAATTTAATTTTGATTTCTGGCAACATTGTCAAATGTGTTATTAAAAGAATGATGGATGAGCATTTAAACTCAGTCTAACTGCATTTTTTTTTACAAGGCTCTTAAATAGTGTGTTCATCCTTCGTTGACGAAGAAGACCATGCCATCGGAGAAATGATGACATGACTTGCACTTGACTTTGTTTTGAGTGAAGGAGGGCTGTGCAGGTCACCAGCCTCACTTCTCCTCCAGAGCCATCTGAATCCAGTGACCAGATATTCATCAGGATGACTGGAGATGGCCCAGGATAAGGCAGTTGGGGTTAAGTGACTTGCCCAAGGTCACACAGCTAGTGAGTGTCAAGTGTCTGAGGTGAGATTTGAACTCAGGTCCTCCTGACTCCTGCACTGGTGCTCTATCCACTGCACCACCCCACTGCAACTGACAGATCATGGAAATGCTTTATATACATAGATATAAATATAAATATACACCTACACATATATGTATGTAAACATAATGCTTCAGGGAATAATTTAACAAAATCACGTTATTGTTGTAAGCAATATTCGGGTAATCTATGGAAACTGCTTCAAAAATCAAAAAGTACTGCAGAAATGTGAGCTGTTATTATTGAGGGTAATGATAATATTGAGGGGGATGTTTTTAATGATCAGGCAGTTAGATAAATCTAGAATTAGTTGAAAGACTAGACATAAAGCGTAGTCATGAATGGTGCAGTGTCAGCTCAGAAGTAGATCTCCTTAGAATATCCTTGAGAATTGTCCTTGGCCCCATGTTATTCAATATTTTTGTCAAACACTAAGATGAAATCACAGGTGGCATTCTTATCAAATTTGCTCAAGATACAAAGTTCAGGGGGAGAGCTAAAATACTGAATGGATAAAAAAAAACAGGATACAAAAAATGTCTCAAAATCTAACTTGGTAGATTGAACCTAATTAGAGAAAGTTAATAAGGTAAACGTAAAATCATCCCCTTGAATCCAAAAAAATCAGCTTCACAAGTCTACATTTCCCATGGAAAATAATCTTGTGAATTTTAGTAGCTTCGTTGCCAATATGAGTTCCCAGAGTTGTATAGCAAGCAAAAAAGTTACCATGATCTTAGATGGCATTAATAGCTACAAACAGAATAAAGGAGAGGTTATAGTGATATATAATGGTCAGGTCAAAATGCATATGGAATTTTGTGCTCAGTTCTGGGGATCATGTTTTAAGAAGAATACCAGAGTATATCCAGAGAAGGTCAATCAGATCATCAAGAAGACTGGAAAGACCATGCAACCCTGGCAGGATCAGAAAAAGGAACTAAGGATTGTTTGGCCTATGGAAAAGAAGTCTGAGATTACGATGGCTGTCTTCAGATCTTGAAGGTTTGGCACACAAGAGGATGGATTTGACTTGTTCTACTTTGGATCCAAAGGGCAGAATTTTAAGCAATGAATGGAATTTGTATAGAGGCAGATGTAGTCTTGGAAAAATTAAAAAATGAGAATCATCCAAAAATTAAATGTGCTGCTATCTCAGAGAATGTGAGTTCTTTGTTGCTGGAGGCCATCATGTGAGGGCTGAATGATCATTTATTGGGGATGGTTTGGAAAAGATTCCTTTCTATGTACAGTTTAGAGTCTGGAGACCCCATATGATCAACCTACTGCTAGATATTTCTTTTTGAGGTTTGTTTTCAATTTATTTTATATTGAACTTAAGAAATAAAATGAGTATTTCCATATCAAAGTGGAAAAAAAGATGATTATACATGAAACAGCAAATATGTTATGTGCAACTTTCCATTTTCTTTAAATATATAATAGTTATCACATTTTTTTTCTTTTTTCTCCCGTTCCCCTATCCTAAATATGACTACCATTAACCATTCTATACATACTTCTATTTACCAGCTCTTTCTCTGGATACAGATAATATTTTCTTTTGTATGCTCTTTGTAGTTAATTTGAATATTTATAATAGTCAAAATGACTTAGTCCTTTGAAGGTGTTCTTATAACACTGTTGTTGTTACTAGATACAACATTCTCGTGGTCCTGCTCACAAACTGGCTATCCCATAGGCCTCTCAAACCAACTTATCTTCTGCCAAAAAGAAGACATTTGAGCAGAGTCTTGAATGAAACCAGAGATTTAAAAAAGTGGAAGTGAGAGTGGAATCAGAACCAAACTCATTATCTTTGCCTCACATCTTCTGAATTTTCCTTTTACTGTACTGTCTCTCCAGTCATCTTGGCCTTTGATTCCTCCCCTCACCTAGTTAAGTAGTTGCCAAATCATGTCATTTCTTTCCCTGTGTCTTCCATATGACCCCTTCTCTCTATTGACAAGGACCCTCATCCCTTCTCACCTAGTCTCCCTGCCTCAAATGTCTCTCCAGCTTCAATCCATCCTCCACACAGCTGCCAAACCCTGACCTCATCACTCTCTACTCAATAAATGCTAATGGCTCCCTGTATCTCCAGAATAAAATAAAAACTTATGTTTGGCATTTAAAACTCTTCACAGTCCTGCTCTACTCCTTCCAGTCTTTCCTTTCATGGATTCCCTGGTCCTGCCATATTGGACCATTTGATATTTCTCATACACAACACTTCATTTTCTGTTCCTTAATGTTGCACTGGATGTCCCCTGTGCCTTAAATATTCTCCATTCTCACTTATACTTCTTGGAGTTTCGGGTTTCCTTCCAGATTCAGCTTAAGTGTCTCCTTTTCTGCAAAAGGCTTTACTTGGAGAACGCTGGGGGAGGGAGGTGGATTGCAATGGGCCTGGACCTCAAACAATGGGTTCAGAGGAATCGCTTTTGTGTGTATGTGTGAGTGTGTACATACATGTTCCAGGCATCGTGTTAGGCACTGAGGTTACAAAGATAATAAGATACAATTTCACACATATATCCCTCATTAGAATGGGAGATCTTCAAGGGCAGGGATGGTTTCATTTGATCTTTGTAACCCCCTTGACCAACACAATTCCTGGCACCTACTATAGCAGGCACTACTATAGCAGGGTGCTTCCAAACCCTGAGATTCTTTGACTCTCTGAATGTTCTGTCCATTTTCTTGATCGTGGGTGGTTTGAAAAATAATTTTGATTTTTCCCTGTCTGCACAATGACTTCTCAGTAGGAGCCCCTTTTCTCATGAATCAGGAAGAATTCATCAGTCACCATGAGGTTCTGCTTATTTGTTGCCCACAATGGACTGGAGAAGACAGTATGTTGACCAGACCACAGAAACATCAATTATTATTTATGGCAATCTGTTTTATTGTATCTCCATGTTAAACATAGAATCAAAAGAAAATTTTATTAGAATTTTCCTAGGCATGATGGCCACAAAGAACTTCACTTTGAGAGCTGAGATCCAATTAATTCTCCTCTGATTAACTGGAGGTGGTATTTATGATAGCAATTATGGTCCAGTATTTGGGTAACAGTATAACACTACCTGTGCTGAAGGAATGGAATGAAGGTTGCTTTGTGAGCCAGTTTAGGATGTCCAGGGTTCATCAGGGCTGGCCTGAGCAGTGGTATCTGTGTTCAAATTGTTTATCTTAGTTACTGGGTCTATATCTGGTTACCTCTCTAAATTGCTTAAGTAGGCTCCTAAGGCCATCTGTGAGTTGTGTCATAGCATCTGACCATAAGAAATGTGGGAGGCCCCCTGAAATGGGTACCGCCCTGAGAACACAGTGCTGCTCCTATCTGAAGTGGATTTTGGTGAAACAGACTTCAGGGAAGGTCCTTGAGATCACTGGGGACGAGAGAGAGCTAGTGCCTTTAATCTGGAATCACCAGCCTCTCTTGGCCAACAGCAAAGACTGCCAGTGGGCCTCTGACATCAGAGATGTCTACAGCAGCTGTTGATGAGTGTGTTTAGAGCATGTAAGGGAGGGAGAAGGAAGGGGTGGGGGAGAAATATTTAGGAGAAGGGGAACTTGGCAGTATCAACCTTTCCTGCTAGGCAAAGGAATCTGCTCTCAGATAGTAGCTTAGGGGCCTCAGAAAAGGGATCTCTTGAGCTTCCCATAATTGGGATGGCTTTTCTCTTCTTCCATTTGACAGATGGACAGAAGGGAGTGGAATCTCCATCACTCCTCAGCACCACTTTGTGCAGTGTGGGTGGGCTGGGGGATGGTGGGTGGAAGGATTGAATTCAAATTCCAAATGCAATGGAACCCTCCCTTCTATTTATTTTATGTAAAAGGCACCTCTTCAAAACAAGTGGGCAAATTCTCAGAATGCCAGGTCACAATGTTCTCCTTTCTTATCTCTCACTGTGGAAAAGGGCAAAGAGTTCACATTTATTAAGTGATTAATTACTACTCTCTGAGATAGCTGTCCCCTGACATTTGTTACATGTCTTTACACCACCCAGTTGCAAGGCAATCCCTTTGCATAGACAAACTCATAAGATCATAGCTCCAAGCTTAGAAGGAACATAAGATGATGGCTCTAAAGCTGGAAGGGACCTCAGAGACTAACTTTTCTAACCCCACTTTGCAAATGGGGAAATTCTGGACGAAGGAAATTAAATGACCAAGGTCACATAATATCTGAGGTGGTATTTGAACTCAAGTCCTCTGACCCCAGAACCATTCTTTCCTTTTTCTCCTTCACTTAATAGTATTTTATTTTTTCCAATTACATGTAAAGACGTTCATCTTTATATATCCTGAGTTTCATTTTTTTTTTCTCCCTTCCTCCCTTCCCTCTTGCAAAGACTGCAAGCAATCTGATACAGGCTATACATATACAATCATATCAAACACATTTCCACATCAGTCATGTTGTGAAAGAAGAATCAGAACAAAAGGGGAAAACCAAGAGAAATAAAAAAAGAGAAAAATAATATGTTTCGATCTGCTTTCAGACTCCATAGTTCTTTCTCTGGATGTAGACAGCATTTTCCATCATGAGTCTTTTGGAATTGTCTTTAGACAATTGTATTGCTGAGAAAATTAAGTCTTTCAAAGTTGATCATCTCACAATATTGTTGTTTCTGTGTACAATGTTCTCCTGGCTCTGCTCACTTCAATCAGCATCAGTTTGTGTCAGTCTTTCCAGGTTTTTTTGAAATCTGCCTGCTCATCATTTCTTCTAGCACAATATTATTCACAATTGTATGCCCAATATATGCCCAACTGATGAGCATCCCTTCAACTTCCAATTCTTTGCCACCAAAAAAAGAACTGCTATAAATATTTTTGTACATGTGGATGCTTTTCCCTTTTTTATGATCTCTTTGGGATATAGGTCCTTTGACTCTGAGTCAAAGGGTATGCACAGTTTTATAGCCCCTTGCGCATATCAGAACCACTCTTTCAACTGTACCACACATGCCACCTAGACCACATTTTTCATTTTACAATGAAGAAACTGAAACTCAGGGAAGTTAATGAGCAAGGCCAGAGAACTAGTGAAAATGAGAAATGAGATCTGAACATCCAGGTTCTTTGACTCAAGATTCAAACTTTTCCCCACTTCAAAATGTCCCTGTTACTGTCCAGGGCAATACCATCCTCCCAGTCACCCAGGCTTACAAACCAAAGGTAATCCTTGAGTTCTTACTCTCTCTCATCCCCTATCCATCATATCTAATCTGCTGCTATAGTAGCAAGCACCATAACATACCTGGGATGGCCTACTAGTAGAGGTTCTTTGATCTGCTTTGCTAAAGGAAAGATAATTTTAAGGGGTTTACAATCCTACCGTATTTAAACAATGCAGACTTTATTCTATCTAACCTTATCACAAAGGTTGCTGAGGCCCAAATCCTACAGCATTCCCTAATCACCCTTCTTGAAGGGGCCATCGAGAAGGTAGGGGGAGGAGCAACTCCACCTACCTTCTCAATGGGGTCAGTCCAGATTTGTGAATTCCCCTAAATCCTCTCAAGCCTCAGTAGGAACCAATTGAGGCAAACACAAATTCTCCCCAAGCCTTGATGGAGGCCTATCAAGGCACACACAACATTGCAGCTTGTGCATTTCAACCCTAAAAGTTCCCCACTCACTGACCAGTGCCCACCTGCTTTATACTTACATTTCACTCCACTAGGGTCCTGACCTTTACAATCTAAACAGGTGACACCTAGCCCTTACAATCTATGTGAGTTGTGGTGGAGATGTTTTGAACCATAGCTAACACCTGGGCACAAGAGATTGTTATGGCCATGGGTGCTGGAAAACCAAACTCCAAAGAATACGAATAGAAATTCACTTTGCTTATGCTTACAGTTGCCAAGTTCTGTTGATTTGACGTTAATAACATCTCTCCTATAAGCTCCCTTCTCTTCTCTGACATTGATACCGTCTTGGTGGAGGCCTCATCACTTTAGGTCTAGGCAATTGCAAAAGCCTACTAATTGGTCTCTCTACTTTGAGTCTTTCTCCCACTGCAGTGCATCTTCCACTCAATTGTCAAATGAATAATCCTAAAGTAGATCAGACCATGTCACTCTACTGCCACCACCGTACCCCCACAACCCCAGGGCCCCTGTCTATGGAAACAATTCAGTAAACTCCAATGGTTCCCTATCACTTCCTGGCTAAAATATAAAATCCTCTTTGGCATCCAAGGCTTTCTCCTCACTCTAGCACTGAACACAGTGCCTGGCTGACTGACTTGACAGTTTTTCCCACCATGAATTCTGAGATCTAGTGACATTGTCCTCTTTGCTGTTCCTTGAACAAGACATGCCATCTTCAGACTTTGAACGTTTTCACTGGCTGTCCATATATCTGAAATTGTCTTCCTCCTCAACTCTGTCTCCTGAATTCCTCCAAGTACCAGCTAAAATCCTTCCTTCTGTGAGAAGGTTTTCCCAATTCCCCTCAATGTTAGAGCCTTCTCTCTATGGATCACCTCCAAATTTTTCATGTATATATCTTGTTATATAGTCTTTTGAATGTTGTATCCCTGACTAAACTATGAATTCCCTGAAGCACTATCTTTTTTTTTTTTTTAGAGGCAATCTGAGGTTAAGTGACTTGCCCAGGGTCATATAGCTAGCAAGTGTCTGAGGTCATATAGCTAGCAAGTGTCTGAGGTCATATTTGAACTCAGGTCCTCTTGACTTCAGGGCTAGTGCGCTATCCACCATGCCACTTAGCTATCCCAGGTATTATCTTTTTCGTTTCTTTGTATCCCCAGCACTTAATGTAGTGACAGACATATAACAGGTGCTTAATAAATGCTTATTGAATGACTGACCAAGTGCACTTTACATTGTACTACATAGCCTGATAATAATATGCAATAAAAATACTAATAATAGCAACCCACGTTTACACATAGTTTGTAAAGAATTTTGAATGTATGTGTGTGTAAATGTATATATATATGCATATATATATATGCTGTTATTATCCTGGTTTTTGGACAATGAAACTGATAGCCAGAGAAGTTAAGTGACTTATCCAGGGTCTCATAAGCTAATAAGTGTCTGACATTAGATTCAAACCCATTCTATTAACTTCAGGTCTATAACTGTATTCATTGTGCCAGATGGTGAAACCTGAAGTGGCCAATCTTCCCCTCAAATGTTTCTTGCAATGGACCAGTGTTTGAAATTCCTATTAGTTGGGAATCCTTTCTACTGACCTAAAGCAGTGATTCTCAAATGTTGCTCTATGGCACCACCCTTCTGTCTTAGGCAATGGAAATAGGGGTTTGCCATGAGAAAATGTTGATGCTAACAATAATTCCCCCTCTGAAACAATAAATATGAAATTATGTTTAAAAACATAATTTATGGTGTAGCAATTTCAGTAATGAAAATGGACTTAACTTCTTTTATTTTGCTCCCAAAGACTCCCCCCAAACCTTTTGTATCCAGAGTATGTATATCGACCCAAGACAGTATCTAGATTGGCATTTCTGGATTTCCTCAAATTTTTAGGTCAAGTTAATTTGGGAATAGTGGCTTGTCTTTGCCTCTAGGTCTCATCTGTTGAAATGCAAATTCTCCTGGGAGGTGAAAGCTTTTCTTTCATTATCAACCATTAATAGTTTATCCCAGATTACTTTATCAGATAACTAGCTGTCACTTCAGAGAATTTGAGAGCCTGGCCCCAAGGGAAAGGGACTCTGGCCAGGCTGGTTTTGATGGGGAAGGAAGAGATTAGAAAGACCCACAATTTGGGTCACTGCCCAGGGAAGGCTGGTTTCTCTTATGGGGAAGATAGGGAAAGAAGATAGGGAAAATATGGGATAAGATTATAGAGTAGTTTTTGTCCACTTCACACAGTCGCCCCTACCCAATACACTGGGATTACTCAAAATATCCGTGCTAACTGACCCTGGGATAGTTTTTGACATCCTAAGATAGCTCTTCCTCCAGCCTCTACTGCCTGATTTCTTTCTTGACTTTCTTCAAGACAGCTCAGATTCTACCTTCTGCAACAGGCCTTTGTCTCACCCATCACAGCTAGTGCCTTCCCTCTGATGTCCTCCAATTTACCTGGTATATATTTTCTAAATACTAGTTGCTTACATGATGTCGTTTCCATTAGAATGTGAGTTCCTTAAGAGCAGGAATCATGTTTTTGCATTTCTTTGAATTTCTAACTCTTAGCACAGTTCCCAGCATATTATGAATTCCTAATAAATGCAGGTTACAAACTACTTTGTACAGAAGTCCTATTGTTTTAAAAGAGAATCAAAGATGCCCTAATAGTTCCATGGTGCTTTTATAAGAGGAAAAACACAACATCCTTATTATTAGAATGTGTGATTTAATTTTGAATGACCTCCTCCCCATCCCTGCCCCCTAGTTCTTCTGTAAGGATAGATAAGAAACCTCACAGAATTGCCTTATCTTTGGTTGAAGAGGGAATGACAAACTCAGACTCAATTTCCTTCATTCTCCTTAGGTGAATATACAAAAACCTGAAGCATCCCACACTCTTTAATGACTCCACAAATATCGTACCAACTAAGGACTTTTCAGGGGAAAGAGTGTATCTCATTGGTTCATTTGAGTGCTACAGATGCTGCTAATTCACTTTGTTCTTTAAGCAAATTTTAAAAAAATTAGGTATCTGTAGAGCTGGAAGCTAAAGGTGCAGAAGGTAGTCTTCTTTAGTTGGCTAATGAATTTATTTTCCATTTCCAGGCATGCAAACCTGCTAGGTGGGTGATTCTGCCTGGGCTCTCAAGGAAAACAGATTGAAAAATTTTCCTCAAACTTCTATCATGCTCATTATTCCATGACATTTCTTAAATTGTAAAATAAGAGGGGAGAAAAAGACGTAGGGCAAAGCTCATTATGAGTGACATGAAAAGTTTTGCTAAATAATAACAGCATTTATATGACACTTTTGAGGCAGCTAGGCGGTGCTGTGGATAGAGGACTGGGAGTCGGGAAGATTCATCTTTTTGAGTTTAAATATGGCCTCAGACACTAACTAGCTGTGTGACCCTGGGCAAGTCACTTGACCCTTTTCCTCATCTGTCCAATGAGTTGAAGAAGGAAATGGCAAACCACTCCAGTATCTTTGCCACGAAAAACCCCAAATGAGGTCAGAGAGAGCCAGATGTGACTAAAATGACCGAACAATAAAAATATAGCACTTTAAGGTTTTGCAAAGTGCTTTACAAATAGATCTCACTTTATCTTGACAATAACCCTGGGAGGTAGACACTAATATTGGTCTCATTTTACAGATGAGGAAACTGAGGCAGAGGTAGTAAAGTAACTTGCCTAGGGTGACGCAGTTGTTAAGTGCCCAAAAGCTGAATTTGAACTCAGGTCTTCCTGACTCCAGGTCCAGCCCTCTTATCAACTGAGCTACCTAGCAGCTACTGTGTATGAGCAGATTTGCCTCATATTGTCATTTGAAGAAATCAGTGAAGGAAATCATAGGTAATATTTTCTGCATCCCTTCGGGGAGACATATTTGAGTTGATACATTCCCCCATTTCAAATATTACAATCAAGTAAGCAGTAAGTACCTATTTTGCCACTTAGTTCTATTTAACAAACATTCATTAAGTGACTTCTGTGTGCAGAATACTGTTCTAGACATTGAGAAAAACTTTCAAACATTAAATAAGACGTGTCCCGTCATGGTTCTTTCTGTCAATAGGAGAATATGACATCAATACTTCTAATAGGTTCTCTAATTTCCCTCTGGATGTACATTCCCTCGGTTTAGATTTATTCCTTTATTATTTAAGTAGGTTGGCTTTGAGTTACTGTGACTGAAAAATTCATTGCCTTACAGCCAGCCTCCTGGGACCATCTATTTAGAGATGGAATGGATTTTCAAGATCTTCTAATTCAACCCCTTCACATTACAAATGAGGGAAACTGAGGCACAGAAGGTTAAACAACTTACCCAAAGTCACGGAGTAAGTAGGAGGATTTCAATCTAGATACTTTGACTTGAAGCAACATGGTCAATAGAAAGAGCACTGACTCCGGAATCAGAGGACTTTGGTTCAGATCTCACCAAAGACATTACCTGTGCTATCTTGGACAAGTTGCAATATCTCCCTTCTTTACCTGTCTCATTGTGAGGTGTATCCACCAGGACATGGACCTTGGAGCATCTACACTGGCTCTGAAACAACCATTACACTATCTATCTATCTATCACAATACTTTTTCATACTGGTGGAATCTGCCAAAGTTTGTACCCTGTTGGAACAGTCTTATAGATAGTGGGGTTTAGGGAGGTTGCAGGATGGAAATGATACATACGCAAATAACTTTAATATGAAAGACTTTACAAGTGCATTAGAGAAATGCAAAACAAAGGGTCATGTGAGGCCTGGGGGAAGGGAGGTTATTAGTGACAAGGGGATCAGAGGAGGTTTCATGAAAGAGACAGAATTTAATTATGTGGATCTTAAGTAAGGGCAGAGATTCAACAGTCTGAGAAAGGGAGCGAAGACATTCCAGGAATGGAGAACAGTGCTCACAGGGGCAGACAAGCACAGGGTATGTACCAGCCAGTTTGTCCTGAGCATAGAGTATTACATGGCAAGAAGTCATGTAAGATAAGGGTGGCACCAGATAGTGGAGGGTCAGGATATAATAATAACTCAGTTTTACCGTATTAGTCTGAATATAGGCTGTGCTTCTCCAGATTTGCTCATATAAAAAGTGTGGCTTAGAATCAGCATTATTTCCTGTGACTTACCTGGAATACATTTATTCTCCTAAGAATTCTGATCGTCAGTGAAAATTCAGCCTAAGCCCACCTGTTTGCTGATATTCTAACTCTGAAAATTACTGAGTATATATTTTGTATTCAATTTTCTCAGGTCATAATTCTCCCCCTAATTTGCCCCCCCACCAAAATAAATTCCTAGAGGCCAGGGATTTTTTGTTTCCATCTTTGTACTGGCAACAGTAGGTACTTAATAATTAAGTTTTGCCTCCAAAAAGAGAAAAGAAAATATATCTCCTCCCTTTTTTGCAGAAATGAGGTAATACGGGATGAAATATTACATATAAAGTATGGTCAGATGAAGCTGGTGATTAGTTTGGCTGAATTTTTTTTTTTATTCTTTGTTGAAAAAGGGCTCCTCTATGGGGGAGGGGAGAGGGGAAGTTGCCTGTTTAGAAATGAAGGAGATTTCGCAAAAAAAAATTCTTTATATGAAGAAAAAGTTTGTTGAATTGTATTTTTCTCTGTTTATATGTTTATACTCCCTCCCCCTTCATAGAGATCTGAGCTTAAGAGTTCAATCTATATTTAGTGATCTATTGAGACATATAATACTTAAACACTCATGAAGTACTTAATACAAATTAAAGAGATGAGAGATGAGAAAACTGAAGTACAGAAAATTTGAAATGACTTGCCTTACTGTGGCAGCTTTGATTCAGACTCAAGGGTTCTTTCAATGACACCATCCTGCCTCTTTGGGCAGCCAGGAGACCGTGGAGCCTGAAGTTAGGAAGCCCTGAGGACCAATCTATCTAGATATTTACTAACTCTATGACCCTGGGCAAGTTGCTTAACCTCTGTCTCAGTTTCCTCAGCTGTAAAATGGGGATAATAAGAGCACCTTCCTCACAGAGTTGTTGTGATGATCAAAAATGAGTTAGTATTTTTAAAATGCTTAGTACAGTGCCTGAGACAAAGCAGGCACTTAATTTATATTTATTCCTTTTCCTGTGTGTGTGTTTGTGTGTGTGTGTGTGTGTGTGTGTGTGTGTGTGTGAGAGAGAGAAAGAGAGAGAGAGAGAGAGTTTGAAGACTTGTGGATGGTTACCGAGGGTTTCAGCTAAAGCTCCATCTTGTGTGTCTTGCTTCATGTCATTCATCTCCCATCATGTCTTGTGCATTACCACTTTGCTGCTTTGTTCATGATGTTCCACCCTCCTCACTCTCACCTACTCAATCCATTGTCCTCCTCTTCCACTTCTCTTTCCTCACTACTTATTCAAATCTCACCTATTTTCTGCTCATCACTCCCACTCTCTGAAGGCTTCCCCCAATTATTGCAGCTCTCACTGTTCTTTTTCCCTTCTCAGAACTCCTAGAGGAGGAGTCTATCTACACACTCATTTTGGCTCTCAGTCTTGAACTGTCTTCCATTGTTACCTGAATTGTCCTTTGACGGCTGTGGTTGTCCAGTCATTTCAGTTGTGTCTGATTCTTCATGACCCCATTTAGGATTTTCTTGGCAAGGATACTGGAGTGATTTGCCCTTTCCTTCTCCAGTTTGTTTTATGGATGAGGAAACTGAGTTAAGTGACTTACCCAGGTTCCCACAGCTAGTAAGGGTCTAAGGCTGGATTTGAACTCAGATTTTTCTGACTCCAAGGCCCATTGTTTTGTTCATTGCTCTACCTGCCTGTCTAGCTGCCCCCCTCCCCCCCCTTTGACCATTAGCTTCAAGGTATTCCTTGGGGCCTTGTTCAGTCATCTCTTAGGTCTTCTACCTTTCCCTTTCTGCCCCATAAAGACTCTGTGAAAAGCCACCTTGTGCACTATTAGAACAGGAAAGGGAATAGTATGTGCCAGGCACTTGTTAAGTCTTTATTTTTTTTTAATTTTTTACAAATATCTCATTTGATTTAGAGTCAGAGGACCTGGGTTGAGTTTCTGACTAGTAGAGTTTACTAACAGTGAAACTTTGGGAAAGCTACTTTGCTTTTCTGGGCCTCAATTTTCTCATCTACAAAACGAGGGCATTGGACTAGATTATCTCAAAGGTCCCTCCTACCTTTAAAACTATCATCCTAGTAAATCCTTATAGCCTCAGTTCTTTAGTCATAACTGCACACAGCTTGGTCACTGGCATGTCCTTCTCTACTTCAAAAAGACTTGGTTTTAAAATCTGATATCAAATCCTTACTAGCTATGTGACCTTGGGCAAGTCACTTAACCCTGTTGGCCTCACTTTCCTCATCTGTCAAATGAGCTGAAGAAGGAAATGGCAAACCACTCCAATATCTTTGCCAAGAAAAACCCAAATGGGGTAGTGAACGACTGAAATAACTCAACAACACCAACAATAGATTGATAAGAGAATGGCTATGAAGCACCATGAAGTCCTTTCAGAAAGTTTGCTATTGAAATTTCTAGTCCTGGTGTTGATAGGCTGGGAATTCTTAATTTTAATTCAACTGCTGCTCTATAGTTCAGGCTTCCGGGGGGTGTTACTCACCTATGTTGTCTCTCCTTCTCAGAAGCTTTTTTTCAAATGGGAAAGGGAGACCATCCATCAGTCCCATTCCAGTTCATTCTGTTCTATCCTATCCCCTTTCTTTACTTCTTTTCATTTTTCTTCCATTCCATTCCAAAACCATTTATTAAGCTCCTACTATGTGCTGAGGAAACAAAGTCTGTTTTCAAGAAGCTTTATTCTAAACAGATGAAAAAATAATTAATAGACAAGTCAACACCAAGTAAACAAAGTAGTTTGGATGGGGGGTGGCAGCACTAAAAATTGGGTGAAATCAAGAGAGACCTCATGGAGAAGAAGACTCGAGCTGACCCTCGAATGGCACTGGGGATTCCAAGACGTGGAGGAGAAGACGAAAAGCATTCCAAACAGAGATTTGCTGAAGCAAATCAAATAGCAGAATGTTAATACTGGAAGGGACTCTAAAGCTTATTAATTCCACACCCTTCCCCCTATTTCACATGAGGAAACAGGCCTAGAGAACAATTAAGGACCTTTGCTCAAGTCGTATGGTTAAAAGGGATTGAGGAAGACCTAGAATTCTTTTGTTTTTTATTTAGTTCAAAGCTCTTTGTATTACACCACACTTCTACCCCTATACCTGAGAAGAACTTCTTCCTTCCTCTATAGACTGTGGGGAGTGAGGTAGGTGCTTTGTATCTAATAATAACTACCATTTATATAACGCTTTAAGGCTTGATAAGTACTTCACAAATATCATCCCTTTTCATCCTCACAACAACCCTCAGAGGTAGATACTATTATTAACCCCATTTTACATATAAGGGAACTGAGGATGAGGGAACGTAAGTGATTTGCCTGGGGTGGCTCAAGGCTGGATTTGAACTCAGGTCTTCATCACTCCAGGTCCAGTGCCCACTCCAGTTGCCTCTTTAGCAAAAGATTTCCAAAGGCCTTACAAACAGTGAATCGGGGTTCAATGAATGCTCTGTGGTCATCTCTACCCAAAGTAACGCTGAGGTAGGGAGAGGCCAAGTGCACAGCCTACCCTGATTTATAATCCAAGGGCACTAAGTCTCCTACAGGTGATCCTGGGCAGATGGCATTTGCAACCATTTTTAACCCCTGAGACAACCAGCAAGATGCCCAGGTTACTTGAGCTCACATGTTCAGGGATGACTGAATTTTCACAGGGTTGCCCGTGACATTTTCTCTTCTTTCACACAGTTCTTAAAATAAATTTCGTGGAAGCGAGGGTTTCACAGAGGAGAAGTGACAGATATAGCCTGTTTTGCATAAGATGACTAATCTCCTGCAAATGTTCACAAAGTACTCACACTTTCATTAGACTCATAGAATGGAAGAGTTAGAGGTAACCTTAGAGATCATCTTGTCCAACCTTCTCATTTCATAGATGAGGAAACTGCAGCTCAGAGAGGTTAAACCCCTCACCTGACATCACACAGCTAGTCAGCGTAAGAGCCAGGCCTAGAAGCAGGTCTCCTGACTCCCAGCCCAATGCTTACTAGAAAAACACTTTGCGTCAGCTCTCCTCCCTTTTCAGCTCTCTGTCCTATGTCCTTTATGATTTGTTAGCATCACTCTTCTCTCCTGACCAGTCCCCACTCCCAGTCAGACTCTCTTGATTGTAAAGGATGAGATTGTAAATACTCCTATTTCATAGAGTCCCTAATCCAGTACAGACATAGGAGTGTCTTTCCTACTCTTTTGCAATCTCTTAGATACCAAAACATCCAGCCTGGTGATATGGAAAGAGCAGGGGACTGAGGCAAAAGACCCAGTTTTTAGCCTCAGTGTTGTCACTAATTAGCTGTGTGGCACTGAGTAAACCAGATTAACCTCTCTGGGCCTTGATGTGTTCTCGTGCGGAGGGATATATTTAGGTCCATGTGGGTTCATCTAAATGAGGCTTAAAAAGAGGTGTGAGTAGATAACTCTAGAAGCTCAATCACCCCTCTAAAATGGAAAGCTTTGATTCCTTCCTGGAGAGGAGTAAGAGGCAGGGGCCATGAGGTTGGTCTGCTCTGTTCTTCTGAGAGGAGAGGCCAGTCTGGGATTATCTGACCCCTTTAAGTCTTATTTGTCTAGAGGAAACCATTTTTAAATTCAAGCTATTTTCTTGGTCACTCTCACTTACCAGGGAAGGAACACCCAAAACTATATCCAAAAGTTTGACTCCCCTCCCATCAAATGTTATAAAAAAACCATCACAAACACTGACTAGCATATAAACTTATTTATCCAAGTCAATAACAAACAGAAATCAGAGTTATTAGAATGAACCAGACAATTCACAAAGTGGATGAGCTCTTCAACTGAACCAGGAGAGTCCCTAATCTCACCGAAAAAGAAATTCCCTGAAATCTCTAATGAGGTAAGCTGGAAATAGGAGTACATATCAAGGCACTGATTTTTCTAAATGTCAGCTTGTTCTCAAAGTAAGTAATTCTCTTCTTTTCATCTCTCTCTGTCTTCCTGCCTTTCTCTCTGTTTGTCTCTCTGTCTCTGTCTCTGTCTCTCTCTGTGTCTCTCTATGTCTCTCTCTGTTTCTGTCTTTCTCTCCTCACCCCCTCATTTTTCCTTCTTCACCATGGCACCTAACACAGGGATGCGCATACAACATATGGCCTGGATGGCACATCCTTTAAGGTCTCTGTAAGGTTTCCCAAAGTGATTTGGGTAGTTTTCAGCTGGTTTCCCTTTTATCTACATCTTTTTATGGTGGTTGTCAAGGTGAAAACAGCACCCCCCCCCCCATCACCACCAAATATCCTTTGTTCTCTTTGTGGCTGGCAGTACATTGGCCTGTATTAGGCACAGAGCTGGCCCACAGAGGATAATTTTCATGTTGTTATATTCTCCCTGCCTATAGTACAAACTGACCCTCTCCAATTTCTTTTGTACTCTATGTAAGCTCCTGCACAGTCTTGGCAGCTATATAGACATCTCTTAGGTTTCCTTTCTCTTCACCAACTGGTCATATTCTCTTGCATCCCTTTTTAATAAGTCTGCTTTTCTTTCCCTTCACTTTATTTTATTTTTCTCTGAACCCTCTCTAGTGTCTCCAGAACCGAATGGGTCAGTCAATATTGGATGTCCTCAAGTTCACCAATGAGGACTCATTCACTGCTGTGTAAAGTGGGCAGGAATGGTTCTTGTGGGTTTCATTTGCTGTTTCTGAACTAAAGAGATGTATCTTGCCCTTTTAGAGTTCTTCCCTACCTCATATGACTCTAGATTAATTACTATAATTATGCTGAAGAAAAAAGTTCTAATTCAATAGAATGGCACCAAGATTTTACACGCAAATTTTTTTAAAAAATAAGAAGTAAATGTTGGAAAATGGTTCTGTTAAGTCAAGAAGGAGATCTATAGTGACTTAAAGGTTCATCAGTCTAGAGCAGGAAGGGATTTTAGAGGCCAGTGAGCCCCATCATTTTGCAGATGAGGAAACAGACCTGATGAGCTTAAGTGGTCTGTCCCAGGTCCCACAAATTGTAAGCTCCAGAGACAGAATTTGAACTCAGGTCCTGTGACTCCAAGGTTAGTATTCTTTTTTTTTTTTTTTAATTTAATTTTTTTATTTTTTTAATGTTTAACAATCACTGCCATACAATTGCGATTTTATCCCTCCCCACCCACCCCCCACTACCTCCCTCCCTCCCCACGACTGCATACAATTCTGTATAGATTCTACATATACTTTC
Organism: Notamacropus eugenii; assembly: GCF_028372415.1. NCBI lineage: Eukaryota > Metazoa > Chordata > Mammalia > Diprotodontia > Macropodidae > Notamacropus > Notamacropus eugenii. Next base: position 149,691,653 of record NC_092872.1, read on the forward strand.
CTATTGAGTATATTTTCACTATAGTCATGCTATGTAGTCAGACTAAGATAAATGAAAGAATCCGTATAACAAATCAGAACATGATACACAAACAGATACACATACACAAACATGATCTGCTACATTATGTGAGTGACTTCCATATTTCTCTCTCTGAGTGTGGAAGGCATTTTGCCTTGAGGTCCACCATTGGGATTTTTTTTTTTTTTCAGAAGTTCTTGTGTTATTACAAAAATCTAAGTCTACCAGAAAAAACTCACACACTGTGGTTGTTGCTGTGCATAAAGTTCTCCTGGTTCTGCTCCTTTCACTCAGCATCAGGTCATATAAGTCCTTCCAGGCCTCTCTGAAGTCTTCTTGTTCATCATTTCTTATGGCACAATAGTACTCCATTACATTCATATACCATAATTTATTCAGCCATTCCCCAATTGATGGACATCCCCTTGACTTCCAGTTTTTGGCAACTACATAGAGTGCTGCTATAAATATTTTTGTACATGTGGGACCCTTTCCCATTTTTATGATCTCTTGGGGATATAGTCCTAGTAGCGATATTGCTGGGTCAAAGGGTATGCACATTTTTGTAGCCCTTTGGGCATAGTTCCAAATTGCTCTCCAGAATGGTTGGATGCGCTCACAGCTCCACCAACAATGAATTAGTGTTCCAACTCTCCCACATCCTCTCCAGCATTTATCATTTTCTTGTTCTGTCATGTTTGCCAATCTTATAGGTGTGATGTGGTACCTCAGAGTTGTTTTGATTTGCATCTCTCTAACCAATAGTGATTTAGAGCATTTTTTCATATGATTATAGATAGCTTTAATTTCTTCCTCTGAAAATTGCCTGTTCATATCCTTTGACCATTTATCAATTGGGGAATGACTTGTATGATTATACATTTGGGTCAGTTCTCTATATATTCTAGAAATGAGGCCTTTATCCCCGAGCTTAGCTGTAAAAATTTTTTCCCAATTTACTACATCCCTCCGGATTTTGGTTGCATTGGGTTTGGTTGTGCAAAAACTTCTCAGTTTAATGTACTCAAAGTTATCCATTTTGCATTTCATAATGCATTCTATCTCTCCTTTAGTAAAGAATTCTTCCCTTCTCCATAGATCTGATAAATACACTATTCCTTGCTTCTCCAGTTTATTCATGGTATCAATCTTTATACCTAAATCATGTACCCATTTGGACTTTATTCTTGTGTACGGTGTCAGGTATGGGTCTATGCCTAATTTCCGCCACACTGTTATCCAGTTTTCCCAGCAATTTTTGTCAAACAATGAGTTCTTATCCCAGAAGCTGGGGTCCTTGGGTTTATCAAACAGAAGGTTGCTATATTCCTTGCCTACTGCATCTTGAGTGCCAAGTCTATTCCACTTGTCTACCTCTCTGTTTCTTAGCCAATACCAAGTGGTTTTGATAATTGCTGCTTTATAGTACAGTTTAAGGTCTGGTAGCGCTAGGCCACCTTCCCAAGCATTTCTTTTCATTAGTCCCTTTGATATTCTGGACCTTTTGTTTTTCCAAATGAATTTTGATATTATTTTATCCAGCTCTAGAAAGTAATTGTCTGATAGTTTAATTGGTATGGCACTAAATAAGTATATTAATTTGGGTAGAATTGTCATTTTTATTATATTAGCACGGCCTACCCATGAGCAACTAATGTTTTTCCACTTACTTAAATCTGACTTTACTTGTGCAAAAAGTGTCTTGTAATTGTGTTCATATAGTCCCTGGGTTTGTTTTGGCAGGTAGACTCCTAAGTATTTTATACTGTCTACCCTAACTTTAAATGGGATTTCTCTTTCTATCTCTTGCTGTTGAACTTTGTTGCTAATATATAGGAATGTAGAGGATTTGTGTGGGTTTATTTTGTACCCTGCAACTTTGCCAAAGTTGTTTATTAATTCAAGTAATTTTTTACTTGAATCTCTGGGATTTTCTAGGTAAATCATCATATCATCTGCAAAGAGTGATAACTTAGTTTCTTCTTTGGCTATTCTAATTCCTTGAATATCTTTATCTTGTCTAATTGCTACAGCTAACATTTCTAGTACCATATTGAATAATAGTGGTGATAATGGACAACCTTGTTTCACCCCTGATCTTATTGGGAATGCATCTAGCTTATCCCCATTGCATATAATGCTTGCTGAAGGTTTTAGATAGATACTGCTTATTATTTTATGGAAAGTTCCCTTTATTCCTACGTTCTCCAATGTTTTTAGTAGGAATGGATGTTGTATTTTGTCAAAAGCTTTTTCTGCATCTATTGAGATAATCATGTGGTTTTTGTTAGCTTTGTTGTTGATGTGATCGATAATGCTAATAGTTTTCCTAATATTGAACCAGCCCTGTAGTCCTGGTATGAATCCTACCTGATCATAATGTATTAATCTCGTGATAAGATGCTGTATTCGTTTTGCTAAAATCTTATTTAAAATTTTTGCATCTATATTCATTAGGGAAATTGGTCTATAATTTTCTTTCTCTATTTTGTCTCTTCCTGGTTTGGGTATCAAAACCATATTTGTATCATAGAAAGAATTTGGGAGGACTCCTTCTTCCCCAATTTTCAAGAATAGTGTATGTAGTATTGGAATTAACTGTTCTTTAAATGTTTGATAGAATTCACTTGTGAATCCATCTGGCCCTGGAGATTTTTTCCTAGGGAGTTCATTGATGGCTTGTTCAATTTCTTTTTCTGAGATGGGGTTGTTTAAGTATTCAACTTCCTCTTCTGTTAATCTGGGCAATTTGTATTTTTTAAAATATTCATCCATCTCGTTTAGATTGTCGAATTTGTGGGCATAAAGTTGGGCAAAGTAGTTTCTAATTATTGTTTTAATTTCCTCCTCATTGGAGGTGAGTTCACCCCTTTCATTTTTAATGTTAGTAATTTGGTTTTCTTCTTTCTTTTTTTTGATCAGATTAACCAAAGGTTTATCAATTTTATTAGTTTTTTCATAAAACCAACTATTGGTTTTATTTATTAATTCAATAGTTTTCTTAATTTCAATTTTATTAATCTCTCCTTTGGTTTTCAGTATTTCTAATTTGGTATTTACTTGGGGATTTTCAATTTGTTCTTTTTCTAGCTTTTTCAACTGCAAGCCTAAGTCATTGATCTCCTCTTTCTCTATTTTATTTATGTAAGCATTCAGAGATATAAAACTTCCCCTAATAACTGCTTTTGCAGTGTCCCATAAGTTTTGGTACGTTGTCTCACTATTGTCATTCTCTTGAATGAAGTTGTTGATTGTTTCTATGATTTCTTCTTTAACCCAATCCTTCTTTAGAATTAGATTATTTAGTTTCCAATTGATTTTTGGTTTCGCTTTCCATGGCCTTTTATTACATGTAATTTTTAATGCATTATGATCTGAAAAGGATGCATTGATTATCTCTACCTTTCTGCACTGGATTGTGAGATTTTTATGTCCTAGTACATGGTCAATTTTTGTAAATGTTCCATGTACCGCTGAGAAAAAGGTATATTCCTTTCTATTCCCATTTAATTTTCTCCAAAGATCTATCATATCTACCTTATCCAGAGTTTTATTTACCTCCTTAACCTCTTTCTTGTTTATTTTAAGGTTGGATTTATCTAGTTCAGAGAGGGGGAGGTTGAGGTCCCCCACTAGTATAGTTTTGCTATCAATTTCTTCCTTCAACTCCCCCAACCTCTCCTCTAAGAATCTGGATGCTATACCACTTGGAGCATACATGTTTAGTAATGATATTGCTTCATTGTCTATGGTGCCTTTTAGTAGGATATAGTTCCCATCCTTATCCCTTTTGATTAGATCTATTTCTGCTTTTGCTTTGTCTGAGATTAGGATTGCTACTCCTGCCTTTCTTACATGAGCTGAAGCACAATATATTCTGCTCCATCCTTTGACCTTTATCCTATGTGTATCCCCCCGTTTCAAATGTGTCTTGTAAGCAGCATATTGTTGGATTATGGCTTTTAATCCATTCTGCTATCCGTCTCCGTTTTATGGGAGAGTTCATCCCATTCACATTCACAGTTATGATTACAATCTGTGTATTTCCCTCCACCCTCTTTCCCACCATTTGTGCTTTTAACTCTCCCGTCTCCCTTCCCCTCCTCAATAGTATTCACTTTTCTCCCCCTCCTCCTGCAGCCTTCCCCTCCTTCTTTTAGCCCCCCTCCCTTTTAGTCCCCTTTACTCTTATTGCTTCTTTCCTCCCTTTTAGCCACCCTCCCCTTTCTTCCCCCTTCCCCTCCTACTACCTATAGAGCTAGTTAGGATTATCTGCTTAAGGTTATTGTTCCCTCCTTTGAACAAATCAGATGAGAGTACCTCTCAAACAATGCTCATCTCCCTCCCCTCCTTCCCTCTACTATAGTTTTGTACTTCTTCCTGTGATATAATTTGCCATTTTCTGCTTCCCCCTTTCCACACCTCCTATTACATTCCCTTCTCATACTTAAATCATATTTTTGCCATGACATCATTTACTTTATGCCCGTTCCCTCTACATATATCCCTTTTATCATAATAGCTGCACAGTTCTCAAGATTAACAGGTATCATCTTCCCTTACAGGGAGGTAAACAGATTGCCCTAATTGAGTTGCAAGTTTTTGTTTTTGTTTTTTCCCCTCTGTTTACCTTTTTATGATTCTCTGGAGACCTGCATTTGAAGATCAAATTGTCTATTGAGTTCTGGTGTTTTGGTCAGGAAGCTCTGGAAATCCCTTATTTCGTTGAATGACTTTCTCCTTGCCTGAAATGTTATGCTGAACTTTGCTGGGTAGTTGATCCTCGGTTGGAGTCCCAACTCCTTTGCCTTACGGAATATTGGGTTCCAGTTCTTTCGATCTTTTAATGTAGAAGCTGCAAGGTCCTGTGTGATCCTGACTGTGTGACCTTGATATTTAAATTGTTTCTTTCTGGCTGCTTGTAGTATTTTCTCCTTCACTTGATAGCTCTGGAATTTGGCAACGATATTTCTTGGGGTTTTGAGTTTGGGATCCCTTTCCGGTGGGGAACGGTGGATTCTTTCGATGACTATTTTGCCCTCTGAGTCTAGTACTTCTGGGCAGTTTTCCTTGATGATTTCCTGGAAGATATTGTCCAGACTCTTTTCTTCATCATGGGTTTCTGGCAGGCCAATAATTCTTAGATTTTCTCTCCTGGATCTATTTTCCAGGTCAGTTGTTTTTCCAATTAAATATTTTAGATTTTCTTCTATCTTTTCATTCTTTAGATTTTGTTTGAGTGATTCTTGTTGCCTCATTGAGTCATTAGTTTCTACTTGCCCAATTCTAATCTTGATCGTATTGTTTTCTTCAGTTAGCTTTCGCATCTCCTTTTCCATCTGGCCAATTTTTCCCTTTAAGGAGCTATTTTCTCCATTTAATTTTTGTACTTCTTTTTCCATCCGACCAATTTTCCCAGTTAGGTTTTGGGTTTCCTTTTCCATCTGATCAATTTTCCCTATTAGGTTTTGAGTTTCCTTTTCCGTTTGATTAACTCTTCCTTTTAGGGAATTATTCTCTCCAGTTAATTTTTGAACTTCCTTTTCCATTTCTTCAATTTTCTTTTTCAGATTGATGTTCTCATCAGTGAATTCTTTTTTTATAGTTTTAAAATCATTGGCCAGTTTTTCTTTTATATCCTTCTTCAGACGTTCCAGGTAATCTAGTTGTGCTTGCGAGAAATTCATAGTCCCATCTGAGGTTTCAGATGGAAGTACAGTCTCAGCTCTAACCTCTTTGGTGTTTGTGTTTTGGTCCTTATCCCCATAGAAAGATTCTATGGTTTTTTCACTTTTCGTCTGCTTTTTCCGATTCATGATGTTGGCTGAGTGTTGTAGCTTTTGGTTCTTTCAGTCAGAAGGTACAGATCTTTTAAGTTGAGTTGATGTTTGTCTAGGCTCCAAGGTTAGTATTCTTTCAACCATACTACCAATTTATTTGCCTTTTTTTTTCAAACCAAAGCCTATGTTTATAAAAATATTTCGGTCATTCCCAATCATCTACTTCCCCCCAAGACAGCAGAGAAAGAATCCTGGGCCTTTATGGATCTTTGTTAAAAGCCACTGCTTTCAGGGTATGGTTATTTGAACTTGTTGACCTTGTTTACCTCCCCTCATGCACAATAAGAACTAGTTTCCTTAGGACATTGTAAGATCTGAGTTTTCAGTCTTGTTCCTTCGCCCAGGTGTGGGTAGCAGCCGCTGCTGGGAAATGGAAGTTGGGCAACTTTCTAAGGCATTGCCCTGATCAATCGATCACTGCTGCAGTCACGTGTTTTCACTTATCTTTAGTACCAAGCCAGTTAAACTTGGGGATTTATTCCTCCCTTTATAGCAAATGCATGAAAGCACCTGACCTGCAGCCAGAGGCTGATGCTGTGACAGCCTCCTTGCTTGCTGATGCAGAAGCATCCACCTGTTATACTTCTTGTTCAGATCCCCTACCTGGATCCCCTTTCCTTCCATGGCCCAGTCTCCCTGCCTGCACGGGTCCCCCATCTCCCTATCGCCTTTCAGTTTCTCTTCCTGGGTTCTGGGTACCCTTTGCTCACCCACTTGGGTTTCTGATTGTCCAGCCCTGATCTTGGAAACCTGCTGTATACCTTAAGCCTTTCCTGTCTACCCAACCTATTCACTTACCACCTTGCTCTGACCTCGTCTCCTGCCAATTCTCTTTCTTATCTTTACTCCTGGTTCGGCTCTGTAAAGTTGGTTGATTAATTTGTGGTTTGGGAATTATCCTAAAGGTTGAATGTTGATAACAGATGCAACGTTAGGCAACACTATTATTCAACAGTAGACCAGACTGGGCTCCTTCACCTAAAGGGAGAATGGAGGACAGGCAGACAGAAATAGCTAGAATGCCTGGTGAGTCCATTAATTCAGGCCCTGACAACAATGACAGTTTTCCTACCACCTAATCTTGCCATCCAATGATAAACCCAGGGACCAGAGACCATGCCCTGGGGGACTCAATACTCTCAACTAGGCCCACTGTAGTTAACCAGCCCAGCAGTGCTTTATACTTTTTCTGCTGACTGTCTTCTTTGCCAACAACCATCCTGCCTGACACTGTACCTTCTGGATGACCAGATCTTACCATCTACTCAGCCAAGCAGATATTTTTCTTTCTCCTTCCTGACCCCCAAATCTTTCATAATGGAACCTCAGAATCATAATCAAAGTCAATACTGCTACTGCTACTGGAAAGAGCATGTCAGCAGACTGCTAGGTCTTCATTCACCATCCCATTGACTTCCCAAATCAACGCATCCTTTCCTGAATTAACACATCCCTTTTCCCTTCATGTGCTATCCCTTATTAGAATATAATTTACCTGAGGTCAGTCCAACTCCCGTTTCCCATCAGCGGCTGCTACCTACACCTAAGGGAAAGAATAAGACTTTTCCACTTTTATATTTGTGTCTCCAGGATTCATCACATTTAGTAAATGCTTAATAAATGCATTTTCTTTCATTCATTCATTCAGAAATACCTACCAGGGGTGGGGAACCTGCAGTCTCAAGGTCACATGTGGCACACCCTGTAGGTCCTCTACTTGGGGCCCTTTGACTGAATCCAAACTTCACAGAACAGATCCCCTTAATAAAAGGATTTGTTTTGTAAAACTTGGACTCAGTCAAAAGGCTATATCCAAGGACAGAGTGGCCTTGAGCCTGCACCTTCCCCATCCCTGTTCCTGCTTAAATTGGTCTTCTTCTAAAAGACTCCAGTTCCCTAAAAGGCAGGCACATAGAATCAAATTTAAGTTTGCTATAAGGAAAAACTTTCTAACAGAGCTTTCCAAAGATGGGATGGCTTCCTTCAGAAGCTGTGAGATAAAAATCAGAAAAATATTGATGAGGGTGGGGGTGAAATACAGAAAAACTAAAGATCTAGGTCACAAGAACTGGATTGAGTGGAGAGTTCTGAGTAGACAGAGGGTCAGAAGCATGAGGACACTGAATGTCTGGAGGAGGACGCATGAAGAAAGGTAGAGAGAGTATCTTGGATAGACGTACTTAGTTTGCATATCAAATTTTGCCTAAAATGGGTATACAGCAATCCTAGAGTTGAGAAGGCCATATTCACCTAGAAAATTCTTTTTTATTTTTCTTTAATTTTTAATTTATGGACTAAAACAAGTATTTCCATAACTTAGTGTAATAAAAAAGAGGATGTACATGAAATTGCAAATCTATTATGTGCAACTTTCTATTCCTCTTAAATATATAATAAAGTTATCATAAATTTTTTCCCTTTTTTTCTTCCCCCTACCCCCAGAGAGGGCTACCATTTGAAACAAATATATATATACATGCACACACATGTACATATATGTACATATATACATATGTATATATACATACGTGTATGTATACATACATGTATATATATGTATCATTATTCTGTACCTACGTCTATTTGTCAGTTCTTTAGACAATTTTCAGATCACATTTTGGGTACTTACTAGGAAGCCCTTTGGGAGCGGCAGTCTTCATTTGGTGTTTGCCAGGCATTCCCTTGCTCGGGGAAAATGCTTTCTCACCATCAGAGCAGGAGTTGGAGGGGGGAGGTGTGGGGAAAACTGAAACAACGCTGAATTCTGAGAGTACATCTTTGCTTATTTGTCCATCTCTCCATCTTGGAGCCTGCATCTCCCTACTAACAGGAGGCGTGGGGGTGTGGATCTCTCTGCAAGTGATGTTTCCTAGATCTCTGCTGCTGAACCTAAAGAAGACAGATCTCCAATTTTAGGAGGGGAAATGCAGCTACACACTGAAACAAGAGCAAAGGAGTCGGCTAAAAACAACATGAGCAGATTTATCTTTTGTTAGGGAGAAAAGTCTGTCCCAAATCTGTCAGCATTAGTAACTGGAGCCAACAAATAATGGGTCAGGGTCAGAGACACTTCATTTACTTGTCATCATTGTGGTATGAACTGCCCCTTGTAAGTCACATTCTAGAGATCTGAAGTTCACTTGCCCCTTCAGTGGCCAAATCTATTTTTATAATAACCGTTTTGATGAAAGTCTCCTTAAACATACTTCTCTAGCTTTTAAACCAAGAATGATTTAACCTTTCCTTGATGACTTAGGGTCATCATTATGAACACTCATTATAAAATATTATAACATAATTCTGGGTCTGTTTCCTAGAATCGTACAATGTTGAAGCTGAAAAAGGCTACAGAGAGCATCCAGTCTACTCTTTACTTTTTTATCTCTTACCTGGAAGTCACTTCTCTTGATGTAGGGTACAGCCTCCCACAAGACCACCCCTGGCATTCTTTATCTTATCTTCTAGTATGTTACCTAAAAAAACTTTAGAAAAAACTTTAGTTCCAAATTCTCTATCTCCCTCCAGCCCCTTTGCCACCCATTGAGAAAATGAGCATTCTGAACCCCGTTACATATGTGAGGTCATGCAAAACATATTTCCATATTAAACATATTAGGAAAAAAACCAAAAAAACAGAAAAAAATGTTTCAGTCTGTACTCAGAGTATGTTAGCTCTCCCTCCAGAGGTGGGTCTCATCATGAGTCCTTGGGTATTGGGGAACCTTCAACCTTGAGGCCACATTTGGACGTCTAAGTCCTTGGGTGCGGCCCTTTGAATCCAAACTTTGAATTAAGGAAATTTGTTCTGTGGCTTTGAGGCCACAGTTTCCCTACCCCTAGACTAGTGTGTTACTTCTAACATGTTTCTAACATGTTTTTCAGTGAACCTAGAAACATAATCAAACTTCTTAGAACTGTGTATCAGATAAGTCAATAAGGTTCTAAGGGAGGGCCTCAAAGAACAAATACATGACGGACTTTAATGCAAGGTTTTGTTCTAGTTATGTCAGATATCCAAGGACCTTTCCTCTTTATTGCTGGGGATAGTGTTAGGTTCTAGTGAGGTCACTAAAGGTATGACCTCTGAAAGAAATGAAATGTTATATGAAAAAACTTAAAAGACTTGAGTAGTAGGAATTCACTGATGTTTGAAGATGGTAAAACTGGATCACGACCTAAGCGGCCAGCAATTGACTCTTTATATGGAAAAACCAAAAAGGAATGGAATCCTCAAAAAGTAGCCAGTTCCCCATCCCAAGAGATCTTCCAGTAGTGCCTGGATGACAATCCAAAAGTTATTATAAAGGAACTTTTTATTCAGGTATACGTAGGATTGAATGAGTTCTGAACTCATTACTTTCCAGTTGTAAGGTTTAAACCACATAATTGGAAGACTTAAAATTTGGTCTTATATCATATTTTCCATAGATTTGTTTTCACCTCCACTGTTCTTTCTTATTTTATTAAATCATACTATTCATACTTCCAACTTTCACTTCTGAAGTGTTCTACAAATGAATCTATGTTTTAAATCAATGTTACCCTTGCCTATCATCTGTCTCCATTTGTCAGATTGGTCATCATAGCAAAACTTTATGGTGGGAGCCTGGATATATGTCTGGATCAGGTACTGGGAATCAAACAGGACTAATCCCCACCCCCAACACACACTATACTACCACCCAGCAAGGGGGGACCACATCGAAGGCGCTGTATGCCATGAGCAAAGTAGAATCACAGTAGCTCAAAAGAAATGTAAGATGCACAAATTTAGAGACATCTCCACTCCACATGTTCATTATGGACTATTTCTGCTCAACCTGTGGTAGAGCCTTCCAAGATCATGTTGGTCTGATTAGCCACAGTCAGACACATGTAGTTGACTCCAACTTCATGATGTCATTTTGGTCCTCTTTGAACACAAAGGACATCACTAACCAATCAACACACACATGTATATATACATATGTATAGGTATACATACATATGTGTATATATACATATACATGTATATATGTACACATGCACAGAAAGGTATATGTATATATATGTATATTGTGAGTATACATGTATACACGTACCTGCACATATATGCATAGTTGACCTTTGGGAGTTCTCTAATTCCTTATCAGTTTTGTCTGGAGCAATCATCAGATGTCAGGGACAGAGTTGTGGTAGGGGACTCCTATGAGTGAAAACAAACACCCATAGTTGTTTTGGGTTCTAAGTCATGAAGACAAGGGCAGCTAGGTGGTGCAGCAGATAGAGCACCAGTGCAGGAGTCAGGAGGACCTGAGTCCAAATCTCACTCAGACACTTGACACTCACTAGCTGTGTGACCTTGGGCAAGTCACTTAACCCCAATTGCCTCATCCTGGGTCATCTCCAGTCATCCTGATGAATATCTGGTCGCTGGATCCAGGTGGCTCAGGAGGAGAAGTGAGGCTGGTGACCTGCACAGCCCTCCCTCACTCAAAACAAAGTCAAGTGCAAGTCATGTCATCATTTCTCTGATGGCATGGTCTTCTTCATGAAGGATGACGAAGGATGTACACACACATGAAGACAAGGGCCAGGAACTTATCTGAAAACAATCTGGGTAAGATTAAGGGAAAAAATCTGGGTCTGATAGACTGTGATAAAAAACCCGTGGTGTTTTAACTTGGTTGAAAAGAATGTCTTCCTTGCAAGAGGGGAGGATTATGGACAAAGATGTCTGCTATGCTGATCTTTCAGACACCAACTGCATGTCTAGCTTTAGTGGGGATGCAGGTGTTTCTGAGGAAGCAGGTATAAATAACTTCTTTCAAATTTGAACTAGATGCAAATTATTTGGAGCTGAAGTGGAATTATAAATTGCAAATCTGCATTATGTTTATAGTTATAGCAGGAAATAGAAATGGTTCCCACTATAATCTTTAGATCTTTAAACTCTTTCATTCTTATTGGGACAAGAATTCTCAGGGGAATGGGGCCATAAGGTTGTAATATATAGGATATCTCTCCCTCTAACCCCCTAATCCAAGCACATAGTTAAGTGACTTTCTGGGAAGGAAAATGTGCATGTATGTGGTAGGAGGTGGTGGTGAAAAGGGGTAGTTGGTAGTGGTGCTACATATGCAAAAAGATATTATATGTTCTTGTCTATGGCTTTTGAATATATTGGATCTTATAACAATTATGGGATAGGGGACCACCTCATTTCTTCCCTTTAGCCCATAATCACTTTGAGGGCTTTGCAGATCAGGGCACCAGAGCCTGTGGCACTAATTACTCCTAGTCTCTCTTTCCTGCCCTCCCAAGACAAAGCTCCTGTAGCCTCTTACACACACACACACACGCACACGCACACACACACGCACACGCACACGCACACGCCCACGCCATAATAATAATAGCTTACATAGTGATTAAAGATTTTCAAAGTGCTTTTGTATTCCTAATCCCTGGAGAACAGATGTACCAGACACAATGCGGTCACCACCATAAAGGTGTGCCAGTGAAGATGGAGAGCCATTTTTGGTGATGCTTTTCACAATCTAATTTAATTCCCACCCCTTGTTTTCTATTCCTTCTCTAGCAAATCTGCTTAAAAGGGAGACCCAGCAAGTTACAGGCAGAAGGGGAGAGGGTACCAAGAAATGGGACAACAGCTATGGTGGTCGATTGATTTCCTCCCCACTTCTGCCAGGGTGATATGGCCAAGGTGCTTAAGGGGGAGCACACAGTGGGATCGGGCTGGTTTGTTCTTTGGCAAATGGCTGGATTTCTGCAGATGGTAGAGTCTGGGTGTGATGATCATTTGCCCTTCAGTTCTTTCATTCAATGAGCATTCATTAAGTACCTACTATGTATCAGCCACAAGGACAAAAATGAGGAACAGTCCTGTCCTCATGAAGTTTATATTCTACTGGGCAGAAGCAACATATTCACAGATAAGTAAATACAAAGTAATTTGGGGTGAGGGGAGGAGGTAACAGAAACTGGAATGATCAGGTTTGAAACCCTGGATTCTGAGAGGTGGAGGTGAGGAGGGAGAGCATTATGGCCAAAGGGGACACCTCTGTGCAAAGACCAGAGGTAGTGCGTGGAACGTAGGGTATGGGATCAGTGAGGAGCCATTTGGGCTGGAACGCAGAGTGCAGGCAAGGGAGTAAGATGAAATAAGGCTAGAAAGATAGGCTGGAGCCAGACTGAGAAAGGCTTGAAATGCCAAGCTGAAGAGTTGGTTTTATCCAACAGAGCAGTGAATGGAGTGGGGTGAACTGGATAAGATTTGTAGATGTGAATGAGCAGCTCAGGACCCAGCATTTAGGCTCTGGACATGTTGCTCATATGTGCCATTTTCATTGTCTCCTGTTTGCCCTCCCTTTGGAAACAGCCTCAGGGGAGTGGTGGTAATGGTGTTACTGATCTGTGTCAGTGCTGCCCAAAGCCTGGAAGATGATATGCCCAAGCCTACCAAGAAGGGATGTGATGATAAGACAGGTCCAAGATCCTCTGATGCCCTATCGTTAACTATAACAGTAATATAATGACTAATATTTCCATATGAGACAACTAAATGGCTTGATGGATAAAAAACTAGGCCTGGATTCAAGAAGACCTGAATTCAAAGGGCCTCAGACCCTTACTATCTGTGTGACCCTGGGCAAGTCATTTAACCTGTTTGCTTAGGAGGCAGCTAAGTGGCTCAGGGGATAGAGCACTGGACCTGGAGTCAGAAAGACCTGAGTTTGAATCAGCTTTAGACAGTTACTGTCTGTGTCACCCTAGACAAATCACTTCACCGCTCTGTTTGCCTTAATCCAGTGGAGAAGGAAATGGCAAACCACTCCAGTATCTTTGCCAAGAAAGCCCCGTGGACAATATTGTTCTGCACAAAAACCCCATGAGGCAAGTACTGTTATTATCCCCATTTTATAGTTAAGGAAATTGACATTAAGTGACTTGCCTGGAGTCCACAGCTATAATAAATATCTAAGGTCAAATCTGAACTCGGGTTTTCCTGCCTCCACACCCAGCACTCTAGGTAGATGTTCCTGAGCAAGACTGAAAGAAATGTGAACACCAAGGCACAAACTAAGTGCCTTCTATTAAATTTCAACAGTTCTATAATTGTTATTTGACTCTAGTTCTGCTTATTGAAATCAAATAAAGTTTTTCCTAACTCTTTTCTTAGCCTCAGAAGCCTTTAGGGGATTATGCTCTGCTTTAATGGCCCAAGACCATTTAGCTGTTTGGGTGTTAAAAGCCCTTTATTGCTTATACTTAGCAGAGAGAAGGTGCTAAATTGTCTTTTCCTCACCTGATCAGCTCACCTTCTTTGCATTATGGAGAAGATGTATTATGGACTTCTGTCCCAGACAGAATGGAGGGACGTTTGCATCTGCAGTATGCGATTCCCCTAAGATTGATGGTCTTTTGATATTCATAACTATTCTGGGCACCAATATTCTACTCATTCGATCTAAAATATTGTAGTAAATTAACCTTTCTTCCGGTAGATAGGTAGTGTGGAGGATAGAGCACTCTTTCTGCAATCTGGAAGACTTGAGTTTAAGTCTAGGTTCAGGTACTTATTACTTCGTGACCCTCAGCAAGTCACTAATCTTCGTGAGCCTCTGTTTTCCTACCTCCAATTTGGGAGAAGAAAAGCAAGTACCTCTTAGAATTGTTGGGAGAATCATGAGAGATAATGGGCACATAGTATCTGGCACATAGTAGGTACTATATAAATACTTAGTTCCCTACATCTTTCTCCTTGCAAGAGATTTTTAAAAGGGACTTCTCTGAACTTTTCAAAACATATTTGAACAAATCTGATCAAAATCATTTTTTAAAGTAAAATTTTAAATAGTAAAAGAATAACTTGAATTTCTTCACAAAGGTCTTTTATTAGGTTCTTGAGTAGTTAACAAAAGTGCAGGAAGGGTTCCATGCAAAACTACCCTATTATGTTGGAGCAGAGAGAGGCATTATTTTGTCAGACTTTCCTTCTACAGATTCATGTGATCTGTTTCTGGCACACAGGTAAGAGAATTAGGTTTATTGACCTGTAGATTTAAAGCTGGAAATGACCTTAAAGATCATGTAGACCAACCCTCTCATTTTAGAGATGAGGAAAGTGAACCTAGAAAAGTCAAGTGATTTGTAAGGTCATGTGGGCCCAGCTTCATTTAGTTTTTTTTTTTCTTTTGCTCATTAAAGGGGCCATTCCCTGACTACTTCTTAAAGAGACCTATTCACTCAATGAGTGTTACCTCGATCTAAGTGAGTACCTGAAAAGGCCAACCTAAAACAGCTATTTTGCATCCTGGGCCATCTCCAGTCATCCTGATGAATATCTGGTCACTGGATCCAGGTGGCTCAGGAGGAGAAAGTGAGGTTGGGGACCATACATAGCCCTCCCTCGCTCAAAACAAAGTCCAGTGCAAGCCATGTCATCATTTCTCTGATGTTGTGGTCTTCTTCGAAAATGAAGGACAAACACGGTAGTAACAATGGGTAGCAAATAGGAAGGCAAGGATTTGATTCAGTCTCCAATTCTAGCATTATTTCTGCTCTACCAGAAATTGGAACTTTCAGAGAACCTTCCCATACTTCCAGCTTGAGGAATGCATTTTGGCAACTATAGTCAGTTGTCAGCTTATGTCATTTCCACTGGGAGATTGGGAAATGGAAAATTGAAGCAATTTTCTGAATTCTTTGGGCCAAAAAAAAATGCCTTTATGGGAAAACATTGAAAATATTCAGGTAAAAAGACAAATTCATGGCAGGGATGTATTATCTGGACAGTTATCTCAATTTTCTACTTCATATTAACTTTGTAGACACAGATTTAGTGTTCATTATCATAGCTCATTAATTTGCATTTTTTAAAAATCTTAGGGTTTTTTTAATCACAAAGAATAAAGGAAACCATTTGAGTGGTCAGATAAATAGGATCAGGGATCAGTTTTTAGATAATAACAGATTCTTAAGCCTCCTTTACTTCATCAGTGATTAGAAAAAATAATCCACAAATTACCGTGAGTCATTAACTCATGTTCTATGCTGTGAAGTGGTCACACATGACCATGTCAAGATAAATGAATCGAGGAAGAAAAAATTGTCGTTTTTCTCCTGAGTACATTAAAATTTTTTTTCCTATTTTCTTCCTTTCTCTGAAAGAACTTTAAAAGCCCAAGCAAACACAGTTACTCTGATTACTTCTGTGTCTCCACATGAACCACTAATAAAAAACATTCTTTCCACCCCATGCATAAAACCAGTCCTAACTTGGATAAAGTCATTTCAGTAACAAAAATTATCCTTGCCAACTGCCTATTGTCAGTGACCCCCCCAGAGCTTTAGGACATTAGCACGTCAGGATATTTTCACCTTTAGCCTTCGTTGATTTTAATGGGCATTTTAAATTCTATTTAGTATAATAACCATTCACTGAGATCCTGCTATGTAGAAGACAGTGAGTGATACAAAAATGAACAAGGGCAGTCCATTGCGGGAGACTGGAGAGAAATACACAGACAACTAGCATAACACAGAACACGGCAAACGCCATGTATCTCTTGGCAAGTCTATTCAGTTCAACAAGTATTTACTAAATACCTGTTAAGTGCCAGGCACATTGCTAGACATTAGGGATGCAAAGACAAAAAGTAAAAAAGCCTCTGCCCTCAAGGCCTGCAAATAGGTAAATATATAATTAATATGTCTGACGTCCACTCAGTACTCTAGACTGACATTGCTGCTTCTTTTATAAATGTTCCTTACATCAAACCAGGGGCCTGTTCCAAGCTGGTGGAGAGGACAGGCTCCCTGCAGAAAGCAAGAAGTGTTCCCTGAGCCCCTATGTTTCCTTCTTAGCACACAGCCACAGCTGTGGGGAGAGAGGAAGATGCATCCCTGGGACTGCTGGATTCTCTGTTTCCCCAGACAGCCACCACAGGAGGGAGAGGAAAGGAATGGGCAGTGAAAGGGATTAGAAAGGATGAGTTCCCAGGGTCATTGTGTTCTCTGCCTGCTCCGTGCAAAGGACTTCATTTTCTCTAAGGAAGCAATACTGTGGATATGTTTCCATAATAATGCACAAAAGTCTATTAAACCCATAATGTAGCTGAAATAGTCCTGTTAGTACTATAATTCCATCCCATTATGGGCTAAACAGGCTGTTGTGGATTGTCTTGGGGACTTAAACATTTATAATATTTTTTTTAATGGGAAAGTGCTTACTGAGCCTAAAAAAAAAACAACCCCAAAGACTAACTTTCTGAAAACAATCCATTTATAAGAGGAGGACCTTGGACTCGGTCAAAGGGTTGCACTTAAGGACCTAAAGGGCCACATGCGGTCTTGAGGCTGAGGGTTCCCCACCCCTGCTCTAGAATTTGCAGAAGAGTGCCAGCTTTAGACAAAATTGTTTTTCATTTCACAGAGTTTCTCCATTCTGCTCTTCTCTACCTTTCTAGTGACGTCCACTCTCACCCCATTCAGGTACTGAAAGCTCTCTTCCCAGACAAACCTGCTGCACAGAAAGTATGAGCAAAGGGGATGGTGTTTCTATCTTGGAGTTAAGCTCTCATCTTCTCTGCCTGTAGTTAAAGTCAGTTCTGTAAAGCCAAGGTTCATACAGCACTCCTGAGTGCTGCCTGAACGACACTTAAAATGTAATTGGGAAATACTTAAAATGAATTAAAATACAATAGATAATATTAACATGTGGTTTCCTAAGTAAATCTGTGGCCTACAGGGATTCTTATTTATGGGTTAGTGTTCTCTTTTCTGTTTGAGTTTGACATCATTGCTTTAAAGTATGAATAAAATACAGGCCCTGATATCAAGTTACTAATGCTTTTTGGGTTGGAGGCAAATATTACATGCCCCAAGTGATTAGATAACAACAGAACCCGAGTCAGGAGTGTGTCAGCGATAGAGAAATAACTTCATTTGGGGGTAGTGTTGTGGATCATGAGACCATAGATCCAGAACTGGAAGGTTCCTTAAAGGTTATCCATTCAATCCCCCTCATTTTACAGAAGAAACTGCGGCCCAAAGAGGTGACAGTGGTTTGCTCCGAGGTCATATGGGTTGGAGGTGGCAGACTTGGACTGCTGAATTTCTTTTACTCCTATTTAAGTAAGTCACTGTCCAAGGGGGAAAGAAACCCCCAAGTCAGAAGTGTTGATGACAAATTCGTCTATTTTTAGTCATTTCTTCTTCATTTGAAAAAGTAGAAAGCATCTTCCACCATAGATGGGTATCTATTTTTTTTTTTAAATAGAGCAT
This sequence comes from Notamacropus eugenii, assembly GCF_028372415.1. Lineage (NCBI taxonomy): Eukaryota > Metazoa > Chordata > Mammalia > Diprotodontia > Macropodidae > Notamacropus > Notamacropus eugenii. The sequence goes on from NC_092872.1 coordinate 149,709,802, forward strand.
AAACATTTTAAGGTGTCTCTGTCCATCCAGAAAGCTGTATATTATAGGATGTAATTCATACTGCCTTTTGTTTCATTTGTAATTATTGATCACAGAAATGCTTTCCAATAATTTCTTCTCTCTTTATGTCTTGAATGTATCTACCTGTCATAACTGACAGAACAATATGACTGGCCAATAGAACTATATTGAAAGCCAATGATAATCAATAACATCACCTCCTTCATTAACAGAGCACTTAACACCCTGATTAATAAATGCTCGTTCTGTGCTGCCTCTCAATACATTTGGGGTTTATTTCTCTTCTAGAATTTGCGCTCCTTAAGAACAAGGATTGTTTCAGTAAATCATCAAGTACTTATTAAGCAATTACTATATGCCAAATAGTGTGCTAAACACTGGAAACACAGATACAGGAGGAAAGAATGGATGGTCCCTGTGCTCAAGGAACTTACACTCTGATGGGGTAAGACCACACACAGAACAAAGCTGAGAAGCTGGGAGACCAACGCACCCAGAGGGTCGTGGGAGAGGAAGTCGGGAGTACAGCCTAGGAAGAAATGAGCTTTGTCTTCTTCCTTCCTTCCTTTCTCTCTTTCTTTCCCTTTCTCCTTTCTTTCTTTCTTTCTTTTCTTCTTTCTTTCTCTCTTTCTTTTATTTCCTTCTTTCTTTCTTTCGTTTCTTTCCTACTCTCTTCCTTTTCTTTCTCTCTTTCTCTCTCTCTTTCTTTTCTTTCCTTCTTTCTTTCTCTCTTCCTTTCCTTCTTTCTTTCTTTCTTTCTCTCTTTCTTTCTTTCCTTCCTTCTTTCCTTATTTCCTTCCTTCCTTCCTTCCTTCCTTCCTTTCTTTATTTCTTCCTTCCTTTCTTTCCCCAGTAGTTAGTACAGTGCCTGGAAAATAGTAGACACTGACTAAAGGCTTTTTAATTGTATGACTGACTAAATGAAGGAGATCACTCTTGCCGAGTAGCTTGTTCATTTTTCTTGCAGCCTCTGGCCCTCTCTGTCTTTTATTGGTTCCAGCACAGGCCTAAGCTTTAGGCAGAGAGAAGAGAGGGAAAAAAAGAAAAAAATATGAATTAAAAAGGGAAAGGGAATGAAAGAAAAATGTTTTAAATGAGCTCAGGAAAAGAGATTTATATGGTAATAAGTGAGAGAATGTGGAATAAATCTAGACTGGAAACAATTTTTAAATCACCAAGGGATAAATTTTCAAGATATATATGAAAAAGGGGGAGAGTACCAAGCAAATGGAGGTGGGGAGAAAGTGAAAGCACAAATAGTTTTATTACCAGAAAGGTGAGTAATAGATTAACAAAAACTTTTAATCCATTCACCCATGTTTTTATTTCTAAAAATTTTTATGACAATGAGCTGCATCTAAAGGATCTCCTTGACGGAATTATGAGAAGGGAATAACCCAACTTTCATGAGGGACTTCCAACCATAAGTCAAATCTTCATAGTTACATAATTTACTGAAAGAATACAAAGTCCTGCTAAGTTTATTGATTATGGGTTATAGGAAAAATATTTGACTGGTGCATCCACATAGATAACTTCATTCAATTATCCTCCTATTATCAATCAACCAATATCATTTTGTCTTGACATGTCTTAACAATTTTACATGTATAACATCCCAAATCCTCCTCATTCTCATCACTCATGTGACCACCATCCCAGGGCAGGCCATCATGATCTCTTTTGCCTGGACTTTTGGAATAGCTTCCTAATTGGATTCTTGGTTTCTTATCTCCCCTCTCACAATCTACTCACCCACTCTCCACAGAACTGTCAAAATGATACCCTTAAAGCACAATTCTTACAATGTCAATCTCTTGCTCAAGAACTGTTAATAGATACCTATTGCCTGGAAGATAAAATACAAACTCCTCACCCCTTTAAAATCTGACTTCAACCCAACTTTTTAGATATTTTTAATTCCTCTCTTTCTCACACTCTACATTCCAGCCAAACTGGCTTACTTGGTATTCTCTGAACTCAGCATTTTACCTGCCTTCCTCCAAGCCTTTAAATGGGCTGTTTCCCATTCCTTTAATAGGTGTGTGTGTTCATCCTTCGTTGCCAAAGAAGACCATGCCATCAGAGAAGTAATGACATGACTTGTACTTGACTTTGTTTTGAGTGAGGGAGGGCTGTGCAGGTCACCAGCCTCACTTCTCCTCCAGAGTCATCTGAATCCAGTGGCCAGATATTCATCAGGATGACTGGAGATGACCCAGGATGAGGCAATTGGGGTTAAGTGACTTGACCAAGGTCACACAGCTAGTAAGTGTCAAGTGTCTGAGGTGAGATTTGAACTCAAGTCCTCCTGACTCCTGCATTGGTGCTCTATCCATTGCACCACCTAGCTGCCCCCCATCCCTTTAATAAATTGCAACCCCAATTCCACTTATTAGAATCCTTAGCTTCCTTCAAGGCTCAACTCATGGGCCTCCTACGCATGCTGAGAATTGCCTATTCTGGTGAATTACATATCACACTCACAATATTCTATACCCACTTCCTTTTTCTTTAATTATTTCCTGTATTATTGTATGAAGATTCTTTTTTTGATCATAACTTTGTAAGTATGATTATTTTTATGTTTTCTTGATCTATTCTCCAAACCTGTTGTTTTTCTTATAAGATGTTTCACTTTCTCTTCTATTTTTTCATTCTTCATATTTTATTTAATTATTTCTTGATCTCTTATAATTTGGCTGGCTTCACTTTGCCCAATTCTAATTTTTAAGATGTCATTTTCTTCCTTAAGATTCTGGATCTCCTTTTCTCATTGGTTAACTTTCCTTTCATAATCTGCTTGTTTTTCTTGGATTATGCTTTTTTTGTTAGTTTTTCCTCCATCTTTGTCATTTGATTTTTAAAGTCTTTAAAAAAAATCGTCCATAAATTCTTTTTGGACAGGTGACCATTCAACATTACTCTTTGAAGGTTTCTTTACTTCAATATTCTCCTCTGAAGATGACTCCTGGTCTCCTCTATTCCCAAACTAGCTTTCTAAGGTTGGATTCTTTCTCCTTTGCCTGTGTATTCTTTTGTAGTGATAACTTAATTTTTGTATTCACCTCTAGCTCTAGAGTATGGGGGATGATACCTCTTGCCCCAGATCTTCAGTTCTCCCCTCTAGCCTGGAACCAATGCCAAATCTCCAACATCTTGTAAGTGCCCACAGACAGGGGCTTTCTGCCCCACAGCTTCTGCACTCACCAGTGTGTGCTGGGTCCTTCTCACTCCTACCTCTCAGCACAGCTGAGTCTGGAGTTCCTTGTAAGCTAAGGGTCTCTACATCTTCCTGGGTTCACATGCCCAACTCCCCTGACTATCCCAGGGGTATGACTAGGACTGAGGGTGTCCCTCAAACCAACTAACCCTAGGGCTTTCTGCTTGTTGTTTAAGCAGACCCTAGCCTTGAGGGGTTTACTCTTCACAGGGACTAAGCCTCTTCTGAACTTCTCAAATTGTCCCAAGAAGACCCCAGTCATGCACCAATTCTTATTCATTTTTACCCACACTTTGTTCATCCTAAGGTTCTATTTTTATCTCTTTTGTGGGGAAAAATCTTGAGAGTTTGGAATTTTCTGATCTACTCCACCATCTTCCCAGAATCCTCTGCCTTTATGCCTACTTCTAATCCAACATAGGTGATTTTGGAAGCCAGTTTCAGTCATTATGACTGAGGGTTAGTTCTACCTGACAATGGTTGGTTGGTTGGTTGTTTGGTTGGTTGGTCGTTGTCCTTCGTTCCTGAAGAGGATCAAAATGATATCTCCATGATAAAGTGAAGTTTCAGTGTGTTCAACTGTGGCTGATCAGACCAATGTGACCTTGGAATGATCTACCATAGAATGGACACAGATAGTCTGTGTGAATACATGGCAGGACAGAGTCAAGACGGCTGGCGATGGCTCAGGATGCAGTGGACGATCTTGGTGTCTTCAGTGTCTGACCAAGCTCTAAGCACTCCATATCACTTGCTTCAGCTGTCTTCATGGCCATTGGAACAAATTGTTCTCATCCGTCCATCCCATCAGGGGATATCTTCACATGCTTGGGGTAGACGTCACCCTAACTCACCATGGGTTTGAGACACCTGGTTTCCCTCAACGTGGTTTGGCCCATCTGCCAAAACAGTTTACCAGGGTGTGGCCACTGCTCATGCTGCAGCTTCTTGGAGCCACAGGTGAGAGTTGGGTGGAACAGGTGGATACCAAAGGTGGAAAGAGCCCTGAAACGGGCTCGGCAGCCATCACACCAAAGATACTGGTTCTCCCTTAACACACCCTACATCCCACCTGACAATGAAAAGTCTTCTGGTTGACTCAGGAGTTGGAAGGATTAATGAGAGTAGAGATCTGAGAGAGAACTGAGTATACATGATGGTACCACTGTTTATTTTGTGCTTATTTCTTTCTGATCTTAGGCAAAGAAAAGAATGTCCAGGTGATTGGTGAGACCTGAGAGATCCATCAAAGTCATCAAAAAGGTCAAGCCAGCAGCCAGAACCAGGAGCAGCAGCAGTCAAGTCCAGTGAGGAACCAATGCAGCAGCCAAGCAACCTGCCTGACCCAGGCCAACAGGGCACAGACCCATTAGCCAAACACAGAATTCAGCAAGAAGCCAGTCAGAGGAAGAAGGTACCAAATGGCCCACTGCTGGTGCCTTGCCCTGGGATGGGCACTCCATGAAGGAAGAAAAGGACCCCCAGAGCAAGGAGTCATGATGTACCCTTTGGCTCCACCAATCTAACATACAGAATTTTACAAGCTGGTTTCAGCCATGTTGACTCAATACTACAAGATAATGCCAAGTCTTAGAGGCAAGTAGTGGCACAGTGGAGCCACCTGGACCTGGAGTCAGGAAGACTTGAGTTCAAATCTGACCTCAGACATTAGCTCTCTGACTCTGAACAAATCACCTGCCCTCTGTCTGCTTCAGTTTCTTCAACTGTAAAATGGGGGTGATCATAATAGAATTTACCTACCAGGGCTATTGTTCAAATGGGGTACTATTTGTGAATGAAGTTCAAACAGACTACTATTTATAAAAGAAAAAAGTGCCTTAGCATAGTGTCTGGTATATGGAAGTACTGTATAGCTATCGATTCTGTCCTTTTCTTCTCCCCTTCTGGTTAGCTGAAGTGCACGAAGTTCAGATCACCCAGCAGAAGATGCCTAGAAACTCAATGCACATACAAAAGTCTTGAATAGACAATCCTTCAGTGGGCGCCTCCTTCCAGTTTGCTTCTCCCTCTACCCAGGGACCATGTGTGTGCAGAGGGACTATACCCCTAGTTTGGGGAATATTTTGTAAGCATTTACTATACTTTTTCCAGTAAATAGCCTCATGTAAAAGTTAGTTGATGTCAACTGATTGATAATACTGAGAAACACACCAGATAAGAGTTTAAAAGTTAGTGTTAGAAATTCTAATTCCTCAGAGATACCCCTAAAACTCTTAAAGGAGTAGGAGCTATTTCTTCCTGGGGAATGTAAACTGCTAGTGCTATGTGATTTGGGAGAGTAAACTCAGGTAGGGTACTGCTTTTATATATCGTTACTCAGTTTTTTTTCAGTTGTGCCTGATTCTTCATGATTTCTTGGCAAGGGTACTGGAGGAGTTTGTCATTTCCTTTTCTAACTCTTTGTTCCCAGCTCATTTGACAGATGAGGAAACTGAGGCAAGCAGGATTAAGTGATTTGCCCAGGGTCACATAACTAGAAAGTGTCTGAGGCCAGGTTTGAGCTTAGAGAGACTAGTCTTCCTGACTCCAAGCCTGGTACTCTATCTACTGTGCCATCTAGTTGCCTGTTATATTAACATGAAAACATTTTAAAATATTCTTACTATTACTTCACTTGATCCATACAATAGTTTGATGAATTCAGTAAGTATGAGTGATATCATCCCTATTTGATAGGCAAGGAAACCAATTGTCAAAGAGGTTAAATGACTTGCATATGGTCATACAGCTCGCACAACTGGGAAGAGAATACACCTCCTCTGGCTCCTGGTTTTCTTGCCACTGTTCTATGCCTTCCTTCAAAAAAGAATGGATTTACAAAGCACAAGACCTATCTAATGGCACTTTAATGTCTATTTCTAACAACAACCTTTTCTAGGACCCAAATGAGCTTTTTTATTGTTTGGTTTTTACCTGGGTTTGAAATTTAAACCCTACCATTCAGGAATTTTCCTTTATCTTATCATACCACACCACAAAATCATATTTTCATTTCTAAAGATGAACTATTGCTCCTATAATCAATGTGTATGCAAAGAAAAATGTCCAAGTGAACTTTTAATCAGGGAGCAGTGGGTTAATATTGTTTTCTAGTGTTAACAATACTTTGATTGCAAGTCATATAGGGTCTTCCCCTTTTCTCATTAACAGTACAGTTATAGTGACATTGCCCTAAATCAGTTCCAAAGTACTTAAAAGTCAACATACTGAATATTTAGTTTGGGGCTAGGTTTGGGGTATATTCCTATTGTCAAGAAACAACCATTTCTTCCATTTATGAAGGCAGCAAGCGTGTTTTGGCTTCACTATGTTAGAGTAAGGCTGCTACTTCTATCCCTTAGGGTTCTAGAGGTATCTAGAGGTATCCTGAGGGATGGGATTATTTATCGTCAAAGCCATCAGCTTAAGCCCCCACAAGTGACCAGTACTGCAGTGCCTTTTAACCACTTAACATCAATTTTTTTCAATTTTTTTCAAGATTTCAAAATTAGTTTATTCAAAATTAGTTTTTATTTTGAAGATAGAGTAATGACAAAAGTATAGACATTTTCCTTTACCACTTCAAGGGCACATTCTCCCCTATACTACTTCAATCTCTGGGAAGAGGGGCCTCAGACTTGGCACATTCTCTTCATAGTACTGGTCCCACCAGATATGGAAAGAGTTGCAGTCCAGGGCACCATTGACTGGGTTGGCTATAAAACCCAGCATGGAATTGACTCTTAGAATCGTAGAAATCCCAGAGTCCAGCATGTCTGGGTGTCAGGACAGCTTGTTCTCCTGATCTTTTGAATCTCACAAGGTTGTAATCTCTAATTCTTTCACCTAAGAAAAAAACAGTGACTATCCCTTTGGTCTCCCTCCAACTTGGTCCTTATCAATCTGCCCAACAAAATCCCTAAGATATAAGGGCACAGATCCAGAGTTCTCAAACAGGGACTGCATCTCCTTCTATGCCCTCTCCATTGGCTGTACTTGTCAGGGCCTTAAGGGCCTTAAGGTCATAGGTTTGCATGTGACAACAAACTGCCTAACTTGGAACTCTTGAAATTATGATCCTTCTACCCACAATCCCCTCACAAATTATGTCAATTTGCTGATAGTCTCTTTACAGACTCATAAGGACTGGGCTTATTGACCAGTCTCCATTACTTGGAATTGAAAACCAAGATTAGGCAAGACTCTGTTTTTTCTAGTAACCTCTAGTTTCTCCTTCATTTGCCTGACTCCCACCACCACTCCAAACCATTATGAAACCTCCTCTAGAGGTTTGATCTCCCTCCCCTTCCTACTCTCCATTAGATGTCCCTTGAAAAGTCTCTGACAAAATCCTTCACACTAAGCAGAATTAAGAGAACATTGAATGCAGTGATAGCAATATTGCTCTAAGAACAACTTTGAATGACTATGTGTCATTCACACACTATGTGTGTGTGTATATCCTTTGTTGCCAAAGAAGACCATACCATCAGAGAAATAATGACATGACTTGCACTTGACTTTGTTTTGAGTGAGGGAGGGCTGTGCAGGTCACCAGCCTCACTTCTCCTCCAGAGCCATCTGAATCCAGTGACCAGATATTCATCAGGATGGCTGGAGATGACCCAGGATGAGGCAATTGGGGTTAAGTGACTTGCCCAAGGTCACATAGCTAGTGAGTGTCAAGTGTCCGAGGTGAGATTTGAATTCAGGTCCTCCTGACTCCTGTAGTGGTGCTCTATCCACTGTACCACCTAGCTGCCCCAAGTATTATAAATACAACTACAAAGGAAGTATGAAGATGCTATCCACATTCAGAGAAAGAACTGATAAGTAGAAATATGGATAGCATGGTTTTACATATAACCCTAACCCTAAATATATATTTTTGCACGTGTGTGTGTGTGTCTAATTGTAGTCTTCTCCAGTACAGAGTGGAGGGGGAGAGAAAAATTGCATTGCAGACAACAAAAGAAAACTTAGAAGGAAGCACAGAAAAGCAGGGAGCTTTGAAAATGATGTACAGTATTTATTGTATAGTTTTGCAAAAAAAAGCAAACGCTATGAAATAGAAATTCGTGACTATATTGAATCCTCTTTTTATTTTGTACTATGATATGAAAGTATTCTCTTATTTTGGTCTTTTTCTATTTAAGTTCAAAATGTACAATTTTTTTTTAAATGGAAGAAATGATTTAAGTTGCCTTCAGATGTCAACACTTTCTTGAAATTTTGTATTTTAATAGGGGAAGTTTTTATTAACTCAAAAAAGTGAAGCTCTAATGGTTTTAAATTCCTGAAGGAATCTCAGGAACTTTAAGAGACTAATGCAGGAGATTTTTAAATGGGTAGGGATTATTTATGATTCTTCCCCCTCTAAGTAAGTCTGCTTCTAATAGAATAAAGAATTGGAGAGTTTCAGAATTCTAAGGGAACCTCAGTGAGGTAACCAGTACCTAAAGACCTGTAGTGATGGACAACCCTTTACTATCTCAGGTGACGCATTCAACTTTTGGGGAGCTCCAGTTAGTTTAGAAACTTTTCCTTAAATCAAGCCTAAATTTGCATATTTACCATTTCTACTGATTGCTCCTAGCTCTGCTCCCTGAGGCCAAGTGGAACAAGCCCAAACTGGAGAAGAAAATGGCAAACCACTCCAATATCTTTGCCAAGAAAACTCCATGGAAAAGTCCATGGAGTCAGGTAGAGTCTGTCATGATTGAATAGCAAAAGAAAACATCCAAATCTTCTTCCATTTGAAGGCTCATCAAATACACAAAGTCAGCTATCTTCTCCTCCTTAAATGTTCTGTCCTTTCCATCAATCTTCATATGATCATCATGATAGCGTTACTCTAGACACTCTCCAGCTTCTCATCATCCTTCCTAAAATGTGGCCCCCAGAACTGACACAGCACTCCAGATGAAGTTTAGCAAGGGTAAGCAATAAAGAATTAGATAAGAATTAACCTAAGTCCCTGCTGACATTAAACTCTCACCATGCTGTTGCTACAAAGCACATGCCTGTTTTCAGCAAGATGTCTAAGGGAGTTGAGGGAAAGGACTCATAGTGTGACAATCCCAGATTTTTTGCCCCCATCAGCACAAAGAAAGCAATGTTTGACTCTTACTGTTAAATGCAAAGTGCCTCAGGAGAATATTCAACCCAGTCTTCTCAAGTGTTTTCTCAGAAGAGGCTCCAGGGCATGTTGCTGTTCTGTTAATTTTACAAGATCATTTGGAAACTTTCAACAGATGAGGGTTCCTCCTCAAAACAGAAAGGCTCTGTTTATATTCCACCTTTTTTTTTTTGCAGTGTTCCTTGACCAAACCAGCCTGAAACAAACTTTAAAGCCTCTTACCTACACTTAATATCTTTACTACGCCACCAGCACCTCTCATAGACTTACTGCCTTGGCTGGATAGCTATTTCCCCAAATGGTCCTCTTCAGACACCAAGGACAAAAAACCATCAATTTATTCATATGGACAAGTCCTCTCCCTCCAACTATAATGCAGCAGTGTGAGGTGGGGATCCTGTCTTATTCTTTTTTGTTTTGATTCCAAAATTCTTCTCCTTAGAACCTTGCCTTGCACACAAAAAGTTTTCAATCAATCTATCAACACAATGTTACTCATTAATTCAGTAAATATTGATTAATTGATTGGTTGTATAGAAGACTAAGGCAGAAACACTGGAGGACACCGTTTAGGATATTTGGTATCCTTTCCTTACCAAATATTTATCCAGTACCACAACACAGTTAATACAGAGATAAAATGATGAAGATGTGTTTTTGGTTGTTTTTTTTTGCTTGTTGATATGTTCCCTTTTCTTGAGATTTTTTTTTGAAAGTAGGCCTATGCTCACCCATCCAAATTGATTTAGGGAGGGGAAACAGTCATTTGACTTCAAACAACTATTTTCACGATACTGTAAACCTCAATTAACTGAAATGTTCAGTGAAGAGGGCTTTATAAATCATTGAATCTTCTATTTAATTTAAAGTCAAACAGAAAATGCCTTTAGGTTCCAACCCTGTGCTAAAAATGCTACCAAAGGATTCACTTTCCTACTCTGATGAATGGAACACCATGAAAATAATTGAATCTTTTTTTGGATGGCTAAAGGACCTTTAAAAGTTTCAGGGCAATTATCCTGAAAACCTCTCAGTATACTCTCAAGCTATATATGGCACCAGCAGGACATGGGATTAAATGTGTGCTACACATTGGCAGTCTCCTGGAAGGTGTTTGGCTTTTGTTGTTCTTGTTTAGTATATGTGTTGTTAATGAATACCTGTCAGATACACCACATCTAAAGTGTCATGTTTATTTCTGGGCATCATATTTTTAGAAGGTCATGGCAAGCATTCAGAAAAGGGAAACCTAGGTGGTTAGGGTCCTCACAATTATGCCAAATGAAGATGAATTGAAGAAGCTGGGGATGTTAAAACTTGATAATGTCTGGATCTTATGAAACTCAATAACTAACCTTGGGGTCAGGTAGAGGAGAGGTGAAGTTTCTGCTTGACTGCAGAAAGCAGATTACATAGCAATAGGTGAAAATGCAAAAAGAAAAGAAAAGAGAAAAAGAGAAAAGAAACAAAGAAAAGAAAAAAAGAAAAAAGAAAAGATAGTTGAAACAAAGCAATAGATAAAAGATGTAAAAGGAAAGAAAAATGTAAGGAAAAAAATTACTTAACAATTGAGGTATTTAGGTACTTTAGGTCCTAAAATAAGGAAGAACCTTAGTTCAGGAACTCTCTCAGACATTTACCAACTGTGGGATTTTGGATGTTATGTAACCACTCCAAAATTTAGATTTGTAAAGTAAGGAGGCTGGACTTGATCTCCAATGTTCTTTCCAGATCTAAGTCTATGATATTATGAATTAGTGTTAAGGAGAAGTAGACTGGATTGCCTAGCAAGCTATGGGTAGCACATACCAGTAATGTTACAGAGAGGATTTCTATTTAGGTACAAAATAGAGTTCTAAGTGCCCTTCCAATTTTGTGATCGTGATTTCACTAATTTTCCTTCCATTTGCCATTTTCTCCTAAAGCAAAGTACAGCAAAATTATTCTGTTTAATGGAGAGTTGGAATAGATTACATACCCCTCCAAAAAACAAACACAAAAAACTACAAACTTTCCAATGCTCTACGTTTTAAGTAAGGAAGATATGTGAAATAGCCTTTTTTATTTTTTCTGTAAATGAATTTTTGTTCACTGCCAAAGATATGTCCGTGATTTCTTTGATATATATAGTGAACTTCTAGGTGAGGAATTTCCTTCTACCAGTTCATGCTGGCAAGTTCTCTGTAGTTCATAGTTTTAATGTGTTGCCTAGAGTCTTGGGAAGTTAAGCCAGTATGCGTCAGTTTTAAACTCAGGCCTTCCCAACCAAGAAGTGATCTCTTTTGTCCATGAGGTTTACTTCCTCAGCTAGATTTTTATTCTTTATCCTGGCTAGATCCAAGTCCCTCCAAAATCTGGCCCAATCTACCTCTCCAAATTTATTCAATTTAACTCTCCTCACCAACAAGAACCCAGTACTCCAGTACTTTTCCCTTAAAGATACTATGCATTCCCAGCTCTTCACCTTTACTCACAGTTTCCATAGCCACACCTGACAATGACTTCCCCTATCCTTCAGACCATGTAAATACCACCCACCCTTCCATGCCTTAGCTCAAACCTTGCCTCCTCTAGAAAGCTTTTTCTGACTATTCTAGTGATTGTGTATATTAACCACACATTGATTGCATAGAAAGAGCAATGAATTTGGAGCCAGAAAACCAGTTGGTCCATCCTAAAGGTGGTGTTGGTCAAGCAAGCAGGAGTATTCAGTTCATGATTTCATTTCTAGGTTAACCCAGTTCCATTCCCCAATCTCTTGCTCTCTTCCCTTTAGGCATGCATTTAAGTCTGTTTTTGTTTTTGTTCCTCATATAGGGGTCTAGGGATCTGAGGGTCTACCACCTTCATACCTCCACAAAAGGAATACACTGTCTAGCTCTCCCAGCTCTGTCAAAACAGCCTGAGTAGGGAGAAGGCATGGTTTTGGGAAGCAGAGTACCATTTCCTCAATCTCTCTTGTCAAGTTTTATATTTTGTCTCCATTGAGACCCTGGCTTCCTCCATCAATTGAAGAGTCATCCTCCATCCCCATCCTACTCTCCTTTGACCTCCTTCAAGCCTATTCCTAGAGCTCTATCTAGGAAGGCCAGCATGTGAACCAAAAGCTTTGCCACAAAATGATCAGTGACTTGAGGCAAGTTAAATGAGCTCCTTGCAGTTCTCCTGCATTTTTTGATGTTGATTGAAAAAAAAAAAAACAACTTTACAACAGTGGACCATAAATAAGGTTTGAATCCCCACTTGCTTATATGGCTTCTATTCTGCTTCATTTGGTTTCCATTCAGTGCCAAATCACCAAAGCTTTCAGATGTTTCTCAGAACAGTGGCAGGTAGTTTGAGAAAGCAATTGAGACACCTTACTGCCAGGCCAACAAGACTGACCACCCATTGCGATGGGAGTGAGGAGGGAAAAGGAACCGAAATGTAAGGATCTGGGACAGAGAAAGGAAAGTAATGAAATCAGCCAGCATGAATTAAGTACTTCCCTTTGTGCCATCGACAATGCGAATCACTGAGAACACAAAGTTCCTGCCTTAAAGGAGCTTATATTCTAAAAGGAAAACAAAGTATTGATAGTAAGATGACAGAAGCACAGAAAGGAAGCTGGAAAAAAAATTTACTCTTAGAGTGAAAAACTTTTCCTCACCCTCTCTGTTTCCTACAGTTTTACATATTAAACAAACTCAATAAAGAGTTTACATTCGTAAACCAGCCAACTGTCAAACATCAAGGCTCAAGGTGGCAGGAAAGTGTTTTTGTGGTCATGATCCCAGGTCTTACAGTATCTAAGAGAAAAGAAAACATTTGGCTGAAGAAGTAGACTGTACAGTCTAATAGACTGTATTTGGAGAAAAAAACCGAGTATGCCAGCAACTGTACCAACTTCACACAAGGCCTTAAAAAGTATTGTTTTATGCTTATCAGCTAGATTATAAATTCCATTAGGGCAGGGACTTTATTGTGCTTACATAGTGCTATAGATAAAGCATTTATCAAGTGATTACTCTATGCTAGTCACTGTGCTAAGTCCTGGGGATATAAATACAAGAAAATGAAGCAGTCCCTGTCCTCAGGCAGCTTATGCCTTAGTAGGGAAGACCAAGCATAAAGGGGAACTGAAAAAGGAGATAAAAGGGTACAGGTGAGGAAGTAGAAAAGCCTATGTATGGATCTGTAAGTAAAGTGAGCATGGGTGAGGCCTCTCATAAAAAAGTGATCCAGGTTAGGGACTCATCAAACAGAACAAACAGGTCTTAGGGAGCATGTATCTATAGAGTGAGAAGACTGCTGGTCTGGAAGCTGTTTTGGAGGAGGTCAAGTTAGGAGGGTACATAGTTAAGATATTCCTTAGCACTTCAAACAGGGCCAGTATTCCTAGCTGATGTTTAGCAAATATTATTAATATATATTGTTGACACCTTCTTGCCACATTTTAAAAAATGGCTAGCCTTTATATAGCATTATAAGGCTACATAGTGCTTTATGAATACTATCTCATTTTATCTTCACAACAATCCCAGGAGGCAGGCACTACTATTATATCCATTTTACAGATGAGGAAACTGAATCAGACAAAGGTTAGGCAAGATTATATGTTAACATGGATATTCATCTTAAAAATTGATACTGGGTCTATAAAAATTAAATCCAAATTTAGTAAAGAATGATTTTTTTTTTTTGCAAAAAAAACCCCCAAATTTCTTATATGTTACTTACTGGAATGAGAAAATATAGAATTGTAAAAAAAAAACCCCATAAAATAATATAATTTTGGAGCTGCAAGAAAAATTCTTAGAGATTATTTCATCCAATTGCATTATTTTGCAGATGAGAAAGCCAAGGCACATAGTTTAAAACGTGAAACGTTTAAAGCATTGTGAATTTCATTGGTTTCTTTAACCTCTGTTTTACCTTCCCCCTTTTTGCCTCTGTGTTTCTTTCCTCACTCCTGGCATCTAGTGCTCCTACTGTCATTATTAGTCACTGACTTTAGCATGAGCACAAATCTATCACTCTCATTTCTCCTAGTGCATGAGCACTTAAAATGTGATTTCTCATGCATATAGAAGTCTCATTTTAAATGTTCTTTGTGATTCTAAAAATATTTAAATTTAATTTTTTTTGCTATTCTGAGCTTGACAAACATCAACAAACATGAAAGTTTCATTTACAGAGAACAGGAAAAAGGGACTATATATGAAACCACTTGTCTGTACTATAAATGCCTTTTAAATATACAATACATTCATCATATTTATTTCAAAGCTATCCTGTTACCATTCTGAACATTTTCCTGTTCTTTTCTGTAGATTTTAACTGATGCTCTTTACTTTTTTTTAGTCATCATTGCTTTCTTCCTTACTCACCTCCCCTAATCCTAAATCGTAATAAATAAACATAACAAAAGAAAAAAAAAATCCATACTTTGATCCTGACTGAAAATGTATGTCTTATTTTTCATCTCTAGTTCATAGTTTCTCTGTCATGAAGTGGGAACCATGTCTATCAGTTTTCTGGACATATCATTAGTTATTTCATCATTAGGAGTTCTAAAGCCTTTCAAAAATTTTTTTCTTTTTAGATTGTGCTTCAGTTCCTACAGGTTTTCCAGGTTTCTGGAAAAGCTATTTTTTGTTATTTCTTAGAATGAAATAATATCCCATTATATTCATATAGCATAATTTGTTCAGACATTCTCTTAATTAATGAATACCTTTTCGGTTTCCAACTGTTTGCTACAACAACAAGTTGCTTGCGTGTGTGTGTGTGTGTGTGTGTGTGTGTGTGTGTGTGTGTGTGTGTGTGTGTGTGTGTGTGTAGATTTCTTTGCTCTTTCATTTATTTCTTTGGAATGCCATAGTAATGGTCTCTCTGGGTCAAAGTATACATTAATGATGTTTTGGACATAGTTCTAAATTGCCCATTGATTTGTTATAATAGTAAATTAATATTTTCCTGAAGCTATTGTTTTAGCTAATTTTCAGCTAATTCTCTAGTGCTCACTAAGGCAAATCATCTACAAAAAGCAATCATTTTATTTCCTCTTGTCCTAAGCTGACTTCCTCAATTTTTGTTGTCTGGTTGCTATAGTTAGCATTTCTATAGCTATTTCAAATAGTGGTGGTAATATAGATCTTTGCTTTACCCTTGATGTCATTGGAAAATCTTTATAATTTCTTCATTAAACATAATACTGGCTCTTGATTTTACATAAAACTACTTTGCCATATTAGATAAACATTTGCTAAATCCTATGCTCTTTAATGTTTTTAATATAGAAGAGGATTCTATTTTGTTAAAGACCATTTCTGGATATGTAGGTATTATAATATAATTTTAAAATTATTTTTCTTATTAATATCATCTATTATGTTTATAGTTTTCTCAATATTGAACCAATGTTGCATTCATGGTAAAAATCCAATCTAATCTTCATATATAACCTCTTTAGTATATTATTATAGCTTCTTTGCTAATATTTTATCTCCCATTTTTATATGAATATTCATTAGAAATGTCAGTCTACGGTTTTCATTTTTTTTTTTGCCTCTGCCTGGCTCAGGTATTGAGAGCACACTTGTAACACAGAAGAAATTTATAGCATCTCTTCTTTTCCTAGTCTTTTAAAAAGTTTATGAATATTGGAACTAACTTTTTATTAAAAATTAAAAATCAGCAAATTCTATCATGAATTTGAATTTTTTATTAAAAATTAAAAATCAAATTAATGATAGAATTTACTCAGAAAACCACCAAACCCTGGGGTTTTTTTCTTTGAGAATTCAGTTCTGGCTTGTTCATTATATTTTTTCCCCTCCTTCCTTCCTTTCTTACACCCTTCTTTTCTCCTTTCCTTCTTTCTTTCCTCTTCTTTTCCCTTCCTTCCTTCCTTCCTTCCTTCCTTCCTTCCTTCCTTCCTTCCTTCGTTCCTGTCTATATATGCATATGTGTGTGTGTGTGTGTGTGTGTGTGTGTGTATATATATGTATATATATATAATTACTATTATTTCATTGTTTATGGGGTCTTTAGGCATAATAGGACTGCTTTTTCATTTCCTTTAAATAAGTCTAATTTTACTATTGCCTCATTTTAGATCACATTTTGCTTCCCTCTGATTTAAAAAAAAAAAATTCACCTAAAATATAATGAATTCTGCTCCAGCTTCTCAATTTAAATCTGTGTGAATCTTTCTGTTCAAGTATATTTCTTATCTATCTAAAGTTAGATTCTGCTTTTTAATACATTTTATTATCCTCTTCTTTTTTAAAGATGTCATCATCCCATTTACACTCATGGATGTAATGTTAATCACATATTTCTTTTTTAATTAAATTTTATGTTTTAACAAAGCAAAAATCTGTTTTCTCTCCCCTAATCTTCCCTTCCCATTAACCCTCCATGAAAACCAAATGTTGTATCAAATATGTACAATCAAGCAAAACAAATTCCTAAATGGGCTAAAATATTTATGTCCCTGTGCATTATGAATCCATCACTTCTTAGGCAAGAGGCATGTAGCATGTTTCACCTTGGGTCCTCTGTCTGATCATTGTGTTGATCAGAGTTCTTAAGTCTTTCAAAGTTATTTTTCTTTACAACATTGCTGTTATTGTTTAAATGATCCTCCTGGTTCTGCTCACTTCACTTTACATCAGTTAATACAAGTCTCCCTGGGTTTCTCTGAAATAGTTCCTTGCATCATTTCTTATTGCATTATAGTATGCTATTACATTCGTATGTCATAATTTATTCAGTCATTCCCTAGTTGGTAGAAATCTCCTTTAGTTTCCAGGTTTTTTTAACCACCACAAAAAGAATTGCTATTAATATTTTCTTACATGTAGTTCCTTTTCCTCTTTCTTTGGAAATACAGACCTAGTAGTGATATCTATGGTTTTAGTTACTTTTGGGGCAGACTTCCAACCTGCTTTCCAGAATGGCTGGGCCAATTTATAACTCCATCAACAGCATACTAACATACTGGTTTCCTCATAGCTCCTCCAACAATTATTTTTGGTAGCTACTTTACCAATCTAATAGATATGTGGTGGCACGTTAGAGTGATTTTAATTTGTATTTCTTTAGTTATTTCTGAGTTGGAATATTTTTTCACATGGCTATTAATAGCCATGTCAATTCATATCTTTTGACTATTTATCAGTTGGAGAACGGCTCTTATTGTTATGAATTTGAATCAGTTCTACAGGTATATCTTAGAAATGAGACCTTTAGCTGAAAAACTTGCTGAAAAGCTTTTTTTAGATAATTTACCTACTTCCCTTCTAATTTTAGTTGCATTGATTTTGCTTGTGCAAAAACTTTTAAATATATATTTTGTATTTTATATATTTATGTATATTTGATTTTATATATCAAAATTGTTCATTATATCTTTTGTGATTTTCTTTATCCTTTCTTTGGTTATGAATTTTCCCTCTATCCATAGATCTGAAAGGTATGTTCTTCCTTGTTCCTTTAATTTATTTATGTTACCCTTTATGTTGAAGCTCATTCAGTTTTTCATTGCATGCAACCTCGACTCCACATGAAATACACTGGCTGAGCCCAGAACAAATAAAAATTTACATGAAGACGGTGACTGTGACCATATTTCCCCTAAGGAAATCTCAAATTATACTTGTGGAAACTTGGCATTCAGTTTCCAAAGTCTGACAAATCAATTAGCCTACAGTTCAAGAAATCTGTCTTCAAAATAGTTTGCCATTAAGAAAAAAGAATCCTTGTGTCCAGGGACCCTGACTATCACTCAGAGGAAAATAGTGAAGAGAAGTCAAAGACTCTTGGGCTTTTGGATTCCCAGCAAGACTGCTTTGGCAATCCATCCATCCATTCATCCATCCATCCAGTCACTAATCCATTCAGTTATATTTCCAGAGAAGGTGCCACTGTCAGCAGATATCAGCAACCAGGCAACCTAGTGAGAAATCAGTAAGAGTTTTTTCACATCTAAGGGGCCAATCAGGCAGGGTGGAACAGAATAGATAGCTTGAGCTTCTCTAGATTAAAAGCTGTAGAAGATCTCTGATAGCTGTCAGAGTTCTAGCATCAAAGATTTCAGAGTGCTCTGCTGTGTCCTCATTAGTACCGCTGTACACTGCCCAGGTACTCTAGACCTTTCAGCTAATAACAACATCCTTTCACCTTTGCCCCCTTCTCTGGTTTCCCAAGGACCAATTCACTGCCTGGCCACCTCATTGCTTTGTTGTCTCATAAGCAATGCAGAAGCCTTTGGGTTTATGTGACCCTTGGCCAGCATCCCTGGTCAGCTAGTCTGGGTGTGTAACATAAAGGATTTTACCTAGATACATTTTATATCTTTTCTTATGGTCCTAAGTGAAAGGAAAATATCCATAGCAGAAATAGTGAAAAATAGTCTTCAATCTCCAATAGCTGACCCAGTAAAGCATGAACTAGTCACACACAGTTTAGCTACCAAACAATTACTATGAGAGGTTACTGTTACATGTCAAAGATGATCCCAAAAAGGAACACTTCAAACACGTTGCTGCCAGCACTGAGTTCTTTAATGGACAATATCACAGATGTGGTTGGTAAAGGTTAAATAGGGATAAAAGTACAATTCACTCCTGTGGAATTCATCAAGCTATTCCATTTCCTTTTCCATTTGATATCATCACCCAGGTACCCTTGATGTTTCTGCCTCTCAGGTCATGCTGTTTGGTTATTACCGTAGTGCTTTAGCTCCTGTGGGTATTAACTTGTATAAGTAGAAGATAAGAATGGGAACTAGATTTGTGATTTTATGTGAACCAGTTGAGGAAATTCTCTCTACCAATGCATTTCAGTATCTTCTCTGTAATTTAATCTTTGAGGATTCCCTAGGTGGTAGAAATCTCCTTCAGTTCCCAGTCCTTTACCACCACTAAAAGAGTTGCTACAAATATTTTCATACATATGGATCCTTTTCCTTTTTCCTTACAAGCATACAAGTCATAGTGACATGTGGGTATAGTTCTTTTTGGGGCAGAATTCCAAGTTGCTTGCCAGAATGGCTGGACCAGTTCATGACTCCATCAATAGCATATCAATATATTTTCCTTTATTTTGGGGGGGGGGGTACTACTTTGTCGATCTAATTGGTATGTAATGGAACATCTGAGTGATTTTAATTTGTACTTCTCTAGTTATTGGTGATTTGGAATTTTTTTCCACATGGCTATTCATAGCTTAGATTTATCCATTTAGAGGGTTTCCTAGCATTGAAGAGCTAAGTGACTTGCTCAGGGTCATACAGCTTGCATTTGTCAAAGTGGGACTTGACTTTGAAGCCAGCTCTCTATGAGGTTCCTAGGATCATAGAATCTAGTTAAAGTTGGAAAAGTCTTTTGAGATCATCTAGTCTAACTCCCTCGTGTTACATCTTACAGACAGGGAAACAGAAGGCCGGATAGCTGAAGGGACTTGTCCAAGGTCACACATGAGGCTAGAGAGTGCCCGACTAGGGTCCAGGCCTTCTGACTTCAAGGTCAGTGTTCTACCCAGGCCAGTCTGGTGCACAATGACCTCTTCCTCTTCTGAATCCCTTTTAATAAAAAATATTTATTTTATTTTTTATTTATGAAATAAAACAAGAATTTCTGTAACATAGTAGAAACTGCAAATCTGTTGTGTACAACTTTCTATTCCTTTTAAATATATAATAAAGTTATGTAAATTTCCTTTTTTCTCCTTTTCTCTTCCTTCCCTTTATTCACTGTCTCATTCATCTGGCACTTAATGAATACTGTCTTGTGGCATATCTTGTGTTGCTATTTAATGTTATCGAACTACTGTGTTGCTCTTTGTCCTTGACTCCATCCTGTTCAGCATCACTGTGACTTTGTCAAAGACTTAGATGAAGGCGCACACAGCATGCTTATCAAATTTTTTGGATGACACAGAGCTGGGAAGGATATAGCTAATGAGATAGATGACAGAATCAAGATTGAAAATGACCTCGACAGGCGGGGAGGGTGGATTGAAGCAAACAAGATGAAATTTAACAGAGAGAAAGGTAAAGTGCTCTGTGCCAGACAGAGGAACAGAGAGTCCCAGAAACTGGAAGAGGACAGAACAAATCAGACTCCATAACAAGGTAAGGCAGTCTAGGGTCTTCAGGGTTTCAGGTAGAAACAAAGGACCAGCCAAGAGATATTTTTCCTCTCATTCATTCATTCATTTATTCATTAGGGTTTTTTTTTAATTCTTTTGTAGATTTTTTATTCTTTGTAGTTTCAACCCCAGTCCCAAGCGCATTGTTTGGCACATGGTTGGTATTTAATCAATAAATGCTTGCTGGTTTGCCACTTCATTCATTCAAACATTTATTAATCATCTGCAATGTGTAATGTACTGTGATTAGTACCAGGGGAGAAAAAAGGAGAAAGAAGACGCAGACTTGTTTTCAAGGAGCTAAATTCTAATGAAGGGGATGACATATAGACAGGGAAATATTGATGAGTGTTTAACAACCTGCCCTCTGGGAGGAAATGCACACAAGATAAACTTTTAAGTTTAATCTGCATTATTAACATTTTCCGTATCACTCTTTTGTCTAGATAATCAATAAAACAATAAGTCAACCCTGATTTGTTGTGTTTGCAATTTCCAAGGTGTGAATTCTCATATTGAAATTTTAACCATTAGCTCTCAGAAACCTTTCCAGCTAGTTTCAGCACACACCTGTGTATAGAGGACAGGAACTGGACCTGCAATTTCATTCGTGAAAAGAACTCACCAAGTGAGGGGACGCCCTCTGCCAATGCAGGTCTGTGTTTTCTCTACAACACAGAGTCTTAGAGAATTGCCTAGAACAAAAGTGCTCAGGGTCCAAAAGCCAGAGTGGGATTTGAACTCAAGTTTTCCTTCAGAGTTAGCTCTCTATCCACCCTGCCTTAGATCAGAGGTTCAAGCAGAACGCTGAGTTTAGCCAAAAAGCTGCTTCTTTGGATGCTTCTGAGGCTTTGTATCCTGTGACGAAACCCAAAACTCTGGTTAGCTTCTCCTAGCAGGAGAGACCTCTCTGGTTTTAAAGGGACTCTGAGAACATTAGCCCTATCCTAGAACACTTTGAACTAGGAAACTGAATCTACAGTTGCTCAATTCAACAAATATTTACATTCATTCAATAAATACTTATTAATTACCTATAATTGTGCAATGCACTGAGTGCTAAGTCTATGAACTCTGAGGCTCCAAGTTGAAAGGCGGGGCAGCTTCTTACAATCAGAATTAAATCTCAGTGTCCAGCTGAGGGGATTCCAGAGTCAGGGAAAAATTAAAGTTTTAAAGTTAAGATCCTGCTCTTCTCTCAAGTAGAACTTTCTTTCCCAGGCCAAAGCTCCTAGGTAAAAAAAAAAAAAAAAATTATGGCATATTATAATATATGATATTTTAATAGAAAGATATAATAACATAACACAAAATCTTTCATTTGCCCTACTAAAAAAAAACTCTGCAGTGAGAGGTTACTGGTCCAGTATAGAAGACCTGATGTTTATTTAGTGCCTTCTGGCTTAAAATGTGCTTTATATGTATTGCTCATTTGACTCCCGCAACAGCCATGTAAGGCTAATAGTGTAAGTATAATCTCAATTTAATGGGTAACGAAAGTGAGGCTCACACAGGTGAAGCCATAGGATCATAGAACTAAAGCAGGAAGACACTTGAAAGACCAGTGCTCTGGATCCCACAGCTAATACATACTAGAACTGGCATTCAAATTTAGGCCGCTTGAGTCCAAATCTAATGCTCTTTCCACTGCACTAAGAAACCTTGCTTGGCAGATCTTTATGCAAAAAAAAAAAATCTGGGGAATTTAATTGACCACAAGTTTAACATGGGCCAACCAGGTGTATAGCTGCTTACAAGATAAATAAATAAAAGCTAATATAAAGTTAGACTACATTACTAGAAGACAACATCCAGGTAAAAGGAGATGATCATCCCACTGCGCTCTTCTGTCGTCAGACCGCATCTGGAATACTGTGTTCTGGGCAAGCTATTATGTATCCCAAGTTTCTTGGAGTGCCAGATCTGCTGGTTGTCCTAAGGAGGAACAAACCAGCCCTGACTTTGCAGGGAGATCTGGGCGGCTCTCACTGTTTGCCACAAAGATAAGATCTTGCCCAATTTAAAGGGACTGGCAAAGACCTCCTGGCATGTCCCTAGTTCCCTTAGAAGACAAGGGCTCTTTAGGACCAGAGAAGCTTTCCTATGGCCCAGCCTATGTGGCCCTGTGCCCAACCACCCTGTTAAACACTGCCCAGGCTTGTTGAACAGACTGGCTGCTTTGCAGTTGATTTCCTCTTCC
Organism: Notamacropus eugenii; assembly: GCF_028372415.1. Classification (NCBI taxonomy): domain Eukaryota; kingdom Metazoa; phylum Chordata; class Mammalia; order Diprotodontia; family Macropodidae; genus Notamacropus; species Notamacropus eugenii. The sequence continues at coordinate 149,732,524 of NC_092872.1, forward strand.
TTGAGCTGACAGAACTTCCTAGCATTCAGAGATGTTTGGCTTTGGACTCAGCCCTCACGTGCTCCTTTGCACTATGATTTTCACTGTTTTCCAATTCACACGACTTCTCTCATAATGCCCCTTTGTCCCCTGATACTCCAATATGCCTCACTCTACCTGGCTCTTTGTTTCCCACCAGAAAGTGGTTTCATTCCTTTCTTACTCTAGCTAGCCAGGACCCACCACCCTTGGTCAGCTATTGTCAGTCTCTTGGCAAGCAGTCACTCAGTCCTCTTGCTGTTCCTGTTAGTTAGTTGTTTTAGTTGTGTCTCACTCTTCATGACCCCATTTGGAGTTTTCTTGCCATTTTCCAGTTCACTTCCAGTTCATTTTACAGATGAGAAACTGAAGCAAACAGGGTTCAGTGACTTGTCCAGGGTCACACACCTACTTAAGTATCTGAGGCTGGATTTGAGCCCAGGTCTGCCTGACTCCAGGCCCAGTACTCCATCCAATGTACCACTCAGTTGCCAGTCCTCTTCTACATGGCAGTCCTTTAAATACTTGAAAATAACTATTGCAGCTTCCTCTAAACTGTTCACTCAGGATAGTGAAAGGCCTCTAGATCAGTAATGTCAAACTCAAATAGAAGTGGAACCGCTAAATCTTCCATTAAGTTCCCTTCATTGATTTGGAAAACCACATATGAAGATTAATTGTGCTCTATTGTATTTTTATTTTCTAAATATTTCCCAGTTATGTTTTAATCAGGATTTGGGTGCAGCTGGAAGGCAGGACTGCCAGCAGGTGTGTATATAGTCTGTGTTCACAATACATGAGAAATGATTGAAGGAACTGAGAATGTGTCCCTTGGAGAAAGGAAGACTCAGACAGACCATAATAATTGTCTTTGAGTTACAGGAATAGCTTTTATATGAAAATGATGAAACTTGTTCAGCTTGGCCCCAGAGGGCAGTGTTAGGGGGCAATGGGTTAAAGAGTTCTTAAGTCCCACAAAAACCACTTAACTTCATAACAAAAAACACCCCAAACCAACAAACCAAACCAAACCAAACCAAACAAAAACAAAACTTGACTTCATTGCCACAGTCAGAATCTATAATAATCTTGACCAGGCATCCAACAAAAGCTATGTGGACTAGGAAAGAGTATAGATAGCTCAGCACAAATTGATCCCTATTAGTGGAATACTGAGTTTGAGTCTGTACTTTTACAGCTTACTAGCTGCATGGCCTTGGGTGGTGAAAGTGAGGAGAAGAAAGGAGGGGAGAGAGGTAATAGCCTTATCAGAGGTAGGGTCAACAGGATTTGACAACTGATTGGCTAGCAAAGAACGAAAGGAAGAGAGAAGATTTGTCTCCAAGTTTTCAAGTCATAGAATTATAGACTTAGGACTGAAAGGTTATTAAGTCCAACCATCTCATTTTACTAATGAAAAAGTTGAGTTACAGAGAGGAGGAGTGTCTTGCTTGGTTGAACAGATTTCTTTCTCATTCCATGTCTAGTCCTCTATCCACTATGCCCATGGTAGCAAACTGAACAGAAACTGTGAGTCACATATTGACTTAGAAAATCACAAATTAATTTTATCTAGATTGCACTGGATTTTTATTTCGTTAAACATTTCCCGATTATGTTTTAATCTGGTTTAGGTCCATCGGGGTCCCATCTCGAGTTTGACATCTATGTACTATGCCACCTACCTGCCTTAAGTTAGGGATCTTCAACTTTGCAGTTGTGCTGAGTAGGTTGTTTGGATTTATTTGATTATCACTTATAAAAACTATGTGATTGTAACCAATTATAATTGCCCAAAAGACACCAAAGAAATTGGAATGAACTGTGCATTTGTAAGCTTTAAAGAATCTCCAAATGTGACTTTATTACAATGAATTGATTTGTAACAACTGTAATTTGTTTAACAAAAACTTGCACTACAATGCAAAGGGAAATTCACTAAAATGAAAATTGAGTGTTGGATATGTTAGGGAAATAAAAACTAGAGGAATTAAGCACGTAGAAGAAAGTAAGAAAAGTGTCAGATCAGAATTTGGAAGGAGCTATTTTGAAGGGCTTTAATCGAAGTCTACTGCAGGGATAAAAAAATGAAAGAACAAAATTTAAGCAAATAGGGATGAGAAAAGAATGGGTAAAGAGTTAATAGAAAGTTGGAGTTGCTTGCATTGACACAGTGTGAATGGAAGGTTTGAAAGTAAAGAGGTTTGGAGTTTTGGAAAGTTAGATTTGAGGAAGGGTTTTGAACCCACTGAAATAAAAAAAAAGATTTGAGCAATTTTTAGGGAAATACCTCTTTGACAAGTGCTGTGTGTCTCCCTTCCCCAATCAAAATATGATAATAAAGAAATATGAGATAGCATTATGAATATACTATGGTGATGCCCAAAAGTCACCAAGAACAACCATGCCACCATTTCTACCATCAGAGTTCACAAAATGTGGAAGAATATGTTATTTTATAGTGTGATATCCCTATCAAGTTTTTTATATTATGATAACTAAAGATACTGTCCCAAAATACTTGATATCATTTCACTGGAGCTACACAGTCTGACATTTGTCATTTGAGAGATGGCCATTAAAAATGATTGAGCTCAGGGACCTAGCTCTTATCCATCCTAGATTGTTTTCAAAGAGACCACCTTATCCATCCAGTTTTCCTCTGGTTGATGGCCATGAAGTATTTTTAAAGCAAGACCCAGCAATGAAAGCCCAATGGTTTTCACTTTTGTTGCAATACAATAAGTGTTCTAACGTCACCAAATCATTGATGCTTTGAACTAGAAGAGACTTTTGATGTGATCATTTCCAACCCCATCATTTTCTATAGAGGAGTAAATTGAGGCCTTGAGGATTGTGCCTTGCTTAAGGCCACACTAATACATGTGTGGGTCTTGTGGAAATAATAATATAATAATAAATATTTTGTGATGGTTTTTTTTTGCTTGCCAAAAAGCTTTTACAGATATTGAAGAGAGATAAGTAGGCAGAAACTATTATCCGTGCTCTGGGGAGCTATTATCCCCTTTGTGGTAGAGAAGCAGCATGGTAGGATGGGGAGAGTATCCACCTCAGAGTCAAGAAGTCCTGCCTCTGACACATGACTAGCCAGATCAAGTCAACAAGCATTTATTAAGTGCCTATGTTCTAAGCACTGATGATACAAAGAAAGTCAAAAAAATAGTCCCTGCTCTCAAGGGACATGCAAATAAATGTAGGATAAATCGGGGTCCATTTCTGAAGGACTTTAAAAGCCAAATAGAATTTTATTGTAATTCTTGGCTCAAAGTCCATTGGCATAAGACTTTTCTCATTGGTGGAGACTGATTATTCAACGCTGCACACCTCTGTGAGAGGGGATGTTGGTAGGAGCTCAAGAAAAGACAGATACTGGTCTTCTGGCTTCTAGATCTGAAAGAGAAGATACGCTATTGCAGACTTCCTCCATGTCACAGGAGGGAGAGAAAGACACTGGGAAGAAGCCCATAATGTAGAGGAACCACTCATGTCTTTATACACCACTTATTACACTAGACACTTCAGAGAATTTCCATGACTCTTTCTCCTTGTTAAAATGATTTATCTAGCTCTCTTGGGAGACTTAATATATTTTGTGTATAATCTGGAATATATTCTCCTATGTATACCATCTTTGATTTCTGTTTTACTAGCAAATAAGATTTGATTGTTTGTTATTCGCTATTGTTTTCATTGTGAAATTAGCATTTGGTGGGAAGGGAGCTAACCCTTGGATATATTGCTTGGATCATTCCTTCCCATTAAGAGATAGTGATTAAGAGTACAGCTTGCACCTAAAAATTATTTTCCTTAGACTAAGAACACTTAAGAGAGTGGATAGATATAATTCTAACCTGATACTCCCAGTCCCCAAGTAGAATTTAGTGGCCACATTTTGGCCAAATCTCCTACTTCCCCTTTAGGCAGGAATCAAAGTATGCCTGGGAGGGGTGGGGGGAGAGACTCTAGAGATATCTATTCTAGATAATCACTTTCCCAGTATGTTATGGAGGGAGATTCCTTTGTGTATGGATACAATGGTTTGGACTAGATGGCTATTGAATTTCCTTCCAACTCTCAAATTTTGTGATTTGGTATTCATTTAATAAACATATGCTATATTCCAGGCACTGTGCTAGGTTCTAGGGATACTGAAACATTGCATGAAACAACCTCTACTTGTAAGAAGCTTACGTTCTAATGGGAAAGATAATAGCAACAAATACAACAAAAATAAGTGTGGAAATTAAGGCAACAAGTGTTAAGGAGATTTGTTCAAGGTCACAGAATTAGCTAGTAGAAGGGCCAGAACTATTCTCTCTCCAGTGCTCCTGCTACAATATCCTTAGCATGCTGGCATTGGAGATAGTCCAAAAATGACCCTAGGCACTCTAACACCATAGTTGGCTACATTCCCCAGGATTCCTTTTCCAATTGTGGATCCCCAGCTGTGGTCCATGGTTACATTATACATCTGAGAATAGAGGCTGTGAATCTCAGAAAGAAATGGTAGGTTATTCCAATAATTGCTTCTGCGGTTTCCTCTGCTTAGCAATAGCATCCATTATAACATCATTATAACTGGGGATAGAGGGATATCTTTGTTAATATCCAGCATCATGAAAGCTGAAACCCTAGCACCCACAGCTATGGCTCCAATGTGGATTTGCTGCAGTTCTCAGGCGTTAGAGGTACTTCTCAGCTCCTTGAGGAATTGAAACTAATTACTCCAGGCCTTCTAACCAGTACTGTCTAGTAAAATAAGTAGCACATGTTTTACTGTAAAAAAAAATAAAGCAGGTACAAAAAGGTAAAGCATATGTGTATCTAGGGATTAGAGGTTAAGGCAAAAATGGACCTAAGCCACCAGCTGAAAATACTGTTATTTCCTGAAAGAATGAAATAAACTTGGCAAGATGTGGACAAAAGTTCTTTTGAAAAAGGAAGTACACAGGCATAGGGTACTTCATTTCTCTAGGGCCCAGTCAGAAGTCTACAAAGAGAGTTTGCAATTTCTTATGAGAAGTGATTTCTACAGGTTTCAGAGAACTGGCTAGTTTGCTTTCACTAGTTGCAGGCATTGAAATGTCTCTCATTTCCTCTTAAACTTGAAATAAATGTCTTAGAATGTCTGGTTTATCACCAGTGTTAGCAGACCGGTTCCATTACTCCATAAACATACTGCGTGCTCTCTTTCATATTCTCCCGTTAAAATACCATCAATGACATTTCCTCCTGGAAATGAATGTTTCAGGAGATGCTAAATTAAATCTGCTACCTTTGAATGAATGAGTAAAATAATTGGTCAATTAACTGGCGTTTATTAAGTACCTCATATGTTCTTGGCACTGTGCTAGGTGCTGGGATGCCTCCACCCCCCCCCCCCCCAAAAAAAGGGATACAACCCTTGGCCTTGAGGGGCTTATGATACATGGAAGGAAGATGATATGCATAGGTATAGGCATTTTGGATTGAAGAGACTAGCAGCTGGGAGTATCAAGGAAAGGGTTTGTGCTGAGCCTGGCATAATAGAATGATAGACTTAGAATCAAGAAGACCTGGGTTCAAATCCTTTCTCATACACTTTTCCACTGTGTGAATCCCTTTCAGCCTCAGTTTCTGCATTTGTAAAATTGGGATGATAATAGAACATACCTCACAAGGCTGTTATGAGGATAACATGAGATAAAGTGTGTAAAGTGTTTTGCAGATCTTAACTCACTGTCTACATGTTAACTTTTATGAGGAAAGTATAGGAGAATGCCAAAACAAAAGCACAGAGATGAGAAAGGAGTTTAGTATGTGATGAAAATAAGGCCAGTTTGGCTGGAGAGATTGAAGGTTACTATGTAACAGATACTGTGCTAAGCACTACCTAGATTAGGTACTACAATTCTCGACGGAGTCCAGGCCTCCAGTGACTTCACAATGTTACTCAGATGAAGCTTGCATCAGTCAGAACCTAGGATGATGGCCCCAGGCTTGGAATGTTTTAAATGCTGTTTCTTGCATTGTGAATTAGTCATCTTTAGTTTAAAATAAGTAAGGCTATCAGAGAGAGGAAGGATGGTGTCATGGAGAGAGCTGATCTCAGGGTCAAGAATGTTGAAGTTCCACTCCTCCTTCTGATACATACATGCAGCAAGACCTTGGGCAAGTCATTTTCTTCTCTCTGTGTGTCTCATGAAATCTCTAAGCTGATAACTTGCAGAGCAGGTCCTGATCTTCATTAATAGAGGGGATTTCCTCATTGGGAATTCCTTACACCAATGAAATCACAGCTCTGGTTAAAAAAAGTGTTACCAGAATTCATACAACTTCAGGAATCTTCTCATTTTATAGATGAGGAAACTGAGGACCAGAAAAGCTACATCATTTACCCAAGTTCCCACAGATATTAAGCAAATTATTAATTAATTAATAAATTATTAAGCAAAATATTAATTCAAATCCAGCTCCATTGACTCCACCTCCAGCAGCAGCCAGAAATGAGAAGTAAGTCAAGTTTATCTTTGTTACTTTTCTGTCTCATCTCGTCATTCTCTTCTCTTTCAGCACCTGAGGAAACTCCATGGCACGGTGAATAGGGCTAGATCTGGCAGAAGGAAAAATTGTGTAATCAAATCCAGGCTCAGATACTCACTAGCTGTGTGACCCCCCTGGACATGTCATTTAGATCTTGTTTGTCTCAGTTTCCTCAACTATAAAATATGGACAATAAAAATGGCTACCTGTTAGGGTTGTTGTGAGAATTAAATGAGATAACATTTGTTATTATTATTATATAGCATGGTGCCTGGCACATAGTAAGACCTTAATAAATGCTTGCTTGCTTGCTTTCTTCTCTGCCCCTCAGGCATCCAGGATATATATCTTCTCCTAACTCTGAGCTCAGTCTGTCCATGACTGAACACAAAATCCTGCTACCTCCAACCATATCTCATGATCTAGACGATTCTGAACTCCCAAACTCCTGACCTTCCCCAACCTGCTTTTGCTACCATGTGACCTTGGAGAAGTACCTTAATTTCTCTGACTCTTACAAAAAAATCACATCCAAATTGGGAATTATGGAAGTAAACAATGACTGCCTATTAGGGTATATAAGAGTAACTAAAAACCTGGGAAGGATCCCTGCTACTGGGGCCATCTTAATGCTTGGGGAGGTGGGAAGGAGAAGGAAAGGAAATAGGATGAAGAGAAAGGAACAAGCATTTATTAAGTGCCTACTATGTGCCAGACACTGTGCTAAGTACTTTACAAGTATTATCTCATTTGATCCTTACAAAAACCCTAGGAAGTAGGTTCCATTATCATCTCCATTTTACAGAGAGAATAACTGAGGATTCTCTCCTGTGCCTCAGGAGACTGAGACTGACAAAGGTTAAGTGACATGTCCAACATCACAAAGCTAGAAAGTGTCTGAGGCTGGATTTGAATTCTAGGTAGTACAGTAGATAAAACACTGGACTTGGAGTGAGGAAGGTTTTTGTTGTGAAGATATTGTTTCTATGGTGTCCAATTCTCCACGATCCCATTTGGGGTTTTCTTGGCAAAGGAAGATCTGAGTTACTTACTAGCTTTGTGACCTTGGGCAAATCACCACACTATGACTGTAGGGACAAGGCAAAAGAAGCATCAGTTGAAAAGCTCTCAGTAATATAAATGTTCACAGTGAGAATCCTGAGCTACCTAGGACAGGTTAAATTGTGTTCAATATATTCTATTTACTATGTCAGGGAAGCATTTAATGACTTCTATCAAATCACAAGGGGACAACTAAGTGGTGCAGTGGATGATTGCTGGGTCCAGAGTCAGGAAAACTTAATCTTCCTGAGTGTAAATCTGGACTCAGACACTTATTAGCTATGTAACTCCAGGCAAGTCACTTCACCTTGTTTGTCTCAGTTTCCTCATCTGTAAAATGAACCGTAGAAGGAAATGGCAAACAATTCAAGTACCTTTTCCAAGAAAAGCTCAAATGGGGTAACAAGGAGTCAGACGTGATTGAAAGATGACTAAAGAATGACAAGCTACCTCTGCAAGTACTGTTAACTATCTCATCAAATCCTTTAACCTTCTTGACCTCAAATCCTCATCAGTAAAACAAGTAGGTTGCCCTAGATAACTTCAGAGGTCTTTTCCATCACTAGGTCTATGAATGACCCTACTTCATACAGGATAATTGATTAAGATATGAAAAAGGCCTACATTCAAATGTCTCTAGATAGCTTTTTAATGAGATTTGGAACATCTAAATTATTCCCCTAAAACTCTCCTAAATTTAAAAAAGGCAGGCAGAATTATTGATACTTAGATATTTAACAAATGTTTGCTATTGCTTAAGGTTTTTAGTTCTGGCCAAATCCATCACACAGTAGAGTTCTGCTTTTTACTTTTACTACATGTATTTTATGGTAAATTGAAACCCCTCCTATGATCAATGTTTAACATATTTGTGCACACTTTGTGGGAGTTGGAGCATAACTTTACTATTTTAAACAACTATGGATTTTAATATCTTTAAGATATATCGTTGATTACGTCTGGGATTTATATGATGCCAAGTACTTGGTCAAGAGGATATCCCCTGATTATAGCATTGTTTCTAAAAGAAAATGCAACTTCTGGATAATGATTTGCTTTTGGATGCAGTTTCTAGGAATACTGAATGCACTTTGTGGTAAAAATCCTGGACTATCTTGATGTAAATTTGCACAGCTATAGTCAGACTCTTCTATAATGTTTTTGGCACAAGCTTTGCACTGATGTTTATCCTTTCTTCCCATCAGATTAGAAACACTCTGAGGGCATGGCCACAGTTGACTGTGTCCTTGGTATGCTTCCTCCTGGCATCTAGAACCAAGTTCCTCCATCCCTCTGAAATTATGTTATAATCATCTTGTATATACAAAGACAGCAAAAGTGAATGGACTAGTGTAGGGATCTGGCAAACCACTTACATCTCATGAGCTGAATTTGGCTCATCTTTTAGTTTTGTATGGTCCATTAGCTAAGAATGTTTTTCACAGCTCGTGGGCAAAACCATTCTTAGCTCAAAGGCAATACAAAAACAAGCAACAGGCTGGTTTTAGAAATGAAGTGTAGTTTCTTGAACCCTGGGACAGTGGAAAGACAACTGACCTTGTAGTGATGAATACCTGTGTTGTTTCTTCTTCTGACATATACTAGCTATGTGACCCTAGGAAAATCACTTTATCTTTCAATATCCCCAATCAACTAGCTAATACTATGAGTTTGCAGAGATGCAACTAGCCTTGGTGCAAGCAGTTGCAGAGATGCAACTAGAAGGCAATTAGCCTTGGTAAAAAGAAATTCCTCACTGAGAGCTCTCAATGAAACTACAGCTTCAGTATCTAGAGAGATAAATAGATGCTTTTATAGATATCTATGTATGTATGTATGTGTGTATATATGTATACATATATGTATGTTTGCATGTGCATATATATACATATATATACACATATGCTGTAAGGAGAGTTAAAGATCTTTATCCTTTTGTAGATATATATATACATGTATGTGTGTATGTATATGCATGCATATATATGATTGTGTGTGTATACACACGTACACACACACATGTGTACTGTAATGAGAGTTAAAGATATTTCCCCACCCATTAATAGGCCTCACGGGAAACCCACTGAGGAAAGTTTGATTAGAGGAGGCTTGTTTTGTAGGAAGCCCCATACCTTTTGTTAATTTCTAATGAGGTGCTAGTCATGAGGGTACTGATACTTTCTGGCTCTGAAAACTACATATATACTCTGAGGTGAGGTTTTACTTAGGGGGCTTACTCTTTGGAAGAAGGTTTATGTGCCACATGAGACTCTGGGTGACCATTAAGGAACCTCCCCAGCTTTGAAAACCCAGATATTGGTGCTTCTGTCTCTAGTAACTCTGTATGCATGTAATGGTTGGACAGTTGGATCTGTCTGTTGATCTGTGATGTACGTTCTACTTATGGTCAGACAGTTAGAAGCCCTGTCAGTCTTTATTTCTCTGCTTATATTTTCTCTTTTGGTATATGTGATTAAAGAAGATTGTTGACCCCTCCAAAGTTGCTTTCCTTTTAGAAAAGTAGACCTAAGAACTTGTGCTAGGAGCCCATCCTGGATGTGTCAGGGTGCTTGCTGCTACATTTAAACACACATATACATATACACAAACATATATACATAAGGGGCAGCTAGGTGGCACAATGGATAGAGCGGTAGGCCTGAAGTCAGGAAGATTCAGACACTTATTAGTTATGTGACCCTGTTTACCTCAGGGTTTCCTCATTTGACAAATGAACTGGAGAAGGAAATGGCAAACCACTCAGGTATCTTTACCAAGAAATCCCCAAATGGGGTCATAAAGAGTTGGACAATATTGAGGCAACTGGACAAAAACAGTAGCTATATATATATATATATGTGTATATGTGTGTGTGTGTATATATATATATATATATATATATATATAGTCTCTGTGTGTATACACACACATACATGCACATATATGTTTGTATAAATATGTAGATCTTTATGAGAGTATTTACCTCCCTGCATACATGTTGTCATTCCCCAATGCCACCCTCAGCAGAACACAAACTTGAGGTAAGGAGTTGTTTTGTTTTTGTCTTTTCATACCCAATGCTTAGCATAGTACCCAGCACATAGTAGGTTCTCATTAAGTGCTTAATTGAATTGAAATATGGGTCAATGGAATTATGTCAGTGTTTTCTCCAGTGAAAATAAAAGTTCTGTTGAGTAGTTATCTTTAATCAGTGGAAATCTCAAAATTGGTTTAGTAAGAAAAAATAGCCTGGTACCTCCTCAAAGGGCATTAGAAAAAAGGGGGGAAAGTCACTCTCCATAGTTATTGAAGGGAGAAAGGATTAATCCTTTCTTATTGTCTCATTTCAGTTTAAAGGTTGATGTCTTCCCTTGAGTATAAAGAGAGTCAGCGTAAGTTATCCAATATACCCTTGGTAGTTTTTTTCTGAAAAAATGGTTATGTCTCTATCCAGTCCAATGTCTCTCCAGTCTTTTCTTTTTCTGCCTCTGCCTTCACTATACCCTTTAGAAACATGCCCTCCTTTTCCCCCATGCAGATAGATACCCATATGGTGGTTCACAAAATCTATTTCATCCCTATTCCCTTTCTTAGGTACTGTCTTCATCTCCTGACACTCACTTTGAAAGCTGTTTTTTTCCTTGCTGCTATCTCCAACATTGGCTGAGCACTTCCAATTTTACACCGCTAGAGTTACATGTGATCCAAGATGAGGTGTCGACATCCTCCTTGAATTTCACAATCACTTCCAAAACCTTACTCTGTAACCATCTCTCTACAACCAAGCTTCCTCTGAAGTTCACATTGTCCGGTGATTCCATTCTCACTACAGTCCTAATGCTGCTTCTATGGTGCCCTTCTCCAGGGTGCCATCTTCTAGACTCCTCTAAGATTTTGTTAGTTGGATGACAGTCTCCCTCTCCTTTCTGCTCCTTGCCACAATCATATGATGGTTTCATTTATTTGGTTGAGCCTTCTCGCATCTTGACCTTTTAGTGCCTGAATCCCAGGGTCCTCCATTTCCCCTTGAATATTGTCACTCAAAACTAAGCAGCCTCTAACTACAGTCTTCTCTCCCTCCTCTTCTGCTCTTCATACTGCTCTTCATCTGCTCATACATACTGCTCTTTATCCTCATCGTGACCTCTAGCTCTTCAATTTCTCCCTGTTCTTCTGGTCCAGCAATCCTTTGCTGGTCTTTGCTTCTCCTCACATCCATTTCGATGACTTACTCACTTCCATCTTTAAATCCCTTGTCCCCCTAACTTTTGGATGTTCCTGCCCGGCACATCCCTAATACTAGATAGCCCTTACCTTCCACATTCTCAGTTTCTCTTCCCAAATTGTTCTGGACTGATAGACAAAATCACAAATCTTTGCAGAGTCCACCACAAATCCATACCACTTAACTTATATGAGGCCCTCATGTGTCTTTGACAACCCTGTTACTGAGTCTGATTTATAGTCTATTTATTGCATTCACCAAGGCAGTCGGTCTAAATATTCTCTCCTCTGAAGCCCACAATTCCACCCCCACTTGTCATCTCTTTCAGCAGATGATCTAACAACATGTTTTATTGAGAAAACTGATGATTATCTGAGCTTCCTTCACTCCTTCAAACCTTTCTATATCCTGATCCATCTATTTTATTTCCTTCCATTCTCAAGCAATGAGTCAGCCAAGGCTCACCCCAATGCTTTTCTCCCTTCACTCTTATTTTTCCTATAAGAGCTTTCTCAGTCTATCATCATCGTCAGTTTATGCCTCTGTATGGGCTTCTTTACCTCTATTCTAAAAACATGCATAATTCTCCCCATCCTTAAAAACAAAACAAAAAAAACCCTTACCTGGAGTTTGATGGCTTCTTCAAATTTTATGTTCACCCCTAAACCCTAAACCTAATCTTATTTATAACTGCTGTATCTCTATTGATGGCATCACCAACTTCCCAGTCACTTTGAATTAAGGTTTGTCTAGTGGATAGATTGCTGGACATGGACTGCAGAAGATCTGAATTTAATCCTGTCTCAGAAACTTACTGACTTTGTTACTCATTTTTCTTAATTATGAAATGAGAGAGTTGGATTCAGAGGTTTCCAAGGTCCTTTCCAACTCTAAATCTATAATTCTACTGGAAAAATTGGAAGGAAACCTTCTCTTTCCTTCTTGTTCTCCATTCATTCCTTGACACCCAATCAGGTGCCAAATCCTGTAGATTCTATCCATAAAACAGTTCTCATATCTCTCCACTCTACTTCTACCACCTCAATGCATGTCATCATTATTTCTTATTTAGACTTCTTAGAATAGAAACCCCCTAATGGATCCTCTTGTCTTTAACTTTTTCCCTTACCAATCTATACTTTAAATAATCCTCAAGATGTGTATATCTGATCACATCCCTCCACTTCTTAAAGACCTTCATTGGCTCTCTTTGTCTAAGGGATAAAAACAAACAAAATTTTCTATGCTGGCCTTCAAAATTCTCTTCCTTCTGGAACTAACCCTACATTTCTAAACTCATTTCACATTGTTCCTATTCGTACTCTCTATGTTCAGCCAGTTCAGATTGGCTATTATCTGTTCCCTGATTTCATTCTGGTCTCTCCTACTTCTGTGTATTTTTGTAAGCCATTGTCTTCTATGCTTGAAATGGACTGTTTCCACATTTTCATCTTTTGACATCTCCAAAAGCCTTGCCCAGAAGCTTGTGATGGAAGTGATCCTCCCCTCTCCAATCTCTTAGGTTCTTAATCACTTTAAAACTTTTATCCCTGTTAGACTGTAAGCTCCTCAAGGACAGGAGCTTTGTTGTTTTTCTCCTTCCTGCCTTTTTTGGGTGGGGTAATTGGGGTTAAGTGTCACACAGCTAGCAAGTAGAAAGTTCTGAGGCCAGAACTGAACTCAGGTCATCCTGACTCAGGGCCGGTGCTCTCTCCACTGCACCATGCAGGACTATGTTGTTTTTAATCTGTATATTTCCAGTGACTAGCAGTGGATTATAAAGAACACATACAAAGAAGTGGAATTGAATCTAATTGAATTAAAAATGAAAAGCACTAATCTTCTTTTGAAAAAATAATCATACTTAGGGAAGGAAAAATCACTGAATTTTTAGCAAATGCTCTGAAATATTTGTTGAGTTTATTTAGTTTTTAGCAGACTGGATATTTGAAGGAATATTGTAACCTACAAGTGGACAATGCCAACAAGCAAGCTTTTGCTATACTTTTGTACCATATCACTCAAATCAAAGTTTTATGGAATGCTTCACAGACAATTGCAGCTGCTAAAAGAATTAAAATATTTATTCCTTATGGTGATGACTAACATCAGACCCATTTCAGCCTCAATAGGCAGAGGATTGCTTTTCTGTTTTTTTAAAGAATAAATAGAACACAAGACAACTCTTTTTTGCGCAGCCCAACATAGGAGAAAATGTTATTCTGGAAAGCGCTTGTGAGTGCAGTCCTCTAAATTTAAGGCTCATTTATTATTTCCACAATTGTGTGTGTATGTGCTTGTGTGCATACTTATGTATGTGAGCAAGGGAGAGAGTAAGGGGTAGGATTTCTACTTAGATTGCTGAGTCTGATTCTTGCTTTGTATCTGAGATGGCCTAACGTATCACCCCTTTTCTCCAACCTCTTTGTTTCATATTGGGTTATACAAATGCCAGTCTGTTCAATGCCATTTTAGGTTTAATTATTTAGGGTAGAGGAATCCATTTTATATGCATAAAAATTACTGAACAAACTTAGTTTTGAAGTTCTCACTTCGGTGGCACAGCTGGTCTTGAGCACTTGTATAATGATTGAAGTACCTTAACCATTTGCTATTTATCGTATCTTTTTGGAGCTACATAGAAATCACCACCCACCTACCACAAGTAATCTTTGTGCATTCCAGCTTGCATCACATAAATATTATTAATTTGGCTCGGATCTCTAGAACTATCCTATAAGTATGCAAACCAGAAACCAGATCCTAATGTTTTGGAAAGAGTTATATGGCAATGGTTCTTACATTTGTAGCTAATCTATTGCCAGATCTTATTGTTTCTACCTTTAATACATCTCTCTCCTATACATCTCCTTTGCTCTAATCACACAGCCCCAGTCCTGGTCCAAGCCTCCATCACCCCTCACCTGAACTATTGCAATAATCCTCAACCTGGACTCCCCACTTCAAGTCTCTTCATACTTTCATTCAGATGTCAAAGTGACTTTTCTAAAGTTTGGTTCTAAATCTGATCGTGTCCCTCCACAGCTCAGTGAGCCCCACTGGCTCTCTCTTATCTCCAGGGACAAATATAAACTCTTCTGTTTGGCATTTAGAGCCCTTCATCACCTGACTCCCTCCTACCTTTTCATTATTCTATGTATTTTACTCCTTTCTACCCATTCTTCTATCCATTTACTCTGGCCTATGTACAAACTCCTCACTCAAAGTCAACACCCTATCAAGCATCTCTGTGCCTTTACATTGGCTGCTCCCCAGGCCTGGAACGCTCTGCCCCCTCCCCACTGGCCTCTTGATTTCCTTGGCTTCTTTCAAGATTCAATTCAAATCCCATTGTTTGAAGGATGCCTTTCTTAATCCATCTCCCGATGCTCTATTCTCTAAAGTTACCTCATTTCTATTTTGTGTCTGTCTTGTATAGAACTACTAATGTATATGTTCCTTCCATTTTAGAACTGGCCCCTCCTTGAAAACAAGGCTTTTTTAGGCTTTTCTTTGTACTCTTTATACTTAGTACAGTGTAATAAGTACTTATTAAAAGCCTGTGGTTTAATTGTTGTTGTTGTTGTTTGGGTGCCTTTCAGTTGTGTCTGACTCTTCATGACCCCACTTGGAGTTTTTTTGGCAAGGACACTAGAATGGTTTGCTATTTGCTATTTTCTTCTCCAGTTCATTTTATAGATGAGGAAACTGAGGCGAACAAGGTTAAGTGACTTGTCTAAATTTGAACTCAGACCAGATTTGGACTCATCTTATTGACTCTGGGCCCAGCACTCATCTACTGCACCCCCTCATGGTTTGACAGAAATCATTAAAAGTTCTCCTGCCATTGTAAATAGACTATATTGAACGTGATTTAACTTGTCCTTGGAAGCTTAGGATTCTCATTATGAACAACATTTATTTTACAGGGAGTTTTTCAACTGATGTTTCTTCTGCCTTAGAAAATATTGAGATCTCAAAGAGCACAGATTTCGAGTTAAAAGGGACCTCAGAGGCCTTCTAGTGCAACTCTTTGATTTTACAGATGAAGAAACTGAGATATGAGGAGTTTAAATCCCCTACCCAGGGTCAGAGAGTTCGTAATCATCAGAGGTGAGATTTGAACCCAGATCCTCTGGCTTTAGTGCTCTTTTTATTGTACCACATTGACTCCTTGCTTAGGAAGCCTTAGGACCTGATCTCATTCAGTGTACTCTGTTTTTCTAACTGAAGGGCTCTTTTTATTTGTTTGCTTTTCACAGCCTGGCATAGCCTATAGACTCCTGAGGAACTATAACTGAAAGAATTCTAAATTTCATTGAGAAGTTAGTGAAAGTAAAGATATTGTATGTATATATGTGTGAATATATATACATATGTATGTATGTATATATGTGTGAATATATACATATATACACACATACACACACAAATATATTTTTCCCCCTCATTCAAGTTCATAGACCACAGACTAAGAATTCCTATTCTAGATGAGGTTTCTTTCTTTAAGACCATCTTCTTTCTCTGTTGTTATTTTTCACTGTGGTTAAGTAGACCACATGTTTCTATTCTCCACCATAGCCTTCTCCTCATGGCTCCATTTCTTCTATAGACTGTTTTCATTTTTATCTCTTCTCTTCCTTGTTCTCTGTCACTTGTCTCACTCTCCTTGAAACTCATGCCTTTTGGGTATAGCTTTCTTGTCATTGTATCTATATTGTGACAAGTCCTGAAGGGTTTGTTGAGTCCCCCTTCAGAATGGGCTTTTTCCCCTTTTATTAATTCCAGTGATAAATTGGTGCTACTGACTAAACTCTCAGCTAATTGTATGGGTCTTGGGACACAAATCTCAAAGAAAAACCATATCAAAAGTTATGTAATAAAATTACATATCTTTATTTTCTAATTAAATTTCTTTTCAGTTTTCAACATTCACTTCAAGAAAATTTTGGATTTGTAATTTTCTCCCCATCTCCCCTCTCCCCCCACCTCAGGACAGCATGTATTCTGATTACCCTTTCCTCCAATCTTCCCTCTCTTCTATCTTTCCCTCCCTCCCTTATCCCCTTCCCTTCTGTTTTCCGGTAGGGCAAGATAGATTTCTATACCCCATTGCTTATATATCTAATTTCTTAGTTGCATGTAAAAACAATTTTTAACATTCATTTTTAAAGCTTTGAGTTCCACATTCTCTACCATCCCCCCTCCCTACTTTCCCTCATTAGGAAGGCAAACAATTTGATATAGGTTACACATGTGTAGTCATGCAAAACACTTCTATAACAGTCATGTTGTGAAAGACCAACTGTATTTCCCTTTATCCTGTCCCACCTTCCATTTGTTCTATTCTCTCCTTTGACCTATCCTTCTACAAAAGTGTTTGCTTCTGATTACCCCTTCACCAAATCTGCCATCCATTCTATTGTCCCCAGTCTCTTATCCCTTCCCCCCTCCTTTCTGTATGGTAAGATAGACTTCCATATACAATTTGTGTGCTATTCCCTCCTGAAGCCAAATCCTATGAAAGTAAGGCTCACTTATTCCCTCTCGCCTTCCCCCTCTTCCCCTCCATTGTAAAAGCTATTTCTTGTCTCTTCTATGTGAGATGGTTTACTACATTCTACCTCTCCCTTTCTTTTTCTCCCAGTACATTTCTTTCAATACTTAATTTTATTTTTTAGATCTCATCCCTTCATATTCAGCTCACCCTGTGCCCCCACTACATACACACTTATTCAAATGTATATATGTGTGTGTGTGTGTGTGTATGTATATGTGTGTATATATGTATATGTGTGTGTGTGTGTGTGTGTGTGTGTGTATTCCCTCAAACTACCCTAATAATGAAAAGGTCTCATGAGGTACAAATATCATCTTTCCATGTAGGAATGTAAACAGTTCAACTTTAATACATCTCTTATGGTTTCTCTTTCTTGTTTACCATTTCATGCTTCTTTTGATTCTTGTATTTGAAAGACAAATTTCTATTCAACTCTGGTCTTTTCAAGAAGAATGCTTGGAAGTCCTCTATTTCATTGAAATTCCATTTTTCCCCTGAAGTGTTATAATCAGTTTTGCTGAGTAAGTGATTCCTGGTTTTAATCCTACCTCCTTTGACCTCTGGAATATCATATTCCAAGCCTTCTGATCCCTTAGTGTGGAAGCTGCTAAATCTTGTGTTATCCTGATTGTGTTTCCACAATACTTGAATTTTTTCTTTCTGGCTGCTTGTAATATTTTCTCCTTGACCTGGGAACTCTGGAATTTGGCTACAATGTTCCTAGGAGTTTTCCTTTTGGGATCTCTTTCAGGAGGTGATTGGTGAAGTTTTTTCATTTCTATTTTCTCCTCTGTTTCTAGAATATCAGGGCAGTTTTTCTTGACAATTTCTTGAAAGATGATGTCCAAGTTCTTTTTTTGATCATGGTTTTCAGGTAGTCCAATAATTTTTAAATTATCTCTCCTGAATCCATTTTCCAGGTCAGTTGTTTTTCCAATGAGATACTTCACATTGTCTTCTATTTTTTTCATTCTTTTGGAATTATTTTATAATTTCTTGATTTCTCAAGTCATTAGCTTCCATTTGCTCCATTCTAATTTTTAAGGAATTATTTTCTTCAGTGAACTTTTGGACATCTTTTTCTATTTGGCCCATTCTATTTTTTAAGGCATTCTTCTCCGCACTGAGCTTTTGAACCTTTTTTGCCATTTGGGTTATTCTAATTTTAAAGGTGTTATTTTCTTCAGCATTTTTTTAGGTCTCCTTTAGCAAACTGTTGACTTGTTTTTCATGATTTTCTTGCATCATTCTCATTTCTCTTCCCAATTTTTCCTCTACTTCTCTTACTTGATTTTCAAAATCCTTTTTGAGCTCTTCCATGGCCTGAGACCAAGTCATATTTTTCTTAGAAGCTTTGGGTGCAGGAGATTTGACTTTGTTGTCTTCTTCTGGTTGTGTTTTGATCTTTCCTGTCATCAATGATGTAAGAAAATACCTTTTCTCTGAGGATATAAGAATCTATAGTCTGTTTCCTTTCCTCTATTTGCTCATTCTCTCAGCCCATTATTTGACTTTTGAACTCTTTCTTAAGGAGGGATACAGAAGCAGTCACTGCCTTGGGAGTGGCTGCCTCTGCTCTGGGGCTCAAACTGGGCCAGACCACACTCCCCTTTCAGCCAGGTGAGAGACCCTTCCAACTGACCTTCAAAGATGTCTTTGGCATTTGTGGGTTGAGAAGTCTAGAACCTGAAGCATTTATCAGCAATTTAGTCCCATAAGGCCTGCTCCATCCCCATCTGTCATGGCATGGCCCAGGCTAACCTGTCCTCTGTTCCCAGCCCAGTGCAATAGATCCTTTTTGTTGACCTTTCAAGTTGTCTTGGGCTTGAAATTTGCTTCAGTCTTTCATTTTGTGATTTTTGTTGCACGAGTATTTGTTTAGAGTCATTTTTTATAGGTTTTTTGAGGGGTTTGGGGAAAGAATTCAAGCAAGTCCCTGCTTCTCCTCTGTCATCTTGGCTCCACTCTCTTTTCAAAATCACATATTTATAAGAGTAAAACTTAAAGGCATTACTTCAGTTTACATTTTGTATCAAAGTTAAACATTACAAAAATACAGAGCACTCTGATGTAGGAAGGACTAATGATAAATCTTTAGCTTTACCAAAGCATAGGTGCGATTCAAGCACTCTACTCTTCAGAAAGCTTTAGTGATTCCCCATTACTTCTAAAGTTATAAGCAAATTCCTTTATGTGACATTGAAAATATGTTGCAATCTGGTTCCAACCTATATTTCCAGACTTATTTTTCATTATACTTCATTCATTCTGTCAGATGGTACAGTAGATAGAACACTGGGCCTGGAATCAGGAAGATTGAAGTTCAAATCTGGCTTCACCTTGCCAGCTCTGTGACCTTGGACAAGTCACTTTACCTCAGTTGGCCTCAGTTTTCTGAACTAGAAAATGGGCATCACAATAGCACTTACCTTACAGAGTTATTGTAAGAATCAAATGAGATAATATTTATAAAGTGCTTAGCACAAAGCCTGGTACATAGTAGGGGTTTATAAATACTTGTTCCCTTTCCTTCTTCCTCTTTTTGGGCTTTTCATAGAATCACAGATTGTCAGAGTTGGAAGGGACATCAGACATCATTTAGTCCCCTCTCATTCCCTTCCCCCTACCCCTTTACATGTATTAATCTGCCTTTCTTGGTATTTCTCCCATGATTCCTGGTTACAGTGCTGGTGAGGCTTGATTTTTACAGTCAACTGATAGGAGAATTCTCCTTTCCTTTTAGTCAACAAACCAAACAAACAAATCATGATTTATAATTTTTAAGACTTTGGTGCATCTAATCTACTTTTATCACCTTGGATGTATAGAACTCTCCTCCTCTCCCCCTCAACACACTTATTTCTGATCTTCAGATGTTTAGAGGGCTGAGAATGACTGACATTTGATAGTGTTGTGTTCATCCAGAACATGAGGGAGAACCTCCCAAGTCCTGTCAAACTTGATGAATATTCCTCATTTCTAGCAATTATATGTGGGTACAAGTGATGCTGCCAGGAAAAAAAATCTACAAGCATTACTAAGGATTATGAAGTTTGGTCCTTGTAAAAAAAAAAGGCCTTAGGTGTATAGTTAGTATTTTAATAATTGCATTGAGTGAAGTCCTTGGAGCCATTGTAGACAAGATGAAGAGGTGTGAGCTAGATAACAGAATAAAATAGGTGGATTAAAAACGGGTTGAATAGCTGAACACAAAGAGCGGGACAAATGATTTGGTACCAACTTGGAAGGATTTTTCAGGGAGTGTCCTTGGGCTCTGTCCTTGGTCCTGTGATGTTTAACCTTTTTTAAAGAGTCAGTTTCATGGATAAAGGCATAGATGGTGGTATCAAGTTTGCAAATGACCCAAAGTTAAGAGGGACAGCTCCTGAAAGTTAAGAGGGATGATGGATGCCAGAATCAAGACCCAAAAAAGATATCAACATGCTAGGGAAAGGTCTAGGCAGGATCCAGGCAGCTATGTGGTGAACTATATAGAGTGCTGGGCTTTGGAGTCAGGAGGATCTTAGTTCAAATCTGACCTCTAATAGTTATTAGCTGTGTAATGCTAGGCAAGTCATTTAACCTCTGTTTATCTCAGTTTCTTCATCTGTAAAATGGTGATAATAATAACTCCTACCTCACAGAGTTGTTGAGGAGCACACTGCCTGGCACATAGTAAGCATTATATAAACCTAGGCTATTATTAGCTATTGCTTGCAAAGTGTGGCCCTAGGCACTGTCCTACTGCCCGTTAGGCCATAGTTTGCCAACCTTTTATTGGTATGAATTGAAAAAGATGAAACATAATTGAAGCAAATGTACATTAGTTTGGGATAAAATGTACATTTGGGATAAAACAATGTTTCACAAGTACAACATAGGAGGAAAATGTCTTTTTTTTTTTTCTTTTTTTTTTCTTTTTTTCTTTTTTTTTATTTTTTTAATGTTTAACAATCACTGCCATACAATTGCGATTTTATCCCTCCCCACCCACCCCCCACTACCTCCCTCCCTCCCCACGACTGCATACAATTCTGTATAGATTCTACATATACTTTCCTATTGGGTATATTTTCACTATAGTCATGCTATGTAGTCAGACTAAGATAAATGAAAGAATCCGTATAACAAATCAGAACATGATACACAAACAGATACACATACACAAACATGATCTGCTACATTATGTGAGTGACTTCCATATTTCTCTCTCTGAGTGTGGAAGGCATTTTGCCTTGAGGTCCACCATTGGGATTTTTTTTTTTTCAGAAGTTCTTGTGTTATTACAAAAATCTAAGTCTACCAGAAAAAACTCTCACACACTGTGGTTGTTGCTGTGCATAAAGTTTTCCTGGTTCTGCTCCTTTCACTCAGCATCAGGTCATATAAGTCCTTCCAGGCCTCTCTGAAGTCTTCTTGTTCATCATTTCTTATGGCACAATAGTACTCCATTACATTCATATACCATAATTTATTCAGCCATTCCCTAATTGATGGACATCCCCCTGACTTCCAGTTTTTGGCAACTACATAGAGTGCTGCTATAAATATTTTTGTACATGTGGGACCCTTTCCCATTTTTATGATCTCTTGGGGATATAGTCCTAGTAGCGATATTGCTGGGTCAAAGGGTATGCACATTTTTGTAGCCCTTTGGGCATAGTTCCAAATTGCTCTCCAGAATGGTTGGATGCGCTCACAGCTCCACCAACAATGAATTAGTGTTCCAACTCTCCCACATCCTCTCCAGCATTTATCATTTTCTTGTTCTGTCATGTTTGCCAATCTTATAGGTGTGATGTGGTACCTCAGAGTTGTTTTGATTTGCATCTCTCTAACCAATAGTGATTTAGAGCATTTTTTCATATGATTATAGATAGCTTTAATTTCTTCCTCTGAAAATTGCCTGTTCATATCCTTTGACCATTTATCAATTGGGGAATGACTTGTATGATTATACATTTGGGTCAGTTCTCTATATATTCTAGAAATGAGGCCTTTATCCCCGAGCTTAGCTGTAAAAATTTTTTCCCAATTTACTACATCCCTCCGGATTTTGGTTGCATTGGGTTTGGTTGTGCAAAAACTTCTCAGTTTAATGTAATCAAAGTTATCCATTTTGCATTTCATAATGCATTCTATCTCTCCTTTAGTAAAGAATTCTTCCCTTCTCCATAGATCTGATAAATACACTATTCCTTGCTTCTCCAGTTTATTCATGGTATCAGTCTTTATACCTAAATCATGTACCCATTTGGACTTTATTCTTGTGTACGGTGTCAGGTATGGGTCTATGCCTAATTTCCGCCACACTGTTATCCAGTTTTCCCAGCAATTTTTATCAAACAATGAGTTCTTATCCCAGAAGCTGGGGTCCTTGGGTTTATCAAACAGAAGTTTGCTATATTCCTTGCCTACTGCATCTTGAGTGCCAAGTCTATTCCACTTGTCTACCTCTCTGTTTCTTAGCCAATACCAAGTGGTTTTGATAATTGCTGCTTTATAGTACAGTTTAAGGTCTGGTAGCGCTAGGCCACCTTCCCAGGCATTTCTTTTCATTAGTCCCTTTGATATTCTGGACCTTTTGTTTTTCCAAATGAATTTTGATATTATTTTGTCCAGCTCTAGAAAGTAATTGTCTGATAGTTTAATTGGTATGGCACTAAATAAGTATATTAATTTGGGTAGAATTGTCATTTTTATTATATTAGCATGGCCTACCCATGAGCAACTAATGTTTTTCCACTTACTTAAATCTGACTTTATTTGTGCAAAAAGTGTCTTGTAATTGTGTTCATATAGTCCCTGGGTTTGTTTTGGCAGGTAGACTCCTAAGTATTTTATACTGTCTACCCTAACTTTAAATGGGATTTCTCTTTCTATCTCTTGCTGTTGAACTTTGTTGCTAATATATAGGAATGCAGAAGATTTGTGTGGGTTTATTTTGTACCCTGCAACTTTGCCAAAGTTGTTTATTAATTCAAGTAATTTTTTACTTGAATCTCTGGGATTCTCTAGGTAAATCATCATATCATCTGCAAAGAGTGATAACTTAGTTTCTTCTTTGGCTATTCTAATTCCTTGAATATCTTTATCTTGTCTAATTGCTACAGCTAACATTTCTAGTACCATATTGAATAATAGTGGTGATAATGGACAACCTTGTTTCACCCCTGATCTTATTGGGAATGCATCTAGCTTATCCCCATTGCAAATAATGGGAAAATGTCTACAAAAACATTTAAATTGGGGGGGGGGGGGTACAGGCTTAGTCCAGTACCTTTATCCTCAATAATATTAGGCAAACTGTAAGTATATTAGTTCAGCTAAAATTCCAGCTATCTATAAAGGCAGAAATAAACCTTTGGCAAAATATATTTATATTAAAAACAAACAGAAAAAAGATGTAATAAGGTGAACTTATCTAAAATCAAATCACTATATTTTAATGGATGGCAAGTATATTATAATTTAATTTTATGATATAGTAGCCAAAAAACAAAAGATAATGTGAACTTCTACTATATGAAATGATGCATAGTATCCAGAACTAGGGAGACAATCATTTCCATATTTCCTCATTTACCCACATATGGAATTTTGTTTTTAGTTTTGGTCACCATATTTTTAGAATAACATTCATAAGCTGGTGAACATTAAGAGGATAGCAATCAACCTGGTGGGAGGCTTTGCTATCATCCCGTGTGAGAATCAGTTGAAGGAATGAGAAATGTTTAGCTTGGAAAAGAAACGAATGAGGGGAGATATGATCCATTGCCTCAAAGTATTTGAATGATTGTCCTGTGGAAATGGGATTAGACTTACCCTGGTTGGCTTCCCAGAAGAAAGGGAAAGAAGAAAAGCAAATGACAAGAATAAGAAAAGAATTCAGGACAATGGGTCAAGGTTATAGAGATAAAGGTTCTCTAACAATTAGAGCTATCCACTGGTGACATGGGTTGCCCTGTGAAGTTATGAGTTTACCCTCATAAGGGGATTTCAGATAAAGACTTGGTGGTCCCTTGTCAGGGATGATGTAAAGGGTTTTTTATTTAGCTGTGGGTTAGACTAGATGGCCTCTAAGGTCCCTGAAATCTCTAAGGTCTTAAAATGTGAAATGACTTTGGGAATTTATTCATAAAATGTGGTGAAGATGTGAAGAAATTATCTAGATGACCAACATTCCAAAATCATGCTTACTTCAATCACTTGGATAGAATACCATTTAATTTTGCACATATAGAAAACTACCACAGGAAAAGGAATAATAATGATAAATAAAAATAACAACCCATCCATATGTTGTACATTGTACCTCAGTTTCCCCATCTATAAAATGAGATAGGTAGAACTAGATGGTTTCTGAGATCCCTTCTAATTCCAGATCTAGGATCATAGAGCTTGCTAAGTTCCTTCATCACCCAACCCAGTCAGGTTAATAATACTCATAATAACTTAGCTTTCCTACTCATTTCTCAGATGAATTTTCATTTATACTCTCTGTGTCAGAAAACCAAAAATATGTGGTGTCAAAAGTGACAATTTGACTGACATGTTCTATGGGGAATAGAGGACAAATAGACATGTCAAGGCATGTATTGTTCTCTGTCAAACACATTACCAATTCTCTGAGATTTTCTGATACCACATAATCTCTTTTCTTTTTTCCTTCTTGTTTTCCAAATAAGCTTGGCTGGAATCCACCCTTTACTGTGGTTCACGGAAAGATCACTTTTTTGTGTGAATTAAGAAAAAAGGCCTTAAATTGTAGAAAAAGTGTAAAATTCAGAGCAAACTATATGTCAGCTTACCAAAATCATGTTGCATTTAGCTTCTCATAAAAACCATGTTCTGTCAGTTTTGTGCAAATTTCCCATCTTCAAAGCCAATAGATAGAAATGCTCTTACAAATCTCGTTTTCCTAATCTTAGTTCCTTCTTTAAGTAGATGCTCTTGGCCACAGTGCCTTGGAGCCAATTTGCTGATTGATTATATGCCTGCATGGAGGTCACAAAATTAGTAGGTGGGAAGCATTTGAGGATAAATTGTAACATAGGAATGCTTAAACCTAGGATTGGCAGTTAACCTTTTCATTTCTTTGGCTTAAAGAGGTGAAAAAGTAGATCTGAGTTCGACACTGTCTTGTCTTAATGAACAACCATGGAGATTTGGAGATTAGTTCTGCCATTGTGTAGACGAGGGGCCTCAGGCACTTAACTATCCACATCAGGGTTTATTGTTTCTGCAATATCATGCCTTATTGCTTAATTATATTCATAGGTCTCTATGGGTGTGATGGGAACCAGCTGTTTTTCCTCTGTGCTGAGCACAGAACAAAAGAAAATGGGATTATACTGTAGTGTTAGGGGTTTGAGTTAGATAGAGGGTTTTTTTTTTCCCTCTTGTCATCCTGGGTCAAAGCTGAAGATCCCTACTAATGCAACAATTGGTCTCAGGATGATATTTCCTTTATAATCTCTCCAGACGTTTCCTTCCAATAACTGGTCTAGAACTAAAAAAATAATTCTGAGCTGAGTGCTTGGAAATCTGAATGAATTTATCCAGTCAGTGGTAGAAAGAATGTTATTCAGCATTAGGAAGACCTGAATTCAAAACCAGCCTCTTGAACTTAGTTATAAGACCATGAGCAGTCACTTAACACAGCTCAAGCTGCAATTTCCTTACCTTTAAAATGTGTCTGGTAATAATAACTCTGATACACACCTAACAAGTTTGCTGTAAGACTAAGATGAACTGTCTTAAATAAAGTGCTTTGCAAATGTTAAAGCACCGGATAAAAATGTCAATAATAATTCTTATTCCTGAAAGATTCTAGAGGGCCAATGACCAAACCTTTTTCATTTGTTCTCAGAGTCCTGTCTAAAACAAAGTCATGCTTGGTCAGATACTTAATAAGCACAATTTGGTAGTGAAGATGGATACCCACTAATGTACTTACTTAAGCTGATTTAGCATATCTAAATGCTACAAAAGGTAGTGTGGCAGTGTGGACAAGAGCCTCCTTTGGAGGCAAGAAGGTCTGGGTTTAAGTCTTACTCTGACACATCCTAGTTTTGTGACTCTAGATAGACATTTAACCTCTCAGTATCTTAGGTTAAGACTCTAAGTCTCACAAAAGGTGTTGATCTGCATTGGTAAAAGGAGTTTTTCACTGTGAGTTCCCCAGATTGGTGAAACACCAGATTTCTCTCCCAAACTCTCCCCCACCAAGAAGGTTATATTCAATATTCCTGTAAAGCCTGAAACTGGACTGAGTTGTGGTTGGTTAATTAGGTATTATCTGCAAGTGATGCTTTGTCCTCAGTGTGCCTAGCAGAATGCCTTGTACATAGTAAAAAGTCAATAAATATTTGCCAGTGACCTTCACTTTAGGTAACTGTGTGGGCTAAGACTTGTTGCCTGGATGAAGCACTTTAAAGTTGGGCCTGTATGTACAGAGCAATAGTGATAGCTGTTAATTTATTTCAGAAGATCTTCAATGGAGAGCTACCTTGGAGGTCAATGAGTCCAAACCCCTCATTTTACAGATGAGGAAACTGAGACCCAGAGGACCAGGTTGATGCAAACATTTAGAGCTATATAAATCACATACTTTATAGGCATTATTGTCATTTGTTCCTCACAACCATGCCAAAAGTTAAATGGTTTGCCCAAAGTCAGAAAAGGTGGGATTAGAACCGGGAGTTTCACATCCAAAGAACTGACTGCCCTTTTTAATGTATAAAGATGTCTCCCCAGGTTATACAACTCAGCTAATGACATCCACAGCCCAGACTTAGAACATTTCTTCTCACTCCAAATCCAGGATTCCTTTCACTGCACCATGTTTCCCCATTTAACAATTTTAAATGGAGAATAAATATAATTATCAACAGTTCAGCTAAAAAATGATCAATAATTCAGGTAAAATTCTTTGTTCTGAAATTTCCAATCAACTATCATGGGAAAAATGCTTATCTTTTAAATTTGTTCAGTTATTCAGAATTTCCATCCCCTTCAAGGCAAATGAATCTGATTTCTCTCTCTCTCTCTCTCTCTCTCTCTCTCTCTCTCTCTCTCTCTCTCTCAGGTCCTACTTCAGAAATTCAATACTATAAATTTCTACTTGTATTTTCATTCAGATTCATTTATTTTAAACTAAGACAACGAAGCTTCTAGGAAAGAAAATTCATAAATGTAGATAAGCAGTACAACAGTAAGGAATGTGTTAATGCTGACCTTTTAAAGGAACAGATTTGCTTTTCCCTGGTCAGACACTAAAGTTGATCCCAGATGCAAGTTGATCAAAGTGTTTGCCTTAAAGTTCTAAAAAGTAAATCACACATAAGTATCTAAATGGATACTAAATATTTCAAATCATCATGTATTCCCAGTGATCCATTGAGGTCAAGGGCAATTTCTCAGAGAGCTACTTGTCTACAGCTAATTAAAATGAATATGTATATAGAAACACACAAAAATGTTTTACAAGTTTCAACGTGCTCCTGGGTTTAATTATGTTGGTACATTCTGTTCCTTACCCTTGAAAACAGGAAAAGAAAAGGTTGATGCCTTGTTTATCATTATCAAGTTACATATTCCAGTAAAGACCCAAGTTAGTCTCCTGTTTCCTTCCGGCCCAGAACCTGGTCAAAGGACATGGTTGGCCTTCCGAGAGCTTTCATTCTATGTCCTAGGGGTGTCACCAGGCCTGTCTAGGTGATAGGAAGGTCTGAAGAGGTATATTTCATAGATTAATACTTCCAGAGTTGGAAGGGAAGCTGGAGTTTTTTAATGCAACCCTCTTATTTTGCTGATAAGGAAACTAAGACTAGTTTCTAGAGATCAAGTGTTTTGCCCAAAGTCACATAGTAAATGGTAGAGGTGATAATCAAACTAGGTCTCCTTACTCCAAATACGGTTCCATTTCTAGTTCTCCATACTTCTATGAAAGTGAACCACTCTGAAGAAAATGGGCTCAGTGGTCTTCAGGTTCCAAGATGATAGAAAGAAAGATTGGGATGACACCAATATGTTACCTCTTTTCCTTCAAAATTTGTAAGAAATGTGCCAAATGAGATCTAAGAACTATAATTAAACTTTAAGAATGAAAAACATTTTTTAAAAGGACATGAGTACAAAAAATTGTTTAAAAACAAAGATAAAGACAATTATCCTTCCCATCCCCAACTCCACCTTCTTGTGGGTTCCCTGTTCAATTGGAGTGATGTAATTAAGGAGTCAGAGAAGACTTGAAACTAACTGAAGGGGGCAGTGGAACCATCATTAAAGACCCTCATCAAGCACACTAACGTTAATTACAGGTACTCCTCACTGACTACCACTACCTAAGGCCCAAGGGAAGGGTATCTCATTATGAGCTTTTGGCTTAAATAGCTCACTACAGTGACGGCTAGGTCACAGTCTCATTTGTTATTTCAGTGATCATGTTGTTTTCAAATTTAATGATCTATTATTATTAGGATTTCTTTTTTAATGCTTTTTTTGTGTTTTTAATTTTTTTTAGCTTTATGCTCAATTCATTCATCATTTATTTCTTTAAAACATAAACAGACTAGATAAATCATTAGCTAATTTGATTTCCTCTCTCCCTCCCTCCCCAAAACACAGAAAGAGAAGATCTAAATTACAAAAATGGAGAAGGAGAGAAGAATTCACAATGAATGAATATAAAAAGTTAGCCCAAATTATTATATCTAATGGGCAGCTAGGCAGAGCAGTGGGATAGAGTACTGAGCCTGGAGTCAGGAAGACTCATCTTCATGAGTTCAAATCTTGTCTCAGACACTTACTATCTGTGTGAGCCTTGGAAAATCACTTTACCTGTTTGTCTCCATTTTGTCATCTGTGAAATGAGCTGGAGAAAGAAATAGCAAACCACTCCAGGAACTTTGCAACAAGAACCTCAAATGGCATCACTCATAAGTCATGACTGAAATGACTGAACAATTATGTCCAATAATAGGCTAACAAAACTGAAAAATGAAAAGGATTAGATAACTATATAAAACAAACAAAAAAACCTCAACTAATAGAATGAGAACCAGAGAATCTATATAACCAAATCTTAGAAAGAGACTTTAAGCAAACCAAAAGTAATACCCCAAAGAATGAAACTGGACCAGAGAGATTCATAAGATCAAACATTTAAAGAATGAAAGTGCTACATAAATTATTTACAAAATTAGGTAATGAAAGCAGCTTATCAAACTTCATCTATGAGGCAAGTATGGTCCTGATATCCAAACCAGGAGAGATAAAACAAAGAAAGAAAATAGAAACAATGTCATTAATACTGATACAAAAATGGTTAATAAAATATTAGCAAAGAGGCTATATTAACATTCAAAATTATTTATGAGTTATATTTGTGCCTGAAAATGCAGATATAGTTCAATGGTTGAAAAACTATAACAAATAATTATATGCACACTAATAATGTAAAAAAAATCATATGATTGTATCAATAGATGAAAGAAATAGCCTTAAGAAAACACAGCACTAATTTTGTTAAAAAAACAAACAACAGCACACTAAAAAGCATAGGAAAAAAAAAGAATCACTTCTTAATATGCTCAAAAGTACATATCTAAAACTAAGAGCCAGTACTATTTGTGATGGAAAAATGCCAGAAACTTTTTCAATTAGATCTAACATCTCCACTATTATCTGATTTAATATGAAAAATGCTAGCTTTGACCAGACAAAGAGAGCATATGAATAAGTATAAGCAAGTAAGAAGCCAAATCATCTCTATTTGCAGATGATAGTTTACTTCAAGAACCCTAGAAAAAAGTTAATTGGATGAATTACGAACTTCATTAAAGTAATATACTAACTCTTTATGTGACCTTGGACAAGTTACTTTTTCCCTCTGAAACTCAACTTCTTCATCTGCAAAATAGAATAATAACATTACCTACCTCACAGGATTGTTTTAAGGGCCAAATCAGATAATTTAAGTACTTTGTAAAACTTTAACCTTAAATCTTATAAAAATATGAATTCTTAGTATTTTGTGAATAATTTAAAATATTCGTATTTACAGAAATAAAGGAAAATCAAACAATTAGAGAGACATTCATCACCCACTCTCTGTTTTTTGCTCTCAATAAGTTTTAGCTGTTGGAAGTTTCTGACTTTCTATTTGTGGAAAGGTATCAGTTTTGAGGGAAAGAGTCTCTATAAGATGGAATTCAAGCATATAGTTATTGGGAAAAATATACTTTAAGTGAGGGTTTATAGTAAAAGTGGTGTTCCAATGTTAATGTGTGCATATTAAGGGCAACTGCACAAGTATAAGTTGTTTTCATGCCTGAAATGCAGACATAGTTCAATAGTAGGAAAACTATAAACAAAAAAGGAGATAGAATACTGGGCCTAGAGTCAGACTACCTGAGTTCAAATCTGATCTCAGATTTATTATTAGCTGTATGACCCTGGGCAAGTCATTTAACCACTGATTGCCTCAGTTTCCTCATCTGCAAAATGGGGATAACAATACCTACCTCCCAGGGTTGTGAGGATCACATGAGATGTTTATAAAGCACAGTGCCTCCTGGCATATAGTAAGTGCTGTATAAATGTTACTATTACTAGCTAGTACAAAGACCTTAGAGATAATTTAGTGCAAGTCTTTCTTTTTACACATAACTGGCAAACAAACAAATAAACAGGTTAAAGGCTGGAGAGGTAAAGTCAGTTGTCCAAAGTCGCATAGGCAGTAAATGTCTGAACCTAACTTTGAACAAAGATCTTCCTGACTCCCGGCCCAATGCTCTAACAACTATGCTACCGACCTGCCCAATAAATAGGGAGTAATGCCTTGCACCCTGTTCACTCTCACCTACCTAGTGACCACAGTTCTGTTTCAGGTTCAGCTTGGCCATAGCCCCTTCCTCCACTCTGACTGCTAAGGCTGCACTGGGATGGCTCAATGGTTGCTCAGACCTAGTTTACAGGATACAGGATAAGAGCCAGAAGTAAGAATGAAAAGGCAGTAAAACAGAGATTGAGGAGAAAGGAAAGGTGTAGGTGCCATTTTCAACCCTGATATGGAACTGAGTTCTATTTCCTGTTCCTTTAACGTAATACTTGGCACATCATAGGGAAAGGCCTATTTTCTGTGAGAAAAGGGAAAAGGGAATAAACATTTATTAAGTGCCTACAAAGTGCCAGGCACTAGGCTAAGCACTTTGTGAATATTTTTTTTAGTTGAAATATTATTTATACATATTATTTCATTTGAAATAATATTTGTAAAGCATAAGTAAAATAGGGAAAATGTGCCCTAATGAAAGAACTGAATCATAGGATCTTAGACCTTTGACTTAGAGTCAAAAGCGACCTCAAAAGACCTTTGAGTCCAACACTTTTTTGTTTTACACATGAGAAAACTGAGGCCCAGGGAAGTTAAGTGATTCACTCAAGGTCATGTAGATAATAAGGATAAGTAAGCATTGGAGCTGGGACCTGAAACTAGATCTTCTCACTTCAGAACCAGGGTTCTTTTCACTGTAGCAACTATTGTGACAAAAAAAACCAACAACCCAATATATTTTGTAAAAGTCATTTAGGTGATAAATGACTTTACTTGTGGAAATTTAAGCCTATTTGCATTTCCTGACAGGCATGAAATAATGTACTAAAGGAAGAATATATTACTTAAGAGTAAATGCTTACCTTTAGCATAAACAGGACTCTTGTTTTTAAAACTTGTTCTTTAGCTTAAGTGTGTGTGTGTGTATTTGGACAGGTATGTGCCTCTACAGTAGAGACTTTTTCACATCTAATTTCTAGCTCTACTCTATAAAGTATGTTAGAGATAACAAAGTACTTTGCTTGACAACCTTGTGAGATTAATAGGACAATTATTACAATTTCCAATTTACAGATGGTAAGACAGAGGTACAAAAAAATGGTGACTTGTTTGGTGTCACAAGATAGTAAGTGGTGCTGGCCAGGACTCTAATCTAGAATCAGTGTCTTCTCTTTTCAAAGTCCCATGTTCTTTCTCTTAGGCTACACTGCCTCCCCAAATGGAGGTATATTAGTGATGATACTTCTGTGATCTCCTTAGGAAAATAGGTCTTGCTGCTTACTGTGGAGAACTTGTACTTCGAGGCCACATATGACCCTCTAGGTCGTCAAGTGGATTGACTGGATTAGGGCCTCACTTGATGACTTAGAGGGCCATATGTGACCTTGAGGCCATACATTCCTCACCCCTGCACTAATGTATTCTTTCTATATCCCTTGCCTGGCTGAAGTACTTCCTCAGAATGAAAACCAACTCCTTCACCTTTGGCACTCCCCCTTTTCTTTGCTATTTGTATTCTCTGTCTTCTTCTCCTTTATAAGACTGGGAACTGTTTTGGCTCTGAGTTTTCATTCTTTGGGTTTAGTGAGGTTTTTTTTGGTCTCATGTCACCAGAAGATGGCCCAAGTTTGAACTGCTGAAGTAAACCTGTGTTGACTCAAATTGACTTTTTGGCCACAACTCACCATGAAAAATGACACAAATTCATTTAATCTTACAGGTTTGTACCTTGGTTGGCTATTGCCAAGAATGATAGAGTCTAAATCAGGGTGGCCCTCTAGGTCCTCTAGTATGGCCCTTTGACTGAATCCAAACTTCACAGAACAAATCCCCTTAATAAATGACCTTGTTCTGTAAAACTTGGCCTTGGACTGAGTCAAAATTTAGATTCTAAACTGAGTTGCATGCACCAGAAAAAGTATAAAAAATGATCCATAGGAGTACACTTACTGTGACCAGGGCAAATATCATTGAACCTCTGGTTTTAAACTGATAGACAGGGAATAAGAATACCTTTAGAACCTACCTTATAGGATGGTTCAGAGAATACAATGAGATCAGAAATGTAAAATATTTTTATAAATCAAATGAGGAAAAGGGAGCCATATACATAAAAATACATAATAATATATAAAACCAAAGAATGTAAATAAGTACAGTATACCCTGTCTAGGTTATTTCCCACTAATGATCATAGTTGGGTTCCCCATGGCATACCTGCCTCAGATTCAAAGTTCTATTGTTGCATTTCTTTCTAATAGTCGATCAGTCAATCAATAAACGTTGATTCTGAGCTTATTGCATGCTAAGTATTGTGCTAAGCGCTGGGGATACAAAAAGATGTGAGTCCCTGCCCTCAAGAAGCTAGCTTACTCTCTAATGGAAGAGTTTACAATCTAGCCAGTAAACACAATTAGCCCAAAGCAAAGGCATTTGCTAAGATGGCATCACAAGACCCACAGTAATAAAACATTACTTGCTCAAATCTTGGCCTCACTCTACCACATCTACACCAAGTATCAGTTGGAAAAATGGGCATATAATTGGAGTACTCTGTAGAGAATCACACAATTAGGAAACACAGGTAGACAGTGCAGCTCATACCTCAGTCAGTTACTACTGGGCCCTGAGTGTCTTTCCCTTCTGATGGTATCTTCAGGCTACTCTCCCTGGGCACAAGGTTTCCCCTGCTCAGATAGTGATTTGGGCTCCCTGGTCTAGTTTCCCCAGTTCAGTTTCCAGGGATGGCTCTCTTCTTAACTCACGAAGGTCAAGCCCCTCAGACTTGTTTCTAGCCTAAGCTGACCTTACAACCCTCAGTGCTATCTCCTGCCTTAACTCTCTCCTTAGAGAGAGCATCTTACTTTTAAAGGGCCACTAGGATCATGACCATTCTTTGGCCAGTCAGTGTCAAATTGCCTTCTGATTTCATTAGTTTTTAGTCAATGAACTTTTTCACACCTTCCAAAGGAGTAGCAAAATATAAAACCTCCTTTATACTTCCTTTGAGACCTAAACTCTGTTGTCTGCTTCTCATCTTGTTATTTCAACTGGGCTGGGAGATGAGGTGGGGGAATCCATTAATTAGAGGTTTTCTTGATCAACTTTGACCTCCTACTACACAAGTAGTAACATTGCCTTGACTCAATCTTATTAATCTTGATTAAAAAAAACACACATGAAATTTCTTGTGCTATATGACCTTAGTCTGATAATGAACTTCTTGGTGACACACTTTCAAAAGGTGACCTAAAGCAACTCTAGCTATGAGTAAGTAATAGGAAAATGGTGGGCTGGCCAGAGAAGGTTCCAGATCAATCCTCAGTCAGAGTACAGTTCAATGGGAGAAAAGATTTACACGCACCACCAAATGAATCATAACACCTGTCCTACTGAGTTTTATAGCTTGGTGGTGGTGACGTTGGAGGGGTGTTAATAATATCATGCCAGAGGTTGTCTCTGACTTCAAGACTAGTGTTAAAGTAGGCTGAAAAGTTCTAAGAGGGTTGACTTGAAGGACAAGAAAAGCTCCTTTCCATCCAATTCAATAAACATTTATGAAGTGTTTACTATGTGTTGGGATTTGTGCAACTGGGGATATAATGAAGAAAATGAAAGAGTTTTTATTCTCAATGAGTTTATAATCAAAAGAAGGAGTCAACACCCAAAAGAAGGCAGGAAAGGGGGTGGGGAACACTGTGGAAGTGGGGGAAGTAAGGGAGTAGTGGGGTGGGGAGGACATCTTGTTTCATGGAGTTAAAATCTGGCACAAAGTTGGAGTGAATTGAAAAGTTCACTTTTTTTCCCCTCTACAAAGGAAGGCATTGGGAGGAGTTTGGTGCTCCACCCTCTTGCTCTCCAATCAGAGGGGAAAAGAGACTGAGAGAGGTAATATCAGTCAAGGCTTGAGGGAGCTGCAGGGTGATGAGATTAGAATTGATGAGTTTATACAAGGAGGAGCAAGTTGTTCTCCAAAGTTGAATCCACTGTAGAGAAGCAGATAAAAAAAATGGAATACCATCAAATGATTAACCAAACAGAAATATTTACCCCACCCTGGTATATAATAGTTAATTCATTCCTTTTAGGTTGGAAGGCATATTTTGACTTTGAGTGCTTTATTAAAATGTAAGCTAAATGTAGCCAGAAGGGGCAATATTTGGATTACCAGCATTGTTGTTCAGTCCAATCTGACTCTTCCTGACACTGTGGACCAAGTTATCCACAGGGTTTTCTTGCCAAAGATTCTGAAATTATCTGTCATTTCCTTCTCCAGTGGATTAAGACAAATAGAAGTTAATTTACTTGCCCAGGGTCACGAGCTAATAAGTGTCTGAGACTGGTTTTGAACTTCAGGGTTCTACCCACTGAGCTACATAACTGCCTTGCCAGAAGTACAGGAAAATAAAATCCCCCCCCCCCACCTCTTCACATTTATACACACAAACAGTTCAACAATATTTCTCTCACTCTGGAATAACAATGCTTGACATTCCAATAGTAATTCAACACTGAGGATAAAATGAATAAAAAAGAAAGACAGTTTTTATTCCCAAGGAGCTTACAATTAAAAGAGGTAGTCAATATACAAAAGGAGGCAGGAAAGGGGGTAGAGAAATCCTTTGGATTTAGAAGTGATATTTTGTCATTAAGTTGTGATTTAGTTATTTTCAGTCACATCCAACCTTATGATCCCATGACCCCATTTGGGAAATCGTTTGTCATTTCCTTCTCCAGTTCATTTTAAAAATGAGGAAACTTAAGCTTGACTTGCCCAGGGTCATATAGTTAGTAAGTGTCTAAGGTCAGATTTGAACTCAGGAAGATGAGTCTTCCTGACTCCAGGCCCAGTATTTATCCCCTGGGCCACTTAGCTGCCTTTCTCCTATGAAGAGTACTATTTAAAAATGTACCAGTGTGTAACCCCACCCTCCTCCACCTCAAACAAACACTTGTCACTTGAGGAGAATAAACAAGAGCGATTGCTGAGAGAAAGGCCTGTTGGAAGGGTACTCTCAGTAACAGGAGGAGTGGGGAAAAGAGAGAACTGGCACACGGAGGATGCTCCCCACAAACTATTTCTCCTTTGCAATTCCACCTGACTGCGTCTCCAAATCTAACAACAATGATATAGACATTGCTTCTTTTGGATTTCATCCATTCTTCTTTTCTAGCATCAATGAATGCTTATGCATTGCCCCACCACCCAAGCACTGAAAATACATTCATCTTTCCCAGTGATGCTTATACAATGGGGTCAGTTCATACACTCAGTGTACTCCCTGGAATTTCCATTAATGTTAATGGAAGTTATGCTGCATGCTAAGGAAGGAATTGGTCCCAGGGTCTCTGGCAGCAGCTGTTAATTCAAGCATTACCCTTGTGTACTTCCTTTTCATTTTATTGCAAGCCTTCTTTAGACCCTTAAATTAGACTAAACAGAGTAGTTTGGAGACTGACTAATTATTTTTCTTTCTATTGTGCTCTTAAGCCTCAGTTTTGGTGGCAGGAAATATTTGTTTTAATGAACTGAATGAGCAAAAGGAATACAAAGAAAGAAATCATTAAATAATATGTTTGAAAAATAAATACAATTGGAAAAGTTAATATTGGGGAAATAATGTAAACCTATGAAACAAAGGGAAGCTTCTGTGTAGGTACTTCATTAAGAAACATTAACTCTGAAAGTATTTGTACTCATTTCTATTCAGATAAGTTTGTAGAGTCCAAGACCTCAGTATCTTTTAGAAATGAAGGCTAACTGTTAAGGTCACAATTTCATACTGGCTACCTGAAATGTACTAAGAAAAAATTCCATATTTAAGTGCAATTTTTGGCTGAGTTTAGGGGTCTAGACTTTTTATTAAAATCAATGTCATAAAACTTTGAACACATCACTCCAGTGCTCAAAAAGTTTCAGTGAGGCTGGTATTCAAGAGCCTCAGCACATGATCAATTATCTACTTTTCTAATTTGATCTTTTCCCTTTATGCCCCAACACAAGCCTTTGGTTTTCTGACATGAGCAATGCAAAGAAATAGAAGAAAGTAATAGAATTGGAAAGACAAGAGATCTCTCCAAGAAAGTTAGAACTATCAAGGAAACATTTCATGCAAAATAATGGGCATGATAAAAGGCAAAAATGGCAGAAGAAGAAGAAGAGTTGGCAAGAATATACAGAAGAACTATACAAGAAAGATCTTAACATCCCTGACAACTGTGTGGCATGGTTACTAATCTAGAGCCGAACATCATGGAGAATGAAGATAAGTAGACTCTAAGGAGCATTGCTAACAATAAGCTAATGGGACGATGAAATTCCAGATTAACTATTTAAAGTCCTAAAAGATCATGCTTTTAAAATGCCACACATTTTATATGCCAGCAAATTTGGGAAACTCAACAGTGGACATTGGATTGGAAAAGATCAGTTTATATCCCAGTCCTAAAAAAGGGCAATGCAAAAGAATATTCAAATGACCAGTTGCATTCATTTCACACACCAGCAAGGTTAGTATGCTTAAGATTTTGCAAGTTAGACTTCAGCAATATGTGAACTGAGAATTACCACAAGTGCAGATGGTTTTTCAAAGAAGCAGAGGAACTAAAGACCAAATTGCAAAACATTTGCTGGATTATGGAGAAAGCAAGAGAGTTCCAGAAAAATATCTACTTCTGCTTCATTGATTACACTAAAGTCTTTGACTGTGCGGATCACAGGATCACACAACAAAATGTAGCAAGTCCTCAAAGAGATGGGAGTTCCAAATCATCTTTCTTGTCCCCTAAGGAATCTGTAGGCAGGGCAAGAGGCAACAGTTAAAAACCAAACATGGAAAAAATGATTAGTTTAAGAGGATGACAAGGCTGCATATCATCACCTTATTTATTTAACTTATATGCAGAGTGTGTGAAGTGCTAGGCTGGATGAATCAAAAGATGGAATTAAAGGGAGAAATATCAACAATTTCAGAAATGCAGGTGATACCACTCTGATGACAGAAAGTAAAGCAGAATTAAGTAGCTTCTTGATAAGGGTGAATGAACAAAGTATAAAAGCTGATTTGAAGCTCAACATAAAAAAACCCAAGATCTTAGAATCTGGTCCCATTTTTTCCCAAAGAAAGGGAAACAAAATAGGGGCAGTGTCAGATTTTATATTCTTGGGCTCAAAGATCACTGAAGACAGCAACTGAATTGCTATGAAATTAAAAGACACGTGCTCCTAGGAAGGAAAGTTATGGCAAATCTGAACAGCTTACTTAAAAACAGAGACACTATGTCTTTTGCTGACAAAGGTCCATGGAGTCAAATACTGAAGCTGAAGCTTAAACGCTTTGGCTACGTAATGAAAAGACAGGATTCATTGGGAAAAGCCCTGATGTTGGGAAAGATTGAAGGCAAAAGGAAAAGGGGATAGCAGAGGATGAGATGGACAGACAGGGTCATGGAAGCAATGAACACGAACTTGGATAGATTTTGGGAGATAGTGGAGGACAGAAGGGTCTGGTGTGCTCTATGTGTCCATGGGACCACAAAGAATTAGACATGACTGAATGATTGAACAACAACAACAAATACTAGTTTATTCATTGTTACACAAATACCCATTGTCATTCCTAGTTCCACCTCTTTACTCACTTGAAACTCATATAAGACAGAATTTTTTTCTGGAGGGATATGGAGCCATTGCTAAAATGAATGGATATTTTCGAGTACAACTTCCACATAAACACATCCATTCTTTTTTCAATTAAAATTGAGGCCAAATCAAAGTCAACAAAAGCGGAATGGGGATGGTGAATTTACTCCAACTGACGGTGATTACAGATGATCACTTATTCAATACAGTATGTACAAAAAAGGTAATATTTGAGTTGGTGTGTGTTGAATTTCAATGTGGGTGTGTAATCTGCAACCGTCACTATCAGTCAGCATGGGATCGTGACATAGATAACTTGGGTTGTTGTGTTGCTTGATACCTTTAAACACGAAATATGTAAACTCATAGCTTAGCAATCTTTGTGTAGGAATTAAAAGTGCCATAGTGTCTTTTATGTTTCTCTATGTCAATCATTTTGGTAAGTTCAATATAACAAGTTGGCTGCTTAAAAAAACTGTAACAAAAAATTGAAATAATTTGAGAAGTCATAATTTGGATTTTCAATAATTAAATTAGATTTTAATTTAAAAAATTTAATTTTGAAAAGTGACATGATAGACCGAATCAGTTTGAAGAGATAATCCAATGAAGTAGCTGGAATGAGGACAGACAAGGAAAGACAATGGAGACAGTTAGTGGAGACATAGACACACAAAGCTGAAATCAGAGAAAAACTAAAGCAGAAAGTACAAACCACTATATTTATTGTATATTAATATTCTATATATATATTTACATAATTATTATTAACACATTATTGGTGGAAAGAAAAGACTGCTGTGTTTACTTTATTTGAAGAGTTTAGCTGAATATCAGCATGAAACTTAACGAATTGAAACAGAAACTTAAAATATGTACATACAAGACATTATCAAAAGGAGATTTTTTCCAAGAAAAAAGTAAATGCTTTTAATATGCAAACATAATCTTTCCTTTTCAAGCCAGTATGTTTCATAACTACAAATATTGTCTCATCTGATCCTACATAGATGCTATTATCATCCCCATTTTATAGTTGAAGAAACTGAGTCAAACAAAGGTTATGACTTGCCTGGGGTCACACAGCTGATGTGTCTGAGTCAGAGTTTTGAACTCAGGTTTTCCTGACTCCAAGTCCAGCATTCTAGCCACCTGCTATTGTTCATCCTTCCTTTCTAAGAGGATCAATGACCTCATGGGGTGATGTATTAACTTGCAAATGCATTGGATTTAAGTGAAGTAGAGTCACACAAAGTTGTCAGCCTCACTCTGTCTTCTAGTCATCGAAGTCCAGTGGCAAGACAAACTCAGGATGACTGGTAATGACTTGAGATGCAGTGGATGACCCTGGTGTCTTTGATGTCTGACCAAGGGCTAAGTGCTCCACAGTATCTGCTTCAGCCACCTTCATGGCTGTTGGAACAAAATGTTCTCATCCAACCATTCTGCTAGGGAAAGTTTTCAAATTCTTGAGGTTGAAATCCCCCCTAACTCACTTACAGGTTTGAGGCTTGTCAGTTACCCTCGATCTGGTTTAGCCAGTCTGCCTAGATGGTTTTACCAGGGTGTGTTTGCTGCACATGCTACAGCTTTTTGAAGTCACATGAGAGAGGTAGGTGAAAGGCAGACATCAAAGGTAGATAAGCAGCTTTGGAAAGCGCTTGGCAGCCCTCACAGCAGAGGTACTAGTGCTCCTTGAACACCTCATACACTCCTCTAACCACCTAGCTTCAAAAACAAATGATTCAAACATTAATCATCAAGTATTTGTTAATTGTCTACTAGGCACTGTTCTGGACATTGAGGAAACAAACACAAAAACAAGACAATCTCTGACTTAAAGAAAGAAACTTGTATTCTTTGCATATGTGAATAAACAAAATGCTATATGAATTATTAGATATTATTATGTTCATGTGTATGAACTCAATCTTTCTGTATTTCAGTTTCCTCATCTCTAAGAAAGAGGTTAAAAATGTCTGCACTGATAAGATTGTGTGTGAGGATCAAATAGAGATAACGTACACTCCAAAAACCTTAAATCCTTATGTAAATGTCAGCTAATATTATTAAAGAGTTTATAGTATGGTGGGCAGTAAAGAAAAACATGAACAATTATAATGAGTAGAAGTTAATAAGTGCTATGGAAAGAGTTAAAAATAAGTATTATCAGAGAAGGAAAGGGATAAAATCCAATCTTTAGATGTAAGGAAGATTATATGAATCACAGCATATATTTCTATATCTATGTATTGCTAGCACAATATATTATTAGGTGAAGTAGGCAATGCTCCTACTTGGTTTAAAAAGACAGACACATCAATATATCCCCTTCTAAATTTGCCATGGCCTGTAAAAAACTCACCACTGCTGTCACTCCTCATATTGAAAAGGGTTACACCTCCAACGACAGACTTAAATCAGCCTTGAGTCCTGCCATTTAAAAAGTTAATTAGTGAGCAGTGTTTAATTGATATATGTATGTATATGCATTCTGATACAAATATCTCTAGCTTAAATCTCATTTAGGAGTATACTTTTGCAATATATATTTATGTACATATATATGTATATGTTAACTCCAAGTACACACTCCTAAATAGATTTTAAGTAAATATAAAAAGAGAATTGGACTGGATTGATTCCTTCCAGCTCCAAATCTATGATATTATGATTCTATGTTTGTATAAGATAGCATATGCAAATATGTATTGGGAGTCAAAAAGAAAGATTTGTAACATTAAGAAGTTGGGATCTGTGCTATCCTCACTTTCCCCACCTAATCAGAAAGGAACTGAATCAAAATCCTCATAGACCACACCTACGGGCTTAACTCAAAGTCAAGACTTTTTCCAATTACCATAGGTTCCCAAAGTGGGCAGTACTGCCCCCTGAGGGGCACTAGAACAATCTGGGAAGGATGGTAGTAGCCTCAGGTGCATTTGAGGACATTGAATAAAAATAAGAAAATGATCGAAGCATAAGGAAAGAAGAGAAGAAAATTCTGAAAAACCATTCATACAAGTTTCATGTTGTGTAATAGAGTTAAAGTTGTAGTGATTACACTATTTTCCAAATAAACACACAAAATGCAAGTTATAACTATTCAGTGGTCGAGTCTGCTGACAGGTCTTAACAAGCAAGTGTTGGCAGGTGAGTATGTTGTTCATTGTGGGAAGTCCAGTATGCATTGGCAGGAATATGTGCATGTAATGACTTGTTTACAGTATAATACTATGCAGTAACATGACTCAATATTGTGTCATCAGAATTTCAATGTAGGAAAATTCCACCAATTTACAATAAATTATTCAGTTTAAGCTGCATCATTTTAAAAAAATTAAATTTTTCTGAAACAACACAAATTTCAAAAACAAAAAAAGTTAAAGGTTTAAAGAAAGTAGATTTCCAGGGGGATGCAATAATTTTTTTCTTGAAAAAAGGGCAGTAGACTAAATAAGTTTAGGAACCTCTACTGTAGTCCCTTCTAGTCCTCCCTTCTCCCTTCAGGTAAGAGAGACAGAATTTGGGCAAATAGCCCTTATAGTCTCAGCAGCACCATGGATCCAGTTAGCTCATTTTTCCAGGAGCAATCTCAGGAAACCTCAAGTTTAGGTTTTAAGATTCTGTTTGGGAAAACTATAGGATCACCTATAGCTTGATAGCTCTCAGGTCTTTTACTCTCCCATACCAGAACTGTAAAGTTTTAGTTCAACTAGTCTGTGAAATAAGAAACCCACTAGGACCAATTCCTTACTTCAATTTACATCATATTCGTAGAAAATGAGCTCACTCACTTATAAAAAGGCTTACAAAATATCATCGACAATGGGGAATAGAAAAAATTAGACACATTGGGTTCTTTCTTTTATGCCCCTCAACCACTGGATTTTGCCAGGGAGGAGTGCAAGTTCAATATTGCTCAAGTCCCACTTCCAGTTTAATTGCTGTAGTCCTGTTTGCCTTCAGTTAGTTGCCCCAGGAGAAGTCCAGGTCCTGATTCCCTATTTTCAAGGTTCTTGGCTCCTCCTTCCCTTCAGCTGTGAAGTGCTTTCTGCTTAAGTCCATCTTCCACTTAAATTACAAGGTCTGTTTTCCACTCAAGCTCCATGGAATGCCAGCTCTCATGCACAATACCTAAATTCTGTGGTATTTTCCATTCTCAGGAGGCATTGGGGGAAACTAAAATTTCCCTGATATTCAGGTATCATAGCTTATAACATTTGCCCTTGCAATTTTTCATCAGGTAGGGTATTATATTTGATAAAGCTTATTTGGATAAAT
Organism: Notamacropus eugenii; assembly: GCF_028372415.1. Classification (NCBI taxonomy): domain Eukaryota; kingdom Metazoa; phylum Chordata; class Mammalia; order Diprotodontia; family Macropodidae; genus Notamacropus; species Notamacropus eugenii. The sequence continues at coordinate 149,775,698 of NC_092872.1, forward strand.
GAATTGTGCCATAGAGTCATTCTTTTACTTCTCCAGTATGATTGCACACTAACTAAGTGGGATTCCAAATAATGAGGTTGAGAATGAGAGAGCTCACCTCTCCATCCCCAGTGTCCCCCTTTCTGATACATTCCTCAAATATCTTTTTAAAGAAGTTCTATCTACCATCTAACTGAGTTAAGGAATTCTGTTCTCTGGAAGTCAACTAGTAGAAATTATTTTTTCTGAATTAGAACCTATTACCATTTTCTTTTATCTTGCAGTTGAAGGAACAAGATGATAGATTAGCAAATTTTGAAGAGAAGTGGAGGTGGAAAGCTTGAGGTCATGTTCAGAGTTAATGGGAGCAAGTAGACTATAGGGTTCCCTAGGCATCTAAGGCATAGCAGGAAGGTATTCAGCATTTGGGGAGTGGCAGAAAAATGGGTTGGAAGGACCAGAAAGGAGGGATAAAGAAGCATTAAAGACAAACTTTGAAAATTTCTGTTATCCCCATGTGTATTGATAATGTATTTTTACTCATTGTTAATGTAATTTTGCTTGTTAATGGGAAGATCTTTCCCATCCATTAACAGGCCCATGTGACCTGCTTAAGTCACATGGAAGCCTGAGCCACATGGAACAGGAAGGGGTGGGGCAGGAAGGGTGGAACAGGAAGAGTTGAAGCTAGAACAAAGCTTAGAGGAAGTTATAGAGCAATCAAGTAGAAAAGGCAACTTGCTAGCGTGAGTGAGAGAGCTTGTTTGTGATTTGTTTAAAGGAGCTTGTTTGTGGGAAACCTAATAGAGGGAAGGTTTGGGGCTGGTGTTGCCCTCTGCATTGTTATTGTGTATCAATTTCTTTATTACTATGATGGCTTTGGCTTTCTGGTATTGGGATTTGGGTTTCTGGTATCTGAATAGATTTTTTGGTCTGTCTTCCATGTGGAGAGTCTGTTGTATTTCACATTCATGGCTGGTATATTCATGGCCACCACAGGCGCTGTGAATATCATGTTGGCACTATACCAGGCAACCCATGTTTATTAGAGATGATGCTTTCACAACTTTCTTTTAATTAAAAAAAAACTTGATGAATATATGCTTTGTAATTTTAATTGCCCCACCTTAGAATAATGCAGAATCATCATATAATAATAGCTAACATTTATATAGCACCTACCATGTTCCAGGCAATGTGCTAAGTACTTTACAATTCTTACCTCATTTGATCTTCATAGAAATCCTAGGAGGTAGGTGCTATTGTCCCCATTTTACAGGTGAGGAAACTGAGGCAAATAGAAGTTAAGTGACTTACCCAAGGTCACATAGCCAATGTTAGAGTCTAGATTTGAACTCAGGTCTTCCTGACTCCAGGTTAAGTGGTCTGTTCACTGTACCACCTACCTACCTGTAATATATAGAGAATTACTAAGTTTGGCTCACTTTAAATTAAATTAAATTTATTCAGACCAAATTAAACTTCAAGGCTGATCACTACTGCACTTTGTGGAGTCATCCTGATGAAAGGCAATATGAAAGTAAGGCTGGTGTAGTTGAAAGAACACTGGTGAGAAGACTGGGGTTCTAGTTCTAGCTCTATGTCTAGCTAGTCAGAAAATAAGCATTAAACACTGGGGATACAAAGCAAAGCAAAAACACAAACTGGCCTGTTCCTACTTTTTCACTTGTAACACTCCATCTCCAGACTTAGTGCCTTCTTAATGGTTTTCCCAGTCCTCGAGGAAGTCACATCCTAATGAGGGAGACAACATATAAATACCTATATATGTATAATATATATAAATAGGAGGTAGCACTAACAGTAGGCGAAAGTGGGAAAAGCTTCTTGAAGAAGGTGGATTTGAGTTGAGTCATAAGGGAAGCCAGGAAAATTAAGAGGTGGAGGTGAGGAAAGTATTCAGGAATTGAGATCAACCAATGAAGAGGCAAAGTACAGAAATGGAGTGTTACCCATTTGCTGGATTATAGAGTATGAGGAAGAGACTAAAGTTTATGACTAGAAAGGTTGGAGGAGGACATTTTATGAATGGCTTTAAAAGCTAAAAAAAATTTAGGAAGTATACAGAAGGGAACAGATGTTAAGTAAAACTATGATGATGTAAAAAAACAAAAGATATCAATAAAAACTTACTTTAAAAATACTCAAAGAATTTTATATTTGATCCTGAAGATAATAGGGAGTCACCAAAATTTGTTGAGTTAGAGGATGACATGCAACACCTGCACTTGAGGAAGATCACTTTGGAAGCTAAGTGAAAGGTGGGCTGGAGGGGAGTCCAGGAAAGAGATGATGGGGGCCTGCACCAAAGTGGTAGTTGTGTGAGTGGAGAGAAGTGGGCTTATATGAGAGATCTTGTGAAGGGAAAGCAATATAAATCGAATATGTGAGTGTGATTGAGGAGTTAAGGGTGACACCAAGGTTGTGAACTTTGGCACCTCAGATGATGGTAGCACCCTCAACAGTAATAGGAAAGATTAAGAAGAGGGGAACATTTGGTGGGAAAGATAGTGAATTCAGTTTCAGAAATACTGAGTTCGAAATACTTACAAGACATCTAAAGTATGACGTCCAGGAGGAAGTTGGTGATATGAGACTAGAGAGGTCAGAAGTGAGATTAGGGCTGGAGAAATAGACCCAAAAGTCATCTATATAGAGCTATATGCCATTGGACAAGTAACTTCGCATCTCTGTACCTCATTTTTTCCCATCTATAAAAGGAAAATATTGGACTAGATGATCTCTAAGTTCAATTTCATTTAGGAAATAATTCTAGCATTCCTTAAGAAGGCAACCTTTGTCTGGCCAAAAGTATCGAGTATCAATGTATGCATGGTTCCTTAGCAGTGTACATCCTTGCTAGTCACAAAGCTACATTAACACATGTAGGTGTCAAATTAATTCTGCAAAGTCATCTCCAAATCTGCTCTCCCCCACCATACACACCCTAAAAAACCTCCTGGCTTGACAAGTTACTATTAATTACCCCAAGTGGTAATTCCCAGTCTGCTTGGGAGTGTCCAAAACTGAACTGCTATGGATGGACTCAGAAAAAGGCAAGGGGAGAGTCAGCTAGCCTCTGTACTCCTTGTAATATACAATGTAAAACCAAAACACTATTTGGGATTTTAATTCCATGTTAAATTTACTCTCCCTCTTTTTCCTGAGGGCTTGTTTTGCTAAGAAATTTCTGCCACTCCACAGCAAGGTTTACCACCAGGAGAACATTTTGTAGTTAAAAAAAATACCAACCCCTCCTCCCCTTCTCCAGCTGGTAGGAGGGAGAAAGCTAAATTGAATTATCTTATTATTTTCTCCCAGCTGGTAAGGGTAAGGAGTGTTGTGGGGGAGTAGGATAAAATAAGTGATGGGGCATAGAGTAGCCTATTTTATTGCTCTCCTGGGAACTTTATCAATAACTCACGGATGAACTCTGACAGGTTTTCAAAGTTTTTCTTCCTCCCTCACCTCTCCCTCCATCCTTCCCCAATCTCATCCAGTCCTCTAAGAAGGACCAAGCTTTGTAGGCAGAACATGAAAAGAGAGAAAGTAATTTTTAGGTAATTGAAATGATTCAGATACACTGGGAGACATATGTGAGGACATTTTGCAGTTAACTCTACATTCTGGCCTTTAAAAGACACATCTAGGCTGGTGTTTGTCACAAAACATACTTTTGTAGTATTCTTACTGATTTCAGTTCAGAAATGGGAAGGGGGTGGATAGTGAAAACTACATGTTAGAAAATATGGTTTGAGATGAAAAATGAAAGAAGACAAAAGCTTCCAGACTTTGCATGAGCCTCAATTCTGTATGTCAGTCATGTTTTCTTCAAAAAATAGAGTACTAAGGTATCCACTGAATGATATTTCAAAAAGTGATATTGATTATTTCTTAACAGATAGGGAAAGACTGGCTCCAGATGCATCAGTTGTTTTCAGAATCAATTCTCATTATGCAGTCAGACTATTGACTAATTAGTTCAAGGGTCCATGCAAAGGCCAAATTAGATTTTTTTTAAAAAGAGGTAAAAATAAGAAAATGCTGTACGTGGGTATAAGAAAATGCTGTATGTAGCTTCAATACCCCCTGCCCCGCCTTTTTTTTAAAGCTTTCAATGCTGACAAAAGGGAAAAGGACATAAGTAAAGATGTTGTCACTGACTGTCATCATTTCTTTTTCAAATATAATTAATGCAAGAATCACAACTACAACGAGGAGGTTTGCAAATGACATTTTGATAATTATACCAAGACCCAGAATACCATAGGGCCTTCTCAGTGACATTTGTCAACAATGTCAACAAGCATTTACTTACTAAGTTCCAAGCACTGTGCTAAGTGCTGGGAGTATAAATGCAAGCTGAAAGAATGAGGGGAGGGGGAAGGCAGGGAGAGAAACTGGATAGAGAATTGAATAGGGCAAGAAGAGCAGGCTGGTTACATTTGGGAAATTTTATAGTGCTTTTATTGATCACAAGCTGCTCTCTGACACAAAGGCCATCTTTTCAGCATCAATATTTTCCTTCTGATGCCAAATGACTACTAATAACAGAACATCACAAGCTCAGAAAAAAATCAAAATGGGAAGTGCCCCAAAGAAATATAAGTACTGGCTGAAAGTGGGTTACTAGTAACGGTATTAAAAGTGTCCACTAAGGACATCTATAAATAAGGAGGTGAGTTGGTCATGTAACAAAAGTGAGAGTTAACAGATAGACAACCTGAGTCCTACAGTTGGTAACTATTTAAAAGACCTCTAGAAAGACATCCAGTATGTTGAGTAGATGCTCTGTGAATGATTATTGAAAGACATGAAAAAGAATCATTTAGAATGAGGAGGTGTGGAATGAGATTCTGCAGTGGTGGAGGATGCCCACACTAATGAGATAAAATTCAAAACAGTATATTTCTGAAAATAAAGGGAATAATGCTCTCTGACATCTCTTATTCTCCATTAAGTGCCTGTGAGAGAGTATTGGACAATGATTTCAGCTTTTCCTTGTTCTCAATGAAGAGTTGGCATTTGTGTTGGCAACTGTCAGACTGTTACTGGAGACAAACTTTCCCCTAACTGCTCTGTTGCTACCAGTAAGAGAAGAATTAAGTCATAGGCTCACGAATTTCATAAAGCGCATCAGAAGTTATCTAATCCAGCCCCTTCACCTTACAAATGATGAAACTGAGGCATGGGGAGGATGTGTATTATTTCTACAGCACATGGTATAAGAAAAATTTGATACATATTTGTTTAATTTAGGTGAAATAGACAACCCAACATGAATATTCCAGAAAAAGAAAGACTTGAAAGAGCCTGGATTGCCTGTAGTATTTCTCTACATTGATTAAATTAACCAAATAAATTTCTGTGTAAATTTCTATATAAACCCATCATTTTATACAAAGCAGGCACAACTCTTTTCAAGGAAACCATTAATATACAATTGAAGGAATTTGTTGATACAGTAACTATGTAACCTTGGTACTTAGTAATTTGCTGCTTATGGTGATCTGGTTACTCTGTTAAGAATGAGGATTCACATTGTTTTGGACAGATGGACGTTTGACTTTGTATTTTGGGGCTTATTTCCTGACAGGGAAAATGAGATATGAATGTGCATAATTTTCTTCTATGTTGGGACCTGTGCTGTAAAAAAATACCTTCATGTATCAGGTAGGCTGGATCTTTTTGGGTCTGACTACTTATGAAGATTTTCCTTCAGTGTAGCTCATTTTTCACCTGAGGCCTCCTAAGGCAAAGTCATTGAATCACAAAAGTTTGTCTTCAACTTTTTTTCAAAGTTTCTTCAGATTTTAATGTCTCTCTCACTCTTTCTGGCCCTCCAAGTCACCAATTGTAGTCAGTTCGGTTTCTTTTCCCCCCAGGGTAGTGATCCAAGTCCTTCCAGTTACCTATTTCCTATTAAAATTCAACTCTGCTGTCTTATTCCTTCAGGTTTTTTTCTTTGTTTTTATGATGTGGGTACTAATGTTTACTCATTGTTTTCTTTACCCACGTTCATATGGTGCTTTAATCTTTGTGAAGTGCTGTATAGACTTTTCTAGGGGCTTCCAGGAGGTAATGATTTTGTTCTAAGAATTAATCTGATGGTGTTGGGCCCAACCAATAGGATAGAAATTTGGAGGTATGCCACTCCCATCAGATCATCTAGGCAATCATCTATCCATCCTCTCAGCGATTAGAAGAGTTGGCCATAATATGGTGAATATTTTCTTTTCTCTCCCACTTTATTGGAGCATTTAGTTGAGTGGTTTGCCCTTTCCTGGACCTGTACTGATTTGGAAAAACCTGAGGTTTTAATGATATCTCCTCTCACATTACTTTATTAGATGTTTTCTTGTTATTTCTTATTACAATTATTATGAATTTAACCTTTTTCCAGAAGCTTATATAGCATTTTTAGAGAAGTGTTAATAAATGATATTGCATGTCTCTTATGCTATAAAGTTAATGTGTACTTTCCTCACAAAAAACAAATGGAGATAGACAGTGCAAGTGAAATCTCCATTGTACAGATGAAGAGAGACTCAAATTTGTTACTTGCCTATGGTTACCCAGTTATTAAATGTCAAAACCTGATTCCAAGTCTAGTGTTCTTTACTTTATGTCCTCTGTATCTAAGACAAGGATATGAGGTACATTTTGTAGGAACATGTGATTATTCTCCATTGTACCTCCTTTAGTGGCACAAGCATGGTCTGGTGGAGTGGTGCATGCATGTCTGCAGTCACTGTAACTGGGAAGGCTGAACTTTATAGATTGCATGAGTTCAGGAATTTTGAGCTTCAATAAGATTAAAGCCCTTTGGGTCTCCTCCCCAAGTTCAGCACCAATATGAGTGAGGGGAAGGGGAGAAAGGAACCAGACTGAGTAAGGGAAAACCATCACAGATCAGAAATGGAGTGGGTTATAGCTTTTGTGCTGATCAACAGTAGGGATCAGGTTTATATGAATGGCCCTTCATGTCTACTTCATATCCAGGGAACCAGAGAGATCTAGTCTCAAAAAAAGAAATGAAGGAAGAATGAAGGAAAGAAAGAAAGGAAAGAAGGAAGGAAGGAAGGAAGGAAGTAGGAAGGAAGGAAGAAAGAAAGAAAGAAAGAAAGAAAGAAAGAAAGAAAGAAAGAAAGAAAGAAAGAAAGAAAGAAAGAAAAAAGAAAGAAAGGAAGGAAGGAAAAAAGAATGAAAGGAAGGAAGAAAGAGGTATACCACAGATATCACTGATTTCTCTTAAACAACTAATTAAAGAATCTCTTTGTTGTTCAGTCATTTTTCAGTCATGTCTGATTCTTTGTAACCCCATTTGGAGTTTTCATGGCAAAGATACTAGAGTGGCTTGTCACTTCCTTCTCCAGTTCATTTTACAGATGAGGAGCAAAGGCAAAAAGGGTGAAATAACTTGCCCAGGGTCACACAGCTAGTAAGTGTCTGAGGGCATACTTCAAAGTCAGGAAGACTAATCATATCTGTCCACTGCGCCAACTCAGTTCTGCCAATTAAGGAATCTAATCTCTGTCAATTTACCTAAGGATTTCTTAAACTTAATATTTTCAAACATATACCAAATTGGACAAGATAAAATATTAAGTTCCATAAGGAACTATTAATTTTGGTAAAGTTCAGTAAAATTTATTATCTACTTCAAAAAATACTTTTTCATTGATTTAAAAGTTTCCTATTTTACACTCTGTTTGGATCTAATAGTCCAGAATATGGAGAGGATGTGCAAATTTAACCCATTCTGTCAGTATCTATCAGATAGGTTGAGTTGTGGGGGACGTTGGAGATCCCATACTTGTTCCTGTTCTAGAAGGAAGTTTATAAAGAGCTTCCTGTTTGGAACAAAACCTTGCCTTAATATTAAGTTGTCCCCATTGCTGGTGCCATTAAAATGTTCCCCTCACTGCCCTAGTCCCTTCATTTCCTACGGATTCATTCCTCAGTTTAAAAAAAATATTTATTGACATCTTTCATTTTCTACACCAACAGAATTTCTCCCAGCATCCCTCTCCCTTAGCGAGCCATCCTCTATAAAAATATTTTTAAATAAAAAGAGGAAGAAGAGAAAAAAATCAGCAAAACTGATCAATAATCCAGAAAAATCTGAAAATACATGCAAGGTTTTATACCCATGGACCTTCCACTGTTGCAAAGAAGAGTAGTATTTTCATTTTTCTTCTTTGAGGCTATACTTGTTCTTTGCAATTTTTCAACATTCACTTTTTAAAAATTTAATTTTGTTGGTTATATTTTAAGTTTTGAACTGTCTCCCTCTTTCTCTTCCTCCTCACCCCCACTGGAAAAGACCTCCATTTGACTATAAAAATATATGTAAAACCATACTGTACATGCTTCTATTTATCAATTCTTTCTCTGGAGTTAGAGAGCATCTTCCTTCATAGGTCCTTTATAGTTTATTCGAGTATTTATAGTAGTCAGAATAATTTGATTGTTCACAATTACTTTTCAAATGATATTGCTGTTACTGTATACAACATCATCTTGGTTCTTCACTTTTCATTATTTCAAGCAAGTGTTTCCGTGTTTTTTTTTCCCTAAAATCAACCAGCTCATCATTTCTTACATCACAGTAGTGTTCCATCACAATTCTATACCACAGCTTGTTTAGCCATTCCCTAATTGACGATTCCCCTCAGTTTTCAGTTCTTTGTCATAACAAAGAAAGTTTTTGATTGTTTTATAGTGGTAAGTGTTTCCATTTACATTGTTGTAGTCATTGTGTGTACCGTTCCCTTGGCCCCACTCACTTCACTCTGCATCAGTTGTTGTAGATCTTTTCATGCTTTCCTGTATTCATCATTTTTGTTGTTTCTTACAGCACAGTAATATTCCATTACAATCATGTACCACATTTGTTTAGTCATTCCCTGATCTATGGGCATCTAATTTATTGCCAGTTCTTTGCTATTATAAAAAGCACTACTATAAATATATTTTTATATATGAGGACTTTCCTTTTATTCATGAACTCCTTGGAGTATAAGCCTATTAGTGAGCATTCCTTGGGATTTAACTCTACCCTATGGCACTTGTTCACATCTGCTCTGAACTGCTAACATGATTCTTGAATCCTCACCTCACCCTTCACTGTCAAGTTCCTATTTATTCCACCCAGTTTCCATGCCTCACAGCAGTGTTCTCAGTTTTATATTTCAAAATACACTTAAACTTCCTACTAAATCTGATAGTAAATTGTCAGTGATTCACCATGGAGGCTACATATTAAATAAACAAATTGATGTACCCCATATTACAACTATATTATCAAAACTATGAAATCTCTTCACATTCTTCTAGGAATTTCTTCGCTACTAGGGATGGCACCATTCTCAAAATAGGGATCCTTGTCAAGACAGTTAAAGAAGAAACACAAGTTTGTTTAAATGAAGCCTCAATAATCTGTAATAATGCAATCTTCAGGGACTCTATTCTACTCCCTCCCCACCCCCTTCCCAACCTCATATTGATTTTGCCTTTTTTCAAGTTTGAAGTTTCTTCAGGATAGTGTTAACTCAGTCTGGAGATTCAGTCAGTTCACTTATCTACTGGTCTTGATTCACTTACTTCAAGAACCTCCATAATATTGGCCTTCACAGTATAGTGATATTTTAGTCAGGTCTCAACCAGGAGGCATCATAGACCTCCAGTTCCTCAGGACCCTACAACTTTGCTGATGGTAGTGCAGGGTACTCTAGTACAGAATCCTAGGAAGAAAGGACCATAGCTGTAGATAGCTTCCTTATTGTGTGTTTTCTCTCCCTTTTCCTATACTTCCTCTATTTAAGTGATCTCATCATAGGTTAAACTACACGGGTTCCTGAACAAGTGCTGGCTTGGTTCCCTTATCATGTCTCTTCTAGGCTTATCTATCAGAACACATGGCTTGTCCACATGTTGGACTTTTGTGCTGGGGCCTTTCTTGGTTTAGGTATTCTCACCACTAGAGACTAACAACCTTATTTGGGACATTATAGACCCTTATCATTGGGTACTTAGGAAATAAGAACTACAAAGATGAAGTATCTCTTCAGTCACTGAAGCCTAGAGCCTATAGAATTCTGCTACTGGTAGAATTCTGCTAACATGACATGAGACTCTATGGGCATGGCCCACTCTTGCTCCCAGTGATTAATATCAGGATTGGACACTTTGATTAGAACCCATTGTGGTGCAATGAGAGGGAAAAACAATTGGCTTGGTAGTCAAAGATCCTGGGGTTCAATTCTTCCAAACTTTGTGACATTTTTCAAATTACTTTACCTCTCAGGATGTATGTAAAAATCAGAATTGAAATAAATGATTCCAAGGACCCTTTTCACTCTAAACCTCTGATCTCACCTTTCCAACCTTGTTATGTTGTTGAGTTGTTTCAGTAGCATCCAACTCTTTGTGACCCCATTTGGGATTTTCTTGGCAAAGATACTAGAATGGTTGGCCATTTGTTTCTCTAGTTATTTTACAGATGAGAAAACTGAGGCAAACAGGGTTAAGTAACTTGCTCAGAGTCACACAGTTAGTAAGTGTCTGAGGCCAGATTGGAACTCACAAAGATGAGTCTTTCTAACTTCCGGCTTAGCTTTCCCACCTAAGGGGGTCTGATTTTTTAGTCTACCCTTATGGGAAAAACTTTCCATTTACCTGATCACTTTAGCTACCCATTATTGGTTCTGTTGCTGCTTTGTGGATGTCACTAAACCTCTTTTCTTCTCCTTTAAAAAATCATTTATGTTAGTTTTAATTTCTAGACTAAAACAAGCATTTCTATAACATGGCATAATAAAAAAAAGATGATTGTGCATGAAACTGCAGATCTGTTATGTACAACTTTCTATTCCTTTTAAATATATAATATAGTTATCATATAAATTTCTTTTTTTCTCCTTTTGCCTTCCCATCTCTCCCCCATCCTAGAGATGGCTACCATTAGTGTGTATCTATATCGAAATCTATATCTTTCTGTCCATATTTCTATTTATCAGTTCTTTCTCTGGATGCAGATAGCATCTTCCTTTATCTGTAATTATTTGTAGTTAATTTGAGTATTTATAAAACTCAAAATGACTTAGTCACTTGAAGTTGTTTTTAAAATGACATTGCTGCTACTGTATACAATACTGCCATGGTTCTGTTCTAGTATTCTCTTGAGACATGGGAAACAGAATGGTATTCAGTATTCCTTGCAAAAGCACACCAAATTTTAACACCAGGATAGGATAATACTTTAAAAAAAATTTCAAAACCCTTTCTCATGAGGTAATTTACCTTAGATCCCTTTACAGGATTGTAACTGATAGTTTGGAGACCATTCTTATAGCATAGCTTGGGATATTTTCTTTTAAATACATTGCTTTATACCTGCTTTCAATGAAGTTCATTTGTCATAACTGTGGTTCAGTCATCATTGCTATAGCCCAGACTGATAATGGCCAAAACCCCAAAGCTAGACAGATCAGCAATGATGCCAGAGGGAAAACCATGCTCTAGGCAGCAGAAGCATCCAGGATAATGAATAGTCAACATCAGGAAGTCAAAGAGTTGGTGAAAAATGGTAACTTTCAAAATAGGTGGAGAGAGAGCAGTATTGAGGAAGCTAGTAGCTGACAATAGGTGGGCATTTGCCAGTTGGAAAGTCTAAAACAGATAGCAGAACCTAGAGATGAAAAAGAAGAAGAAAGAGGAGAAAGAGGAGAAGATAAAAGAGAGGAAGAAGAAGAAGAAAGAAGAGAAGGAGATAAAGGAGAAAAAGAAAAAGGAGGAGATAAAAGAGAAGAAAGAAAAGGAGGAAATAAAGAAGACAGAGGAGGAAGAGATAAAGGAGAAGAAGAAAGATGAGACAGAGGAGATAAGAAGAAAGAGGAGGAGATAAATGAGAAGAGAAGGCGGAGATAAGAACATGAAGAAATAAAGGAGGAGATAAGGAAAAAGAAGAAAGAGAAGAAGAAGATAAAGGAGAAGAAGAAAGAGGAAGAGAAGATAAAGGAGAAGAAGAAGAAAGAAGAGGAGGACATAAAGAAGAAGAAGCAGAATGAGGAGATGAAAAGAAGAACTAGGTTTTAAGGTGGGGTGGAGAGGACAAAGTAAGCACAGAGGAGCTGGGGGTACAGAGAGAACCAAAACAATCACCCTGACACAGTGAAAAAACAGGTACAGTAAAATCAGGAAATAAAAGGACATGGGGGACAAGGAAAGAGACCAAAGACCCAATTTGGGAACCAAGGCCAGAATAGGACCTTGACATAGAAATGTGAGTTACTAAGCCACTGGGGCAGCTAGGTGTTGCAGTGAGTAGAAAAGTGGGCCCCAAATCAGAGTTCAGATCCTTACTAGCTGTGTGATCCTGGGCCAGTTACTTAACCCTTTTTGCCTCAGTTTCCTCATCTGTAAAATAAGCTGGAGAAGGAAAAGGCAAACCACTCCAGTCTCTTTGCAAAGAAAACCTCAAATAGGGTCATGGAGAGTCAGACAAGACTGAAAACAAAACAACTATAACAACTTACTGACCCAGGGACCCCAGATTGATCCCACAGTCTGCAGCAGAGAGCTGAGATTTATGGCTGCAAAGATGAGGAAGAAGCAGGGTCAGGGAGCCAAATAGATCATTCCACCAGCTGGCATTTTTCTGCCCACTTATGAAATCTGTGAGATCTTCCCCTAGTTTATATCAGTTTGGCATTTTGCTACCTAGGAAAGCTTAGTGTCATCTGCAAACCTGGAGATGTCATTGTACAAAGAATTTTAGAAAATAATTAATCTGAAAGAACTATTCCTAGAAAAAAAAGCCTTCTAAAAAAAGTTGACTCTTTAGACATTTTTATAGAAGGAAACCTACCCCATAATTACTTATTATAGAAAAGGCATAAAATAGAATCCCTTATATTCATGAATTGAAAAACCAGTTTTTGCATCAAAATCTAGGTATATTAAAAATACTTTGGTTTTCCTCTTACTTATGATGGCTTGAATAGCAGAAATGAAGAACAATAAACCAGAGTGAAGGGAAATGATACTAAAAGTACATTAACAACATCCATAAGCCATCCGCTTTTAACTACGTCCTGCTGCATTTATACTTTTATTGACTTGGACTAAATCGAACATGTTTCTGTGAATTGGTTTTCACCAGTGCTGATTTCTCCAGCAAACATTTATGTCTCTGGCAAATGTCCCTCAATAGAGACACTCGTTTCAATGATTATGGCAAAACATTCATTTGCTCTGAGGCCAGTGGTGACTACTCCAGACTACTTGCAAACATTTCCCCAGGCTAGCTGCTATTGACTAATGGCTGGGGGGATGGGGGGGTGGAGAACATCTGCAGAAAGACAGTAGTGTTTCCAGAGAGCCATAAGCAAGGCGACTGACTGACTGACTGCCCAGGACGCAAGGCTGTGGTGAAAGGGAGGCAAACAGAAAATGACAGTCATGGCATCAGGGGCAGCAGCAGCAGCTTAAGATCTGGAAAACAACAAAGACGTGCTTTGGGGAAGAGACACAAAACTCAGAGGGAAAGATGATACAAAACTGGACTATGCCTTGGGCAAAATCAGCTAAAGCTACCTCTGCAAAGCAGATGTCAGGAAGGGGGGGGCAGGGCATTGACTTGCCCAAAAGATGCCCACATGAGACCTACCTGTTCTTCAAAAGTGGTTCAAACACATTCTCACAGTTCACTTGACAACGGAAAACATTCAAATTGTTTAATTTCCAATGGAACTTGGGGCCAAGTTTCACCTTTTCGTGAAGACTTCACTGACTCTTCTTCAGCTGAAACTGATCTAACCTTTTGTAGAGTTACTGTAGCACTTTCAGTCTCAAACAGACTATTATTAATAAATAATTCATAATCCAAAATAAATCCAGGGTGACCTAAAAATCTTAGTGCAATTTAAAGCTAATATCATGAAGCTATTCAACCTTAGAATTGGACTTTTGGGACATAGTTTGGTCATCCAGGAAGGAAGGAAGGAAAAAAATGAAGGAAGGAAGGAAGGAAAGCAAAAAGGAAGAAGCAATTATTAAGGGCCTATGTGCAAGGCATTGTGATAAATGCTTACAAATATTATCTGTTCCTCTGCCTTATTATGGAGCAGCTAGGTGGTGCAGTGGATAGATCACTGGGTCTGTATGGTCAGGAGGACCCATCCTTTTTCACTTTACTCCTATAGTGTGTGTATATATATATATATACATATATATATATACACACACACACATATATAGGTATATGTACGTGCATTTATGTATGTGTACGTGTGTGTATATATATATATACATATATTCTCTGTTGCAGCCAAAATTGGATTTCTGGTGATTTCCATGTCTCACTCTGTTGTCTCTCACCTCCATGTGCTCTCACCTCATCTCCACTTTTCAGGCTGTTTGTTTGTCTTCTTTCTACGTGTAGTTCAGGGCTCCTCCTCCATGAAATCTTCTCAGATCACCCCAGCTAAAAGTGTTGTCTCCTTCGTAATGACTCCTTGCAGTTGGTCCTTTAGCTGAAGGCCTCCTTTCCTTCTATCACACTGGACCTTGTAAACATGTGTATGAGCATGCACATGCACGCCCATTGTATTCCATCTAGTAGACCTTTTAGATAATCTTTGTATTCCCCAGTAGGCATCATGGTACCTTGTCCATAGTAGACTCTTAATAAGTGTTTGCTAAATAGAATCAAAAAAGCTAAGAGTTGTTTGACCTCGCTGATCAGGGTTCTCTCTCCAAGTCCTCAGGAGAGTTCCAGTGAACTCATAGATCATCTTACTTTTGTACTTTTATCTTTTAATAGTCACTTTGGTGGAATTTCTTTCCCCATCCACAAAAGTTTGACTATTTTACTTTGTAGTTGTGGGGAAACTACTATATTTTAGAGTGTTTGTTGAATGAAAAGAACGAAGCAGTTCACTGTAACCCCTTAATGCAAGGCACAAAAAAGTTATCTAAAATCTAGACACCAAACGCCTTCCTTATAGAATCCTCCAGAAACAAAGGGGCACAGAAATTTACCAACATTTTTCCTATTGACTGTCAAAAAGAAGACTGTAATTTCAGTATTTATAACTCACATTCTAATGTGTAAATAATCTTATTTTAAGACATATTCAGGACACAGTCACAAAAAAGGTTGTTTCACAGAAATTGGTATTTTGTCTTTTTTTTAATAGATGCTGAATGCTATTACTGTAGATAATAAACTAAGTTATAATTAGGGTCCTATCAGCTTTTGCATATTTTCCATTTTCTTAAAATAAAACTTTTTGAGGCAAAAATAATCTGGCCCAGGGTTTCCCCTTGAATGTTGGTATACAACATAGCAGAATGCCAAAGAATTTAAATGAATTCATTCAGGGCTTTCCTACAAAGCAGGGCTCTTGTTAAGACTTGACCAGCTAGGTTCAAGCCTTTGTCAGGGACACAATGACACTCAATTGTAAGAAAATTTGCAGTTTATTATACAAGCAACTTGAGAATGTAAATACAGGTCCTAGGCCACAGGTTTACTAGGAAGCATTATTCTGTCAGTGGTATGGTGCATGCTTCCTTTTGCTTTTGCCTGTGAGGAAGAAGACATAGAGCCAGAAACTATTTTCACCTGACTACCACCCGTCACTCACCAAGGGATTTCCCTGTTAACACCTTTCCGCTAGTCTTTCACCTGTATTGGTGATTTCAGGTTTTTAAAGAAATTAAAGATAGTTTGTTCCCACAAATATGTTGGTGACCCATGCCCTGTGCTAAAAGTTAACAGGCAGACTTTCAAAGGGAACTTTATGGGAGCAATCCTATGTGAATAAACACACACTGAAAGCATTAGTCACCACCCAAGTAATTCTTAGCTTCATACATGGGTATAAAAGCATATATTTTCCAGGGTGTATTAAGAGTGGTAGGAACTGCAAAATCTAGCTTGGGGTGCTGGAATTAAAATTTATACCACTCACTGCATATGTAATTCTCCAAGAGTTTCTTCTATATACTTCTCCACAATTTCAAGACATGAAAATATACAACCTAGTTGTGATAACTCGTTATTCCTAAGCAAAATTGTGAAAAGGATGAAATTAATTTTCAACCCAATGTCTTCATCTCTCCTTTATTTAAGCGCTTTCTACCCCCAGTATGTTCAGGATTACTCTGATAACCCAGGCAGGGCTTCCATTGGGGTTCTCAATCCTCATGCTTCTGATGCTTTAACATCAGGAGGAAAAAAAATGAGAAGCGTAGACAATCATTCAAATGTATGTGTGCACCACAGCAAATATGTAGCTATCTGGAAACATCTGGATGGCTGCTTTTTTTTTCCCAGTTCTGTTTGCACAGATATAACCTAAGATTTTCCATAGTAGGAGATTAATTTACTAATCTCTGATAAGCTAATTAAATTTTAGGTGCTACTCATTACAAAATTAATCCTCATGGAGGTATTTGCATTTTGCAAGAGAATTCCCAGGAACTCAATGAACTTGGAATGGTGGGGTGATTCTGCTGGAGAGGATAAGTGGTTTTTATTTTACTTTTTGCCTGCCAAGACACAAGACTGGCCCCATATGGCAGCATGTCTTAATAAATCACTCACTGTTGCTTCTCTCCAAGATATGAAGGTGGAAAACTTTGGAGAAAAGTAAATAATGCTGAGTGATCCTTAAGGATTCATCATCTACTGTTTGATGTTTTATGGAAGATTGTTGCAAACAAAAAGGAGACTGGCTAAAGTCCTCAGATTAGAAACTCTGTAGACAGAGAAAATGACAAAACACACATGAAGATCCCATAGAAAACTCTAATTCACAGTAAGGGATTTTTCAGTGGTAGAGGATTACCTTCCTCCCCCAACCCCTTCCTCTGCCATTAATCTGTTGTCTTTGCTATTGATTCCTTATTAGATGTCTTGAGAACACCTAGTAAAGCGTTGCAAATGTCCAAAACAAAATTTCAGTGTTACAAGGTTCTTCCTGGGCCACTGAGATCATTTACATCGTTGATTTAGACCCAGAGGAATGTTTTGGTAGAAGTTACACTGCTACTAAAGAGCCAGCTACAAGACAGTGGAATGAGCCCTGAATTTAGAATCCCAGGATGCAGGTGTGAATGATGGCTCTGCTATTTCTGACTTCTTGGACCTTAGAAAATCACTTCACTGAGTCTCAAATCCTAGTCTCAGTTTCCTCATTTGAAAAAATGAGGGGTTGGGTTAAATAGTTATATAGTCTCTTTCAGCTTTAGATCTGCGATCTCTAATAACACACCATAATCCAAAATGGACCAAGCATAGACAGTCTTTAGCAATATTTACACAAAGTCAAACATTTGGGTGAAAAGTGAAAAACACAGCCATCTAGCTGTTTCCAAACAGCAGCATGTCTGGCATAGTGCACATTCATCCTCTGGCAATTTTTTACTTTTTATACAGAAGTTAAAGCATCAGGGGAGTCAGGTGGTGTGAGACCACCATGCGCAGTAGGGATATGCATGGTTTATTTCTGATGTCTGCCTTTATTTGACTTTAAACAAGAGCATGCTCTCTTTCTCACCTTTTTGTATATCGGAAATATACACTGACATCTGTGGCTAGGTCAGAAAGAGGCCAAGCTTCTAGACCTTCAGAAGTATCGGAAAGAAACTTGGTAGTTGTGTTTGCCCTGAACTTTTTCTTTTTTCCATTTGGAAGTGTAAGCATTATATGGATATAATCCAATATCAACAGTCCTATCATAAAAATATCAGTTTCATTACTCTGATCAGTTCTTCAGTGAAATGGAGACCTAGTGTCATAGACCTTATTAATAATCAATCAGATATTTATTAATAACCAATCATCCATCATGGTATCTGGAAAGCGCCTTGCCTTGGGGGAATCCTGGAAACTCTAGGGTTCTAGTTGTGCTAGCTAGTCTAATTTTCTTTCTTTTTAGAATGTTTTAGTTATATTTTAAACACATTTTCTAATAAATACCCCATCTAGAATCTTCCGCATATCACAAAGAAAAACACTTAAGCAAAACCAACTGACACTGTGACCACAACTGACAACGTGATCGTTTGAGCCCACAGTCCGCCCCACTCTCTCCAAAGAAGGGAAGTGTGTTTCATAGATTGTAGATTGAGAACAATGAGAGGACTTAATAGTAGCATTTATGTAAGTGCTTTAAAGCTTGCAAAGTTACTTACTTATGCTATCTTATTTGTTTTTTTACAGCAACTTTCTAAGGTAAACATTAGTAGTATTCTTATTCTCCAGATAAGAAAACAGAGGCTAGGAGAGGTTAAATAACTTATACAAGGTCACAGGGCGATTTTGAGATAGTATCTGACCTTGAAGTCTTCCGGACTCCTAAGTCAGTACTGCATCATCTAGCTGTCTCCAAAATCAGACCTTAGAAATCATCTCATGCAACCTCATATTTCAAAAAAGAAAACTGAAGCTGAGATAGATTAACTAATTTGCCCAAGGTCAGCCAGATAGGAGGGAATTGGAATTAGGGACCTGAAAGTCAGTACCATTTCCCCTACTTCCTATTGCTCATCATACACCATTCCTCTGAAACCACTATGGGCCACTGCGTTTAATCTGAATTCAGATGTCTCTTAGTGTTGTTTCTAATTTGCATTGTGGTCATTATTTTGAATCATGTTCTGCTTTCCTTTCCTCTTCGTCCAGCTAGATGATTTTCCACTGCGTGGGTTGACCCACAGTTTCTTTTACTAAATATAATGATGCATGCTTTGGCCAACCTGGGTTCATCTGCAGAGTATCAGAATCAGAATAGAATAGCATGGCATCATGGAAAGAGTATTAAAGTAAGAGAGAAGAAACCTGGCTCCTAGGGATGATTTTGACACTAGTTAGTGGTGAAAACTGAAGGAAGGCACTTAGAACTTCTGAACTGCCTCAACCTCGTCTGCAAAATAAGGAGGCTGGACTAAATGATGTCTAACAAACCAGTGCTAAAATTCTCTTATTCTTCTGGAATCTACAGTTTCTTGTAATTGTCACATGTGCCCTAAAAATAGTTCCCACCTTTACATGGGAGTGCTACTTTCGGGGCCCAATTGAAGACCATCTTCCAAGCTCAGGAGACCAATGGTGTCAAATTCAAATAGAAACAAGGACCATCCATCTCTGCAGACCACATATTGACTTAATTTTAAGATGTAATGCTATCTATGTTTTATTGTATTTTTATTTGTTTTGTTAAATATTTTCCCATTATATTTGAGTGTTAGGACATTATATGGGTATTTGACGTCTTGCCAGTAGACAGAAGTCATAACCCAAAATAATCTGTTTTCTTGTTCCTATGTGCTATGTATGACCTTCTAAAAAGAATCATCTTTTGAAGTTGATCATAGAAAAGTCAATCCTGGCTCTGAAAAAAGAAATAGAGTACTAATTAAAGGATCATAGATTTTAAACCTGGAAAGGACCTCAAAGGCTGTGTAGTCTAATCTCATCTCAAACACTTGACACTCACTAGCTATGTGACCTTGGGCAAGTCACCTAACCCCAATTGCCTCATCCTGGGTCATCTCCAGTCATCCTGATGAATATCTGGTTACTGGATCCAGATGGCTCTGGAGGAGAAGTGAGGCTGGCGACCTGCACAGCCCTCCCTCACTCAAAACAAAGTCAAGGGCAAGTCATGTCATCATTTCTCCGATGGCGTGGTCTTCTTGGGCAATGAAGGACCAACACACACACACATATTTTAAAGATATGGAAATGCAGCCCAAGGAAGTTAAGTGATTTGCCTGATATCACGCAGGCCATAAGTATCAGAGGCAAGATTTGAAACCAGAATCCCCTTATTTTAGAAGTAGTGTTCTTTCTATGTGATTAGGAGGGAAAAAACCCCAAATCTATTTGTGCAATGAAATGAATAAATACTCATCTATTTCCATACAGAAAATCATATTATGAATTTCTACCGTAATGAACATAATACTATAGAATTTTTATTTATATTCATTTTATAATATTTATTTACTATATTATAAACATATCTACTCATATTTATACTTTTATTTATATCACCTATTTTATCTATATCACCTTTTTTATTATATCAGTTATTTTTACCATTATAGAAAAATTCCTCTGTGTAATAAGCATTCTTCTACTTACTACTTCAACACCTAAAATGCAATCTTTTTTCATTTTTTGCTCATTGCTATTAAGTAAGCAATAATTTAAGTATATATTTACATATAGTGCATCTATATTTTCTTATTTATTTGGATATAGTAAAGAGCTGTTTCTTTTTTCTAATGCATTTTTCCAATGGAGGCAGCTAGGTGGCATACTGGATAGAATGCTGGGCCGAGAGTCAGCAACACCTGATTTCATATCAAGCCTCAATAGTGTGACCCTGTACTAGTCACTTAACTTTGCTTGGCTCAGTTTCCTCATCTGTAAAATGAACTAGAGAAGGAAATGGCAAACCACTGTAGCAGCTTTGCCAAGAAAACCCCAAACGGTCACAAAGAGTTGAACATGACTGAAAAATGACTGAACAACATTTTCTAATGGTATTGTCATTCATTTACTTTACTCAAGGTAGGTAATAAATAATCAACAAGGTAAGAGAAATTTAGGTGATTTAATGACCTGTATAGTACAGTAGTTAAATAATTCGTGCTGTTAATTACAAATATCACATGGTAATATGTTACTATAATTGTTATTTGAATTTTTGTTTGATAACTGGACATATTTGAATGAAAAGAGAGTGGCTTTGGGGAGGGGAGGTTCCAGGAATGTTCCATAATTTTCCTTACAGTATGAAAATAGAGTTTTTCTTAGCCATAGTAGATAGTGAATTGGAATTAAGTCAGTAAGATCTGAGTTTACCATGGCTTACTGTTGCCATGGATAGGGTCATTTAAGTTTTCTGAGTCACGGTTTTCTTATGGGGATAATATTTATAGTACCTGCCTTACATGGTTATTATAAAGTTGAAAGGAGATAATGTATGTATCAGTCAATCCCCAAGCATTTGCTGAATACTGGAAATACAAAGGCTAAAGTGATATAGTCTCTGATCTCAAGGAATTGACATAAGGGTAGGGGAGCAGTTGAGATATGTGCATATATAAAGAGACATAAAGTAACCTTAAATGGGAAGGGGTCAATAGCTGGAGGATCAAAAAAGGTCTACTGTTGAGGGTGCCACATAAACCAATTCTTGGGGGAAACCAGGGATTCCAGAAATGAGGAGAGAGTGCATTCAGGAATGGGAGATAGATAGCCCATACAAAGGCATGGAGATGGGATGATTTGACATTGATTAAAAGTAAGGAAGTAATGGTTAAGAAGGCTGAAGAAGTAGAAATTGTCCAGGTTGTAGAGAGCTTTACATTCCCAAACAGAGGTATTTCTATTTTATTTTATAAGTAAAAGGGAATTTAATAATTTAATTCAATGAATTTACTAAGTAGAAGATGATACAGTCAAATATGTGCTTTTGGAAAATCACTTTGGAAGATGGGTAGAGAATGAATTAGAGAGGGGTGAGATGAAAGCAGGGAGACCAATTAAGAGGCCATTGAAGTGGGCCAGATGTGTGGTCTGGTAAGTGGTAAGTGATAAAACCCTGCCCTAGAGTAATGTTGGAGTGAGTAGTTTGGGATCAGTGGGGAGAGGTTTATTCAGGAAATTATATGGTATAGAAATGACAAAATATAGCCATTGATTGGATATGTGAAATGAGTGAGAGTGAAGAGTTGAAAATGATACCAAGATAGTCAACGTGGATGACTGGAAGGGTAATAGTCCTTTCAACAGTAAGGGGGATGTCCCAAAGAGATGTATAATCGTTGTTAAAGTAATGGATTCTGTTTTGGACATGTTGAATCAAAGATACCTACAGGATATCCAGCTTGAAATGTTTATTGAGCAATTTATGATGTGGGTCTCTATCAGGACAGAGACAAGGGTTGGACACATTGATTTGGAAGACAACTGCCTTGTTGTTACTGTCGAATTGTTTCAGTCGCGTCCAACTCTTGGTAACCCCATTTAGAATTTTCTTGGTAAAGACACTAGAGTGGTTTGCCATTTCTTCCTCCAGCTCATTTTACAGAGGAGGAACTAAAGCAAAGAGGGTCAAGTGACTTGTCCAAGGTCACACAGCTAGTAAGTATCTGAGGTCGCATTTGAACTCAGGTCTTCCTGATCCCAGGGCAAGTTCTCTATCTACCATTGTTCCACCTAGCTGTCCTAGTCATCTTCATAGTATCTGAACATCTAACTTTAAAGAATATATAAATGTCCATTATTATTGCTGTTATCAAATGGGTTTTCTCTATGTCTAGTGTGATGGGTACATCGGTATTGCTGGGTGCCTTTGTTGACCTAATGGCTCATTTACTTGATCTATTGGCCACTATCTCCATTAGGTAGAATAGCTTATAATCCCAAGTCCACAGGAATAAAGACCACATAAATACCAATAATAACTGACATTTATATGGTACTTAAAAATTTGCAAAGAGCTTTGCAGATAGTCTCTCATTTGAGCTTCACAACAGCAACCTTGTGAAATAAATAATCACATGGAGAGAACATTGAATTCAGAGAGAAAGAACTTGAATGCCACCCATCACTCATCGTCTGTATCTTTTGGTCAAGTAAGTTATTAACCTCCCTGGGCCTCAGTGTCCTCATCTGTAAAATAAAATGGTTGGATTAGATGGTCTCTAAGGTCTTTTCCAACTCCAAATCTATGATCATCCCCACTTTAGAAATGACTAAACTGAGGCAAATAGAGGTTTAATAACTTACCCAGAATTACAAGTTTCAGTTAAAAGACAGATTTGAACTTGGATCTGGTGAGTTTTACTACTTCTCCATTCTGCTTCTCAAATTATGTTGACAAGCAACAGATATATGGTTAAATACAGTAGCAAACTTTATACATGAAAACAATTTCTAAATGTCCTAGAAATGATGATTTTAAGTATTTTTATGAATTATAAAACTCCATCAACTGTCTCCAGTCCTCCCCTTCACTCTTTCCCTTTCTCTTCCTCTCCTCCCATCCCCATCTTTCTCTCACTTATAGCAACTTAGCTCCACTTCTTAATCACTCCAAGACCATAGTAATTTGTAATTTGAAGATTCTACATTGCAGGTTCGAGATTCATTTCAGGAATTAAGTCCATGCTCAGTGCATTATATCATGCTAGTCATCTCCTTCTTGAGGTAAGACGGAAAGGATTTTCTAACTTGGTAATGCTGAGGTCAGAGGATGGCAAAGGCAGTTAATCAATCGTTTGAACAAAATTTAAAAAATAATTCAATTTCAATTAAAAATTATTGTTCTAGTATAGCAGTTAATATGTATATGGTGATTCAAGGTTTTCAAAGTTTTATATATAGATTAATATAGATATAGTTTCATTTGATCTTCAAAGCAACCATGTGAAGTAGATGCTTAATAACCACTTCATTTTATAGATGAGGAAACAGGCTGAGAGAACATAAGTGATTTACCCTGGACCACAGGTCTTTGTGTCTCCAAATTCAGCATTCTGCCTACTGTAGCACCAGGCTGCCTTCAGTGCGGTATTGGACTAACTTGTGCCCAGTATTGGACTAACTTGCATCAACATGATATTTATTGAATCTGGCAAAGTGATCCTTGTTGCCGGTATTTTTTGCTACTCTTTCTGACAAAGCCAATATCTGGTGTTTTATCAAACACTTTTAAGATGCTGGAGCCCTTAATGAGGACAGTTGAATAAACAATCCATGAGGTTAAGTACAGAAGTGTTAACTCAAGCAATGGAGCATACCGACTTACTGACCTTTGGCAGACTTTAATTGCAGCAAGGACCATAGATCCTCCCCTTCAGTCTTGATTAGACTGAATTCTGAAACAAGCCGTCCTCAGTTGGGACCTCATGAAGGAATAACTGAACACTCATGGGGTGTGATTATATTCATTTGTATGCTTGTGGGTGCTTCACCAAAATCAATAGCTCTGTATCTGTCTGCATCCCCACTGTCTGATTCAAATCTATTCAGGTATTCATAGCATCCTAATTGGATGAGAGAGAATTGGAAAGAACTTCTGCAGTCATCTAGTATTTAGAATCCTACACTGTGTCTTGCCCAGAGTAATAGTTAATAATTCTTTGTGGGGTTGGATTGAATTTGACAATATAGTTTCTAAGCAAATATTGGGCAATTATAACTATTCTTGAGAGTCATGTCCTGATGGCTTTAGTGGAAAATATAGACTCCTTCTGCTGACTATAAATGTAATGTATAAATTGCTGTAAATTGTAAACAAAAACTCAGCTCTGGTCCTGGGAATTACAAATTCTTACATGTGTATAATCATCTCTGACATCTATGGAAACTGTCTGTTTTGGTGTCCTATACAATTCATCCCCTCTCATTCTTGTGAATAATGTATCTGTTTTATATTTAGAAGCTATTGAAATCAACTCCTGAGGATATGGAATTTTAATTTAAAAATCTCTATTAAATTGTAGATCTTCCCCACCCCCAAAAGCATTTATAACATCAAAAGGGAAATAGATGCTCATTCTGAAACATATCCCATTTTTTTAATGGGGAGGGGGAAATAGAGAAAAATTTTACTCTTGCCTAAAGACATAGAATATAGTTTGAGAAAAATAATTGGAAAAAGACGTATTTGTTACCTGGATGAAGTAATACAATTATGGTAGAGTTCTCTAGTCCCTGACTTAGATAGGTACATGAATTACAGTAGAGGACCAAGTTAATGACCACTGGGCCAAAGCTCCCCATAGTGCCAGACATACTGAAGGTAAGTTAACTTTCAAGGGTACTAAGGGTATCTAGAAGCAGAGAGTATCTATGAATTCTGATTGAATTTAATCTTTTAGTCCCAGAAGAAGATTGAATAGGAAAAAACAGGCAAGGGGGATGACATAAGAAAAATTCTTTTCCTCAGGAAAGTGGCACAATTTGCAAAGGAACTATGAGGATGGTGCACAAAGTCAGCTGGTAGAGGACTGTGAGATGTGGGGAAAATTAACTACAAGGCCTTTGGAATATTCCAAAATGTCTAAGTCCTGAGGGCAAAACCCTACAGCTGTCCTTCTCTAGTTATAGCCTGGTCCAGAAAGGGAGACCATTTCTTACACTCTTAGTGCTTTAACTGTCAACACACACATATTAATATATATTTATTGTGTACGAGGTCCTGTGATATGCTCAAAGAGTTAATTCAGCTTACCACAAAATATATTAGTTCCAGAGAAGACTTGGTTCACCTTTGTTCACAATAGGTTCAGGTCCAGTAACAATTGTCAGTCTGCACTGGCAATTCTCCCATAGTTAAGCTATCTTAGGTAGATTTTGAGATGGGCTACGTGAAATGGAAAGGGGACAATCAGGAGAAGGTGGGAAGTGAAATAACATTTCTCTTATTTGATCATGGTTTTTCATTTTATTCCACTCCTTAAAATGGTGCAAAGAGAACATGCTACCAAGGTGGAGTGGAGGAAGGAATTTCACTGAGTGTTGAGGAGAAGATGGTTTGCCTCAGCAATTTCTGTGTACAAGGCAGCATTCCTTTATGGAGATGGAATACTAGCCAGACCCTTTCTTTTATGAACTGTGGCTATGGGAACTGGCGTGCCCTTCGTGAGCCTCCTAGATCCAGAGCTCTTCTTACACTATGCGTACTAGTCACATTTCTTATCACCAAACCTTTCTCTGTATCCCTCTCTTCATTTTCTGAAACCCTTGACTCAGGGCTTATCTCAAGTGAAATTGAGACCAATACTGATCCTCTCTCTATTTGTACATACATCTATATTCGATTGCTCCCCATCTCTATATTTGTATATATTTCATAATTACTTACATGAGAACATTTCCTTCCAACAGAATGTAAGCTTATTGGGGACAGGCAGTATTTTTTTTTGCTTTTGTTTTCCCAGAGCCTAGTGCAGTTCGTGGCATATATTAATACACTTGATAAATGCTTTTTGATTCATTGATTGATTGCCTTCATTTTGTCGCTTTCCATACTCTCTCGGCAATCTCATTCACTCCCTTGATGTAAATTATGTTGTCTTCTAAGATGAATTCCAAATCTCATGTCTCTAGTCCTGATCTCTTTCCTGATCCCCAGACCTGCATTTCCAACTGTCTGTGGAATTTTAACTTGGGTGTCCCACCAGTAGTTGAAACCTAATATCCAAAACTGAACTCATTTTTTTTTTCCCCAAAACTTCTTTTCCTCTTCTTATTTCATGATTTCTGTGATTGGCACCACCATTTTCCAAGGCTCCCATATCTGAAGGATTGGTGTTATCATTAACTCTTCCATCTCCATCAACTTTGCTGTTTGATCACTTGCCAAATCTTGTCAATAACCCTTTCATCAGGAGTGTTTCTCTTCTCTTTTCTCACTACTGTCACCCTTTCTCCCTCATTACCCATCTGCCTCAACAATTATAGATAGTAGCCTTTTCACTGCCTTTCCCACTTTTCCTCTCTAATTTATCCTTCACTCCTCTGCCAGATTAATATTCTTTTTGCATAGATATGGCCACATCACTTCTTTTATTGAAATGATGATGCATTATTTCCTATTAAATAAAGTTCATATTTCCTCCTCTGGTTTGCAAAGCCCTCCCAATATCTATCATTACCCTTCTTTCCAATCTCGGCTCAATAGCTTTTATGTACTCAGCTTTCCAACCAAGTAGACAGCTTGTCTCTTTTATATTCTATTTTCTTACTAGTTTTGTTTTCTTTTACTCATGTTGATTCTTATGCCTGAATGCTCTACCACTGCTGAAAATCTACCTATTTCTTAAAACTCACCTTAAATGTTACTTTCTCTACGAATGCTTCCCCAGTATCCCTAGCTAGTAATTAGCTTTCTTTCCTGGTACTCACATACCATTTCCGTTGAACTTTGAATATGCACTTAGCATGTCCCAGGGTCTTCACCCCCTATTATACTAAGAGTTTGGGGAAAGTAGGAAACGTTTCATCTAAATTTGCTATCTCCCCTGGGCCCAGCAAAGTGCTTTGTGCATATTAAGCATTTAACAAATGTTTATTGAATAAAATTGAATTATTGAAAGTTTTTCTTACATTGAGAGTAGGAAATCTAGGTATTATAGCAAACATGAGGGGCTTTGTTAATGAACTACTGACCATCCTCAGTCACTCAATTTCCCCAACAATGTATTTAGGAGGCATGTGAATTCTTCATTGTCTTTCAATGGGAACTCCTGTCCAAGAGGGGATCTTCTTCCAAATATAGAGGCAACCATGTGGACCTAAGGAAGAAGGAAAGGGAGATCCTGAGCAGTACTTGGGACCTGAAAAGAGACTTTTTTTGTGCATCCATTCTTGTGGCTCCTCTAGTTTTTTAGCTGTTTTTCTCTGTCATGTCCAACTCTTTGTGACCCCTTGTTGGGGGTTTTCTTGGCAAAGATGTTGGAGTGATTTGCCATTTCCTTCTTCAGCTCGTTTTACAGATGAGGAAACTGAGACAAACAGGGTGAAATGACTTGCCCAGTGTCACATAGCTAGTAAATATCTGAGGTGAGATTTGAACTCAGGAGAAAGAGTCTTTCTGACTCCAGCCGTGGCACTCTATCCATTGTACTACTGAGCTGCTCTCTACCCCCTTCCACCTCTTTATGACCCCTATGTGCACTATGCCATATGCACTAGGGTCCAGGCAGAGGCGCTGAAATAGAGATCGAGAGCCAGGGTGAAGAGCAAATCTATTACACCTTCCTTTGTTCAGACTGAAGATACAGGTATAGTAAAAAATCATATGCCCATGGAATAATAAGGAATGGGTCTCACTGGTGAGGAGCTAAGCTACTGAACTCATCCTTGCTAATGTCAGAGTGAAAACAGCACAGAAGGAAATCGGCAACCTGAACTTATATCTTTGCTGTTCTGTATGACATATAGACTATATAGAGAAGGATACAAAGTAAAAACCAATAGCACAAAAGGTCACTTTGATGCATTTTAGAAAGGGGAGGTTTTTCCTGTTAGTTAAGGACCATAGGTATGAATCCATTCTGAATTTTTCTTGAGTTTAAACAAACTTGTCCTATACTCAAAGTCTTATTAGCCTGCATGCTTGAAGAGCTTTCCTTTGGGGAAAATAAAACATCCCAGGAACTGACATTCCCAGGGTATCCTTTAATGGAGCCATCTAATTAGATTTCAAGAAACAGAGTAGGAGAGTGTCATTCCCAGGGTTTCCGTATAAATTTGAAAGATTTTTTGAGCAATTCCCCCCCCCCCCCCCCCCCGCCCCCGCCAGCTATACCCAGATGCATCCAGTTAGGGACACAGATCTAATTGGTAAACATGTTACATGTATTTTTCCCACTGTCTGAGTATTAAGAGGAAATAAAATACCTACATAAATTCCTCATCTTTAGTATTACCAAGGTTGTTCCTTAAAACAAGAAAGATTTTCAGAGTTCAGACCTCTACATCCATAGCAGCAAGAACATATGTTCCTCTCCCCTCCCCCAATTCTTCATTTCCTGCTGATGAATTCACAGTGTCTATTAACCTTAGTTACTGGGCATAACCAATAGCCTGGATGAATTTTGAAGACTAATAGGAAGTTTCATGATGATGAGATCAAATGCAAATGCGATGATTCTGGGAGACAATCTTCTACTTCGATCAGCTGGGCTGCTTTCTTCTTCCTTCCGCCTTTGTACCTGCTGCTTCTGCTGCTAAGAGTAACCATTCAGCTGTGAAACCAAAGCCTCCCTCCTGATTTCAGCAGGGGCCATTTTTAGTTATGTGAAAAACCATGTACATAATCCTCCACCCCGATTTTAAAGTTGACATATGTACATATGCTTGAACTTTATATACATACATATATATGCATATTATATGTGTAAGGGGGAGGTGGGAATTATGCAAAGAAATACAGTAATTGCATGCTACATCAAAAGTACTGTAAAATCGGTTTTGCACTGTGGGTGTATATCATTCCCTGGATGCGATATTTGAATTTTAGATAAATTTCACCTGTAATTTCATGGCAGCCAGGAGAAAAGTTTTCTGAATAGCAGAATCATAGTCTCAGAATTGGAAAGGATCCCTTAAATCTTCTATCTCAACACATGGAGGAGTAGGAATCCCTTTTACAAAATCCTCTCCCAAAGTTGTCGTATGACCTATGATTGGAGACTTCTAGGGAGGGTGAACTCACTGCTTTGTGAGGCAGCCCACCGATCTTCAGGCAATGATATTGTGAAGTTTTTCCTTCTGTTGAGCTTAGATCTCTATGCCTTTCCTGCTTCCATCTAATTGCTCCTACTTCTCAAAGATAATGCCAAGCAGAACATTTCTAGCCCCAATTATTCCTGAGAGGTCTTCAAATAGCTGAAGACAGCTATCAATGCCTCCCACCAGTCTTCTCTAGGTTAAACATTTCCACTTCCTTCAATATGCTAATATGGTGGTTTAGGCCAATTGATCACCCTCCTCTGGAGTTAATCAGGTCTGTCAATTTCTTTCTTTCTTAAAATATGGCTCCCCAACGAAGAGCAACATTCTTTACCGCTATCTCCTGGTACTTCTAGCTCCCTTCAAGTTCAGTTCAATCACCATCTCCTACAAAAGACCTTTCCTGATTCCCACAGTTATTAGTAGCCCCCTTTCTTCCAAACTGATGTTATGTTTATTTTGTATTCACATGTTCTCTTCGCATAGTGTGTGGGGGGGTAAACTCCGTAAGCTTCAAATTCTGATTTATACTTCAGTGTCTATGAAACCTTGGTCAATTAGCCTTTCACTCTAAGTTTTCTTATCCATAAAAAGGGACTAATAAGTAGCTAATAATAAGATCTTAAGGGCAAAGACTTCCATTTTTGTCTTTTTATCCCTAGTTACTAGCACAGTACCTGACACGTTAAAAAACAAAAACAAAACCATTGGACCTATGATTTCAGTGGAGTTCCCTATGAAAAACTTCTTTGGATGTATACTTACTCCTTTTGTGCAACTTATGATCTTGTAGAGTTGCTTGAAGCCCTGAAAGATGAAGTCACTTGCCCAAGGTTGCAGAGCCTAATATGTATCAGAGACAGAACTTGAACCCAGAACTTCTTGACTCTAAGACCAACTTTCTATACACTGTATCAGTTCTCTACCCTGTTTGACACAGAGTAGTCATTAAATCAATTTCTGATTGAATTTAAATGAATTGAAGCATGACAGAACTTTCAGATGCCAAAGGTCAATGAGCCCAACCCCTTAGCAGACATTTCAGAAAGGTCTACCTTAATCTTTGCTACCTTTAGAGTAAATAACTCTTAAACTAAGGCAGTACTCTCTTCCTTCTGTGTGTGCCTTCCCTCCCTCCCTCCAATTAAAAGGCTGCTTGGATCATAGATAGAGAGCCAGAAGGGAGCCCAGAAGCCATCTAACCCACCCTTCTTTTTAACAGAAGAAGAAGTTGAGACCTTGAGATGCCAAGGGACTTGCCCAGGGTTACTGAGGAAATGTCAAAGGTGGGATGTGAACCTAGACCCCCTGACTTCAGGGCTACTGCTGTTTTACCTAGATTGTTCAGTGTCTCCTGTGCTTAAGTAGAATTGTTTATCCTTGAAGCACTGCAAAAAGTACATAGGAAATGGTAGGCCAAAGGGGGCAACTGGAAGTTTTAAACCTCAGTCACACCATGACTAACAAAGGCACATTTATCTTTGAAACTTCTGTGTCCTATATTCCCATGGTTCAAAAGTTACCTTTTAAGAGTATCCCATTTTTATTAATGACTCCCTTTTCTTTTCCACCTTAACAAGAGCCCAGGAAAAAGATTACACTGGATATCGAAACAGACTAATACAAGTCACCCATTTGTAAATTCACTGGTTGGAAGATAAAACAATGAAATAAAATCTTTAAAGATCATTATTTTTGTTTTCTGTTGCTTATATTAATCAATCAAACAAACAATAAAATTTATTAAGTGCCTACTATGTGCCAGGCATTGTTCTAAGCGATGGGGGCAAAAGATGGCAAAAAGAGGCAAAAGATGATTGTTGTCCCCAGACAGCTTACAAACTAATTGGAGAGCTGACATGCAAACAAATCGATAAGAAGGAAATTATTAGGATAAATAGGAAATTATTAAAAGAGAGAAGGCATGAAAATTAAGAGGACTCGGAAAAGGCTTCTTATAGAGAGTCTTGTCTGTGGAGCAGCCAGGAGGCCAGTGTCACTGATCAAAAAAAAAAAAAAAGGTTATGAAATGCCTTGAATACCAGACAGAGCATTTTGGAATTAATCCTTCAGGGGACGGGGAGCCACTGTAGGTTACTGAGTAGGGCCAAGACATGATGGGGCCTGTGTTTTAATGTTTCATAGAGGATAGTTTAGCATGGAAAGACTTGAGGCAGGCAGACCCCCTAGGATGTTATTATAATAGTCCAAGAGTGAGGCAATAAGGGTTTTAACTAGAGTTGTGACATTTTCAGAATAGAGAAGTGGGCTTATTCACATTCATTTCCAAGTAGCTCTTTCCCTATCCCTAACCACTGATCCATCCCTTGCAACAATAAAGAAAAAATAAAGAGGGGGAAACAGCAGTTCCATAAAACTGGCCAACACACAATAAACATTTATTAAGTTCTTAAGGTGTACAGAATATTTTGCTAGGTACCAGTGCAATACAAAATTTAGATAAGACATGGTCCCTCCCCTAAAGGAGTTATAGCTATAGATTTGATATGACAAATAAATCTTAATACTGTTCCCCAAAGTCCCACAGTAACCGATATTGTTAGCAATTTTAATGCCATTTACAACTACATGGGCTGGTAGTGGGGGGAGAAGACATGTTCTGAACTACTCTCAGGAAGTCTGATACATTAAAAAATATCTACAGATGCCTTTTGTTTTTTACAACAAAGTAATTTCTTCATATACTTTTTCCTCCCTGCTTTGCCTTATTGTACTGTCACTTATAACAAGAAACCATTTGATGGCTTCTTGAACCTGTGCAAGGGCATCAGTGGCTTTCCTTAGACATTTTAGGTATTTGGAATCATAGGATTTAAAACTGGAAAGGACATTAGAGTTCATGAGCCTGATCACTTCAAATGGGGAAAACAAGGTTCAGAGAAGGTCTCAAGGTCACATAGGAGTCTGGTCAGTGATTCTATTCAACAGCCATCCAGTCCAACTTACATGTGAAGAAACCCTTGCTATATCATATCCAACAATTGATCTTATGGTCTCTGCTGGAAGATTTTCAAGGAGAGCGAACTTACCACCCCCAGAGCAATCCATTCACCTAATGGACAGCATTGATTATTGGGAAGTTTGCCCAACATCTAGTCTATATTTGCCTATTTGTAAGTCATGCTTGGTGCTCCTAGGTCTGCCTTTCAGAGTCAGAGAGAACAAGTCTAATCTTTCACATAATAGTCTTCCAAAAATTCGAGTACAGCTATAATGTCCATGCCCAGTTTCATCAGGCTATCCTCATATGACATGGACTCATATGACCTTTTCACTATCTGGTTGCTCTCTTCTAGATACTCATAAACCAGAGGGTTTATCAATGTCTTTCTTAAACTTTAGTGCCTGAACTGAACACAGTACTCCAGATGAGGTCTGACAAAGGCAGAATACAGTGGGGTTATTCTGTCTCATTTCCTGGAAGACATGTGCCTTTTAACATAGTTCAAGAACACATTAGCTTTTGTTGAGTGGCACATCATTCTGCTGAATCAGATTGAGCTAGTAGTCCACTGAAACCTCCAGAACCTTTTCAGATTGTTTATGGAGTTTGTAGAGTTGACATTTATGGAGTTGAATTCAGTCTGCTAGATTCAGTTCCATGTTCTAGCTGGTCAAGATCTTTTTGGGGAAAAAAAGAAGTGGGGAGGGAATAAGTATTTATATAATGCTTACTATGTACCCAGTACTGTGCTAGGCACTTTTAATAAATATTATCTGATTTGATCTTCACAACAACCCTATTAGATGGACGCTGGTATTATTCCCATTTTGTAGATGAGGAAACTGAAGCAAACAGAGTTAAGTGACTTGCCCAGAGTAACACAGCTAGTATGTGTCCAAGGTTGGATGCAAACCCAGGTCTTTGATCTTCCAAGCCCAGTGTACTTTTCACTATGCCAACAGAACTTGGCTCTCATCCAGTGAGATAGGTGTCCTGCCCAGCTTTGTGCCATCTGCAAATATGATTAGGGTGCTATCTTTGCCTTTAGCCAAGTCATTGATAAAAATATTAAGCAGCAAAATGCCAAGTACAGATGTCTGGCATATTTTACTGGAGACCTCCTGCCACACTGACACTACCCTTTGAGTTCAGTCATTCCACTGATTCTGGAGCTATTTGATTGTATTATCTTTGAATCCATGTTTCTCCAATTTCTTAAAAAGAATAAGATGAATTATTTTATCAAAATCTTTGTTAAAGCCCAGGTAAACTCTGTATTCATGCCATTTCTCTCATATACTGAGTTAAGTAATCCTGTGAAAAAATGAAATAAGATTAGCTTGGCATGGTTTGTTCTTGATGAAGCTAGGCCAGCTCTTTCTAATTATTTCTTCCTTTTCTAGATATTCACCAATCCTTTCCTTAATGATCCTTTCTAGAATTTTCCCAGGCACCAAAGTCAAGTTTATTGGTCTGTAGTTTTCAGACTATATTCTCCTCCTTCCTCTTCCTCTTCCTCTTCCCTTGCCCTCCAAGACAGGACATTCAACTTTCTCCAGTGTTGTGGTACTACTCATTTTCCATGATCTTTCACCTGCCAGTTCGTTCAGGCCATGTTGACACAGAACCATTAACAACTGCTCTTTGAGTCCAGTTATTCAACCAGATCCGAATCTCTCTGATTAAATCATCATTTCATTCACATCTCTCCATCTTCTTCACAAGAAGAGTATGAGATATTTTGGGTCATACTTCATCTGGGTCAGGTAACAAGTTCATCAAGGCCAGGTAAGTGCTTTCTTGCTATCTTCATACATGTATCCATACGAATACATACATATGTATACATACCAGCTCATAATCCATCTAATACACTGCCAACTAGTCCATGTCCCTCCATCTTTTCCAGAAGAATAGAATGACCTAAATCTCAATTAACAGTGTCTATGGCATTTCCCTCCCCTACCAGTTAAGTAGTTCTCTCAGGAAAGGCAGGTACGATAGGGTTCCGGGCTTGAAGTCACAAAGATCTGCTTGCCTCAGTTTTCTCACCTGTAAAACAGGGATAATAATGACGCCTTTCTCCTATAACTGTTGTGAAAATCAATTGAGATAGTATTTGTAAAGTGCTTAGCACAGTGCCTGGCAGATAGTAAGTGGTATAGAAACGCTATTATTATTATTATTATTATTATTATTAAAAGAAAATGAGGTTAGTCTACCACAAATTATTGTTTTTTTTCCCATAACCTCTTCTTGATGAAGCCATGCTGGCTCCGTCTGATCGCTGTCTCTTTACCCTAATTTATGCCAATGGGAAAATATAATGCCATCTATAAAAATCTGATAGACACATGTCTCTGTAGACATGCTATCATTTTTCTCTTACACAGTCTACAAAATTTCCCTGCATTTAAGAAATAGGCATCCCTTGAGGCTATCTTCATTATGGATATGAATTGTGTAGCTCAAGATCTTATTAAAATAAAGTAATTAAATCATCATGGAAATGGCAAAAACTGACACTGAGTAGAAATTGGATTTTCAATAAGAGTTTGGTCTGATTATTTACTGCCATTATTACATTTGTATCTATAGTACATTTTTTAAAATTGTCAGGTATATAGTGTAGAAGTGTATATATATCTACATATAGTATTTATGGTATAGAAGTGTGTATATATGTATACATTATATACTATAGATGTATGTGTATATAGATACTATATACAAAGTATATAATATTATAGTGCACAGTATATATACTATATTATACATACTAATATGTATACATAATATACATACATGTATATATAGATACTGTATATGCTATACACATACTATATAGTATAGGTAGCATATAGCATAGAAGGTCTGTATATAGTATACAGTGTAGAAGGGACTCTACACTTCAAGGATTGGGACATGTGGTTTTCACAGGTCTCTGAAGAAATTTCCATGTGATTACCAAACAGCTGCCATTGAAAACCCCACAAGTTGCCAGGTTTTGTTGTACTTAGGTTAGTATTCAGAAAGACTGCTACACAAATTATCATTAATTCACAAACCTTATAAAGCACCTACTATACGCAAGGTACTAGTCTAACGCTGAGCATCCAAAGACAAACTATGGAAGCCCCAGCCCTCAAGAGGTCAGGGAATATAACGTGTACACAAATAAATAAACGTCCAAAGTAATTTCAAGAGAGGATGAACATGCAATTTTTGTGTGGTAATTTCATGGTAGAAGGTGTCCAGGAGAGGATCAGGAAAGGTTTTCCATAGGAGGTGGAACATGATCTGAACCTTAAAGGAAGACAATAGGTATTCGGCCTTTTTGGCTAGAACAGAGAATATAGGAAGGGGAATAGTACAAAATATCTGGCAAGGTAGGTTAAGAGCCAGATTGTCAATGTTCTTCCTAAAAGATGCATTAAGAATGCCAGGAGCTAATGCACAGTATTCTAGAGTTGGAGTCGAAGTGTCCTGAATTCACCACCTGATTCAGTAACTAAGTGACCTCAGGCAAGTCACTTAACCTTTCATCCTGTAATAAGAAAATATTAGTCTTTACCGAGTCTCTACCCCAGAAAGCGTTATGAGGATCAAGTGATATGACATATGTGAAGCTCTTCAAGATGTCCTCTAATTAGATTCCAGAAGGGCTTAGGCAAGGGTAGAGGACAGGAGGACCATAAACTTAGTTGTCTGGAGACTAGGTTTCTATCCAAGCAGCCTCCTATCTGGTTTGGCTTTTTTTGGGTGACATACCACACCGATGACTTACTAAACAGGCAGTACACAAATGCCTCCTGGTTGGTTGTTTTCACAGGAAAGGTATTATAGTGACTCCAGCTTGTACTTGAGCAGGTGATTCTTGGAAAACCCAAATGTAGGACTTTACATTTATCCTGTTTAAAACGTATCTTTTCTAGATTCAGCCCTATATTCCTATTCTATTCTTTAATATGGTAACCATCCCACTAGTTTTATCTTATTTACAAATTTGATAAATAGTCCTTTATGCCTACAATTGATGTCAGTGATAACATCGCTGGAGAAAAAAAAAGGCCAAGGGTAGCGTCCTGGGTCACTGGTGCAGACCACCATCCAGGTTGCCATCAGTGGATGAAGCAGGCAGGACAGGTGAATTCAACGTTATGGGTTATTTTTAGCTTCACTCTGATACTTTTCAACGAGCATAAGTTGGCATAAGGTCAAGTACGGTTACTGGTCAGTGCATTTTATACTTCGCTGCCTGTGTTTAGGGACTGAAAAGAGGAAGACTCATATTTATATGCTTAAATGATAATGGCGTAAAGGGAAATCTCTCTTTGCTAACCCAATTCAGGAAATCATGTTCAAAAGAAACCCTCCAGCACACAAGAACTACATTTTTCTCTATTCCACTGAAATGTTGAGTTAACACTTTTTGTTAAATTCTACTGTGCAAATTGATTTCTGGTACAAAATAATCTGAACTTACACATTTAGATGGTTAAAAAAGTTACTGCTTATACTTTCATTTCACATTCATTATACATACATACATACATATATATGGAGAGAGAGAGAGAGAGAGAGAGAGAGAGAGAGAGAGAGAGAGAGAGAGAGAGAGAGAGAGAGAGAGGTTTGCGACTTGTCCCTTTCAAATAGTCCTTGAAAATGTCAAAAGTGGATTTCACCACCAACCTACTTCATCCTCCCCTGCCTCTTTTTTTGGAAACAAGAAGTGCTTAAATGGGGCTTCTAGAAGATGACCCGTAGCACTTGTGTAAAGACATTTAACTTTCCTAAGCCTCAATTTTCTCATC
Organism: Notamacropus eugenii; assembly: GCF_028372415.1. NCBI lineage: Eukaryota > Metazoa > Chordata > Mammalia > Diprotodontia > Macropodidae > Notamacropus > Notamacropus eugenii. The sequence goes on from NC_092872.1 coordinate 149,812,752, forward strand.
TGTAAAATGAAAGTGGTCAATCTTCCCTCGAAGCTCTAGATCTAAGATCCTCTGATGTCTGAGAATGAGAAGAGGCATCGGCTGAAAGGAGTGGAATGACAAAAAAAAAAAAAGTTGGGAGACAGTCAAGTTAATATGGAAAGAAAGACAGGGAAACTGGGTTAGGAGGCAAGAGCACCAAGGGCCAGGTCAGACCGACATCTGCGGGAGTGGGGAGAAGGGAGGAGAACCTCTGACAGTCATGCAGTGGCGAGAGAAGTAACAGAACATAAGAAGCAGAAAGCCAAAAAACACAAAGTATCAGAGAGGATGGAGGGGGCGCTTGAGCCAAAGCTTTTGCCCTTTGCCAACCCTCTTATTCATTTTTATTTTTAAAAATTCTTTGTCCAGCAGAAAACAAGTTGCGATGAGTTGCCTCTGCCTTCCTCCTCATCACCGCGGGCCCGGGCGTTGAGGCGGCCGAGGGTGCCGTGGCCCGGCCCCAGTTCGGGCTCCGAGGCCAGCCCCCTGGCGGGATGACAGCGGGGGGCCGCCGGGGCGGGCGCGCCTCGCGCCGCTCGGAGGCAGCAGGTTGTCGCCGAGCCTTCCGCAGGAGGAGGAAGGCGGGGTGGCTGGGTGACCGGGGGCGGGGTGACCGGGGGGCGGGGCGTCAGGGGCGGGCCTTGCAGCCCCGTGACGTCAGGGCAGGAGGTGGAGAGGACGAGGAAGGAGGAGGCAGCGGCCCCTTCTAGCAGAGAGGCTTCTGCAGGGTAACGAGGAGGCAGCAGAGGGGGGTGTGTTGGGGTGGGGGGAGTTTGCAGCCAGGTGACGTCAGGGACAGGGGGAGGGGTATCTCTCCGAAGCTTCTGCAGGGTGAGTGTAGGAGAGAGAAGCAGCTGCTCCTCCAGGCAACGGGGAGAGAGAAGGAGGAGGAGAAGGAGAAGGAGAAGGAGGTGGAGGTGGAGGAGGAGGATTAGGAGGAGGAGGATCCCGGTGACTGAGAGCGGCAGCTGGGAGAGGGAGAGGGAGAGAAGGAGGGGAGAAACCCCAAACCAGCTGATTTGATTTCCTTTTAGTTTAAAGCAGAAGAAAATGGAAGTCGGTTAATACGGGCTCGGAGCAGGCGTAGAGAGCAGGTAAAGACACGGGCTGCTCTTCTTCGCGTCGCGGGAGCCAGCCTATGGCGCCGGGCGGGTCACTGGGTTCGGTGGGTGTCCCTGCAGCGGGGAGAGGACGGGACAGGTGCGCGGCGGCTGGCGATCGGAATCATCGCCCGTGTGTCCGCGGTGCCCCCAGCGCGGGGGCAGCGGGAGCGCTCCGCGTCCTTTCCTCCCGCCGCGACCCCCCCTCCCCCAGCCTCCCGTGCACGCCTGGGTCCGCGGACTGAAAGGGGTGTTAGAGGCGGGGAAAGGTTAAAGGTGGTGGAGGGAGGGGGGTTTAGGGTCTGACTTCTGGAGCGTCCCCCCTTTTCTTTCCATCGGCCAAACGCAACAGTAACCCCCTCAGCCTCTTTGCACATAGATGAGATGCCCATGTCGCGGACTTCCCTCACCTCTGTTCAGTAATGAGATTCGGAGAGGATTCTGCATTGCAGGATCTCACACCGAATCACTTATTGTTCTGCTGCTGCTGCTACTGTTGCTACTGTTACTGTTACTGTTACCGTTGGGTCTTTTGATGTAGCAATTTAAGGGGTCCGGTTGGGACCTGTGTGTGTACATCTCTGGTCCTGCCGGGTCGGCAGGTAGGAGAACCATCGTTTGTGTCATGTCAGACCTGAGCTGCCCATCCAGGAGGCAAACTCAGGAATTTTGTTCCTTTATTCCGCTTGTTTCCTACCTGCCCCCTCCCTCCAGATTTCCATGTGATTCCAGAAAAGACCTATATCGATAAATGTTTGATTTTAGATATAAAATCTCTATGTATTTATTCCCTTATCATTTTTTTTAACGCTACATTACCAGAGATCAATGTCTTTCTGTTTTTCTTTATAATGGAAAAACACTTTAGGTCTAAGCTTTTAGGAGACTCATTAACTCGGAGCATAGAATGGCATAGGCAGTAAGCCACAGTAACTGAACATGAACAGTTCATTTTTCTCTGGTTTGGTCCAAATGGAATCCATACAATTAGGGAAATTTCTTACCATGTACCCAGAGGCCTTCTCTAGTGTCTCTTCACTGGAGGGGAAAAAATCACATCTGCTGTGCCTTAAATGCCCCTTTAAATTTGGGAAATGTCAATGATGTCATCATTAACAGAAACTTTCCTTCACTATGCACAGCCCTTTGAATCTACTCCACCTCTAGACATAGCTGTGGAAGTCTCATAATGCCTTTTTATTTTTATAATGCCTTTTATGTAGCAGAAACCACAGCATTTTCAACTTTCTTGACTTGATCTCTGACAACTATGACAGACAAATGAAAAATGAGTGCTTTTGGGGAGGGAGGAGTGGAGAAATTGACTAAATAGCCATCCAAATAGTTCTGCATAGAAACTTGTTAGATCCTTATCACTTCTGTCTTTGCTTCACAGTGGAAAAAAAAAGCTTTGCAGACACATGTACACAAAACCCAAACTCTCTCTCGTTTAGCTATTTATTCATCGTTAAAAAAAATAAATGAAGATATCAGCTAAGACTGAATGGTTTGGAAAAGATGGTGACAAATTTCACATAGTTGCCTGTATTAGTAAGAAAGTAGTGTGACATCAGTGAAATCTATACTGGTAGATTGTTGTATCAAACCCAACATGACTTCATTCTTTAAGGATCTGAGGCCCTAGCACTTCAGGAATGATCAAGTGTGAAGGCTTCTCATTGATCCAAAGAGCAGCTTTCCTTCGCTTTTTCCTTCTTTTAACTTCTCTTTCTCTTCAATTTTCCTTGGTTTCTTAAGACCTAAAGAGAAACAGGAGGCCACAGTGGTTGATAATCCAGGTTCCCTAGGGCTCATTTCCCAAACACATGAGCAACATGTTGCAGATAATAAGCTAGTGCCTTTATGGGAACAGAGGTAAGAGAATTCCCAGGCAATTTCCGGATAGCGACTTTAATGTCTTAGAAACAAAGGACATTCGATAGGGGCAGAAGTATTTCTGCGTTCGTGCTTGATAATGAATGAAATTCATAATTGATTGCAATGAGCATACTGCAATCATTCTGGAGTGGTTAGGAACTCATCAAGTTTATGCCACATATGAATTTCTCTTAGTAGGTCCCAGACTGGCAAGTAAGTTTACAGAAGTCCAGCATAGTAACATTTCTTCTCTGCTCCTCTGGTTTTCAGGGTAGTAATAATGAAAAGTTTTTATTCTTGGGTGTCTAATTTGGAGTGGCTTGTTTCAGTCCAGTTTCTGAGTATCAGTGTTCTTATTATGAGAGTGCCAATGAAGTTAAAAAAAGTAGAAGATTAGAACAGGCTTGGAAACCAAGCTGTTTCCTGAGAGTCTATTGAACCCTTCTGTATCTGAAGGTTGAGGCTCCTTACTGGAGCCTTACTGGGTCTTTGAGGGCAGTCTGCAGAGCTGAGGATATTCCTAGTGCTCATTTCTACTCAGTAGTTCAAGAATGAAAAAGAGATGAGGTTTTACAGTGAATGAGCTGACTGAAAACTTCTGCGTTTGGTTGATTTAGTTCTAGAGCATATAGTTGATTTAATCTCTTCAAAAGTCTCATTTGCATGCTGCTTGGAGATGATGCTGGAGGCTTCACCCTCTGCCATGTTCCATGAAGCTGGAAGAGTTTCTAGAATGGGTCAGGTCAGAGGCCTAGTCTCGCTAAGTATCAAAAGGCTCATTTCGAGAAGACTGGCTACTAAGTATTGAATGCATTTTGACCATGGCAATTGATGAAATTGTCCATCGGAATAAAAGATCGCCATGTGTAGCTGGAGAATCTTAGAAGTCATTGAGACCATTCCCTTCATTTTACAGTTGAGGAACTGAAACCCAGGGAGGTTTAGTGACTTGCCTAAGCTAGGGCAAGATAGTAAGCCATCGATAGTAAGTGCCAGAGCCAGTATTTGAATACAGGCCTTCTGATTTGAAATAGGATGCTCTTTGGCATTGTAAGGTATACAAATGACATCACTACCTTAAATGTCAGATTTTTATTTGCAGGTATGTTTAACATATTTGTTAGAGTGATTAATACTTCATATAGTTTTTTAAAAAGTACTTTAGTCCTCTAAGTAAAAAAAAATAGTTGTTTCAGGTGATTCTTAAAAACTTGGGTCAGCTAATCTTAATTTTAAAAGTTAAATTAATTAGACATTTTTTAAATTAAAAAAAAATGTTTCCAGCCTTTCCACTTCATTATTTAAAGCAAGAAGTGGTTTATTTTTGAGAAGCTAACTTGAACCCAAACTTTCATTTATTTATTTATTTTTTTTGCCTCCTTTGAGTCTTGTTGGTCTCTGTAGACCCATAGAATAAGGTGAGTCAGTTCCTGGAGTGCCAGCAGGGGGAGTGCTGAACTTGGTTTGCTGAAGGCTTTGACCAAACTACTCTTAAAGAAAACCCTAAGAATTGTATTGAAGATGAGGGCTGGGGTGTGGAGCCTTTGATGGAAGAGTGCCGTGTTGCTAGTGTACTTTTAGAGTCCTAAAATTCAGTTCCAATATTGAACTTCTGAGCTACAGAGGTGGGAAAGGGGAGGGAGACAGAAATGAAGTGGCTTCCACAGAGGTGACCCAGATGTGGAATCTCCGTTTTAGGTTGCATCTACAGAATGCCAAAATATTTGGTTGCAGTGTTTGTGTCCTTGTGTGTGTGTGTTAAAAAAAATCAGATGTTTGACAACAGAGGCCCAATGACCAGTGTACACATACACACAGATACACACACACACAGACAGACACACACACACACGTTGGGTGTTTTGACTGCATTGGCTCGATGTTTTGGCAACTTAACAGTTCCAGTCTCATAGAAAGGGCCACTCTGCCCATTCTGACCATGGTTGTTGGCCCTGCTGTGTTTTTGTAAAGGAAAGCCAAACATTTATCCTTTAAAACTTTACCTTAGAAAACGAAGAGGGTGGAAAAAAGGCAATTGTGTTCTTTAGTTAAATGTAGTTAATCTGACTTGCAGTATGTGTCAGTTTGTTTAACAGCATGTTCCCACGTGTGGCATTAGGTAAAAAAAGGCATTTTACTTGCAGTAGCTGAGCTTAGACATACAAAGTATGGCACAGTAGGGTTGCTTGCTTACATTTCATAGAAGCAAATAAGATGGTAAAGCATTTCTATGTTTCTTCTAATGGTTATTAGAATCTGGCTATGCTAAGAAGAGTTGTTATTGTTTACTGGAATGACTTGAATCATTGATTAAAGAATTTAAAAAATAACTGCCTTAAATCTTCTTCTCCCCCATTCCTTATATACCTTGCAGTAGCCCAGGTACAAATGGGAAAGAGAGAAATCACGTATACACATACACACATATAGTATCTGGATAATTTTAATGCTTTTTTTTTTTTACTAAAGCTTTAATTTTTAAAATCCATATAGGGACATATACATACATACAGCATTGATATCTATAGATCTCTTTCTACAACACTGTCTCTGTAAAGTCTCTTAAAATTTTGTGCTACATCTTTCACTTAGCCAAACACCTTTTAATATATACTTTGGAAAGTAGTGTTCTGGGGATGAGGAACAGGTAACTTTAAGGACTCTTGGAGTCTGTATTAGCAGAGCTATCACTTTGAGAAGTATATAGGAAATAAAAATGATAAGAATTTGAATGAGAATAAATGCTTCTGCAATAAATATATGCTGTAGCACCATTTTGTAATAAATTTTATTTTAAAACTTTTGGCAAATTTTAAAATTTAGTTGTGTAACATTTGCTTGTCCTTCACACGACTAAGTTTGGGCCTCTCAATACCAAAGGTGATAGCTAGAACTTCACTGGACCTTAGAGGCTGTTTAGTCTAGCTGTTTCAAATTATATACCAGTAAATAAGGCTCAGAGAGGTTATAACTTGCCCAAGGTCATGTAGTTAATGTTAGAGATAGATTTGAATATAGATCCTCTGACTCCAGAGTCAGGCAAAATGGATGGATTTCTTGCTTTTAACTTTATAGGCCTTTGATAGAAGTTATATAGAATCCAGACATATATTCCCATATTAGTTTCTGAATATAAATTAATTCAAAAACCTACTATGTGTCAGAAACCACTGGGGGAATAAAAACAAAAATGAGACCATTCATACCTTTAACAAACTTAATTTTGTCTGGAGAGATAATGTGTAACAGACACACAATGAATCCATGTAATTTGGTGCTGACACCTGGGACAATTAGTATATACTTCGTGTTGAAGGTATCTTTTTAGCTGGGCTCTGAAGGAAATGAAGGATTGATTCTAAAAGGTGGTGATGAGTAGGCAATGAGTGTATCCAAGAATGAGGTCCGCTTGTACAAAGATAAGGAGATGGGAAGGGGAGATGAAATATGGTAGATGAGGAATCATAAGAAAACTCCTTTGCTTAGACAGAAGACTGGTTTGAATGGTACTAATACATAATACATTTGGAAAGGCCTGCCCTCAAAGAGCTTAAATTCCCCTAGGAGATATGATGCATAAAGAGGAGATAATCTGAGGAAAGACAAAGTGGTAAAAAATAGAAGGATCATGAAAGGCCTGCCATGGATTATAGGATCATAGACTTAGAACTGGAAGGGATCCTGAAGCCTACTTCACTCAACTCCTTCCTTTTCCAGAGGAGGAAATCAGGACAGACTGTGCTGAGTCTTGAAGGCAGTAAGACCAACATTCTAAGGAAGATAGTGAGTAAGAAATGCATAGGGGATTCCAAACCTTTTCTCTCCCTGAGGTGGGAGATAGAATGCTAAGTCTGGGAAAAGGTTTAATAGCCTAGGTAGGTTGTATGTAAAACAAATCTGGAAAGATAGCCTGGAGTCAGATTGTGGAGGGCTTTGAATGCAAAACTGAGGAGTTTTTAATTTTCTCTTAGGTTTATTGAGAAGACACTGCAGATTCCTGAATAGGAGAGTGATGGGGCCAGACCTGGAGTTTTTTAGGAAGGTTATATTGGCAGCTGAAGGAAGGAAAGATTGGAGAGGGAAGAGATGAAAAACAGAGAGACCAATTAAGAAGCTATTGAAGTAATCTCCAGAGATAGGTAAGGGTTTAAACTAGGTTGGTGGCTGCATAAATGGGAGAGAAGGAGAAGGATGCCAGAGATGTTGAGGAAGTTGAATGGATAAGACTTGAAAAATTGACTGGTTTTAAGATTTGGGGGAGAGGGAAGATTCAACGGTCCGTGTAGTTTTAGAGATCATATTGGTAAGAATGAGGTCGCAGGATCTCAGATTCATAGAGGGAAAGACAGCTCAATGTAGAGAAGCTCCAGCCTTAAAAGTAACAGCACCAAGGCCAAGTATTTTCCAGTTATGAGAGCTGCTGGAACTGAAGCCCCACTCCTGCATGATGCTGGTAGGAGCCTTTGTTGTTATTCAGTTGTGTCTGAATGTTAGTGAACTCATTTGAGGTTTCCTTGGCAGAGATACTGGAGTGGTTTGCCATTTCCTTCTCCAGCTCATTTTGCACATGAGGAAACTAAGAGTGACTCGGCCAGGATCACACAGCAAATAAATATCTGGTCAGATTTGAACTCAGAAAGATGAGTCTTCCTGACTCCACGCTTGGTATTCTATCCCCTCCTCCACTCAACTGCTTCTGGTAAGGAGGTGCCTTAAAGCCACTTCAACTGATAGAGTTGACTGCTTTGTACATCATGGTCTCTGGTCGAGGGAGCCTTTTCTTAGACCAAGGGCAAAATGAGCATTAGTAGATCTTACTGGAGGAGTACAAAATTGCTTGGCAGGTTGTTGTCATTCATTTCTAAGGCAGAAGACAGAAAGTATAAGATAATATAATATAGTCTTCCCACCCCAACCCCTAGATGCTTTACAGTAGGGGTTTTTTCTTTTCTCTTCCCTTTCCTTCACTTCCTTCCTTCCTTTCATATCTCTACCGACTAGTACAGTACCTGACACATTAGGTGAACAATAAATGCCTTACAAAATTTGAAAATGTACAGATAATTGCCCTTTTTAATAATGTTGTAGAGGATGGGACTGATGTTTATCTGTGAAAAGTTTTACTATACATAATTCATGACTGATGTATCTAAATCAGTACCAGTATTGTGTGGTAGAAGTAATAATTACCTCAGATTTGGATGATCTCTGAATTCTAGACTTGAATGCCACCAACTAGTTATGGGATCTTGGACAAATTTCTTAATAGCCTTCCTGCTTCAATTTTCCTCATTTGCAGAAATTAGTGGGGGCGTACTAGGTATTCCTTCAGATTCCTTCCAGTTCTAATCTTTGAGTTCATGAGGAGCTAAGTTGTAGCAAGAGCTCATTTACATAAGGTTTCAAATCTTCCTCAAAGTAGACCTTGAACATGTCTCTTTGGGCACAAGCAGATACAAGGAAAATAAACACATTCACTGTTGACTGTGAAATATTGTGAGTTTGTCCTTCCTAGGATATGCCAAATATCTCAGGATAATTTATTATCACGCGTTCTTGTAAATATGTAATGTTTATGAGCAAATCTAAGGAAACTTAATTAGGATGATAATAATAGTTAAAATTGATATGGTGCTTTAAGGTTTGCAAAGCACTTTCCATGAATTAATCACATTTGACATTTGTAGACTATTTGTAAACTATAGTCTGGCTCTGTGAATTCATTGATAAGGAAACCCCACAGTGAGCAAGCTTACTGTGCCAGTCTGCACTGGTAACTCTTTTGCAATATATAAAGTCCTGGAATATAAATATGCCTTATAAAATATATAGATTTATTTTAAAAATTAAATTCCTTTCCAGTTGTCTGTTGTACCCCAATTTGTTTTTCAGTGGGTTTCCTTTATAATAGAGCTTTTTAGGTTTAAATACATTTTTGTAGGATTTCTCTAATGTATGCTTTACATTTGCATATATAATTTCCTGGACATGTTTGTTCCTACCTTCCTGAAATACCTTATAAAAATTCGTCTGTGTCATCTAATTTATTTCCCCTTTGTGAAGTGGTTCTGTTCTTTATAGACAATGCCACCATAGTTTTCTGAGCCTCAGTTTCTCTATTTTTAATAAGAGACTTGAACTAGATGATTAGGGCAATCCCAGTTCTAAGATTCAATGAGCCTTAGAAGTGGTAACTCAATATCTTTTACAGTGATTAATTTTGTCTTGAGAATCTTTAGAGAATTTCATGATACCCATTGAGATAACTGGAAACACTCTGGAGTGCTTCACATTTAGACCTGGGGAATCAGTTTTGTATCACTTAATGTTCAGCCCATTCAATTTTCTCTATTTCAGTTTGTCCATCAATTTGTCTGCCAGCTTGTATTGATGAGTTTTAAAGCTCCAACTTCTACTCTATTTGGAGCCATTTATCCTCTGAATTAATTCAAGTACTTTCTCAATAAATACTTGGTTACTTTTTCTTTGAGGTCTCCTTGTGACTTCTTAGATTTAGAACTTCAGCAGAGATATTAATTCTGTGACTATAACATGTCAGCAACTACAGTAATAATTTAAGTGGGAAGTTAGTAATCCTGTAAGCAACTTGAAGGGAACTGTATGTAGTATCTGGATAATTTTAATGCTTTTTTTTTTTTTTTTACCAAAGCTTCAACTTTTAAAATTCATATGGGGTCATATACATACATACATACAGCATTTATATCTATAGATCTATATCTATAAGACTATCTCTGTAAAGTCTCTCAAAATCTTGTGTTTTATATATCTTTATATGATATATATGTAAGATTTCTATATCTTTCACTTAACCAAATGCTTTTTAATACATACTTTGGAAAGTAGTGTTCTGGGAATGAGGAACAGATGACTTTAAGGACTCTTGGAATCTGTATTAGCAGAGCTATCACTTCTGTATTTCTTAAAGAGCTTAGCATGGTGTTAGGAAATCAGTGGGTATTCAGTAGATAGCTTGTTGAATTAAAGGGATTATTATGCATTTTTCAGGACTTTTTTTTGGTCTTGGATGTAGGAGTAATACTTTTATAGGAAACTTAGGAACAAACCAAAGAAAGAATTAAATATAGAATCCATGTCAAGAATGGTAGAATGTGGGAATATAGGTGCAGAATGAGATCATATGTTTTCAGACATGATCATGTGTTTATTTCTTTTGCATAACTATAGTTATTTGTTACAAGGGTGAGCTTCTATCTATGGGGGTGAAGTAGTGGGTAGTGACAGTGAAACAAAAAAAGAAAAGAATTTCAGTGAAACATTAAAAAATACAGAGAAGTGAACAGACAGGAGGGGGCACAGAAAAGGGAGGCAGTTTTGCTACTCTTGTGTTAAATTTAATATGCACGTTAATAAAAAAAACAAATTGTACATAATGAGCTCACGGGTTCATATACAATGCTCTTTTCTTTTCCTTGCATATTGAATTGTTCATGACAGTTAAATTCATATTAAGAAAGAATTTTTAAAAGGATAGTAAAATGAAAGGAGAAACATTCATGGAGAAGAAAATAAAATTTGTTTTTGCCTTTTTCTATCAAATCCTTAAGATATGAACTTGAAATTTAATAGTGAGTTTTAACCTTTAACCCTTCTTTTTGGATACAGATTTTTGTAAACTTGTGTAGAGGGAAACATTCTCCTTTTAATACATGAGTTAGTTAACTACAGGGGAGAGTAAGAATACTAGATTCATTTTGAGAGAGTGCTATTAGTACAGTTTTACTTCTGGAATCTGGAAGCAGCTAGGTGGTAAGGGGGGGTAGAGCACTGGGCCTATTGTCAGGAAGATTCTTTTTCCCAAGTTCAGATCTAGTCTCAGATGCTACTGATTGCGTGACCCTGGACAGGTTACATAATTCTATTTATCTCTATTTTCTCTTTTGTAAAATGAGCTGGAGAAGGAAATGGAAAGGAAAATCTCTGTCAAGAAAGCCCCAAATAGTGTCATGGAGAGTCAGATACAACTCAACAAAACCAGCTTCTGGAATCCGTAGGAGGGGGAAGGAGGGAATAAGCATTCAGTAGACACTTACTATGTGCCAGGCACCGTGCTAAGTGTACATTTCATCCTTATAATGACATTGTGAAGTAAGTGCTATTATTATCCCCATTTTACATTTGAGGAAACTGAGGCAGAAGTGACTTGCCCAGGGTCACTCAGCTTGTAAATATCTGAGGCTAGATTTGAACTCAGGTCCTCTTGACTTTGGACCCAGCATTCTATTCACGGTATAGCTATACATATGTATTATGGTATTATGGTATCTGTGGCTTTTCCCATTGTCCAATAATGATAGGATAGTCACCAAGGAATTGTTATGTTCAATACTGTTCTATGACACCCCCCAAAAGTGAAAGGCAGGGCTTACTCAGGGAAAGATTCCCTTTCTCTTGCTTGGAGGAGAATATAGAAAAGTAATAGAAATGGATTACTCCTTTTCTATAATTTGGAAATACATGACACAGAAATAGGGATTGAACAGACTATTCATTAGTGGCATCTACAGTTTATTAAATTGTGTTTGGAAGTTCTGTGGTGAATCTGTTTAACTTGGCAACATGGATATACAAATTGATTATTGTAGGCACAAATTGAAATGCTAAATTAGATCTTTTTGAAAAATGTGTCCTGAAATTTGTGTTGTAATGAGTTAGCATATTACTTGTTTGGAAAAGGCTATTAGACATTCTACAGATACTAATCATTAAAAGACTTACAAATTTTCTTGGTTACTTTAAATTTATTTGGTTATTTTAAAGCATTTGGGGCTTCAACTTATTCATTACAATCTTTTTTTTGTCAACTATGCAAAGTTCTTGCATCTTCTTTCTTAAATTTATTTTGAACTGAAATAGATTTCCCAATGTCTGTTATTGATATTCTGTTAAAGAAAAGTGGCAAGCAATGTCTTTTGAAGGACAGTATTAAAAACGTGGTCTAGTGGTTTAGAGTACAGAATGGAAGAAGTAATCTTGGGTGGGGGAAGGTTGTTTTGGGTTTTTTGGTGCTTCATTATATACAGTTCAGAAATGAGATGTTTTTCCCCCAGGTTGCTTAGTATTTAGAATTTTAGTATTAGATCAGTGTATTTTATTTGGAGAGTTTGATGAACTTACGTGGTCTTGATTAAAACCTGGAAAATATTCAATGTGCCATAGCATAGTGCCAGCCTAGAGTTACAAATGAAGAATAAGCATTTTTGCATAGTGCCAGGGTGCTTTTTTGATGTTAATTTTTATTTTGTTCAGACACATTATGCTTTTCTGCTCCTTTCGTGTTCAAAGGCGATTTCTAGTAGTCTGCATTTCATTGAGTCGGTATAAATATTGACTAATCAAGGAAAAATCCATTGTTCCTCTGAAAAGAACAACTTTTTACTTGCATTTCTTGTTTTTTCTTTTTATTGTTCATCAACTTCTAGGGCTGAAATAAATATTAAATTTTGATAGAGTTACTATAGTATGAGATATTCTTAGTTGTCTTTGGGAATGAGATACAGCATGATTTTTTTCTCTTTCTTGGATTGTTCGCCATTATATTGCGAACATTCAAAGTTGTACGGGTTTAGATTGTTAAATTTCTCTGAGTCTCTGAAATATGATACATTCTATGAACGATGAGTCTGAAACATTTCGACATTTAAACCAATGGATTAGCAGTTCTGTGGATTCTCTTTTCTGGCTCTGTTATGGCCGAGATAACATCAGATGACTTAGCAATTAACTAATTCACTTACTTTAATATTTATGGGAATTGTTCAAAGAAAAATTAGATAATTATTTTTATTTAAGTTTAATGGGACTAATGTATTTAAAAGGCAAAATGACCATTTCTTATGAATGATCTTATATGTTCTAGCCTATAGTTATTAAGGTGGCTTAGGTTCTTTGAGTAAAAATGCACTCATTTATCAGTAGAAACTAGCTGTGTTCTCTTGGAGAATACTAATAATGTGGAGGAGAAAAGTAAAAGTCACATTCGTGATATTTGATCATCCTCAGAGAAGGAAGAATTTCCTTAGAGGAGAGGTAAAAGTTAATGAGACAATGAGATTGACAGGAAATCATCAAATATGTTCAACCCCTTTTCTGAATAGTCATCAGAAATCTTTTGTTTGGCTTTTAAAACCCTTCACAACCTGGCCATTTCCCACCTTTCCAGTCTTTTACACCTTCCTCCCCTCCTCATTTCTGTGATCCAGTGATACTAGATTCTTTGATGTTTATTCTTGGCACAGGACAACTCTAAGTATGAGCATTTTTATTGACTGATCAGAATGCTTGGAACACTTTTTGTCCTCATCCTCCCCTCCTAACTCCCCTGGCTTCCTTCAACTCTTGGCTAAAATCCTACTTTCTGAAAGAAGCCTTTCCTATTCTTCCTTAATCTTAGGGCTTTCTCTCTCAGATTACTCCCTAGTGATCCTGTATATGTCTTGAATTTGTTGTTTTCATGTCATCTCCCCCATTAGACTATGAGCTCCTTGAGGGTAGGGGACTGTTTTTTCACCTCTCTTTCTATCTGTAGTGTTCAGCATTGTGTTTGGAAAGTAGTGATAAATGCTAGTTGATTATGTATATTCAATAGCTTAGGTATAACATACTCAGTACTAATGTTTGGAAAATTAGACACATACCCATATACACATACGTATATATGCACATATACTTATACATACAATGACATGCATACATATGTATGTATGTATGTATGTATGCACAGGCCTAGAGGCAGAATAATATAATGGATAGATAGCTATACTAAGAGCCAGGAAAATCTGGGTTCACATACCTGGCTATTTGACCTTGGACAAGTTACTTAATCTGTCAGTTCCTTAGGTAACTATAAATTGCAGAATAGTTTCATAACTACATTGGAAGAAAGAATTTCCTTAGTGTGACTGCTCTATACCAGTTAAATTGTAGATTTGGACCCAAATTACGTACACACACACACACACACACACACACACACACACACAGGCCTATACTTGCATAATGATGTTATATTTGGGGCTCTTTAATGAAGTGATATCTGTCTAGGCTGCTGTAATTTCAGTAAGATTGAGTGAGAACAGACAACAATGCAGATGAGTGTTGGCACCATAATGATGGCCAGGGAGAAGGTCAGAGCTATTTGGGGCTGCGTGCCTGAGGGTTTCATGTCACCAAGAAGGAGGCCAATGCTTCCCTGGACTCAATCCTAGAGAAATGATACTGGTATTGTTTTACTCAGTTAGACACCTCAGAAATCTTTCCCACTCTTCTTTTTAAAAAGAAAAAAAATAATTCAGGAAAATCCAGCAAAAACGATTCCAGGAATAGAGAATTTGGCAGGAGGTAGAATATAAAGGTGCTAACTTAAAAATAGTATGGTTAAGCAGTGACTAAACTAGGGGCATAAGAACAGCTAGCAGATGTTCAAAGTAGACACTTTAGCTTGTTACCAGAAGGTGTACCTAGGGATAATGGTATAAAACTCAATTGAGAGAGACCTTAAGCAGATCAGCAATCACTCAGGTACAGAATTGGAGCTCTCTACATCCTTTTTGTACAGTGTAGCTCAGCACTGAGTTAGGGATTGGTCCCTTGTAAATAATTAGAGTTGAAAGTGATCTTAGGGCTTTTCTATTCCAAATGATTCATTTTAAAGATGAGGAAACAGGCTCAAAAAGTTTTAAGTGACCTTTTAAACAAGATCATACAAGTGAAGGCTTGAACTCAATCCCTCAGCTTTCACCTGCACCAGTCTGTCTATACACTATTCTGATTGCACCTGGCCCACCTTCCATTAGGTCCCACGGGTCTATTTTTGGCCCAAAACCTTGTTTCATAAAGTGATGTAATTCAACCATATTTAATTGAGGAACTGTCATTATTTGGAATAGATTCAGTCATTTAGTCTGTATTGCTGAATTTATTTATTTATTGACGTTATTGGAATGGAAGCCTTAGAGTAACTGAACCTTCCTCTCCTGGTGAGGTACCATGCTTGGCAATGAACTGTCATTGAAATGACCTTCCTTGTTGCAGACACCTAACGGATAGTTTAGATGCTGCCTTATTTTTTCCTCTGCTTCTTGACTTTTTGTGTTTGATTTCTCTTCTTTTTTTTCCCTTTTGGGAGAAAGGTATCCTTATTCTCATTTACTGTGTTTTATGAACTTATTGATTTTAGGGCTTCTTGTATAAAAAAAAAATTGCTTTTATTTAGAAAACTTTTCTGTAAACTTTGGTGAACTCATAGAAGGAGTTGTAATTTTTATATAGATACATACATGAATACACATGTAAAAACATCTGAGAAATAATCTCCACCCCTGAATGTTTTCAGGGAGAATGGCTGTGGCTGATTTTGCATCCCCTGCTGGCTTTGCCTCAGTTCTGGCATGTTCGCAGGATGTCTGGGAGGAATCATTCTTAATAATCTGTTTTCAGTTGGGAACAGGGAGTAATAATAAAAAGAATCTTGACCTATGAGTCCGGAGATTGGAGCTACAATCTCAACCCTGCCATCAAGCGACTGGACAAGTGGATTAACCACTCAGGGTTTCAGTTTTTATCATCTATACAATGAAAAGATGAGATGACATATTTAGTCAATCAGTGATCATTTGAGTTCTTCCTGTGTGCCAGGAATTGTATCAGGGGCTAGGGACACAGGGATAATATAACTAAACTATCCTTGCCCTCAGAAAGCTTGTGCTCTATCTTGAAGAACAAAATGTACACAAGTAAGTGAATGTGAAATATGGGCCACATAAAAATTAGGTCTTTAAGTAGAAAGTGGGGGGGGGGGGGCTATTGGCGAGAGATGATGGAAGAGGTGAGTTCTCTTAGGGTGTGAGCTGCCTTTAAGTGACATTTGAGATTTCAAGTATGAAGTTCGAAGATCCTTTCAAGCTCTGATTCTACACATTGAAAGATGTTTCCTTATGTTTTGGCAACATACATGCATCTGACATATATCTCCTACATTGCTGTCTCATATGAAAGCTTTGCTAAGTTTTGGAGGGATTATGAAGTGACAGAGGTATTAAATGACTCTCTTGCTTTCTGTATTTTTTCTCTTGAAGTATGTTAAACCTTTCTCTTACGGGGTATTTGTGTAGATACTGAAATTATTTGCTTATTGTTTCTAATATGAATATATAGTATGATTTCTCTGTCTTGAGAAACCACATGTAGGAAAAAATGATAGTTATTTTTTTTTCAGAGCTGGGTTTTACTTGGCATTTAGTAATTTTTGAATTTAAGATAATGGGAATATAGAATCAGAGCTAGAGGGAACCATAGAGGTCATCTTGTCCAATCTTGTCATTTTATGAAAGAAGAAACTGAGGCATGCAGAGGTAAATTAGTTTGACTATGCAGGAATTCAAATCCAAGTGCATGGAATCCAGGTCCAATGTCTTCTCCTTTGTGTCATGTTGCTTTTTCGGTTTTAAGCAAACACATCTTCTGCTTCTAAGTCAGTTAATAAACATTTATCAAGCACTGATGACATGCCAGGCATCGTGCTAAGTACAAAAAGAGATGAGATAAAGTGTCTGCCATCAAAGAACTCACCATCTAATGGAGGGGACAGTAAGCAAACACATGTGCTAATACCTAAGGGATCAATAGGAAATAATTAAGAGAGGGGAGGCACTAAAATTAAGAGGGCTCAGGAAAAGCTTGTAGAAGATGAGATCTCAGTTGAAAAGGGTGCCAGGGAAGCCAGTAGGCAGAGTTGAGGAGGGGAGAGCATTTCAAGCATGAGCGACAGTCAGAGAAAATGCTCACAGCCAAGAGACAGAGCGTTTTGTTGGTAGAACAACCAGGAGACCAGTGTCACTGGATTGAAGAGTATATGGCAGGCAGTAAGATCCAAGAAGACTGGAAAAGTAACTGAGTGCTAGGTTATGAAAGGCTTTGACTATCAAACAGAGGATTTTGCATTTAATGCTGGTGATGAGGAGCCACTGGAGTTTGGTGGGGGTTGTAGCATGGTTGGACCTGGGCCTTATGAAAATCACTTTGAGTAGAGGAAGGATTGTAGTGGGGTAGGCAGACCCACCAGCAGGCTATTATAATAGTTCAGAAAGAAGGTGATGAGGGTCTGTGCCAGGCAGGAGGAGACAAAGGGGCTTCTTCAAGAGACTTTGCAAAGGTGAAATCAACAGACCTTGACAACTGATTGTATATGGTGGTATGGTGTGTATAGTAAGAGAAAATAAAGCATAGCAAACTTAGGTTGCAAGCCTGGGTATTTGGGAGAGTGTCATTGCCCTCTAGAATAACGGAGAAGATAGGAAATGGGGAAAATACAGTGAGAATGATAGATTATAAGTTTGATTTTGGACATGTTGAATTTAAGTTGTCTCTTGGACATCTACATCCAGGTATTTGTAGGTGGTTCTGAAGAGAGATTGGGGCAGGATAAATAGATCTGAAAATTGTCTGCCTAGAGATGGTAGTTAAATCCACAGGAGATGATGAAATCACCAAATGAAGTAGAATGAAAGGAGAAGAGAAGAAAGCCCAGAACAGAACCCCATGGGACACCTACAGTTAGAGGGAGTGATCTGGATGAAAATCCAACAAAGGATTCTAGGAGACTTGGAAAGTCTGCCTGTCCTGAGGGGAGGAGTTTGGACCCCTGGGTACAACTGGCCCATGAAGGCGTGGGAGAACATGGACATAGGGAAGAGATTTCCAGACAAATGTAGAAAAAAAGGCCAGTAAGAGAAGGTATAGATCAGGAGTGGGGAAGGGCTCTACCATGGGGCAGTGTTTTGTCTGATACCTGAAATAATAGGCATTGTTCTGGAAGTTAGGCACAATGGAAAAGGTGAATCCATGGAGCAGGTCCTACAAGGCAGTGGCAGAAAGCATCTAGAGGGGAGAGCCTAGAATAGATACCTTAGGAGCCCTGGTTGCATGAAGAATTCAGAGAAAAGAGAGAGACCAGATAATTAGAGGGATCATGAATCACAGAATAAAGGTCTAGAGTAAACAGCAAGAGAAGTTGAATAAAGAAGGGAGTGAGATAAGCCTTTTTTGGAAAGGGGCAAAAAAAATGAAATTTCAAAACTAGGGAACAGGACTAGATGAAAGGGAGGAGAAGAAAAGGGAATCTACTTGACTAACTGAAAGAAAAAAGAGGGGTAACAATATCTCTATATCTACATACACACACACACACAGATAAAATTAGTAAAGAAAAAGGGTCTAATAAAAAAACTCTAAAGGGAAAGGGGTATCAAATGAGAAGAGGGAATCAGGGGTAAGAGGAAGAGAGCTGTAGGAATAGGGCCAACTTAAAAAAGGATTAAAGTAAAGGAACTTAATATTGTGTTTACAGCAGAAGAGGGAACCTGAACCTGAAAAAGCTTCTGTACAGACAACATTAATACATCTAGGATAAGAAAGGAAGTGGTTGGATGGGGAAAAAATTTGTATCAAATTTCTCCGATAAGGGTTTTGTATCCAAGATATAGAAATCATTAGTAAATTTATATTGGCTTAATAGTGATTCCTCAATAGATAAATGATCAAAGGATATGAACTAACAGTTCTCAAAAGAAGAATTGCAAAATATTCAAAACTACATGAAAAAATGTTCCAAATCACGAATAAGAGAAATGCAAATCAAGACAACCTCAAGATTTTATCTCACACCTTGAAAATTGGCAAAGATGACAAAAACTGGCCACAGTCAACGTTGGAGGGGTGGTGGAACAATAGCCAGTAATTTGGAAAGCAGTATGGAATTATGCAAATAAAATGGCTAAAATATCCATATGCTTTGAAAGAGAGATTTCGTTACTAAGTTTATAAATGAAGGAAACTATACATAAGGAAAAAACAGCCCCTATATACTCCAAACATTTATTGCAACAGTTTTTGTGATAGTTAAGAATTGGAAACAAAGTAGATGCTCTGTAGCTGTGGAATGGTTAAACCAGGGCTGGGGAACAAATTGTGCTACTTGAATGTATTGGAATGTTACTGTGCCATATGAAATGATAATATGTGCGATGAATACAGAAAAGTATAGAAAGAGCTATGTGAACTGAGGCAGAGTGAAGTAAGCATAGCCAAGGAAGCAATTTTTATAGTAACTTTCATAAAATGGAATGAACAAGACACTCGAAGATCAAAAGTATATGTGGCAAATTATTCAAGTGAAGAGATATGAGAAGACACCCCCAGCCTACCCCTTTGTGGTGGTGGGAGGTCCACAGTTGTTACACATTGCTTATGGTTTTGGACTTTTTCAATGTATTGACAAGCTGTGCTTACTTTTCTTTCCTCTTCTCCAAAACATATTATTTGTCATATGGGGTGAATCTCTCGGAGACAATGGGGGAGGGATAATGAGATATTATGCTTATGCAGGAAACAGAAAATATCAATAAAACTTTTTTTAAAAAATAAGATAAAGTATTTTAGCAGTGAAAATAAGTGATTTAATGGGGTTGACAGAGGATACAGTATATTGAAGGAGACAGGATGGAATGGGATCACTTGAATAGGCAGAAGAGTTAGCCCTGTTAATGAATAATGCCACCTCCTAATGTGAGACAGAGGTGAAGAAGGAGATGGTGGTGGAAGGCATATGAATGAGGAAGAAGAGGAAAAGAGAACACTCATGATGAATGGACTCAGTTTTTTCTGTAAAATACAAGGCAAAGTTGCAGTGGAAAGGATGAGGGACAGAGGGCCATGAGATTTTTGAGGAGTGATGAAAAGGTTTGGAAGAGCTACTCTTGGAGAGTGGGATAGTTAGTTGATAAAGTAGGTATAATAAAATAGCCTAGCAACAGTGAGGGCCCTTTTGAGGTTGTATAACATAAATCTGTAATCTACCCAGTCAGAACAGTTTCATGATTTTCTCCAACTTGTTCAAGAGCATGTGTGTAGGAGCAAAGGTAGCAAATGGTGCGAATGATTCAAGGCTGAGGTATGACAGAATCCAGTTCTCAAAATAAGGGAGCTAGGGATTCAAGAGACGTGGACAATGTAGAGTTAAATGGTTCATCAAGAGGAGGAAAAGAGGAAGGAGTGGTTAGTATTGAGGAGAGGGCCTGAGAGAGAATTGAGACATCAAGGGATTAGAGGACATGGTGTGAATAAGGAGTAGGATTTGGCAAGGGAAGGCACAGAGATAAGTGAAAAGTCGATAGATTTCAGAAAAGGGGATTTCCAAATTCTTGAACATGGAGGGTGGCACATTTGTGGGTGATGACAAGGTTAAGGGTATGACTGTCTTTTGTGTTTCACTGAAGTAGAATAGAGGAGTAGATCACGGGAAGTGAGTAGGTGGGTTGGGGTATTAGGGAGAGTCAGTATGTATGGTGAAGTCTCCCAGTATGAGGGAAGGAGTTAGGTAGGAGAGAAAAATTGTGAGCCATGTCCCCATCTCATTGGGAAAGGAAAGAGAGTGATCTGTAGGTCTATAGACAACAGCTACCAGGACTTTGATTGGGTGGTAGATATGACTACCACAAACCTCCAAGGAGGGGAGGTTACTTAGTGATAGAAGTAGGAAGAGAACCTGTGATTATCATTCCTGAAAGGACTTCTTAGATCGGTTAAGCTAACTTGAATCCTAGATTTTCATGATTTTGACGACATTTTCAGGAACTTGACCATTGACTCATAGAGGAAAAGGTAGCAATGGCCAAATTCTTCCTTTCCTTCTTCCCAGCCTTTTATCATGATAGAATTTTGTTTTGAATATTCCCTTAGAATAGTCAAGCCAGATTCTGGTGACACACTCTTCTGTGGCAAGGCCAATCAACTTGCTGTCTTTTAAAACATATTCCTATTTCCTTCCATTCGTTTATACTCTCATTCTACTTCAAGTGTCCTCCCTGCCTTTCCCTCTCTGCCTTTGCAAATCTTACCTGTCGTTCAAGGCTCATTTCAGTACTGGTGCTGAATGCTAGGGATTCAAAGAAAGACAAGATAGCCCTCAAATTTGAGGAGCTCTTGATCTAATGGGCATATCTGTTTCATGGGTTGAATCAGTTAACCATCAATTACTTATTAAGAACATGTTATTTTCCAGGCACTGGAAATAGAAAACCAAAAATGAAATACCCTTACTCTCAAGAAAGTGATGGTTTATGGAAAAGAACCAGCTACTGATATTTTTCTGATACTTTAGGTCTACTGAAAACTAGCATGCATTTATTAAATACCTATGGATAAGACTCTGTAAGAGGCACTTAACATACAAAACAAAATGAAAACAATCCTTGTCCCCAAGGAATTTATATTCTGTTGGGTGTGGAGGGTAGGTGGGAAGGGAAGTAATGTGCACAAATCACTATATATAATATATATATATATCATTATATATAATCATATATATAACTGTTAAAATACAATTTTATTGTATTTTCAATTCTGAATTTTCTCTCTTTCCCTTGCCCTGCTCATTGAGAAGTCAAGCAAAACAAAGCTGTTACAAATATGTACAGACATAGAAAACACATTTCTACCTTAGCCATGTTCTCCCCCCCAAAACAAAAGAAGAAAAAGAAAGAAGAGAAAATACACTTCAATCTACAGCTCTCTATCAGGAGGCAGATAGCATGTTCCATCATGAATCCTTTGGAAATATGGTTGAGCGTTATTCTAACTTGATACTTAATCAGGAAATGCTTCTCATAGGAGGAAAGATAAGAGGTGGATCTTAAATGACACTTGGGATTCTGTGAGACAGAGGTGAAGAAGGAGAGCATTCTAGATAAGACATAGGGAGACCAGAGGTGATCTGCCCAATTCAAGAGAAAAAAATGTAGGACAGTTTGACTGGAACATAGAGTATGTAAAGGGAAATAATGCGATATAGCCTAAAACTTGGAGAACCAAGTCTTAGGAATTTGGATTTTACCCAGGCTTACAAAATGCTGTCTTTAAAATGGAGGTAGTGTGGCAGAGTGAAAAGAGCTCTAGTCAAGGGTCAGACGACCTGGGTTCTGATCCTACTTCTCATACTTACTCTTTGGGTGACCTTGAATAAATCCTTTAATCTCCTTGGGCCTCAGTTTCTTCAGCTGTAAAATGAGGGGGTTGGACTAGATGGTCTCTAAGATCCCTTCTTGAACTAGATCAATGAATGACCTTATGAAGTGGATAGTATAAATACTATTATGACCATTTTATAGGTGAGGAAACTGAGACTCAGAGAAGTTGTTACTTGTGTTGTTCCTTCATTGCCAAAGAAGACCATGCCATCAGAGCAATGATGACATGACTTGCACTTGACTTTGTTTTGAGTGAAGGAAGGCTGTGCAGGTCACCAGCCTCACTTTCTCCTCCTGAGCCATCTGAATCCAGTGACCAGATAGTCATCAGGATGACTGGAGATGATCCAGGAGTCACTGGCCCCTTTAGGCCAAGGTCTTTGCAGGAATTCACTTAGGGTGAGGTAATACCCATTCATTGAATAGGCCTGTTTAAGAAGTAGCCTTCCCAGGTAAGAACTGAGGTTTGCACTTAGATTTCCAGACCCCATGTTTAATGCTAGATGACCCTGCTGCATCTCTAATAAGCAATACCACCATTCTTTTATAGATTCCTTATATACTATGCAGCAGTTCTCCTCTGTGTCTTTGTAGCCTTCCCCAAACTCCAAAAACATTTAGCAAATGCTTTGCTGCTAGTAGGCATTCTGTAAACTTTTGTTGACTGATCTGTTATTATACTGTGGTATC
The DNA here is from genome assembly GCF_028372415.1 of Notamacropus eugenii. Lineage (NCBI taxonomy): Eukaryota > Metazoa > Chordata > Mammalia > Diprotodontia > Macropodidae > Notamacropus > Notamacropus eugenii. The sequence goes on from NC_092872.1 coordinate 149,835,505, forward strand.
CATAGTGTAATATAATTTTTTTCTGTTGCTTTTGAGGTTTACAAGGTCAGATTTCATCAGGGAAGAAATGTCTTTGATCATTTGTGGCTTTAAGATATTTTCAGTGACCCTAGAACTTGATCCTTATGTGGTACCCTCCCCAGAGGAAGGGTTTAATAAATGTTAATTGAATTGTACGTGACTGGTCGGTGATCACTTTGACAGTTTGAATTTAATTGACTTCTTTGATGGAATCAGGAGGCAGTTATCCCGGATTCATTTATGAATTCTGGTTATTGGAAATGCTCACTTTTACCTGGTAATAAAGAATACATCAGGTCACCCACCTCCCTTTTTAATACTGTGAGAAGCTGTGAAGTGTTTTCTGGCTTGCTCTTTCAGAAATGGAACAACTGGGCTCTTTGCACCTATGCTTTCTGTCAAGACTGCAGCAATTTGGCAGATGTGGGTAATGGGCTGCCTATGGCTGGATCTCCCCTGCCTTGGAAAAATGTCATAGCATTGTTTTAAAATGCAAATGTATATTATCATCATAAGTATGTTAGTAAAGTAGTCAGTGGTCATAAGCCCATCCATAAAGTCTCCACAAATTTAATCAGTTTTTTAAAAAACACTTCATCCACAGCTGAGCTTTTCCTCTTTATGTCTAGTCTCAACTAACACTCAATTAATAATTAGTAATGGTAATAACAAAAGCTTACATTTATGCAGTACTAACTATGTGCCAAGAACTGCGCTAAGTGCTATATAATTATTATCTCCTTTGGTCCTCATAGCCACCCCATGAGGTAGGTGATCTTATCTGCATTTTACAGATGAGGAAACTAAGGCAAACATTTCAAAAATGATCCTAGAATGAATGACTGCTGTATGCAGAGGCAGAGGACTAGGTTTCCAATTTTGGCTCTAACCCTTGCAATTCCTTCTGACCCTCATGTATCTGTCCTTGATGTTGTCCATCAAAGATGCTATATAGTTAGAGGAAGGAGACGGTGTTAGACTTGATTGAGACAGTGCCTCCTTGTGTAAGATATAGATGGTTCTAATGCTTGTCAAAATGTTCCTTCTTCTATAGACCTGTCCATAGAAAAATGAAAACATTGGGTACTGATGGAGGGTAGGGGCTGTGCCTATTCATAAGTACTTATATTTCCCTTGGTGAATAGGATACTGGAAAGCATGCTGGATCTGGAGTCATAGGTCCTGGGTTCCAATCCTGTCCCTGTCATTTGCCACCTGCATGATGCTGGGCAAGTCACTTCTCTGAGTCTCAGTTTCCTTGTCTATAAAATGAGAAGATTGTACTGGATGACTTCTGAGATCCCTGATATCAAGCAAGTCATGTGTGAAGTTATCAGAGGTTTATGTGATAGAGTAGACAGAATATAATAGCACAAATAGACTTATTCTGGGTGAGAGCACTAGTAGGGCTCTCTAAGATGAAGGATGCTTAAAGCTGTCAAAGAATCATGCTTTTTCCAATTTCAAAGCAATTGATAGAGTATGAGAATGAATGTGCCTGTTTATTTGTGATCTCAGGGGAAAAATCGTATGGAGAGGAATACACAAAGAGGTTGGGGCTTCAGTATAGGCAGCAGCAGGACTTAGCAAAGCAGAAGGGCAGAAATTCAGCTAGCTACTTTAAATTGGGTAAGGTCTATAGATTTCAGCAGTCAAGAGGTCAAGTCCAGGGAAGTCATTTAAAGCAGGGAGCCAAGGCAGTGATTAATCTCCTCCGCTCCCATGGTTCCAATGATAATCTCTCCTCAGATGATTTCCAGGTCTATATATCCAATCTTAGCTTTTCCCTTGAGCCCTGATCACAGATTACCAAATGGACATCTTAAACTCAACATGGCTAAAACAGAATTCATTATTTTCTTACCCATCCCCCCCTCCAAGTGTTTGCTTTTATGAACTTTCCAGTTACTCTCAAATGTACCTCCATATTCCTGGCCACCCATGTTTACAGCCTCTGTTTCAGCATTTACTCTCCCCACTCACCCACATATCTAATATATTGCCAAATCTTGTCACTTTTATCCTTACAGTAACATGTACACATTCTCCCATCTCTGCTAATAAGTTTAAGCCTTCCTTACCTCTCATGTGGACAACTGTAATAGTCTCTTCTCACCATACCATGAAGTTAACATTTTATGTGTCGTGTCCCACTTTGGCATTCCAGTAAAAATATATAGATTGCTTCTCAGAATATTTTTTTAATGATAAGATAGAATAGCTAGAATTGTAAAGGAAGCCAATTATAATGAAATATAGTCATGTTATTTTTTAAAAAATAAGTTCATGGACCCCAAGTTAAGAATCCTTGGTCTAGGAGGTAATATGGGGTCAAGGCAAACCTGATTTTTCAACTAAACCCAGTGCAATACTGCTCATTGTTCAGATGGAGTCATGCCTCTGGCTGTTCATGGAATATTTGGTTTTTGGTAGCAACCTAAAATTTTATAATTTCCCTTTAGGACAGAAATATGTCAAAGTACCTTCTTCCCATCGCTGCCAGGCAGACCCTGAGTAGCTGTAGATCCACTGACCTGCTACATTTGACTCATCAGCAGAGCAGAAAAAACAAACAGGCTAAAAGTAATGAATGCTGCACAACTGGGGTTTTGTTCTTTGTCCCAAGAATAAACAGGAGCTGAGCCAAGGGCTAATCTGTCATGTTATTACAGATGTTTTATGGAAATGTGACCTTTATCACTTTTTAAAAATATCTGCACCACTATGCTGAAATGAAATTAATCATTTAAAATGGAAATTTCATAGTCAACTTTTGTTATTGTTTTGTGGTTAAGGTATAACTAGATAAATTTTGGTTGGAAAAAAATTCTGGCACTTTTAGAAACATGTTCTAAGGAGATAAAATTAATTGAAGAGTATTCATGGTTTTCATTTTCCAGGAAATACGTCTTAGCCTTTATCTATGGTTTTTTTTGGTTGTTGTTTTTATCCTTGTTTCAAAGAAGACTGCAACTTCCAAGACTAGTTCCCCAGAACTAGTCACTTGTGAGTGATGGTGGAGTGGGGAAGGGGAGTGGTGGGGAGGAGGAGAAGGGAATAAGCTTTGGGTGGAGAATGGTAGTTGAAATATCTGCCTAGGCATTGCAGTGGCTATATTCTCCGTGGTTCATCACTGATTGCCTAGAAAAAAATAGAGTGATATTAGCCACAATTATTGTAAACTCTTCTCTTTCCTTCTGTTTCTCTCCATGCCTGTTCTGTTAAATTAGGTCACTGCCTATACTGCATGTTAAATAAGAAATAAGGTTCTACGTAGACAGTGTAGGTGGTATGTTACAAGATCAAAATGTTTTGGGACTTATTTCAAGAAAATGAGATTGCTTGGTGTATGCCTATATAGGCATTTAAAAGGTCCTGTTTAAAATGCCTACATACTACAACCTTTAACTCCACCGATTCTTCTTTCTCATGTAAGGACAGCCAGGCACTGTAAAGGCCATGTTTCTAAGTGTGCTTTGCTGCCTCACCTCAAGGATCTTTCATCATCTTTTCCAGTTGCACTTACAACATTAATTATGATGAACTCCAAAAATAGTCTGGCCTTTTTACTTTCAGTTAGCAGACAAAACCTGTTTCTTGGGACACTGAGGACTCCAGGAGAAATTGGAATTCTTTTTTAACATTCAGCTATTGCATCAAGTATGAGAGACATTCTTTTACATAGCATAGAAGAGATTTAATTTTACAGTCATTTTCTCAACACTAAGTAGGTCAGAGTTTTGTCACAGTTGTATTTTGACAAGATCACGAGTGAGTCATTGGTAAATTTGGACAAAGTCACGAATTTTGTCAAAATTTAGAAAGCAATTTTGATATTGTTAAATTTCAAACCTTGATTACTTTTCTGCCAAGTGAATCTTGAATGACTCTCCTCTATCTTGATGTTATCCTCATTTCTCTGTTGACAATTTTCCTTAAATCAGGAAATTCTATTGGGCTTTAATCATAGAGGACTCATTTCTTGATGAAAATCGTGCTCCTTAAGAGGTGGCCAAAGAAAAATCTTTGGGGAATTAGCATGTTCTGGGATAAGGACTGGAAATATCTGTGACTTTTTCACTGTCTTCTTTTACATGTGCTAAAAATCTCAGCTTCAGGTATTCAAATAGACTAGATCAACCATAATAGCAGTACCTTAGTATGGATTTGAGGGAGCAGGAGTTGGAGCTACTTTAGTAAACATCAGTTTTCAGAAATCTCTAAGGGTAGTAGGGCATAAGAGAGACAAGAGACAGACAGACAGACAGAGAGGGTGGGGGGCAGGGCTAGGTCAGAAATGAACCAAACATTCTTATTCCCAGTCTTACTATTTATATTCTTACTTGGTTCATTTGAAATCAGGGCAGAAGAAGGGGAGAATAAGTATTTATTTATCATCTAGTATGTCCCAGGCTCCGTGTTAAGAGCTTTGCAATGATTGTCTCATTTGATTCTTGCAACAACCCTGCTATTTTTATCCCCATTTTATAGATAAGGAAGCCAAGATTGAGAAACATTAAGTGACTTGCCCAGGGTCACCCAGCTGGCTAGTGCCTGAGGCCACTTTTAAATTTGAATCTTCCTGATTCCAGACCTGGTACTCTAACCACTGCTCCACCTACTTGCCTGTATGGATCTTTAAGACCACCCAGTTCATTCCTTTGATATGTTGGTGTGAAGTGAGTGGTAGAGATGCTCCTAGGGAGGCAAAATTGAATAAGAAAAACCCCCACTATCAGTTATTAAATATATTCTATAGATTATTTCTTATAGTAAAGAGAGTTTTGTGAGTGCTTTGTTTTGAGAAGATCCAATAAACAAAATCTATACTTTAAATTGATGTCATAAAAAACAGATAAATTAGGAAGGATATTGATTTCCCACAGGATTTTTAAAAATTGATACAGCAGCCTCCCTTAGTACATATGAAATGACTTGTATTAGTTTTCAGTGTATTGGGACTCTTCAAGTTCTTTATTAACTTACTAATTGAGTAATATTTGTCTAACAAAAGATGCATCTGTACAGAAGCAATATTAAAATACATAGAATTCATCATTTTAGCAGTAGACGTTTAATTGTAGTTGGAGGGAGAGTTTGATTTTTTTGTCTTTGTTTTTATTTTTGCATGGGGCCTGGATAATTAATGACAAACAAAATTCTAAAAATACAGGGTGGATTATGAGAAGCCTCAGGTCTTGAGAACTATTTTTATTTCCCTGTGGTATTTTCTGAAACTTATAAACTTGAAACTTGTAGGGCAAACATGTTAGCAACATATCGTAATTGAAGAAGCCTATCAAAGAAAATGTAATCAACTAAAATGGTTCTGTGGTCTCATTGACTCCAATAATGCCACAAGGAAGGAAGCAAGCATTTGTTAAGAGCCTACTACATGCCAAACTCTCTACTGAGTGCTTTACCAATATTTTCTCATTTGATCCTGCCAACAACCCTGAGAGGTATCCCCATTTTGCAGTTGAGGAGACAGAGGCAGATAGAGGTAAGATAACTTGCCCAGGGTCACCCAGCTAGTAAGTTTTTCTGAGGTGAATTTGAGCTTAGGTCTCCCTGACTCCAGGACCAGTCCTCTGTTGGCTGTACAACCTAGCCTGTGCATTCATCCTTATCCATGACTCTCCGTCCCATTGGTTCACCAAAAAAGTCAACACCCTCAAAGTCCAGTCCAGTTCAGAGAACGTCTTTTACTTTAGGAAGTGTGTTAACCCTGAACACATTTCATTTCACTTTTAAAAGATAAGCTGAACTAAGAGTTTACATTTGAAATATGTGTGGGGAAAAGTGGGACAGATTCAGGGAAATGTAGTTGCTGAGTTTCCTACGTTAGCTTCAATGTATTCTTTTAAAAAGTTGACAGTCCTGTATCCTGAAAGCTTTATTAGGGCTAGTGGACATCCCTCATAGTTGTGAGTCAGAGGAATTTTTAAGCCAGTTTTCAATATAGGTCTGACCATACCTATTCATTTCCTGTAGCAAAGACAGGCAATGTTTTAAGGTAGCAGTGGTTTTATTTTTAAATTAACTGTCTTACTTTCAAGATATTTATACTTCTGTAGCTTCACAAATTCTTGTAAAAGTCCTTATTGGAAAATAATTAAAAGTGAATAGTTAATGTGTTCAGATGTCACCATGAAGACCCATCTGAGTGTACACTCCCACATGTATTTCCATGATGTTGACGTAAAATGCTTTTTATCCCTAAAAATTCTTTTAGATCAAGAGATATTCAGCAAATTTCTGTTTTTGTAGTATTAATCACAGAAGTTTATGGGGAAAGTATTGGCAAATGATATTTTTGTTCATTTTGTCAGGATAGAATGGTTTATTTTAATTTTTTTTAATATTCCTAACATCCTATTTGTTTCCTATCCCCTTCTGAACTTCTTTTCTTGGTATTTATCCAGATTTGGTTATTGTTTATTCTTTTATCAATAGTATTTTTATTGTCTTTGATTCTTATTTCTTCACTCTCACTTCATATACATTTTTGTACATTTTCTGTGTTCTTCATATTTGTCATTTTTTATGTCACAATCTTTACATTCATGCACCATGGTTTACTCAGCTGTTTTCTAATTATTGACTAAATGATTTAATATACATGTATATATATGCATATATATATACATGTATATGTACATAATAGTAGCTCTTTGTAAATCTAAAAGCTCCATATAAATTTCAAGTATTATTTATTATTAGTGTCTGTAAAGATTGCTGCTAGGTTTTTACTCTTATGAATAATGCTTCTAGTAATATTTTTATGCTAGTATTTTTTTCTCCCCCCAAATAATCTTAGGATACTATCCTATGGGGAATCACTGGAACAAGCTCTGTGACAGATTTCATAGTTTTAATTATGTAATTCCAAATTGCTTTTCAAAATGATTGCATCCATTTAGAATGGCGTAATAATGTTCCTGTTTTTCCACAGCTGCACTAGCATTTAATTAAATCATTTAAAATTTTCTTTTCCAATTTGATGGGGGCAAGGTAGTATCTCAGAGTGTGGAGGTGAGTTCGGACACTTTTAAATGTGCTTATTGATAATAGGTTTGTTTTTTTTCTGGAGAACCACTTGTTTATGTTCTTTAACCATTAAGGAAAAGATAGTACTCCTATAAATCTATGTCTTTTGTATAGATTTTTGGATGTTAGGCTTTTTATCAGAGATATTTATCACCAAGATTATTTTCTGTTCTATTTCTTATTATCAGTCAATCTATAGTTTTTGTGCAAAAGTACTTTATTCTTTTATCATATTTATTCTTAGCATTTTTACCTCTCCACAATTGTACAACATAGAGCATTCCATTAAGTCATTTTTTATGATACATATTCTTAAATATTTAGGTTATTGGGTCATCTGGAACTTATTGTAGCATCATATAGTGGTAAATGTGGGTCTAAACCTATTTTGCATCATACTGGTATCCAATTTCCCCAGCAGTTTTTATTGAATGAAGACTTTCCCCAGGGTTTTCATTTCTTGGATATATTGAACAGTAGTCTCCTGTATGAATCTGGTTCTTATCCAGAGTGACATCATCAGTTATACTGAACTTTTAAAATCTTTTTTTTTCCAGTTACAGGTATATTTTTGCACCATTAGATGGAACTCTCTCAAAACAACACTCCAGACTGTGGTAGAAACCTATCAATATTCCATTTAATTCTGAGAAGACTTAGGACTTAGTCCCTGAAATCCTTTACATCCAAAATATTCTTCTCTGTGACCCCTAGATAGCCATCAGCTTAAAAAAACCCTCTAATGTCACAAGTTTCCGTAATACTAATTTCTGGTTTGCAAAGCTATCAGTTTGGAACCCATATTTACTTCCCAGGGATTTTAGAATATTTGATACAATTAACTTCAAAACAGAAGTGTGGAATCAGCTGTAGGCTATGAGAGAGAAAAATTCTTTCTCTTAAGACTCCTTGACCTTATTTCATTTCACAGATCCTTCATTTCCCTTTACCTTTCCCCACATCCCCCAAAATAAGAGAAGCCTCTTAAAAGTATAATATTGACTTTAATGGCAGTGGAACTTTTAGAATTGCTTGGGAGGGACTGGGCATCTCCCTCCAGTGGAGAAAATCCAACGTATCAAGCAAAGGTTGAATCTTACCTTTGAACTACAGGTTCCTCAGACTACATAGATATTCAGAAAGGTGGTGCCCTAGGCAGGAGATGTAGGACCTGAAGTCAACCTCTTGTCTTTGCCATCTTGAATTCTATTCTCTAATTCTATTCTGACTATGCTACCTTAAAGAGAAAAATCATTAAAGGTGACATGCATGCTAAGAATGTGTGTCTTGATGAACTACCTCACTTAATTTGCCTCCTTTATGGTGAAGGGATTTATGAGCTGAGTATATGCATTTGGAAAAGTAATTTGGTATAGCAGAAAGAGCATTGTATAGTCCGAAGGTTCTGGGTTTTAGCCCTGGCTCTGTCACTTACTAGCTGTTTGGTCCTGGATACGTCACTTGATTCATCTGTTTTGATTTTCTCAACTATAAAATGGGAGAAATAATACTTGTATTACCCACCTTATAGGTTATTATAGGGATCAAAACCAGATATTTGATATGGATATAACACAGCTTGAATGTAATACATAATGGATACGATACAGTTTGTAACCATAATGTGCTATGCAAGTGGAAGCTATTATTAGTGATGCTGATATTACAAACCCTAGGACTTTTTAAAAAAAATTCTATATAGAGGAGGCATTTCTTTGTTTTAGACCTCTACTTGAATATGGTTCTCTTGACTATGGGCCATAGTTTCTTAAGGCCTATAGTAGGACAAACAATGGCTCAGCAGCTATGTTTTTTTAAGAAAGGATTTGACATAACTTTTAAAACAAAATAAAAACTTAGTGTCTCTTTGAGTAGGCTGTCTCTGCATAGCTACTTTAAAGGCAAGAAAAAATGAACCATGAATTAGTGAAGCTTTGATATATGGAAGAATCATTCTATAAAGCTACTATTTATTCCATTATGTATTTACTTATAAGATCAAAATGATAACCAGGTTCTGAGGTAAACCTTTAGTTTGTTACAATTTCTTAAAAGGGTTACAAAATTAGCAGTGTTTATTTTTTTCCAAAGTGGAGAACCTAGCATCCCTTGAAAAAATGTGTTTCTGTGTAAGGAATGATAACTAATATGTCACATAAAATATTCATTAGGACTTCTCAGCCTGGGATGCTGTGGGTTCATGAGGAGCAACAGCCTAATTTCAAAGGAACCCAAAGGGTGGTTAGTTAGGTGATAAAAGAGTCTTTATTCAGGTTGTCCTATGACCTGTCTCCAAGGTTCTTGTAGAGGGCTAGGTGGATCTTTAAGTTGTGACTATATAAGTAGAATGCATTCCTAAAAATAAAATATGAATCAAGTTACCACCATTGGAGATTGCATCTATCAGGTAGGCTTACTGAAGGCCAAATAAAACCCTAGTCATTTCAGGGATTTTTAAAAAATAAGAATATTTCAAATGATATCTAGAATTCAGCAGATCTTTGTTAAATTTCTACAGTACACAGATCACTGTGGTCCCTGCCTTTATGGAGTCTGATAACTGATGAGAAGAGGGGGAAATGATATATGCAGACATAGTTTCATTACCAGAAAAAAAAAAAAGAATGAGGCACCTTGAAGTTGTAGAATGAGTGCCAGATTAGAGAATCAGAGGAACTGCATTCACGTGTCAGCTTTTGCCCTTTGCTGCCTATGTGACTTTTGACAAGTCACTTTTTCTCTCTTTATCTCAGTTTACCTATCTGCAAAATGAAGGACTTGGACTATGTAACGTCCAAGGTCTCTTCCAGTTCTGAAACTATGCTACCACGACAATTTCATAAGAAAACTACATATGTGAACTAATACTACATTATTTATCTTGTTGTCTGAGTATTTGTTCTTAAAAATTAAATTAATATTTGAAAAATAGGCAGTTGGGAGACAAGGGATAATTATGTAGTTCTTTGAAAACCTTTTTATTATTTATTTTAAATGAAATTTTATTGATATCATTGTGTTTATATAGCCTAAATTTCTTCCTGTATCCTTCCCTCACTTCCCCCCTCCTAGAAAGCTATCCTAGATAACAAAGAATTTTTTATATAGTTTTTTAAAGTTTGCAAAATACTTTCTTCTGAATATCCCTGTCCTAATGCAAATGTTACCAACTCCATTTGTGACTTGCTCTGGATCACAAAGGTAATAAAACACAAGTTTTCTGACTCCAAATTCACTATAATATCTAGAATCAGGCGAGTTGGGTTCCAGTGCCAGCTTGAGTACTTACTAGCCATGTAACCATGAGCCAATCATTTTATCTCTGAGACTTTCCTTGTCTGTTGTTTAGTTGATTGATCATGTCCAACTCTTCATGACCTCATTTAGGGTTTTCTTGGCAAAGATTCTGGAGTGGTTTGCCATTTCCTTCTGCAGCTCATTTTACAGATGAGGAAACTGAGAGAAACAGGGTTAAGCGACTTGCCCACACAGGGTCATACAGCTAGTAAACGCCTAAGGCTGCATTTAAATTCAGGTCCTCCTGACTCCAGACCCAGCATCTATTCGCTGTGCTACCTAGTTTCCCTTGTCTGTAAAATGTATTAAATATTTTGTAAAGCTGAAAGCATCACATATAATATTAGTTGGTTGCTTCCAGAAATTTTTAAATGTGTAACAGACTAATTGACAAAGCCTGGATGGAGTTAATTCATGTCAGTGGTAATCACTTGGGGATTTCTTTTTTGAAGATAAAATTGTATGTTCTTTTCTACTCACCATGAACCTTTCCTTTTCTATTAACTTGACCCAGTGGGATTTTGTTTAGAATATATGTATATGGATTTCTTTTTTCTAGCTGCTTCCCAGACTCTAGCAGATACTGGACAAAGAATTCTCTCTTTGATTTAAAGAAATCTAAATGTGATGGCCTAGATTCCCTCCAAAGTATCCAAATGCAAGATTATGTTTATGCCGTGCAGTGACCCAAAGAATCATTAAAAACCTGGCCTGGGTCTGACAAGTCAGCTGATCCAGCATCGCCACATCCTGTTGTTGACAATGGCCTTGCTAAGAAAGGATGGGGGCAGGGAAGGAAAAGCCTTCTAAGCTGCTGAACAAAACATTAACCTCATTAGGGATAGGGAGCATCCTTAACTCCCCTTTCATTAAAATCCCTTGAGATTTATCTAAACCCTGCTTAAGCTTCTTTATGTTTTCCTACTGTAGACTAACAGCCTCTTAGGGTAATCATTGACTACCCGAGATGTAGCATTTCCTTTTATTAAGGTTTTAGTGTTGTCCTTTTAGACAGTGCTGTTTACCTGGGGGCATGTTAATGGCATGTCCAGATTGCTGCTGAGCATGGCATATCCTTGCTTGAGTCTCACAACTTAGTGAGATTTAATGGAAAAACCAGTCGTAGAATGGGAGTTGGAGGTTTCCGGCGACAAGTCTCTTTCATAGTCAGTTTCCTCATCTGTAAAATAAAGGGATTTCTAAAGTCTTTTAAAGGACTAAAATTCCGTTTCTGTGAACATGATCCAATTTGGACAAAGTCATTTAAACATGTGCGATAATGCTGACTTTTAATGTTGAAATTAATATTTTTACCTTAATTAAATAGTCCACTAGAGTAAAAAAGATTGTAATTTAATTGTTTTTCAGTATGGTATATATGCAGTCAAGGATTTGTGGTTTCCTTAGTATGCAAACTCTTTCCCTTGAGGGACATCACAAACCATCTGTATCTGCTACTTATTGCCTGTAGATTTTAATGCTCATGCCATTCCTTTGTTGAGTGTCTCCAATTTATCTTGTCCATCCTTATCTTGTTTGCACCTTGAAGTTTGCCTTTTGTCTCTTCCATTAGCTTGGGAGAGTAGGGACTGCTTTTTGCCTCATTGTATCCTCATAGCTTAACACAGTGCCTGGCCTTATCTGTAAAATGAGACTGGATCAAATGAACTCTGTGGTCCTTTTCAGCTCTAAATCTAGGATCCAGTCATCCTAATGAATATCTGGTCACTGGATTCAGATGGCTCTAGAGGAGAAGTGAGGCTGGTGACCTGCACAACCCTCCCTCACTCAAAACAAGTCAAGTGCAAGTCATGTCATTATTTCTCTGATGGCATGGTCTTTGGTGATGAAGGACAAGCACATGCACACACACACGCATGCACGCACACACGTACGCACAAATCTAGGATCCTATGATCCTGGAAACTATGGTCCTCTCAAACTAAGAGGCCACAACAGATACACAAGTAAATTTATAGAAAGTAATTTTAAGGAGTACTAGTAATGAGAAGGTTAATTGGGGAGCTCTTGATGAATTTATTGTTACCCATGCAACTTGATCGAACCTAGTCTGCTTGAAACCAGTACAGTTTGGAGGGGTTCTGGGCAATAGGGGACATAAGATCACAGATTTAGAACTGAAAGTCTACCTCATTTTACAGATGAAGAAACTGATTCTCACAGAGATTAAGCAATGCACCCCAGAAAACACAGGTAGCATGTGTCTGTGGCAGGAGTTTAATCCCATGTTCCTGATTCTAAGTCCAATAACCTATAGACACTGCCACTGACATCCTTTAGGCTTGATTCTAGGGGGTTCTGTTTGTCTGTAAAACTCGGGGAAATACTCTGAAACACAGATTAGTTATGGCTTGTGTCTAGGGTTTTCCCAAAAGTGTGTAACAGGCTCCTCAGTCTACTCAGTTCCCATGACCTCTTCCACTCCATCTCAGTCACACACTGAAATGGTCATGCCCTGGATTTTGCCATTCCCCAAAAGCGTTCCACTTCCATGATCATCTACTCTCAAATTCCTTTATCTGATCATAATCTTTTATCATTCTATTTTTCCCTCTGACTTTAAACCATAAGCCTCATTCTTTGTCCTCACCATGACCTCTAATCCTCTACCTCCTAGTTCTTCCCCAGGCTCTGAAATACAGAGTTGATGGCTACACTTACCTCCTTTCCTAATCTCAACCTTTCCATACCTCCTTAAACCCCTGATGGCATCTTTCCCCTTACTCTCTCGGGTGAGGGCCATGGCTCATACTTTACAAATGCATTAGAGCTCTGTCTTTTCCTCTCCTCATCTCACAGCACTTAGATAAGATTTCCCACTATTTTCTCCACCCCGGTCTGACTTGAAGACCTAGTCTTTCTCCTTGCCAACACAAACCCCTTCACATATATAAGTGGTTCCCATTCCATTCCATCTTTTTCAGTTTAATCTCTACTTCTCTCCCCACTATCTCAGCAGTCTCCAATATCTTCTTAATTATTAACTACTTCTTTGCTTCTGACAAACATACACTTGTCTTGTGATCCTTGAAAAACCTTCACTTGATGGGACAGGTTTTGGTCGATGTCATCCTATATCTCCCTTCCCCTTTATGTCTGAATTTGAAGATGCTGCCTAACACTTGGTATCTTCTTTTCTTTTCCCCTCTCAGTTCTAAACTCTCTACAGTCTGACTTCTGACCCCACCATTCAGCTAAAATCTGTTCTCTTCAAAGTCGCCATCGATCTCTAAAGGTCGAATCCAAAGACCCTTTCTCACTCCTTAGTTTTTGTTTTTGTTCCTGTTTGTTTTTTTACCTCTCTGCATCCTTTGGCATTGTGGATCATAATCTTTTCCCAGATATGCTCTCCTTTCTGGGTTTTAATGACATTATTCTCTCCTGGTTCTTCTCTTGTTTATCTGACTATTCCATCTCAGTCTCCTTTGCTGGATTTTTCTCCGGGGCATGCCCACTAACTATAGGTTTCTATATGTGGTGTGGGCCATCCTTACTTCTCACTTGGACTGGTATCACATTAGTCTTCTGGTTGGTCTCTTTGTCTACCCTGGCTCCCTACTTTACTCCACCCTTCACTCAGCCGTCTCACACATGACTCTCCATCTCTCAACTCCAGTCCTTTTTCACTGGCTCCATGACTGGAATGCTTTTCTGCTTCACCTCTGACTCCTGGCTTCTCTTTCTTTCTTTAACACTCTGATTAAATTCCATCTTCTTCAGGACATTTTCCCTTGTCCCCTTTTCCCTTTGAGAAAACCTTCTATTTGTACTTTTTAGACCATCATGTAAGATGTTTTCTCATATTGTCTCCTCCATTAGAATGTGAGGTACTTGAGGGCAGAGACCATATTTTTGCATTTCTGTGTATCCCCAGGAGTAAGCACAGTGCCTGGCACAAAGCTTAATAAAAATTTAATAAATGTTTGTTGATGTACTTTCCCTTCAAATCTATTCCTTCCTTTGTCCCAACGACATTTGTCATTACTGTGATTCAGTTAACAATGTTCTTAAAAATAAGTCTTCCTACAATTAATATCAAACATTACAAGCATAATCTGTTGTTATAGAATGCCAGAAGGATACTGAGAGAATCAGAAGTCAGTGAATCAAGTAGCATTTTTCAGGCAGCTACTAGATGGCAGGCACTAGAGGCATTCAACATTTTCATGCCTAACCCATGAAGATGGCTGTTCTAGGACAGGACCACCTGTGTAGTAAGAATGTTCCTATTTCTATGGGAAATATCTATACTTACAAAGAATTCAGTCTAGCACTGAGTTTACTTTGTGATAGCTAAATATTAGTGACTGCACTCCACCATGTCTTTGTGGTCCTGAACTTGTTGACCTTGACCCAATCTGCTTCCTACTATAGAGTCACTTGATAGAGTCTACAACACAATCAGCTAGAACAAGGCAGCATGACTCAGCTCAAAGAAAAAAAGTTTACAATGATTTTCTATCCAAGAGCTTTCCTATTCAAGAAAAAGAACTGATTGATTCTGTCAAATTATCTCCTTCTAGGTGATGAACTAAAATACGAAACAAAACAAGAACTTTACCGCTCTGCTCTCAAGGAATTTATAATGAGACCACATTCATTTTTCTCTTAATAAATGAGTTGTTTTTG
This sequence comes from Notamacropus eugenii, assembly GCF_028372415.1. NCBI lineage: Eukaryota > Metazoa > Chordata > Mammalia > Diprotodontia > Macropodidae > Notamacropus > Notamacropus eugenii. The sequence continues at coordinate 149,850,523 of NC_092872.1, forward strand.
TTGTATTTTTTAATTCCATTTTGCGATGGAGATTGCTGCTTGAGTGTCTCATAGGAGACTTTTGACCTTGAGTTCTACCATGCGATCTGGAAAGGCTTCAGTTGTGAATTGTCAATGGCCTGCTCTTGTTTGCTATCCAAAGTCTAACCTAGCGAAATCTGGGGTTTATCACTAGAAGTTTGGTCCATGCTAGCTAGGTGATGGAGTTCTTTTGACTAAAGTAACTCAAAAGACTGTCTGCTAAAGCATAGAAAAGTTGTATCCTATGTGAGTGCATAGTATACTGGTACTGATGGAATTCTGAATTGTATTAATGAAAGTAATCTTTTGGGGTGGTGACTATTGGATTAAACTTCCATGTTGCACAGTTAGCTTATTCCAAATCCATTTCTACTGCTAATGCTTTGGTGGCCATGTCTTAGGGTCCCCCACAGAAACAGTCTGTTGACCCCACTACAAAGTGAGAAAAAAAAGTTGAATGTCTGATTCAAGTATGCATTGGCTTTCTATGGTTCTTTTTATCTATGAGATTCTCTGATACATAGCATTAAATAGATTTTGTCATTGGGCTATCAAGGATCCTTATATATCCAGTTTAGTAATATAATAGCTACTAATTTTTGTAGTAATTTCTGGTTTTCAAATTTAATCCACCTAACAGCTCTGTGAAGTAGGTTGTGCAACGGTTATTGTTCTCATTTTACAAATGATGAAATTGAGGCCCAGAGTAATTAAGTGTTTTACTCAACATCCCATAGCATGCAAACAGTAGAAATTTGAGCAGAGAATTTCTGATCCCAAATCTAGCGATGTTTCTACTAGAACACAATTGCCTTTGGATAGATTGTCCTATTTGACCTAGAACATTAAATGGTGTAATAATAAAGCGGTTCTGTGTGACTGCCCACTATCAGAAATTTGAAAACGGTATGTAAATTGGATTAAACAAGGATACCCTTTAATGTATACATGTATAGTTTCCTGGAAAAAGATTATTATGGATTTGGAGTCAGATGGCTTGGGTTGAACCTGCCCCAAATTAAGGAAGGATAAAGCCATGTTGAAATAATTTTGTCCTTTTTTTTCAAATCCCCACCCCTTAGCACAGGGCCTTGCCCATCACAGGTATTTACCATTTTCTTATTGTTGAATGGATAGGAGTTGATCTCTGTGCTCTGTGCTAGCTGCTGGAGAAAGAAAGATCTATAGCTTCTTAAAGCTCTTACATCGCACTGTAAGGTGAGAGGATGGGGCTGATGGGGCGAAAGAATGGTCAGGCAACCTGCTTGAGGAGAATGGGAAGAGAGATTGGGCGGATTAAGGACATCTCAATTGTATGCTGCTGTTATCATTCCTATCCCTTAGGAAGATAATGAAAACAGAAGGCTCAATATTTTGAGAGATTACCTTCTTGTCATTCTGTCACTCTTTTCATCCTGTCATTCTCCTCTCTCTTCGTGGCAGTAAAATGTATTTTTTTAGAACCCTAATTCTAAGTAAAAATTCATCCTTTGCCCTGTGGCCAGCGTATAGCTAATAACCTTCTTATCCTTTTTAGTACAAAATTGTTTCAATATGCAGGATTTGTCTTTCTCTCCCTTTGACCTGCTCAGCATGGCTTGTACCATATGGCTACGTGGTTTACAAGAGATAACTAGAATTTTTAAAACTAGAATTTTAAAAAGAATTTAAAAAATTTTAAATGGTTGTAAACAAAGATAGAAGCAATTAGTCATTTGAAAGCCAAGCAGAAATTGGTGCAGATATAAATTAAGATAGCTAAACATGTAGTTTGAAGATTCTGTCTACCTGTGGTTTATGGAATCCATTCTGTACAGATCCCTAAGTAAGAGAAGAGTCCTGTGATGGGTAAGACGTTATTAATCATGCCACTTTGAATATATTCCATTTTATTCATTCCTTGCATTTATCTGCATCCCAGTAATAGGAAAATGTGAACTTACCCATCCATCAGCAATGCTGAATGTGGAAATGAACTTGCTATTGTGAATATGATATCAAAACTGAGTAAGTCTGAGCCTACTCTTCCTAGAGATTGAGGTGGTATGGGGAAAGTAAAATAGGAAAAAGCACTTTTAAGGTTAATTTGTATTATCAACATTTTCTTCATTGCTTTCTTAAGTCTAGACAATCAACACAACCACAAATCACACTCTGATTTGCAGCTTTTTGCCAGGTCCAAAGGTGTAGATTTGAAAATTTAAGGATTGGCTCTTGGGAGCCAGTCTGAGCTGGCTTCAGCATACTCCTGGACAAAGAGACAGTACCATATACGTATACATATATTGCATCTGTATGGTGCATGTTTATTACATATGTCCCATATATTTGTGCATGTACTTCCTAGGGATCAAGGTGGTATGGGGGAGTATATCTTTGGTATTGGGAAAAAAATTTTACTTCTCTTGTTATGTCTCAGCAAACATTCCTTGGTAAAAGTAAAAAGTAGGGGCAGCTAGGTGGCAGAGTGACTAGAACACCAGCCCTGAGTTCAAATTGGGCCTCAGACCCTGTAATGCCAATGTGATATCCACAGCAACCACTCTGTGTATGCATGCGTATTTCCAGGGTAAATTCACAAAATATAAACTTTCTTCCTCAAAGATGAAACCAAAACATTTATTCAGGTACCAGAAAGCCAAATCCATCATAGTAACAAAGAAATCTATGCACATTATCAGTGCAGGGAGCACAGCTGTCCCTAAGCCTTCCCTCTATCAGGCCTCCCCACAAACAAGCTCCCTTAAGCAAAATCACTCCCTCTTTCACTCATGCTAGTTGCTCTGCCTTAGCTTTGCCTACTTTCTTCCAGTTCTGCCTCACTCTCTCTTCCTGCTCCATGCATTCAGCAAACTCCTCCCACCATTGGCTCCATGTGACTCAGACTGTGGGCTGGGCCAGAGCTCAAAGCAGGTCATTGGGCCAATTAAGGGGTAGAGAAGATCTTCAAATTCCCTTACCATTACAGACACAGGCTGTTTGACCCTGGGCAAGTCACTTAACCCTGATTATTTTAAAAAAAAAAAAAAAAGGAAAGCAAAAAATACATTTGCATATAATTGTATAGGTTACCAGTTGTATCCGAGCTGATCCTCACCACAGCCTTATAAGGAGCACAGGGCAGGTATTATCCCCATTTGGCAGATGAGGATACTGAATTTCAGAGAGCTTAAGGAATTTGCTCAAGGTCACACAGGTAAGAGATAGAGAAGGGGTTTGAAATCAAATATTTTGAATATAAGTACCTTTTTGTATTCTACAAGTCTTAGAAGCAGAGCATGACATCCATCTTTTGGAAGATTAAGTTCATTTACTAACTGATAAGTTGGTTGGCTTTCAGACTTCTGCAATTTAAAAATAATTTTAGGTCAGAAAGAATTATTTAGGAGAAAGAGTCTGCTCAAATACATTTAAAAAAAATTCTGTAATATTTGTTCCAATGAAAAATTGAAGAATTCCTAAGATTGTACTAAATATTTCAAGAATTTTCAGTACAGCCAACAACTGGGTTTTAAATATGTTATAAAATTACTTGACAACAGAGCAATTTATGAGACAAATGTCTTACGTTTAAAATGAGTATTTCTGCATAAATTTATGCTTGCTAAGTATTATTCATTTAATGCTCAGATTTGATATTTGGTGACCTTTTGGTGTTAAAATATATATTTAAAAAGCTAATAAAATCTCATGACTCTTTTCATAACACAGTTTTGAACCTCAGAATTGACTAAGGTCTTAAAGATCTTCAAAATGTTTTCTTTTGCACATATTTTGCTTTTTATTACCACTTAATGCTACCAATAGAGGATAAAGAAAGCTCTTTGGGATTCTAATGACCAAGTAGTCTGTTTATAAGAAATCATATGCTTGGCTGTAGCAGACCTGTGTGGTCCAAATATCCTGAATATCTTTATTGGAAAAATCACTATAATTGCAAATTTTGTTTAAACAAGTATTCATTTTTTTTCACACAGTTCTCCTGCCCTAGTTGACCAGATTTAAAATCTGACTTTAGGAAAATTTATAGGACTATAGGAAATTTATATTTGGAAATGAACATAAGTTTAATTTTGCCCTCAGGAAAAAGAAAAAAATGGATAATTGTTTCTTTCTTTAAAATGGGTAGCTTTCCTGAACTCCTGCCAATAAAAGCCCTTTCTTTGAGCTAGTTTGCCTTTAGCGTGCCTATAGAAAACTAAGGTCATTCTATTCAATCTGTGTTTGTCTTCTACCATTGTTTTAGTCCTTCCATGTAAGATTATGCTCTTTACCTATAATACCAAATGATATTGAGGTTTCATAGATGGGTCTACATTATGTCATCCATATCCTCTTGCCCAGTTTCTTGAATTTCTCGTTTCAGTGAGATGCCCCAACAGGATTATCAGAACAATCTGACTATAAAATTAAGACTTACTTTGTTTAAGGACAAAATATGTGACCTCTTGTTACTTAAATATATATTCTGCCTCACCTGCTGAAAGTCAGATTTTGGCTGAATATAAAGAAGAAAATTCCTAACAGTTAATTCTACCTTAAAATGAAATGGCTTATTTCTATTGATAGTGAATTCTACATTATTGGAGGTCTTCAGAAAGAAGCAGAATGGTTGGTGATCTTCTGGGGTTTTGTAGATGGACTTTATAAAGTTTTGGGTTGAGGGATGGACCAAATGACCACCAAGGTTCCTTTCAACTCTGGGAGACTGATGCCTATGTTGGCCAAATTGGAATTTGACTTGGGAGTCAGAAGCCTGGGTCAGAGGCTGTCACTTTATTAACTGTGTGACTATGGGAAAGTCATTTAACTTTTCTGAGTCTGTTTTTTTCTACCTTTCTTTGTATAAATAAACATCTACACATATCTCAGGTTTGCTATGATCACAGACTTAGAAGTAGAAAGGACCATGTTGGTCATCTAGTTCAACCCCCTCATTTTTGTTGACTTGCGACTCGGGTACTAAGTGACAGAGCTTGGATTACTTCAGATATGATGAAGCTGTGAATTATGATAAAGAGCAACTTTCTTTTCTCTTCAAGGAATAAATAATAGAATCAAATGTATTCTCTCAACAAAAACAAGTTTGAGTCAGCATTTTCTGAGTCAACCTGGTATTTATTATTTATTTGAAGTAGATACTGGGTACATGTTGAATGGTTCAAATGTAAAGTACAGGCAGCAGATATATATTGCCAAGGACAAGCGCTTAACTCAGAACTGAATTTGGTACTCTACCCTTTGACTAATGACCACACTGATGGTCCTACACATCACCTGTAGCTGAACCAGGATGCTTTTTTGCAAGGATTGTAAAGTAGGAAGAACTGGTCTAAATAGACTAATTTCTTCAGTTTCCTTTAAAAGCCATCTTTCAAAGAGACGTAACTGTGGTTTGAGAGAAATAAGAAACCTTATTAACTTCTTTAGTAGGAAAGTTATATAGAGATGAGAAAATTCATACATTCATTTTTCCTATTAGATGATTATTTCCAAGATGTTTTCTTGAACTCATGACTGATCTGGCCCCAACTAGCAACAATTCCTTAACCCTTTAATTTAGTGCTCCTCTCCTTATTCATTTCTTCCAAATGCTTAAATATACTATTTAAAGGAGTCCTAGGGACAATATAATATACATTGTAAGTGAAGAATTCTTTGAGAGTGACCATCATATGTACAGTATTTTACATGTTTTGTTTGACATTGTAGATTTCAATTTAGTTTTTTTCATCAAAATTTCTTTAAATGTTTTTAAGGTTTTTTTTCCTTCTTCAATGAGGGGGTAGTAGTAGAAGGGATAGATAAAAAAATAAATTTGAAGAGAAGTCAAAATTGTTAGCATTTTCTGGTGTTATATACATGGTTTTCAGGAGTATATAGAAATATAGGATATTTTAAAAGAACAAGAAAGAAAGCCACAAGCTAGAAGACAGCTCTTGGAATTCTTTTTTTTTTTTCCCTGTGTTTTCAGCTTCTAACTCATTATTTCTGTGTAGTAAAGGTGGTGCCATAGTGCATAGAATGCTGTGCCTGGAGTCAGGAAGACTCATCTTCCTGAGTTCAAATATGGCCTCAGATACTAGCTGCGTGACCTTGGGTAAGTCACTTAACCCTGTTTGCCCCAGTTTCCTCATCTGTAAAATGAACTGGAGAAGGAAATGGCAAAGCACTCCCATATCTTTTTTTAAAAAATTTTACAAAATTGACCATATATTAAGGCATAGAAATATTGTAAACAAATGTTAAAAAAACTAGAAATCGTAATTACATCCTTTACAAACCATAATGAAATAAAAATTGTCATTGGTTCAGAGATAAAACACAAAAGACACAAATTCTAATGGAGATTTAACAATGAAATCCTAGTTAATGAATAGGTCAACACTCCAATATCGTTGCCAAGGAAATCCCAGATGGGGTCACAAAGAGTCAGACAGCAATGAAAATAATGAATAGTTGTGTGGTAAGCTAACCTTGATGCAAAAGGAGTAAGTGGGAGTTCCTTAACCTCTTTGAAATGGTAAAATGATGGTGTAATGAAAATCAGAAAGACACTGACGGAGGATTCTGAGGGCCTACCAGATGTGAATTCCCCCTATGACACTAACTAGCTGTCTGACCTTGAACGAGCTCTTAATCTCTATGCCTTAGTTTTCTCTTCTGTCAAATAGAATTAATACTTGTCCTACCAACCTTACAGTGTTGTTTGTGAGGATCTCCAGCTGTAAAATGCTATGTAAACATAAACTCTCATTATTTCTATTTTCCCTATAAAATGGGAAAGTTCCCTTCCTCTTGTGGGGGTAAATAGGGTTTTTGAAACTGTCAAGAGTTCCAGCAAAACCAAGGACTAACCCAGGGTTCAAGGGAAGACAATTGGCTGATGGGGCCAGATGGCTTCAGGTGGTTTAAAGCAGTGAAGATAAAATGTATGCCTGCAGAGAGCTGAATAAATGACTTGAACCTAAGTCAAGGGAATAGTAGGAACTTAAGGTAACTAAGGTAAAAGAGCCAAGGACAGTTACGAGAATGACCTTGAAACCTATAGCCCTGGGAGAAGCCAGGATGCAGCAGCCCCAGGGGACTTGAGCAGGCAGTTAGTGGGTGAAACCAGAGTATATTTAATTTGAGACTGGAAACAGCTGTACTAGGGCTGCTCTACTGCATTATTTCCTTCTGATTTTGTTGACCTAGAAATAAAAGCATTTGTGTTTTGAATGTCTTAAGTTTTGGATAAACTGATTAAGTCCAGAATTAAATCTTCATCGAGAAAATACAGGCGACAAGTACTTTAACATTTCAGTGGAAATATTTTAGAACCTGTACTCAGCACTTAACTGTGCAGGTGTATCTCACTTTATGTAAAAGCAGTAGAGGATCATCCTGTTTTCTATGAAAGACACCTTGAGAGGAGGGGTGATTACTTCCTTTCCCTTGTTTGTAATGTGGTTCTTTCTAATAACTATTTCCTCTATTGGAGTTAAATTTTGATAAACATTCAGGAATAAAGAGCTTGCACTGAGTTTAGAGTTACAGAACCTGAATTTCAATACTACCTTAGACGCTTATTATCCTTGTGACCCAATTCAAGTTACAACCTCTCTGGGCCTCAGTTTCCTTATCTTTAAACTGAGGGGTTAGACTGGATGACCTTTAAGAGTCTTTACCAGCTCTGAAAATATATACATATATCGTATATATATATATATATATTCCTGTGAACATATTAATTGCATCAAGATATACCTGTGTGTTTTAGTGGAATTATTTCCCTCCAGACTTTCAATGATTATTAATCAAGTTTCTACCATATTAGAAAGAAGGAGATACTGATCTTGGCTGTTAATTTGGCAACTGCTGTTACCTAGGGGTTTTCTATTCAGTATTGGCCTTGATAAGATTGCTATCTTGGTCCGTCATCTTCTTCTCATAAAAGAGGGGTGGTATTATCAGAAAAAAATGATCATCAGAGTCTTAGAGAATTTAATAGTTGAAAGGGAACTCAGGGGCCCATTTAGTCCAACACTTGCGTGACTCTCTGGGCTATTCCTCCCAACTCACATTTAAATGTTGACCCCCTGGGAGATAGGTACCCCAGGCTCAAAGTTACTCTATGGGTCTTTATTTCTAAAACTATAGCCCCATTCAGAGTCAACCAGTAGACACAACTAATCTAGAGTGAAGGAATTTATTGGATAGCATAGTTTAAAAGAGTACATTAGAGCATTCCCTTTATAGACTTGGGGCACATGCTCCCATATCCATCTATATCTATATCTATATCTATATCTATATCTATATCTATATCTATATCTATATGTGTGTATACACATGCACACACACACACACACACATATATAAAATCAATGAAGGAAATTGAACAGGTATAAAGACAGGACATGAGAGCCCTCTATATGGCAAATATAGATGGAGAGGCAACTTATACCTCCAACAGTGGTAAAGCTTCTCATTTTTTTTCAAAATTAAATATAATTTGAATGAACAAAAATAGATTTTTCTCTCCTACCCTCCTTTCCACCGGTTTTAAAGATCAAAACTGCATTAAAACTTTTGGAAAAAACTGTATGTCTCATTTAGCACCCTGAGTCACAGCTCTGTCACGATGTGGGTGTGTTTTGTCTTTGGTTCCCTGGAATCATGAATTGGTCATTGCATTAATCAGAGTTATTATGGCTTTCCAAAATGCTTGTTTCTTCAGTGTTGTTGTTGTCGTTATATAAATTGTTCTCCTGTCTGCTCACTTTACTCTGTATCAGTTCATACAAGACTTGATAGATTTCTCTGAAACCATCCCCCTTCATCATTTCCTGTGGTTCATAGAATTCCATTCTACTCTTATACCACAGTTGGTTCAATTGTAACCCAATGAACGGGCACTCTTTTATTCTCCAGTTCTTTATGAAAAAAGCTGCTGTAAATATATATTTTTTAATACATGGATCCTTTTCTTCTTTCTTTGATCTCTTTAAGGTATAGACTTAATAGTATTATTGTTGGGTCAGAGGATGTGCACCATTCAGCAGTTCCAAATTGTTTTCCAGAATGGCTGTACAAATTCACAGCTTCACCATCAATTCATTAATGTGCCTATTTTCCTGCAGCTCCTCCCAACATTTGCTATTTTCCTTTTTTGTATCACAGAATGACCCTTTATTTTATGGAAGACTGCACTACGTTCATTTGCAGGCTTGTACACAGTCTGTATTAAACATGTTGTAGCCTGTTTCACCATATCAGTGTTCACTATTCTGGTTACTGTTGCTCAAACAATTTAATCCTTTGGTAGTATATAAAATATATAGGAGAAGATGGTTTTGTTGTTTTTGAATTGTCTCAGTCATGTTTGACTCTTCATGACCCCATTTGGGATTTTCTTGCAAAGATACTGGAGGGGTTTGCTGTTTTCTTCTCCTGATCATTTTACAGATGAGGAAACTGAGGTAGACAGGGGTAAGTGTCTTGCCCAGCTAGTAAGTGTTGGAAGCTAGATTTGAACTCAGACTGATTCAACTGCCTCACCTAGCTGACCCTAAGGAGAAGCTATCAAACATTTATTTTATTTCTACCATATACCAGGAATTATGCTATGTCCTGGGAATACAAAGACATACATGAAAAAGTCCTTACCCTCAACAAACTTATATTTTATTGGGGACAGAATTGTACCTACAAACAGATAAATATGAATATATCCTAAATAAATATAAGGTGATTTTGGTGCTAGGGAGGCTCAAATAGCTAGGGTGATCAAGAAAAGCCTCATATAAAAAGATTTTTTTGGTGATTTTGATGTCTAGTCATACACACTTTTTAAAAATTCTACATGTGTATTAAATTGTATATTAAATATTTACTTTGCAGCTTAAAAATTAATTTCACCAACTTTTGTGTTTGGAAGTTTGAATCTGTAGCAAAAAGATTATTTATTGAACGTAGTATTTTTCTCTCAAATTAAATAGAAATACCACTGTGAAAAGCCTTTAGCATTGTCATAGCTGGCATCAGTATAAGATTTTAAGTCCTGTACCTACACTGTCACATATATTTTCTCATAGTCACCCTGCAGAGTTGGTGCAGTGGATACTATTAACCACCTTTTCCAGATGAGGAAAATCAAGGCTCCGAAAGGTTGTCAGTTTTCTGCGGCTAGACACTTAGGGTGTCTGAGGTGGAGTTCAGACGCAGGTCTTTTCTGATCACAAGCTGGGAGCTCTGTCTACTAAATCATGCTACCTTTCTGCATGAAAAAAAATGGGGGCATGTGATTTAGAGACTTAGTCATAGGTTGGGGACTGGGGAGTGGGAATGGTGCTTACAGTACTTGACCTGATACTATTTCCCCCCTCGTATGTTTCTTTTATGCACTTTGGCTTTGGTTGATCCAGTTTGGGGTTTTCTTGACGTGTGTAAGAATACATTTTGTTGTTGTTGAGGAAGCATTCTGGAATCTTCCCTGCCACAAAAGGGAGTAATTCTATCCTTCCAAAGTGGCTCCACACGTTGGCTTCAGGCCTTCCTTTTTCTCAGGAGCTGTTATTAAAAATCACAGACCGTTCTTCTCACGGTGATCTCCTCCTTTTTCCTCCAAGGGCAGCCTAAATACGAGTTGTATGAAAGGAGCCGAGCACAAAGCGGTATTAAAATTAACCTCTCTATTTGGACATTTTGAAAACATTAACTATTCCTTTACCCATCCAAAGATTGTAGTTTACGTTGTGGTTGTCCACATTCCTTGGAGAGTGCTAGATGAGAAGGGACCAGCTTAGGGATGTCAGAGGGAAATAGCCATCGTGAGTAAAGGTGGGAGGCCAGGTGCACAGGTAGAGTGATTAAATAGCTATTCAAAGTGTGATTACTGACGTGAATGCTTTTCATTAGAATTAAAATTTTCAAGGTTGAAGGAACCATAAAAAACATTTAGTTCAACCTCTTCATTTTGCATAACAGGAAACTGATACCCAAGGGTATGATGTGACTTGTCCAGTGTCATCAAATTAATGGCACAGCTGAGATTTGAACTTACATCTTTAAATTCTCACATCAACACTTTGTCCACAACATTACACCATGTCTCTAATTCTGACTAAAGATTATGTTAGTTCTATGGTTCAGGGATATGAAAATTATTTATCTTTGTATTTCTCCCAGTACTTAACAGAATGCATTATAGACATATGCTCTATAATATGTACACATTTACATGCATACTATATATGTGTGATATACTCTGCTTACATATATATGTGTAGATATATATTTGTATATGGGTGTTTGGGTGTGTGTGTTTATATCCTCTTTGCTATGTGGACTATTTGGTTACTGAAAGGGACATAAAAAAGAATTTATTAGCTACTAATAAAATCAGATGGAGAAGAAACAGCCCCTGGGAGTTTGAATGGTAGCCTTTGCCATGACCATAACCCCTTATGGATACTACTAACATCAGGTTGGGTTGAGTGAGTTAGTCAGAAGAGAGGAAAAGTTGGTGTAGGGACCAGGGAGGCTATGTATGCCTTCAGGGAATACTACCAGTGCAAGTGGATTGGTGACATACCATTTATTTCTCAGGGTCCTATGAGTAACTGGTGTAGGGGGAGAAAGGATATGCCTATTACTTGCCATATTAAGGGCCCCATCAGTGTGCTTCTCATTTACAAAAAAAAAAATCAATCACACTGACAACACTGATTCAAACATGATAAATGAAAAGACCACCGAAATAATAATCATAAAATTTACTCAGTAGAAGGCAAAAGCAGGAATAATCAAAATGCTATAGTCTACCTATAAATCTTGTCACACTTTCTCACAAATGTACACAGCGCCAGGGAATGAGTAGTAAGGGCATACATAGAAACATAGCTGTGAGGCATATTAATAGGGAAGTCTCTGTGTTTGAGATACTTAACACTTTTTCAGGCCTTGACATTCTTGATCTCTTTAGAGAACAGTTTGTACTATGCATGACTATGCTAGACAAAACCATTTCTTAGCAAGCTACTGCTCTTGTGATTCTCATAGTTCCCCTGTTGGGCAGAGCTGCTTTTCTGCTACTTCCAGGTTGCTGAAGCAATGTCAGGATCTTTTAGCCCATATCCACCCTTGGCATGATGCTGAGAAAGTGTTATGTTCTTTTTGCAAAAAAGTAGATCAGCTTAGCTCTTAGCAAAACAGCTGCAAAGTTTGACCTCCTCAGATTTCCTCCCTACTTTTTTTAAGTTCTAGAAGGTAATAAATTGCAACACAGGCAACTAAGGGGTTTCTTCTCTCAGGTTGTATGTAGATGGTGCCAGAAGTCCAGCCAGCTCTTCTGTAGGAGCCTGCAGCAAGGGTAGCTTTCTCCTCCATGAGGACACCAGCTGGAGAACCTGCCTGCCTTCAATCAGCTTTCTCAGCTGACTCAGCCCAAAGTATTATTCTTATCCTCAGATTCTCCTTTGCTTATTTCATGTAGCACTGGGTTAAACTCTGCCATCAATATCTTTCTTTAAGTGGCTGTTATCACTCTTTACGTCTCTGGCTTCTTATCTTCTGTCTTAATCTGGTCTTCTTTGGTTTCTAATATTTCAAATCATGGCCCCCTTATGTTGAGTGACTCATCCCTTATGATTTGAAACACACAAAAAAATCCATTTTATGTCAGTTATGACTCCCATCGTGCTTGTATAATTATCTCACAGTTCCTGGTTATTTGATTTATAATTTTTCAGGTATAACTTGAAACTCAAGACTCAAGAAACAGTCAAAGGTAAATGAGCTGATGGACCACAATGCACGGCTTCAATCAATTCTCTACTTTCAAGCAATTGTTCTCAGAATATTTGTATGGATGGCAATATCTCAGATGGATGGACTTTTAGGTCCTCAGAATAGTCTGTCTTTCCTTAAGAATCTTTCCTTGAGGGCTATTTCATCTCAAGTTCATAACTGGTTTTTTTTTTTTTGCATTTTTCAGCAACCAAAAATGTCCATATAACAAAGGCAAGGTGTGCTAATACGTATATAACAACTGGCTCTCCAAAACCACATGGAACACTTTTAAGGTTAATTTGTATTATTAACATTTTCTCCATTACTTTCTTAAGTCTAGACAATCAATAAAATACCAAATTGAGTCCCAATTTATAGCTTTTTGCCATTTTCAAAGATATAGATGCTTTGAAAATTTAAGGATTGGCTTTTGGGAGCCAGTCTGAGCTAGCTTCAACACATCCCTGGACAAAGGGGCAGTATCATACACATATACATCTATTGAATCTATATGTTACATGTTTATTACATATGTCTATGTCTACACAAAAATGTAGTATCTACATACTTGTTCTTCAACCTTTGTCATGTTCATAAACATACATACATTGATTTGGATAGTGATATAGATCTATATTATCTTAATAAATTCATCAGGGTGGGAGACTTCTGGTGTAGAAACTCCCTTCTCCAATTTAGCTTGGCAATTCTTCTATAGCCTAGAGTATTAAAAATTTTTCTAATTTGCCTGCCCATGGACACACATATTGCATTTCAGAGGCAGCTGATATGGGAACACTAGTTGAAGACTTGACTCTCCACTTTGACATGCTTTCATTCGCATTGTATATAGCAGATGCTTAATAATAGGGTTGTATTACTCTATGTGATCTATTCAGGTTTCACTCCCCCTCTGTGGCAAGAAAGGCAGACAAGCACAGAACCTTCAGCAATAAAGTCTTCTTATTGCCAGGAAGTCCTCATCGCCAGGCATCTTTGAATTGCAACCAAAATAGGTTTCTACTAGTTCGAGAACAACCTACCAGGTTGCAGTGGTAAAGCAGAGTGAAGTGAGAAGAGACCTTTACTGTGGTGCTTTTAGTGCACTAAATTGATGGTCTTTGTATGGTTAGGTTTAGGGGATTTAGTTATGTTGGACCAAGCATTGGTCCAAAGAATCCCACCCTACGGAACTGTGAGCTGAGAGGTAACAAAAAACCTAAGCAAATGTTAAACTTGGCCTTCAGATGAATTATACCACTAGGTGAAAGAAACTCCTCATTTGCCTTTGAGGATAAAGTGAGTGAAGGTTTAGTCACCTTCTATATGTTACTCATTAAGAGGTCATTGGCTTGATAAATGCTCTGTGACACAGAAAGCTCATTAGGAAGTTTCTAAATGAGAGGAATGTTCCACTTTGGGGGCCCGAGGTAGAATAAAAACTCCTTTTAGACCTTTTCCTTTCTCTCTTCACCCACACCTCCCTAGCTTTCCTGTGAATGTCAAAGCAAAGTGAAATATCTCATTAAGCTGGAGGGAAAAAGGTTGTCTGAGCACTGAGTGAAGGAGATCACAGGGCCGCTTCTGAATTTTCGTGGGCCCTGCCACCTAGATTTCTTCAGTGCTTGGCATTTGATGAGACACAGAATGTTTGTGGAAAAGAAATTTGTGACAGCCAAAGTTGTCTCAAAAAAAAGTTGTAAAAGTAGACGTCAGTATAGCTGTTTAACGAATTGTGAAACCTCTTTCCTTACTCCAATTATTTTGTATTTACTTGTTTTTTCAGGTCGTATCCTCCAGTAGAATATCGGCACCTAGTAGGTAGCAAGTTTATTTTTGTCTTTTAGATTCTGAGCCTAGCAAAAAGCAAACAAACAAAAAACTTCCTTCCTCCCTCCCTCCCTTTTCTTCCTCCCTCCCTCCCTTTTCTTCCTTCCTTCCTTCCTTCCTTCCTTCCTTCCTTCCTTCCTTCCTTCCTTCCTTCCTTCCTTCCTCCCTCCCTCCCTCCCTCCCTCCCTCCCTCCCTCCCTCCCTCCCTTCCTTCCTTCCTTCCTTCCTTCCTTCCTTCCTTCCTTCCTTCCTTCCTTCCTTCCTTCCTTCCTTCCTTCTTTCCTTTTCATCAGTATAGGGAATTCCCACTGTGGGAACTGCCCTTTGGATAAAGATAGTCAGTGATCTGTTACTTAAAGTCACTGAAGAATTACTTGGGCCTTGAGGGGCTAAATGACTTGCTCAGTCACACAGCCAGTGTGTGCTACAGGAGAGTCTTGGATCCAGGTGTCCCTTACTGCTAAGCCAGCCCTCTGTCCGCTAGGCCAGAGCATCCTAATTTGGGGTACATGGACTTGTTTTTGTTTTTATATTTTGATAACTGTGTTTCAAAAGAATTTGTTTCCTTTGTAATACTGTTTTATTTTGTATGTTTAAGAACATTATTCTGAGAAGGGGTTCACCAGACTACAGAGGGGTCCATGACATGAAAATGGTTAAAAACCTCTGCACTGGGCCATGCTGAGTAGGTGGTTAACAAATGTTTCTTTAATCAGATTAAATTGATTAGGAGAGGAAAGTGAAGTGAATTTATAGGTGTTTCCTGCTTTAAGAAAACCCAGTGTCAAAGCAGAGATGTTATGGATAAATTCGTATCACAAAAGGATCCATCATTTTACAGAAGACTTCTCAAAGTTCTTTTAAATAGTGAATTTCTCCAAATGACCTTAAATTTTGGTTGGATTTACAAAAATGTGGTTTGTATTTCATCTTTTTTAGGAATGTATCTATTTCACAAAGCAAGTTGTCTCCTGTTTGTGATACAGGGCCTCATAGCTTTCTGGGATTGTCGAAGGCCGATGGTGTCATCATCGCAGTTTTCTAGGTCTCTGTAATGGATGTGAGGGGAAAGATAGAGAGTAGGGAATCAATAATGGTTGAATGAGCCTTCTGGCTTTTATAATGGAACGCTGCTAAAAGGCAATCTGCCGGGGCCCAGGATTCAGTACAAAAGATCCATTTTGGATCCTATCCAAGGAGGTTCAGTTACCAGAAATGCTGGGAAGACTTTGTTATAGCATGGTCTGCTGAGATTGACACAGTCCTCTCAGAGCAGGAACCGATGGTGATGTTATGGGGAAAGTGACAGTGTAACTGGCAAAGTCCCAAGGGAATCCTAGCTATCTGTGCCTTTAAATACTGTGCTTCCCAGCCAAGGATTTGCCCCCTAGTTTGGGATAGCAATATATGAAGGGGGTCAAGAACCAGATATGTGCAGAAAAACTCAGTGAGTTTTCAGCCCTGTTCTCTTCCAATAAGTATAAAAAGTGGTATGATCTCTATGGGCAGCAAATCTGCACTAACAGGGTTCTTAAAGAAAATTTTTTTCAGTTAAGATTTAGCTTAGTCAGTTGCAAGATAGGAGATAATATCAGAAAGGAATCCATTAAAATTACTAACGTACTGCTCTTGGAAGGTGAGGTTCATGAATAGATGAGAGGACTACATATTTGGGAAGGGGATGATGTTACTGTGCTTTTAAAATTTTCTAGACCATAGTTCTTAACCCATGTCCATGAACTTGTGTTTTAATTTAATTTAATATTTTTGGGTTACATTTTAAGTTCCAAACTGTCTTCTTCCCTTCCTGTCCCTCACTAGAGAAGGCCACCATTTGACATACAAACACACACATATGTGCGCATATGGACATATATGTATACATATACATGCAAACAACATATAAAACCATATTAGGCATATTTCTATTTATCAGTTCTTTCTCTGGAAGCAGAAAACATTTTCATTTTTAGGCCCTTTGTAGTTGATCTGAATATTTATAGTACTCAGAAAAACTTAGTTGTCCACAGTTATTTGAATGATATTACTGCTACTGGACACAGTGTTCTCTTGGTTCTGCTTCCATCACACTTCATTATTTCATCATTTTTTACAGCACAGTAATATTCTATCACAATCATATACTACAGTGTGTTCAGTCATTCCCCGATTGATGGGTGGCCCCTTAATTTCCAGTTCTTTGTCACAACAAAGAGAGGTGTTATAAATATTTTAGAACACATAGGTTCTTTTCCTTTTTCCCTGGTCACCTTAGGAAGCAGTCCTAATAGTGGTATTTCTAGGTCAAAGGGTATACACAAGTGTATAACTCTTTGGATATAATCCAGATTGCTCTCCAAAATGGTTGGATCAGTTTGCAGTTCAACTAACAGTATATTAGTGTCTCAATTTTTCCACATGAACTTGTTTTTTTTAAAGACTTTAATAGCTCTGTCTCAGCATTATTGTTTCCTCCTTGTAACCCTATGTATTTTATACCTTTGAAAACATTATTCTGAGAAAGGGACTATAGGTTGGTTGCTGAAGGGATCTATGACTCTCTAGAAGAAGAGCCTTATTGCCAATCTTTTAGGATGATAAAGGCCCAGGTAGAGATAAGTGCTAGAGTTTTATTCAGTAGAGTAATTCACTGAATTAGCTATTTTTTTCTTGGCTTGGCAATTAAAATTACAGAAACAATTCTGACAAAACATAATAGCCTGCTTTGTTTTTTAGCTCCTTTCACTTCGTAATGTTTTTTGACTGCATTTGCTTCAATTGCTTCTAATTATAATGAGAACCTAAGTTTAAAAAAAACAAGATTTCTGTTTCTTGTATTAAAGGCCATGGATGGAAATCAGTTATCAGGTAAAAATTTCCGAGCTGGTCTTTTCCATTTCTAACAGAAACCCTTAGCATCAGTGTGGAAGAATGGATGAGATGGGAATGGTTGTGCCTCCCCCTCCCCTTTACCCCAGGTTTTCAACGTACACAGTCCTTGGCCTACTTCGAAAATGTCTATATCCTTTCAAATAAGAAAATACTTGTGAGATGTGTACTAGGGCTGATATGCAAAGACAGCCTTTATTCCATGATCATTTAGTGTATTTAGTGATTGCTTTTAGCTGAACTTAATTGGATTTCAGTGTTTCAGACACAGTTGGTTGGTTGCTTGATTAGAACCCCTTCCTTCTCTCGCTGTGTCACTTGGTTTTCTTTAGGATTTAGTGTGAAGCTTTGAATGAGCTCAGCCCCTCCTGAACATAAATCTGAGTCAGCAGGCTGGTGCTGCTGGTGGCGTGCATATGCTGTCTGCATTCCGCACAGCTCCAGAGGGGTCTGCCCCTTTCTTCATTTCTAGTGACTTTTGGTTAATGATAGTTGCTGAGCTAATTAGATAGATTCTGAAATGTTTTGTTCCCAAAGTGAGCACCCAGGACATAGAGACTCATTTGAAAATAAGAGGAATATTCTGCCTGATTGTTGACTGCTAGTTCTGGTCTATGTTATTCTCTGGCTTTCCTTTCTGAACTGAAACCTACCAGGGATAAACTGGTAACTAAAGATTCCCACTGGAAAGAGAGAAGCCCAGAGTTTGTCAGAAAGGATGGGAGTATCTCTTGTATTGAGGTATAATAGAATCATGGATAAGATGGAAGTCAGTATGGATCTTGGCAGCAGGAGTGGTTGTGAAGCTCTGGTTAATGTGTAAATTCTTGAGTTAGACCATGCAAGTACAACCTGTTTCTCCTTTTGAGAATCTTTGGCTGTTACTGTTTTTGATTTTTTATCTTCCTCTTTACCTCTCCCCTTGTCATTCTACTACCCCATGTGTCTTTTGGGCCACTGACTTCCATTATTTTCCCTTTCTTTTTCACCTTTCCTCTTGGTCCTTGATTGCTTGTTCCAAATAGTTCAATTCAGGAAAGGATAATTGGTAACAAGAGGAAATCTTTTGAAAAAAAAATTGGTTTGTTTTATTGGCATTTATCTAGTCACCTTTGAGCTCTAGATGCTGGAGAAAGATCATTGTCGCCCCATGTAATGGAAAGGGGATTAAATTTGGAGGTAAAGAGCCTGGATTTTAATTTTGGCTTTACTGCTTTTAGTGACTGTAAAACCTGAGGAAGGAAACTGAGCCCTAAGGAGATGAAGTGTCTTGGTCACTTCATGAATGAAGGAAGTAGATTCAGGTAACCTTACATGTTTTATTTACCTGTTGAATAGCTATGTAGTTTGAACAAGTTGTTTAACTTCTTGGAGCCTCCGTATTCTCATCAGCAAAATGGAGATAGCTATCCTGTTTACAGAATTATTATAAAGATCAAATGGGTATTGTATGTGGAAATGTAAATTCTGTAGCAATCCATAAATTGTACAGCACTTCATAAATTTTACATTTATGAATACAAAATAATTATGCTGGTAATTTTACCTGTTAGAGCCTTAGCTTTCCTCATCTATAAAATGGGACAATAGTTACATGATTTACATCTCTAGGTTGTTGTGAGGAAAGCACTAAATCTTAAAGTACTATAAAAATGTGGCTTGTTGCTCTTGTTAGCATTACAATAACTCACATAAATGATTTAGACAAACATAGTAATGTTAGGTATACAGAATGCTTTCCTCACAACAACCTTCCATATAAGATGGACAAGGTGTCATTACCTCCATTTTACAAATGAGGACACTTAGACCACAGGAGGTTAATTGACTTAAACAGAGTCACCCACCTCAGTAAATGAGAGAGCTGAAATTTGAAACCTGGGCTTTCCTGTCTTCAGTCCAAAGTTCTCATTATTTATGTGTCACCAGAATAAAAAGTTTCTAAGGTTACTATGCATGTCTAAACATACCATGAGACCAAGAACGCTAATGTGGATGTGTTTATGTTGTGCCCAGAGGCTCTTTGTTCAGAAAAACTGATTTCTATGTGACCTCTTTAATTATGAAATGTTTTTCATATATGTCATAGGAAAGTCAAGATGGGGTTGGTGAAATAATATCTGGATTTGGAGTCAGAATGCGTGGGGTTCGAATCTTGGCCCTTGTGACCGGAGGAAAGTCACTTAACTCCTTGGAGCTAAGTTTTCTCTTCTATGGAATAAAATGACTGGGCTCGATCATTTCCTGATAGATTACTCCTCCATTCTGTAATCAGAGAGCCAGCTTTACAACAGAATATAAAAAAGAAATAGAAGCAAGAAGAATAAAAAAGATAGGTAAAAACAGCCAACACATCTGGCAATTTCTGCAGAATTCTGATGGTTTCCCAGCTCTCTAAGAAGAGGGGGAAGGGCATCATTTCCATTCCATTATTTGGATTTTTTTATCGTTCTTTCCATTTCCATGATTTAGTTATTGCATATAATATTTTTCTAATTCTACTTGCTTCTATTTGTGTAAGTTTTCTGATTCATTCCTATATTCTTTATAGCATTTTTTTACAGCATAGTAATAATATTAAATTACCTTGTGGTACAGTTTTTTTTAATAGCCATTCTCTGATTGATTTGGGGTAGGGGAGAATGCTGAATAGTTAAAAAACCAATGAAGGATTGAGAGAACAGATAATGAAACATTCTTCTTATGTCAGAGAGGTAGGCGAGTACTAGGATGGAATAAAGGATGTCTTGTCAGATATGATCTCTATAGTGGATGTTTTTGCTTAGTGATTTTTTTCTTAGTTAAAAGGGAAGGTTCAATCAGGAAGGGATAGGTGAGAAGTAATTGTGATATAAAGACAAAAAAGCATCAATAAAGTATTTTTTGAGGTTAGGCATATATAAAGAAAAACAAGTCAAATAAAACCCTACTACAAAAGCCTTTTCAGTACTGTACTGTAGAGTTCTTTTCATAGTTATTTGAAAATTAGATTTTCTAAAGAGCTTTCATAGCTCATCATAGCTCATGTTTCTTAAAGCATTTCTCTAGTTTTGTTCATATAAGCAAAAGAGACAGATGTTATTTTGTATTGACATTTGAATGCACTTTAAGAAAAATTGTGGATGTCCACATTGAGGACATATTTAATAGAGGCAGGATTTTTGCTTAAAGTAGAGAGTAATTTATTATTTGTTACCTTAGTGCCACAGCCTTTGGATTGCAATGGGTAATTTTTAAAACGGGATCATAAGATTTAGAAATAAGATTTCGACCTTAGAGAGAATACAATTCTAACCCCTTCATTTTATAGATAAGAGAGATGATATTCAGAAGGGCTGTGACTTGTTAAATCACAGTACCTAGAGTTAAGCCTAACTCTTCTGAGTTAATTTAGTTTTCTTTATCCTGTTCCCACTTTACCTCTAGGAGATGGCTCTAATCATTCATTACCTGATGATGGGTGACTCTTGCTTTGGTAGATGTTTCCTAAAGAACTTAATCCTAGGCTTATCTAGGGAGTTGGCTTTTTTATTTCTAAAGGTAGCTCTGTTGATCTGGCACCACAGGGTTTGGTCCACATGTATCTATTTGGAACCTCCAGGTAAAAGCACTCTGAAAGGGTCAATCAGGACATATGCAAAAGACATCCCATATCCTAAGGTGATCTTAAATTTCAAGGACAAAGTCAAGTGAACTGAAGTTTTGAACAAAAGTTAGCGATAATGTTACCTTGGAACAAATGAGGACGTCGGGAGATGAGGTCCTTCTGTTCACTGCAGTATACTCTATAGTCTGCCATTTAAGAACTCACTTCTTACTGTACATACTTAAGAAAGCATCATTATTGTTACTGACTTTAACTAGATATAGTATGAAGATTACTGGAAGAGAGGTCCCAGTGAATGAATTATGCTAATGTTTAGAAACTCTTCATGTGAGAACAATTGTGAGGAAAGATTTCCTGGAAGAACTACAAAAGACTCATTTCCTATCATCCACTCTCTTTTAGAATCATAGGCTCATAGATTTAAAGTTGGAAGAAGCCTTTGAGATCATCTAGCTCAGTATCCTTGCTTTATGGATGAAGAGAATGAAGCCTGTAAAGTGAAATGATCTACCCAAGGTAACACAGAGCTGGGATTTCAACTCAAGCTCTGTGACTCAAAATCCAGTGCTATACAGCAGGTTGCAAAACCCAAACCAGATTCAAGATTGTGATTCCCTTATTACCCTAAACTCAGGATGTAAGCTGACTTCTCTCTATATGCCAATACTCTTTTGTTGGTATCTGACAGGTCTCTGGGATCATGCTGACTCAATTTTAAATTGAAAGAAAGCCAAAGAACTAGTGATGCCCTGTTAGCCTACAGGTACTAAAAAAGCCAACATCATTCACTGAATAAAATTAGAAGAAAAATAGTCATTTAGTACACAATAGTCATTGTGTAGTTGGTCAGTCATTTTAGCTGTACCTGACTCTTTGTGAACCTCTTTGAGGTTTTCTTGGCAAAGATACTGGAGTGATTTGCCATTTCTTTCTCCAGCTCATTTTACAAATGAGGAAACTGAGGCAAACAGGGTTAAATGACTTGCCTAGCTAGTAAGTGTTGGAGGCCAGATTTGAACTTGGGTTTTCCTGACTCCAGGCCCAGCACTCTATCCACTAAGTCACTTAGCTACCCTATGTGTACAGGGCTATGTTAAAAAGAAAAGAAATTTACAGTCCAAAAATGACCACAATCCATGCCCAGCCCTGTCATCTTTCAAAGATTATAATGTCCAAACTTTGTTTATCTTTGCATCTCCCCAAGCATCTGGGACAGCCCGGTGTTGATAAGAGGTATGAATAAACGCAGAATGAATCTATTGCTTGTTTTTGTGGATATATGCCATTACAATATAGGGAAGGCTTGGCTTAAAACAAAGCAATCCTCAGGAAATTCACTGCACAATTCCTACTGATGATGGGTCAACAAGATAGTGTGCATAATCTGGGCAGTGCCATTATTTGGTCACCTTCCCCTTGCAAGTGGGATTGAATTTCTGTGCTAAATGAGGTGATCCTTGCACTCTTGCATACAAAGGATTAGAAGATTCTTCCAAAAGTCAAGCTCTGTATGAGATTATCATTATTAAGCTTGCTTTGGCCTACAACACCTTTCCCCTGAGAGTCAATTTCCTTGTTTAATATTTATACAGGACTTTATGTTTGCACAGTGCCACATGATCACTTTGATTAACATTATTTGTTCCTCTACCACTTTTCTTTAAGATCCACCATATTGAGAACTGTAGTCTTCAGATGGAGTGTTTGAAGCAGAAAAATAATTAATTAAGCGTCATCTCAAATGAGCATCTGTGACATTCATTCA
This sequence comes from Notamacropus eugenii, assembly GCF_028372415.1. Lineage (NCBI taxonomy): Eukaryota > Metazoa > Chordata > Mammalia > Diprotodontia > Macropodidae > Notamacropus > Notamacropus eugenii. Next base: position 149,873,409 of record NC_092872.1, read on the forward strand.
TTGATTGAAAGGTCAGGAATTATAAGAGGAAGTTCTGAGGGCGAGACTGACTGAGCCTGCATATAGGTCAAATCAAGTCAAGATTTATTAAGTGCTATGTGTCAGCTCGATGGTGCCACAAGTGCACAGAGAATAAGGCCAAGAGTCAGGAAGATGAGTCTTCCCAAGTTCAGATCTGACCACAGACAATTATTAGCTATGTGACCCTAGGCAGATTACTTAACTGTGTTGGCCTCAGTTTCCTCATCTGTAAAATGAGGGGAGAATCTTTGCCAAAACACAACCAACCCAAAAGGGTTGCAAAGCCTCAGACATGCTTGAAACGACTGAACAACACTGTGACAGTCACAGTTTACCACATATAACAGGAAGTTCACAAGGAGGAGGGGATTGAGTGGGGGTAGGTATGGCAGAGAAAGGGCAAGAGAATCAGCTTGAAGAAGAATGAAGACATAGATAGTCTGGGAATCCTTCAAATGTATGGTTCAACACATAACACAAAAAGACCTGAGTTCAAATATAGCCTCAGATACTTACTAGCTGTGTGACCCTGGGCAAGTCACTTAACCCTTTTTGCCTCAAGTCTTTATCTGTAAAATGAGCTGGAGAAGGAAGTGGCAAACCACTCCAGTATCTCTGCCAAGAAAAACTCAAATGGGATCACAGAGAGTCAGGCACAACTGAAATGAATGACTAACAATGAAATATCAATGCAAAGTCTATGTGTGGTCTCTTGCAGCTCTTAAGCACTATGATTCTAGATTAAATAAATCAATCCAACCACTTCCTGAATAATGGAGGCTGTTTCAGGCCTACTTAGTGTCCTTTAAGACACACTCAGTTTCTTATTTGGGGGATAGCTGGCAAAATGGAATCTGAGCACTTGAATGACTAGAAAAGATGCATTGATAACTTAGTTAAAAACCCTCACTCCAGTTTTCCACTCTTCAACTTCACCTACCTTTAAAGTAACTGCAGAAAGACTCATTTTCCTTTTTCAACAGTAATACTCTCCGCTTTGCTCATGCCAAGCTCAGGCACATTGATAATCATTTTATAATGATGAAGGGGTCAGTTAGGTGATCAGCCTAACTATAGAAAAGGATTTAGTAATAAATTTACTTTGTTGAGTACCTAAAGTATATACATCATTGTACTATGAGTCACACAGAGACAGCGCCTGTCCTTGTGAAACTTATAAGCCTGTAGGAAAAGATTTCAAATGTATTCTTATGTGATTATAATAGAAGGCAGTGTAGGTCCCAACAAAATGCCGTAGTTCAATTCAGTTAATTATTTTGGACAGCCTATCGTGTGTCAAGGACTGTTTTAAAGATACCAAGACAAAAATGAAACAGTCCTTGCCCTCAAGGATCTTACATATAAGAATTTAAAGGACAGAAAAATGACTTTCATTTGGTACACACTGGGATATGCCATAGAGGACCTGTCATTTAAGCATAGTCCTTTTAAAGGTAAGGAAGGAAGATTCAATAGTTGGCTACAGAAAAAGAAGTTTTAGGTGGAATTGGCAAAGAAGGGATAGACATGAGACATTGCAAGGGAAATTTGGACAATTTAGATGGATAGAGATGAACAAGAGGAAGGGATGGGTGAAGGAAGACTCCAAGAATTATTATTAGAATGACTTGTAGAATTAATAAGATTTACAGATTCATGATTTCAGAACAGGTAAAGCTAAATGTTCTTTGTTCTTCCAAATATAATTCTCCATTTCTGTCATTCACACTAATATATGTGTATGAATTCTGATTTTGTGATGGGGCATGAGATGGTTTTTACTAAGGATAAACTAAATAAGTTCATTATCTTAGCCACTCAGACTCAGGGGACTCTAAATCTCAGCATAATTTCTTTATATTGCATTTTGTTCCATTGAACATGTTCAATGTTCCTAGCAACTTAGGAAAACTGCAAGCCAGGGTACTTAAAACTCATTGAATGGATCCGCAAACTCCTTAGTATAGGGGACTCCTGGTTGGGGGAACTCTTTCCTAATGCATGTTGGCACCTTCTGGGCAGCTTGATATCCTAGAGAATTGCCTAAGGCGGTGAAAGCTGAATCGGTGAGGTCAGGGTCATTTTGCCCATGTAGGATTTAAAATCAGTTCTTCTTAGGTTCTAGACTAATTCTCCCTTCTTTAATCCAATTTGTTCCAAACCCGTGACCTTCATGAGACAGAATTATTCGTGCTTGACATTTTTATTACACCTTCTTGCCTCTTTCTTCTTCCTCTCTCCTTCTTTCCTTCCCTGTTCTCCTCTTCCTTCCTCTCTCTGCTTCCCAAGGTTGTCCTTTAATCCCTTCCATTGATCCAGTACCAAAAGGGCATACTTGGTAGACAGAAATAAAAGTATCTCCTCCTTCAGAAATCTGCTTCTGATGTCTATTAACTTTCTTGCTTCCCTTAAGTACCAGGAGGTGGAGGAGAGGGGAAGGGTGGAGAGGAATGAGTTCTGACTTAGGGCCTGGACGTTTGCAAAGGAGACAATGCCCCCAGTGGAGATTACAGCTCTGGCCCAGTTTCTCTTTGCCTGATACCAGAAGGGTTGTGGGACTTGCTAAGATGTCCTCTGCTGTCTGACTTCCAGTCCCTCTCAGGTTGCTGGACAGTTTTCTTTTACCAACCTATTTTCCATATCAGCATGAACTGAGTTGTGAAAGGATTCTCTTTTTCTACATGTGTGCTGTCCTCAAACTTGAGTCCATAATGTTTTTTCCACCTGCTGTTTCTTTACCGAACTGAAGCTTTAGAATCATTTGATATTAGATATCACTGGTAGCAGAATTTACTGCTGAACTGGGTGTCATGTCACCTTTGTGGCTTTTTGTGGTGAGCTAGATTTGACACTTGGATTTACTTGAGATTTGGTCCTAAATGATTAATTCCAGTGGGCAGTAGCTCATACTGTCCTCAGAGTGGGGGAGGGGAAAGGAGGGGAGGTAAGCTTTTTCCTTTTCATGACTATCCCTGGAAAGGCTTCTGTCACCTCACTCCACCCCTTCATCTGCCTAGCTTCTCCACCCCACCTCCCATCCCCCATGCTGTGTGGCAGAAGAAAAGGTCATGTCATTTATCTAAGGCTTCTGAGAGTGAAAACCATGATTTACAGAATCTTCTGTCAGTTTAATTTGGTACATTGCTAGTCCATAATCTTTTCATGCTTGTCATTATTTTTTTCTCCTTGCGGGTTATTCTTTAATAGTTGATCTGCTTGTCATGGAAGTCATATTCATTTCACTTCTAGGCACAAAATACATGTCAGGAACCAAAGTGTGGGAATTTTCAGTGGCTATAAGCAGGCTGGTTCTGTGTGAGTGTCTTTTATTGTCCATACTGTGGACTTTTTGAGTGAATTTTTCAGATGCAAGCATTTTGCATCAAGGCCTCTTTGTGATGCCTTGGTCTCTTGGTTGTTACTTTGACAGTTTTGTATTGGAGCTGTGTCTTAACTAGTCTGTCAGTCTTGTAGGATGATGCATGGTACCTTGCCTAGGTTACTTTTTTCTTCTGGTCTGAAAACAAGATTCATGCTCAGGAAGAGATGTTCTGGGGCTAAAACAGATAGAGAGGTAAAATGTGGTCTGAGAGAGTTGGAAGAGGGAAGGGAAGGCAATAAGAATTTTTATGGTGCCTACTATGTGCCATGCACAAAAGGAGACTGCTCAAATAGACTTGTGAGAACCTTGGAAAGAGAAATGGTACCAAGTATGACAGAGTAGGCGAGAGAGAGAGAAAGAGAGAGAGACAGAGAGACAGAGACAGAGATAGAGAGACAGAGACAGAGAGACAGAGGGACAGAGGGACAGAGGGACAGAGAGAGAGAGAGAGAGAGAGAGAGAGAGAGAGAGAGAGAGAGAGAGAGAGAGAGAGAGAGAGAGAGAGCGCATTTCTCTAGAAATTTCTCTAAGAAGGAAAGACAAAAGCTTGGGAGCTGGATAGTAGGTGGACCTGAGATAAAGGCTGCCCCCAAGAATATTTCACTTCAGGTAGGGACTAATTCTATCTCTTCACATGACCCTGAGCTCCTACCTCATTTCAGTTTGGGTTGCATACCAACATCTTTCTACCTTTCTGCTAGGGAAATTTGTTCCGCAGTATATTTTAAGGGCTCTTTGTTTTTTTTTTTTTCATTGTGTATATACCAAATATGATCCTTATTTCATGCAAATGTGACCTTATAAGTAAAATTTTCTTTAAGCAATTTAAAAATATTCTCTTATTTTATTGACTTACTTCTGTCTCCTTCCACACATTCTTTGCACCTCTATCCCTGAGTGTGGATGGTAAAATATCAGAATAATAAGAGCTAATTCTTGGAACCCCTGTGCTTAACTTACCATCAACTGAGAGTGAGACATAGATTTTTGCTGATTCATTACAGCCTGCATAGACTGTTGACCAAGATGTCCCTGGAACAGTTTCCCTAGTGAGCTGGGAAGAACAATGTTATGGTGTTCAGACAGCCAATCTTTCCATTTATAATTGAAAAGCCCCAACTTCAGCCTCGAGGCTATCCAGCATGTATGGAAAAGAAATTGAGTCTTTCCTAGAACAAAATGTCTTAAAATAAAAGCTCACTGCTCTGTCTCAATATCAGGCCATCCATTCAGAAGGCAAGGACAGAACACACCATTTCATTTAATGGTGAACCTGTCAGATCAAAGACAGAAAGTTCAAAATATGAAGAAAGGAGAAGGAACTTTTATTGGGCAACCTGATTTATTTGTATTCAGTGATCAGTAAGAATGGAGCTTACAGTTATGCATGTATTCTATTTCTAGGCATGGTATATAGTCTTGTAGAAATTATAGGTTAGTGATTTATAGTTTTTTTTCTTTTTTAGAGTTATACTTGTAATTGTTTAGCCTGTCAGACTAGTTTTTTTCTTTTAGATTTATATACTAAAACTTAAATGCATAATAAGAAAGGAAAAAGAAACATTATAAGCTTAAATATTAAAACTTACTTAAATATAAAATAAGAAAATAAAAAACATTGCTATGTGTACAGTAGAACATTAGAGAGGATTCAAAATATACAGCAATCACATTTCCATCTCAAGAAAGCCTATATAATACTGTACATTGTGTCGAGAGCTGTCCATCTTTTCTTTACTTTACTTTACCGTAAGTTTGTTTCTCTGCTGTACACTTTTTACTTTGTCCTTTTCCCCTCCGCTTCCTCTCCTCTCCCTCCCAGACTAAGTTTTTAAGGTGATGGAGATGCATGGATAAAATTGAAGTTAAAAACAACAAAAACAAACTTGTATATGTAGAGCCTACACATTGGGGCAATGGAGGTACTTTTTTTTGTCTTGATTTGTGATTTCCAGTAGAGAACTCAAGATGAGGGCTTTATTTTTTTACCAGGGTTAATCTGCAATTTAGCGTCAGAATTGCCTGAGGGCACTAAAAGGTTAAGTGACTTGCCTAGGGTCATGCTGTCAGCTTGTATCTGAGACGGACTTGAACTCTGGGCTTCCAGATTTGGAGGAGGGAACACAGTCTGTGTTTCTAAGGTAATTATGTAATCAATTTAGAATATGAGTTTTTCACCTTTCTTTATGTGTGTGTGTTACGAAACTCTTTGGTGGTCTGGTGAAGTCAATATATAGATTCTTTCTCTAAATAATGTTTTTCAGTTCATAAAATAAAATGCATAGAATTGCAAAGAAAATTAATTATATTGAAGTGTATCTATACACATACGCACGTCCACAGACCCTACATGACATAGAAGAATCATAGAATTATTGAGTCTCTGAATTGGAAAGACGGGAAGGGAGCAAGTGGTTTATAAGCACTCGCTATGTGCCAGACACCGTGCTTTACAAACACTATCGGGTTTGGTTTTCACACCAGCCTTGTGAGATAGGTTCTGTTTATTTTCCTCATTTTACAGCTGAGGATAGTGAAGCAGACAGTTTAAATGACTCACCTAGGTTCACCAAACCAGTAAGTATCTGAGGCTGAGAAAAGGACTACAGAGACATTTAGTCCAACATATTTTGAAAAGATTCTTCCTTCAGAACCCCTTTAATCTGGAAAAGATAAATAATCTAGACTATGGTATTTTCTGTCCTAAATTATGTGAATATTTATTTCAGTTAGTATTTATGTATCAATATAGCCAATAAGCATCAAAGGCTTTTTTTTTTTCAAGAAAACTTTGGCTTTATTTCTGTCTCTTTATATTCAGTTCTTTCATCGTTTGGATTTGCAATTTAATTCGCACAAGTACTCCCTACAAAGATGGGTTTCACCACACATCCCTGCTGACTCACAACTCTTGTCCAGCTCCTCCCGCCACAAATTCGTTATGAAACTTGCGGGAATGAAGAAGGACTTCCTGGGTACCAGTGGAGCACCTACGGTTATTCTTTGTTCTCCTTGTGTGATTGACTGACCTCCCCCTCCATCCCTTGCCAATGGCATTTTTGAGAGGTTCAATATGCAGAATGAGACATACATTTTTGGACATGGCCAAAATGGGAATTTTTTTTTGCTTGCCTGTATATTTAGTACAATGACTTTTTTCTTTTTCTTTTTTGAAGGAGAAAAAAATAAAATAATAAAAAACAGTCTGGCAGTAATATTAATAACTTACATTTATATTGTACTTAAGAATTTTCAAAGCACTTTACTTAGAATAATCCTCTGAAGTTGGCAATATAAATACTATTATTCTCTTTTAACAAATAGAAAACAGACACTCGGAAAAGAACAATTACTTGCCCATGATCACAGAGGTAGTAAGTAATGATGGAACTAAGAATTAAATTCAGGCCTTTTTTCTGCTCCCCCACACTGTATTCTTCCCAGTGTATGAAGAGGTTATGGCAGCCTAGACTATCCCAAATCAGCATGCAGAGGTAGGGCTGCCTTTATGAATGCTCTGGTCTATCAGTACATATATGAAAATGCTTGGGTTACCACAACTAGGTGATAGTAATTTATACCGACAGTCTCCAAAGTCTTTAGTGAAGTTTTAAATATTAATTGCTTAAAACTTTCAAAACACTGTATTGTGGTACGGTATTTCGTATTATGATTTGGTATAGGGCTGCTTTTTTTTTTAATACAAAAGTAATTTTATAACTTAAGATAACATCTGACTATATTGAGATGACATGACTTTTTTGTTGTTGTGGATCTGAAATTTCATTGATGTAAGAAATTCCTTTGAATGGAGATTTGCAACTTCTCTGTAGTGTATAGTCTTTTAAAAAATTTAATTTAATTTTTCTTGCAACTTTAAAAGTTCCAAACTGTTTCCCTTCCTTTTCACCCTCTACCAGAGAAGGCTACCATTTGACACAAATATACACACAGAGAGATATATGTACACACACGTACATATGTGTATATGCAAAACCATATTAAGTAGACTTCTATTTATCAGTTTTTTCTTTTGAGGGGGATAGCATTTTCCTTTGTAGTTGACTTGAGTATTTCTGATACTCAGAATAACTTAGCTGGTCACAGCTGTTCTTCGAATATTATTGCTGTTACAGTCTCTTGAGTCTGGTCATTTCATTCTTCATTATCTCATCTAAGTCTTTCTAGGTTTTTTTTGAAAGCAACCAGTTCATCATTTCTTATAGCATAGTAGTATTTCATGTAGTGAGTGTATGGTCTTAACAAATAGATTGGGAAACTAAAGAGTTACGTCGCTTGCTCAAGATCACGCTCAGTATTGATCAGATGCAAGTCTTAAACCCAGGTTTTCCTGCCTCAAAGGCCAGAATTCTTTGTGTATTCTAATAGACTTTTTAACATGACCTTAAAGAGCTCTCAGTTGGATACAACTCTTCAAGCACCCTATGAATATGGGCTTGTAGATTTATGGCTGGAAAGGAACATTATATTATTTAGAACTCAATTCCACTGTATTTTACTTTGTACAAAGAGTAAAATCTGTTGCAGAATGAGAACATTGAATTTTAATTTTAAAAGTCTGTAATTTTTCATGCTCATGATATTACTCCATTAATTACATGATATCCCTGATGGTGTGGAGGAGATGAATCCTGAGTTCTAAAAGGTTAGCCCCGAAAAAGTACAGTCTTCAGCAGGTCCTACTGAGTTGGAAAGGCTTTGAATATAGGCTCAGTGAGGAACCTTATATCAGTTAGATGAGGCTGGCTTAGTAAGGTAGCAGAGGCTCTTCAATTTAAGCAGAATTAGCCACTTGGGGGGGGTTATGATTTTTCCCCATCACTGCAGCTCCTCCCTAAAAGGCATGGAAGGGTTTCTGATCAATTTCAGTAGGAAAATCCCTCAGGGAGACAATGACAGCAGTATAGACAAGTATAGGTATATAGAAAACAGACAAATACATGAAAGATGATTTGGGGAGATTTCCTGCCAGCTGAGGGGAGGAGGCAGAGTTTCATGCTGAGAGGTGGCATCTGACCTGAAGTTTCCAAGTAAACAGAATTGAGGAGTGTATTCCATATATGGGGATAGTCTATACAAAGAACCAGAGATGGAAGGTGTAATGTGTGTGAGGAACAAAGAGAGTTTGGCTAGAGTGAGACAAGGGACTAACACATAAGTCTAGAAAGATCTCAGTAGAATGTAAACTCCTAGGGTACAGGAGCTTACATTTTGTCCTTGCACCCCCAACCTCTAACGCAGGGCTTTGTATGTAGTTGATGCTAAATAATGCTTGTTGAGTCAAATTGTATAATGGGGAAAGTATTACCTATTTGCAGGGCTGTTGTGAGGAAAGCATAATGTAGCTCTCACAGCACTAAATCAATGGAAGGTGGTTGTTTTTTCTTTGATTTGTTATTTTATGACTTCCTCCATAGTCTTACCAGATGATGAGAAAGAAAAGATAGCTTTCCCAATGGGCTTAAATGAATGGTTTTCAAATAAGGCGATAGGATAGTTTGCAAAGGGGTATTGATCTCAGGTTCTGATGAGTCATGATTCTGTAAGCAATTTTATTATGATCACTGAACTTTTTCCTACAGAGGATTGTAATGCCAATAATGTATCTTAACTTTCCAACTGCTGCTTACCTGCCCCTGTTCTCCTCTCCCTTAAAAGAAAGCAAAACTGGTACTTCTTTCTGGATTTTTAAAAAAATGTAGTAGTAATGAATGAGAAATCAATAGAGAAATATATCCATTATGCATAAGCTGTGCCTTTTCTACTATTTTAAATGAATTAGAGCTTTGCGCCGATTGATCCCAGGGAACTTTCCCTATAGGAATGTGGTTCAGCTGAATATCTCACACAATCAGAAATTTGCTAGAACTGATGGCTCAGCAGAAATACTTCAGCCTGTTTGCCATTTTTAAGGCTTCCTACTGAGAGAAAAACCTCATAGATCAACATATATATATACACCTCTGTCATGGTATGAAACAAAAGAAATGAAAAGATAAACATCCCCACAAAAACAAGGAAAGCCCAGGTCTGAAATTCTGTCATTTTTGTGTCCTGTGTCTAAATGTGACATCACTGCGTTTCTTCAGTTCTGCATTACAAGTATCTAACCCTGTCCCTTCTGTTTTATTAGTTGTTACCTTTCAGGGGTTTAAGTATTACTCTTACTTCCTTCCCTTTGGGTGAAAGAGTCGGGCGAAAGAGACAGCGGGACTGAGCTTATTCAAAGTAATGCTTCAATAAATTTCTCTAGTTCTTTCATTTTAGCTTTCATTTTATCTCCTTATAACCCATTCTTTACTTCCCAGTGGAGCAATTACCTTGTCCTTGGTCAGAGAAGGAGGAAAGCTGTTTTCTCTATTACTTCATATACTGTGTTTAGGCACTTAAATTCCTCCTCTCTTCACCACTTCCTAACATCATGTTTCTCTCTCCTCCACATACATTTTGAAGATGTCAAGAAATTGTTCTGCTTTCATCCAATAAAATTTCTCCTCTCTCTCTCTCTCTCTCTCTCTCTCTCTCTCTCTCTCTCTCTCTGTCTTTCCTCTCTCTTTTTCTCTCTCTGTCTGTCTGTCTTCCTCCCTCTCCCTATCTTCCCCTTCTTTCCCTTTCTCTTCCCTTTTCTTCTCTCCCTCTTTTCCTCCCTTCCTCTATTCCCTTCTGTATTTTTCCCTCTCTTAATTATGATTGCACATATCTATGTCTTTTTGCTTTGTGAATGTGCTCATTGCTTCCAAACAAAGCTTGGTCTGGTCAGGGAGTTCCTCTGTGAGACAAAATCAGGAAGGAAAAGGTCAACTTTAGCTTGTCTTTCACAGGGAATGTCCATCCGTACACCATAGCTGGGGTGGGGAGGGGGAGGGCTGTAAAGAACCCAGAAAAAAATTGTACTAGGAGGGTCAACCAACCAAAGCTAACAAGGATATGTAGAAAACAGCAATAATTCAGTGAAAGCAGAGTAGATCCTAGCGCACAACAGTGATGCTTTGTTTGCCTTAGGACTGTGGGGAGACAACTGTTTTTTGAAACCACTCTTTATCTTACAAACCTGACTAGTATCTGATGACACAAACATCAGTAAACTGAATGTCAATTCCTCTTAAAATTATATAATTGTTCTTTTATCTCCTTTATCCAACTTCCAATATGCCTAACTCACTCTTCAGAGGTGAGTCAGAAGTGAAGATGGTACGCCTTTCAGGCATGAGAGACAGCTGATAGAAATGTGAGAGTTGGGAGATGGAGTGTTGTGTGTGCCAGAGAACATGTAAGGCAGTTTAGTTAGATCATAGCATGTTGAGAAGGGACTAAAGTAATTGTTGGAAGACCAGAAAGGTCAGAAGCAACTGATTTGTGAGGGGTGTTACGATCCTGCTGTACTTTTTTTCAGTCAGACTATGTTTGGAGTATTGTGCTCAGTTCTAAGTGACAGATTTTAATGGAAGGACACTGAACATCTGAATCATATCCAAGAGAAAGTAACCAGGATGGTAAGAAGAATGGAAGCCATGTGAGGATTCACTGGTGATACGGGTAGTTGTTATCCTGATGAAGAGAATAGTTGGGGAAGAAGGAAGGGCATCTTTGCTCACTTCAAATTTTTGAAGCTAGAAGAGAGAAAAAATTTGGTTTATTTGAACCCAAAGGGAAGAATTAGGAACAATGGGCAGAAGTTACAGAAAGGCAGATTTCAAATAGATCCAAGAACTTCCTGATAATTAAATATGTCCAAAAATGAAATGTGCTTGCTGGAGGGAGCAGTGAATTCCTTAGTACTTGAGCTTTCTAAGAAAAAGTCAGATGAAAAAAATTAAATGGTACCACCCTACTCTTTCTCTTCTGCTCCCCTAGTGGGACATATAAATTCAAATTTCCATAAGTTGTTAGACCTCCAAAAATATTGAGAATCACTACTTTAGGTCTTATTGGTGAAACATGAGAAAAGACCAAAACTTCAGATACATTTGATAAGTATCACAACAAAAGGCAGTTTATGGCATTGGTAGAGCACAGGAAATCGCTTACCTACTTGTGGCCATGACTATAAAAATTGAGGATTCCATTATTTTTTGTGTGACCTTAGACAAATCAATTCCTCAGTTTCGTCATCTCTAAAATGAGGCTGTTGGACTAGGTGTACCAAGACTATGATTGTATGCTCCCATTGGCATTTTGGTTCTAGGAGCCTTTTTTTTCCTGTCACCTCAGAGGACCTAGACTTTGGCTTGAGTACTTCTGACCCTTAGTCACTGTTTCCTGTACCTTTGGAGTTCCTGTCCTTCTCCCTGTTATAGGTCCTAGTTAGAAGCACCTAAACGGTGTCAGGAGCATAAGAATTTCCACTGATCCTCCATCCCCAAGTTAGACTGTGTGAGAACAGATCATCTTTCCTCTCCTGGGACCTTGTGCATTTCTGCTGTTATGCACCTGGTTAACTATTAACCTGGAATTTCAAGCCCTGACTCAGCTTAACACAATTCCAGGCTCCTGCTCAGGGACAAGACCTATTTATGTTTAGTAGTAAATTCTTTAGTGGTTGCTCATTATGAAAACAAATCGAGGTTTGAAATTTCTGTTGGTGTCTGCTTCCTAGAACTATTTGTGGAAATCTGAGCTTGTGCTTTTGTTAAAAAAAAAAATAGAGGTTTCTGAACAGGGTTTTCATTTTCTTTTTAAATGGGGGGGAAGGGGTTCTGGAAAAAGATTATTCATTGATATTAAGGTGATAGTATTCTTGTACTGGGTATTTTTAAAATGTGCAACATTTGAATATATGTGTGTACGTATAGTAGCCACCTTGTTTCTTGCCCGTGATTCATTATTTTATAGTAATACAGTGGATATAAGAGAAAGTGAGAGATGAATGTAGTGTGGAGTAAAAAGGTGCAAACAAGGACTTGGGATCTGACCCTTCCATGTATCAATTTTTCTCATTTTCAGTTTAATCAATATTTTTTAATCTGCTGTTTCAAAGCATGTTGCCACATGCTGGGAATATAAAGACAAAAACAAAAGCAGTTCTGGCTTTTGAGGAGCTTATATTATAATTTTATTACTATATTATATATCAATATTATAATTATTACATTATAATTTATGCAGTGGAAAAAGCACTGGATTTGGAATAGGAGAACCTGTGTTCAAATCCTACCTCTGTCACTGTCTATCTGAGTGACCCTGAACAAGTCACTTCTCTTGGCCTCAGTTTCTGCATCTTTAAAATTAAGAGGTTGAACTGGCCCTTTTAGCTCCCATGACATATATAAAGAAAAGTAAGTATAAAGTAATTTGAGGAAAGTGAGCCCTAAGATCTGAGTGGAGGTGAGTGACACGTCCCACCTGAGCAGAGCTTTGAAGGAAGATGAGGATTTTGAAAGTCAAGGCTCTCCTGTTGATTATAGAGGAGCCATTGTGCTTTGATGTGGAAGTCAGACTTGTCATTTGAAATTTGATGCCTTTATACGTTATATTCTACAACTGCTCTGCCTACTCAATCATGCAGATCTAATTTTGACTGAAGGGAAGTTGCATGCAGTGCATTCTGTGGCATTGGGGTTATCATGAATGAATGCAGAAGTGGTTTGGATAGTAGAAGGCACTTTAAAAATACAAGGTTACATTACATACATGTAGAAACCTGCCCATTTGCACATAGGCTCCTTTTTCAGTAAGTGATCAAATGACCTTTATTCAAGTTCAGAAAACCTTTTAGGGTCATTCAAAGCTACCTGAAAGATCAGTAAAAACACTAAAGGATGGTTATTATCAAGGCAAAACATGTCACTGATGGCTCTTACTTAACAAAAGAATGAATCCATTAGAAAATATTTATGAAGTATTCGGTCTTTGGCAGGTAAACAGGGGTGGTGAACTCATGTCATAAGAGAATTTTAGTGTAATCACCATTTTGTCTGAGATAGTACGTCATGCATGTACTTAGCTGATGTTTTTTGGAATTTAGCTGAGGTCCCCCAAAGTTTAACTCAGGTAATTAACTGGTTCAGGATAAAGGAATTTCTGGCACAACTTTATTAACTCTATTTATCCATAGATCATTTGGTTAATCTATTGCCCTAGTAGAATTGATCAGCTCCTGGTTGAAGCTCAAGTGTGTGGAGGTATATCTTATGATAAAATCAGGAGTAAAAGTTAAGACCTAAGATGGCTATATCACAAAAACGCACACATCCTCACTATATTTTTAAAATTTTATTCTTAACAAATTATAGATAGATAAATTTCCTGAGTTTAAGTTGGTGGCTCTTTTCTTTGAATCTAGAAAGAGACTGTTATAGTTTATTTCTCTGTTTCAGATTTAGCTAATAGTCCTTAGTCCTAAATTATCATCTTTCTTTGGGTAGGGCTACTCTGCAAATACCCATTTTTTTTTCTACCCATGATCTCTATGTATATTTATCATCCGTGCTCAAAGGCAAAGAGCATAGTGTGCTGAGAGCTGCCTTATACTAGCTATGTGACCCTGGCTAATTCATCTCTCAGTGTCCTAGGCAACTCTCAAGGGCGGGCTATCAGGTGCAGACATGCATCTCTGCATTGGTGGAAGACGGTTCTACTCTGTGACTTTTCCATGCCAATGAAACAATGTCTGGTTGCAGCCCCTACCCCAGTCTTCCTTATCTGAGTAACCATCAGTGTATATACTTGTGAGGGACCAGTTATTTTTTCCCCTACAGACTCAGACAGAGACTATCTATTGTTTTCTGTGGCAGGAGGACCAAATGGTATTTACAACTCTTCAAAACCTTTGTTCCAAAAGATCTAAACTCCAACTCTATGTTTGTTTGTCTGGCATTACTACTTTCTTCAGGGTGACCTTTAGCCTTAAAACATTTTTCCCCGTATTTTTTTAGCTTGCTGTGGCCAGTGGGAGGTCATCACTCTGTTGCTTATATTTTCTGTTGTGATTCAAGAATCAATTTTTCATTCACAGACTTAAAAGTGGAATAATATTTCATAGTCCATACCAACACTGTCCTTACTCTCCTCCCTACAACTCCCTCCCATGCCAGGACAGACATCAGAGAAAAAATGTGTCCTTGAGCAGTATTCCTGGAGATAAAATCGAATCATTTCAGTAGTTTTGATGTTGATGATAGAGGGGCTATTGTGCTTTGATCTGAGCCAGACTTGTCATTTGAAATTTGGTGTCTTTGTATAATATTCAACTGCTGTGTCTACCCAGCTACACAGTTTTGGTTTGGGTTGAAGGGAGTCATTATGAAGGGCCCCTTTTGGGTGGTTTTGGGGAATGGGATGGGGTAGCAGGCAGTTCTGGTTCATTTTTGGAAGCCCTGTCTGAAAAGTCTCCCCTTCTTTAGCTTACCAGATGGTGGGTTTTTATGTGTATACATGTAAGAGAATGTTAAAGGCTATAAAGTTGTAGATGAGTGGTGTGGATATATACCAGTATTTTCATACTGCTTCCCTTAGTGAACTTTGTTTTGGCCAGACTGGACTTCTAATTGTTCCCCAAAGCCTGAATTCCATCTGCTGTGCCCACAATTCAAAGCTCAGCTCATGTGCTACCTCCCACATGAAGCCTTCTCTGATTTCCTGATTCATTGAGCTCTTTCTCTCTCTCTCTCTCTCTCTCTCTCTCTCTCTCTCTCTCTCTCTCTCTCTCTCTCTCTCTCTCTCTCTCTCTCCCTATTAAGTTGTACTTAGGTCATAGATTTAGAATTGGAATGCCTCATTTTTGTATACATTGAATCTCCTGTTAGAATGTAAGCTCCTTGAAGTTAGGTATTGTTTACTTTTTGTTTTTGTATTCACAGTGCAATACACCATAACCTGTCCCTAATATACGTTTGTTGAATCTAATTGAATTTTCTGAGATTCATTGATTGAATTGTACTTTGAGTACTGGGTCATAATGTGTCCCTCTTGGTTGGGGGCACCTTTGTGATATAGCACGGAGCCTGGCATATAATTAAGTGCTTAATACTTTTTTTCATTTTTCATTGATTCATTCATATCAGTTGTTGTTTTTCTTTCAGTTTTCTCAAAGCTCCTAAACCTTTTTCTATATCCTTATTCATGGGATCAAAACATTCTCTGAATCTCTCATTTGCCTTTTATACCTTCCTAAACATAACCAGCTACCCTGATCATATGCTTTTCTAAGGTACTTCTAAGCAACCTGGCATCTATGAGTTTGATTTAAAAAATACTTTGATAACTGTAGTTCAATATAATTGACTTTCTTTTTTAATCCCACGTATTTTGTTTTAGCATAATTCTGAGGAGGGGGTCTATGGATTTCATCATACTGCCAAAGGAATCCATGACACAAAAATGGTTATCACTGACCTGAGGATAGCTTATAGACACAGAGAGTTCTCTGTATTTGTCTACTGATAATCATAAACAATTTCCATTTTCACCATAGATTTCCACTGTCTTAGTATAGTGACTAGATGAATGGTTTAAATCACCTTGAACATCAGTTGTGCTAAATAGGACCTTCAATTTGAATATAAACAGTCAAGTGCAAGTTATGTCATTTCCCTGTTGGCATGGTCTTCTTCGGCAATGAAGGACAAACACAACGCCAACAATCTGAAGTATAAAAACAAAAATAATTCTTAGATCCAAGAATCAAAAAGGATTCTATCAATCAATATCTTTACTACATCAATTATCTTTACTAAAGGGCTACTATGTACAAGGTTCTGTGCTAGGCATTGGGGGATAAAAGACCAAAAATAAAACCATACCTGCTCTCAAGGTGCTTATATTCTCTCAAGGGAGATAACATGTACATAAGAGAAGGCACGATGTCCTTTAGAATAATGTGTTTTTCCCCCCACTTCTATTGACCACAATATTTAGTCTAAAATAATTAGATAACCCCCTCCATCAGTAATCTCTAACATCACTTTGCTTCTTTACAATATGTGTACATCTAATGTTTGTAACCAAGATCAAAATAGAACCACAGTAAGCAGTAGTCTTACACCATGTTCTCACTGGTTGGCAGTAGTAAGTGGTCAATTCCATGCAAATACCTTTTTTTTTTTTTTTTTTGCATGGAAGGCTGGGATACCAAGACAGTAACTATAATAATAAGTGGAATTTGAACAATATTGTTTTATGCATCCCTCCTTCTCCCTCCCTTTCCAACTTCCTCTGTAAGGTCTTAAGGTCAGGAATTGTCTTTATGTTATTCCCAGACTGTCACTGTGCCTAGCACATGTAATAAACCCTTACACTAAAAGAATCAGATTGGACCTGACACTCTATGGGAAATTTTGCTTTTATATCCTAGTTAAAATTGTACAGTCTCTTACCATGGATGGTCACATAGCACTGAAAGGAAAGTTTACTTTTAAAATCTTAGTCAAATTTCCACTTGAGTTCATCCTTACTCAATCTGCTTACTCCTAAATACTCTACTGGAAGTGTATTAAATGTCCTTCTTTGCTTCTCCTTCTAAAAGGATTGGGGGGTTTTTACAGAGAGAATATGCAATACCTATGGTTTAGGCCCAGAGACAATAGTGTTTTGGTGCAGGGGAAGAGATTTTAAAGTCGGTGGTTGGTAAAGCATCATCGCCATGCTAATGGATCGTTGTGCTTTGTAGTTGGAGAAACTGCTGTAGGCAGTTTTTATGACTTCAGTAGACCACTGTGTCTGAAAAGATGCGTTTATGGCTGGAGAAAGTAGAGGGGCAGAAGTCAGGAGCTTGCCTCTACCACTAACTAGCCCTGTGACCTTAGGTGAACCACTTGGCTGTCTTGGTTATTTCATCTGGGGCTGCTGCAAAAATGCTTCAAAGGTTTTTTTTTTTTATGGGGATTGAATTAGGTAATATATATTAAAACACTCTGAAGAAGCATAAAAGTGCTGCATTAAGTAGTAAAGGCTAGCCGTATTCTTTTGTGTATTCAATCGTGGCAATATCTTTGAGGATGGATTGACTTTTTTTATCCCAGAAATAGCCAGGAGTCATCTGGAGACAAATTCAGTGAATAAGGTAAGTGATCAAGCTGGATAAAATGATTACTAGTCAAAAGAACATTTTACTACAGGCTGCCACCAATTTCTTTTGTGGTTTATAAATTTGTTTTAAGGGTATGCCCAAAAAGGGGGTTCCAAAATGTTTTGAGATGTGACATCACCAGAAGTGGACTCCCAGAACAGCTGTTTTCCAAAAAACCACATTGATCTGGATTCTGTCAGTAAGTTACTAATCTAGAATCATGAGTTCTAGAGCAAGAAGGGACTTTAGACACCATCTGATCCAGGAGTTCTTAACCTGGGGTCTTCATAAAAAATATATTTTGATAACTATTTCACTGTAATTGATTGGTTTCCTTTGTAATCTTATGTATTTTATTTTATGCATTTAAAACTATTATTCTGAAAAGGAGTCCATAGGTTTCATAGTAGGCCATGTAAGGGGTTGTATGACAAACAAAAAACTTTAACCCTTTTTCTAGTAAAAAAACTAAAGAAAAGTCTAGAGAAATTAAGGTCATACAGGTTTAGGTCTTCTGACTCCAAATCTGCTACTATTTTATGACATTACTTTGTATTATTACAAATCTTTCCATAGGACATAAGATTCATAATAATAAATAGTGCTAATGATAATAAATATTATTAACTATTATTATTTCACATTCTTCCACTACCATTGAAATGGTTACTGGTCAGGGTATCCACTTTTTTGTTTAGTGTCGAAGAAGGAGGGCTCAAGCTTAACTGACTTCATGTACTAAACATTAATGTTTTGTTTCTTGGTTTCGGTTGTTTATAACCTTCTATATCATCCTCAACTATATTGTAATCACCGATCAAAGCTAATTGTTTCGTTCTTAAAGCACTCTACTATTAAGTCTTTTAGTACTTGCAGTTATGGTTGTGAGGGGGTAGGAGAAGGAAACAAGAATGGAGAGTCAAGCATGGGGCCCCCTCAATGTGCCTTCTCCCTCTCCTCCAGCTGCTTTCGAATTCATAGTACTATTGGGGCAATGGTCATCCAGATTCACAGCTGTGAACCTCCCCGCCAATCAGACCAAACATGATGACACATGAATTCAAAGCAAGAAGTATTAAATAAAATGGAAAGTAAGGTAATAACATGGAACTGAATCAGCTATTAATCATCCTAATTATTTATTCTCATTCTCAAATGGGTGCCATCCCCACGTGTCTTCCAAGAGCATGAAATAATTCCCAATTAACCCCTCTGTTTCCCTATATCAGTAGGAGAGGGACATACCAGCTCACTCACAGAATGGTGCTAGGGAAACTCACCAGGGCCGCAGGTTTGGGAGTACTGGCTCCTTGGCATAGCACCTAGAAAGTATTGTAGAGATAACTGTTAGCTTGTCTCAGTGCAGCTGCTGCAGTCTACAGTGCCCTGACATCTCTTGGCACTGGAATCTAGGGTGCTATGATATTTCTTGGCACTATGATCACTTCTGCTGCTCACAGTAGTCCTGGAATGATCTAGACACAGTAGCAGTTTTTCTTGTCTCTGGACTCTTCCCATGCCAGCTTCCTTTGCAAGATTCTCTCACCTTTTAAACTAAGCTTGCTTAGAAGCCTTACCTAATATGACTCCATGCTCAGTGACATCATCATGCTACATAGCTATTTTTTTCTAGTACTGAGCGAGTCCCTGTTCCTCTTACCTTGTAGGTGTGAGTAGATTGAGGAAAATACCCTTTCTACTTCAGGAGTCAGTAGGGCGATGTCACCGGTGTCCTGACTTGACACTGGGTTAGGTACTTGGGCAGATACAAAGTGTAGAGAGTGCCTGCCCTTCTGGAATTTATATGCCAATACAGTGAATAGACTCCTGATGTCATTTGTGTACGTGATGCTTCTACCCTTGCAGATTTCCATCCTTTTGGTCTTCGTACTACACGATTATTATCCAGATTTTTCGGAAAATTCTTTATAATTCCAGTTCCAGAAGCCTTGTCTAGTCCCTCTTATGTTTTTGCTTTCCTCTCTTAGATGATCTTCCATCTACTTTTCATGTATTTTATATGTTTCTAGTTATTTACATGTTGTCTTCTTTAGAATGTGAGGTCTTTGAGGCTAGGGACTGTTTTTGCCCTTCTCTGTACCGCTAGCATTTAGCACAATGCCTGGTACACAGTAAATTTTTAATAATTACTTGTCGACTAACTGACTCTGTAAAGCCTTTATGAAATGCACTAGAAGGTTTACTCTGATTGTCATAATGTCCCATCCATCTATTATCTCTTAGGTTCACTATTTGACCACCCCACCTTCCTTTCTAGTCACACATATTTTTGATCATGTCTTTAATGCTGTATTTGCATGGAAGTTGTTATGGGTGATGTGCTAAGCCCAAGCATGTTTTACTCGTCCTTTGAGTCCCTTGGAATTTTGATTCTTTAGTGCTGGTGGTCTTCCATCTAGATGGTCTAGTGGAGAGGATCCTGGACTTGAAATGAAGAAGACCTGAGTTCAAATTCTGGTTCAGACATTGAGTGAACTTGGGCAAATCATTTAGCCGTTCTTCACCTTAGTTCCCTCATCAATAAAATGGGGATAATAATAGAATGTTCTTATAAGAAATCAAATAAGATAATATTTATAAATATTATCAAACAATAATGTAGACATTGCATTGTTATCAAGCAATATATAGACATTACCAAACAAAAATATTTGTGAAGTGCTTTGCAAAACTCAAAATATTATCTGAATGTTACATATTATCATTACCAACATGTACACAATGATGTATGTTAAGAACACATAAACTGATACAAAGCACTATGTGAGTGAGGAAAGACAACATAATGCATATTCAGGTATATTAATGATTAAATAGGCTTTCATGAGAAGACTTAGGAAACTGACCACCATGTGTTGCATTATTTCTATGGAGAAATAATTTCTAAGTTCCAAAAATAAACTCTTCACAAGTTAGGGTTTGCTTGTATTTTGTTCAATGTTGTAATAATCCTGTGAGACAGATTTGTGGAAAAGAAACAGAAAACATTTTAAGGCATAATACAGTGAAAAGATATTGAATTTGGAATCAAGGGACCTAGTATTTTTATAAAGCAAGATCTGAAAGGGAATAGAAATCTTAAAGGAAAAACAATTGCTCATTTACAGGGAAAAGGTTTTATAAGGTGAAGTATGGGGAGATATTTCTTAAACTTTGTATTTTGGAGTACATAAATCATATAATGAGGAAAAAAGGGGAAGCAAGAGAGACTTGCTCCCTATTGTTCATCTATAACAAGGTGAATTGCAAAATGGCCAAGGTGGAAAGCAAATCATGGCAGGGATAGGCTACATACAATAGACCATGTGATATACTTACCAATCAAGACATCATGGGCCCCAGGGTGGGAGTTCCAGAATTGAGAAGATTATGTCCCTCAGGACATGGTCCTTTCACATCCTATAGCTCTGAGATTTCACCAGCAGGGTGGATGGCAAAGTCCATTGCTTTAGAGGGTAGAATGTAGGCACATGAAGATAGATCATGTATCAATGTAGATAATAAAAGTGTTTTCTGAAACTTCTGTAGTTCCAATCTCCCTTAATCATATTTTGGAGAAGTGGGGAGAGAAATTTTCAAAATGCAAATAAAAGTTCTGTTCCCTTTGTAGAGACCACTATGTTCTGAAGGCAGATTTTTATACATATACACATATATGCACACACACAGACACACACCCCATACATATATGTATGTATGTATATATTTTAAAATTCGAATTCACTTCAGGAGCTTTGAATGTTGAGACCTCAAATCAACCAAAACAACACTGTATTCATTTCCTAACATATTTTAAAAGAATTTAAAAACTGTACCATAAATTATTGAACACAATAAATTAAAGTTGCTTTATAACTCCTTATACTTAAATAAGTGAAATTTTACCTATAAAAGGTCATAACTGCTGTCATTTCAAGTCTCCAAATCAAAAGCATTTATTAAACATTTACTAGATGCTAAACATTGAGGATCAAAATATAAACCAAAAGAGTTGTTAAGTGATTTGATCAGATTCATTCAGTCTTTCACACAGCTGCCCTCAAGGAATTCTCTTTTTAACGGAGAAGATAGCACATAAAAAGGAATTGAAGTGGAGGAGGAGGAGAAAGAGAGAATGTATTACCATGGAATTTTTAGATAAGTTTGGAGAGTCAGGAGATGAGCCAGGAGAAGAGGAAAGGGATGAGCATTGCTATGTAGGGCATGTCTTCAAAGTGGATGTTTCAGGAGGAAATCACAAATCAGAGGAGGAGTAGAGATATTTCAGGGGGAGAAGGCTGTTGGATAGTGGTGGAGAAGTCCAGAAAGTCAGGAAGAAAGCCTAGAGAAGAGTGCAAGAGTGAGCATGACTGGTCTGGCAACCCATTAAAATGGAAGTTCTCGCCAAAGGGGCAGAGGGATGTTTCAGTCTGTGTTTCCTATATTAGCACCACCAGAAAAGACAGAAGGCACCGAGAAGGGAGAAGAAATAGTGGAATTCCTATGTGTGTCTTCCCTATGTTGTTGCAACTACTACTGGTCTGGTTCCCTTTTGCTTGAACATTGTAGACTTGTCTTCAAATCCTCCTGAGGGCTAGGGGCAAAAATTACACTTTCTGCATTCAAAGCTTTATGCTAGATTTGGGCATCATTCTCTTTTTTAATGGGCAGGTCAATTTTTAGTCAAGGGGGTCCTGTTCTGTTAGCAATAGAAAGATGTGGTCTTAGTCTGGTCACACTCCTCATATTGCCTCATTTTTAAAAGAACTCCTTTTTGATGGTACCTGAGTAGAAAAGGTGAAGAAGATGTCATATTCCCATTCCAAGTGTAGGATAACCAAGTATCAATCAGTAATTAATTGCAGTATTGTTAAGGGAAACAGACATATTACCCATACTGTTCTCTTCTGGCTTTACTCTTACCTCTCACAGAGTCTTCTCTTTCTCTTTTGTTGGCTATCTTCATCCTCCTGACACCCAAGTATGAGTGTTGCTCCACACTGTCTTTGGACCTTTCTGTTCTCTCTTTGTATTTCTCTCCCTTGGCCATCTTATTTACTTTGATATTTTAAAATGATCATCTTATGGAGATAATTCCAGACCCACATATCTAGCCTTATTCTTTCCTGTAAGCTCCACTCTCACATTTCCATTTGCTGTACCTTTCTATCTGGAATTCCCATTAACACCTCAAACTTAATTTATCCAGAGGTGAAAACTCATCATCCTTTCCCTCTGATTTTTTTTTCTTTCCAGCCCTTTTGGTTATGTCGTCAGCATTACCACACTGAGTCAGCAGACAGTTGTCTTTGATTATTCCACTCCTTCACCTCCTGTACGTAACCACTTGCCAAGCCCTATTCTATAGATCCTACCACTACATCTCTTGCACATATCCCCTGTTGATGGGGGTCTCACATGACCCTCATCAACACTTGTCTGGGTCATTGCAATAGCTTCCTAACTAGTTTCTCTGCCTCTAATTCCCTCTCTGACATTTCCATCCTACAAACTATTGTCAGTTTAATCTTCTTAGCACACCAGTTTTAACTGTGACATTACTTGAAAACCTATAGTGACTTTGTGTAGGTTATAAGTGAAAATGTAAACTCTTCCCTAGTTTTTAAGATCCTACACAATCTCACCCTACTCCACCTTTCCATCATTTCACATTCATTCCCTTCATATACTCTACGCCAAATTAGTCTACTGGTTTAATTTTTTCTTTATTAAAATTCTTAGGGATGAGGGTGTAAAGGGGACGAATGGAGCATTAGATCTAGATAGAAAAATAAAACAAGAAAACATCAATAAAGCTTACTTTAATAACTAGATTTTAAATAATTAGTCCCTAACCTAAGAATGCCTATAAATCCTAATCTTAAAATCATTACCTTGGAATACTACTGTACTGTAAGAAATGACCAGCAGGTTGATTTTAGAAAAACATGGAAAGACTTGCATAACATAATGCAGAGTGAAACAAGAAGAACCAAGAGAATGTTGTATACAGTAACAGTAATGTCCAAAGAATGACTAAGCTATTCCGAGTAATATGATCATTATATCAACTACAAAGGATTTAAATATGCTATCCATGTCTGGAGAAAGACTTGATATATGGAAGTGTGTATTATACAGTTTCATCATTGGTCTTCTTTAATGTGGGGTTGGGAGGGAGTGAGGGAGACAAATCGAAACTCAAAATATAACAACAAACATAAAAAAAAACCCAAAATAATCATCACTTTTCCTTTCTAAGCAATTTAAGACACATTCTTTTTTCAGGAATATGAAAACCTAGAACTCTACGTGTACCTCAGATATGGGGTCCAGAAAGGGACCAATACAATCAGTCATTGCTTTATGTCTAGGAAATGCTATTTTCCACATCTGCAAACTGAGTATGTCTTCTCAACTTTTGCCAACTACTCGATAGTGATGTTAACTCCAAGATCAATGATAATGTGATCCATTTTATTTCCAAAAAGAGAGAACTGAAACAAAGACATGTGTAATAGTAAGAGCTAGATACTTAGAGTTATAGACATCTCTGGTTTCTGACTTTAGCCGTACTCAGGGGATCATTACATTTATTCACTAATCATTCCAGTCTTTAAAGAAGAAACCTTCATGTGGTCAAACTCATTAAAGCTGTAGAATTTTCATCCATGACCAGAAAGTGACACTGTTGAAAAGAATTATTTCTCTTCTAGAGCTTCAGAATAATAAACTGGCTTAACCAAGTGTGAAATAATTTCTTGAGAAATCTATATAATGCATCAAAATTTTACATGAATGCCTTTCTCATAAAAATGAATCAAAATGCTTTACAGAGTTAGATAACAGAAACTTCTTTTTACGTAGCAGAGTGCCTATGGAGTTTCTTCCAAAGGGTTTTCAGAGAAGAATAAAGAACTACTTTTCTAAGTATAATTTTGTCCAGAGATATAATGACCTATCAGGATCCATTCTAACTCTATGGTTCAATGATAATAGAGAATATAATCTATCTTCTGAAATTTATTTCTTCCCTCTTCACTTTCTGTCAGTTGCATGACTGTTTTCCTGGTCTTCTGAGTACTGAATCATGGAACAGTTCTTGACTCTTTCCTCTCCCAACTCTCTGGTAACAAGTCACTAAACAAGTCCTATGGAGCTTACCTCTGTAATATCTCGTACATTCAGCCCCTTTCTCCTCTAATGGTCACTAATCTAGTACAGGCTCTCATTAAAACCCACATGGACAGTTGTACCAGTCTCCTAACAAGGCTTGCTACCTCATTTTTATTCCCTCAGCCTCACTCCTTTCAAAGCTACTGTTTATTAGTGCTGCCAGACTTATTTTCCATATGTACAAATTTGGCCATAGAATTCCCCTTCTTAAAACCCTTCAGTGTCTTCTTATTGCCTTCTGAATAAACTTTATACTACCTTCTTTGCCTGGTTTCCAAGACCCAGTAAAATCTGGAACCATACTACCTTTCTAGCTTATATAACACCCCTCTTCATAGTCTGTCCTTTAACTAACCTAGATTACTTGACACCCCCTGAAATGTCTTGCATTTGCCCCTTCCTCATGTGTTTGCTTACACCATTTTCTGTGTTTTGAATGCCCTTCCCTCCTCCCCTTATCTGTTGAGTTCCTATTCATTTTTTCTATGCCTATCTCAATTGCCATCCTCTTCAGGAGACCTACTGATTGCAGAGCACTAATCTTTGTACCTCCATGATCATATGCATTATGTGTATAATTGTTTTTACATGTGTCATGTGTCTCTACAGCAGCATAAGGCAAGTGATTGGGCCATATGTATATATATATATATATATTTTTTTTTCCAATGCCTGACACAGTAGTCTATACATAATTGGTTCTCATTCAATGGATAGTGAAAGAGAAAAACCATATATTAGTTTCAGGACATGAGAATCAACCAGAGACATGTAAACCATGCGTCATTTGGACTTGGCCCTTGAGATCCAGATGTACTTAGGGAGGAGGAAGTCTCTTAGAAAATGTCTTTGGCATGTGCCCTCAGCAACAGAAAATTTCTGTTAGTGTCAGTATTTGGCCAGTTTGGGTCTCCTAAGAGAAGATAACATCAAGACAAACACTTGAGCTCAGAATATGAACTTGGTGTTTGGGTGGAGGGTGCGTTCAAGGGTGGGGGCTAGATGGAGGGGGACTAATCAGGAGACTATTTCAGTTGTCTAAGTGAGAGATAATGAGAACCTGGACTAGGGTGATTGCAATATGAGTAGAGAGAAGGGAATAGGTGCAAGAGAAATTGAGGAGATGAAATAAACATGATTCAACAGCCAATTAGATATTGGGAAGGAAAGAAGAGTCAAGGAAGATAGTACCACAAAGCCACAGGACAGGGTGGATGAATCCACCCTGCTACTAGATAGATAATTTAGGGCTTGAGTTTTGAGTTATGCTTCCCATGGCAGGACAGGGTACACAAGTCATCCTGAAAACTGAATAAGACAAAGGGATTGTCATGATATTTGTGTCTTGTTCTTTTTCCTCTTCTCATTTTCATTTCTCTCCTTTATAAATCCTTCAGAGGACACTTGAGGCAGCTAATTTACAGTGACTCCTTGCACTTCTCCACAGGGAATCTCACCAGAGTCATGAGAGCTGTCCTTCTAGGGTAGTGATTGATTGGGTTTGCTTATAGGTTTTCAACCCAAATTGAATCCATTAAAATTTTTTAAAATGCAAATGCTAGATAAAGCAGGAGATCTCTATCTCCCTATCTGCCACTGTTCCATAAAATGTATTTTATGGAGGGGAAATGTGCTATTCCTTGTGGATTGTCAATTGCCATTCATTGGAAATGATTTGCTTTATTACATCAGTGAGATGACGGTAATGCAATCGGTTCACCTTATGAAAAACAAATGTTTCTCCTGCTGACTGTACAGAATGTGAAGAAAATGTTTACATTTCATAGTTGCCCCAGAATGAAAATAAAAATCTACGAAACACACTTTTCAGAATGAGTTAGCTCTAAGATGGCTATTGCTTGACCCAGAGTTGAATTTTGGAATACTGGGCCAGCTGTGTAATTGTGCCATGGCCAAAATGGAATTCAATTACCACAGGAGAATATCTGGCCCACCAAAATAAATACCGTACTTCTGGTGAGAGAGCAAAGGGTTTAAAATCCATCCATAATAGAATTACCCACTAAAGATGTAACGTTCTTGAAATGAATTAAACTGTTTTTTGGCAATGAAATACTCAAAGCTCAAATAATTTTAGAAAAACCATGTATATCATAAAATAGTTGCTCCTCCTCCAATTTATGGCTTTGCCTGGTGTGCTGTGGTTTTTATTATTTTTTGGTAGTTCTTTTAATGGGGTACTATGCAGTAATATTTAATTTTTCTTCAAAATCTGTTAGAATGCGAACAATATGTGTCTATTTTGGCTCATATTGAGGTGACTACAGAAAGAATGGGAAATTGGTGAGAATTAAATTCTTATAAAAAGGAAGAAAACAAAAATTTTGCTGAGTAATAGCAATAATATTTTATTAAATAATATTTATATGCATGTATGCCTGGAAAGCAGCCTGGCTACAATGGAAAGAGCCCTGGCCATCAAGTCAGTGGGCCTGGGTTCAAATCCTGTCTCTGTACCTTTAATGCCTCTGTGACTTTGGGCAAGTCATTTCCCAAGTATTATTTTTTTCCCTTGTTTTTTCATCTGAGAGGAAATGATGGGATTGAATTATATAATAGAATCATAGACTTCGAGATGGAAGAGATCTCAAGTTCTCCCCTACCCTCCATCCTGGTTTTATAGATGAGGAAAATAGGTCCAAAGAGCTTAATTGATCTACCTAGGGTCACACAGTCAACAGGTGTCTGAAAGCAGGATTTGAACCCAGGTTTTTCAGATTTCTAAGTCCAGAATCACCTCCCCTAAGCCACACTCCATCTGACTTTGAAGTTTCCTTCCACCTGTAAATATGTGAATCCAGTCCTTCCTTTGACACATGTGATATTGGGCACGTCACTCAATCTCTTTCTGAGCCTTCTGTGGTGTAGGAATCAAATACGTAGAAATTCAAGTGCTTTACAAAACAGATTCGATTTCACATAGCCCACATTTTGTCACTGCCACTGTGAAAAGGACGTTAGAAACTTTGAAGCTCAGTTTACTTAAGCTGTTAACATTCTGCTTGGGTCCTGCCCCTCTGCCCTACCCTCCCTGCAGTTAGAAGAGTTCTAGCCTAGGACAGATTCACATGACCCTTTTAACCCTAGAATGAGCAGAATTTAAGAATATCTTGAAAGACCAAATAATAGCTTCAATTGACATTATGCATTTTTTTCATCCATTAAGACCTAGAAAATGTAGCAGGATAAAAATGTTTAATTCAAAATAAAACTATGATAAAAATTTTCATCCTATCATATTTTCTTGGTCTTAATGGATTAAAAAAGGCAGCTAGGTGTCAGAGTAGATGGAGTGCCAGGCCTGGAGGCAGGGTAACTGATCTTCATGAATTCAAATCTGGCCTCAGACACTTAGTAACTGTATCACCTTGGACAAGTCATTTAACCCTGTTTTCTCAGTTTCCTCATCTGTAAAATGAACTGGAGAAGCAAATGGCAAATCAGTACTGTATCTTTGGCAAGAAAACCCTAAATGGGATAACAGTGTTGGACATGACCAGAAATGACTGAACAGCAAAATCAATAAAATTATAATAACTTATTGTAAGTTTTTTGTATTTAAGGTGCACCTATACAGATAGGAGAAATTATAATAAACTAGAGTGGTTATTTTCAAAATTTGTGTCAGTTGATGTACTTGGTCTTAATGACCTTGAACATATAGGAAAGGTACCACCACTTTAGCAAGTCAAGCATGAAAATCTAATTTTACAAACTATTGGCAATCATTTTTTTCTACAAGAAGTCTCTCTGCTTTATTTTTTAAAGATTTCCTATAGCGATTTTTTTGAAAAGCAAACTCCTTCAGTATGTTTTACACAATGTTTTGATTTATAGAAATTCTAGTCATTGCTTCTAGAAAGAGATCCACTGCAGAAAGTGATTGACACTTTAATTGACCTCCCTTATTTCCAAATCTTTGAAATAAAGATGACTTCATAGAGGCATTGTGAAACTTCCACAATTACTTTAGTGCTTGGAAGTCACCATATATTTCAGTTTCTAGGATACTGAGGAACAATTGAATGCCTTAGGAAAACAGTCCTTTCCTTTTCTGACTTAATAGTTCCATGGTCAACTTAGATTTAGTTAATGATGGGAATTCTAGCTGTAGAAGAAAATCCTCTTCTGATTGCCTATTTTACTAGCTAATATCTGGGTAACATTGTTAGTTTTGATTATTGTCTGTGTTCTGATGGGAGGGATCAGTTTCTTCGCTAGAAACTTAGAAAGACCACGATGTACTTAGAAAGCCCCTTGAGTTGATTTCAGCAGATAGTACCAAGCCAGAGCCTGTCTTGATTTTCATCCCTGTGATTTTCCATTGAATCGATAGGGAGTTGGGTATATACTTTTGTGGACTGAATTGGCTGTGGGTGTGGGGTTAGTGGTGACTGATACATCAGGCTACACAGATGATAGCATGAAAAAAGGGAATAAACATAAGTTCAATAAATAAAAACATTGCCACTGATTTTCCCTCTAGATTGTTGCACGTAAAAGGAACATTTGTTACTTAACATTATTGATTTTCTACCTTATTTTTGTCTAAAAACGTCAAAGCTATCATTAGGTAGAAGTGAAATCATAAGGAAGATAATCTAAGGAAATATTTCTCCATCCTTAATTCCTTGAAATTTGATCTCCTACCTTCTCTGCATGAGGAGGAATTTTCTTCATTTAAGATGAGTTAGATGTTTTGGGGAGATGGGGCAAAAAATCCTAGTTTGGGGCCTTTCTGTGGAATTGAATTGCATGTGATTTTATTCTGAAGTGTTCCGGGAGATGGCTAGTAAAATTAAATGTCTAGATCCATTTCCTCAACTTTGACAGAGACAGTGTAAATTAAATCACTTTAAACTAATCAGCAGTGTTCTGTCATGGGGAACTTAGTACTGAGCCATGTTTAGCCAAGATCACAAACAAGTTAGCAACACTAGGACCTTCATTTTTTAAAAATATGCACAAAGGTATTTTTTAGACTGTAGGCAACCTTGAAGAGCAGGTTCTTGAAGTCCAACCAAACCAATACCAGTAATAGATCTTTGAGTTTGAGGAAAGAATCGAAGCAATATATATTCCCCCTCCTCCTTTTTCTCCTTCTTTCTCAGTAGGGAAAGGGTAGTGCTTATATAGAGAGCACTTTGATTGAACCAAAAGAGGTCAAGGGTTTGTAGCCTTCAAAGTCAGTTCTGCCATCTTAATGAAGGCAAAGACAATCTGCCTCCTATGTGCTAGAAGCAATGCAAGAAAAGATTTTTGCTTACCCCAAAGGGAACTAGACAAAATTATGTATGGTAAATTTGTCTTAGGTTGGGAGGTATGTGTTTTGTGGTAAAGACTTTTAGTGTATGTTATTTCCATTGGTACCCAAATGAGTTTAATCTAGAGTTTCCTTCTTTGGAAGGAAATCACTATCACTAAATGAGGAATGAAACTGTTTCAAGTGATTATATCATAGTTTCCAGGTTAGCTCTTGTATCTATTTCTATAGTCATGGTTCCAAAGCAACAGAGGAACAGATATATTCACATTTGTGGCCTTCTGAAGCAAAGAGCAGGAGGGGAAGGAAGGGGAGATATTGAGACTGGATCCTATTTAAGACAGTAACTATTGGCATCCGTAAGTGACACAAAGAAATCTTAGTTCTCCAATGGATGGATATTCCACTCCTTTGAAAAGAACCATGTGATCCTACTTGGATAGATGTTTCGTAAGGGACACCAAAAAAGAAGGAAGACATAGCCCAGGACCAGTCCTCTACGTGGTACTTTGCCATTGAAATGGATATGTGATTTCATCAGTGTAAGCATTCTTTACAGGAAATGAGAAATACCCCCTTATGCTATGTGATCTTCAAACTTTTCTTTTCAGAAATCCTCTGGAAACCCAATTCACTCTAGTTCTTTTAATAGTATGTGTGTGTGTGTGTATACACTAAGTATATGTATAGTGAATGCACAGAGGGTCTGCTGTTAGACTTTAGGGAGGCCCTGGTTCAATCTTCATCTTTCACACTAGTCTTGTGACCATTGACAAGTCACTTAATATCTGTGAGCTGTTTTCTCATCCGTAAAATGGAGATAGTACCTTCAGTACCTGCCTCACAGGGCAGCTATGTGTAATGTATGTAAACTTTCTGCAAATCTGAAATCTACATACATTTCAGTTATTATCATCATCATTGCTATCACTATAGCACTTGGTTTGTACACCTGGCACCTGTCATTCTCACAGGATGACTGATCCATCTTTTTTTTTCCTTATCATATATACCCTAAATGATGTGTCATGTTATGTTCCATACATGAATCATCTAGGTAACATACTGCAAAACATTTGCACCTTGTCAAAGGCAGGTATTTTCCCATTGCCCTCTGGGTTGCTTATAATTTTAATTTTCCTGGTACCATGGTTCTTAGGCATGTAATGTCATTGTTTTTGCAGCCATAAGCAGTTTGGGATAATGGAAAACACTGCATGATTTCTCAAGTGTAGTCTATCCTAATCTCTATGTCCTTTCTGTTCTGATCCTAACTGAATCATAGGATTATATATTTAGAGCTGGAAGGGACTTTGTCGGTCACCAAATCTAACCTGCTCATTTTACAAAGGAAGAAATTGAGGCCCAGAGTAATTAAGTGATATGCCCAAAGCCACATAACTAGTAGCTGACAGAGCTTAGATTTGAACTGAAGTGTTTTGATTTCAAATCCAGTAATTTTTCACTATCTCTCTATCATCTTTCGTGTGTGTTGTGTGTGTGTGCATGCGTGTGGGCTCACTATGCTTACACAGATAGCTAGAGTGACTCAACGTGATGGTTATTGAAACATATATACATTGTGATTTTCATCCACTTTGATTGGAAAGTCCAATCTTTCTCACATAGCTGTGGTTTTTACTAAGGACTACTTGTAATATTCTAAGACTTGATATAATTACAGTCAGTTCTCAATATTTGCTTGTTTAACTTTTGCAACTTCAAGAATTTTTGTGATTTTATTAGTAACCTCATCCTCACTTCTGCGTTGACAACCATGCATATTTGTGACTATGCACAGTAGAGAAAAAAAATAGCGGTGTGACTGTATACAAGTTTGTGGAGTGACTGGTATCCTACCAGGCACTTCAGTGGTCTTGTTTTTTCTACCATTGTAGAGGAGAGAACTTCCTCATACATTCTTTGCATCTTTTCATTGTTTGCCTTTAAAACTCAAAAGTTTCATGTTGTAACTGTGTCTGCAAAGAATGGTGTAAGTCTTTTGGACTTTAAGCCCAAGTGTGACTTAGTGAGAAAAAAAAGGTGTTAGAAAAATTCTGTGCTAGAATGTCTACAGCCACCATCCACCTTGTGTTTGGTGTTATCCAACTGATTATTGATTATATCTACAAAAAGGAGGAAAATATGTATATGCTGTGGATTTCATGTCTATTAAAAAGTGAATATTGTCTGAAATAAAATTTTTTAATGGACATGTTATTCCAAAAGGTCACAGAATTTTAGGGAATTATTACTGGAACAATATTTTGTGTATTAGTAATTTGATTTTGAGTCCTGAATTTTGTGCATTATTTCATGATTATTGTATTAGGAAAAGCACATATTATCAGAATTAATGTATTACTATAGAAAATTGTGTGCAGAAAAGTATATTTTCAGGTTACAATCTTTGGTGATTGAGGGAACCTAGCTCCCTATTTCCCAGTGTCTGATTTCAATGTATCAACATTCATATTTTTTTACTTTCATGCCATTTTCCAGGAATGTTACCCCTGCAACAGTTGAAGATTAACTGTAGTACCATGTCATTTTAAAATAGAATTATTTGACTTACCTTGCCATTGACAGGGGATCCTCCAGTAACTGTTCAATTTATTTTATTTTAATAGTATTTCATTTTTTCAAATTACATGTAAAAACAATTTTTAACATTCATTTAAAAGAAATTTTGAGTTCCAAATTTTTCTCCCTCTCCCCTTTGTCTCCCCTCTCCCTATAATGATAAGCAATTTGATATGAGTTATAGGTGAACCATCAAACAATTCAATTTAGCAAACATGTGGTTGGAATACAAAGCCCAAAAGTATTCAAGTTCACAGGGAACTCACTTCCCACCAGAGGGATACAACTGGAATATAGATAAGTAAATACAAGGTACATGACAGGGAGGGGGAGGGGGATTCAAGGAAGGCTTCAGAAAGGAATTGTAAACTGACTTGAGTCCTAAGGAAGTTAATAATGCATTTTGAAATGTAGAGTTGCAAAGACATAGGGCTTTATGTGTATGCACAACTGGGTGACTGGCATGCCAGATTCTTTTGTTTGGACTCTGTGAGGGCATCTTCAATGATGCTGGCAAAACCTTAAGTGAACGTATGCCTCCTTATGTCACTGAGTCTCCAACTCTTACTCATGGGTAATGTGAGGACCCATGAATTCATTTTCTGAAAAAGAAAAAAAAAGACCATCATTAGCTGTGATGCATATATTACACTGGCCTAGATTTCTGTCACTTGATTCCCAACTTTTTGAGCAAATTTGAGTTCTTACTTGGCAAATCATTTGTTTTAGAACTAGAGTTATTCCTAAGCCTTCCAGGGAGATAACAATGCACATGAACTTTAGTCCGCACATGAACTTTAGTCCACACATCTGGACTTCTGGGTTATCAACCACTTGCCTATTCTGGAGATTTATCTACTGCTAGATTCACCGAGGACTTACTGCCTGGATGTCTCATCTCATTGGCATTATTTGAGTCCTGGTCATTTCTGGTTTGTCCTTGGCCTGTCCCACCATGACTTGGTTCTAAAAACTTTTATTACCACTCCTTTCCTTCTGCCCCAATTATACAAGTCAGAAAATATGTAGAATTGTAAAACTGAAAACTGCTAGAAAGTGGGCTAAAGATGCTTACATTCATTTTTGTTGTTGTTTAGATGTATCCACTCCATTTGGTGTTTTCTTGGCAAAGACACTCACATGCTTTATTATTTCCTTCTCCAGCTCATTTTACAGATGAGGAAACTGAGGCAAATAGAATTAAGTGACTCACCCAGGGTCATACAGGTCATATCTGAGGCTGGATTTGAACTCAGGTCTTCCTGATTCTGGTTCTGACCACTGACTGCCCACTTGCTTTCTAACCATCATTTTATAGGTGAGAATACTAAGGACCAGAAAATTTCAATTTACTTCAATTCAAAATATACTTATTGAGCACTTTGTGTGAAACTTTATAATGACTTGCTCAAGGTAACGCATCCAAATATGTAGAATTAAGATGAGAACTCAGATCTAATTCTTAGTCCTGACTTCTTTTCCTGCTACTGTGTTTCCTTCAAGATATCTCTTACCATAAAAACACCCAGTTGTAAAATTATGCTGTGTTGTAATGTATAAAGCAGGAGGCAGATTAGTATTCTTTTCTTGAAGTTTTCCTGTTATGAAACATTCAATTCTTCTCCAAGAAGCCATCTTGAATGCACCAGTGGGCAGTGCAAATTGGCAGTAATTGGAGTACATGGCTCTTTCTGAGTCCCTTGTAAGATTTCAACAGAAGTCAAGGTATAGGAGGAAAGAATACCAATCAATGTTTCCTTCTTGTTCTCCTGTGAAAGAACAGGGAGAGGGTAGACTCCAGGAGCTTTAGTGCTCAGTCCATTGATCTGACTTCTCAAGGTAGGCACAGCACTGGTAGATGGAAGTGAGATCTCAACCCTAGCCTTTGCTAATTGCTGCAGACTGAACAGAGAGGAGAAGGCAGAGCAGTGTTAGGCTCTGCACAATTCTCCAAATATGAGAAGCAGCAGGAGCAACCTCTGTTACTTTGGGGGTAACACTGTGCACATATGACTGCCTATCACAGTGCATGGATAAGGATATTGAAAGTTCTGGAAATTAACTGATTTCCTTAAGCATAATACAAGATTCAACAAGCCCTTGGCTACTAGGACCAATCCCATAGCCCTTGTAGGCAATTATTATGGGTGCCGGAGGTCTCACCAAAGCTATGGTTGTTGCTGCAGATGTTTCTGCCTTAATAATTGTAGGAGTTACCAGTTTTCATCAAGTATCAGTCCACGGCACACATCTAAATTCTTGGCATAGCATGAGCCAGTCCTCTTGGCATTCTCATGAACCTAGTGGTAGAATTTGAGTGATAGGATTCTTAGTTGGGCTCTTCCCTGTTCCATCCCCTGAATTGACTGTACAATGAGTTATTTATCCCTACCAAAATGGAGAGATACAGCCATTTAGGGCCTAGGACCAGGCAGTGACAACAATAGTAACCCTTGACTATAAGATGAGGGGATTGGGACATGAGAGAAACATCCAGTTTTGCTTCTTAATAGATAACCATGTGACTTTGGGCAAATCACTTAACCTCCCTGGGCCTCAGTTTCCTCAGTCTATAAAATGTAGAAGTTCACTTAGATGAAGGCTTAAGGACCCTTCCAGCTCCAATTCTGATTCTATGATAGTCCTGTGAGGCCAGTAACATGCCTCTGCATGCGTATTGATATAAAGGCATCGATGCTACAGGCATATTTCCAAATAGGAAAGCAGGTTCATTTCTCAATGGCAATTAAAGAGAAAGTTGGATTTAATTTGTAAAATTCTTGTTTAAGGTAAGTCAGTTGGGAATATGCTTGAAGCAAAACCTCAATTAATCAGAACCTCAAATTACTTTCAACTCGATTTATTTTTCCACACTTTCCTTTAAGGAGAATACCTCTAATCAGAGGAAAATAAGTTCATATCTTACTCATATAAAAAGGCATGTTTTTAGGCATGCCCTGGGGGTCACTATAGATTCAACCTGTCTTGCTCTACCTTATTCATCTGTAGCTCTATACAAGAGTAACTAATTTTTAAGCCTTAAAGTGAGATTTTATGTATATGTGTTTTGAGTTCTTATTGTAATCAGAATAATCCTGAGGCTCTTATAAGATCCCAAATCATAAAAGAAAGTTCATCATGGTCACTGAATGACTTACTTAGACAGGAAATTGAGCTAATACATTTTTAGAAAATTTTTCAATAAGAGCTGAAATTGTAAAGACTTCATAGTCACCACTTAGTTAACCCATTTTTTTCCTGTATCAATTTTCATCATTTTTGTGCAATATTCAACAGAAATTTTATGACACAAAAATATTACATGAGGGAGGGAGGAGTATGGATTTTAAAAAAGAAAAATGAATGAGTTGCTCAAAAATTCAGTTAGCCAGAGGCTACCATTCCCAAGTCATCCTAGTTCGTGGTGGTGGTTGTTCAGTCCTTTCATTTGTGTCCACCTCTGCATGACCCCATTGGGGGTTTTCTTGACAAAGAGAGTGGAATAGTTTTCCATTTCCTTCGCCAGCTCATTTTACAGATTAGAAAACAGAGGCAAACCCTGAGTCACATAGCTAGTAAGCGTCTGAAACTACATTTGAACTCAAGTCTTCCTGCCTCCAGGTCTGGTACTCTATCCACTAAGCCACCTTTCTGCTCCCATCCTAGTCAGATAGAGTTTTGATGTCCTCAATAAGGTAATGAATCCATAGATTACTGGAACAAAAGTCAGTATGGTTTTGCTGGTGTGCAGTGATGAAGCTCTATGTCCTCTTGAAATACTTTTGACTCTTCTTAAGGTGATTTAAATGGCATAATACAGTGGAAAGGATAGTGGATTTGGACTTAGAAGACCTGGGGGGCAGCTAGGTGGTGCAGTGGATAGAGCACCAGTGCAGGAGTCAGGAGGACCTGAGTTCAAATCTCACCTCAGACACTTGACACTTACTAGCTGTGTGACCTTGGGCAAGTCACTTAACCCCAGTTGCCTCATCCTGGGTCATCTCCAGTCATCCTGATGAATATCTGGTCACTGGATTCAGATGGCTCTGGAGGAGAAGTGAGGCTGGTGACCTGCACAGCCCTCCCTCACTCAAAACAAAGTCAAGTACAAGTCATGTCATCTGATACAAGGTCTTCTTCAGCAATGAAGAATGAACACATCCTAGAACACCTGGATTTGAATTCTGCTTCTACTACTTACTACAGCGCATGACCTTGGGCAAGTCATTTAACTAGTTTTGGCCTCATTTTCTATATCTTTAAAAAGAGGGTGTTGAATTACATGACCACCAATGTGCCCTTCAGATTTAACTATATTTTCCTCTTCCAGGGCTACAGAGTAGACAGTTTTCTGGTTTGTTTGTGTAATATTCCAGTTTGGGATTTTTTTGTTGTTTTACACTCAAAGCCATTGGGCCCTGGAACCATTACTGATCTCTGTGACCTAACCAGAGGTCATATAGAGCAGAACTTTCAGAGAGAACCATGGAAAGTCTATTGAAAATAGGTTTTCCACTATCTGCTTCATAAATCAGTGGTATTATATGAAATAAAGTCAAATATGGGCAAGCCACTGTGGAGCTGCTGAGAACTGGGACTGCCCTTGCTGATAAGCAACATTTTCGAGCCTGTGAATGTAACAGACAGAGGCAAGCTGAGCTATCTGAATGCTGTAGTGAGCAGTAATAGCAGTGAGGGGGCAGGGGCTGAATCAACTGCTCATCACCACTCAGAATCTCTCTACTCACAGTCTTTCAGATAAACAGGAAATATGGTTTAATTTTCTGCCTGCAAATAATGAACAGATTTGGTGAGTAACTATCTCCCCCTGATCTAGCCTTATATCCCCCCCCTCCCCACCCCCAAATGCCCTGGGTGACACTTGGATTCTGCATTTTTCCTACTCTAAAAGATCATTACTCTGCATGGCTGGCATTGTCAGCTGTGAAGTCACCCTTTTTTGTCAGCCCAGTTGATTGATTTTCTCTGTCCATCCTGTCGTGGCCTTAGCTCTTTTCCCATCTGCCGAAACCAGCTTGCTTGTGGTTCTTCTGGCGTTTCCCAGTGTGAAACTGGACAGCAGACTTCTGCATAGGCTTCTGCAGATATCCAGGGCAAAGCAGCATTGCTGCCCTCCTACAGTTTATTTAGCATTTTTCAATAGAAACATTGCATCTTTTTCACCCCTTACATATTAATTTGGTGAATGCAAGACTGAAAATGAGGTCTGAATGAGCTGCTAGTTGAAATCAAACAGTTGAATTGAGAAGCTAATGAATCCTGTGTTCCTTTCGATAAATAGAAAGCAATGAACATGTTTGCCCTAAAGTTCAAGCTCTGATTAACGGGCTGTGCAAGATTTTGATCTCTTGAGCAAATATACTTTATATTTTTAATCTTCTATCCTGTTTCCTACTCCCAGTGTATGATCTCTTGTTGCAAAAAGTCTCTTTTTTATGGCCTCATATATAAATTGTCTTTTCAACCACAGCTATGTTCATTTGGATGGACTTAGATGAGTAATATTACCATCTTGTGAAAAATGATCATTCTGGTAGAAGCAGGAACCTTTTGTTCATCATTCTGAAAATCAAGCCACTGCATTTTGGGGCTTATCCTTTCAGTTTTGAATATATGTGTATGTGTGTGTGTGTGTGTGTGTGTGTGTGTGTGTGTGTGAGAGAGAGAGAAAGAGAGAGAGAGAGAGAGAAAGAGAGAGAGAGAGAGAGAGAGAGAGAAACACACTGTGTGCTTCTTGAACGTTTATATATTTAAACACTTAGAAATTCAGCAAGAAACAAGATCATTAAAGGTGATTGATTGCCACAGTCAAATTCCACTGGAACCTTACTTTCCCTAAATGTTAATTCTATAAAGTATGTATGTATGTGGGGGAGATGAGGGATGGGGAAAGGGGGAGGGATAAATTGTGTTGCTTGTTATCACTGTTCCTTAACTTTCCCACTAATCCAAACCACCCCATCAGGGAGCACAACTACAAGCCTTCATAATTAAAGCAGCCTGAGCAGGATAGTGAGGTTGCTGACAATCCCACATTCTTCTTTGTGTGGTCCATGTGTCCTCCATGGTTCGTTTATTCTTATAAAGGAAGAAAATGTTTACCAGCTTTCTGCTGTTTCAGTGATGCTTTTCTCCCCAATCTAATTTATAGGGTTGACAGTGTCTCCTAGCGGGCTGCTATCAATTCTGCGGTTTCCATCAGAAGTTGTGCTTAGTGATGTCTGGACACCAAATGGAAACCACTGTTGCTGAAGTAAATAACTAGCAGTGAGTATTTTGCTCTTTGGCTCCCCTGCTCCTCTTCCCCAGGAGATTCAATGGTTTGCTTAGAAAGGAGTAAAGAGCTTAATATCTGACCTCAAAACTGACCAAGGAGCAAAGCTGGTTTGGTACTAGCTATTAGCTTGAATTTGGACCAAAGGCTACTAGCTAAAAAGTGATAGACTTTGATGCATAGAGTAATTCTGATCCATTTCAAGCTAGGTCTCTATTTTCCCCACTCAGTCTTACTTATCTTTTGAATAAAATATTCTTAAAGCTAAGGTTGCCTTTCCACCACATTTATATACTCTATTTACGTGTTGTCTTTATTAAAAAAAATCATCTCCTTATTGTTGTTATGAATTAAGAATGTAATCTCCATTTTGTTAGAAAGACTGTAATCTCCTTGAGGGCAGGAATTTTTTTGTTTATTTGACTTTTCTTGTATTCCTCAGCGCTTGACACGATGCTAGCCCATGATAAGTGCTTATTAAATACTTGTAATTGATTGAATGCTTAAAATAAATCTCCTGTAGTAGGAAGTGAGATGCATAGCCTGGAAACATCCTTACAGCACATTTGCCTTTAGTTGGGTATTGTAGTTACCAAAGCACATTGTGAAGTAGACTTTTCTCTATGATCTAGCTCTATGGCAAGAAACTCGTCAAACAA
Source organism: Notamacropus eugenii (assembly GCF_028372415.1). Taxonomy (NCBI): domain Eukaryota; kingdom Metazoa; phylum Chordata; class Mammalia; order Diprotodontia; family Macropodidae; genus Notamacropus; species Notamacropus eugenii. The sequence goes on from NC_092872.1 coordinate 149,912,835, forward strand.
TACTTGCTTCAGGTTTGTAGAACAATCCCTTGGAAAACACAGAAAAGTAGATTGAGAGCTTATGTGAATGTGGATCATTCTCTTAATGCCTTTGGCTTTCTGCCCAATTGAAGAGGAGAAACTGATTGAGTCTACCTAAGGAGCAGATGAACCTTCATTTAGTCAAGGCCCATGGTTATTTTTTCCTTTGCATCAAAATAGCTCCCAGTACACATTCCTGAGAAACCCCATCCAGAGCGCTCTCTCCCCCAAAAGAAGGAAAACCCCACCCCACCAAACCCCTTAAATGTCTGCTATCATATAGGCAGGTAAATGTTTTCAGTACTTTTAACTTTTCCCAAGGTTTTTGTTTTTTTTTCCGCTTTTCCTTCTTTCATTCTTTTCAATGTTAGGAGTCACTTTTGTTAGGAAAATTTGAGCAGAATATTTCACTTGAATAGTGTATAGCTCCCAGCTTCATAATGTTCAATAATTTCAGATAATTAATAATCAATAGGGAATCTTAAAGAGTTGCACATTCTCAGTGGTACAGGGTACTCCCTTCCTGTCTAGATCCTTCCTAAAGGGGATCATCCCTTTCCTTTTCAGCTTCTTTACGGAGTCTTTTCCACTCCAGTCCACAGCAATCTCTCCTTCCTCGTAACTCCTATAGTGACTCTTCTTTGAACTGCTCATTACGCATAGAATACCGATGGCCTGGCAGTGGTGTTTAACTTCCAATTGTGTATACATCTGGCAGCCCCAGTGAGATTGTGAGGTCCTGAAGGGCAAGGGACCATGTCTTACATTTGAATCCTCAAATCAACCCAGCATTTATTGAGCACCTATCACTTAATTGTGCAGTCATTTTTAAGTCATGTCTAACTGTTCGTGACCCCATTTGGGGTTTTCTTGGCAAAGATACTAGAGTGATTTGCCATTTCATTCTCCAGCTCATTTTACAGATGAAGAAACTGAGGCAAACAAAGTGATTTGCCTAGGATCACACAGCTAGTAAGTGTCTGAGGCCAGATTTGTATTCAGGAAGATGAGTCTTCCTGACTCCAGGCTTGGCACTCTATCCACTGTGCTACTTACTTGCCCTTATCACTGAATACATGAGATCAATTGAAATAACCTGAAAAGCTCTTTGCAAACCTTAGAGTTCTATATAAATCCTAGTTATTCTTAGTATTGTTACTACAAGTACTACTACTACTACTACTACTACTACTACTACTACTACTACTACCACCACCATTACTAGTACTACTACTCCTGAGTGAAAAGCTTAGAGCAAATTGTTGGGGGCCTAAATAAAAAGCAATGCCTATCCTCATAGATAGTTCATTATGATAAGAAAATGAAACCCAGAGAAGTCACTTTGATAGAAACTGTTGCATGGTAAACATATTGGAAAGTTGCAAAAGAATACACAGGAGAGAGAAGTTATGAACTGGGGGCAAGGTGATGAAGGAAAGATCATAGAGCAAGGGGGCAATGGTAGCATTTATATAGCACCCGGCAGTGAGGTGGTCCAGTGGATACAGTGCCAACCCTGGAGTTAGGAGGACCAGAGTTCCAGTCCAGTCTCAAACACTTACTTGACTGTGTGACCCTGCGCAAGTCACTTAATTCTCCTTGTCTCTCTCTCCTCATCTGAAAAATGAGCTGGAGACTGAAATGGCAAACTGCTCTAGTACTTTTGCCAAGAAAACCCTAAATAAAGGGTCATGAAGAGTTGGGCATAACTGAAGTGGCTCAGCAGCAACGACATGGTACTTTCTTTATGCCAGGTACTGTGCTGGGTGCTTGACAAATTATGTCTTATTTGATCCTCACAACCCTGTGAGATAGCTGCTATTATTATCCCAGTTTTCATTTGAGGAAGCCAAGGGAGTTAGTAAGTATCTAAGACTGGACTTGAACTTAGGTCTTCCTGAGTCCAGGCCCAGGACTCTATTCATTGCACCATCTGGTTTCATATACCTAGATGATATTTGAGTTGGGCTACAAATGATGATTAAGGTTCAGCAGCAAGGGGGTACAGGAAGGCATTCCAATCCTACAGAATAGCCTATGTAAAGCTCCATGAGGTTAGGTATTGTGTCTTATTGAAGAGCAGGTATTATAGGCAATTTGAACAATGCTTTTCATTCAAATAGAACATTTTTTAAAAAGGCTTTTTATGGGGGGTTATGTTAGGAAGACTCGTGTGTCTTTGCAGGTAAATGGGAAGATACTTGGGCAGAGGGAGAGATTGAATATACTTGAAAAAGTGTTTATGTGATATAACAAGATTAAAAGGTGACAGAAAAGTGAAGATAGATTTTAAAAGTCTTAGTAAAAAATAAGGATGCATTTTTTTGCCAAAGGGAAAGAGAATTATGGGTAAAGTTTTGGTAATAGAACAGGGGAGTTTAGGGAGGTCATGGCCTACAGCTTCATAATATTGGAGGAGACTGACATTTGCTGTAAAGGGAAATGGTTGGGGGGAGAAGAAGAAAGAAAATTTTTGGACCAGTCACTGTGGAGAAATGTGATAGGGAGCTCATATAGATAGAGAAGTATTATAAAGGAATATCAATTACCTCTCTGAGATTATCTGCCATCAAGGTATAGTGGATGAAATTAGTCTGTATTTCATTACTTCTACAACTATAATAAATAGCCTTGAAACAAAAATGAAGAAAACAGATGGTATGGGTCTTTATATGAAGGTAAAGATTTTCTGAGTGTCCAGGGGTGCAAGACATTCTAGGTTAGCAGCTAGAGAAACATTAAAATGTTGGATAATGGGTTCAAGTCTGAGTATGAAGGTAAGTGAAGTCAGAGTGGGGAATATAAGCAGAGAGAATAGAAATGGGTTTTGATAAGGGTGAAAAGTAGATTTAATGTAAGTAGTATGCTGAGTTAGGGGAAAGGATAGGTTGTTGGGCTAAGAGAATGGAATTTCTGCATCATGAAAATTGTGTAATTCCAAGAGATGGTGAAATGGAAGGTGGAGTCATTTCATCATGTCTGCCTTGAAAGAGTATTTGATCAGGTTGAGGGGGTGTTTAGGGGGTAGCTATTAATGTGAATGTTAAAGATATTGAAGATTATGGGAAGAACCTTGTGGGACAAAGACAATGAATCAGATACTTAAGGTAATTACAGAGAAAGTATAGAGAGTGATCTGGATGGAGTTCAGTTGATGACAGTAGTAAGAATGGGAAGAGACTAATATAAATGTGTATAGTAGATGGTCAGTAGTTAATGAAATGCATGACCATCTTTGGGGGCTAGATTAGTTGCACTCAGCCCATTATTAGCTACAAGATTCATCTAAAATCTAAAAGTGATACAGGGGAAAAGGTTTACCTAGACATGTTAGACTTCATCTAGTCAACCTCCTTATGTTACAAATGAAGAAAGCCTAAGTGACTTGCTCACAGCCACAGAGTGATGGAATCAACACTGACTCCGGGTCTCCATATTCCTAACCAGTATACAGTAATGACTATTTGGGATATTGTTAATTTTACCCAAACAACTGATTGTTTAACTACATTAGTTGATTAAACAAAAAACTGCTCACTTCTTGAACAGATGTTGGGCATTATTAAATGCAGGTTTTTGGCCCTGATTTAGGCTTTAATATAACACTACCATTGGATGTATGTTGGTTGGTTGAATATATTGTAAAAGTCATTAGTATTACAAGCAATATTTGGTAGCCTTAAATGTGAATGAGTATTTTATAAAACAAAATCAAGATTTATATTTTTCTTCTCTTGGAGGTATTTTTATTAAATGCTTGTATTTTAAAACAAGTCTATTTACTGTGTAAGTCTAGAGCTGGAAGGAACCTTAAAGATCATAGAGTCAAACTTCCTGATTTTGCAGAGGATGTTCGGGAATGATAAGTAAATGTCTTGCCCAACATCATGAAGATAATAAGTATACCTATTTATATGCACATAAATATGCTTAGGATTTGACACTGCTTTTAGTTAGGAACTATGGTTTATATTTTTATTTTATATTTACTTTTTATTTATATTTTATATCATATTTGTATTCATATTATATATTTATATCTATATATTCCATGGTATATAGAATATGCCTGTGAAAACTCCCTCCACTAATGAAAATCAGCAACTTTCGTATAATTTAAGAGTCTTCAAAAGTTGTGTGGGACATTGAGAGGTTAAAACATCACACAGAATTTTTCTGTATGAGAAATTGATCCCAGGCTATGTGTGGCCCTCTATGCATTATGATATTCATTTCCCCAATATATCCATCGGTATACAACCCACATATACATGCATATGGCAATATGTGCAATATGAAATGAGGTATGACTCATCAGAAGGGTTCTCTAGATGTTTCTTCCATTTCCTATCTGCAGTCTGTGTGGTTCAAAACATGGTAAGAATAGTATTGCATTCCAGAGTAACCAACATTTAGGTAGCTTTCAGTCTTTGCTTCCTGCAGCTGAAAAAAAAAATTAGTTATAAAACAAAGTAGGTTATGTGAAGTTTTCCTAAAGAAATGCAGATAACATAGAGCTGTTATTCTCAGTCACTGTTACCAGTCTGGAAGTTTTGCCACAATGTGTACTTTCCCTGTGAGTTCTGACTGAATTTGGGAATGTTGTGGGTGGCTGAGAGAAACTATGTAAAATGTACTTTTGTAGTTCTAGCCATTCATGTAATCTCTGATGTGCTTTTGCTTATTTGGATCCCAGAACTTCTATGAAATTTGAAGGAAAAAGTGCGTGTCCATGGGAACAAAATGAAAGCTATGTTTTATGTCCTCCATGGTTTGAAATGAAAGACAGGTTGCTTGATGTCGTACCTGTATTAAAGTCCTGCTTCTAACATCCAGTTGCCACGTGACCATGATGGACAAACAGCTTGAGGTGTCAGGGCCCCCAAACCACTTTCTTGGACCATGAGTTACAAATAAGTTGCTTATCTTCATCAGTGCAGAGTGATCCTGTATCTGGTGCTCCCCATGATGATAAAATTTGATCTAAACCAAAAAATTGTTCCAAGTCTTATGATAATTACACTCAGTGTGATTAAGAAAGATATATTCCAACGTTGAATTTGGAGTTGGATAGTGATGGTGTTAGGGATTATCTCAGTGAATTGGTATAAGGTTGTCTTTCAAAAAGATAGCAGCCGCAGCTAGTTAACTGTGATGTAGTAAAGTCAGGAAATATTTGAGTATATCCTTTGTGCAAAACATCATGTAAGGTTCTGTAAGACATACAAAAAATTATAGGACTTCATCCTAGCCATCAGAGTTTTACCATCTAGTTATTTTAGAGATAAGTATAAGACACATGATAAATTAAAAACACATCAATACATTAAGGATATGTTACTTCATTGGTATAGGAACTTCTTTCACTGGTGAAGAGCACAGCCTAGCTATAACTTAATAAATGAATCTTAGAGAGTTGCCCAGAATTCAGAGTAATTAAATGGCTTACCACACTTACTTGTGCTTTGGTCACAGCTCCTAAATATCAAAGTGGAGGAAAGTGACATAGATGAATTAAATAGCAAATCAGAAAGACATAACACAGTACATGATAACTTCCCTCATGAGTGGTATAGACAGTGAGCAATAAGAACTCAGAGGGAGAGGGAAGAGCAGAACCAACATGATTAAGTGGCAGAAAACAGTAGGTGAAATCCTCTCCAAAACTCTTCCAAACAGACCTAGACATGCAATGCAAAGAATGGAAAATCCAGAAAAAATGACAGTGAGTTATTTGTCCAGTCCAACTCAGCATATAGAGACAGACAGGGAGGTCTGCATACAGGGGCGACCCAGTTCCAGGTTATAGATTGAGCAGTGGTCTATTCTTGCTAAGACCTAACCCCAGTTTAGGAACTTGCAGAGCTCAGACCAGGGGGCAGCAAACAGACTCTGCCCTAAGTCAAACCACTCTGAGAGGAATGAAAGCTAACAGGTACCCAACCTGCCCCTAATATTATACTCAATGCCCAAGGAAGGTAGCAACACAACCGACTCAGACTTTCCTCCCAGAAGTGTGGCAGAATTTCTATAATTCAGAAAGTAGGCTGATAGAATGGATGAGCAAACAAACAGCAATAAAAGAATCTCACCATAATGAGCTGTTATGATGACAAGGAAGTTCACAACACTAAGATGAGAATGACCCCAAAGCATCCATCTATAAGAAAAAAAGATTAATTACAAACTCAGTTAGAAATCCTGAAAGGAAGCAAAAGTGCTTCTTTTTCTCTTAAAAAGTTAAAAACATTTTTGCCTAAATGAGACATGAGAGTGCTTAAGGAAAAAATGTGGAAAAGAAATGAGAGCAATGGAGAAAAGAATTGGAAAGGTAACTGACATTTTGACACAATAGTTACAAAACCTTGCCAAATCAAAAAAACTACCTGAAGATTTAAATGGACCAAATAAAAGCCAATGATTCTGTGAAGCAACAAGAAATATTAAAGGGAAGTCAAAAAGCTAAAAAAAAAAAAATGTCCCAGCAGCCCTCCCCCCAAAGCCAACAATCCAACCTCCTTCCCAAAAAAAACCCTGACCTAGAAAATTAATTGAGGAGAAAAAAATTTAAGAATCATTGAATTTTCTGAATGCCATGACCAAGAAAAGATCAAGAACTATGAAAAGAAAATTGACCAGGTCTTATTACCAAAGTAAAAATGGAAAGAATTTGCTGGTCCCCTCCAGAAAGAAACCCCAAAATAAAAATGCTGAGAAGCATCATAACCAAAATCCCCCCAAAAATACTGTGAACAACCAGAAACAAAACAATTCAAGTACCAGGGAGCCATAGTCAGGATCACCCACATTTGAAGTTGGAATATGATATTCTGGAAGGCAGAGGGAATGAATTTTTGGTCAAGAATAACTTATCCAGTAAAACAGAGTATAATGTTATGGGGGAGGGAAGGAACTGGATCTTTAATGAAATAGAGTACTTCCAAGCACTTCTGATGAAAAGATTGGAGCTGAGGAGAAACTTCAAAGTTCAAACATAGGAGTGAAGAGAAATATAAAAAGGTAAACATAAATGAATAATGATGATTCAAGGACAAAACATGGACAAACTGCTTACCTTCATATATGAGAGATGATTCATGTGGCTCTTTTGAACCCTATGATCATTGGAGTTCATCTAAAGACTCTAATTAGTCAAGACTTGAGAGTGTTCTGTTAATCTTGATGATTTCCAAAAAAGAAAAGAAAGAAAGGTGAAGAGGAATGTATTGCAAGGGAAGGGAAAGGAATTTTGGGGAAAATTATCTCACGTAATTAGGGGGTACACAAGTAGACATCTATACAAAGGAGTAGAGTATGTGGGGATGTGAACAACACTTGAACTTCCCTCTCATCTGAACTGGTCAAAAGAAGGAAGAATACCCATACAAAGCCAAACAGTGGGTACAGAAATAAGTTTCACTCAACAGGGAGAAGTAGGAAAGAAAGGGGAGAAGTAGAGAAAAGGAATTAGAAGGATGATAGGTTAAGGGAGGGATTAGTGCTAAAACAAAGCAAACTCTAAGGATGTACAAAAATATTTATTGTGTTTTTTTGATGTAGCAAAGAATGGAAATCTGAGGGGGTACTCATAAATTAGAGAGCGGATGAACTAGTTGTGCTATATGAATGTCATGGGCATATTTTTGCTGAACTCATCAGTATAACGACCAACGATTCCAGAGAACTAATGATGAAACATGCTACCTACCTCCTGATAGAGAAACAAAGGACTCAGAATACAGAATGAAACAATTTTTTTTTTTGGATATGACTAAAACGGAAATTTCTTGTCTTTGTGATGTGGTAGAAGAGCATGGTTTGAGCAAAGGCAAAAATGAGAAGACATAAGGTTGCCCAGGTATCAGTACATTAACCAGTATTGTTGAGGTAAGACAAGAGGAAGTAGAGAAATGATACTGGACTAGGTTTGGGAGGCCCTTGAATGCCAGAGATGATGAAATGGCTCTGAGAGCCGTTTTTGTGAATTTTATGGGTGAGAATGTTAATAATGTCCCATGTCAATGAAATACTTGTTATGTCTAAGAGGTATTATGGTGTAATGGATAGAGAAATGACCTTGGAATCAGAAAGACCCAGGTTCAAGGTCCACTTCTGATACATCCTGACCATGTGATCCTGAAAAGTATTGTAATATCTCAGTCTTTAAGACTATAAAAATTGCAGACTAGTTACTTATTTGCACTGGCATAAAGAGTTTCCTCCTCTGGAGTTTCTTACACCAAAGAAACCATAGATCTATTCTAAAAACAGCCTGTTGTCAAGACCTACATCCAGAAGCTAGGCTTGTTATAAATTATCATGGGATGTGTGTTCATCCTTCAGTGCCACAGAAGACCGCGCCATCAGAGAAATGATGACATGACTTGCACTTGACTTTGTTTTGAGTGAGGGAGGGCTGTGCAGGTCACCAGCCTCACTTCTCCTCCAGAGCCATCTGAATCCAGTGACCAGATATTCATCAGGATGACTGGAGATGACCCAGGATAAGGCAACTGGGGTTGTGACTTGCCCAAGGTCACACAGCTAGTAAGTGTCAAGTGTCTGAGGTGAGATTTGAACTCAGGTCCTCCTGACTCCTGCACTGGTGCTCTATCCACTGCACCACCCAGCTGCTCCATTGGATCCCTAGCTGAGGCTCAGTTCACTGTAATGAAAACTGGATGTGGAGTCAGAAGTTTGAATACCATCCTTGTCACTTACTTGCTGTGGGACCTTGGACAAATCATGTAATATTATTAAGCCAGTTAGTTTTTTTAAGTATTGCTTTATTTTCAAATATTTTACTGATGCCTATCGATTTTTATTCTGAAATTACTTTTTAAGAGCTTCTCCCTAAACCACTTCCTGCCCCTCCCCCTTACCTCCATCACCAAAAGAAATGCCCCCTTTTACTTTTAGTCTCCACCTCCTCAGTCCATCACCTCTCTTCCAAGGGAAGGAAAATAGATTTGCTCTTCGGAACACTGAAAACAGTAGTTGTCATCGCATTTAGTCTGAGCTCTAATGTCTTTTAATACTGTTTTCATTTACATTGTAGTCATTTTCTGTTTTTTTTCTGTGCTTTTCTCCGCTCTTTCCTCTAAATTTTTCATGTCTTCTAATGTTTCTTTGAAATACTCATATTTGTCATTCTAATCTTGTGATCATATTCCATTAAATAGTAATAGTGAAGATAGCAACAGCTCGCATTTACATACTCTTAGGAATGATCTCATTTGCTCCCTTTAGTAACTCTTTGAGGTAGGTAGGTAGTGTTGGTATGCCCATTTTTCAGGTGAAACAAATAAAGCATACTGAAATGAAATGACATCACAAGGATCATCCAGTGGCTAAATATTTGCGGTAGTATATTTTGAGCCATACCCAAACTGCATTTCTAAAATTTTTGCTTCTATAAAAGTACTACTGTGAACATTTTGGAATATGTGAAAAGGCATCTAGGTAGAGTATTAGACTCGGAGTCAGGAAAGCTGGACTTCAAACCTTGTCTCAGAAACGACCCTGAATGAGTCCTTTAACTGCTCTTAGCCTCACTTTTCTCATTTGTCAAATGAGGATAATTATACCACTTACTTCAGAAGGTTGATATGAAGATCAAATGTGTTAACATATATAAAGCAAAGTCAGCTATTATTAATAATTAATAATAATTGCAATCTATGTATGTCACTTCTGGCTACTCTCAATTTACCAGAATATTCAATTAAGCAGAATTTGGAAAGTTTCCAATGTTGTCCTCACTGGAATATATTGGGGCAGTTCATTTAAAAGTGGAATCTAGTTGAGACTGTAGTGGGTAGACCAAGGTCTCTATTGGAAGCTACTTATCCAATATCTGTAGGAGGAAGGTACTTATTCAGATCCTGTATTCTTCCTCATATCAGTAGAAGGCAGCCTGGGGGCAAAATTTGAAAAGAGATTTATTTATTTATTTTTTTAATCTAATGCTTGGGTGTACTAGAAGTACTTTGCCAGGTAGGTGTCAGGGTAGTTATTCTCTAGAATTATTGAGCTATGGACACAGTTTCAAAGGACTTGCCCAAGTCCTTTCTTACACACCATGACTGCATGAGAAGCAGATTTTAGAGGGTTGAAACATGGCAGCCCTAGACATTCAAATTCATGGCAAGGAAAGTGAACTTCAGAAACAAGAGTGGGCAGAAATAGATTAGGTAGGAGGGAGTGCTGTACTTGATGTCAAGGAAGAGGATTAACTTTTAAGTATCTCTTCATTTTGTATAAGTGCTGACCTTTTCATCTGTTGGTGTGGAACCTCCCTCCCCTACCATCATTCTATTGTATGTTTCTCTGTAGTGCTTCATAACATCACAGGATTTAGAGCTGGAAGGGACCTTAAAGATTATTCAGCCTAACCTCCTCATCTGCAAACTGAGGACAGAAAAGGTTGAAGACAAAGGAGGGTAAGTGGTCTACCCCAAGTCACTAGTAGAATTAGGATCCACGCCCAGACCTTCTGACTCTAAATCTATCACTCGACATCATGCCAAGTCATAATCAATCCAGTTAAATTTTAAAAAATAAGTTGATATGGATGAGAGTATGGGGAAAGATGAGTGGGGGTGGAAGAAACCCTTGAGATCATCCCCTTTCAGAAAACATAATAGGATTTATAGGAAGTACAGTATGCTAGAGGTGGTTGTAAAAAGAGACTTGGAAGTGCTTTTTCATGTGCCAGGCACTGTGAAAAATCAGTGACTGATGATTTTCAACCTTTGGTAATTTGGAGAATGCTGGCACCGCTCTTTATTCCAAGTACTAATTCATTATATTACTTTAGGCATTCTTATCTTTTTATTCATTGTCAAAATAAAAGTCATGTTTACTCTCTTCTACAGTATAGGAATTAGAGAAAATACAGTATTATTTAATAGACTCTCATTTATCTGGGAGCTAAATAGCCAGAAAACTCAAATAATCAGAATACCCTCTTTCCAACGATAAGTGGTATTTTTTGGACCAGTCACTGATTTCTTTATAGATGAGCTTGCTCATCCATAAATGGTTAAAATAGTTGATTTCTTAGGTCCCATTCACCTACAACATTGTGGGATGCTTTAATGATGATCCTTAGCCATCCTTAACCTCAACTTTCTCACCTGTAAAATAATGATTTTGGATAACTGCCCTCTAAGTCTTCTTCTGTGTCTTAATCTGTAATGCTATGAAATACCTTAAAGTATCCTCTGAATCATCAAAGAAAACTTCAGTTATGCTCGATAGGGCTTTTGTTTGATGGATCTGTGATTTATCTCAGTATAGGGAGCTTGCAGTGTGGAAAGTACTTCTACTGATGCAGATCATGACCTTGTCTATAATGTAACAGTCTCAGAGAGTGGTCTGAGGCAATGAGAGGTTAAGTGACTTGACCATCACACCCAGTATGGGTCAGAGGCAAGATCTGAACCCATGTGTTCCTTCCTATTTAGTATGCCATGTTGGGTTTTAGTATGAAGCAAATTTAGTTGTATTTTAGTTCTTTGATAATTGGTAATCCATACGTGTTACTTTTGGCTACTCTCAATTAACCAAAATATTCAATTAAGCAGAATACTCATTCTCTAAATGTTTTCATGGGCCTTTCACAAATAAGGGAGCTTTGAGATCCTTTTTGCCAAGAGCTTTTCTATCTCGACAGAAAGAGAAAAACAACTCCTGGGATTAACATCGAATGACTGTTTTCTGCTTATGCTATAAAATTAGAAAGATGATGATTAAGAGCTTAGTATGAGAGGCTCATTTTTCTCATTTTCTGTGCATTACGAGTATATCAATCTTTTCTATATCCCAAATATTCTCTGAATCTTTACATTCACTGTGACTTTTTTTTAAAGAAAACTATAATTTGGTGGTTTCCAAAGATTTTTTCCCCTCTCTGCCAAAAGCCCACAGTGACATCTAATCATTTTATAAACTGACATTTTTTAAAAAAAATCTGTTTTTATGCATTCATCAAAGTTCACACAATTTGTATTTGTCTGCTTAATAAAGATATTTTCATACCATTCAGTGCTGTATATTTTTGCTGCTGTTTAGATGGGAAAGTCTGCTCATTGTTTTTCTTGGTTCAGAAATAACACTTTCATTGTTTGGTTGCTCATCAGAGGACATAACCTCATTTGCAGTAACTGTTCCAGATCCTTTTATTTATATTTTATGGGTACATTTCCCTGGAAGCTCAAAAAACTGCACAATATATCTTATTAGTCTTCCCTATAACATGTTATTTTTATGCTGAATGTAGCCAGATTCATCCAGAACCTAAACTACTATAAATAGTATACCATATTAATAAGTTGAGGTCACCACTCAGTTATCTGGTTTGGGGTCAAAGCGGGAGTCCTGGGTTGCCTAAACCTATTCCTTGAGAATGACAGAGAAGCTGAACCAGGGCATGCTGGTAAATGCTGAACAATCAGCTCTCTGGAGAAAAAAAAGCAAAAACCATTGTATTATTAATATTTTCTCCATTATCTTTTGAAGTTTAGGCAGTCCTAGCATAAATTGATCCTTTAACATTTGGCTCAGAAGCCATTACAGGTTGGCTCCAGCACACTCTTGTATCCACCTTATTTCTTGTTTGGATTGCTAATTGATGCATTATTTTTATTCATCTCAAATTTTTCATTTACCTCATCTTAGCATTTTGTGGGATAAGATGAACTCCAGCATTTTAACTATAAGCTAAGATTTCTTTTTATCAGAATTTGTTTTTGTTGAGTTGCTGTGTCCAGCTCTTTATGACCCCATTTGAGGTTTCCTTGGCAAAGATACTGGAGTGGTTTGCCATTCTCCAGCTCATTTTTTTGGGATGAGGAAACTCAGGCAAATAGGTCTTAAGGGACTTGCCCAGGGTCACATAGCTAGTAAGTGTCTGAGGCTAGGTTTGAACTCAGATAGAAGAGTCTTTTAGACTCCAGGACTCTATTCACTATGCCGCCTAACTGCAACATATCAGATTATATTAGTATTATTAATTATAATACTTTGATGCATCAGTGTGTGGTCTCTTCAGGGGGGCACCATCCAAATATTGCAGGTTACATCCTAGTCATGCCTTCCCATCCTGTGAAATTTTTATTCATGTCCTTCCCTAAATTATTTTCAAAAGATTTTCACATTTTATTCACTTCAATATTCATGTATTAAATGCCTGATAAATGTAAGCAACTGTACTAGGTGCTGGAGTTCCAATGATGAAAAATGACAGTCTTTGCTTAAAATGACAGTCTTTGCTTATAGGGAGATGTGATTTGTACACATATTTATATACATTAAAAGACAGAGTGTGATGTTAAAGTAAAAAGATATATATTTACTGTGCTCTAAGAAAATTTAAAGAGAGAGAAATCTTTCAGTGGAAGGGAATGTAGAGTCTAGCAGTCTTCACAGAGAAAGTTATAGCAGAGCCCAAACTTGAAGGAAGGGGCAGGCAGTGACTGAGGAGGAAGGAAGTACCTTCCAACGTGGTGGATGATCTTTGTGAATGCCCAGAGATAGTAGTAGATGACTGGTTAAATTTGGGGAAGGAAGTAGTACAGTTTGGTTAAAACATTGAGATTATCTAGGAGACTAATGTTAAGTAAAGCTTAAAAAAAAAGATAATTTGAAGATATAATGTAGAGATCTTTGAGTGCTTGGCTAGGGGATTTGTGTTTAGTCCTGTAAACAAAAGGGAGTATGCAGGGAAGTTGTTGATGAAAGGCTTTGAATCTTCTCCTTGAAGGTAAGCTGAGTCAGTGGTTGACTGGAAAGCTGGCAGAATGTCGTGGCAAAGGTGTTGGACAAGAATTTAGTAGACCTTGGTTGGTTCTGCCATTAACTTGCTATGACTTTGGGAAAATCCTTTCCAATCTGTACCTGTTTTCTCACTTGCAAAGTGAAAAGCTTGGGCATGAAGACGTCTTCAGGTTCCTTTCAGGTGTTAACATTCTAGGGAGTGACAGTAGGGTAGAGTGGAAAGAGCACTCACCCTACATATCCAAGACCTATGCTTGAATTCTGAGCCTTCTTCTTGCTAGCCATGGCTTTGGGCAAGTCACCTAACCCCTCTGTGCCTCAGTTCTTTTATTTGTAAACTGTGACACTGACATTACTTACTTTACGAAGTCGAGGTATGGTAAGCACTTTGTGAACCCTTAAAAAGTGTTAGGAAAATGTGCATTGTTGTAATAGTTCTTTGCAAAAATATCACTGCTTGACCTTACAGGACACTGCTTTTTTTTTTTGAATTGCCTTCATGGATGAAGACAAACTACTTCTTCCCTTTTCTTTCCTTAGATCCTAAAGGAACTTGCCAAATTATTATACATAGAATCCTAAGCAATCCATGGTTACTGAATATATTTGGATATTTCTTTAGACTCCAGTGAGCGTAAGTCCAGCATCTGACTTATTGTTTTCCCCTTCAGATTTAGGCAAGAAACTTGCAGTTACTCTTTTGTTACCTGAGGTCCTGAGGTTGAATTGAATGGCATCCATCCAGTTTTTCTTTCTTATTGTCTTTGGGAGATTTATTAATAAATGAAGGTACCACTTTCTCTTGATGACATTTATTTACCTTTGGCAGTCCAGACAAGGCTTCAGCTCACTTCCCTATGCTCTGTTCTAAAGGTCTAAAGTTGAGGAAACAAACTCTTCTCCTTTCTCGATTGTTTATCCCATTCCTATTCTGGCTTCAACAGCTTTGCAAGTAGCTTTCAGAACTTTTGTCTGGAAACATTTTATGAAATCTTCTTTTGTTTGTCTTTGCTACTCCTCCCTCCTAACCATCTCTAATTCTTATTATTCCCTGGATCCTTTCCTACAGAAAGGAAATGGAATATATGATATACAGTAAATGAAGCCAGGGTGCCTCATCTTCTCCCATTCCATCTCCACTACTTTGACATTAATTTCCATGAACAAATTTTTTAAAAAAGGAATGGAAAAGAGAATCTGGGCATATGAAGCCTGCCTTGACCTAGTTTCATGTCTGAGAAAATACTTTAGATTTATGAATGGTTAGCTTGGGCTTAGGACTATAGATACAAACTGAAAAGACAGTCTCATCATACCCTCAAAGGCCTTTAATGGGGAAACACCACACTTATGGGGAGCTGGAGAGCCCTTCCAGAGGACTGTGCCTTCTAACAAAGAATTTTAAAAAGAGAAAGAGAAAAAAAATGCGGCAAAACCAATTGTGACCCATTGAAAACCCTGACATTATCCTCTCCTGTCCCTACCATTCATTTTGCTTAATCTGCTTTGATGCAACTCTGTTCCCACAGGCTCTGTCTCTTCCCCATCTCCCCACACTCTGTATACCCGTTTCCTAGTTTGAGGATTTTGCTTCATTTATACCCCCCATCTCTGTTGTGTAACGGATTGTGTTGCTGCTGCGGAGGCTTTTGAACAGGGACATATTCCCTGTCTTAAAAGATTAGCACCTAAGGCTTGTTGTATGATTCAGAGTAGGGAGAACTGTGAAGAGAATGATGGGCAGTTCTAAGAATTTTGCTTTAGGAACAAATTTGAGGCCACTCTCTTCTGCATTATGAGATGCCCATTCATCAGTCAGTAATGCTTTGTGCCTCCTGTAGTACGTGTGCTCTACAGTAGATTTATAGATTCCCAAGGGATCTCTAGGAATTATCTTCCCTGGAGATAGATCCTGTGCTATCTTTAAAGCAATGAGAAGGTGATAGAAAATGGAACTAGTTTTTTTCCTTTCTTCCAGCCCATCCTTTTTCTTCTTTAATTTCCTAAGTAGCTCTCTTCTCATGTGGCAGCCAGCTGTTCCTGGTGTGGGAACAAACAAGGGAATCGGGCGATTGTTTCATGCCACTTCCTCTCTGCCCCCCACACAGACGTACCAGTCATTCAGGATGTACGCCCTGCTTCTGGAAGTATTTAATTGAGCTCTCTGAAGGATGTGCAGCTCCATAGGCTGCTGGGGAAGAAGCAGAGCCAAGCCAAAAAAAAAAAAAGGAACTGACAAAAACCAAAACTTTACTTATGCACCATTTCCTTTTGATGGTTTCTTTGGGCAAAGGTGAATATAAAATTGCTATTGTGGGGAAAGGAATCCAATATGTTCAGGGCTGGACTGGGGAACCAAAACAGCCTGAGAGAAATACTACCTAAGAGATCTTTTTGTAAAGCAAATCCCTAGACTTTACAGGAATTAATCAGTCAACAAGGATTTGTTGAGAGCTTTCTGGGTGCCCAGCATCGTGTTAGAAGCTGTGCCTTCATAGAACTCTTTTCCCATATTAGAAAAAATCCATAGACATTGATGATAGGCCATTTGGTTCTAAATATTTCCCCTTCTTTAATGTTGAAGGGTTAAAGCCTCTTTACTTGTGTCTCCACTTAATGGAAAAATAACATATATGCAGTTAAATTTATAAAACACATCTATATTATACAAAGATCCTATGATGTGACACTGTACGCTAATTCAACTGAGCAAGCACTTATTAAGCACCTAATGTGTGCAGAGCACTGTGCCAGGGATTTATGAAGGTGAATAAGACCCAGACAGTTTCCTCATGGAGATTATAATACAGTAGTAGGAAATATATAGCATAACATAAATAATTTTAATACAAAATAGATCATGATAAGGGATGAGAGAAGTACAAAGTGCCTTGTAAGGCCTGACTGACGTTCAATTTAATAAACACTTATTAAGCCTTTAAAAAAAGCCTTTTTTGTGGCCTCCCCCCTCCCGCCTCTCGCCTTCATGGCTCTATTCAAGTTAATTTCAGATACACTGACTTCCCTTTCATGAGTTACATGCCGTGCCTCCTCTCCTCACACTTCTGCAAAGACCTGTGGCTTTTAATATTAAATGGCCAATTTTACTCTTGTGAGAAAACCCCTGTAAGTCCTGGGGATGTTGCAGTGGTCACAAATGAGCCCTTATTTATTATGTACAAATCTCTGTGCTAGGCACCAGGAGAATGACAAAATTTAGATAAAATATGGTGTCTGCCTTCATGGAGCACCCAAATCTTTTCATCTGTCTCTACCCTTCCTCCCTCCTACCTTCTCTTCTTTTCCCTTCCCCTTCCCCCTTTCCAATTCTTCTCCTCCTCCGCCTTCTTCTCTTCCTTCTTCTTTCTTCCTTCTCCTCCATCTTCTCCTCTTTCTTCTTCTCCTTCTCTTCTCCTCCTCCTCCTCCTTCTTCTCCTCCTTCTTCCTTCTCCTCCTCCTTCTTCCTTCTCCTCCTCCTTCTCTTTCTTCTTCTCCTCCTCCTTTTTCCTCTCCCTTCCTCCCTCCTTTTTTCCCTCCCTCTTCCTCTCTCCCTCCCTAACTCCCTCCCCACTCTCTCCACTCTATTACTTCCCCGGTATCTCTCACTACATTACTTTTAAGATTCCATTTCCTTACTTGCTGTGCCTGAAAATATTTCTCTTATGAAGTTATTGTGATGGCATATTTCGAAATGTCATAGAGCGTTATGATCTATCCTTAGATAAGGATGCTATTTAAATATAGAATGTATATTGCTAGATGTCTTGACAATTGTTATTAAACATTTTGTGGGCCAAATCTAATAAGGGGAAAGTTGAACTTAAACTTTCCATGTAAAGCTTTACACTTTGGTTTTAAATTCAACTCCATGTGTACAGGTTAGGAGAGACGGCATTAGACAAGTTTCTGTGACACATACATGCAGAGTTTGAGTGACTATCAGCTCGATATGAGCCAGCAACGGGATGTTGTAGTTTAGTAAGCTAAGGGGACTGGTGCCCAAAATGTGGGGGTGAGGTGACAGTGCCACTGTAGTTTTCCCTGGTCAAACTACATCTAGAGAATTATATCCGGTTTTAGGTACCATATTTTGGGAAGGACAGTGAGTAGCTGAAGTGTTTCCAAGGGAGAGTAACCCAAGTCATGATGGGACTAAAGACCAGGTTGTCTGAGGAACTAGTGATGTGAAGCCTGGGTCAGGTTTAACTGTCATAGCCATTGTCAAGTATTTAAATATTTGTCATGTGAAACAGGGATTTCCCTGGGATTGCTCGACCCCAGAAGACAAAACTAGAAGTTTCAGAGGAGCAGATTTAGATTTTTTATATAAAGAAGAACTTTCTATAAATCAGAGATATCTAATAGAAGCATGGGGAGGCTAATCATTCTACCAGTATCAAGAAATACTGAATTGCACCTTACTAGAGGTCTTCAACTGAAAACTGGATGCTCACTTGTTGGAGCCATTCACAAAGGGATTTCTATTTATTTGCATGGGCAGCTAGGTGGTACAGGGTATAGAGTGCTAGGTCTGGAGTCAGGAAGACCTGAGTTCAAATCTAGCCACAGACACTTCCTAGCTATGTGACCCTGGGCAAGTCACTTAGTCCTGTTTGCCTCACTCAGCTTCTTCATCTAAAAACTGGAGAAAAAAATGGCAAGCCACTCCACTATCTCTGCCAAAAAAAAAAATGGGGCCACAAAGAGTTTGATGTGATTGAAACAGCTAAAGAAAAACAAGGGGCAATGTGATATGTAAAAGTTAGCTCTTTTTTATAAAATGCCTTTTTTTGTCCCTCTCCCTTCCCTCACCATATTAATCAGTCTAGCCTACTTGGTTATATTTGCTTTGAACTTCCTAAGTTTCTACTCATTTCCCTGGTCACATTTTAAATGGAGTCTCCATGTCAACAATACTGTATATAAAGATTCCTGCCCAGATTAAAGCATTTGTTAAGAAAAATCTGGGGGAAAACCCACGTCTATTTTTAGACTTTTTAACCTCCAGTAAATGTATCTATCTTCCTCTTCCTCTAAGATTTACTGTAGCAAAGCCTCTCAGAGAGTAGTGAGATAGACAAATAAAATAAATGGAACAAAGAAAAACATCACCTAAAGAAACAAAAGGACAAATGAAATAGAATCAGGCTTGTAGGAACATGGTTTTGCTTTTTTTTTTTTTTTTCAGGATTCAGTAATAAAATATCTTTCTGAGTACAATTGGTTACATTTTAAAGTATCCAGTCTCTTGGGTTAGTCAAGCTTGCCCATAAGTGCATTTTCCCAGTCAGAGATGTGAAACTCTGGGCTTGTCAAATTCCCAAGTGAGACCTTAACAATAGGGAAATGAGTAACAAATAAAAATACTGTACAACATAGATAATGTTAATTTGTGGTTTTCTAAGTTAACACAGTAACAGAAGGATCTTTTCTCTTTGACTTTGACCCCATTATTGGAGATAAAAGAAACTTAAATTCTTTAAATGCCAAAACCACCCATTCTAGCTTTGCGTGTATATATGTGTAGAAATTTTTGCAAGTTGTTTTACACTTTTTTGTCTTCTAAAACAAATGAGATAATATAGGCAATACTCTTAGCATAGTGCCTTTTTAGGTAGAGGTTACATAGTATTATTTTAACTTTTTCTTGATTACTGCTGGAGCATCATTAGAAATCTTTAGGGATTTCTCATTGCTATGAGGATAAAATCCCAAGTCCTTTCCCAGATATTTAAGGGTCTCCACAATCTGTCTTCTTTCTAGCCTTTTTTACCTATACTACAATCCACTGAAATTGGAATATTAACTTGTTCCTCAAACTTGGATGCTGTCTGTATCCCTTCCTCAAATTCATACAAGTCTTGTATTCAGAAGTAGGTATCCAGTGGAATGACCTAGGGTTTAGCTTTTTTTTTTTAATTAGTGACTTGTATAAAGGCATTAATAGCATTCTCTTCATATTTGCAGATGATACCACATTGTCATGGATGGACAACACACTAGATGTCAGTCAGGATATAAAGACACTTTAACAAGCTAAGAAATTGGGCTGAATTTAATAAGATGACATTAAATAATAGCAAATGTTAAATTTTAAACTTGGGTTCAAGAATTAATGTCAAAAGTATAGAGAGGCTTGGCTCTGAAGCAAGTTAAATAAAAAGATATGAGGGATTTTGCAGACAGCCAGTTTGATATGAGTCAACAATATGAAATAACTAGGAAAAATACCTAATGTGGTCTTAAAATAATTTAGCATTGAGGAATATGAACGCAATAATACCACTGTATTCTACCCTGGCCAGACCACATTTAGGAAGGACATAGAGCTGGTGATAAAGTCACCTAGATGGCAAAGGTTCACAGGATCATATTTCTAAAACTGGAAGAGATCTCCAAACGCATTTAGGCGAACCCTTCTCATCTGATAGCTGAAGAAACTTGAGACCCTGCTCTATGCCATTGTGAGCCCAGATCTTAGTGCAGATGTTTAGCCTGCAGAAGAGAAGATTCCAGAGGGACGTAACTGTCCTCAAGTATTTCAAGGCTGTGTCAAAGAGAGATTAGTCCACCTCTGTTTGGTCCAAGGGAGTCAAACCAGTGGTCGTTGGATAGAAATTGCAATGACACTAATTTTAGGTTTGATAAAAGGAAAAAAAAACACTTCTTAATAATTAGAGCTATTTAATAATTGAAGGCATCTGGATAGATGCCTTTGGGAACCATTAGCAAATGACAGTCTAATCTACTTGTCTCATATTGTAGCAGAGATTCTCATCCAGGTTAGACTAGTTAGACTCTATCGTCCCTCCCGCCTCTGAAAAAATTCTGCAATTCCCTAAGAGTGTAAGCTGACTCAGGAAACTGAAGGAGCAGTACTAAAATGCAAAGCATAGAATTCTGTAAGAGCCCTGTTGTCTAGGAAGGCTCAAACGAGAGAGATCCAAGATCAGTAATCTGAGAACGCCAAATGTTCTTGAGGGTAGGTCTTGGTGTATTTTTAAACAAATGTGGTGCAGGCAGAGCTTCTGTTTATTTGAGATTCTGAGAGGGTGGAAGTAGACTTTCTAATATCCTGAGACTGTATGTTAGGTGTGGGAGTTAGATTGGCAACAACATGAGAAAACAGGGGTCCACAATGTGGATCCCCAGTGCTGGGATCAGCCAGGAGGGCAGGTGAGAGCCAAGAGAATGCTCTGGAAATTCATTTATGACTCTTAAGTCAAAGGTTCTTAACCTGAGGTCAAATGTTTTGATAACTGTATTTCATTATAACTGTTTTTATTGCTATGTATTTTATTTCAGATATTTATAAAACATTCTGAGAAGAGGGTCCATAATTATTTTTTACCACACTACCAAAGGGGCCTATGCTACAGAAAAAGGTTAAGAACTGGGAGTGATCTAAGTCCTTGTTGATAATACTTTATTTTAAATTTAAAATAACAAAATTTAATTAAAATGTGTCAAATGAAGATAAGGTAATATAAATTTCCTAACCTAGTGACCTTGTTACATCATCAAAAAAGCCACTTCCCACTTCTTCCACTTCCAAATGAAGGTTTCTTTCTTTTTTTTCTTCTCCTCCTCCTTTTTCTTCTGTAGCAAATTTCTTTACTGTAATTCACACGTTGCCCAGATTTTTCTGGCTTCTTGGAAATTGAAATAAAGACTCCAAATCTCCTTGCAATAATTTTCAAACACCACAATTTTTTGCTAATAAGCTGTCACTTTTCACTACTTTCAGTATGCCTAATAGCCTTTCTAGTTGACTTCTCATTTGTGGTGGGCTAGGAAAACAAAAAACCAAGCTAATTAAAATCTTTTTGGAGCCACAGTCTGGCCTCAACCTACCTTTCCAGCTTTAACCCATCCAGTTCTCCTTCAACCACTCGTTTCCCAGCTGGACCCAATGGCTCTTCCTTCCATTTGTATTTGCAATTCTTCCATCTCCCTTCCTCTTCTCATGCCTCTTCCCCCTTTTCCAGGCTTAGAATGGACTCCCTGACAATATCCCTTTCTTAATCTTTTGAAGTCCCTTCCTTTCCTTAAGGTAAGATTCAGGTGCCACCTCTTCCATCAAGCCTTGCTTCTACCTGCTCACCTTGTAAAAGTGATCTCTCCCTCTTCAAGAAATTTGCCTGTGCTTATCACATCTTCCTTTTTGTAAATAATGATTTGTCTGCATATTTGTTCATCCTTATTAGTTTGTAAGCTCAGCAAGGGCAGAGGTGGTGTCAGATATCTTCATGTCCACAGACCTAGCACATGACCTGGCACACTGATGGCACTTCATTGAATTGAATTAATACACTGAGTAACAGCCCAGAGAGTGCATGAACTCCTGAGACTATGTGAAAAGTATTGCTCAGAAGCCTTTTCCACACAGTTCCAGGCCCAGAGCGCTGTGGTTTGCTAGAAGTCTCAATTCCAGATAAGTGGAGTGTTACTATACTTGGCTTTGCTATTACTACCAATAAATAATGTTTTTTCAAAATTGACTAAATTAATGAATTCTTAGAAAAATGACTCAAGCCTTGTAGGCTCCATTCTTTACCTGTCCTTTGTGGCTGTATAAAATTCAATGACCAAGTATTTATTTAGCAATTATGATGTGTTAAGCATTATTCTTGGCACTATAGGGATTCCAGAGTATAAGGTGGTCTCTGATATCAAGACCTTTGAATGTAAATGAAGTGTATTGTTACATTCTAGTTTGAGGGACAAGCCTTACTTAGATGGACACAGAAATCAGTATAATTAAGTGAGAAAGGTAACCTGGCTTAGTGGGTAGAGAGCTGGTCTGGCCTTAGGGCCTGTCACCTACAGGCTATGCAACTCTCTCTACATCACTTAACCCCTCAGTGCCCCCAGACAATTGTAAATCCCAGAGTAACTGCCTCTCTACTTTGGTAGATGCAGTTTCTTCACCTGGAGCTCCCAATATAAATGAAATCACAGATCTGGGGGATGGGGAGTTTTAAGGTGCATAGCACAGACCACAGTACCTACAGATATTTAAGGGAGGAGGATATTGATGAGAGCTAGTCATCTAGTCAGGGAAGTCATCATGGAAAAATGGGACTTATTCCTGGGCTTTAAAGTTTAGATGGGTTTCAGATAAATGTAGGTAGGATAAGGAGAGAATATTCCAAGGAGTATAACATAAGTAAAAATACAGTGGCAGGAAAGGGAATAGTGAGTATGGGTTGGTGAGAAAAGAGGAGAGTACATGTTGGGTGGGTGGGGGGCAGTGGGAAACAAGATTGGAGATTGTGTGTGTGTGTGTGTGTGTGTGTGTGCTTTTGAAGGTTTTTTTTTTTACCAGGTAGTGAAATAATGGTTAAAATAATAGTTTTTGAAGGAAGATTATTAACTAGGATAGAGGGTGAAATAAAATAGAGTCTTAAGTGAATGAGACCAGGTAATGAAGATTATTGAAAAAATCTAAATATGTGCCACCTGAAGGCCTTGGATTAGGGTTCTAGGTGCTGGGAGTACAAACAAAGGGAAGCAAGGGATATGAGAGTTATTTTGAATGAAAAATGGACCAGAATTGGTGACTGGATATAGAGACTGAAGGCAAGGGAGAGGAATGAAAAATTTCCACATTTGAGCTTGGATGACAGGGGGAATAGAGGAAGGATTTGGCCTCAAATCCAGACTCCACTGTGTGATCCTGAGGATGTCACTTAACTCCTTGGACTCAGATTCTCATTTATGAAATGACTAGCTTCCATCTCTATATCTATGGTTCTCTGCCCATAAGTTGTAAACAAGAATAAGTTTGTTTGTTAGGTATAGGAAATATTTTAGACATATTGGGTGTATGATGAATCATTCAGGTAGAAATGCCCATTGAACAGTTGGTAGAGACCAGAGTTTTGGAGAGAGGACAGATTCAGTGATAATGATTCAGGTGTGATTAACATAGCAGTGCTAATCAAAACTTTAAAAATGGAGAGATTCTCTGAAGACAGAAAGCATATGAACAGAAGAGCTATATAGGGACTTTTGAAATGGGAAGAGGAAGAAGACAGGGATCAGAAAAGTAGCATCAGGCAAGTGGCCAGAATTGTAGGTGGTAGACAGGGTAAGGTAGTGTCATGGAAATGAAGGGAAAAGAGAGTGTCAAGAGTGGGTGTTAATAATGATAAAGATGTATAGTTATGAAGATATCCCATTTGATCATTTTGAGAAACCTATGAGGTAGGCAGCGTAGGTGTGTGTGTTTAAGTGGATATGAAAGCTAAGACTCAAGGAGTGATATGACTTGTTCAGAATCACACAGTCAGAAAGTCACAGATGTAAGATTCAAACCCAGGCTTTTGATTTCCATAATAGCAGCTAAATCAACAATAGCATGGATTCGCTGCCCAAAATAGGGACAGAAGTCATTGAGTTTAGTGGGAAGAAGGGCATTTGAGACCATTCAGAGGACAATTTTAAGAGAGCAATAGGAGCTAAGGAGGAAGTGGTTGAAAAGACAGTAGGACAATGGGTATAGATCATTAGTCTGAGAAGTTTATAAAAGGAAGGAGAAAAACAGGATGCTCATTGGATGGAGAAAAAGGATCAAATGAAAGATTTTTCATCAGGGACCTGTGTTGTTTTGAAGGCAGAGAGCATAAAGGAGTCCTTGATGAAGAAAAATATTTAGATCCAGTTGTAGCAACGTCATTCTTTGAAAGAATATTAAAGTTGGATTTTTTTCTTTCAATAACCATGGACATGCATACAGTCACCATATGTCTTCCTGGACTACACGAGATACTTGACATGTAGCAAGAGTTAAGTTTGGCATCTTCTTGTGACCAGTTGCAGTGTAAAATTTTATTTTATATGTAACCAAAGGAATCAAGAAAACTCAGTAGCTTGCTGGTTTTAATACATTGCCTGTGTGCAATTCCTGTCCTTTAAATTCTGGAGGCATCCACCTTACCATGCATTATGTCTTCTGTAGAAGTTGCTTACTGTTTCCCACAACAGTATCAAGTTCGAATGATTTAAAAGACAGTTCCTCTGAGGCTCTATGTAGAAAAGATGTTTTAGCTGCTAGATCCAAATCTCTCCAGTTTCACTGGATGGAGAGGGTTACCAGTGATACAAAATCATCTTTGACTTCCTTTTCCATCCTACACGATTTCTATTTTGTGGAATTGGACAACATCCATCTTCTGGTTCTTCGTTCCTATCTTTACCACCCACACAGCTGAAACTTTTCCTCTTACATTTTGCATCCTTCCTCTCCTATTCTTATATTTTCCAACCCCTCTCTCCTCCTCCAACAGCAAAAATTGGAAATAATTGTACGTTATTAGCTTAAATAAAATTTAAACAAACTCTTTATGTGCAATATACTGGAGAGTCCTAGAAGAGATTTTTTCAACTAGAAGATACTTTATGGAGTTCATTAAATCCAGTCCCTTTATTTTGTTTTCAGATGAGAAGTGAAGGTCCAGAAAAGTTAGGTGATTTGTTCCAGGTCACGTGACTATTTAGTAGTATAATTAGGAATAAATCTGTTTCTACTGACTCTTGGTTTATTTATCTTTCCATTATTTTCTAGTATCCTTAACTATATAGTAGGCAATTATAATAGAATGGCATTCCAGATTGGGGGTAGGGGAAGATAGGGATAATATATTTCCATATTTAAATCCTTGTGTGCCTACAATGAATTAGGCACTGTGCAGATGAAATTAATATTGAAAAGGAGCTAGGAAGTCATTCTGTCTTCACTGACCTTTCCCCGTCCATGAAATTACTTATTTATGAGCCCAGGGCTTCCAGTTCCTTAGTGGGGAGTAGAAGACAGAAGAGAGAACAGACATTTTTTGCTACTTCTTTAATTCTCTGACTTTAGAAACACCGAATTCAATTCAGCAAATATTTCTCAAGCATCTACTTTATATACTACTGAGTCAGGTGCTGAAGATAGAAAGACAAAAATGAAACAGTTCCTGACTTCAAGGAGCTTCTATTCCAATGGGAAGGATGTGTAGTGAGCAAGTAAAAGTGATTTAAAGAGGAAAACTACTAACAGAGGGATAAGGAAAGGCCATTGCCTTGTGGCAAAGGTAGTGCTTGAGCTGTGCTTTTAAGAAAACTAGGGATTCCATGAATGGAGGGAAGTAGGGAGTATCCTCCAGGCATGGGGGTACCATGAATGCAGAGACCAGAATCAGGAGAGGAAACTATATGTAGAGTGGAAAGCTAGGAAGTCAGTTTGAATAGAATGAGGAGTATAGGAAGGGAAAGAACATGAAATAAACCTAGAATGGTAAGTGAGAACCAAAATGTGGAAGGCTTTAAAAGGCCTAAGATTTTGTATTTTCTCCTAGAGGAAATAGGAACATTGAAGATTTTTTTAAATTAAGAGAACAAAATGGTTCTATGTAGGTGTGTGGAGGAGAGAAACTAGAGGTGGGAGACTAGTTAGGGGTGCTGTCCCGGTGAGAGATACTAAGGGCTCGATCTAGGATGAAGGCTGGGTAAGTAGAAATATGAAGATATTTATAAGTGATGTGGAGGTAGGATCTACAAGACTTTGCAAATGCTTGGATATAGGTATTAAGGGAAAGGGAAGAGCCAAGCATGGCTGCAGGGATTCTAGCCTGGATCACTGGAAGGATGATGATGCTTTTGAGAGGCTATGTTCTTTTGTACATGATTAAATTTGACCCTTGTAATGACTCTATCTAGGAAGAGAAAATTGGAATCATTCTTCTCATTTAATAGATTTAGAAACTGAGGTACTGAGAAATTAAATACTTACCTATGGTTAAACAGCTAATAAGCATCAGACATAGGGTTTGAACCCAAATCTTCCATATTCCAAATCCAGCAGTTCATCCACTATACTCTGCTTGGATCATTAGTGCATGCAAATGTTTGTTTGTAAATCACTAAATGTTTGACTTGCAAAATGAAAGACATGGAAAAATGAAATGTAAATGTTTAGGAGTCATTACCAATCAGAAATGAAGATAAAGTATCTTTGATATTATAATATTAGTCATATTGAATTTATAAAAGTTTGATTTGTGTACCTTCGCTTATCATTTAAAAGACACCAATTACCTATATGGAACCCTTATTTCACTTGTGATTATCATTTCCACTTACATCCTTGTTCACTGGCTGATTGCTTTGGTGTGGACGTTGATTCAAACAGAAATGTGTCTCAGCAAGACTGAAAACATCCTAATAGTGGAAAAAGCCTTGGATTGGAAGTCCGACATTCTGTATTTAATCTTGGCTATATTACTAATATCTCTGGTGCAGTTTCTTTGTCTGTGAGATGAGGAGGTTGAACTGAATCTTCTTCCTAACGTTCCTTCTGATTTGATATTCCATACATTTTTTCCCAAATTCATTTCTCTGCAAATTTCTATAGAGTAAAATATGAGTTGTAATAGGCCCTGGAAGTTCTGGGACAAAAATTGAGAGGAGAAGAGATTTGAATATTAAGGATTAAAAAGATACGAGATTTCTAGAGACAGCATAATAGCATAGTACAGCTCTACACTTGGAATCAGGAAGACCTAGGTTTGAATTCCAACTCTGATACTTAGTATCAGGAGGGGCTAACCCCCAAATCTCTCTGTGTCTGAGGTTCCTCATCTGTATAATGGGCATAATAGAATACTTCACATGATGGTCCTCAAACTCAAATGAGATAATAAATGTAAAGTATTTTGGAAACTTTACATTTTAGCCATTTTTAGGAAATAAAGAAATGACAGCCCTATATGAAATCTTGTTTGGTCCACTGGGCATACTCTTTACAGTTTGTAAATGTTGCAAACTGATTGCTCAGGCAGAGATGTCACTCCTTACTGAAGGCATAAAATTAGCAGAACTTGAAAATAATTTTCATTCTAATGTCTCCCTAGTTACTTTGGTAACAGAAGTAAAAAAAAATGGGATCTGTCAACCTAAGTAAGGTGCTAGTTTATATGGTTCTTGGTGAAATTTTCTATTGATCTCTGTGCGGGTCTCAGTTCCAAAGTAACCAAGGAGAAGAGACTTTACAAATACTAGGATTATTGAGGCTTTAGAACAGGGGTCTACACATAATAACTAAGTCCCTTCAAATGGTTTTTACATTTTTAAATAAAGTTTTATTGTATTTTAAGAAGTAAAAATCTTTTTTTTAGCTCAGGATATTACAAAAACAGGCCATATGGCCCATGGGCTGTCCCCTCCTTTAGAGCATTCTTTATATCCTCCAGTTATATTCCGAGTTTCTTGAGGGAGGGGAGTATGACCTTTTGCTTCCTCTCTCTCCAATCTTTATATTCTGTGTGTCTTCAAAAGATGTGTAATGGGGGCAGAGCCAAGATGGCGGAGTAGAAAGACATACATACACTAGCTCTTCCCCCACAGCCCATAAAATACTTATGAAGAAAGACTCTCAACAAATTCTAGAGCAGCAGAAGCCACAGAACAATGGAGTGGAGGAGATTTCCAGCCCAGGGTGACCTGAAAGACCGATGGGAAAGGTCTGTTGCATTGGGCAGAGTAGAGCCCAGCATAGCCTTGGCCTCGGCGAGGGCACTGAGAGGAGGACCTGAGCAGGCCTCCGGGGTGGAATCCCGAGAAGCAGTAGTGGTGGTTTTCAGATTCCTCAATCTACAGGTGCCAAAGGTCAGTGAGAGGGTTTTTTCAGCTGCCCAACAAGGGAGCGGGTCTTCCCATAGCTCATGCCTCAGGTGCAGAGGTGGTGTCAGATATCTTTATGTCCCCAGACCTAGCATATGACCTGGCACACTGATGGCACTGAATTAATACACTGAGTAATAGCCCAGAGAGTGCATGAACTCCTGAGACTATGTGAAAAGTATTGCTCAGAAGCCTTTTCCACACAGTTCCAGGCCCAGAGGGCTGTGGTTTGCTAGAAGTCTCAATTCCAGATAAGTGGAGTGTTACCATACTTGGCTTTGCTATTACTACCAATAAATAATGTTTTTTCAAAATTGACTGAATTAATGAGTTCTTAGAAAAGTGACTCAAACCTTCTAGGCTCCATTCTTTATCTGTCCTTTGTGGCTGTATAAAATTCAATGACCAAGTATTTATTTAGCAATTATGATGTGTTAAGCATTATTCTTGGCACTATAGGGATTCCAGAGTATAAGGTGGTCTCTGATCTCAAGACCTTTGAATGTAAATGAAGTATATTGTTACATTCTAGTTTGAGGGACAAGCCTTACTTAGATGGACACAGAAATCAGTATAATTAAGTGAGAAAGGTAACCTGGCTTAGTGGGTAGAGAGCTGGTCTGGCTAACACCTCTAAAAATAGGCTAACTCAATTGACAAAAAAAGTTCAAAAAGCCAATGAGGAGAAGAATGCTTTAAAAAGCAGAATTAGCCAAATGGAAAAGGAGGCTCAAAAGCTCACTGAAGAAAATAGTTCTTTAAAAATTAGAATGGAACAGGTGGAGGCTAATGACTTTATGAGAAACCAAGAAATCATAAAACAAAACCAAAAGAATGAAAAAATGGAAGATAATGTGAAATATCTCATTGGAAAAACAACTGACCTGGAAATTAGATCCAGAAGAGACAATTTAAAAATTATGGGACTACCTGAAAGCCATGACCAAAAAAAGCCTAGACATCATCTTTCATGAAATTATCAAGGGAAACTGCCCTGATATTCTAGAACAAGAGGACAAAATAAATATTGAAAGAATCCACTGATCATCTCCTGAAAGAGATCCAAAAAGAGAAACTCCTAGAAACATTGTAGCCAAATTCCAGAGTTTCCAGGTCAAGGAGAAAATATTGCAAGCAGCTAGAAAGAAACAATTTGAGTATTGTGGAAATACAATCAGGATAACACAAGATCTAGAAGCTTCTACATTAAGGGATTGAAGGGCTTAGAATATGACATACCAGAAGTCAAAGGAACTAGGAATAAAACCAAGAATCACCTACCTAGCAAAACTGAGTATAATACTTCAGGGGGAAAAATGGTCTTTCAATGAAATAGAGGACTGTCAAGCATTCTTGATGAAAAGACCAGAGTTGAAAATAAAATTTGACTTTCAAACATAAGAATCAAGAGAAGCACGAAAAGGTAAACAGGAAAGAAAAATCATAAGGGACTTACTAAAGTTGAATTGTTTACATTCCTGCATGGAAAGACAATATTTGTAACTCTTGAAACTTTTTTTCAGTATTTGGGTAGTTGGTGGGATTACACACACACACACACACACACACACACACACACACACACACACACACACACATATATATATATATATATAGAGAGAGAGAGCTCAGGGTGAGTGGAATAGAATGGGACCATACCTAAAAAAATGAAATTAAGGGCTGAGAGACGAATATATTGGGAGGAGAAAGGGAGAAATGGAATGGGGCAAATTATCTTTCATAAAAGAGGCAAGAAAAAGACTTTTCAATGGAGGGAAAAATGGAGGAGGTGAGAGAGAAAACATGAAGCTTACTCTCATCACATTTGACTCAAGGAAGGAATAAAATGCACACTCATTTTGGTATGAAAACCTATCTTACAATACAAGAAAGTTGGGGAGAAGGGGATAGGAGGGGTGGGGGATGATGGAAGGGAGGGCAATGGGAGGAGGGAGCAATTAGAAGTCAACACTCTTGGGGAGGGACAAGGTCAAAAGAGAGAATAGAAGAAACGGGGGGCAGGACAGGATAGAGGGAAATATAGTTAGTCTTACACAACATGACTATTATGGAAGTCTTTGGCAAAAGTATACATATATGGCCTATGTTGAATTGCTTGCCTTCCCAATGGGGATGGGTGGGGAGGGAGGAAGGAAGAAAAGTTGGAACTCAAAATTTTAGGAACAAATGTTGAGAATTGTTTTGGCATACAACTAGGAAATAAGAAATACAGGTAATGGGGTATAGAAATTTATCTTGCCCTACAGGACAAAAGAGAAGATGGGGATAAGGGAAGGGAGGGATGTTAGAAGAGAGAACAGATTGGTGATAGGGGTAATTAGAATGCTCAGTGTTTTGGGGTGGGGGGGAGGGGAGAGATGGAGAGAAAATTTGGAACTCAAAATTTTGTGGAAATGAAAGTTGAAAACTTAAATAAATAAATTTAAAAAATAAATAATCTACATGTTAATACTTGTTCTGTAAATTAAATGAAACTAAGTGCATGTAGAGTTTCTTTTGAACCTTTGTAATATTTTAAAGAAAATAAAACATTATTGCTGAGTCAAAAGAAAAAAAGGATGTGTGATTTCTGAAGATGGGCACACCCACAAATATACGCAGACCTCCACCTACTAGAAAGTATCTTGAATTGCTGGGTCCAAAAACTAAATACTCTATGGCCAGTCTTTTGGTAATAAACCTTCCTTCTCCTTCTGGACTTTGCTCATGACTTGCAAACTCATAGTTCAGTGGTAATCTCCTCTTGGAACTTCCTGTAGCCTCCTCACCCTGGAATATCTAATAACTTCCTGGAATATCTCTTGACTAGGCCAGACACCTTCTGGTGAGTGCCTCTTGAGGCTTCCATTTTGTGGAGAGGCCTCAGCTGCCCAACCTTCTTTCTTCTCCTGGCTCTGTTCATGCCTTATGCACATGCCTTCATCTCCCAACAGAATTTAAGCTCCTTGAGGGCAGAGATTTACCTCTTTGTTTGTATTTGTATCCCCAGTGCTTGGCACAATGCTATGTAAGTGTTTCATAAAGGTTTATTGCCTTAAACCCTTCATGCTTAACTAGAAATTGTTCTTGGGCACCAGTCTGTCACTGTACCCTTGTTTGAAGCCTTTCCAGCTTTGTAGTACCTGATAGAACTTGTGCTCTGCTGACTATTCTGTAAGAGCCTGAGGACATTCTACATAATAAGTAGTTTGAATTAATTTAATAATCAGTCGAGACATTTGGAACATTTAAGACCATAGGATCAGAGTTGGATGGAGCCTTCATCTTGTTCAACCAACTCATTTTACCGATGAGCAAACTGAGACCCAGCATAGTTCAAGGACTTGCCCAAGGTCATACAGGTAGTATGTGGCAGAGCATAAAGTAAAGTCCTTCGACTTCAGCTCCTATATGCTTTGTACCACACTGCCTTTCAATTTGAATGAACTTCCACCATTTTGAATTCTCATGAAGTTGCAGCAGACTTGCCTGGTAAGACTCAGCACACACCTATCTCTGTCCCCTTCATAGCCTTCACTTGCTTCACGCTAGTCAGGAGGCAGTACTGAATGGCATGTTCCAGTTGGGGACAAGCATGGCAGGAAGATGCTGGCAGGGACAGTCACACAGGCTGAATCTGGACATCAGAGTGACCAGCTAAAAAGGAAAAAATTCATAGTGACTCTTTGGACAAAGTAACAATAGTTTATGGAATTCACCTGTTAACTAAAAATTAATTAAACCAATTTGTGGGCTGTGGTTGAATCATTTTAGTCATGTCCAACCTTTGTGACTCCATTTGGGATTTTCTTAGCAAAGATACACTGGAGAGGTTTGCAGTTTCTTTCTCCAGCTCATTTTACAGATGGAACTCAGGCAAACAGGGATAAGTGACTTACCCAGCATCACCCAGCTAGTAAGAATCTAAGGCTGGATTTGAACTCATGAGGATAAGTCTTCCTGATTTCAAGTCCAGTGCTCTATCTACTGTGCCACCTATCTGCCCAATTGGGATTAAATGACTTTTCCAGGTCACATAGCTAGTGATTTGTGGGCTACTGAACTACGTGACCCAGAAAAGTAATTTAATCACTTGGGTGCTCAGTTTCCTCATCTGTAAAATAAACAATGTAGGACTGAGGGGTGGGAAGAGGAACAAACTAGGTGATCTACAGATCCTACAATCAGTGCCTCTATGTATAGGTACAGACAGTGTGTATGTATATGTGTATATATATATATATATATATATATACACATACATACACATGTATCTATATGTGTATAGATACATATGGATACATACACACATGTATGTATGCATGCACGTGTGTGTGTGTGTGTAGTTTGGATTTTTCCAGACTGGTATCATCATAGCTAAACATAACTAGTGAACTAAGTTTTGAGCTTTAGAACATCACTTATCCTGAATATGCAGAGACTTTCTAGTTTTTAATGCTCACTTTTGATTAGCAAATGATTCCATTGGTCTTTGTCCTACAATGATAGAGAAAGTCATTCCTCACCTAACTTCCATCCCTCCTTCCCCCCTCCCCTGCCCTGTATCTCCCTTGAATGTATGTTTTCATTTTTTACAATTTTTTTGCCTTTGTTGGTACTTGCTAAGTAAATGCTAATGATTTTATTTTTGTGTACTTGATCTTCTTAGTTAGATTGAAACTTTGTTGAATGCAAGGATCTGATTCTTTTCTTAAGACGGGTCCCTAGCAAGGCCTTGGCAAAAGTGTGAACTGGACAAAACTGATTTGTCTTTAGCAATTTCTTCACATGCAGTCAATCTTCAGAAAGTTTTAGATTGCCTTATCTTACCACTACCCCTGTTCTTACCCCTACTTGTCCACCAGAATGTTCTCATCATTCCTTTCAAGCATTAATCCCTGTTATGAGATAATGAATCCGTGCTCATGGATTAGTGGCATTCCTCTCAATCAATCTCTGTGTTTGTTTTAATAATTTGAACAGAGAATCTGAGGGATTTACACTCATAGCTGGAAGGCATGGTGGTATAGTGGACAAAGCACTGGACTTCACGTCAGGAAGATCTGAGTTCAAATCTTGTAACAAATTCTTACCTGCTAAGTGATCCTGGAAAAGTCATTCCTGCAGCCTCATCTGCAAAATGGCGATAATGACAGCACCTGATGCACAGGATTTTGTGTGTGTGTGTGAGAATCAAATGAGATGTAAAAGCCCCTACAAACATTTGCTATTGCCTACCATAATAAGAATTTCAGTAGCCCTAGCTGACTAAGGCAGGCTAATTGTGGAAAGAAAAACCCTTGAAGTGTTACTGTGCATAAAGTATGCAAACAACCGTAGCCGTGATTTGGGGGAAGGATCATCTATTGATTTCTAATGCAGGATTTGAACTCAGGTCTTCCTGATTTCAAGTCCAGTGCTCTCTCTACCACGTCACCTGCTTTTCAGCTGTAAGTGTTTTTCTACCCTCGTGCCTAGTAGGACACTGTGCACTATAGTTGGTGGACAAGTGTTTGTTGACTGACTTTTCTAAGGGCTAGTGCAGTGGATAGAGCTCCGGGCCTGGAGTCAGGAAGTCCTGACTTCAAATCTGGCCTCAGACCCTTAGTAGTTGTGTGACCCTGGGCAAGTCACTTGCCCCTGTTTGCCTCAGTTTCCTCATCTGTGAAGTGGGAATAATTGTAGCATCCACCTCTCAGAGTTGTTGTGAGGATCAAATGAGATAATTTCTGTAAGGTGCTTAGCACAGTGCCTGGCACGTAGTAGGAGCTATGTAAATTTTGGCCATTATTTTAAAGTCATCAATGACTCTCTATCGCCTATCAAATAAAGTTCCTCCACAAGTTGGTGCGTGCCCACCTTTGCACATTTTATCTCACATATTCTTTCACCAACTAAGGTTTGGCTTCACAAACCTTAAAGTATAATATTAATGTTAACCATCATCATCATCATTTCTATGTCAGACTTGACATAGAGATATCTCTTCCAAAAAGGAAACTTTTTTCTTTTTCTGTTGCGTTCATTCTATAAAGGGCCAAGGTAGCATCTAGAGTTGGATTTTTGAAAATTCATCCCCAGAAACCACTCTCTTGACTTGCTATACCATAGCATCTTGTTGTGTCAGAGGAGCTCTTCTGCTTTATTCATTCACTAATGCGACCACATGGTCAAGGCAACATCAATCCAATGCTTGCTAATAAGCAAAATGAGTAACAGGCAACTTGTCACCCAGGAAGACTCATCTTCATGAGTTTGAATCTGGCTTCAGACACTTGCTATCTGTGACCCTGGGCAAGTCACTTAACCCTGCTTTGCCCCAGTTCCTCAGTAAAATGAGCTGGAGAAGGAAATGATAAACCATTCCTGTATCTTTGCCAGGAAAACTCCAAAATGGGGTCTCAAAGAGTTGTACATGATTAAAAAACAACTCAACAACAACAAAATACATACCTACCTATATAAATACATGCATATGTGTGTATATATACACACATCTTTTTTATTATTATCATATTTGCCATACAGATCACTTAACAAATTGGGGGCTTTTAATCTTTGGATCTCTCCCCCCATTTGATTAGCTTGGTGCCTAGCATTCAATTTAGGGCATGTGACTTATGAAGTTTTTGTGGCATAGTGAGAGAAACACTGGCCTGGGAGAAGAGAGCTGGCCTCCATTGCCAGGTGCAGCACCAAGTGATTGTCTGACCTTGGTTTTCTCCTCTATGAAGTGAAAGGCATGAGCAAGAGAAGCTAGAACTAGGAGCTCGAAGTTGTCCTCTAGTACATAACACAATGGTTCCATGTGTTCTTGTTCTATAATGCCTCCTCCATAAGTATCATTTCTCTCTTGCTTTCTTCTTTAGATGCCTTTCTGCTTGCCATTTTTTCTTTCTCATTTCTATTTCTTTCCCTTTTTTTCTCCTCTCTACAGCCTCTTACACATTCTCTTTACATTCACCTTATCCCCTCCATTTGACTCCTCCATATTCCTTACTCTGGTCCCAGTAATATCAGTGTTACCATTTCTCACCACTTCCTGGCATTCTTGCCCAGATTTGAGCACCATTGCTACTGATCTCACACCACTTGACAATATGATTTGCTGACTCTGTCCTTGATGGGTCTTGCTTAGAAAAATGAAATGTGCTACCCAAATACAAAGGCTAATTAAATTCTTAGGTAGAAAAACTATGAACACATAAAATATTGTCTCTGTGCCTACCCAAGTCATAGCTTCATGGTCATTAGGCTACATATTTGTCTGTGGTATGAGTAATATTCATTTTCACCTGCTAATTAGGCTCTATTGATAGGCCATCCTTTAACTCATTATTGTTTTAAAATATTTTTTAAATTAGAAGGGAAATTAGCAAGAAGAGACATTTCA
Source organism: Notamacropus eugenii (assembly GCF_028372415.1). NCBI lineage: Eukaryota > Metazoa > Chordata > Mammalia > Diprotodontia > Macropodidae > Notamacropus > Notamacropus eugenii. The sequence goes on from NC_092872.1 coordinate 149,948,695, forward strand.
TTATTTGATTATTACAGTGATCTGTGATCTTACTAATGGGGGTACCCCTTTGAATAATGTAGATTACAGTCTATCCGCACCTTTTCACCAACAGGAATATTAATTAATAATCTCTTAAAAGTACGCTATAGGTGATCTACCTAAGACACTGGAGACCTTCCTCTAGGTCTTTAAAAAACTATTCTGTAGGGATAATAACACAGCACCTGGGGTGTCCCTCTGTCAACCATTGTCCATGTCTCCTATACATATGTTAAAGTCAATCATGATTCATTGGTTGATGCAAAGTTGGATCTAACTTTTCTCCATGAACATTACTCTGGTTATCTACATCAAGTCAAGCACAAAACAAGGAGAACGTATTCACCATTGCCTTGGAGAATCTCCTACAGAGAATATAAATGGAAGAGATATATTGAAGTTCTCCAGTTCTTTGGTCTAGAGTGACTTTTTTTTTTGCTGATTGCATCAAACTTTAGAATACTACAGCATTTTTGCAGTCAAATCTATCATCCTTCAAGAAACGTTGACCTAAACATCCAAAGAGAATAAAACAAATGAAGACTGCTTCCTGTTTGGAAGATGCATTTCAAATGAGTATCCCTTCAGTACATATGTATTGGATGGACAGTACAGATGGACAGTGAACTGGGACCAGAAATGAAAAAGAAGAAGATTGCAGTTGAAAAATTATACGGCGGCTTTTAAAAAGGCATTCTATCAATCAAAGCCTTACAGTGTGCCAGGGACTGTGATAAGTGATTGATAGATAAAGATAAAGGGAACCCTCTATGCCCTCAAAAGGCTTCTATTCTTATAGGGAAGATAACATGTACATAAATGGGTATGTACAAAATAGAGTAGATGCAAGATAGCTTTAGAGGAGAAAGCATTAGCAGCTGGGAGGAGTAGGAAAGCCTCCTTTAAAAGGAGGCATTTGGACTGAGTCTTGAAGGAAGTCAGCTACTCCCAAATGGTCCTGTGACATGGAAAAAAATCATTTTCTTAAACATACATGCTATTCCAGTGATGCTATATAGTTGTGAATTTGAGCACTCTCAAATCTATTCAGCATGGTGCCAAAGGGGGGGGCATTCTTGAAAATGTACTGCACATATTTTTCATTTATGAGTGATGAATTTATTTCCCTACTAATGTGAAGCAAAATGGATAATTGAGATCTTTATTCTTGATTTTTAATTGAGGGGCTTTAAGAAATCCTTTTAATTTACTCCTTGCTACTAAAATGGGAGGCAGATTGATGAAGGATTTGAGAAAATGGCCATGTGGGGAAGGAGTGAGATCACAGGAGCCTATGACCTACCATGTTTGTATGTCACAAAACCATTAAATTGTGTAGCATCAGATCTTACTTATCTTGTGCCACACCATTTTAAGCCACATTGCCCTGCATTTTACTGAGAGATGATGAGATTATTCTCAAACTGTTTCCCCTGCTTGTCAAAAAATTTGAAATGCAGTTCTGTAATGTGGTAGCTGAATTAGTCCAGGATCAATTTATATGGATCGACCTCACAAAAAGCAAATGAGATTGCATTCTTTTATTGAATATGAAAGAAATATTACATCCAACCAATTTCTTTTTAAATCAACTAGAATCCATTTAAATAATTCTGCACTTTGAAAGTAAATGCCAGAAAGACATTGTTCTCTCAACACTGGTTTCTGCTTCTTAGGTTACCTGCACTCCTTATCTTTGAAAGAAATATTTTAATTAATTTGCCATTATTATAATTATTGGCATTTAACATTTTATTATGCCTTCGCAGGTGCATTAGATAATTAACTCCAAAGTACAAAATATATTTAGAAATTAAGCTGAAAACAACAAAATTAAAATCTGACTGAATTCATGATGAATATATCATTATTTCTTGATCTCTGGTTAGAACTTTTGGATTTTTTTTTTCTAAAATATGCCCATCCATCTGTATGTATGTATGTGTGGTTGGCTGACTGGCTGATAGCCTGATATCTCTAGCTTAAAGGTGTGTGTGTGTGTGTGTGTGTGTGTGTGTGTGTGTGTGTGTGTGTATGTGTGTGTTCGTCCTTCATTGCCAAAGAAGACCATGCCATCAGAGAAATAATGACATGACTTGCACTTGACTTTGTTTTGAGTGAGGGAGGGCTGTGCAGGTCACCAGCCTCACTTCTCCTCCAGAGCCATCTGAATCCAGTGACCAGATATTCATCAGAATGACTAGAAATGACGCAGGATGAGGCAGTTGGGGTTAAGTGACTTGCCCAAGGTCACACAGCTAGTGAGTGTCAAATGTCTGAAGTGAGATTTGAACTCAAGTCCTCCTGACTCCTGCACTGGTGCTCTATCCACTGCACCACCTAGCTGCCCCTCATTTTTGTACTAGAAATGCTAGCAAAGGCAATAAGAAATTGAAGGAATCAGAATGGACAATCAGAAAACAAAACCATCTTTTTTTGTAGATGAAATGATGTTATACTTGGAAAATCCTAGAGATTCAACTAAAAAATTAGTTGAAATAACCATAGATAATGGAAATAACATGCACTAACAGTCTTTACCACGAAACGCATGCCTCTCAACCTAAGACAAATTTGCCCTACATAATTTTGTCTAGTTCCCTTTGCGGTAAGCAGGAATAATTTCTTGTATTGCCTCTAGCACACAGGAGGCAGATTACCTTTGCCTTCATTAAGATGGCAGAACCACAAACCCTTGACCTCTTTCAGTTCAATCAAGGCTTTCTCTATATAAGTGCTACCCTTTCTGCAGGTATCCTTTTGTGTTACCCAGAGGTGCTAATGCCTTCTCCTCTAAGGTTACCTTGTATCTACTCTATGTATTTTATGTGTGTTTATACATGTACATACACATACTTTACTGGTATAGCCAAAGCCATCTGACATAAACTCTAGACTTGCTCCTCAATATCCTTAATTATCTTCTTTCCTTTTCTGTGTACAGATACTTATCAATCATTCACTCCAGTTGTCCACATTTTTGATTGCCCCTTTTCCATTAATTCCCTTCTGTCTGCCTAGAAATATATTCAGTTACCTTTTAGACTTCAAAATCCTTCCCTTTCTCTTACTTTCTCTTCTCTCCAAACTTTCCCTGAAAAAACTCTCTTTAAAAACAAGTTAACACTATTTCCATTTACTTTTCACCCCATTAGCCCTTAATTGTGCGTAATCTGACTTTTATCCCTAACAGTCTCTTTTGAAGTGATCTCCTAAATAATGAACCCAGTGTTCTTTTTTTCAGTTTTCATCCTCTTGGACCCCTCCTTTAGGCTTTGATGTCGTTGATGATTGATCATTCCCTCTTTCCTGATATTTCTTTTTCCTTTGCTTATCTGGCAATATGTTCTTCTGGGTCTCCTATCTTCCTGACCGTTGCTTCTCTGTCTTTGGTGTCTGCTTTCCCTTCTCCCATCTTTTAATTTTAGACATTTCCTCTCAGCTATGTATGCATTCTCCTGAGTTATCAGAGCTTAAAAATGCACTAAGACTTTTGACACTATTTTCCTCCTGTTCTCTCATCTTCAATGATCTCCTCTGCTTCCATGGATTTTTGTGAATGACTCCTAAATCTGTATTGCTCTTCCAGATGTCTATTTCCCACTGCCTACTGGATAGCTCTACTTGGATATGCTGCCACCATCTCAAACTTAATATGTCCAAATTGAATTCATTATGCTTATCCCCAGACATGTACCTCTGCCAATCTTCCATAATTCTGTTATTGGCCACAGAGACTTCCTAGTCAGTCAGTCTTAAAATCTAAATTCCTTGAGATTAGAAGTTGTTTCATTCTTTTGTATTTATGTTCTCAGCATCTAACACAGTGATTGTCACATAGCAGATACTTAGTAATTGTTTGTTTTTGACTTTCCTTTCTTCCTTACAGTAATTTGCCAGATCCTGTCAGTTGTATCCATTCAGTACATCTGAAATCTGTGCCTTCTTTTTCCTTCTTCCTATCAATTCATGTCTCATTTTTTTCAGTTGAATGATTACATTAGCATCCTGACTGGCTCACTAACTTCTAATCTCTCTCCTCCTAGTGAGGAAAATCCTTTCCACCAATGCAGGTCATCAGTAGTTCTGCAAAATACAGTATTAGAGTTTTCAGATGCTGAAAAGTTAAGTGATTTGTCCATGGTCACATACCAATATATGTGTCATAAGTAGGACTTGAACTCAGGTCCTCCTGACAGGCCAGATGTCCATCTATTATGCCATAGTATCAGATTAATCTTAAAGCATGGTTTTGGTCACATTACATCTCTCCTCAAAATCCATCACTGGCTTCCCTTGGCCTACCCAATTCTTAAACATCTAAACCTAGCTTTCAAGGTTTTCTACTAAACCTTTTGCTTTAACCAAACTCATTCCCCAACCACATTCAGTGCTCTCCTGCCTACATGTGTTTGCTCAAACTGTTTCTAATAACTGGAATGCTTTTCCCCTACTTACTGTACCTACTGACCCCCTGGTATCTTCTCTTGAAGTCTCCCTTAATTCTCCTCAAACCAGGAGTGATCTCCTCTTCTCTTGAATTTTTATAGTACACCACAGCACTCTTACCACATTCTGTTTCCTATTTTATTTATTTTTGCAGATGTCTATCTTTAGAGGCAGTGTTCCATAGTGGATAGAGTCCTGGATTTGATTTAGGAAGACATAAGTGCAAATCCTGCCTGAGACATTTCTTAGATGTGTGATTTACTTAACCTCAGTTTCCTCTCCACCTTCAGCACCTTCTTCGCAAGGTGATTGTGAGGATTAGATGAGAAAATACATATAAAAACTCTTTGCAAAATTTAAAGTGCTACATAAATATTGTGTTCATTATCATAACTATTGCTGTTACTAGTATCTTTGGGTTTTGAGCCAGTGTGAGATGGTGAATAGACAGAGGGGACCTGGAAACCAGGAAGAACTGAGCTGAATGGAATTTTAATACTTACATATACCAGCTGTGTGACACTGGGCAAGCCACTTAGCCTCTCAATTGCTTTAAGAAACTCTAGATTTCTAAGTTCCAGAGACAGTACCAACCAGCATTGGCAGAAGTACCCACCCTATGCAGGAAAACCCCACATCTAGTTCCAATGCCCCATCTTTGTGTATATTTCTCCTGAAACAACATAATCTACTTGAGGGCATGGATTATTTAATTTTTTGTCTTTGTGTTCATTGTGGCTTTCCCCTAGAAGATAATTTGAAAAGATTCGTTGAATGGAATAAGATCCCCCATACTAGATGGCATGGTCTTCCTCAAGGCAGGGATTCTATCTTATTTATCTCTCTACCTATAGCTCCTTGAGTACTATCCATACTGCCTTTCACATGGTTAGGCACATAATAAATGTTTGTTGAATTAAATTGAACAGTTTGCTAGGGAGTGGGAAATAATTAGTCTGAAGTTCTTAAGTGTTAACAGCAAATTATCTCTACAAATTACTGTTAGGAATTCTTGTTTTAGTCTGTGGGAAAAATGATGGAATATGTTTCATTTCTAACCATGAAAATATGACATGAAATGCACTATGGAAGTTATTTCTTATTTTATTAAATTAGAAAGTTAGATTAATTATTAGTGAAATGATTTTTCAATGACTGCTCTAGATATTTTCTAAGAAATACTACCCATATGACAATCACATGCAATTTTAAAACTCTTTGAAAATCAAAAGAATACATAAATGTTTATCATTATCTATGAGCACAGAATATTTCCCAGTAATATGGCCTTTCCAAAACAATTAGTTGAACAGCTGAAGCTGGTGTTGCTTGTTAACTGAGAAGTGACTGAATGAATTACGGTCAATAAGTGTGGTAGAATACCATTACGCAATAAGAACATATGAAAATGAGGAATTCACAGAAGGCTTTTATTAACTGATGCAGAGGAAAATGAGCAGAACCAGTTAAATAATAGTTATTGAAATGAAAAAGAATACTAAAAGGCAACTGAACCAGATTAATTGTGATAACCAATCAGTGCTAGAGAACAGAGGACAAAACACATTTGCCTCCTCTCAGTAGAGACATAGGGGATTACAGGGGATCAATATTGAATGTGTTGTCAAACATGGTCATTTTTATTGGTCATTTTGGTAATTTTTGCTTAATTGTTTTTCTTTGTTACAAAAGGAGTGGTGGGATGGAGGAATATGTTAAGAAATAACTGTTGAATAAAAAACAAAAGACTTTAATAATTTTTTAAAAGCCAAAACAAAAATGAGTAGCCCACTGTTCCTTGAAGAAAAGATAATGTGTTAAGTACAAACTAGGAAAGATCATAGGAAGGGTTGCTAACAGAAACTGGTCTCATGTCTGTTGTTCACAGATTAAATGAGATGTTTCATAATGAATTAAAGGATTAGTAATATGCATAACACAAAATCAGTGCTAAATATGCATTATTCTGTTTTGTTTCAAGGATGTCTATAGAAAGCTTAACAGAATCAGAAGCTAAATCTTTCCAAGCTTGGTCATATTTTGATGTGAGAATTGCAAAGTCTCTCTCTTTTTTTTTTTTTTACAGACCTATATATCAAGATTTGACTGTTAAGTGAACCATGATTTTTATCATTCCTATTTCATGGACATGTCAAACTAGGGCACAGAATAATAGTCTTTGCAAAGACTCATAGGGAAGATTATTAAGTGTTGTCGACAGTCAAAGCTTGGAAAGAAAATCCAGGATTCCTAAATTCAGTCTGATAGTTAAGCATGCTTTGGCTAAAAAAGAAGAAATGGATGTGACAGTGTGAATCATTCAGAGATGTAACTTTTGAGGTTGGTGTCATCTATGTGGGAGAGTATAACTGGAATAACAATGTGTCCCGCTGTCCTTTGGTTAATGACTATTATATTGCCTGCTCTTAATACCTCTAAGTCAAAGTGGAAGTCCCTGGGATGAAGTCCACTTTGCCCTGCTAATGCTAATGAATAATTTTATTTCTATTGACATCACAAAAGATACTATCAAAAGTAGACATGATTAATGAATGAGATAATACAAGGGGATAGAGGGTTACCATTAATTCAAGGATTTGTTTTGGTTTTTTTGCAGGAAGTTTAACTAGAAATTTTTTTTTCTTCAAGCCTTGCAAATGTTCAGAAGCATTATCTGCTTTGATATCTTGGTACGGACAGGAAAAGGAAGACAATTGGAACATTGAGCAACAATTATATTTTTGCTTCTCCTTGTAGCCTCATTTTGGAGGTTACAGTTTAAACTGTAGTCCCTTACCATGGGTGGAGAGCTATGACAAACATAAAATGATTTTTAAAAATCCATTATGAGAACTAGAGAAGGGCCCCATGAATGGAAGAGAAATAAGGCTTTTAAAAATTAAGATAAGTTATAATGGCAATCAGAATTGAGCAAGTTTTTGCAGGATGTTGAGGACTAGAATAAGATCTTAAGCAGGGTAAATATTTTGCATTATGCCTTTTGCTGTTTAGTCTGTTTCAGTCACGTCCAACTCTTCACGACCCCAGTTAGGGTTTTTTTGGCAAAGATACTGAAGTGCTTTGCTATTTCCTTCTCCAGCTCTTTTTACAGATAAGGAAACTGAAAGCAAACACTGTTAAGTGACTTGCCCAGGGTCACACAGTTAGCAAGTGGCTGAGGCCGTATGTAACTCAGGTCTTCCTTACTCCAGGCCTGGCATTCTATCCCCTGCGCCACCTCACTGCCCAGAGTTGTCCTACTCACACAATGAATAGACTGGAGGAGATTACATGGTAGTCTTTTTTTTTTTTTTTAAAGGAAATGCTTATCAAGAACACAACAATATGAAGTGACCAAGTGTTCCATGAATTGACTTTTTCTTCTCGTCTTTCAACATATAATAAAATCAATCTGCCAATTTTATTTAGATCTTTGATGAGGATTAGCAAGCTATCCTCCCACTGCTATAGCCTCCTTTTACCTTCTGGTTTCACTGGGAAGCATTCTGGGAAGATTGTTTGAATATTTTAGTGCCAGGGGACCAGGAATCAAGTCCTAGCCTTGCCTCTCATCCCTGTCTGACCTTGGGGAAATTATCCCTGCCTCAGTTTCCTCATTTCTAAAACGAAAAAGTTAGAATTGTTGATCTCAAAGGTCCTTTCAAACCTAAAATAATCTGATTTTGTAGTGATAATTTCAAGATTGATATGACTGTGTTCCTCCAATAGGATGTCATTGGACAAGGCTATGACATTGAGGATACTTATAATTAATATTTACAAGTTGTTTAAAAACTGCAATTCTCTAGCAAACTCTTCTTTTTTTGACCACCATACCATAGTGATGGAAGAAATGGAAGGAGACTACAAAGGATTGAGAGCCATTTTTTTAGTAATTTCCTGGGCCATGGTCCAAGAATTCATGACTAAATATCCAATTGCTGGATATGAACTTATTTTTGCAGTAGATAAGATGTTCCTCTGAAAAATCATAGACCAAATGTTTCCAGGACTATATTCGAAGCCTATCCAGCTTGTTAGAACCTGCCAGAACTTTCCTTCTACTGACAATCTTCTGGAACCCTAGGTTACCCCTAAACAACAGTGAGGTTGTTGGACTAGACTTAGTGTAGTCAGTCTTTTGATTTCCAGGCTAAATATTTCCAGCGTCTTTAGTTCTTTATTAAGATATCTTATTTTCTAGTTTTCTTCATTTTCATTACTCCTCACTCAATCCTTACAGCACTTTATCTGAGTTTTAAGGTACCAAATTGTTTTTTTTTAAATAGTCATAATCTATACTGAGAGAATTATAGTGGTAATATCACCACCAAGAGACAACAAGCTGTGTCCTGGTTTAAATAATTGGTTAAGAGGAAAACTTCTTGTAGAAGCAAGAAAAGGCGTTGGACAGAGTCAAAATTTGGAAGACCAAATGGAGAAATTAGCTTTGCATAGTAGTTATACTCCTTTCTCCAAGACTGGAAGAAAGTTGGAAAGGTAGTGAACATAGAAGTATAGCTGTTAAAGTAAAGAAAGGGTTACTATGGAAACTTATACCAGATGCAAATAGAAAATGAGTAAGCAGGGTTTATTTGTTGGGATCAGAGTGCCTTAGATAATTATTAACTGTGTGACCCTGGGCAAGTCACTTAATTTCCCTCAGCCTTAATTTCCTCACCTGTAAAATGGGGATGATAATAAATGAGATGACATATATAAAATACTGAAATTGTTAGCTAGTGGAAACTATTTAAACATTCCAGATGAAGAGTCCAGAGATAAGGAGGAGCTTTGAAATGCCATCTCAAGAGTCAAGAAAAAACTAAATACATTTGAGCAGTTGAAAGTGGCTATACTATGGAGAAATGCCAATATTTTCTGAAGTTAAAATGTTTTTTCAATAATCAAAAATCAGTTTTCTCTCCCTCTCACACTCCACTCCATCCAATATTGGGAGAAAAATAAGACCAAAACACTTTTAACATATATGCATTTTTCCATATTAGCCACATTCAAAAATAAATGTTTCATTCTGAATCTGAACCCATCACCTATCTGTCAGGAGTTCACCGCATTCTTCATCATCAATCTTCTGGAGCCATGGTTAGTTATTGCTTTGATTAGATTAATTAAGTTTTTCAAAATTGTTTTTACAGCGTTGTGATCATGATGTACGTTTGCTTCTTTAAATCTGTTCAGTTCACTTTTCAATGGTTCGTGCAAGTCTTCCCAAATTTCACTTCCACTATCCATTACATAATTTAAATGATAAAGGTATTCCATTCCATTGTTATATCATGATTTGTTTAGTCATTCCCCAATTGATAGGCACCCTCTTGGTTTCCATTTCTTCACTACTGTGAAAAGAACTGTTATACAAATACATATATGTACATATATGTGCACGTGTGTATACTTTTTCTTTGATTTCTTAGGTATTACTTAGTAACTTTAGGGGCATAATTCCAAATTGCTTTCCAGAAGGGCTGAACCAATTTACAGTTTTTCTAACAGCATATGAATAATATGTTTGTTTTCCCACAGTCTATCCAACATTTGCAATTTTCCTTTTTTGTTAGCTTTGCCAAATTTAATGAGTGTAAGGTAGAACCTCAGAACTGTTTTAATTTGCTTTTCTTTAATCATTTAGAACATTTTTTCATATGACTATAGGTAGTTTGGATTTCTTCCCTTGCAAACTGATTATTCATATCCTTTGACCATTTATCAACTGGAAAATGGCTCTTATTCCTGCAAATTCAAATCATTTCCCTGGAGATATTTATCAGAAACAATTGCCACAAAGATTTTCCCCCATTTAAATGTTTCCCTTCTAATCATAGGCACATTGGATTGGATTGATAGTGAAAACATTTTTTATTTATGTCATCACAACTGTCTATTTTATCTTTTGTGATCCCTTCTGTCCCTTGTTTGGTCCAGAACTTTACCCTTATCTATAAATCTGAGTGGGAAATTCTTCCTTGCCCTCCACCCCTTTTTTGGGATGATGCCTGTCAAAGTTACATTCTAAAAGTAAGAAATCTTCAAAATCCAAATGCCTCCAAAGTCATAGAAAAAACTAAAGAAGGCAAATGGGACTGAAGGTGGCTATATTTTGTTTTTATTATCTTCTGAGAGCAAAGAAAGGTGGAAAAGGAATGCATTAGGGAAGAAATGAAGAATAGAGGGATGAAACTTTGTCTCATAATTAGGGACAGTGAAAAAAGTATATGAACTTGGAGGAAGGTGCAGAGGAAGCAAGCATTATTTAAACTTCACTTTTCTTAACCAGAAAAAGAAGTGTTGAATACAGTCACATACTGCCTTCCCTCCCCCCACAGAAGGAATTTGGTGTAGAAATGCATTAGATTTAGTGAGGAAATGAGTGGGGGGAAAAGGAAAGAGAGAGAACTCTAGAAGGAAGGAAGTGGAGGAGAAGATAGTGACAAGCAAAATAAATTCCAGCTTTGAATGGTGGAAAATAAGGGGGAAATAAGGCTAAATGGAGGGAGGGACATAAAAAAAGAGAGAGTAGGGAGAGGGGGGAGGAGAGAGAGACAGAGAAAGAGAGAGAAAGAGGAGAGAGAGAGAAGACAGAGAGAGAGAGAGAGAGAGAGAGAGCACAAAGTGAAATTGAACATCCTGAATTTATAGTGTGTTCCATCTTGTCATATTCTAACATTTCTCTATAGGCTGTGAGCTTAAGTAGGGGAAAGCAGAGTGGCAATAATACAATTGATAGAAATATTTACTCTTAATATTTGTATTAATTGTGGTGGGATATAGTTATATTGTTCAAAGCTTTTTGCATTCTTTTGTGTAATGGAGTACATGTAGGTGTGTACTGGTAAATATTTCATAACTGGCTCTCCAAACTCCACAGTTTTGAGTTTAATCAGCATTATTAACATTTTCTCTTTCACTTCATTGTCTAGATAATCAACAAAATAATAGATCAAACCCTTTTTCTGTAGCATTTGTCAATTTCCAAGATGTAAATGGCAATTTAAAAATTGTCTCATCAGCTGGTTTGAGCTGGGTCCAGCACACCCAAAAATTCCAGAGAAAAATGCATGTCTGGCTTTAAAAACCTTTTGAGAAAATGGAAATCTTACCCTATTGGATCATTTTGGCAAACAGGCCAGAGTAGTTCCAATATCTTCATTATTCACAGACATTATACTAATTTATTCAGCTTTTTAGGGAAGAGAGTAAGTGCTACATGCATGTCTAGAAAATTTTTCTAAAAATGAAAACATTGGGAAAATGCTGTCCATGAGCAAATGTACAGTTTCCCCCTCTGGATATACAGAAATGAAAATTACAGAGACAATAGCCATAGCCAGGGAGTAGACTGGATGATTAAATACTAAAGGGAACTTGAGTCATTTGATAACCACAGAAGCCACTTAATGCAAAAATGTTCCAATCGGAGAATGCTATTATGAGACAAGCATTATAATGGGACAATAAGAATCCAGCACATGACAATGTAAATGAATATTGTGTCCTTCTTGCCTCTTGAGATTTTAGTATTTCTGTGTTGCCACTTGCAGCATAGATTTCATGAGTCATCAATGGCAGGCGGGCTCAGTAGTTGAGCTGTCTTTTCAAGGGAATAGCCCAGTGTGGATGAAAAATTAACAAAAGAAAATCCTCTTCACAGCACTGCATAGAGGTGTTTCAGCACCCCTGTTTCTAAAGTTGAACATTTTATCTACCAATTTTACTTTCTGCAGTTCAGTCACAAGGAATGGTGATACATAGTGAATACTCTAGGAGGATGGGGAAATAATAGCATTTGATTTATTGAAAAATCATACTGGACTTTTCTACAGATTTAGATGCAGTTGATCAGACTCTTTCCACTTGGCTTCCATGATGTTTAATCTTGACGGCAGATTTGTTTGTACAAAAACTTGTAAATTTATCCAATCAAAACCATCCTCTATAAGATCATCCTTTGTGATCCTCTCTGTCCTTCATTTGGTCCTGGAATATTTCTTTAACCATAGATCTGAAAGTGAAATTTTTCCTTCTTCTTCTAATTTGTTTATGATGTGGCCTTTTAAATCTAGATCATATATCTTTGCAGGGTTTATTTTGGTATATGGTGTGTTTTGGTCTAATTCTAATTTCTACCAGACTGCTGTAAAGGTTCCCTCACAATCTTGTGGTGCCACTCCTCTGTTCCTAATTCAGTTATTATCTCAACATTGACCATTCCTAAATCTATATTTGCAGTCTTGGCCCTTGTCCTAAAGTCTAATCCTGAATAATTAACTTCTTGATGGACGTTTCCACCTGGATATTCTGTTGCATAGATTTTGAATCATAGGACCTGGGTTAAAATCCTGGTGTACTTCTTGCCTTTGTGACTTTGTGCAAATTGGTTATCTCTCAAAGCCTCAGTTACCTTACTTGTAAGTAGTAACTTCTCTGTGCTGTTCCCCTAGGTATCACTGGCACTTGAAGCTTGGCTACATGGGGGATATCTAATCTCGGGTTTCAGGAAACTTTGTGAGATGACTACTTTTAATCCTAAAACTCACAGTTTGTCACCAGTGTGCTTCCTATTAACAATCAGGCAGTAGAATTAAATAGCTTTTATCAAATACATTCACAAAAGTGGTATAAATATCCTTGATTATCACTCTGTATCATCAGCATCCTTGATTTCTATGTCTTTGCTTTTAGCTTGGATGCATTGTCTTCTATTGGGTCTGTAGTTCCAAAGACATTGCCATTGCTGAAGGAGGGGAGAGAACAATCCCCCCTCCTTCAACCTGGTACCTAGTTTAGATTAAGAGGTCTGCCTCCATAATGTGCTTTTGAGTTAACATTCCTTAATTTCTGAACTGCAAGCTGTTGAAATTTATCCAGCTATTTAGAACCTATGGTTAAGTTGTTTCCTCAGCCAATCATCCTGTCCCCCTTCTTGACCCAAATGGAAAGATTCAGCCATGTAACAAGATCAAAGAGTGTAGACGTGTCTTCTTTACATATTAAAACCTCATCATGTGTGACCACATTATTGTAAAATTGTAGGACAGTTTCTCAATACCTACTTTATTCATGTGATTACTTTTTGAGCCTTTTGTGATTACATAACTTTGAGGAAATCCCTTTTTAAAATGAGGAGGTTGGAATAGATGACCTCTCAGATGGGATACATGTTTCCAAAATCAGCATGTCTAAAATAGAATTGATTTATCGTTCTTCTAATTCTATCTTATCTTCACTGGGGACATGACCATTCTTTCAGGTTTATAATCTTGGAATCATTCTTTACTCTTCCTTTTCTCACTCCAGTCAATTGTGAAGTCTGGTCAATTCTGCCTTAAAAATATTTTATATCTGTCTCCTTTTCTTTCACATGGTGGCTGCTCTAGTTCAGACCTCCATTACCCCTTTGTGGGACTGTTACGGTAGCTTCGAATTGGTCTCACTGATTCGTCTATTCCATCTCCAATCCATTCTCTACACAGCTGCCAAAAATTATTTTCCTAAGTTGCAGTTTTGACCATATCATTCCTGACTTAAAAGTCTTCAGTGGCTCTCATTGACAATTATAAAATACTATCTCCTTAGCTTAGAATCCAAAGCCTTTCGCTCCAATTTACCTTTTTAGCCTCGTTTTGTATTAGCCCTCTTTACTTTGCATGACAACCAGATCAGTCTGTTAGCAGCTTCCAAAGTGGTCATTGTATCTCCTTTCTCTGAGCAACAGTTGTACAGACTGTCACACATGGGGCGTGCACTTCTGTGCCTGTGTTAATTGCATATGTTTCACTTGGATTTCATTCCTTCCTCTCCTCTCTTAACAACTCAAGTTTAGGTGTTACTTCTCCCATGAAGCCTTTCCTGATCCCCTTATTTTTAGCATTTTCTGCCTTCTCATTTTAGTTTGTTTTTTTTTTTATAACTTTGTATATTCTGAATCCCACCAGAAGAATGCACACTCCTTGAGGATAGGGTTGTTTCTTGTTTATTTTTGTATTCCAACACATAGTACAATCCCTTGTACATAATAGGAACTCAATATATGTTTGCTGAGTTGTCTTGGATCGAACACAGTTAAATTCCTAGCAGATCTCACTTATTTACTACATGTGTAAAATATTATCCTAGATAAAGAAGAAACAATGAATCTTTTATTCGCTATTGAAATCCATCGGTTTAGGTTATCAATTCATATGTGCTGGATAGACATTGTAGTTGGAACCCAGCATTGGTTCAAAGGAGGAGTCCAGATTGGATAATACTTGGAAAATGAGACTGCACTTTCAGTGATCTCAAGTTGTTTCCTGCCCTCAAAGCTGATCTTTTTGACTGTCCATTTGGTCCTGATAACAACTCATGGAAATAAAAGAAACAAAATTTCAGGTCTCTAAAAGACAGTAGAAAGATGTGTGATGAGTATAAGTTAATACTAAGATATTGCCAGCAATAGTTTATACATGAGAAGTGATGAATATTATGAATAATTACCAGAAAAAGGAGGTAGGTTTCTTTTGTACTGAGAGCTAGATGGAGAGTAGGGTGTGGTACTTATTTGCATAAACTATTCAATGAAGCAGGGATTTTTGAAGGGAATACAAAAGTTATGGTGGATGAGAAGAAATAGATGGCTTGTGAACCGTACAGCTGAAAGGAGTACCTATTTCAGTGAGACTGCAGGTCCATTGAAATATTGAAGTATGCTGGAGCTCTATAGGCAAGGAGATCCAAACACAAGTATACACGTGCGTGTGCGTGCACACACACAAACACACACACACTCACTATCATAAACCAGGCAGAGTCTAGTTAATGGAATGTTAAGTTAACTGATGTTCAGCAGGGCTGATCAATTCTTCATTTCACTTGGCATAAATATTTATTGAATTAAATGGAATGAATTGGTTAAAAAAGAGATTTGCTTTATCTCATACTATTATGTGCTGTTATTTAACAGAGCACTGTTTGATCCAAGCCCAGGTCCATTTGTACATTCATTCATGCATTAGAGTGCAGGCAAAGATGATTATTCAGGTTTCTTTTTTAAATGTTTATCTTCTTGTTCCGATCAAATCTATTTCATATGACCACTTTACTTAAGTACTAGAAGGCAAGTAAAGATGATTATCCAGGTTTCTTTTTTAAATGATTGTCTTACCTTTCCCACTAAATACATTTTATGTGACCATTTTACTTAAGCATGAACAATTTTGAGATATTTTTCTCAAAGCATTTTTTCCTATGAATAAAGCAGAAGTGGTCCCCCACGTTTACCTAATGAATTTGACTTCATAGCTAGCCACACTGAGATCAATTTTTCTAGAGTCTGTCCAGTGTAATTAATTTGATTATTTTCATTGAGCCGATTGTACTTTCTTCCTATTGAGTCTCAGAGTTCTTTTCCTATAGATAAACATAGCATCTTTAGGTGTTGGTTAACCATGGACCCTGAAATGGGAAATAGTAGTCTGAACTCAACCCCTCTCTCCATAATATTGGTGATTGACATGTGCAATAATAAAAAAGCAAAGGATAAACCAGTCTGTATTTAATAATATCAGCCAGTCTTTGTATAAGGTCTCCTGTGTGCCAGGCACTGTGCTAAACACTTTACAAATATTCTCTCATCTGATGTTCACAACAATCCTGGGAGGCAGTACCATTTACAGATGAGGAAACTGAGGCAGAGGTTAAGTGACTTGCCCAAAAGTTACACAGCTAGGAAATATCTGAGCTCAGATTTGAACTCATGTCTTTTTTTACTCCATCTCCAGGGTTCTATCCGCCAGGTCACCTAGCTGTTTTCCCTCTCAGTGCCTAGTTATCATAGGAGAATTTTAGATCGGATTTTTCTAAGCATCATGGTTTTCCTTCTGGGCTAAGTAGAAAAATTACATCTCTCTGTTTCTAGAGTATTATCCATATATCTCATTGAGGCCCAGTATAGTCTTTCAAGATATATTTCTTTCAAAAATATATTTTTGTTCATATACTATGAACAAAGCATTGTTTTAAACATTGCACACACAGATGGGCAAGAGATGGCTAGTGACCTTAAGAGTTTAAAATTTAATAAGTAAGGCAAGAAGCATATGCAAATAACTATCATTTGAGGAGCTATGTAAGTGTGACAAGTGCCACAAGAGTGGTACAGAATATAATAGTAGTGGTACAGTAGAACCACAGGAGGTCAGAAGAAAGAGAGATCTCTTTCTGATGTATTGTCTATAAAGGGCCTTATGGAAGAGGGTCCATTTAAGCGCATGGGCACACATTTGGTTGTTCTGTGGGTCAAATTCTATCTCTGAAACATAACTAACTACAGTGACATTTAACTCTCTTCACCATCTATCTCCATCCTACCTTCCCAAATTTATTTCAAATTTTTCCCCTCATTCATTCTGTTCAGCCAAACTGGACTCTTGCTGTCTCCTCATGCTTTTCTGTCCCTTGTCCTTTTGGTGTTTGGACTGTCCTCCCTCCTCAATGCTGCCTCTTGGTATTTGTAGCTCCTTCCAAGGGGTTGGCTCAAGGACTACTTTTTACATGAGATCTGTGCTTGATGACCCCTTCCCGGTCATTACTGCTGGCTTCCCTCCTGCAGATTACTTTGTATTTCTTTATCTGTGTGTATCTTGTATCTCCATCCTTTTTATGTGGTTGTTTTCAGTTGTTTCTAGTTGTGTTTGACTCTGCATGACCCCATTTGGGGTTTTCTGGGCAGAGATACTGGAGTGGTTTGCCATGTCTTTCTCCAGCTCATTTGACAGATGAGGAAACTGAGGCAAACAGAGCTTAACTGACTGGCCCAGGCTCACAAAGCTATTAAGTATCTGAGGTTGGTTTAGAATAGATATGGAACTGATAAATACTTGCTTAATTGAATGTACAGTTGTGATCTCCACTGTGCCCAGACACATACTTCTTGCCCTGGCCCACCTTCAGAACATCTGTCATTCCCCCCCAAACTCCCACTCCACAATAGAATGGTGCAAGTAATACTTAGACTCAAAAAATTCATTTTTATATCTGACATTTTTTTTTCACATTGCCCTTTCCTGTTCTGCCCTGTAGGGAGATGGAGAACAATTAATTATCATCCTCCCTCTTATAATCCTTCAGAGCATTTCTTTTTTCTTCCTCATAGTCTTTTAATCTTTTTTCCCCTCTCCTCTGATTTTTTTTTTTGAACATACAGTTTTCCCCCACTCCCTGCCTTGGACAGACATACAAGTTAGCCACATCCTTTCAGTTGTGGAGCCCACAAATGGATACCTTAACTAGTAAGTCTCTGTCTGCCCTGTTCCAAGTACAGTGGGAGGAATTCACAGGCATTCCAGATAAGCATCAGAAAGTCTCCATCCATTCCCACTGTAGATAGTAAAAATTCTTAAAAGCTGAATTTGCTAAAGGCAATCTTATCCCCCCAAATGCCTTTTAAGTTGTTGGATTCCATGCCCCCACCTCCAAATTACATGCTCTACTTTTCAGTGAATAGCAAAGGGTTGGAGAAAGACTGGAAAAAGAAACTCTCCAGTTCAAATTGATTCCATTTTAAATTTTCTGGTGCAATTAATCTAGGTTTAAATCTGAGTGATAAACTAGTGAAAAAAGAAAGACAGATATTAGACTTGAATGCAACCACTATTCTTTAGCAGACATAGTATTTTGGTTCGTGGCACCACTTTGGCTAAATCTAATTCTTTTGATTTTTTTGGATTTATAGATAATAAGCCTCATGAGCTATGTCTGCAAAGTATTCAGATTTAGGGTTAGGTCTGCTTATTTTCAAGTTATTTTAAAGCTATCATAGAGATTTTTACATTTTACAGAAATTTTAATTAAATATTTAATTTCCAAGTTTGTGGATATGATTAAGTTAGAGGTCAGAACGGCTTCTTAGAATGATCAATGAGAAATGAACTCGTAGTGTGGAAATTTATTTTTTCAAACTGGTTACTAGTCCATCATGAAGTGGTTTTGTGACTGGGAAAAGACCTTATTGTCCAGTGAATCTTTGTTTCTCTCTGATGTTTCTGAAATGTACTTGAGGCTCTCAATTACCTATTCCTTTAGGGGCAAAACTAGGTGATTGTGTCTTGAATTCATTTACATTCCTTGCTTCAGTCAACTTCCCAGGAACCTGTTCCATATGTGCATTTCTCTTGGTATGAAATATCTGTTTCTGAGTTCTTTCTCTCCCTACTTTAAACTTCAAAACACGTCGACTTCTAAGTCTATCCTTGTTCAGATTTTTTTTCACTTTCCATTTATTATAGTACCTTATTCCTTATCTCTGCTCTCCATGATTTTTCCAGCTTTGATTTCTGTAAGTCACCTTGAAAACTTCCTCACTCTTTAGGGAGAAAAAACCAAACTGAGAAATATATGATAATATCTATAATTATAATTTAATATCTATATATGGTGCACTGAAAGATGGAAAAAATCCAAATCCTGAAAATAGGATGCCTTCTATCCTTCCTCATGCCTAATTAGGGATAGGGTCTGGACTTGTGATTTCATTGGTATAAGTAAGGAAATTTTCTATTAATAAAAGGTAGCAGTTTCATTGCAATTTATCCTCTTAGAGAATTACTTTCAGTATGAAGAGATTAAGTAACTTGCCCAGGGTCTTACAGGTAGAACTTGTAAGTATGTTGATTTGAACTCAAGTTTTCCGGGCTTTAAGGCTGGCTCTCTATCCAGCATGCCATACTTCTTAATACCTTTTAGAAGAAGTTATTTGTTTGTCTTATTAGCATATTTGGAAAACTCTAATAGCTTCATGTTTAGAAGTTGGCTACATGGTTTGTATTAGTTTTCTAAGATATAATAGGATGTCTTAGTGTAGTTGCGCTGACTGAGAACAAAGACAATATAGATTTTTCTTCTTTCATTTTATGTTTATAATTTCAGTTTGGTTTAAAATCTATTTATTGAATTATTTACAATTAAATTCATGACTATTGAAATTTTTCTTCAGTGGCTGATTATAGCATGGAAGTATGATTTCTTACGATGCCAGTGGAACACAAGTTCTGGTAAATTCTACCAAACTGGAAAGACTTGAAGAGCGAAACAGTGAAAAATTAACTCTCTACTGGCAAATGATGAATTTGGTTTTTCCTCTCGGACAACCTCTAAATGTTTGTGAGGAATCTGATTGATTTGCATCAATAGAGAGAGAAGCCACCTCTATGAAAATACAGATCATTCAAAATATCAAAATAAATGACAATGTAAAAATACTAAGTGATCCACCCCGAACAATCACCTAGCTTTTATTAAGGGCTTGCTATGTGCCAACTGCGATGCTATGTTCTGAGGCTACCAAGAAGAAGTAATCATAGTTTTCTGTCCTCAAGAAAGAGTGACAATGGGTACGTAAATTGGTTAACGCAGGAAGTAGAGTAGGTACAAAGTAAGAGTTCATGGTTGGAGGGAATGGAAAGGCCTCCAGAGAATGGGGATTTCTTAGCTGAATCTTAAAAGAAACCAGTAATTCTAAGAGATGGTAGAGGGAGAGTATTCCAGGAATTGGAGATAGCCAGTGCAAAGAGTGCAAAAAGTAATCAATGCTGAAAGGTCTGTGAAAAAACTGATGTAGGAATAGCTCTTGTACTTGATGAGGTCAGGTCAGAGCTCTAGAAGTACCCTTGAGGGGTCTTGAGCCCCCATTCCCATGTTCCCCCCACCCTCCACTGTGAGCTGTTGGAGGTTAATGCTCTGGTTACCTCTAAACAATTAAAACCCATGATGTTTTATGAAGAGAAAATTACTTCTAGAATATAGCAAGAACAGAGAACAGTCTGCCCCCATACCACCTTGGTGAGAATGGACTCAGACTCAGTGGTCTTTCTGAATAGCATTTACCCCTTCACAGTTCATCTCCAAGTGCAGCAGGGCAGTTGCGTGAATGAATTTGCATCTCTGTTATTACTGAAGTGGGTCAGGCGAATCATCTGGTACTCCTTTCCACTCTGTCTTCTGGCAAATTGGCACACACTCTTTTCCCAGACTTGGTGGGGCTCATTCTCCTGACTTTTCAAAGCTCCCAAAGTCATAGCCATCTCCAGTATCATTCACCTAAAAGCAGGAAATAATAAACACCAAGGCACAAGACAGAGGTCTGTATTCACAGGCCACATGTCGACCTTGAGTTGGAAGTGCCCAAGGCTTCTCTCCTTACAGCTTTATCTCTGTCATTAGAATGCCGTTAGGCAGGAAAAAATCCAGAGCCAAGAGAGCATCCTTGACTGACCTAGTGCCTTTTTAATGAACCCCATGGCTGGCTATGTGGCCAGTCAATAAATTGTTTTCATCTTGTGGTTAGCAGATCAGAACCAGCTACAGAATGTCTATGACTGCTCCAAATTAGGAAGCAGGGCACTTCCATTATACATCAACATGCCTTTCTAGAAAATGACCTCCAATCCTTTTCTGTGTGGGGGGTTACATCACCTCCCCCCAAACTTCATCATATTAATATACTAGCGAGGCTATGAATCAGCATTTTATTACAGAAAGCAATTTGGAATTGTGATGGAATTTGATGTAGTTGTTCATACCTTTTAACCAATCAACCCTTCTATTGAAATATATGCCAAGGAAGTCCTAGAGACAAGGTTAAAAATTAGAGTTTAAAACTGCATTAAAACTTTTAGAATGCCTTATACATCAGAATTTTTGCAACAGCATATTTTGTGGTAGCAAAAATCTGGAAACAAAGTGGAGATCTATTAATTGGGGGATAATGGTTGAAGACGTAGTTCATCTTCAATATAATGGAATATATGTTATAGAACAGATGAGTATGAGGAATTAAGAGTAGCTTTGGAATATCTCTATAAACTGAAGTAAAGTCAGATAAGCAGAGCCAACAGTAGAAATGCACCGTGACCACACTAGGGAAAATAACACTAAAAAGCTTCACAGTTCAAATCAATTGCATGACTCATCTTTACGGCAGAGAACTAGGTGCTAGACATATACTGGAATGATGGTAGAATATAAATGAAAAAATGGAATGTCCATTTTCAGAAATGGTTAATATGTTAATCCATATTGCCCAGCTGTACTTTTTTGATAACAAAGAAAAATCCTGTTGAGCTAGGGAAGTATGAGGAAATCACAGCAACGTAAAAAATAGGAAGCTACAAATCACCAATAAGATATTTTTAAAAAATATTAGGAGTGTACTGAGAACACATGGAAAACAATTTCCTGAAATTAAGTTACTCATATCTTCTTTACCACCTAATTTTTGTGTTTTTGAAGAAGTGAGGAACAGAAAGAAATGATAAAAATCAGTTTTATAATATATTAACTTTGTTATCCTTACAGCTAGCCAGGTGGGGATTTTAATGATGAATTCAAACAGGCAAAATTAAGAACATCTCAGCATGGAATATTTTTTCATGCAGTTCATATTATGTTTAGAGAAATAATTCCAAATAGTATAGATGCTGTGTTTAAGATGTGACTAGTCATTATTTCTGAAACCAAACTGACATTGCATTTGTTATCCAGAAAGCATTAGAATTTCTTTAGATGTTTTTCAATATAAATGACAGCTATTTCTCCAACAGTACCCTACAACTTGCCACATTAGGAAGAACTTAGGATAAGGAGTAAAGACTGCTTAATTCATTGGAGAGAAGATTGAACCCTCCTTGAGTAGTTCTACCCCAGATCCCATGGTGGAATTTCTCCTTATGAATAGAGAGGTAGCATAATTTTAGTTTTCATTGAAATGCAGTGTTTAATGACAAGCGTCTGACCTCAGAAAGACTGAGAGACTTTCCTAGACTTGGGGCCAAAATCACTGGAGACTTCCTGTCTGAATGTACAATATAACAATTAGCCTTAAAGGTTTTTCTCCAAAGGGAATTGATATTGTGGACATCCACGTTTATTTCAGCCATTTCTGGGTAATGAGTTCTGGTTTGGTATCCACAGCTATTGACACTTTTGGGGGGTTTCTTCTTGATAGTAAATAAAAGCTGCTGGTTAAGTATTATTGAGTACTTAGGATAGATCTTAAATGCTGTATACTCCAACTCCATAATTTTATAAATGAGGATGCTGAGGTCCAGGGTACTTAATGCATAAAAGCAAGAGATGAGACTTGAACCTGGGAAACCCAGCTACTCCAACTGCATGACCAGTCCTCCTTTTAATGAAGATCGTCCACGTGATATGATGGCTTGGAGTCAGGTAGTCATGGGATCAAATTCTGCTTTTGACATTTATTAACTAGGTGACCCTGGACAATTAACGTAACTTAGGTAATCTATGACTTGCCTACTCAAACACAAGTCATGCTCACACTGATGAAATCAGATTTTTTTACTTATTTCATGTACTTTGGGTTAAAGCTCACAGAATCAAAGAGAAAAGAATGAAGAGCTTGCACTTGAAGTGAAAAGTTCTGGGCTCGTATATTGGCTCTGCCTCTTGTTACTTGTGCGAAGTATGTCTATAATCTCTTTAAGTCAGGTGGCCTAGGTAATTTTGAAGTTTTCTTACAATTCTAAAATCCTATGATTACTTTGAACAAGAATGTTAAGCAAGGACAAGACTTCTAAGGTAATCTAGCCCCACTATTCAATCAATCAATTAAGAAGCATTTATTAAGTGTCTCCTGTGTGTGCCCTCAAGGAGCATTTGATCAGGGAAGGCAACATGTGTAAGTATATGCAAAATAAGTAAGATAAAAATGGAGTCTATCTTTCACTGGCACAGAGAACCTCCAGGTGGGTGATTTCCTCCATCAATGCAAGTCAGCACCTACTCTGCAACTGTCAGTTACAGTGAGACATTAAGTGAATTGCCCAGGGTCACACAGTCCTTATGGGTCAGAAGTGGCTTTTCCTGGCTTTATCCAGGTTCTTTATCCACTGTGCTGTACTCCCTCTTACACATGCAGAAAAAAATACAAGGTAAATTTTTTTGTAGGGAAGGGTATTAGCAGCTGCGAAAAATCAAAAAGAATTTTATGCCAAAGATGTCACTTTAGCCAAATTTTAAAGGAAACAAGGATTTATTAGAGAAAGAGGTGAGGTGAGGGTGCATTCTGGTCATGGGGACTAGCCGTTGCCAACCATGGAGAGAGATGGAGAGTCACGCATGAGAAATGACAAGAATGTTTTTGTTGAACTTCAGAGTGTCAGGAGGGGCACAGTGTAGTCATAAGATTAGAAAGGACTTTAGAGTTGAACAGGAGCTCATATTTTATCCTGAGGGTTTTAGAGTTTGTTTGTCCTACCAAAGAAGACCATGCCATCAGAGAAATAATGACATGACTTGCACTTGACTTTGTTTTTGAGTGAGGGAGTGCTATGCAGGTCACCAGCCTCACTTATCCTCCAAAGCCATCTGAATTCAGTGACCAGATATTCATCAGGATGCCTGGAGATGACCCAGGATGAGGTAATTGGGGTTAAGTGACTTGCCCAAGGTCACATAGCTAGTGAGTGTCAAGTGTCTGAGGTGAGATTTGAACTCAGGTCCTCCTTACTCCTGCATTGGTGCTCTATCCACTGCACCACCTAGCTGCTCCATATTTTATCCTAGAGGAAATAGGTAGTCGTTGGAGTTTATTGAAGAGGGGAATGTCATATTTAGATTCAAATGATGAATCCCATCTATAGCTTTTCCCTAGCAAGTCAACATCTAGTTCTATTTGAGGACCTCCAATGGACAGTTTGCTATACCTTGAGGCATTCCATTTCATTTGCATTTTTCTTTGTGTTGAACTAAAATTCACTTCCATGCAATTTTTGAATTAGCTAGATAGAGCCTTGAGGGAAGTTTAATATAAAATTTAGTATACATATATGTATATATATGTATGTATGCGTATACACATATATAATATTATTCTTGCAATTAAAAAGTCAGC
Source organism: Notamacropus eugenii (assembly GCF_028372415.1). Taxonomy (NCBI): domain Eukaryota; kingdom Metazoa; phylum Chordata; class Mammalia; order Diprotodontia; family Macropodidae; genus Notamacropus; species Notamacropus eugenii. The sequence goes on from NC_092872.1 coordinate 149,973,077, forward strand.
TACATAAATACAAGATGACAACATCGTCACTAGAAAACAGCTTTAGTGTATAATATCTGCAGATTTTTAGTGAACTAAATGCTCAATATGGTATCCAAACAAATCAATGCAAATTTAAGCTAATCAAGAGAGGCATAGTGACTAGATGGCAGCTAGGTGGTACAGTGGATAGAGTGCCAGGCTTGGAGTCAGGAAGACTCATCTTCCTGAGTTTAAATCTGGCCTCAGACATTTTCTAGCTGGGTGTCTTTGGGCAAGTCATTTTATACTATTTACCTTAGTTTCCTCAACTGTCAAATGAGCTGGAGAAGGAAATGACAAACCACTTCAGTATTTTTTTTTTGCCAAGAAAACCCCAAAGAGGGTCATGAAGTATTGGACATGACTGAAAAGCAATGATAAAAATAGTGACCATAACATGGTAGCTGATAGCCTGCTGTATTTTGTCTTGATAAAAACCATATCTGGAGTTTTTTAATCCTGAGAATGGTCTTTCAAGAAGGACGTTGAAGAACTAGAGTATTCTCAAATGTGTGTGGCTGGAAACAAGCAGGAACTAGAGATCGTGTCATCTGAGGATGAGCTGAAGGAAGTGGACATGTTTAGCCTGGAAAAAAAGAGAGATTAGATAACTATAAATTACATGATCATACCTTCCCCTTATCCTGATCCTCATTGACCCTAATGTGTCCTTTCCCCCTGCCCTATTCAGAGAGCTATCTCTTATAACAGAAAATTTTTTTAAAATGGAAAAAACAAGCAGTTCAGGAAAACTAATCAGTACAACTATTGAGTCTGACACAGACAGAATACAGAATATACACTGACAGAATACTAATCCACACATCTCTTCCTATTTATTCAAAGAAGAGAAGGAGGTACATTCTCATATTTTTTTTTCTTCAGGGCCAAGCTCAGTCATTATAATTTTATGGTATTTGGTATAATTGGGGGGGAGGGGTAAAGTGTTTCTTTCTATTTACATTTTTTAATCATTAGGTTTACTCTTTTGCTAGTTCTGCTTATTTTACTTTGCCTCAATTCATATAAATGTCCCCATATTTCTGTTCTCTTCATATTTATCATTTCTTACGGCACAGCAGCATTCCATTGTGCTCACGTGCTGCACAGTTTATTTAGTCATTCTTTGACTAATGGGCATCAGCTTGGTTTCCAGTTCTTTGCTATTATAGAAAAAATTGTGGCTACAAGAAATACTTTGGTGTGGATGAAACCTTTTTTTGTCTATATTTGACCTCATTGGGGTGTATACCTAGCTGTGGTATCTCTGGGTCAAATGGTGGGAGAAGATCTTTCACTTTAGGCATGGTAGTCTGTTCAGCTAATATCACTGAGGGGATATTGAGGGGTAGAGATGGAGGGAGCTAGTAACTTGCCAGGTTGTAGACCACTAGCCTAATATCTACAAGGTGTTTATCTGAGGTGGGTAAGCACAGAGCCTAGTGGTAATCTGATAAATACCTTTACTCTCCGTAGTAAAATGTGTAGGTTGTTCTAACTAAAATTGAAGTGCTTTAATGTAACATCCTGTGCAGTCAAGGGGGAAATGGGGAGTTAATTCTTAGTAAGATATTTCCTCCAATTGAAAGCTATACCAGATAAGCACAACATTCAGAAACCATTGAATTCAAGCACTAAATAGCCCGTAAGGAAAAGAGGCCAGAGCTATACACAGAGCAAGGTTCTGAAAATAGCAAATGATACCACAAATGATGTGCATGCCATTTAGGAGGATTCGCAGATCATTTGCTCCAGACCAAATGTTCTAGTTTCTCCCGGTCATCTGGAAGGAAATTATTGAATTCTTGAAACTACATTAGCTTTTCCAGGATTCCAGGAGAACTGAAAATTTAACAAAATAGTAATTAAAAAAAAAACTATTGGATCATATTTGGATTGAAAACATACCTAGCTCTGTTATTTGGTATCTTACCAACTAGAAGCCTTAGAAAAGAGTATTTTGATATAATGAATAATATAATATGTCATAATTTATATAATATAATACATTAAACATAATATGATATGACAATAAATGATAGAATATATGATATGATATATACATATAATATGATATAATGTATAAAATAATATATAATATGATTAATATACCATAATAGGTCATGTCTCTGCAAAGTTAATCATTAGGAGTAGCAAAGAGATAGAGTGGAATAGTGATTACAGAGTGAAGAAAACATGGATTTGAGTCCTGGCTCTGATATTTATTAAACTTTCTTACCCTAGACTTTTTGTTACTAAGGTTACTCTGTGACATTTATTCTCCATGTCTGTAAAATGGGGATGACAAATGTGAACCACCTACCTTACAGGAAGGTGTTGTAAAAATTACAGGAAACTGTTGTAAAAATTTTTATTGTCCTTAAAGTGCCATGTAAGCATTTTTTTTTACTTGTCCTTGGTGTTGAAAGTTGACTCTGTTTAATGGATTTTTTTTCTTTTTTGGACAAAGAATGTTAATTTATGTAAATCATTGACTGATTATTGGCATGTAGGTCTAATGGGAGAAGATGGAGAGCACATGGAATAATATGTCAGCTCTCAGTTAACCAAATACATTTTAGTGATGGTTTATCACATATTGTTAGCAAAGGCATATCTAGTTGTAGTTTCTAAAAAGTTGGAAGCTGAGCAAAAAGTCTTCCTTTGGGCTTGTAGTTGACCAAAGAAGTTGAATAAAATGTCAAAACCAGAACAAGAGAGATACCTGCCTGAGGTACAAGAGTCAAGGTGTAAGAATGCAACCAAGGTATGTTTTCTACTATTTCATTTCATAGGTTGCCATTGCCAAGTAATTAATCACTTTGTGTCCAATTTACTGTTAGTAAGATTCTCTGTCTTAAGCTTATTGATAATTGTCAGAAAGAACAGTCTGTAACTGCAACTTTCCTCAAAGCCTTTCCAGCTTGGTAGGACTTGGGATGGCTGTTTCTCTACTGACATAGATAGCCTTCAAGAACCCATTTTTGTCTCTACTTGATGATGAGTCATCAGAGTGGGTTGTTTAACACCAGAAATTTCTGTGATCCCTGGTTTGTGGATATTTTATGAGATAAAGTTGCATGTGTTGGAGTGAAAGCTTAGAGAAAGCAACAATGATGGGGGAAAATTCCAGTATTGTGAAGGATGTACAGATGTTGGGTATCGGAGCCACAAACCATATGGTGGGGTTGGGGCAATAAAGATAATGCTCGGTGATGCCAGATGAATGGAAATCCAAAGTGGATAACATTCAGGTTTCCTTTCTCAGGGTACTTAAAAGTAAAAGTCAAGTATAATATTTAGCAAAAGTTCACTTAAATGGAACACAGCTTTCATTTGGAAAATGGTGCACTTGGGTTTTTTGTTTGTTTGTTTGTTTTTAGGATATAGAAATGTTTATTTTCATTGCCAAATATTTTAACTGATGAAATGATCTTGGGATATTCCACCACTTCCTTTCAGATATTGAGAATAAATTCAAAGTTTGTCTATGAAAGCACATATCTATGTGCTTTCTAAAGTGCTAAGACTGGGAAACCACAAGAAGTAAAAATTAAGTATCCCTAGCATCCCTACACGTGCTGTCTGGCTTTAGAACAGTCTTTTTATAGCTCTCACTGAAGCAACCAGCTGTGAGAGTCCAAAGCAGTTGAATGCCCAGGGTGGATTTCTAGAGGCCATGAAATGCACATGTCCTTTGTTGACAGAGAAGAATTCAAAGCATGGATGTGGCCCATAGAACAAGTCGTACGTAATAGATTTACAGTCTCATGTGCAATCATCCTTTTAAGAAATCATACTGTTATAGAAATGCTTTTTTATTCCATAAATTTAAAATACATTTTTAAAAAAGAACTAGTTGGGCACATTTCACATGAAGCTGCCAAATGTAACCTCACCAAAACCTCAGTTTCCTGAAGGGTCTCCTCTACCTGAAGGAAACTAGGAATTTTTTTATTAGACCATAGATTCTGTGAATGCTATAAAGGGAAAGATGAGGAAAAGACATTTCCATGCTTAAAAGGAATAGGCAACTTGATGACTCCTGGCTTGTAGTTTTGAGATTCCTAAAACCACATCAGGATTGTTTAAAACACTGAAAGACCATGCCTGCTAAGCTCTTTATAGAAAAATACTATAAATATCTGTAGAATGACTAATATGATGGCTCTATATACAGTGCCAAGCCAGACAATCAGTTTGATGGCTGAGGAAGGGGAAGAGTCAGTGCAGTTAACTCTGGTATATGATAGGCAAGAACCAAACTTTTTTTTTTCTTTTTGGTCTCCGCCAAATTGACTGGTTGATTTGGCAGAGATACTCCTTGAAAAGAGAGAACTAGACTTCTTAAGCTTTCTGAGTAGTCAGCCTTCAGGAAACTGATATACTCTCCCAGTGGAACTTGGTAGAATGGGTAGTATAAGAACTCTGGACTTGGAGTCAAGAAACCTGGTTTCAGATCCCAGGTCTGATACTTCCCACCTGAGTGAACATGGACAGGTCGACTCAAGGAGGTTTTTTTTCAGATATAATTATAATAATTCTAGCACATTAATAATTGTACCACCTATCTCACAATAGTTTGTTAGATTTATTTTTTTGCCCAGAACTGTGGTTTCATTCATGTGGGAAAGTCTCCGAATATATATTCTTTTGTTAATGCTTGTTGGCACCTGTAACTTAAAGTCTTAGACAATCACTTATGATACCAAAGAGCTAAGTAACATACTTCAGGGAGGTTGCACATTCAATGTGCCTCAGAGACAGATTTTCAAGCCAGTTCTTCCTTGACTCCTTGACTGACTGTCTACCCACCATGCTGTGCAGACTCTTTACCTTATAGGCTTGTTGTATGAAAAGTAATGTGTATATCTCCAAGTGCTATATAAATGTGAGTTATGTATCCTACAGGCCCTATAGGTCCTAGAGAAATTTCAGAGTCAAAAGTTGCTGATGTGAATGGTAGGAATCGTAAAGATGCACTTAAAGAGTCCAAAAAGTCTCCAAAAACTTTCAGTGTAAACGTAAAGGAAACACAGGATTTCCTCCTTCCTACCGTTTGAAGTATTCTCCCCCAAATGGTCTCCTTTTCCTTGCACCATGGAGCACTCTATTGTCTGTATACTTCAGAGAAGTCAAGAGTATAGAAATCATATAGAGAGCAGGCAAAAAGTGGCATATCAAAAATATAGGTCTTCAGTCTCCTCTTCCTTCTTGACTTCCCATCCTTCTACACTGAGTGACTGTCCTACCCCATAGATTTCCCAGAATCCTAACAGTGCCTCTAGTAGGCTGCCTACCACCCTCCCTACGAAGCACCCCAAATTCTATTTTATTTATTTACTTTTCTTTTTCACCTTTCACTTCCTCTATAAGATTCTTGACTGGGGGTGGTACTTTAGGTAATGTTAGCGGCACTGTTTTTTAACTGCTGTAGACACCATAGGAAAGCTTAGGTGGGACAGAGTCAGGTGATAGCAGGTACTGGTCAGCTTCTTGTTGAACACTTGTCAGAAGCCAGACAAGCAAGCCCCAGTCAACTGAGGTGGAAGAGTGAACATGCCAACCAGACGGACAATACCCATCTTCAAGGCCTAGTAGGATAAGATAAACTAGAAAGTCATGGTGTGATATAGGTGGTAAAGACAGGGTTAGCAAGATTAGGACAGCTCTTGGAGGCTAGTAGGTTGTTATGGTCACTTCCTTAGTTGATAAATGGTTATTTACTGAAACATTTGGGTATGAGGCCAGTTGAGTGTAGTCAGTTGAGCAACAGAGATGTTCTAGCCTCATTTTAAGAGATCTTTCCTGACCCTGTTGATCCTGACTCAGACACTGCCCATGTGACCTTGAGTAAATCATTCAACCTTTCTGGGCCTCAGTTTTTTCATCTGTAAAATGAAAGTTTTGGACTAGACTTTAAAGGTGTCTTCTAGCTGTAAATCTACTATCCTATGATACTCTGGAGCTTCAAAGGTCAGTGATAACCTCCTTGCCCTAAGTAGGACATTTTCTGATTAGCATGGAGGCACATGAAGCTTATCACTCTGTATCTTTAGAGTCCTTGTCATCTGATGTTTCTCCCACCATACCCTTTGAGCATCAAGAATGGAGCAGAAAGCTTAGGCCTGCCAGTACCCTTTCTAAAGTAATATATTTGCATTCCAACAGGTCTCTCTAGACATACACAACAACGACTCTTATACTAGGTATTTTAGTTAACATGTCAAGTTAGCATGGGTAACATTTTTTTTTGTAAAGCTGCAGCCGTTGGTACTTAACAAATAATACAGGCTGTCCTCTACTCTGTCTATACACAGGACCAGCTCTTGCTTGAATGAATGAAGGCAGTTATGATTTTTCTAGCATCCTTTTTTTCTGAACTTGTCCTATCTTCTCTCTCTCTTTCTCTGGTATGGTCTTAAGAAATATGCTGAATAGGTATTCTGTGCTTTCTTTCATCCCCCTGCTTAACACTTCACGAAGATTTCTGAAGTGCTCTGGTCATCTCATTTATGTAATCAGGCTTAATACTGCTCCAGACTTGTCCTTTTAAACTAGCCTGACCTCTCTTTTCACTATTTAGTCTGGGCTTTCACTCCTATGATTTCATCATCTCTGCTGGAGGCTTTTTAAACATATCTCAGTGTTTTGGTGTTTTTTTTTCCTCTCTTAAATTGATACCCTAAGGCTGTTTCATAAAAAGGACACAATTTGAGAAAACTGAGATGTAAACATAAATAAGCGTTTCTGACTAAAGTAGAAATAAGAACCTGTCTCCCTCCTGCCTCAGGCATCTCAATTCTATTTGCTATACCACCTTGACCTTTTCTTCCACCCATGACCTCTCCATTGAAATAAGGCTCCTGCTGTAGAGGGTGACTCCTACTCGCTAGCTGCCAAGAGGGCACTAACTGATTTAACACCAGGCCTTGTCATTTCTGTTCTTTCTCTCAGTTATATTATGTGAGATTGGGACCCTTGGTGCTAAATGGCCTTCCTCCTCGATCAGATTTTCTGAATCTACTCACCCCATTCACTTAAAGGTCAGGATTTTAATGGAAGCCCAGGTGGTATCTCAGCCACTTTTCCCAAGCAAGCACAACGCTGACCTTTTGGGCCTGCCAACCTGCACAAAGAAACAAGTTGTGAAATTCCTAGTGGAAAGGTGAGATCAGTTTACTTTTCAACTAACTATTGTATATTCTTTATCAAGTAGAACACCGAATACCTGGAAAATAAAATGTATTGAAATTTACAGAATTATGAAGCCTCTTCCTCCTTTTTTCCTTCCCTTTCATTTCCCACCATCCTTTGGTTCTATCATTTTGACCCCACACTTTTGAAGAGGTGCCTTAAATAGAAGGGTGGGGGATGGCCTACAGTGTTATGCACAAACAAACAGTGATCTCTTAGGAGGTTTTCCTCTTCTGGTCCCTGGCCCCATGAAAATGAGATAATATTTGTTTCAAAGGTATGATGTTCAATTCAGCTCCATGGGATGAGGTTAAGGCAAGGCTTCGCTTTCCATCACCCTACCTGCTGAGTCTTGCTGAATGTGAATCATAGAGGATGCCAGCTGAGAAGGTGGGTAGATAGGTTTTAAGGCATTTCTTGTTTTGTGTTGTTTTAATTATTGAGTTCCAAATTCCCTCCCTCCCTTCAAGTCCCTTCCCCACCCATTGGGAAGGCAAGCAACATAATGTCTATTGTAAATGTGAAACAATGCAAAACATATTTCCATATTAGCCATGTTATTAAAAAATAAAAGGAAAGGAAAGAAAGTGAAAAAAATATACGTTAATGGCACTTGTTTTTAACTTCATCATCACTCTCGTTTGACTGGACTGTTTCCCAGAAACCAAGGTTAGGGTGTGTCAAGATTAATCAATGCTAATGGAGAAAGTCATACTGGAGCCATGCATGGAGGGACATTCATCCTCCATGTTAACTGTTTTTATTTTGGTACTTTATTCATAGGAATAGGCAGTGACATGCTAGAGATATGAGCTTAAAAATGGGAAGATCTGGGTGTTTGAATTGCCCCTTATGTGACCCTGGCTGGGCAAGACATTTAGCATTTCAATTCTCTAAGCAGCTCTCTAAGGTTATAAATGTCAGAGAGGGTTTCCTCACCTGAGCTTTTCTTACACCAATTAAATTACAGACCCTGTCCCTATCCCTGTGAGTCGCAGAGAGGCGTGCTCATGTGCTTTGGTGGAGGGAGATTCCTTACTCAAGACTTCCTTGTAGCAATGAAATAACAGGTTCAGTCCCTCGCCCTCTTCATAGTAATACTAATCATTAACATTTATTAGTAACTTTGACTTCTGCTTCGCTCTGAATTTACAAGCAATGTGTGCCCTGACTGTGAACAGGACCCTCTTCCAAGTCTCCAAATTAAGGCTCAGACAGGCTTGAAAAAACCTAAACAACTGCTTTTGAGGGGCTACTTCTTGAAAGAATTAGGTGCTTCCTCACCCTTTACTTACACACCATTCCTTATCACTGTTTGCCCCTAATATACATTTGAGGACCTGCACACTCACACACATGGCCTCTCACACTTCTTCTCCATCCCTCTCCCTCCCCATCTCTCCTTTTTCCCCCCCTTTTTCTGCCCATCTTCCTCCCTTCCCCGTCTCCCTCCTCCCTCTCCTCCTCCCCTCTTTGCCTCTTCCCATCTCTTTCCTTCTTTCCCCTCCCCATCTCTCCCCTTCTTTTTCCCCTCCCTTTCTCCCTGTTTCCCTTGTTCCCCACTCTATTTCCCTTCTCTTTGCACTTCCCCTCTGTATCAGTAAGCACCCCAACATTCACAGGGGCCCTATTACCATAGGTTCTTTGATCTGCTTCTCTAAAAAGAAAGGCAACTTTTGAGGGGTCAACAATCACTTTAATCAAACATATGTATCATTCAGTTAGTTCAGGGGAAAAAATCAGCACCCTGAACTTCAGAGAAAATACAGAGAAATCAAAAGTCAAAAGTCAAAAGTCATTTTGGACGTGCTTCCAAAATGTCTGACCATTAACATACATACATCTTTACCAGAGAGAGAACATCTGGGTTTCTCAAAGCCAGCACGGCTCCTTAGCAGCTTCCCAGAGTCCTCTTCTGGTCGAACACTTCTAGTCAGTAAGCCCCAAACTGAAAGCTCGCCCTCAGAGAATCTATACACTTTTCAGAGCTAGAAGGTGTACTCCTCAGACCCAGTGCCTCAATAGAAAAAATCAAAGGTACTTGGGACCCTCCTACAAAACAGTTCCCCTAATCAAGCTTCCCTGAATGGGCAGGCCCATCAAATGGGTGGGGAAGATCCTCCTTAATCACATTATTCAATCAGAGGTACTTTTAATAAAACAAAAACAGCAAAAGATCCTAATTTGATTGCCATCACACCTTCCCCTTCCCCCTCTTTCCCTCTTCCCATCTTTCTCCTTCTTCCCCTTGCCCCTCCCTCTCCCTCTCTTTTTCTCTCTTTCCTTCTTACCCTTCCAGTTGAGGAAGCTGAAATGACCAACTTCAGAGGAAAGTAGGCTATATCCCCTATGGGCTTAGCACAGTGTCCTGAACATAATGCAGTTTTTTTCCATTCTCCATTCTCAGAAAACTTCATCCTGGTTAAGGACTTTTTTTTTTTTTCATTTCTTTCTGAGGGAGATGGGTAGAAACTCTGGTAGCTCTAGCATGGATTGCTGACCTTTGCCTAATCTCATGTCATCTCCCATTCCTTCAGGTTCAGAAGATAATGCTTTCTTGCTGCAATGCAGTTTAGTTTCAAAATCCTCTGAAATCATCAGAGTTGTTGGGTGTCTGGATAATTTCTTAGTTCCTCTGGAAAAAGCTGCTTGCTTTATTTTCTGTATTGTGGCAGACTGAACAGAGCAAAGTTTGGGGCCAAAGCATTAGTTATAAGAGAGAAAAGCAAACCAATCCATTGGCAAGGACAATAATTCTGGTGTGTGGGGGGAAAGAACAAGGTGGTTTGTGTCAGTAATCTAATGATAGATAGCCAATCAGTGCAAACTATAAATGGAGGAGATGGAGAAACGACTTCATGTGATGGTCAGACTCCATTTGTACTGGTGTGTCTTATGTGCCCCATCTAAACCTTTCCTGTCCTTCTGGTGACCTTGAAGGTCTCATGCTAGACACTTTTCAGGCTGGCTTGGTTCCCCATAATTTGAGGTCTACGTTAGTGTCTTCAGTGTGGAAAATCTCTCACCTGATTTTTTCATGAAGTCAGTAAAATGAGGGGAGGGCTAAGGAAAGAACCTGAAATGATACTAAATCTGTTTAGGTTATTGTCTATTTAGGTCATTATTGAGTCTCTTCAGAGAGCGAATGCTGGAAGAAAGCAACAAAAACCATTAGTTAATCAGAACTTAACTAACTGGCACTCTCAATGAACTGTCCTTTTCTGCTTTCCACATTGGGATGAAGACCAACCATACAAAAATAAGTTTGTTTAAGGGAGTGGGTAAAAAAAAAAAGCAGCTTCTAGGAGTACATCAGTGCCCTATTTAATATATTTAATCCCTCCCTCCACAACTACAACTGGAGCACCACAGCATGAGAATTGTCAGTCACCGTCCTGTTCTTGAAGCAGAGGGGTCCATGAGGTTGTCTACACTTTCCTTACTAGGACAAGAAAGTAGACCCCATAATGCATGCATATCCAAATATAGATACAAATGTATACAAATGTGTGGCACAGTGGAGAAGGCAGGTTAAATTTTGAGAGAGTGGGTCATGGTTCAAATCCCTCTCTCTGCTATTTAGTATCTACGTAACCTTGGGGGAGTCACTTAATTTTTCTATGTCTCTGTTGTCTCATCTATAAAATGGGGTTGTTGATCTAGAAAGACCTAAGGTCAAGTTCCACCAAAGGCAGTTGTTAGCTGAGTCACCTTAGCAAATCACCTAATGTCTCTCAGCCTCAGTTTCCTGGTTTGTAAAATAGAAGTGATAATAGCACCCACCTCACAAAATTATATTGAGTATCAAATGAGATAACATATGTAGATCACTTTACAAACCTTAAAGTACCATCTAAATCTTAGCTATTATTATTCACTTTGGGCAGCTAGGTGGCATACTGCATAGAACACCAGACCTGGAATCAGGAAAATCTGAGTTCAAATACAGCCTTAGACACTTACTAGCTGAGTGACTTTGGGTAAGTCACTTAACCCCTATTTACCTTAGCTATTCATCTGTAAAATAGGGGCACAGTGGAGAAGGAAATGACAAACTCTCTGATACCTTTGCCAAGAGAATCCCATGGACTTGTCACGAACAGTCAGACATGACTGAATGATTAAATGACAATTATTATTCACCTACGTCTCGAGGTTGTTGTGAGGATAAAGAGATAATATTTGTAAAAGACTTTGCAAATCTGAAAGCACTATATAAATGATAGCTAGCTATTCTAGATGACCTCTAAAGGTCCTTTCTAGCTTTAAAACTATGATCTCATATTGTCAACAATTTGTTGCTGTTCAGTCTTTCTCAGTCACATCCAACTCTTTGTGACCCCATTTGGATTTTCTTGGCAGAGATATTGGAGTGGTTTGCCATTTCCTTCTCCAGCTCATTAAATAAATGAAGAAACTGAGGCAAATAGAGTTAAGTGACTTGCCTAGGTTCACACAACTTCTGAGTGTTTGAAGCTAGATTTGAATTCAGGAAGATGAGTCTTCCTGACTCCAAACCCCTGCTCTATCTGCTGTACCACCTAGGTTTTCTTCCTAACCCTGTTAACTAGCCCCCAAGTCTCCAATCATTGCACATAATTAGGATTTTAGCAGACAGCAAGATATAAATTTCATTCCTTTTTTATGTCTCTACACCTATTGCTAGTTTTAGTGGGAGATTATAGTTGCTAACTTTTAAGACTGGAAAAAGGAAGGCACTCATTTCATCTCTCCTAAATTAATCTTGCACCATCACTAAATTAATATTTCTAAAACATGACTGTCTTAACTTCATAGTCGTGCTTTAAAAAAAATAAATCATTAGTGACTCTCCATTGCCTAGAAAATAAAGTCTAAATTCCTTAGCTTGACACACAGGGACATTCACAATCTGGCCCCTAACTTTTCAACATGAATCCTCCATTTCAATCAGCTATTCTGTTCTACCCTGCTCTGCACCCTCAAGAATGCCTGATGGATTCCAATTCTATTTTTCATGTATGGATTAATTTTCTTCCCCTTTCTTGTAAATCACACACATTCATATACTATTCTCTGAAGTCATCCTGCCAGACCCCATATCAAGATTGGTACACTCTGATACTCCCCTGTTTTAAGTGTCTAGATCAGACTTCCTTTTCATTTATTCCTGTTGAATGTTTTCCCTTTAAGACCCAGCTCAGGGCCCATCATTTGCACAAGACTTTCTCTAATTCCTCCATCCTAGAAGTGGTCCTTCCTTCTGGACACTTTATTCTTACTTGTATTATAGTTATTTGTATCCTTATTCCTTCTACTAGATTGTAAACACCCTGAGACCACCCACTGGGCTATTTATTTATTTTTATTATATCCTTAATACTTAGCAAAATGCTTTGTGCAGAGCAAACATATAATAAATGCACGTTGAGTTGTTTGATAAATTGAAATCCCATCTCTCTGATTTATTCAGCTAACAATGATCTTTCCTTACTCCGAAGTCCTGTATGTGTTTTTTGCTACTTGGAAGACATTCCTCATTTATGTACATTCTTGCATTGCTTCATTTTTCACATCTCATTTCATTTGATGAGAGTATGGATCATTAAGGGTAGGAACTATACCTTACCCTTCCATGCTTCCCACAGCACCTCATAAATAGAAATATTGGTATTTGTCGATTGATTGTTGCTGACAAGTTATCCTTGATAATATGCTTCCATCTACTTAGGACCACCATAGGTCTCTCCATTTCCTTTTGCTACCTTTATAGTATGGAGTTTACATCATCAGAAGTATATTCGTATTTTTAACAGATTTTTTTTTTTTGTTTTAGGAAGATGTTTGGTGGTGTTGAAAGCACTTCATCATTCTTGGGATTGGGAGTCAGTATTATATATGATCAAAATTGTATATGATATGATAAGTATTTGTTCCCCAAATCCTAGAATTCTGTAGCTGTGACATACTCTTGAAATTCAACATAGTTATAGAGCAAATGGAAGTGATATTTACTACACATGGAACCCATTTCTACCAATAGGTAGTACAGGCTGAAACTGCTATGTAAAATTACATTTACAAATAATTGTTCCATCACAATTAAAGGAAAATTAGAATGTTTGGGGGTATTTCCCTGGTTTTTGAAGTTGAAGTTCAACTTCTAAACCTGCCATTCCCTATGTCAGGAATGTCCTATTCCCTCTGGACACTCATGTACCCATGGAAATCCTGCCTATCCTTCAAGGTCCAACTCAGATGTCATTTGCTCTATGGATGCTTCTCTAATTTCCCCAGGGAGGATCTTTTCTTTCTTGTTCTTGGGTCTCTTTATGTCATTCTCATTTTGTCATTTTGTTCCTTTGAAATTTATCGTATTGTTACTGTAGATATGCCTACATCCTGAGAACCCTGTTGGATTAAAAACTCCATGAGAACCCAAACTATGCGTGAATTATATTTGTATCTTGTTCAACACATAGGACAATGCTTCCTATGTACTTAATAAATGGCTATTGAATAAATTAATCAGTGGTGTACTAGATGACAATTAGAATGTCTCCCCAAATATTTTTTGTTCTGCTTCCTGAAATTGATGCCTGAGCCTTCTAAGCAAACTTGATCTTCCATGACATTTTTTTAAATGCTTTTTGAAGTTCTTGGGGATATTTTTCAACATAAGCTCTCACTGTGTCTCCAACTTGGTATTAGATCAAACAGGAAAACAAAGGATTAGCTACAGTGACTAAATATTCTTCACAACAGATCTCCTTAATCCTAATGGCTTACGTGAGACTGTGGATACCTATACCAGCTGGATAACACCTTAAGAGAAAGGATGTAAATCTCCATAAATTATACCCTGTGTCACTCATGGAAAACTTTCCAGCTGGGAGGAAATCCCCCTCAACACCCAAAGAGATCTCAGAGAGGGCTCCTTCTACCTTTTTATCCCTGATAAATGACTTTCAGGTTCTTTATTTTCATTGTGTCCTGCAAATACTACTCCTACTCAGCCTCCCTTCTCCTTCTCCCCTTCCTCCTCCCTCCCTCTTTCTCCCTTTCTCTCTCTTTCTTTTCTCTCCCTCACTCCCTCCCTTTCTTCTCCCCCTTCTCAGTTTCCCCATGTGTAAAATAAGGATAATAATATCACCTTCCTTTCAGGATTATTGTAAGAATAAAATGCAACAATATGTTCTGCAAACATTTAATTGCTATATGTGATTTTTAAAATTACTATAATTTCTATAACTACCATTATTACTGCTAATACTACCAGTAATTCTTTCTTACTTCAATGGAATTGTGACCATATCAACACAGGTCATCTTTCCAATGGTAGAAATTGTAGCCCATTCACACCTTTCCATTTGTGCAATTCTTAGCAATGTCTGCCCATAAACCTGAGTGCCTTCCTTTAGCTCTTGACATTGAGTAGATACCAGTGGAGTGTATCTAGCCACTATCCTCCACATTTGATAAATAATCAGCCTGCCTCATTCATAGGTATCTTTTGTTCAGACATACATTTTATGCTTCTCTTTAATAATTCTTATTGTTAATGAAGGCTCAGAATTTAAAAATACTTTGAAGGACTAAGCTGAATCATTTGCCATTTCTGATCCTTATAGGTAGAACAATGTGTTTTACTTTTTTCATTCTTTGAAAAGTCTTTAGGATACCAAAGAATGTTACAAACAAAGATATAGAAAAATTAATGAATTATTAAATAGAAATACCTAAGCTTTTTCAAGTTTCAAATTTCTGAAAAAAAGTTAATTGCATTAATAATACTACTAACAGCTATTCACACCCAGCGTATCCCTCTCCATTCCTTTTTTGGGTGACCCACAAGTCTGATTCTTCAGTAATTGGTGCAGTCTATCATTTAATCATACTAGAAGAAGGAAAAATCAGTGGAATAAAGCATGTGCTCTCTAGGCCACGATAGGCAATGGAATAGAGAACCTCTAAAGGTTGTCTGTCAGTATCCATATCATCTACAAATACTGAGGATGAACAATTAACTGGGCCCAGAATCAGGCAAGAGAAAGACAGTAGACAACTGTTTTAAAGAAACCATATATTGCTTTTAAGGACCCCAAGTTTCTCCTTAAAACACACAAAAAAATTGTTAATATCCGTAATAATTACGACTAAATATCCCAAACTTGAGACATTTAAAGCATTTTACATGCATTATTACAATCATAAACACCAACCCTCAATGGTGCATTACTTTTTGGAGTCTATCTGTGCTTCTTGAGAGAGAAATAGAGTTTGAGAGAAGAAGAAATGCATGTCTCTCTGGAATTTATACTAGCTTCGCCTCTGTTTCCTTTTGTACTTTCATGTATGCTAGAACAATATGAGTAAGAAAGCACTGACAACTTAAATGCCCAGTAAGTTTCTTGCCTTTGACAACTCAGAAGTTTTAGATGGGGGTGAGGTACCTAAAAGTGTATTTTATGGATCTTCTGAGATCTGTGATAATTTTTTTGTGTATCTTTTTTTTTTTTTGAATTCACAAAGATTAAGAGCACAGAAAGGTACTGTATCTATTATGAATCTTAATAGCTGCACTTTTTGTGGTTGCAAAGAAATGGAAACCAATAAATACCCTTGGCTGGGAAATGGCTAAAAAAAAGTGGTATATGAATGGAATGGGATTTTACTTTCTTTGAAGTAGGGATGAATAGGAAGACTATGGAGAAGTGTGGGAAATCTTATGTGAACCGATACCAAATGAAGGAAGCAGAACTAACAACATGGAAAAGTATTTTTTAGAATGTAAACAGAAAGACCAAAAAAGTTAAAACCAAGCATTGAGTAATTATCATAGCCTAGCTTAGCCTTAAACTGAGAAATATGAGAACATACTTCTTTGTAGAAGTGGGGGATTGTGAGCATGGAATATTACGTATAATGTTGGAATTAGTTGATGTGTTGGGTGGTTTTGTTGAACCACTTTAATTTTTTTTCAAGTTCTTCATTATAAGGAATTTTAGGTGGTTGGGGTAAGGGGAAGAAAATATATCCAAAATGGAAGGTGAATATAAAACAATAAATGTGACTCCTGAAGTATCTTGGGGTTGTGTTAACCTTTGAATGCCCAGCTATTTTTAAGAGCTATTTAGTAGAAGAAAGTACTAGTTTTGGAATTAAGATAATTGGGTTCCAGTCTTGGTTTTGATAATTGGTACCTGCGTGACTAGGTATTCTGTAAACAGTAGGACACTATATAAAGTGGGAACTGCTGTTACCTGGTAAGGACAGAAAAATATCTAAATCCAGGAGTAGACTTGGGTGAGGTTATCAGCACTGACAAGGTTCAGTGAGTGGTAAGTAGTGCTTAAAGACTTTTGGGACACCCTGTGTAATGAGGAGCTATTCAATGATAAGCCTAGAGTACTCTCTAAGGCAAAAAAATGTACTGGGGGACATGGAGGAAGATTTAGTCAGTAGGGTACTGAGATGAAAAGAGAGTGTGACTTAAAGTTGAATCAGTGAGCTACTGACTGACCTAGGGCTGCCTAGGGTTCAACAGAAGTATTAAAGCCTGGGAGGATTATGAGTATCCCAAGTGTAAAAAGAAGAGGAAAAGGCTATATTGCTTACCTCACTGGGCTGTTTGTGTCCAATTTTATTTTTTTCAATCAGCAAAAAGTCTGCCTTCTCTTCCTCCTCTCTTCTCTCAATCAAAAATGAAAGAAAAACAAAACCCCTGTTATAAACACATATGGTCAAGGAAAACAAATTTCTTCATTGACCATGTCCAAAATAAAATATGTATGTGTACGTATGCACATTTATATATAATATGTGTGTGTATGTTTGCCGTTCAACCTTCATTTTTGAAGAAGACCAATGACATATATTTGGAAGGCAGTATTTAACAGGGAACTATCATATGAGGGGATGAGGGTACTAACTGTGTGACCCAGGGCAAGTCATTAAGTTCTGTCTGCCCCAGTTTCCTCATCTTTAAAAGAGGGATAATAATATCTTCCACCTCCAAGGGTTGTCTTTACCTGTGCGTGAATTGGATTTAAGTGAGACAGACTTGTGCAAAATCATCAGTCTCAATCTTCCTGAGTCATCACAGCTCAATGACAGAGCAAAAGTCAGGAAGACTGGTGATGGCCTGGGATGCAGCAGATGACCTTGGCATCTTTGATGCCTGACCAAGGTCTAAGTGCTCCGTGGTACCTGCTTCAGCCACTTTTCATGGCTGAATTCTTCTCATTCACCCATCCTGCTAGAGGAAGTCTTTATATGCTTGGAGTAGACATCCCTGTAACTTACCAATGGGCTTGGGGCCCATCAATTCCCCTCTGCTGAGATAGTTTTACCAGGGCGTGGCTTCCATGCATGCTGCACCTTCTTGAAGCCGCAGGTGAGAGCTGGGTGAAAAGGTAGACACCAAATTTGGATGAGCAGCCTTGAGAAGGGCTCAGCAAAGGTTCCCTGAACACCCCATATGTGTGTATATGTGTGTGTGTACACACACACACACACATGTATACATATATAGCTACATAATCAATATATGTATTATGCATATGTACACATACATATATTGATTATATAGATATATAAACACACATGCATATTGATTTTGTAAGTATATTTATATATATGTGTGTGGACATAGACACACAATATGTGTTTCTGTGTATGTGAATTTTTCACCTCTCTCAGGATGTCTGCATGTGGGTAATATATTTCATTATCAGGCTCTGATTGGTCATTAGTGTGACCAGAACTCCGAATTCTTTCATTTTGTGAATCGTTCTCCTGGTTCTGTTCACATTACTCTGCATCAGTTTATACAAAGATTCCACTGGACTCTTTTAAGGTAAATGCTCTATAGAGTCCTAGAGAAGTAGTAAGGTGATACGGTATAGTGCTGAACTTGGGACTTAAGAGGACCAGGCCTCAGATACTCAGTCTGACACTAGCTGTGTACTCAACTGCTCTGACTTGGTTAACTCATTTTTAAAATGGATGTGATAACAGTACCTACCCCACAGGGTTGTTATGAGAATATTAGCTATAAATATATATATGTATGTATATATGCATATACATACATGTGTGTACATGTATAATGTATACATACATTACATATGTACAAACATGTTTGTGTAGTTACATCTCCACAGAAATATCAGCTGCTGCTTCTATCTCTTCTTTGCTGCTGGGGCACTGTAAGTGTGGAACGTTTTTTTGTTGAACTGTCCCCCCACACACACCTTTCTTATTCTTTGTTATAACAGATGGGTAGAGATATATTCAGAACTGAAGTTGACAGGCAAACAAGCTATCAATGGTGGGGGTTTTTTTTAAAGGAAAATTTTGAAATCAGCTATTGAAATACTCTTAGTAACAACCAAAATCCAAGTAGGCTTGTTTTATTCACTAATCTAGATAGAGCCCTAGTTCTGGAGTCAGGAACACCTGAGTTCAAATTTTGCCTCATCTTTATAAATATATTCATATAAGCTACTGTTACTAGCTAAGCGTCCAATGGTTTTCTAGATTTGGGATGTCTATACAAGTCCCAGTGCTTCACGTGATATACATTTGGAAGGCAGTATTTAACAGGGAACTGTCAAATGAGGGGACAAGGGTACTAACCATGTGACCCAAGGCAAGTCGTTAAGTTTTATCTGCCCCAGTTTCCTCATCTGCAAAACAGGGATAATAATATCTTCCACCTCTAAGGGTTGTAGTAAGGATAAAATAACATATTTGTAAAGCCCTTTGCAAATCTTAAAGCCTTATATAAAGGCTAGCTTTTCTTCATTCCAGGAGTCTCTGCTAGTGTGTGTATGTTTGTGTGTTTGAGGGGTATGGGAGAAGAAGGGACAGAAAAGGCATTCAGGATATGGAGGCCCACTTAATTAAACAGGCCCAGCTGTCTGAGTTAGAGAACTGTGGGAGTATGGAGCAAGCCAGGCAGGCCTTTGCAGAAGGTTGTAGCTATCTTTTATATTTTGGGACATCCATTGTCACAGCAAAATTGTTCTAGCAGAGAACCTGTGGGTGTGGAACCGTATTTCACAGGAATGTGTCAAGCATGAAGTTGCCTGGGAATCTGGCAAAGTTGTGAGGCTTTTCCAGTGAATGTGGGGGAAGGAGGAATGAAAGAGGAGAGATGATGCTTTTTGTTTGTTTCTCTTAAAGCTGGGTGGGCGAAGAAGGGATGGGAGGTTCTGTTTGTCCATAAAGCAGAGGAAAGAAATTGCAATTCTAAAAATGCTCTCCTCTCTTTGGAAGACACATTTGTGGTAATATCCCTATATTTCCTGAAGCTCTGTAGAATCGTTTTAATTGACTGAAAGGTTAAGCATGGCGCAGGAAGGCTGTTTGTTGGTCAGCTTCAATCTTTCCTGATTGCTTCTGTCAACAGGCCTGTTAGGGCTCCTTACTGGATGTCCCTACTGATTTGGGAAGAGTCATAGAAAGTCTTCTTCCAAACAATAACACGTTTTCCCCCTCCCTCTCCCACTCTCATCTTCCCAAGGATAATTTCAAAGTTAGAATGCTTGAGATCATGCTATCCAATTTCATTTCTAGTTCAAAGTTATGTAAACTTCTCTCTTCTCTCCCTCCTCACTCCCCACCCCCATGGAAATGGTCTGTTTTCCTCTAGTTTCAGATCAAAGGCATCATCAAGCTGAGGTGCTGAAATATATTTTGTTCTAATACTTTCATCCATCTTGTACCTCTTTAGCTACTGCTTTGTGCACTGGACCAAGTGTCAGAAACTCCTTGGTTCAATCCTGGGCCCCCAAATTTACTAACTATGATCCTGAGCAAGTCACTTCACCTCCGCCTTTCTCAGTTTCTCCATCTGTAAAGTGGGGATAATAATAGCACCTACCTCCTAGAGTTCTTATGAGGATAAGATGAGATGTTTCTAAAGTGCTTTCCAAACCTTAAAGCCCTTAAAAATACCCGTTGTTTTTTCTATTTCTCCCCTCCGCAGGACCCCAATCCCAGTGTCCCTAACCCTTCCTCATTTTCAGTAGGTGACCTAAGTCACTAAGAAGACAATAGTTGAATTGGCATCTGTTACTCTGTAGTGGTAAGAGAATTGTACTCTCGGTCCCAGGATCTGCATTCAACTAGCCCCACTCTACCCACTTACCAGCTTTGGGTCAATCACTTCTCCTTTGTGCCTTGGTTTCTTCATCTTTAAAATTAGGTTAATACCTGCCCTGCCTACTTCATAAGGTTATGATGGGGATAAAATTTTATGACTTTTAAAATTCACTTTATTAAGCTATAAAGCACTATAAAAATGTCAGCTGCTCCCATTATTTATTTACCCCACTCAACCCTTATTTCTACAGCTCAGGAGACTGGTCTTTCCTCACCTGCCTTCCAGTTCTCAGAGGAATGGTTCTTTCTTTTCTAACTGTGAAGCTAATCTGTTCACCTGTGACTCTGACCTCAATTCATCCTTACTTTCAAAACATCATTCAATAGAAATAGAGCTGGATCTGGAGACAGAGAGCCTGAGGTCAAATTCTGCCTTTGGCCCTTTCCTGTTGTATGACCTTAGGCAAGTGTTTTCCGCTCTAGGCCTCAGCTTCCTTATCTGTAAAATGAAAGAGGTTGGACTAGTGACCACTAAGGTCCTTTCTAGGTCTAAACCTAAGATCTTATTACCTTCACACTTTTGATTTTAAACATGTACATCTCCCTTATCTTAAAAAAAAGAATCCATCTCTCCTCTGGCTCCAGCTCCTTTTCTCCTTTTCTTTAACTGCCAGACTTCTTGAACCTGTGATCCACATCCACAGGTTCCTCAGTTCCTCATCTTCAACTCTATCCCCAACCCCCTATATTTTCACTTCTGTGCCCAGTTTTCAGAGTAGGCATCATCAGTTTAGAATTGGGGGGGGCCTCTAGGGCATTTAGTTCAAATGCTTCATTTCATGAGTGAGGTCATTGGAGTCTACAGAAGTAAAACAACTTGCCCAAGGCCCCATAGGTAATAAATTATAGGGCTGGGATTCAAACTCCAATGTCCTGACTGTAAATCCAGTACTCTACCCCAGTCTATGGAGGCTGTCAGTGATGACCTCCTGACAAAGACAAATGACCTCTTTCCTGCTTGACATGTCTGATTCCTTATCTCTTTTCCTTCCCCTCCTCCCTCTTTTTTTTTTTTAACTACCTCTCCCTTAGAGTCTATGTTATTGAACTCTCCTGGACCTATCTCAGCAGTTTTCTCCAGCGATTCCTCTTCTCCTCAGCCCACTCATTCCATCAGAGAGATGATCTACTCCTTCTGCTTCAAGCATTCCTTCGTGATGACAAACTCCAAATCCAGAAGTCTTTTCCTCTCTCCAAAGCTCTAAATTTTAAAACTCCTTTTGCACAATCAGAAGCTTTTCGAAGGCAGGAGCAGTGTGGCATAGTGGATAGAGTGATAGGCTTGGAGACAGGAAAACCTGAGTACATGCCTGCCTCTCATCTTAGCTACATGATCCTAGGCAAGTCCCTTAACCTCCTTGGGTCTCAGTTTCCTCAGGTGTAAGTTGAGGATAATAGTAATTAAAGCCTCAGATTTGAAGGGTTGCTGTAAGGATCAAATGATATAACCTATGTAAAGCATGTTGTAAACCTTAAAGCTTTATCTAAGTTGTAGCTATTATTATCATCTTTTTCTACCTGTAGTATCTAACAGACAGCTTTGCATTTAATAGGTGCTCATAAAAATCTGCTAAGCTGAACTGAAGTCGGATTTATTTCCCCAGTTATACTTTGTTTCCAACGTCTGGTCTTAATATCTTTTCTTCTCAGTTCTATAAAGATAACTCCCAGGTGCAGACCTAAATTATTCTCCCTGCTGTCCCAGACAACTAATGTGTTACTATATCTACCTAGAAATACTTGTTAGTTTTGTGGGGATTTTTTCCCTTGGAGCCTAGGTCAACTGTTACTATAACTACCGTCATAGCTCCTAGTCTGAGTAACTAAATTTTTTGTGGTCCTCCTCATTGCCTACCTTCCTTATTTCCTCATTGGAATTTTCAGATCTCTCTTCTTATCTATCTGTCTTATCTATCTATTTTTCCTGTCTAACCCCCTTTCCTTTCTTCCTTCCCTCTTTCCTTCCTTCCATCCTTTTTTTAATCTCTCACTTTCTTTTTCCTCTCTTTCCATCTTTTCTTTCATTCTTTCTCTTCTATACTTCAAACAGACACCAAATATTTTCTTGAGCATTAGTTCCTGGAAGAACACTATGATAGGTACTCTCGAACCCAACCACCCACAAGCTGTTTCTCCTGTCAGACAATCTTTGGGTCATTATGAAGTTAGAATGCACAAAACCCACATTGGTACCGCATGTAGTGTACTTACATAAGCCATATCATTCCCACAGCAAAAAAAAAAAAAAAAAAAAAAAGGCTTATAAGACACTCAAAAATCTATATCAGACTCACATTTTACAGCAAATTGTGGTTCTTATAGCTAAAGACAATCCTCTCAATCAATCCTGGCTAGCTTTCCCAGAAGTTATAACGTTACTTTTGGGGGAGGTGCACTGTCACTGTACTCTAACGCTGCTACTGGAAAACTGAGTCAGGATGCTTCATCTTGGCTAAGAATGTTTGCATATTAGTTCATAGAACCACAGAACGTCAGGGCTAGAAGGTCTACTCTAATGCATTCATATTTGCCAATGAGAACACAGAATACTGAGATCCACAGACATAAAGAGACTTGTCCAAGGTAGCCTGTCTAGTTAGAGGTAGAGCTGGAGTCTGAGGTCAGGTCTTCTGATTCTTAAGTTCAATGCTCTTACCACCATAGTAGTGGTTGCCAAGCTGTGTGACTTTGACCCCTCCAGGGCTACAGAGATAGCACCAGAAGGCTATACATTTCCTATGTGTACCAAGAACTCTTTTATTTTTGTTCTTAATTTAGCTGCAACAATATAATGATCAAATATATCTTAGGAAAGGCTGAATATTTGTCTCAAATATGGATGTGCACGTCATTAAAAAATCATCCACCTTGGAGCATTCTCTCTGGTGATGAGCCTCTCCTCATCTTGTGGCTTGGTCCTCATTCAGTAGGCTTGCATGAAGCCCATACTGGCAGCCTGCCCACTTAGTAGTGCCATCCAAAGCTTAGGATCAGCTGAACCAAAGCTTGGGCCCTAAGAAGCATGACTAATTTCCATGGCATATCAAGATTAAGTGACCCAGTTTTGGACAATAGATATCAAAGTGAAAGCCTTTTTCTGAAACATTCATCCTTCTTTTACAATTCTTAGACGGCATAATCTTGTTGAAATTTAATCCATTCTTTAAGATCTGCTTTATGATTTTTACATAAATAATAATACTAACTGACATTTACATAGCACTCTAAAGTCTGCCAAGTGCTTTACATGTTTTATGTCCTTGGGTTCTCTCAGCAGCAGGGTGAAGTTGATGATATTATTATCCTTGCTTAAAGGGATAATTGAAAGTTTTTAGAAAGTTTTTAACTGTTTAAAGATTCTAGGAAGGAACTGAGACTCGACAAACATAATCGTTTCCCCATATAAAGAGTCAAAGTTTTTGTCGTTCACTGATGAAGCTTTCCTCATGGCATTGATGAGATATGAAGGCTCCTTGTCTGGGTACATCTTACTTGAGAATAATTGACTTGAGTCCAGGCAAGTCAACAAAGATATATTAAGCACCTCCCACAGACACTGTGCTATGTGCTGTGGTTCCAAAGAAAGGTAAAATATAGTCGCTGCTCTCAAGGAACTTCCAGGCTAATGGGGAGGCATAAAACTGTGTACAAACAAGATCTATACGAGATACACTGGAGGTAATCAACAGAGGAACGGCATTAGCTTTAGGAAGGACTGGGAAAGGATTCTGGTAGAAGATGGGATTTTACTTGAGACTTCAGGGAAGTCAGGAGGCAGAGATGAGGAAGGAGAAAGTTCCAGGCATGGGAGACAGCAAGTGAAAATGTCTGAAGTTTGGAAATGAAGTGTATTCATTGAGGAACAAGAAAGATAACAGTATGACTGGATTGCAGAAGATGCAGGAGGTAGGGCAGAAAAAAGTGTAAGACTGAAAAGATAAAAATGCTTTAAATGTATAATAATGATAACAATGATGGTAGCTAGCATTTATATGGCATTTACTACACACTAAACCTGCTAAGTGTTTTACAATTATTATCTCATTTGGTCCTTGTAACTCTGGGAAGTCAATACAATTATTATCTCTACAGAGTGAACTACAGAGAAACTACAGAGAAAACTAAGGTAAATAGAGGTTAAGGTCACATAGCTAGAAAGAATCTGAGGCTGGATTTGAACTCAAGTCTTCCTAACTCCATTTTACATTTTATTCTGTAGGGAATAGGAAGCAACTGGAGCTTACTGAAAGGGATTGGGGGGGGGGTGTCACATGGTCAGGTATTTGATTTAAGAAAATCAATTTAACAATATTGTGAGCGTGAATGACTGGGAAGATTGAGTAAGATCTATTCATATAAATTACAACCTTCAAAACGTAGGCTAAAGAACAGAAGGTAAATTGATTTAAGATGGTCAGAGAAACATTAGTCATATGCCACAATGTCTTTGGTATCTTAAAGAGAAGCTGCCATGGTCTGCAATCCCTCTAGGAAACTGTGAACATTAAAAAAACAGAAGGTCCCAGTGATGGTAGGCTCTGGAGGCAGAGCTTGAATGAGGAATCCTGGGGAAATTCAAGAGCTGCTGCAACTTGGACTGGCAGGAATGGAAGAAAGGAGGAATTCTTGGACAAGCGAAAGAACTGATATAACATAGATTTCCTGGACTAAGCCTTCTAGATTCAGTATTCAGCTCAAGTAGAACCAAGAGCCAAGCAGTATTAAGAAACTTGGACCACCATGTTGGAAAAAACAATCTCAGACTTTGCTCTTAACTTTTATTGTGAATTTTGTGAACTGTGTAAGTCTTGGAGAAAAAGGTCAAATCAGTAGGGATCTTCAGAGCTTTGCTCTTGTGAGGAAGCCTCAGTGCTGTGGTACAGTTATAAATCTAGAAATCTTTACAGGTTCCAGGTGGGGTTCACCTAAATTAAGGGTGGATATCTTTACTCTAGCAACCTCGAGTGCTTTCTACTACCTGGAGAGTAGGAGTGGCTGTCAAACTTAGAATGACATTTTAGGTCTGGAGAATTGTAAAAATCTGATAAGAAAGTCAAAGACTATAGGGAGAGATAAGGGGAAGGATTTTTTGTTTTTTGAGGAGAGTATTTATAGCAAGGGGTCTTAATCATTTTTTGTGTCATGGACTCGTTTGGCAATATGAATGTCTATGTATCCCATTCTCAGAATAATGTTTTTAAATGCATAAAATATATAGAATTACAAAGAAAATGAATTCTGTTGAAATAAATATATCAGTTTAAAAAAAATACAACACAACACATTCAAGGACCCCAGGTTAAGAACCCCTGGTTTATGAGCTGGAGTCAAGTCTTTGCATCATGTCTTGGATCATATAGAGTTCATCCCATATTAAGTGTATCAGACCTTTGTACAGAGCACAAAGGAAATTCTTCTTCATGAAACAAACTAAATAAATGCGAAGGACTTAATTTTTTTAAAATAAGACATGGCATATCTTTGAAAAAAAGACATTCTAGTGTACCTGAGTAAACATACGTACCTATGCCATGAAGCCTTCTGAGACTCCTGCAACTCACAGCGATTGATTTCTTCCTAAGCCAGTGTTTATCATTTACTGCAGGAATCAGGAATTCTTAACTTTGTGTATGTCATAGATCCACTCGGCAGTCTGAGAAGCCCACCTTCTTAGAATGATATTTCTAACTGCATCAAATAAAATGCAGGCTATTCCAAAAATTTTAGTGCAGTTTTAAGTTTTTAAAACTGCAGTAAAAGACTTTCGGAACACCACATGTATAGGATTACAAAAGAAACGAATTAATCATATTAAAATATAGCTGTCACAATATTTAAAAAAAAAAAAAGGTTCATGAACACAAGGCTGAAAATTCCTGATGCTGGCGCTACAATTTTTCCATGATGATCAGTTCTGTCTCCTTAAGTAACCTATATGGATCATGTTTTATGCTTGCTTCACTGGGCACCTAATAGTAATTCAATGAATGCTTATTTCTTGATTGATTCATTGTTTAATTATAAGACAATCCCAGCAGTCCCAGTTATATTGGACCGCAGCTGTTTCAGCTACCTTGGAAGCAGAGAAAGTTGCTACCAAGGAACATTTTCTGTAACAGAATAATCAACTATCCTTAGCCAAAACCCTCGTGAATGATGTGTCCCCCTTAAAAGCTAGTGGTGACATTTCCAGCAGAAAGTACAAATGATTGAACTCCCAAGAAACCTACAGCTAGTGGGAAGGACATGTGTTTGTGATGTAGGAATCTTGACTGTGGGAGAAGATGCTTTTTCTTCTTGCCTATATGTTTTTTAATCTGGTGGTTGAAAAGTCATCTTTACCACAATAATTGGGAATTGCCTTCTAGTCAATAAAATTTAGACCAAAATCTCTCGGAAGTTCTCATGATAGAAAAAAACAATCACAATCCCAAGAATGGGCACGAATCCCATTCACCTTCCTTCTAAGATCATCAATAGAAGGTAATCTTTTGGGGGCCATCTTTTCATTGTAGGCACCATTTCAGGAACTGAAAGATCTCCCCTGTACATCTAAAATCTCTCTTACTTTCCTACTGATACCCAGAGTTTTACTATAAAAGCTTCATTTCTGTTAGCACAGTGCCTTAAATGTAATAGAGTCTCAATAAATGATTGCTTAATGAAATTCTTTAGTCTTCTTGTTTATCACCAAAATGTAAATCTCCCTAGGTTAAGTGATAGTAGTTATTTTTCCTTAACAGCTGTCAGTATCAATGGTATCAACTCACCCATGAGACAGAAGAGGATAGAATATTGAATTAGAAAACAAAATCTAATAAAATGTTGTTTACAGAAAAACATACTTGAAACATCAAGTCTCACACAAAACTACAATAAAGGGTTAAAGGAAAATCTATTATTCCTCAGCTGAACACTATAAAACAGGGGTAGCAGTTATGATTTCAGATGAGATAAGAGCAAAAATAGACAATTAAAAGGAAAAAAAAACAGAAAAACTACATTTTGCTGAAAAGGTAATAATGAATTAAATCCAATACTTAACATATATACACCAAGTAGCATAGTAGCTACATACTTAAAGGAAAAACTAAATGAATTATAAGGAAAAAAGAGATAATAATAAATTGTGGGAGACCTCAACATACCCCTTTTAGCCCTAGATAAATTTTAACAAAAAATAAAGAAGTAAAGCACCTGAATGGAATTTAGAAAAGTTAGATATGATAGACTTAACAATTATTGAAAGGGAAGAGAAAAGTATGAATGAGTTTCAGATCTTTCCTTGAAACCAGCTTTTTGTTATAAAGACACTGATTCAGGTAGAGGATGAATAACCATAAAAAACAGAGACAAATTTCACTTCCTTTGCAGTTCTTTCAGGCACCTGAGCTGAATTCCTCTGAGATCTGGAGGGATCTTACCTTACTTTAATCCTTCAAGGATCCTTCATGGTTCCCATGCTTTTATTAGTTGTCATTCTCTCTCCACAGGAACAGAGCAAAATCTGTTTGTGTCTAATAGTAGATAATCGTTAAAAATCATTGCATTGTCTAACTTTTTGATGATAAGCTTTTCCGAATTTAGCTAGACGGATCCTTGGATGATAGATATACGGTCAACTGATAGTCTTATCCTTGAAGTCTTTCAAATTTAGCGTAGGACCTACTAGAGTTTGTACTTAACAGTTATTTATTAAGCACTACGTACCATACTGTGCTAAACAACGGAGATAAAAAGAAACAAAAAACTCTCCCTACCCTCAAGGTGCTTATGTTCTAATTGGGGGATGGGCAGGCAACATGTATGTAAATTGGAATATACAAGTTATATAACTGTTATACGTTTAGGCAAACGGCACTGGGATTGGGAAGGGTGTGTGCAGTTTCCTATAGAAGGTGAATATTGAATATTGAAGAGCTGACTATTGAAGAAAGTCAGGGATTCTATGAGGTAAATGTGAAGAGAAAAGATATCCCAAATAGGGAGAAACAAATAGTACAAAGATATTGATATCAAAGATCAAGGTATGTGTTTGAGGAAAAGTAAGTAAGCCAGTATTACTGGATTGTGCAGAGAGGATATTAATGTGTGAAAAGACTGGCAGGAGAGGAAGGAGCCAGATTTCAAAAAGCTATAAATGCCACCCAGGAGAATTTATATTTGATTCCGAGGGTAGAGCAAGTTAGTGGAGTATACTGAGTAAAATGATGTGGTCAGACTTATGCTTTAGGAAAATCACATTTTGAGCTGTGTGGAAGATGGATTCTAATGTGGAAAGACTTGAGACAAGGAGACCATTTTCCAGGCTATTGCAGTAATCCAGGAGACAGGTGGAGGTGGCTGTGTGATTAGAGACAAAGAGATAGCGAAAAGATTTTGTAGAAATAGAAGTGACAAGATTTGGCAACTGATTGGAAATGTAGGTAGGGTGACAGTTAGGAATTGAGAGTGATGCTGAGGTTACAGATCTGTGTTACTGAAAGGACGGAGATGCCCTTGACAGTAATAGGACAGTTCTGAAGAGAGGTGCTTTTGGAAAGAAAGGATATTTGTCCCTCTACACATCACAATGGGGCAGTGGAGGAGAAATTTAGTGAAGAGTCTTAGGTTGAACTCTAAAATATATGAAATATAATATGCTTCCCCTTCAAAATAACGTAATTGCAATTTTTATGAGTCTTTATGTTCTGAACATACCAAAGGGTGTGGAGAGATAGGCGTCATACAAAGCCATACCTCTTATTATGCCTTCTTGTGGAGCAGGCCTGTATAGCATTAAACTTTAATTTAGCCAGTCAGTCAAAGCAAATGGGACAAAGTCAACAAAATAATCAGATGCTCAGTGACCTAGACATTTGATTAAAGCATTAAGGATGTGTGGTGTCATTCAGTAGTTCCCAACCTTTCTGAGTATGAGGACCCCCTTTTTAAAATAAAAATAAAATTCAGAGGCTCTTAATAAAGATTATACTCTTATAGTCCTCAACTGAGAAAAATCCATAACAAAAAGTTTCTATACATTCAGTTCACACTTTTAATTGAACCATTGCTACATGCTGTGCATTTGTATTTTACTCAGCCCAATGATATCTACAGATTCATAATACAGTGTCCCCAAAGTATTATTGTGCTAACGTTCATAGCATTAAGACATTGGAGATAACCTGTATAGCAATACATACATGTAACCAATATTCTAGAACCAAAAAACACTGAGTTTACATGGACCAGATTCAATCTAGAGGATTTGTTACTCACGATCTTCCTTTTATTCTCCACCCCCTCCCCAAGAGTTTCTCCTTGGAAGCTCAGATTTGGACCTGCGTTCCCCTTATAAGAACTTTGCACACACAGTATCAGAAACAAAAGAACAATGAGAAGAAAGAGTAATGTTTTTCCCTTTTCTTGTTTCTGGTGAATTTTGTGGCGAGTCCCAGTTCAGATATGGAAAAGACTAAGCTTTCAACATGGAATTCCTTGGGTCCTGGTTTTTACCATCTTGTTAGTCTCTACCAGAATTGGGGAATAATGAGAGGGGGCGAGTTGGCAAGTTCTAAAGAATGAAATAAATAATGTACTGATGTCTCTGATCTGTATGTATTTTTTTTCTTTTTTTGTCACCTATATTGTCTGTCTTGTAATCATTATCAACTTGAACTTTTTTTTTCTAAGATGAACAGAATTTTCTTTTTCTGACGTGATATAGCCTAAAGGAACTCTACTTCTGATTCTTTTGTTTGCATTATACCTATCAATATAGTATAGGATACAGAGGATCAAGGGAATTGAAAGGGACCTCCAGATCAGTTACTCCCACCCCCTCATTTTACGAACCAGGGAGCTAAGTTTTAGAGTGGTTAATTACATTTCCAAAGTCAGTGGGAGAGCCAGGATTAAAACCTGGGTCACCAAGCTTATTCCACTGTAATCCAGTGAGTGCTCTTTTCAGGATTGCCTCTCAGTCTAATAGGACTCACTCAAAGGTAATTAGTGATCTGTTAATTGCTAAGTTCAAAAGTTTATGCATTTGACTGTTCCTTCTCTGTTTCCTTTGCTGGATCATCATATAGGTCTTATCCCTAAACATGGGATTCTTCCAAGATTTTAACTCTCTCTTTTCTCTCCTTTGATGATCTAATTATTTGTTTAATTATCATCTTTTCAACTCTAGTCCCATATCTCTAATTGCCTGCTATGTTTCTGCCTGTATTTCTCTCTTGATATCTCAATCTCAACATGTTTAAATTTTGATTGGCTTAATTCCAAATTATTTTCTTCTAGTTTCATTTATTGCACAAACATCAATATGTCATCCAGTTGCTACAGTAATATGTCCACTTGTTGGTCACTAAACTCAGATCTTCCTTTGAGAGTACCAACGGGAAGCATAATGTTTGTAGATGATCTGAATATATTCCGTCTCCTTTTTTACTGCTCTGCCACTCTGTGAAAGGGAACGAGGGTGATAAGACTGAGTAACATTTTGTACTTTTCTTGTTTTCATGAACCCAGAAAGGCCTGAGTTCAAGTCCCATCTTTTGGGCACTTTTTTTTTTGTGATCCTGGACAAATCATTCAATGTTTCAGTGCTGTAGGCATTTATCTAAAAAAGTACAAGTTGTACAAACAGGGCTAGTCTGTATTGGTAAATAGAATTTCTTCACCTGGATGTTCCCTGTGGGAGTGAAATCACTGGTCCAGCCCCTATCCTTTGTTTAATGGGTTTTCAAGACCATATAATGCATCAACTACCAGTCAAGCAATTAATAAACATTTATTAAGCTCCTGCTGTGTGACAGGTACTGTGCTAAGTAATGCAGACTCAAAGAAAGGAAAAAGGTCTCCACCTTCAAGGAGTTTACAGTCTAATGGGAGAGACAATATGCAAACAAACAAATGCAGAGTAAGCAGCATAGGTACGGACAAATAGGAAATAATTAACAAAGGGAAGGCGCTAGAATTAAGAAGAGTAAGGGAAGGATTCCAATAAAAGAAAGCATTTTAGTTGGGACTTAAAGGAAGCTAGGGAGGTCCACAGGAGGAACAGAGAAGGAAGAACATTCCAGGAAGAAGAGATAGCCAGAGAAAATACTTAGAGCAGAGAGACAGAGGGGTTTCTTTGTGAAACAGCCAGGAGGCCCATGTCGCTGGATGAAGCACTCCATGTTGGGGAGTAAATGCGAGGAGCCTGGAAAGGTAGGAGGGGGCTAGGGGAATGCCAAACAGATGATTTTGTATTTGGTTCTGTAGGTGATAGAGAACCACTGGGGTGTGCTGAGTAGGGTGGTACCATGACCAGGGCCTGTGCTTTAGGAAAATTACTCTAATGGCTGAAATGAGATTGAATGGGGAGAGTTGAGGTAGGTGGACTTAGTTCAAACATGAGGTGCTAAGAGCCTGTAGCAGAGTTGTGGCAGTGGTACTGGAGGGAGAAGGGGACATATTTGGGAGATGTTGCAAAGGCCTTGGCAAGTGATTGGATATGGGGGTGGGGAGAGAAAATGAGGCATCATGGATGACTCCTGGATTGTGAGCCTGAGGGTGGAATTTTCGTTTACAGCAATAGGGAAGATAGAATGGGGGAGGGTTCAGGAGGAAAGATAATTTTGTTTTAGACATGTTGAGTTTAAGATGTCTACTGGAGTCCACTTTGAGGTGTCTGATGAGGCAATTGGGGTTAAGTGACTTGCCCAAGGTCACACAGCCAGTGAGTGTCAAGTGTCTGAGGTGAGGCCTGAACTCAGGTTCTCCTGATTCCTGCACTGGTGCTCTATCCACTGCACCACCCAGCCGCCCCTGCTGTTGGTGCTGTCTTTTAGGTAAATGTTCAATGTATTCATCAGCACTCTTGCTGTGACTTTTCTTGGTCTTGCCTCAGGAATTGTGACTTTGGTACTGGGGTCTCCCTTGTCATTTAAAAATTATTTATTTTATTTTTAATTTATGAAATAAAGCAAATATTTCCATAGCATAGTAGAGTAAGGAAAGATCACACACAAAACTGTAAATCTATTGTGTAAAACTTGCTATTCTTTTTAAATATATAATAAAATTATCAGTGTGTGTGTGTGTGTGTGTGTGTGTGTGTGTGTGTGTGTGTAAAATTATTCCATACTTCTCTTTATCAGTTCTTTCTCTGGGTGCAGATAGGATCTTCCTTCCTAGGACCTTTGTAGTTAATTTGGGTATTTAGAACACTCACTCAGAGTTGTTCTTAAAACTTTAAGAACAGAATGTTACTGTATACAATATTCTCTTGGTTCACTCATATTGCTCTACACAGAAGCACTCTGCAGCCCTAGGCTTCTATTTATCCTCCCTCCTATTTAATTGACACATTTCTTTCTAGTCCTTCATTTTGCTTTTTTTTTCTCCAAAGCTTCCTTTCTAACTCCATCAGAAAAGCTTACCTGCACTTGACCACTTCCAGTACTGAGTCCAACTGGAAGCAAAGGAGAAAACTGTGAAAGTAGGTGCTTTGGTTGCTGGGTCATAGTTTTAACCCACTTGAAAGTGATGGAATAGAATTGAAGTTCCTTAAAGAAGGAAGAGAAGGTTCATCTGATTTCTCCTTCTCCTAACCTCAAATGCTACAAACAAGTATAAGGACTAGATTTGTCACTCCTTTTCCATTTTGTTCCCCTTTTCTTCATTTCTCCCTTTGAAACTCATAGTGACTGATCAATATGATGATCCACGACAGTTCCAAAGGACTCAAGATGAAAAAATGTGCCCCCTTCCAGAGAGAGAATTGATGGACTCTGGGTGCAAACTGAAGTATAATTTTCTCACTCTCTTCATTTTTCTTGCTCTTTTTTTGGAAATACTTCTAATATGGAGATATTTTTGCATGATTTCACATGCATAATTGATATTATATTATTTACCTTCTCAGTGGGTGAGAGAGGGGTGGGAAGGAGGGAGAGAGTGTAGAACTCAAAATTCAAAAAGAATGTTAAAAATAAATAATAACATTTTAAAATAAGAAAGAAAAAAAAGAAATTCGTAATGAGGAGACTCAAAAAGTACTGGTGACCATGGCACTGATCCAAGAAGCTGGACTGTCATTCAGAGGGAGCCTCATCCATTTTGTCTATGACCCTTGTGATATCTGTGCTGTTTATCAGATGGGTACTTCCTGAGAAGAGAGACTCTCCTTCCAGTAGCAGATACTGGGGTTCAGGGACATCCCTGCACTCATAGCCATTTGTGCTCTGTCTTATTTACTCAGACCTTTGCTTTACTATGAACTTTAGCAACTATGATCATATCCTGTTTTTAGATCCTCCATTTGCAAGCTACCATTGGCTTCATCCTGGGAAAGAACAGCAGCTTGCAGCCTCATTCTCTTTAATAAATTCAGAATATGTTTGATAATGAATAGAATTGGATGAACAAGATCAAGAACTTGATCCCAGAGAGTTTATAAGAACAAGACAAAAAAGAGGCCTTAAAGCCAGACAAGTAAGC
This sequence comes from Notamacropus eugenii, assembly GCF_028372415.1. NCBI lineage: Eukaryota > Metazoa > Chordata > Mammalia > Diprotodontia > Macropodidae > Notamacropus > Notamacropus eugenii. The sequence goes on from NC_092872.1 coordinate 150,006,917, forward strand.
TAAGAATCAATGAGTTAGCAAGTATCCACTGAGACTGCCATGTACCAAGCTTGGTTCCAGATACCATGAAGGAGATAGAGGGGATAGTCTGTGCCCTCAAAGAGCTCACATTCTAGCTAGAAAAACAAGACTATACATAAAAAATAGAATAAGTTATGTGCTAGATTGTATGTATAGACTGTAAGTTAGGGAAGAGACTATAGTTATGACGTAGACTGTAAGTTACGGAAGAGTCTACCTAAGAGAGTTGTCAGTGTGGACAAGAGACAGAAATGTACATCACTAGTGGACCAGCTTCACTATAAGAGAGAGGGTTAAGGTTGGGTAGGCTAAATTTACAGAGGAAAAAACTGAAACCAATGAATTTGGGTGCCTGAGTGTCATTGTTAATTAATAGTTGACTTCATCAGGAATTTCACCCTTGTGACCTCTAGTCATCAAACAGTGGTTTTTGTTCTTTTGTTATCTTTCAGTTTTTCCCATCCTATTGTAGCTTAAGTAGATTGTTTTGCACTTGAGCTCTGAGTTTCTTGGATTCAACTTTGAGTTCAGGAAGAATTGTCACAGGCCTTGTTTCCATTTTCACCTTGGAGAAGCTCCAGGAAATGATGAAGATCTCCATCCAGGCAGCCACCTCTGGCCTGTCTTCTCTGCAGCCTTTTATTGTTCAGTCATTTGAGTCATGTCTGACTCTGTGAACTCATTTGGGGTTTTCTTGGCAGACATACTGGAGTAGTTTACCATTTCCTTCTCCAGCTCGTTTTACAGGTGAGGAAACTGAGGCAAATAGGATTAAGTGCTTTGCACCCTGAGGATGCTCCAGATGTATTTCATTTCTATTTTAACTGTTGGCTTATATTTTTTCCTAAGAGCTCTATTGTTCCATGTCACTGTGAAAGAGAGTAGGGAGTAGCCTCTGAATAGTTTCCCTTTACTTTAATCTAACTCATACCCAGAAGCTTCCAGAATGAACAGCTTGTAATTGTTGTAGACCCTTCTTTCTAGCGCCTCTTACAAAGCCAAAGGAAACTAAGCCCAAGAAGCATTATGTTCAGCAGCTCAAATGAAGTATAATAAAATGTTCCTTTCATCCTTTTGGATTACGTTGCCACCAGCTTTACTGAATATAATCCAGCCACGTTCCTTCCTTCTGAAAACTGTAACAGCCTCATATGGGTCATTTGTATTTTAGAATGCATTGTTCCTCCCCTGATTGGAGCAAGTATGAGCTGTTAGTCCTTTCTTTACCTTTAGCTGAGTGTTTCATGTTCCTGAGACTGCCTTTCAATCAATAGCAATTTTCTAGCATTTCTGCCCAGGAAAAGTTCTGATTTGAAGGACATTATGTGACTCCGTCCTTGATGACCTTTGCATAACATGTTGTTTTTAAAAATGAATTGTGGCCATTAATTCCTGCAACTGAAGTCATTGACAGATGCCATACTATAGTGCACAGTCCATATCTGGCGTTTTCCCTTGTTTAAGAAAAAAATTGCAGTCTTTTCTCAGAATTGAGCTCTGATCCCCTGGAAGTGTGTTTCTCTAGTGTGGCCATGGCTGCTTTGTATAAAGCAAAGAAAGTAGCGGCTGCAACTGACCTGGCATGGTGAGATGAGAATCTAAGCAAAAAAGCAGACTTTCCCTAGGGTAATGTGGTTTCTCTGCTTCCCAGAATGGCATCTTATATTTCACTTCTCCAAGAAACCATTATTTCATGTGAGTAGACTTTATAAAATCAGACTCTAACAAAAGGGACATTAGACTTCATCTGGTCCAACTTCTTTATTCAGCTGGAAACTGAGGCCAAGAGAGGTTAAGTGACTTAACCTTTGCTCAAGGTCACATTAGGTAGCAAGTAGCAAAAGGAAGATTTAGCCTGGGTTTCCTGACTGCAAAACAATTACTCTTTCCATTATACCATACTCTCTCTACTAGCCCAGTTCACAAACTCTTTATGAATTGGTAGACATTCATTGAGGGTTTAGGAGGCTGCATCCCCCTTTGGACAATCTGGTAATGAGCTTTTTGTCCCCTTGAGACTTGGTTCTCAGGCAAAGGGCATACACCGGCCCCATACTGGCAGCCTTTTTAACTTGGGAGTGTCATCCGGAACTTGGGATCAGCTTTAAGATCTAGGGTCATATCTACGGCACAAAAGGATTAAGTGTCCCAGTTCTAGACAAACGTTGTGCAATTTTTTTTTTTTACTTTTTACTGTAATATTTCCTACTCCTGTTATAATTCTTAGATAGCATTATCCTGCTGAAATCTTATCCATTCTTTAAGACCTACTGTTTTTTTAAAGAAATAATACTAGGAAACATTTGTAAAAATAATTTAATATCTGCTAAACACTATACATATATTAGGTAATTTGATCCTCACCACAACCCTGTAAGGTGGGTGCTATTATTATTCCCATGTTTCAAATGAGAAAAATGAGGCACACAGAGCTTAAGTGACTTGCCCAGGATCATAGGACTAGTAAGTGCCCAAGGTAGGATTGGAAAAGTATAAAGTAAATCAGCCCAGCAGCACCACGAAAGAGCCTCCTGAGAATCTTTGCATTTTTCTCTCCACCATAGCCTATTTATTATGGAGTGGAAGTGCTCTTGGGGTCTCAAGGACTGTGTCAGTCTAATACAAACTCTAGTCCTGTAGGTCTTACCAAGGAAGGCTTCCATTACAGTTCTATTAGGGTAATTAGCTATCTATTGTCCACACCAAGCCTATCAAGGGCAGAGATGTTCACTGAATTGTCCACAAGCAACGAATGGTTTTGGCCATAGAAATTCAGGAAACCTTATTACACGGAGCAAAGTTCTTACTTTAAATTAAAATCATGGCTGTTTAGAAGGTCTCATGAAGGAAATTTTCCCATTTTACCAAGTGAGGCTCTTCAAGGAGCTGATTGGCAATGATGATACCAGACTATCCTGTTTGGGTCTTTGTGATGTTAAAAGTTAACTACAATATTCAGGGGGGCACTGTTAGCCTGGTTGGTGGCAATACTTCCCTTGCCCCCTTTTGAGCTAAAGCTTGACCTCCCATTTGTATTAAATAATTATAATTCTAGAACTGGAAGGAACCTCAGAAGCCAACTTATCTAGGCCCCTCATTTTACAGATGAGGCATTTAGGTAGCATAGGTGATAAAGTGCCTAGACCTGGACTCAGGAAGATCTCAATTGAAAATCTGTCCCATATACATAACATATTCTGAGTATGTTAAGTTACTTCTCTGGATCTCAGTTTCCTCATCTGTAAAATGGGTATAAATAATAAAACTATAAGTAGCATATTTCTCATGATCTTGCTCTAAGGATCAAGTGAGATCATATATCTAAAATACTTTACAAACCTTATAGTGCTGCATAAATTTTAGATATGAAGAAACTGAGATTCTAGAGAGGTTAGGTGAATTGCCCCCAGTCTAATGGACAGTATCAGAGTCAAGATTTTAACCCGTGTTTAACTCTGTGACTCTAGAATCAATGGTTTTTTCTTTGTATTCTGTCTTCAGCCTGAGGTCTTCATGATGCCAGACTATATTGTCTCATCCGAGAGTTCTAGAAGCTTATGCAACTAGCGAATGCATTCAAGACCTCATCCCAGCCCAGCATTTGATTTAGGAGAAAGCTGAGTCCCAGGAGTCTGAAAAGACTTGCCCCAATTCTCACAACTGTTCAATGGCTGAGCCAAATCAAGAACCCAGGTCTTCTCGTTCCTAGGCCCTGTGCTCTGGCCCTTAAATCACACTGGCTGTGTTAGGGCTGGCTGCAGCTAGACTTGGTGGAGGTAAAAGCCAGTCCTTTACCTATTTTTAAAGGGCTCAGCACACACAAAAAGGAATGTTGAAGTTATGTGCTTTATTAACTAGAAAATCAGAGAAGACAAGAGTGAATGACTGCCAATGACCTCTGTGTCCTGGGGCGCAGATAGATTCTCCACAAGGCAGCCCAAGAATCTAACTAGAATCCTTGACCACTAGGCATAAGGTTGATGAGGCCCCTTATAAAGAATGCAGCTTCTTGGGCAAATGCCTGCTATCTCCCCCTATCTCTCTCTGTCTCTGTCTCTCTCTCTGTCTCTGTCTGTCTGTCTGTCTGTCTCTCTCTCTCTCTCCCTCCCTCCCTCCCTGCATCCCTCCCTCCCTCCTAACAATAAATGATTGCACCATATATTTATTGTACTTTATGGTTCTCAAAGCCCTTTCATGTTTTCCACATATATTTTATATATTTCTTTCCAGCCAAACCATAATCCTATTGATTGGATAGGCAGAGCAGGTACAAAGTGGGTAGTGAAAAGAGGGCTAGACTTGGCAGTAGAAGATTGGAGTTCAAACCCTGATTCCAAAACTTAGTCTTCATTGTGGCCATGGGCATATGGACTTTGTGATGAATGCCTTTCTCAGGGGGTTGCTCTTAAGGAAAGAGCTTTATCAACCAAAGCTCAATAGAAATGGTAAAGTTATTATTCTTTTCCTTATGTTGTCGATAAGGAAACTGAAGTTTAGGACTTAAGTGTTGTGGCTCAGAGTCACATAGCTGGCATTAGGCAGAGCCAAGACTCCAGCCTTTAATCTTCAGTCTCGAAATCAAGTTCTCTTTCCACTGATTTTCAAACTTAGTGGAGCATGGACTAGTTAGGAACTGGACAAGACCAGGGCTGGGTGAATATGATTTAAGGCATAGTTAGGGACATGGGGAGGTTATCTAGCATGTCATTGCTCAGCTACCGCCAAAACGGCCAACAAATTGTGTAATGATGATCTGTGATATCCCACACCTACCTGTTTCTTCCCACAGTCCTTAGCTAAGAGACCTAGTCTTGCTCCATCTGTCCTTCACACATGGTTTTAGATGTTCCTAATGACTGCCAGCTACTTATACAAGCTACGATAGACAACCCTCAGGGAAGGGTTGCCATGATCTCAGTCAATACTTTCTCAGTGCTTGGAATTAATCATTCTGTTGTCAGTTCTCTGCCTGTTTAACTTCCTGCATCCCTGTAACATTTGTATTACATCATCTACCCTACATCAGTGAAGTGTGATTCAAGGTAGTTCAGTTCTGACAGAAGACAGGGTCTCATCACTTTCCTAAGGGGCCTAGCTTAAAATAACTGAATTGCATGCATTTTCATTAAAAGTGGAACTTGGGAGACAAGATAAAAGAGTTATCCTGAATTTTGTCTTGATGTACCATTTATTGTCAGCTCCCTCTTATAGTCAATAAGAACCTAGCTGTGAACACAGAGAAGGAAGAGAAACTAGGGAAAAGTGAGTAGGGCTGCTCCTGGACACCCACATGAGGAAGGCACCCTCTCCTTGTGGTTGTCTTATGGTGTTTGCCCTAATCCAGACTGCTACCACTAGGGTCCAGTCATTATGGTTCCCCTTTCCTAGGGCCTGTCTTCCTTGCTGAGCCCCATGGGTGATGGGCCACTTCCTCTCTTGATTCAAGTACGCATCCTCTGTGTTGCCACCTTTTCCCCTCATATTGGATTATTTTCTACACTGTTACCCTCTCCCAACTGTTTTTTTCAGGTGAAAGTGTTTCTACTTATAACTCTGCTACAGTTCCCATTCAAGGTTCTATGTAATTAAGGTACAGGAAGACATCACATAACCTGTAGAGGCTAGGTCAGTAATTTCTCCTTACTAAGTGGTTTGTGATGTGGCTAGGGGATTCGCCTCTCAGTTCTCAAAACTGTCAAATGGGAGAATGTTTACCTATCTCAAGGCGATTCTGTTTTTATTAATTTATTCATATCAATTTATTCATATTCATATTCTATTAATTAATTCATATTAACAAAACTTTCAAAGAACAAAAACTGTACTGTATACTGTTGGCATCAGAAGAGAAAATTTTGATTTATACCTGATTCTAGAAGGTCCTCCACAATCTGGTCTCTGTTTTCCTTTCCAAGCTTATCTCCTAATACTCCCTTGGACCATGGCTCCTGTTTACTTCCTGAACCCAGACTATGCCTTGGATTTTCCTTCCTCTCTGCTACTTCTCTGATTATTTCTCACCTCTTGATTCTGTCTACCTGAATCTCATCCTTTCTTCAAGGGTTAAATCAAATACCACCTCCCTCCTTGACCCTTGACTTAAGTACCCCATCCTACAGTGTTTCATCTTGATTCTTAAACACACTTGTGACTTGTCAGAATCAAAACTTTACTGAGCACCTCGTAATTGAAAAGTGGTCAGTCTTTTGATATACATGTTTTATTTCCTTACCTAGATAAAAAGCTTCTTTGAGGCAGAGACTAGACTAGACCTTATTCATCTCTGTACCTCCTATAATACCTTGTCCACAATAATCATTCAACTGATGTTGGCCAATTTCTTGATTCTGCTTGATCCTGAAGTCATCTTTATTGAAAGACTCTCTGAAACCTGCTGATAAAAATCCATTCTTTCTATCATTCCACAAGTTCCCAGTATTGCCAAGTACTGGAAATACGAAAGACAAAAATGAAACATCTTACCTTTGAATCTCACATTCCTTTGGAGGAAAAAATAAGTAAACACAAAATTTCTACAAGGTAATTTCAGTGGAGGAGGACACTAATTTAGGAGATAGTATTTAGGTAGAGCCTTGGGGGAAACTAGCAAGTGCAAGAGGTGGATTTAAAAAAGAAAAGCAAATTCAAGGAGTAGACAACATATGTAAAGGAATAGAGGTAGAGGTGGGATGTCCTTCATAGGAAACACACTAGCATGTAGCCCAGATGGGGAGTAATGCATACCACGTATGGGAACAGATTGTCAAAACCTTTAAATGCCAAAAAGACGTGTATGTGTTTTATTGTAGAAGCAACAGAATGAATTACTGAGAACGTGAGCTGACTGCAGGTCCAGGCAGTTAGCCTTTGAGGTAGATCTGAATTTATTCTCCTTTGTCCTTCCCCCAATCTCTAAAAAGAGCCCCATTTATTTTAGGATGATTATTCCTTCTAGCTACTTTTCCCTCTCTTGCTTTCCTGGCCTGTTGGGTTCCCATTGTATAAGAAACTTTTTCTTTTACATAAATGGGAACATAAATTTAGAACTAGATAGGACCTTAGAGATTATCAAATACAATTCCCTCATTTTACAAATGAGGAAATTTAGACCCAGGAAATTATAGTGATTTGCCCAATGTTACTTGTCTGTAACAAAGCAAAGATTCAAAGTCAACCAGTTAATCAGCAAGCCTTTATTAAGCATTTCCTGTATGCCATGCACTATGTGAGGGGCTAGTCTACAGGGTCCAAGTACAGTACTTTCCATTGTGGCCTAGTACCTCTTAATACTGGTATAACCAGTATATTAAAACTTGCCTTCAGGTATAATGGTTATATGAAGTAGTACTAGAAAAAAGAGTTATTATGTTCAATAGTTCTCAATATGGAATGTCTGTTCACTTAGTCTGAAATATGTTTTTAATCCTTGTATTGCACATGCTTTATAAAATATTGTAACATCAGAATTTGATTTCTTTTGGGGCCTGAATCCCTTTCAACAAGATTCATCGAGTCTGACTTTAAACAATAGAATCACTTGAATAAGTTTCTACATTTTAGGAGGCATTTAACATTTAAACAGCTGATACCTATTGACATCTGGATCAATTTAAAAATAAAAGGACTCAATTTTGTGGAGGGATAGGGGAGTTGATAAATTCTTCATCTTAATGCCAACAGGTTTTTTATTCTATTTTTAATTTTCAGAATTATTCTTGATTGCAGCTTTTTATGTTAATTTAGTTTTGTCTCATATTTTTTTTCCCTTTTCAGAATTCTCAGGGGTTGTGATATCACACCACACATTTTATTGTGGCAAAAATGGACTATTTTCAACAGTGGAAAGTACCATGTTGACACAGTATAATTCTTGACTGCCACATGCCTCCAGAAGACGTTGAAGTCTGTTAAAAGTAAGTCAAATGGATAATGTGTAGGTGATTTTTGAATAGTAAAGTAAGCACCTTTTTTACTGGGAACTCATTTTAGAAACTGTAATTAGGCTACAACATTATTGGTGCTATGACCAAATTCTCATGGAAATCAATTCCAAAGTAGATAAGAAAGCATTATACACTGAAACACAGAGGGAATGTTTTTGAAACATCCCCACTGTATTGGAATTAAACTATCGTAATCAGTCAGTATACAATTTATTTTCCGTTGGATCATAATTGACTAAGGAGCCTTCTGAGATGTAGATTTTCCTGTTGCTATAACAATTTATTTTTGAAATAAATATTGAGACTAAACATCTATTATGCATTCTCTACTGCTGGGACAGTGTCCCATTCATCTCAGTTTAAGGTTAACTTCCACAATTAGCCCAGTAATGGAAAAAATTAGATAAAATTCTAAATGTAATATTCTGGATTTAGATCTACTTTAATCCATTGAGTTTACAGAATCACATTGAATTTCATAGCTAAGTTATCTCAGTGGTTACATTATACCCAACAATTAGTCTTCTAGACTTTGCCCGAAGACTTCCAGCGAGGGAGAACAAGCCATCTCCCAAGGTAGCCCTTTCCACTTTGGATTGGTAAGAGATTTCCTTTATGTTGAGCCTAATTTTGCATTTCTGCAACTTCTACTGATTATACTTCATTCTGCACTTTGGGGCCTGACAAAACAATCCCTTTTCCCTTCAAAAACTGTCATTTTATGGATGAGGAAACTGAGGCTCATGCAAGGTCATGGTCCCAATCTATGAAATGCTTGAGAGAAGACTTGATTCCAGGTTTTCTGACTCCAAATCCAGCGTTTAACGCCCTGAACTGTTCTGCTTCTTTTCACATTGCATTTATTTGTAGACAAGTCTCATATATTATCCTATAACAAGCTCCTCTATGACAAAGATTGAGGTGTACAGCGTCTAGCACATGGCAACACTCAATATATATCCCTTGAAGTAAATGCAAATTAAAAATTCTCCTTTTTTTAAAGTGCCTCCATAGAATGCAAAAGCAACTGAAATTTGAACAAAAAAGGGTTACTTACATTTGAGAGAATGAATAAATGGGAACCAAAGTCTTATCTCTGTCAGTATTGAACATTTAGTTTTGGTTTGCTGACCTTATTAAGCCTAAACTGTTTATACAGAATTCAAAGAATCATAGGAATCAAAGAATCTCAAGAGGTCATTTCATTCACCCTCCTCTCCCTGGCTGTAAGTTATCCAGTACAGATGAGCATCTATTTTATTCTTGAGATCCCTAGGGAGGAAGAAGAAGCCAGACCTCCCTCAATAATGTATTTCAAAGTTTTGGAGACCTTCAGGCATACCATTCTTCTTCGTTTTTTGACATCCATCTTTCCGCCTTCATTTCAAGCCCCAGTGTCTTGTTCTGTCCTCAGTACAGACAAGGAACATCTGGTTACCATCACTCTGATAATAACCCTCATCCCACTCGTGCTACTGCTTATTTGTTTCTGAGAATACAATCATATGCTTTTCAAACATTACATTTTAGAGCAATTTGTAAATATGTTATTAGTTTATAAATCTCAGTTTTTCAAGTTATTTTGGAACAACTTGAACATCTTTAGAGCAGTGAACCCAATTACACAGATTTGTATGCACCACAAGTTAAGACATGTCCCTTTAAACATAGATAACATTCAGTAAAAGCTTCATATAATATGCTGAGTTCCACCTAAGGTTAATCTGGTCCTGCAGAACATACATATTTATGTTTGGAATATTAGTAGAGGAGTTGTCCCATATTTATGTTTGAGATCTTTTATTGTGTATTTGTTTGTATTATTTGAGGAACAAATCACAAAATGTTTTTTAAAAAACAGCAACTTCAAGATAACTAGATTTAACATATTCAGACAAGGTATTTTGTACCATGGTCTGGCTCTTGATCTTTGAGAATAGGATCTTGGTCCAATTCCCTCACACATAAGGATTCAGTTTTATAGCTGACTAAATAATGAAGTTTAAAGACAGATTTTGAAGGGAAAAGGGACTGTTTTGCCTGGCCCCAGAGTGTAGAATGAGGTATAATGGGTAGAAGTTGCAGAAATGCAAAATTAGGCTCAATATAAAGGAAATTTCCTAACAATCCAAAGTGCAAAATAGGCTATGGGATAGACACATGGTTGACTTGAAAATGCTGCATAAATAATAGATCTTTTATCTGTACTCCTAAAGTAGAGTGTGAATGTGAATTAAAGAGGTACAAGGTGCTAAGAGAACTTTGAGGTCAAAGAGATATCTGGTTTGGAGGAGAAAAGCTACTAAAAAGTAATGGCATTTAAGCAGGACCTTGAAGGATAAGTTGAATTTCAACTAGCCAGAATGTTGGATGTAGGCAACTCTGGGCTCAGAGAATGCCTTGGACATAGGCACAGAGGCCAAAAATTCAAGATATATTCAGGGAAAGAATGTATTGAAGTATGGGGCCATAGCATGAGATAAGTCTGACCAGGTAAGATGGGACTGTAATGTGACAATGCCTTAAATACCAAGTCAAGGACTTAGGAGAAGTTTTTGACCTGGAAAGTGGCTCAATAACAGCTGTGTAGTGAGAAGATGAATCTTGATGTGGCTTATAGGAAGGAAGGACGCAGACGCTTGGTCATTGTGACAGCTTAATTTTTAAAGTATTGCTTTTCTGACTTTTAATTTGAAGAATTCCTTTTGGTCTCCAGTGAAAGGATTGCTCTAGGTACAGTGAAAGGAATACAGGAATCAGGACCAGATTAACCTCCCAAATTTGTCACATTTTAATCTGTATAACTTTGGGCAAGTCATTTTAGCTCTCTGGGTCTCACTTTCTTCATTTTTCAAATAGACAAAAGTCAGACTAGATGATCTTTAAGGTCCCTTCCAACTCTAAATCTATGGCTATGACTATGATATTAACTGAATGAGTTAACGACAGGAAATGAACGGGACTGTATATCCTCTTCTCCTTGGAGTTAATGCCTAGGACAGTAACTTGCATATTTGCTCCAGACCTATGGTTTCCCTAGTATAGAAAGTTCCCTGTATGAATGCAGATCAGGCACTATTTATTATATTAGTAAATTGCTTGGGACCACTGAGAGATTAAGTAACTTGCCCAGGGTGACAAGGCTGGTATCTGTCAAAGGAAGAACTTCAACCCAACTTTTCCTGAAAAGGAAGATTTTGGCTCTCTATCTACTAGACCAGGGCAACTAGATGGCACAGTGGATAGAGTGCTGTGCCTGGAAATAGGAGGGATCATCTTCCTAAGTTCAACTCTAGCCTCAGATACTTATTAGCTGTGTTACACTGGGCAAGTCACTTAACCCTGTTTTTCTCAGTTTCCTCATTTGTAAAATTAACTGAGGGGAAGAATGGCAAACCACTCCATTATCTTTGTGAAGAAAACCCCAAATAGGGTCACAAAGAGTCGACAGGACTAAAACTCACTGAAACTACTAAATTAAACTCTCTAATGTCTTGCATATACTAAGTATAACTTGATAATGTCTGTTGAATTTGGGTCTGTATCCCAATGCCTACCACAATGGCTGCTCCATTGGTATTTGTTGACTATCAGTTCATTTCCTTTATCTAGATAGACTTTGATGACCAAGGTTGAACTGACTCTTTAACTTTTGCTTCAGTTGTTTAGATAAGTAAAATAATTGAATTGAATATGCTTTGGTCTGATAATTTAAGTGGGAGAAGATTAGGCTACATTTCCTTAATTCAGTGGCATGTCTTCTTGTCTACATTCATTTAATTTATAATAGCAATCTAGATCTGTTGATTGATGATCTTTAGATTCTTCTACATTAAATCCTATTTCCTGTCATTTTCTTTGGTCAATATTACCATTACAGTGAATTGTTCCTTGAGTACATTTTGAATGATGATTAAGTGAGAGAATAGGTCAAGTTGATGCAAGTTTTAAGTTGTAAACATTACTTGTGTTGCAGGAGATTGGGTCTTCAAAAAAAATGGTTTAGAGGGGAGATTTTTTTATTTTAGCAAAAATAGCTTAGGAGTATTATTTTTTTAAATCTAGCTTTTCTACAACTCTCAAAGGCAGTATTTAAAAGGAATGATTTTATATCATGCATATTATATGTAGCTTTTTGAATTTAAAAGCAGTATGTTTCCCTCTAATGTTCATGGAAGAAATGTTTGGCACAACAATACTTGGGGGAGCTGTATATTTCCTATGTTAAACTTTGTGAAATGTCATGATTTATTCTGTTACTTTCTTAGGGAAACATGGGAGACTCATACTCAGGCATAGTATGTTTCCTTACTCTACTAAAGTCAATTGGAGGTGATAAATGGAAACTAATGTAATTTGGAAATGAAAGAATATGCTATTTGGCAAAAGTAAGCATATACAAGCTGTCCTTCTGGATACTTGTGCTGTCTTGTTACATTTCCTTGCATTATAGTTACTCAGTCTCCAAGACCCTATGATGAGGACATGGGGAGCTTTAGTGTATCACCTAAGGCTAAACTATTTAGACATATTGTTCTTTATATAAAAATGGAAATGGAAAAACAATATGACAAGTTTTAATGTCAGGCCAAGGAAAGATTAAGAAAAACATGGAAGTAGAACAGTCTGTTATTTCCTTTCCGGTTTTCTTGAAAATTATTTTTGAAACCAAAAATATTCTAATTTCTCCTTGGGGAAGAGTTTTACTCTTTGGAGAAAGCACTAACCCTTTTGATCTATCCAGTTCACCAAAACGAAAAACGGCATCTTCTTTTTAAGTCATTAAAGGACTATATAAGGTCAAACACTATTGTCTCTGCCAATTTAAGGCTATTTTCTGAGATTTTCTTGAAAATCCATTCACTATCTGATCAAAATACAAAACCTACTATAAATAGTACATAATACATAACCGAAGGTTTCACCACTGCTAACATCCTAAGGAAGACCAGGGCTGACCAAAGTAAGCCTTTCCAGATTGTATTATATTCATTTGAATATAAGTAAGAAGGGAAACAATAAAGCAACAGATACTTCTTGAACCCCAACTATGTTCAAGGAACTTTAGAACTTTTAAGAATTCAAACCCAGTGCTTGTCCAAGAGGGAACTGCAATCTTGTTATAGATTAAATATCGAAATATATGTAAAGCATTTCATATATATTCATATTCAAATATATTCAGATTCAAATAAATTCATATATATAAATTTATATACGAAAAATGTGTGGTAGCGATAAGTACGAAGCTCCCCACCTGCCAGTGCTCATCTCATTTGCCATTTATTTATTTTGTATATCTAGTCTACGTATTTTGGATAATTGCGTATATCCTTATTGATTTTCTTTCATAGAATGTAAGCTCCTCAAAGGTAGAGGCTGTTTCATTTTTATCTTTCTATCCCCAGTCTTTAACCCACTACAGGCACTTAACAAATGTGTATTGATGGATTAAATAGTGTATACCAACCACGAGACCCAAACCAGACTAAAATGTTGATGGGAAATGTTTAATAAAATAAATAAAAATACAATACAGCAAGGACGTATGAAGAAAGACATGATCTACATCCAGAAAAAGAACTGGTAGAAAGTATGTATAGAATAATTTTAAACACCCCCCATATATATCTATATATAATATGTACATATTATATATATAGATATATATGTATGATGGTAACCATCTTTAGGCTGTGGTGAGGAGGGGGGAAGGAGGGGGAGGAAAACAAAACGACATGATAATTTTGTTGTATATTTGAAAGGATAGTAAGTTGTACGTAGTAGATTTATAGTTTCATGTGTAAGCATCTTTTTTATTGTACTATATTATGGAAATGCTTGCTTATTCTACCAATTAAAAATAAAATTTAATAATTAAAAATAGAATCCAACATAGATAATGTTATTTTGTGGTTTTCCAAATCAATATGTGCTCATAGGGAATTCATTTTTTTTTTAATTTTGATACCACTGGTGTAGACAGTGAAGGAGTTTAGAGGAGAAATCCCTTGGGCCTACTAGAATAGGGGATATAAAGTATTTTAATTGAATATCATTTCAGATAGAAGAAAATAAGTAATTGGAAGTTTAGTTAAATACTTCTTATTGTCCTTTGCTTTTTTTTAAAGCTGTATAGTCATTTAGGGAGGATAGGTCTGAGGTTCTGAGGTCTGCTCTCTACAAATCCACCTGCTGCTCTGGTGTGTATTTTTAGTTTATCTCTACTTATGGGAAGGCTTTATGTCTATTGAAAGATAGTGGCTCCATTTCAGATCTTCCTGGAAAGAAGATGGAAGGCATTTCACCCCGTGTTAACCCCCAGTTTGGCTCAAAATCAAAATGCCTTTCTTTGTTTATCCACAAGGACCCAAGAAGTAGGCTAAAAATAATACAAGATAGGAACCTGGCCCACTGACAGCCAATTAGGAGAATTTCATCTTCACATCTGTTAGGGATAATCAGCCAACCAGTAGTAAGCGTTAGCTAGAAAATGTCCTTTAATTGATCAGATCCAAATGCTTTCAAAGTCATCCTGGAAATGAAGTGAGAGAAAAGGCAGGTGAGGAAAGGCTTCCATGTTAGAACATTGTGAGAAAGAAAGAAAGGAAGGAAGGAAGGAAGGAAGGAAGGAAGGAAGGAAGGAAGGAAGGAAGGAAGGAAGGAAGGTGGGAAGGAAGGAAGGAGGGAAGGAAAGAAAGAGAGAGAGAGAAAGAAAGGAAAAGAAAGAGAGAAAGAAAAAGAGAGAGAGGAAGGAAAGAAAGAAAGAAAGGGAGGAAGGAAAGAAGAAAAAAGGAAGGAAGAGAGGAAAGAAGGAAGGAAGGAATAAATGAGGAAGGGAGAAAGGGAGGAAAGAAGGAAGGAAAGAAGGAAACAAGGAAAGAGTGAGTTTTGGTCATGTGGGTTAGAGCCCTGAACTCTAACTCAGAAGAGGAGTAAAACTCTAGACCTGACTCTCCCACTAATTATATATACCTATGTGACTTTACCTCTCCTGAGTCAGTGTGCTAATATGCAAATTCTGGGGGTTGGAGTAGATGATATCTAAATCCTTTCACGTTCTAAAATTTGGTGTTTTCATGATCCAGTTCCTTAGAATCGAGGTAGCATGATGTAATGGAGAACTGGCTGCAGAGTGGGTAAGACCAGAGTTCAGGCACCCCCCTCAATGCCAGTACACTGTAGGTATTCTGTAGGAGGCCTGTCTTGATCCCATAACCTACCCCCCCATCCCCACTGCTAGTACCTGCTCCTTGAACTTACCTCCCATGAATGTACTTGTATGCGACATAGATGTGTGTGTTTCCATCCTTCCTGCCATGTTGGAACATTGTGAGGAATTTGTTTGTGTGTTTTCTCCCCCATTAGAATGTGAACTTCTTTTAGACAGGGATCTAATTTTGCCTTTCTTTGAAATCCCCTCCATCACCTGACACATAGAAGATACTTAATAAACATTGTTGTCTGGTTGAAGCTTACTGACCCTGTCAAATGATTTAAGCCATCTGTGCCTCCAGGCAACTTGATAAAACTATAAGGTACAGGGAAAATGCCAAGTTTCATGGGTAGAGGAAGTTCTCACCAGGATTTCCCTAAATTCTCCCCTCCCCCCTTAAAAATCCCTAACAGTATATTATGGTTATTTCAACAACGTGGACCAAGGTTTATGGTTATTGTGTGGATTCATGCATGGAGCAGCTGAAGCTTTGTGGTGTTTGCACTGGAAAGAACTTGTGAATAGATTCTTTTAAAAAAATAAAGAGAGTAGGAGAGGAACAATCTAATAAGCTAAACTTGAAAGAACAGAAACATATGGAGTCCATTTCTCTTGATGTGTGGATCTAGCATTCTAAGTGAGCAGACGCAAAATGTTTCTTGGCAGTGGGACCTTTGGATTTTCCTATATCCTCTGAAATTGTTTAGTACCTTCTATGTCATGGGACAGGGGATCATTAATGCAGCAATGGCTGGGACAACTCTTCTCCATCTGAATGAATGGTAGCCTACCTTCCCATCTAGTTTTCTTACATTGAACAGTCATTTACTAAGCATTTTCTAAGTTCAAAGTACTGTTAGCTATACAAGTCAATAGTACATAATCATCCTGCCCTCAAAGAGTTTATACTGTAGCTGAAGGGATAAAACAGGCTCATAAATAACTGTAGCAAAAAGAGACTGTGCAGCTTCAGTGCAACGAATGCCGAATTTGGTTGTTGGGTAACCTGGGACTGAATCCTAATTCTCCTGACAATAACTCCTCTCATTCCTGGGTGATAAGTTCCTTGAGAGTATGAGATGATTTGATTTTCTCTTTGTGTGTCTAGTACCTAGAACAGAGAATGGCAAATAATAAATACTTAATAAGTACTTGTTGATTGATCTGTGTGATCTTGGGCAAGTCACATGTTCCCTCTGTAACCTCATCTGTAAAATTAGAGGGATTGGGCTAGATGATTTATAACCTTGGCTTTTGTTGTTGAGTCATTTTTAGTTATGTCTGACTCTTTGTGACTCCATTTGAGATTTTCTTGGTAAAGATACTAGAGTGGTTTGCCATTTCCTTCTCCAGCTCGTTTTAGAGATGAGGAAACTAAGGTTAACAGGGTTAAGTGATTTGCCAGGGTCACACAGCTAGTAAGTGTCTGAGGCCAGATTTGAACTCAGGAAGATGAGTCTTCTTGACTCCAGGCCCGGCACTCTATCCCCTCTACCACCTCGCTGTCCATGACTAGTTTCAGCTCCTGACCTCAGTTTCTTCATCTGTAAAATTAGGAAATTGAGCTGGATTGTCACGGAGATTCAGCTTTAGACCTATGGCATTATCTATTGTCTAATCTAAAGCATAATAATGATAACAATAGCTAATATTTATATAGTGTTTACTTACTATGTGCCAGAAGCTTTGCTAAAGTGTGATCCTCACAACAACCCTAAGGGCTATTATTGACCTCATTTTACAGATGAGGAAACTGTGGCAAGCAGGGTTAAGTGACTTAACCCAGGGTCATACAACCAATAAGTGTCTGAGGGCAGATTTGAATTCTGATCCTCCTGCTTCCATATCTAGTGCTAGATCACCTGGGTTACTCGGCTGCCTCAAAGATCTGTGATCTTTAAAGGTCCCTTTTAGTTCCAAATCTTTGATTCTATAGAAATGTTAAGCACATTAGAGAGGGATAAACAAAGTGTTGTGGGAGCTAGGAGGGTGATGTGAGAGATATTGGGTATAGCAGGAGTATTAAGCAAAATCTCATGGAGGAAGTGTTACCTGAGCTCAACCTTGAAGAATGAGTCTTATTTCAATATGCAGAGGTGAGGGAAAGGGGAAGTCAAGGCGTTGCCTGTAGATGGTGAATGGGTCAGATGGGTCCTAAAGGAGTGTGGTACGAGATGAAGGTGAAAAGGTAGAGTGGAACCAGACTGTGACTGGCCTGGGAGGTCAGAATAATATTACCTTAATTAAATAAAATTTTTTAAATTAATTAAATACATTAATATTTATTTGTCATATATGGTAAAATGTTTATTGCACAGATTTCCTCTGTTTTTCTATCCCTTGACCTATTTAACTGGTTTCTTCTGGACCTGTTGGCTCTCCTTATGATAGATTTTGTTGAAATAGCCAATATAGAGACTTTTTGATGCCATCTAGACAATGATGTAAAGACAAATGCTTAACAACCAGAGGAGGGAAAAATGTACACACGACCCAATTCTAAGTTTAAATTTTATTATTAACATTTTCTCTATTACTTTCTTAAGTCTCGAGATAACCAGCAGAACAGTAAACAGAGTTTCTGAAGTGTAAATCCTCACACTGAACATTTACCTCAAGCCAGCTCCAGTACAACTTTTCATCATCGTCTTCTCCCTTAGAGTGACACTCCCAGAAGGAAAATTTAACTCCAGGATTCCCTTGAAGAAGGAGGGCCGATTTACCAATAATCATTTTACAAAGATGTTTTCTGAATTCTCCTGGAAGAATAACCATTACCCACATGTCCATAGCAAAAAAGGAAATCAATAAACATTTATGAGGGCACTGCTAGGGCCCAGACACGTTGGTGACCAGGGCAGATATACTAAATTGACCTTTTTTTCCTCTCCTTTTCTGTCTTTTTTCCTGGGGCATAATAAATGACAAAGAGGCAGAGAGGAATGGCCGTTTGATTGAACCTAAGAGAGGAGGCCTGAGCTCTAGGAATATCTTTTGGCTAATCCCTATGGAAACTCAAGGGCAACCATTTTCAGAGAAATCCAGTAAAGCAATCTAAGCAGATCAACAAGTTTTCTCACAGTTGGTTGTTCAGATGGGGAAACTAAGGCAACATTGCCCCAATTTTCCCCAAAGCATGGGGCCAGAGGATCCATTTGAAAAGCAAAGGATGGAGAGCTTAGCTCTGAATGAACAATATTGTTCTCTCAACCTGCTTCTATGTAATGAAATTTAGGCAGTCACCAAGCAGCTTGAAAACAGATTAAAAGCATTCCAACAAAGAGGCCCCAGGGACCTCCTGAAGATCAGAAATGCATAGTAGCACGCACAGTCACTGGTACTGAACCACTGCTGGCAGCTACCTCCACTTGGCAGCAAGTCTTTGAGTGTGTATTTTCCTCATCTCTTTCCCTTCTCATTGCTGTCATCTTCCACTGATTGTGATATTTATCTTAGCTCAGAGATAGGTACATACATACATAATAGATATATACATACATACATGCATAGATACATACATAATAGATAGATAGATATAGGGATAAAAGCAGACAGAACAAGTCTTTCTTAACTATTTATTGTGTGCTAGGCATTGTGATGTTACCACTGTGGATACAAAAACAAGAGAACAAAATCATCCCTATTCTCTAGGAACTTATATTTTAATAGGGGAAAATAAAACATAAATGGGAACTGTGAAGCATAGGGGTAAGGAAGGAAGTTACCCATCTAAGGGCCAGGGAGCTAGTATATTGGTGGTGGAAGAGGTAGAGTAGCATGGCTGGGCCTTCTCATGGTATAACAATTCCAAGAAGAGAGCAGCCAACCTCTTCAGAGGTAGTAGCCACGTCTTATTTTGCCATTTTATGGATAACCATAAACTTCATATGACTTCATATGAGAAGTCTACCAGGTCTGTGGGAACATTTGAGCAGAATCCACTGCTACATGTCAAATACTCAACCCAACTAACTGCAACATTCATGATCATGAATGCAAAGTCATGGAATTTGGGACCTCATGAGAGATTCAAAAGGCAGACCCTCCGGAAGTTCTGTGACCTTGGTGGGTACACTCAGAGTTGCTGAATCTAGTGAGAGGAGAAGGCAGATCCTGAGGGAAATTAGAACTGTGAAGACCATAGCAGCTAAGGGGAGTGGAAGAAGCCCCAGATTTGAAGATAGAAAAGAGAAATCTCATTTTCCTATTTATGAACTTGGGCAAGTCATTTGGAATGGGCTTCAGTTTTTTCAACTATAAAAGTGATCTTTCCCAAAGTGACTATGTCACTCCCCTACTCAGCTCACTCCAGTGGCTCCCTATTACCTCCAGCATCAGATACAAAAACCTGTTCGCTGTTTAGAACTCCTCATAGTCTGAACCCTCCCTACCTCTTCAGTCCTCTTATATTTTATATTTAAACTTTACACTGCTCCATGTCCTCCTCTAACATCCAGTGACACTGTCTTCCTTGCTTTTTCTTGCACAAGGCACCCCATCTCCCTCCTCTGTGTGCTTTTAATGACTGTCCCCCGTGGCTAATATACTCTCTGTCCTTATCTTTGCCTCCTGTCTTTTTAACTTCCTTCAATTCTCAGCTCAAAGAGAAGCTCAGTTTTCCCAGTTCTCCTGAACGCTAGTGCCTTCTTTCTGGGTTTATCTCTAGTTTGTTCTGTCTATCTCATGTTTCAACATCATTACTTGCGTGTTGTCTCCCCTATCCAAGTGGAGCTCCTTGAGAGCAGGGACCTTGTTTTAGTCTTTTTTTGTACTCTCAAGTGTTAGCATAGCACCTGGCACATAGTAAATGTTTAATAAATGCTCGTTGGCTGCAGCTTATACCTCTCCTATCTCCTTCTTAAATGTCTGGTGGCCAGCTGCTGTCAGGGCATCAGTCTCTATTAGCAGTTATGAACAATCTCCTTCTACTCTCTTCCCACCCACAAATGTGATGTTTCTAATCTACTATAGCTTCTTGTTGTCATCAATCATACATTTCAGTTACGTCTGATTCTTCATGACTCCATTTGGGGTTTTCTCGGCAAAGATACTGGAGTAGTTTGCCACTTCCCTCCCCAGCTCATTTTATAGTTGAGGAAACTGAGGCAAAGTTAAGTGACTTGCCCAAGATCACACAGCTAGTAAGTATCTGAGGCTGGATTTGAACTCAGTCTTCCGGATTCCAGGGCCAGCTTTCTCTCCGGTGTACCACCTCACTGCCCCAACCAATTATAGACTGAGAGGGCAAATATCAACTTCTTTAAAATCATACATAAAATAAGAGGAAGTAGGCTCCAGGTTGAAGACTTGAGGACTTCTACCATTAAAGTACATAAGCTTTAGTGAATGAGTTCCTTTGATCTATTTGAGTCCATTAAAGACTTTTTTTTCCTTCATTCCTGGTTCTTAGCTATTACATACAGATGATATGGCCAGATAAATAACAACCAGACCAGTGTGATATTATCAGATATACTTTTTCTCCCATACCTTAATTTATGGCCAGATAACCAAGCATTCATTAAAAACTATGGAAAGAAAATTGATGTAGTTGTTCATATTGCATGACATTTGCCACTTTGATTTAAAGCTATATTCTGAAATTGTTGAAGTAGATCTTAATTATAACTGAAGAGCTCACCACTCAGAATAGAAACAGTCTCAGTTCAGTTAGACAAACAGTTATTAAGCACTATGCTAGGTGCTGGGCAGATTCCAGGATAGAAAACAACATAATCACTGCCCCTGAGGAGCTCAAAGTCTTCTAGGGGGATTAGGACCAGATTTTTATTTCATCAGCATAGGAAACTGGCCATGTGCAAACTCCTTCCACACGTGCAGTTAGTTTCCTCATCTCTAGCTTGGTCTTAGAGCACAGATTATTAACATTTTTTGTGACATGGTCCCCTTTGCAGACTGATGAAGGATCTGTTTTCTGAGAACAGTGTTTTCGAAGGCATAAAATAGAATACATAGAATTACAAAGGAAATCAATTATACTGGAATATGTATTTAATAATTAATTTTTATTATTTAATAAATTTATTAAAACACATATACATATACATATATGTGTATATATATATATAAGTATATTTCTATAAATTCACAAACCTCAGATTAAAAATCCTATTTTATAGAGTTGCCAGTGGATACTAATTGGTCATTGTAGGTGATGCAGTAGATAGAGGGCTGGGCATGGAGTGAGGAAGATTCATATTCCTGAGTTCAAATCTAGCCTCAGACACTTATTATCTGCGTGACCCGTGACCCTGGGCAAGTCACTTAACCCTGTTTGTCTCAGTTTCCTCATCTGTCAAGATGAGGTGGAGAAAGAAATGGCAAACTATTCCAGAATCCTTGCCAAGAAAATCCCAAATGTGATCATGAAAAGTTGAACATGACAGAAAATTTTCTGAACAATAAATGTCAGAAATAAGACTTAAATCTATGCCTTTCTGACTCTGAGGTTAACCTTCTTTCTGCTATATCAGGCTGTCCATCAAGGGGGGATAACACATGTAAATAAATAATTAGTTAGAATGTGGTAGAAAAGAGAGAAGGCGATTATGGAGGGAAGGATCATTTTTATTTGAAAAGGGATATCATTGAAAGCTTCTTGGAAGAGGTGTGACTCTTGATCTTAGACTTGAAGAAATCAAAGAATTTCAACAATTGAAGGTATTGAGGGACTGTTTTCCAAGGGCAGGATTAAGTTACAAAATCATAGTTGTCCAGTGTGGTGGACAGGCTAAAAAGTTAAGTGATATAGCCAGTTGGGTACTGGACCTGGAGTCAGAAGGAACTGAGTTCAAATGTGGCCTGAGATACTAAGTAGCTCAGTGACCCTGGGCATGTCATTAACCTCTGTTTGTTTCAGTTAACTCACTTGTAAAATGGGCATAATTATAGCACCTTCCTCCCAGGGCTGTTATAAGGATCAAGTGAGATAATATTTGTAAAATGCCTACACATAGTAAGAAAGATAAAAATGCTGGTTAATGTTGGATATTATCATTATCCTTGAATGCCCAGATAAAAAGCTCATATTTTATCTTGTAGCCAGGTGGGAAGTGGTGGAATATTTTTGAAAAGTGGAATGAAGTGTTTAGATCTCTATATGAAGATTTCTTTGGCAACTATGCGTAGTATGGATTGAAGAGGTAGGAAGACCAATTAGAAAACAGTTAAAAATAGTTTAGAGGAGAAATAGCAAGAGCCTGAATTATGTTGGGGACCGTGGGAATGAAAAGGAGGGAATGGATCTGAGAAACATTGTGGAGGCAGGATGAGATGACTTGCAACTAATTGCTTGTGAGAAAGTAGAAAGAGTAAAAAGAGGTCTTCCAAATTTCAAGCCTAGATGACTGCAAGGTTGGTTACCCCTTCAACAAAACTAGGAAAGTTATGAGGGAAGACAATGAGCTCTCTTGAGCATGTTGAGTTTCAGATGTCTTTGGGTGGTTGTCCACAGGCAGTTGGCAGTGTAGCATAGGAGGTCCAGGCAAAAACTGCCTCTAAATATTTCAGGCTTTTAGAGACTAGAATTTATTCATTGAGAGTAAAACACTGCAATATCATTAATTTTGAATTTAGAATCCATACATTTCTATATCATCCATGGTGACAATGATAAAAATGAAACAACTTGGGATTTGCTCGATATATTCCACAGGAATTTCCAACTTTAGTGGAGCTGTCCATCTTCTTTATCAGTGCTTGGCAGTGCAGAAAACAGTGATGGTATCTTACTGATGTTTTCAAAATTAAGATAGTCCTATCCTATCCTTCAGGTCTCTTTTTCCCCCATTACTCTTTCCGACTTGAACTCTTCACTCCAGCAACACTGCTTTGCTCCCTCTATTCCTGTAACCATATTTCATTCATCTCTGCTCCTTTTTTAATTAATCTCAGAGTGCACTTCACCTCTCATTCCATCTATTCTGGTCATACCTTGCCCTTAAAGTACTATTTGAGGTCGAACTTCTCAATTATAAAAGCAATAAATACTAACATTTATATGATTCTTTACAGTCTACCAAAATATTTTCCTTAAGATAGTTTTATGAGGTAGATAATAAAACTATTGTGATGTCAGAATTCCATTGAAATATTTACTGTTTGCATGGCTCTGTATTAGATGCTAGGGATACAAAGACAAAATTTCAAGTAATCCCTACACTCAAGGAGTTTCATATGACTCAGAATCACAGAATTTTGGAGCAGGAAAGGTCCTTCTAAGTATTTTCAACCAATGTTCAGTTATCCAGCCTGCAGTGAAAGGGAGGGAGGAACCCTCTACTTCCCAAAGTGCTCAATTCAACTTTTGGGCAGCATTAATTGTTAATAAGTTTTCCCTTGTATCAATCCAAAATCTTTTTCTCATTGCTTTCTGAAGTCAAGGAAAACATGTCTAATACCTCTTTACTTGAGAACCCTTGAAATTTTCAAGTATTCACCTATCATAGCCCAACGAAGTTATTTCTTCTCCAGGCTAAGCATCCCCAGTTTCTTTAGTCAGTGCTCACATGACATGATTGCAAGGTCCTTCATAACCTTGGTTGCTCTCCAGCTTCTCAATGTCTTTCTTGACATGGATTGTAGAGATGAACATAGTGCTTCAGATGTGATCTGATCAGGATGGTAGGCAATGGGTATAAAATTTTCCTCTTCTTGAATGCAGAAAAAGATTACAATAGCTTTTTTGGTTCCTGGATACCAGCAACTCATATTGAATTGGTAATCCACCAGAAACACCGGGGTCTTTTTCAGATGAACTGAACTGTTTTCTAGTCACTCACATCGTAACCTCCTTTTACTAGAAAACTTGAATTTTTTTGAACTTAAGCATGCAAATTTAAATTTATCTCTATTAAATTTCATTTCATTTGGAAACTTTTCCTTTGAGTTGAAATCTCATCTCCCTGACCTTCCACTGATTGTTGCTAGTTTTGCCCTCTGGGAATGAGTGCAAGTTTAATCCTTCTTCCATATGATAATCCTTCAAAATGTTGAAGCTATCCTCTCCCCAACCCCAACCGATCCCCATCTTTTCTCTAGGCTAAGCATTTCTGCTTCCTTCAGTTGATCCTCCTATGGCATTGTCAAAGAAAAAAATAGAGCAACTATACTCCACCTCTTTTGGGACACAAGCCTATCAGAAACAATTTATAAGTTTAACTAGTTTTTTATCAGTTTTTCTGCTTAAATAGAGAAGCATCCAAAGCAGCAGAACTTCCTCATGCCTTTGGAAGTCAAATACAAGCCATATTGATGTTATAATTTATAGTATCCTCAGACAAAGAAAAATTCACAATATGATGGAGCATAGTTACAGAGTTTAGGTTAGAAATCAGTCACACATGACAGTTTCCACTTAAAACCATGGCACATCCTACAGGACCATTTCCTTAACCATGAAGTCCAATCAAATGGGTAGTTAAGCAATATCCTCAATTAGACTAAGATGTCCATCTCTAAGTATGATTCCCACTCTCAGTTCATTTTTACAGGCTCTTAGCATTAGTTCTTTAATCTTTGAAATCCTTTTTGAGCTCTTCCATGGCCTGAGACCATTGCATTTTTTTTTGGAGGTTTTGGTTGTAGAAGCCTTGATTTTGATGTCTTCTTCTGATGGTATGCTTTGTTCTTCCTCATCCGAAAGAATGGAAGAAAATACCTTTTCACCAATAAAGTAACCTTCTATAGTGTAATTTTTTCCCCCCTTCTTTGGGCATTTTCCCAGCCAATTACTTGACTTTTGAGTCCTTTGTCAAGTGGAGGGTATACTCTATGGACCTGTAAGTTCTCAGTTCCTCCAAGGTGGCACAATCAAGGGAGAGGAATCTCCTCTCCTGGCCTGTGCTCTGGTCTGTGAGCAATTACAAACACTCTTTTCTGCCCTGAAACTGTGAGTAGGGTTCCCTCTCCATAGCCACCACCACCTCCACCATGTCAGTACTCCTCCTCACCCCAGGACTGAGACCCAAATCAGTCAATTGATTTCCCCATGGTCTTTAGGCGGAGGGCTCCAAAAGTGAACAGTGGCTGCCGGCTGCCTGGGGCTAGGGTTGGGGCTGTACTGCGCTCCTCTCTCACCCAGGTGAAAGAGCTTCCTTACTGACCTTTGAAGCTGTTTTTGGCATTTGTAGGGTGAGAAATCTGGGAACCACAGCTGCTAACTGTGTGCCCTGAAACCTGTTTCAGTCCTGTCCATGCAGCACAGCCAAGGCTGGGCTACAGTCTGCTTCAAGCTGGTATGATAGACCCTTCCTTTCAAGCTGTCTTAGGTTGGAAATCTGTTTCACTCTGTTAGTTTGTGACTTCTGCTGCTCTTGAATTTGTTTAGAGTCATATTTTACAGGTATTTTATGGACTATGGGGGGATAGCTAGAGCAAGTCCAGCCTTCTACTCCACTATCTTGGCTCTGTCTCCCTAGTTCTTTAATTTTTAGTTCCCTATCAGAAAGTGATTAGATTTCTGGAAGAAAGGGCACAGGTAGCATTTAATAGAGACATTCTTTCCCTAGAAGTATGATTAAGTAAGTTTGGAAAAGACTTTTCTCTGGAGAAATATTTATTTTTTAACTTTTAAGAAATAGAGGGATTTAATATAATAGCACAGCATATTCTCTGTTCTCCACAATGTCCTTCTTAAAACATGATATCCCAAATGGAACATAATATTCTAGCTTTTTTGACTACTTTTTTCCCCAGTTGATTCATATTGTAAATGTGGAAGACTAAAACCCAAGACTTTTTTGCCTTTTATTTTACAAATGAAGTAACAGGCTTAGAGAAAACCTTCTCCATTTTACAGATGAGGAAACATTGCTTGTATAAGGTGTATTGCTTGTATCAAACCTAGAACTGGAACCCAAATCTCCTGTGTCTTAATTCAATGGCTTATGCACTGACCAGACTGAACAGATTCCCCAAGCCATAGTAATTTCTCCTTCCTCTGAAATGGTATTATACTTCTCTCTGTATTATTGTTTTAATTTTTTACGTCAGTGGAAGGCAGGAATTGTATTTTTTCTTTCTTGTATCCTCTACACCATGCATATGACAATTACTCAGTTATATTTTCCTCTCTTACTTGTTTCTTTGATAATCTACTTATTACCTTAATGAAAACTAGTAGAAAAGCAGTGTTTTGTCTTGAAATTTTAAATATGATTCTCATTTCAATTTTTTTCCTTTCAAAGCTTGTGCCCCTTTATTGGAAGTTTCAGGAAGAAAGATTAATGTGATTTAATGTAAAGTGCTCTGAACTTGGAATCATGGGATCCTAGAATTAGAACTGAAAAGGACCTCAGAGGTCAAGTACTTCAACCTCTTCATTTTTCAGAAGAGGAAATAGAACCCAGAGAGACTAAATGGTTTGCCCAAAGTCACCCAGCCAATAAGCAGCAAATATGGCCTTTGAACCTGGTCCTCCAGCTGCAGAGGAATGGTTTTCCCACTGCTCTACACTGCCTCGTTTGTAGTCCTAGGGCATCTACTGATTAGTTGTGTGATCTTAACCTTCTCAACTTTAATCTGTAAAGGAAGGTGATTGGACTGTATCATTTCTAATGCCCCTTCCTGAACTTCTATGCTTAGTATAAAGAACTATCAAATTGAACTATGCAAAAAAAGAAACTTGAAAGAATAAGTAAGTGAATGGGAAAGCATTTAAATGCTTTTTATGTGCCAAACAATGTGTTGTGGTCTGGAGATACAAATAGGAAGAGATAATTTCTTCCCTACAGCAAGTTGAGTTATAGGGTGAGTGAAAAGGCCTAGAAATCTAAAAGGTAGACTTGGAGTACAAATGGCAGTACAGTAGAGTACTTCAGCTACATCATTAGGTCATGTGACAGTGCTGGGCACCTGCAGGATGTGGAGGTTGGACAGATGGTAAGGTCCAATGATCTTCTCTATCATCACAAAAAATAGAGTAGATGACTTCCATCTCCTCCAATCTGTGTGAGCAGCCAAGTGTTCTGGGAAGGGTTCTTTCTGGAGTGTCCTTTCTGCCCACCAGGGGAGGAGTTAAGGAAGAAAACAGTTGAGTAAGCATGACTCTTGTCTGTGCTACTATGGTTCATCTAATAAACTCTAGAATAACAGTAGCTTTTTTGACTACCATGTTCCCCTGTTGATTTGTCTCAAGCCATATCCAGGTTCACACCCCTCTGTCTCCCATACAGTGGGAGAAGTTATAACATAAACACAACCCAGACAACAACAGTAATTGCATAAGTGCTATTGGGAAAATTCCTATCACCCTCATTCTCACCACTGTCTTCCATAACATTGTGACAGACACTCCTGTCCAAGATAGATAGATAGATAGATAGATAGATAGATAGATAGATAGATAGATAGATAGATAGATAGATAAAATTAGGTCAGAAAGGTTGATTGAAGCAATGTTGTGCTATCTAAGGTATTTGTATGGGCAATATGGAATCAATAAAGGATTTTCAGCAAGGGCAGGAAAGTGTCATGGTCAGACTTATAAGGAAGTTTATTTTGATAGGATAGCTTAGATAAAGGTAAAACTTGAGGTAGAGGCATTACTTCATGGGTTAACAGAATAATTCAGGAAGGAGTTGAGAGAATCAGAACTAGGATGGTAGCTTTAACTACAGAGAATACAAATGTAAAAGGTGTTGTAGAGATAGAATCCTGCTTAAAATAAGTGAATCAGTGACCAGGGCTAGGAAGTAACTACCACCATGTTGTGTCTCTAGCTGAATTTCAGACAGAAGACTAAAAGATGGTTCATTTCTGCCTTAACCCAGAGGTCTCTCTTCTTGTGTGTGGGAAAAAATGTCCAGTCTTGGCCAGTAGCAAAATGATTTTCATCATTATAACCTTGTTATCAATGGTTTCAAACTGCTGAAAAATTTTCCTTCAGGGCTGCAGCTCTCTATATTTGGTCTTGCGCCAAAAGGTGTAGTATTTGAGTAAAATTGGTCTCGCCATACTTCCCTCAGGGGAGCATGGAAATATATTTTTTCTGCTTAAAATTTCAGTTCCTTTCTTAGCTCAAACAACTGAACTTATAACCATCAACTTCATATCTAAGTCAGTTTCAATAAAAAATCAAATCTCGTAAAATGTTAAGATGTTTGAGCTAAGGTAGGAAAGTAGCTTAAATCCTATTCTTAGGACAGGAACCGAAAGGAGAAGTTTATGGAGTGTTCACGTTCATTCTATGAGAGGTATGCTGCAAGTTGTTAAATCAGAGAAGGAAGAAACTAGCAGTTTTTAACTAAATGGTTATTTATACTGCCCTCCCAAACATTAACATGATAATAATAGAGCCATATTTTTCTTACTCTTTCTATTATCCTAGTTAGGAAATGACATGTGCAGTAAAAAATCATATTGCTTATAATTTTAAAATAACAAAAAATGAAGTCAAATCCTATTAGAACCAACACTTTCTTAACAGGAATGTCTGTTTAAGAAAGTACTTCCAAGCTATAGCCACTGACCTACATACTACAAGAAGAATCACAGAATGTTCAGAGTTAGAGGGGATGATGGAGGTCCTGTACTAATAATTATATATAATATAAATCATACAAAAATAGAAACTTTAAAGGGATGAGATAAAAGTGAAATAATATTTGATTCTAAAGTCAATAGATAGTCACTGGATTAAACTGAATAGGACAATGATGCGTCCAGACCTTTGCTTTAGGTAAATCACTTTGTAAATCACTTTAGCACTACATGTCATAAGTAGCAAGACCCTAAACTATGGTAGTAGATATATCATGAAAGTGGGTAGGATAGGTGAGAGAGAAAGATGGAAGTAGAAATAAGATTTTGTAACTGATTGGATATGCAGGGTGAAAGGGTGAGGTACTGACAACAGTGACCTGAACAAAAATAGGGAGTTTGAAAGGGGATGCATTTGGGAGAAAAGATAGTGCCATGAGAGCTGTTGTGCCTCTTACAAACCATCTATTCCTCCTTATCCTGTAGTACTCATCCCATATCAAATGAGAAGGAGGATGGGGCTCAGACTTACTAATTGACAACCCTAAAGTGCAAATCCCACCCTTCAAGGAACACCTGACACAGAGTTCTGGAAGATAACAATAGAATGAGGGTGATGGGGATTTTTCAAGTAACTGTTGTTGTTTAGGGTTTATTTGTGTCATGACTGTTCTCGAGGGTCCCCAATCTGACTCAGGAAGGGAAAAACTGGGAGCTTGCCCAGCAAAGGGAGGAGTCAGAATCGGCTAGTGTTGGCAGTTAATGCTAAGGTTGTTTTGGAGACAAGTCTCAGGATTGGCTGTTGTGGGAAGGACAGGTTGTAACCCATATTCCCACAAACTGATTAACTGACTATACATCTCTTGGGATTAGGCCACCAATCATCCCCCTTCCCCCATTCACCATGTCCTGACCTCCATTTTGGAGACCATCATTCTAGTTTGTCGGCTACTTCAGTCCTTGTTCTGTCATCAAGTATGTTATCCATCCCTCTCAGGTTCTTGCCATTTGTAAATTGGTAAGTATGGCTTATTCATTTATTCAAGTCACTGTTCAAGTATGTTTATTGGCCCAGCGTTAATCACAGATCCCTAGAACACTGAAACATATCTCTCTCCAAGTCCATGTCTTAATTACTGATAACTTCTCCTCTAGGTATGATCATTCAACCAATTCTGAATCAGAGTTATATTATATTATTGTCTTGCTTACTATCCTCCATTGTTTCCACAAAAATATCAAGACCCTGTCAAATAGTTGACTTTAAGTATACTTAAGTAAACTTAGGTAAACTATATCTGTAGAATTTCCATGGTCTACCAGATTACTAGCCCTGTTTAAAAAAAGAGAAAGAAAGAAGGGCAGTCTGGCCTTCAGTAAGTTCAAAAGTTAAGCACTGGTTCATAGACCATCTTCTCTAGATTCTCCTATGAATCTTGCATGACCACTTCTTGATAAATCTATGATGACTCTTTGCAATTAACATTCCTATTCTAGGTGTTCCAGATCTTTCCATTAATAATATTTTCTGGAACCTTTTCAGGAATTGAATTCAAGGTCCCTGGCCTTCACTTTGCAGACATTTTCTTCCTTTTTATGGAAAATCAATACCTCTTCTTTTTTTATGCTCATAATCTAACAAAAATCATTGAAAGAGGCTCAGCAGTCATATCTGCCAGTTCTTTCAGTATCTAAGAATGTAGTTTGTCTGGGCCATATAAATTGAACTGATCAAAGGCAGCTAGGCTCCCTTCTCTTCTTTCTTATCTTGGGTATCATCTTTCTATAAACCATTTTTCTTCAGTCTTTTCCAACCCAATTATCATTCTCCTTGAAAAAGAAAACAGAAACAAACTAAGATTTGAATTGCTATCCTTTTTCGCTATCTACCAGAGGAGCCAACTTACTCCTTTTCTTTGATCCTCCTCTTTTTCCTGATAACAGCATTTGGAAACAAAAACTAGTTTTTGGATATAGTTAGCTTTCATCACCAGTTTTTTGCCTCCTTCTGAGCTTTCCCACTCTTTACATTATTCTTAGAGGACTAAACTCCATTTTCATATTCATATAAGAAAGAGGAAGTCAAATCCTCTAAATCTGTAATTTTATGACTTTTAAGTCATAAAGATCATTAGTCTAGATGGTCTGATTCCCTCCTTAGACATGAATGCGAAAGTGAGGTACAATCAAATCAATTTAGATATGTCAAAGACATATTCATGCATCTATGTATCTGTGTAAATATCTATCTATAAAATGATTGGGCAAAGGCATATACATCTATCTGTATAAATATAATGATATATGTGTAGTATTGTGTTATACAATATGTAAATTACTGTGTTGTTGTTCAGTTGTTTCAGTTGTATCTGACTCTTTGTGACCTCATTTGGGATTTTCTTGGCAAAGATACTGAAATAATTTGCTATTTCTTTCTCTAACTTATTTAACAGATGAGGCAACTGAGGCAAACAGGGTTAAGTAATTTCCCTAGGGTCCCACAACTAGTAAGTAAGTGTCTGAAGCCAGAGTTAAACTCAGGAAGATGGGTCTTCCTGACTCCAGACTCAGCCCTCTATCCACTGCACCACCTCCCTGGTCATATATCATAATATATAAATTATGTCATTATACATAGTATAATTTAACTGTTGTAGTAACAATACTTTATTTGTATAGTTAGATATGTCTTTGACAAATCTAAATTTATTGGTGAGTTGCATATGCAATATTTAGTAGTACAAAAGTATAACAAAAGAATTTGTTTAGTTCCTTGGAGGTCATTATAAAAGGATTTGATTTGTTGCTACCTTAGTAATATGATTTATGTCAGATTTGGGCTATGGTATACAAACAGGAAAGAACAGTGACCATGCTCACTAATTAGGCTCATAATAATTCATATTTACATATCATAATGAAGTTTATAAATAGTGTTTCTCAAGATCTTATGAACTTATTAGTTTCTCACCTTACATAGCTTTCATTGTGAATGTCTGAACCCCTGTCTTTTCTTCGTTACAAATCTATTTCTTTTTCTCCTAGACCAAGCTGCCTCTAAATAATAAAACTATTAATGGTTTCCAAAATCATATGAATAAGATGATCTAAAATTACTTTTTAAAATGGTCTAATTTCTTATTAGGGATACCTAAGGCATGATAGGCACTACAAAGAATGAATAAGAAGAAAAATACTTTTTTGAAAGTCATGGGCTCATAGCACCATAGTTTAAAGTTGGAAGGAACCCCAGGCACCACCTAGTCCAAATCCTTGTGGACCAGAGAGGCTAGGACTTGTTCAAAGTCACACAGCTTGTAATTGTTCGGAATTGAGATATGAATTCAGGACGTTGATTCCAGAGGCAATACTCTTTCCCCCATACTTTACCTGGAAGAAATTGTACAATTTAACTTTTTGTATTGTGAAAAAGTTCAAAATCCCAAATTTCCCTCATTCCATTTTGTTTGTACTGTTGAATTCTATCCTTTGTTACTTTTAGCAAGATTCCTGATGTTTTATTTGTGAGTATTCAACAAATCTGGTACTGCAAAGAAATACATAACTAACATTTATACACACTTGTGGAATTCAAGTACCGTATCTTATACTCAAATTTATAACTGTGGTGATCCAAAAAGGCACTTAGTTCAAGCAAATGACTGTAATTGACAATAGATGTATCAACCTGACCTTAATTGGTGAATTTACTCATTGTCCTTTGTGTTTCAGCCATATGGATTTCAAACCAATCAAAAATTCATCATAAAGAGGTTGAGTACTTCAAGGTACGTTTGTGTTGTGTGACAGAGAAATTGAAACATAAATCTTCCTGTGCAAGAGAGTACCTATACACGCACTCACACAATCATGAAATTGTTCGCGATAGCTTTATGGAGGGGCGGTATGTCAAGCATGTTGCTACTGATTCCCAGTGATGAGATAATGTCTCTGACACCTGAGTCACCCTAAAGTTTAATCATTACAGGTAGAGTACAAGCATTTATGTTGGTAAAGTAATGTGGTTTTTTTTTTAGCACAAGTCAGGACAATTGCCTTCATATTTCCAGTGTCTATGAAAGTTCACTTTTTAGTTCATATTTTCCCTTAAGAAACAGATCATTATCATTCCCTATATTTGCAACCTTAAATATTCTAAGAGACTCAAGTTAGCCAAAAATGACATTTTGCTCCTTTATAAAGTTCTAAAAGTCCTTGTGATAAAACTCCTAGCTTTATGTGTGATAAAATATATTTTAGGAAGTTCTTTTGCTTTGTCTTTTCACACTTTGTGAAAACCATTAACAGGTAAGAGCATGAATGTCAAAGATCTTTATGAATTTCTTTCTGTACATGTACCTTTACACATTTTATTCAGTAGAACACCTTCAGTTGTTCAGTGGAAAATGTGGGTTTTTAATCTAATAATGTAAAAGCACCAGCATTTTCATTTATATATAATCGCTTAGACCAAGATGTGTTATTACAACTCTTCTTTCTTTGTTTAACCATAACAACCAAACCAATGAACTTTTTCAATTATTTCTTTATGTGTAAATGCTAAGAATAGTCCCCCAAATACATGAATCACTTTATCCTTTTTGCCTAAAAAAAGTTCTCACAATAGTTGAGTTAGGGAGAGAAGAGTAAGATAGCATTTATAAAATATTTAGAATTTTTAGATATTTAAATTCCACACAAAAAATCCCCCAAAATGTGGCATTTGTCTTCCATGCTTACTGACAAAAATGTCCCCAGTATTGTCAATATCATAAATAGCCATAGGCTCTGAGTTCCATCTTTGTAATTTTTTGGGGAGACATAATATAATTTGTCTGAATCTGATTAGATTTTAAAGGTGTAAAAATATTCCATTGTTGTCTAATGTCTAATAGTTATTAAAAATACATAATTTAAAATACCCCCTCCCCCAGTACCCTGACCTTAGAATTTGCCACATAGGTTGTTAGTCAAAAAAATGAGCCTCTGCTCTTGTGAAATTTAGTTCACATTATAGGATAATGCCATATCCTTGAAGCGTAGGATAATCTGAACTTCTCAAATGAGATTTCTTTGAAAGAAATGAGATATTATTATATTTAGCTTATATAATATAATGCCATTTCATTGAAGGATAGGAAACCTGCACTGCTCACATGGAATCCCCCTACAGTAAATAAGCCTTGCTGTATTCTCAACTGAACTGTCTCATAGGTTAATTATGGGTAAAGATGGTGTCAGAGTCCTTTTTTAAAGTCTTGTGCTTTGGCACACAAAGAGAAAGGGTTATATTTGTTTTACTTGGCCTTAGAGGACAAAAGAAATTGCAAGGAGGCAAACTTAGGTTTGCTATAATGATAAACTGCTGAATAATTAGAGCTCTCCCAAAGTAGAATGGACTGGCTCTGGGGTTTAGCCGGTCTCCCTGTTTTGGGGGAGTCTTCAAGAAAAAACTCGCTGGCTATGTTGTATAGGGAGTTCTTTTTATAGGAATGACTTGGACTTGATAACTCCTGAGATCCTTTTGCACTCTGAGATTTTGTGAACTAATAAACTGAAACTCCCCATATGGGCCAGAACTTTTTCTGTGTTTGGATTCCTGCTGAATTGAAAATGTATCTGCTATAAATAAATATCAGTGACCTAAAATGAAATCGTCCGGTGAAGTTGCACATGTGGGCCTAGCTTCTAAAGTCAGAGTGCAAATCCTAGATAGTTAAAAAATACTCTTGAAAAATCCCTTAAATTGCCTGTGAAGTATAATATGGTATCTTTAACAGGTGGCATTTAAAAAGACTTGTGTCTCTTTAAAAGTAGGAAGTTTAGTTTAGTTTAGTTTCATTTTCCCCTTAAGGTTACAGTTGAATTTGTTAAAGTTATATGCACACAATAGAATTCTATCATATAGGCAATCTTCAACTTACAAAATCCCAATTAACACATGAAATTTCTATTTGAGTGGACACTACTGCCATCTTCTTTCCACCTTGCTGCTAGCACAGTCAGGGATTGAATCAAGGGGAGATCCCATTCTTACCTCTAGGCAGGCTATAGCTAAACATAGGTATTCTTGACCCCCAAGTTGAAAGTCAAAATGCATTTTCTCGTGGATTCCACTGACCCCTGTCTTGACATGATCAGGCAGCACCAGGACCTAGACAGCTGCCTGTCTGGTAGACCTCAAATAAAGACCATCTAGCCCTGCCCTGAAAGTAGTCCACTCAGCACTGGAGTAAATTCTGGGGCAAAACTGACCTGGTTGAGGTTGAGTAGCTTAATGTTGTCTCATTCTTTTTTAACCAGCATGCCTCCAGATCTCTACCAGCCCTTATAGATAATTAAGTCATCATTATTTTTGCAAAAGTGACAATTTACTTCCTTATGGCTCCTCCATTCCGTATTTATGTAGTCCTGAGGGGTTTAGGCTGCCTAGTCCAAAGAGCTGGTCCTTGGCCACACCTCCCTACTTTCTCATTCCCATACATATCAGCTTAATTACTCTTATACCCCTATCCTACTGTCCCCTAGCTTTCCACTGTGCCCTGTTCTATTGTCAACAAATTGCTTTTCATAATATACCTGTGCCCTCTCCTTATGAAATAAATAGCAGTAATTATTTTTTGTTGTTCAGTAGTTTCAGTCATGTCCAACTGTCTGTGATCTCATTTGGGATTTTCTTGGCAAAGACACTGGAGGAGTTTGCCATTTCCTTCTTCACTTCATTTTACAGATGAGGAAATGGAGGCAAATAGGGTTAAGTAACTTGCCCAGGGTCATCCAGCAAGTAAGTGTCTGAGGCCAGATCTGAATTCATCCTGACTCCAGGCCCAGCGCTCTATCTGCTGTGCCACCTGGTTGCCCCTAATTAATTAATTAATTGATTGATTGATTAATTAATTAATAGCTAGCCTTCATATAGCACTTTAAACTTTGCAGAGTTCTTTAAATGTTGTTTCATTTGTTCCTCACAACAATTCCATGAAGAAGATGAGGAAACCGAGGCACAGAAAGGTTAAGTGTCTTGCCCAGGATCACACAACTTATAATTACCTAAGATAAAATTTGAACTCGTTTGATTCTTCCGTCCTGGCCTCTATCCACTATGCCACCTAGCTTTAGCTGCTTAAAATATACATGCCAAGAAATCACTTTATGTTTATTTTGCATTTACTCATATATGTACACATTGTTTTCCCCCAATAATATATATGCATCTAGGCAAGAGGGACTGTTTAATTTTTAATGCCTAGAACAGTGCCTGGCACCTAGAAGTAGCTTAATAAATACATTGTTGAAGTGAACAGAAAGTGGCTTTATACTCTGATTCAGGGATGCTTTTAGTGAATTGGTATAGAAATCCATGGCGTGGCTAGGTGGTACAATGGATAGAGCATCAGATCTGGATTCAGGAAGATCTGAATTCAAACTTGACCTCAAACATTTACTAACTGTGAGACCCCAGGCAAGTCACATAACTCTTTGCCTCAGTTTCCTCATCTCTAAAATGGGCACACTGGAGAAAGAAATGGCCAACCACAACAGTAGCATTGCCAAGAAAATCCCATAGCCAAATTTCCTGGGGTCACACAGAGTCGGACATGACTGAATGACTGAACAACAAATAGAAATCCAAAGACCTGAGTTTTAATCCTAGTCATTTCCTTTCTTTAAGCCTGTTTCCTCATCTACAAAATTATCTCTAAGTAGGTCCCTTTCAGCTGCAACATTCTACATTTCTATTAGTCTAATATTATGGTGAAACAATATTGTGCAGCAAACAGGCTTTTTCAGACAACACCATTTTAATAATTTGTTTTTAAGGGTAGAAAAATGTCTTCCTGCTAAACAGTCATTCAAGAAACCAACTTAACAACAAACATGTAAGACACAAACTCCTTGTAAGTTGGAGACTGGTAGTAGTGGGATAATGTCATATTTTCAGGTTTCAGTAAAAACATACTTGCCCACGGCATAATTCTTTTAGATTCAGCCTGATTTCTGGGTTGTGTTAATTAGCGTGGCTGAGGTACCTGGTACTCAGAGCATTCCTGCAGCAGAACCCTGGGGCCTACCTTAATTTTCATTGAACCATGATAATCAGAATTGGAAACATATACTGAAGCATGTGTACTGCCAACACAATGGACATAGTGATTCCTAGGCCCAATTTACCTTAAAGTTTCCTGGTTTGGCTGCCACGTGATAAATTTCTTTTCTTGTTAGTAGGGAGAACAAAGTTAAAAAATAAGAAACAACAGTCTTTCTGAAATTAGAAATCTTGTATGGATTTACCATTTTTATGTCTGAATCGAGAAGAGTTATATTTTGTAATGGATTCTATCTTTTGTCATAACTAAACGTGTCCTCAGTGTACTTTATTTCACTGAATGACTTTCAAGCCATGAAGAATAAAATGTTACTAAACATCGGTTAGTATTTTGTGGTGCGCAGCTGAGTAATCATTGAAATCATGGATTAAAGAAAAAAGGGCTATCCAAACAGAAGCCCTACTTCATTTTCTTTGAGATGCATATTTATAGCTACCTACTTATATGTGTGTATATATATCTATATATACCTGCATGTATACATACACACACACACACACACACACACACACACACACATACACATTCTTTGGGTTTTTTTTTTTAATTCATTTTGAACTTAAATCTAAAAAGACAAAAAAAGGAGAACATTTCCATGTTCACAGCACAATATAAAGACAGGATTCAATATAAAACTGTGAATTTCCCTTTCACAGTTGCCTGGTTTTTAAAAAAAAACAACCATGTAATAAATGCTGCATGTCATTTTCAAAGCTAACCCCCTCTTTTTTTGTGCTTCCTTCTAAATTTTCTTTTGTTCTCTGCTGTATACTTTTTCTTCCCTCCCTTCCCACCCCACCCTAGGGAAGGCTACCATTAGCCAGATATTGCACATACATATACACATACACACATTTATGTATGTATGAGTGTGTATGCATAAACCCATACTATACAGAATTCTCTCTCTGGATGTGGACAGCATCTTCCTCCATAGGTCCTTTGTAGTGGATTTGAGTATTTCTAGTACTCAGAATGACTTAGTTGTTCATAGTTCCTTTTAGAACAACATTGCTGTGTTTTTTTGGTCCTGTTCATATTCAGATTTTATAAAACTGCCCCCCCTTTCCATCTACACCTACCTGTGTGTGTGTGTGTGTGTGTGTATGTGTGTGTGTGTGTTGCTTCTGACCCATTATTTCATGGTTCTGTAAGCTCCCTCCACTAATGCCAATCAGCAGCTAATTTCTAATTTACATTCTTAGGGAGTTGCCTGGAACATGGAAAGCTTAAACAACACAGCAAGACCTGAACGCAGGCCTCTCTTTCTCCCCAGGCCTACCTACTGGACCACTCTGTCTCTCCACCATAATATGGTTCTAAGGCAGGACTTGGAACAACTAGATTTTTCTGATTTCCAAGGCTAGTCCTCTCCACTTCATGTTCTCACTAGGACTCACCTACCTACCTACCAATGAGGGGAAGAAGGTGAGAAGTCTGAACATATGATTTTATCAGTGTAGGGATCTCGGGGTTTAGAACTACACTGTTAGAAGCAACTCATCTTAATTTAGGTGCAAAGAGTAGCCTGGGACTACTAAGAGGTTAAGTAAATAACTTGGCACTTGTCACGTTTCTAATATATGTTAGCAGTAAGACTTGAAACCCATACCTTCTAGCACTAAAGCTAGCTTTCCAACACAGCTCATATACACCACACTGCTTCTCCTATGTACCCACATCTGCACACATATGTATCTCACCTTCCCAACACTCCCCGCCAAACTTTGGTGTCAACCATCCACTGCTTGTATCTCAACTTATCATCTCCTGGATCCCTGCTTGGACAGACAACCTCTATCTTGCATGTTAATCAAGATCAGGTAGAAAACATCCATCGCTTTGCTGTATGTGTGTGTGCATGCTTTTACACACACACATATACACACACACACACAGTTTCTCAGGGATTTATAATTAAATCAACATTACTTCTGCAAAAATAAAGGGACTGACAATCTACTGTCCAGTATATTGGCTCTACTCAGTCTACCTGTAATTTTTACTCTTGGGCTTAACTCGGAGCCATTGTTGAGGCTACTTATAATAATAACATTAAATATCAATAGCAACAGTAGCTCACATGTATTGTTTGAGGTAGGGTAGTACAAATATTCTTATCCCCATTTTACAGATGAGGAAACTGAGGACAATGAGGTTAAGCCTATTTTCCGGCGCCAGTAAGTAATGTAGCCAGGATTAAAATTTAGAACTTCTTAGCACAAGCCAGCTCTCTCTCCACTACACCACACTGCTTTCTCCTTTCCATTGGCCTCTTCTCCTTTAGAACTAAGCTTCTGAGTTTGTTACACATCTTGAGAACTTAGATGGCCATTCCCAGAGTTGTTTTACTTGTTCTTGTTCTGCTGTTTTTCTCGTTCTGCTGTTTCTACCCACTTTTGCCTGACCCTCAGAGCTTGCCTAGGCTTCTGCTCTTCCTTAGTCCCACTTGTCTTGTGGTACCTTAACCTAGAGTATAACTCTTGCTTCCAAATTTTGGACAACTCTCTTTAAGCACACACACACATACACATATGCAGTAAAACAGAAATGTTACAAACAAATTGCAGTTTAGTTTTGCGTGTTCATCATCATAAGGCAACATGTCTCATCTGTTTCTTTACTCCATTGACAATTTCTAAGATCCAGAAATGTTCAATGAGTCTCAAGGCGACAAGCATTTCTGTGTGCCAGGCATTGGGCTAAGCTCTGGGAATATAGACATAAACAGAATGAAATACAGCCCCTGTCCTCAAGGAGCTCCTATTCTAATGGTGGAAGATAAAACATAAAAGGAAGCTGAAGTGAGTGTGGGATGGAATGGGAGAAAAAATCCAGAGAATCTTGAGTACAGCCTCCAGAAGAATGAAGATCAGGTCAACCTGAGCATCCTCCTTAAAATGGAGTTTCTGGGTGGAACCAGACCATCAGAGGGAAAAGACAGAGGGGCCTTTTGATGAAAGATTAGGAAATACTTCCTGCAGAAGGTGAGATATTACCTGATCAGGAGGTGGAGATGATGAAAGATAGCATCCCAGGAATGGGAGTTGACTGATGAAAATGCCTGGAGTTGGCAGACGGAGTATATTGTGTGAAGAATAGTGAGGAGGTCAGTGTCACTGGATCACA
Organism: Notamacropus eugenii; assembly: GCF_028372415.1. NCBI lineage: Eukaryota > Metazoa > Chordata > Mammalia > Diprotodontia > Macropodidae > Notamacropus > Notamacropus eugenii. The sequence continues at coordinate 150,046,834 of NC_092872.1, forward strand.
AAATATATGAGAAGGGGATATAGGTTATAAAAAGTCTGAAAAGGTGCGTGTATGGGAGGTGGGAAGTGAAGTTATGGGGGACTTTGAATGAGATATAGAGGTTTATATTAGATCCTAGAACTAATTGGGAGTCCCTGGAATTTATTGAGTAGGGGGTAGCACAGTCAGACTTGCGCTTCAGGAAGAGCACTTTCACAGCAGAGTTGAAGATGAGCTGGAGTAAGGAGAGACTTGTTCCAGAGAGACTAGCTAGCAGGCTATTCTAATAGGCCAGGTGTGAGGCGATGGGGCCTGCCCCAAGGTGGAGGTAATGTCACAGGACAGAAAGGGAGGACATTTGAGAGAGACATGAGAGAGCTAAAATCAACAGGCTTTGGCAACAGGTAGGTTCTGGGCATTGAGGTGTCTATGATTTCAACTAGATTGTAAACTTCAATGACTGGAAGGATGGTGGGGTCCTTAACAGGAATAAGAAAGCTAGGAAGAGAGGAAGGTGGAAAGTTCCATTTTGGACCTGTTGAATTTAAGATGTCCATTGAATATCCAGTTGGAGATGCAAGACTGAAAGTCAACAGAGAAGTGAGGATCTGGATCAGTAGATAAGAATCATCAGCATGAATGTGATCATTGAAACCGTGGGAGCTAATGAGGAAATGTAAAATCCCACCCCTTTGTTTTACAGGTATGGAAACTGAGACCCAGAGAAGTGAAGTGACATCTAGTGTCACTAGATGCAGGATTCAAAGCCCAGTCATCTAATCCCAAATCTAGCATCCTTTTCACTCTATTATGTTACTACTCTGGTAGAAGTCATGTTTCTATAGCCCTGAAGTTAAGCTGGTTAGCTTATGGAATTTACTGGATCAAAGTTGCTAGTATTATGCGCTTATGGACCAGTTTAATTCTCCTTGTTTAATGACCAAAGATTGAATATCTGTTTCTCAGCCAGTTGTGTTATGTATATGATGTAACACATAGTAGGGCCCATGTGTAAAAATAGGGAGGAAAGACCCTCAAAATGCAAAGTGACAGTCACATGATCCACTAGATGATAGATAGATAGATAACAGTTAAAGTTTTTAAGTGCTACTATTAATACTTACTGTGATAGGCATAATATTAATTTCTAGGAATACAAACACATGCACAAAAAGACAGTCTCTGTCCTCAAAAAACTTAAATTTTAAAAATTTTATTTTTTATTCTGAACTTAAGAAATAAAGCAAACATGTCCATAACATGGTAGAATAGAAAAAAAATATCATTGTAAATAAAACTGCAAATACATTATGTACAACTTGTTAATACACTCTGATAGGGGAGGACAATACATTAAAGAAGCTGGAGTAGGAATGAGGAATGTCACATAGGGGCACACAGGGTAAGGTGAAAAAGTTGTCTGGGAAGCTAAGGGCTGATCCAATTTCAGAGTAAAAATGGCTGGCGTGAGATACTATATGCATATGGAAAAAAGGACATATACAAAGGATAATTATTCTTTTATTTAGATATGTATGTTTATAGATGAAGTGTCTTGAGTAATCATGAAGTAAGTAGATTGCAAACCAAATGAACATAAATCAGGCTAATCTGCCTGTGTTTGGAGAGTATGTTTTAAACTGATCTGTTAAAAATTTTATTATTCTACTAATCAAAAAGCCTTTAATAAGGGCCATAGTGCTATACTCAGCCTTTTTCAATGTCAACAAATCCAGTATAATTTCAAGCCTTTGGTAGCTTACAATCTAAAGGGGATAAAATGCAGGAAGTACTAGTTATAGAATGATGAAACACTGGAGAGTAACCTTGGGTAACCTTTACTTTAGATATCAACTTTGATGTTTTAATAAGTGCTTGCTTAATTGTATTTTGAATTGCAGTGCAATTAATATACAGAGTCTAATAAGACAAGGTGATTATGTGCAGGATGTTAAATATAACTAGAAAGCTAATTCCTTATAGTATGTTACCCTCTGTAGAGAACGTAAGTGAGCTCCATTGGAGTTGAATACAAGAACAAGTTCAGGGAGTCAAGTGGAATGCCCACACCTGCCTCCACTTAGCCAGGGCTGGCTGTGAAAAGGAGATTGAATTTCAGCTTAGCTACAGAAAGAACACTGCAAATGTCAGAGGTAGCCTGTGAGGAGGCGCAGAGTTGTGAATGAAAGGAGCGATATATTATCAAGAAGAGGAAGAAAGTAAGATATTTAAGGAGGAACAGTGGAGGTTAGGTGTGGTACCCTCCAATAGTTCATTGGGTAGGAATGAAAACTGTAGTGCTGTTGCATATGGGGATCTTAAGATCATTCATTCCACCCTGAAGAACTTACCATATTTCTGGGGAAACAAGACATGTATCCTAAAGAACCGTCATGTTATCTTTGACCTCAGAAGTATTGCAGTTGTAAAGAGACAAGTTTAGAATTAATACCACAAAAACTTTTCCAACAATTAGATCTTTTCAAAAGTAGAATGTTTTATCTTGAGAGCCAACAGGATGTCCCTCACTGGAGACCTTCCAATAGCTTTCGCGGATTCTTTGTCAGGACTGCTGTAAAGAGGGCGCTTGTGCAGGTATGCGTTAGACATCTAAGGTCCCTTCCAACTCTGAGATTCTGTGATAGAGTCAGCATGAGTATTCAGAAAAAATGACTGGCTGTTAGAAAGAAAAGCTGGCTACTGAATACTGCATTGAGAAGGGAAAGCAGTGTAGGGCTGTTTGCTGCAATCAATTTGTGATACATCAACTTCAGCTACTGTAGCATTCTTCACCATTGTTTTACTTTTTTCCAGAGAGAAAGGAATACCTAGTACCTTTTATGAATGGGCCTGGCCTCAAATAAACTGAGACCTGGAAAAAAAACCTCAATTTAGAAAGGCCAGGGTTACCCACTGCATCCTGAGCCATCTCTAAGTCATCTTGACCTTTTTCTTGCCACTGGACTTAGATGACTTTGGAGGAGAGAATGAGGCTGATGACCTTGCACAGCTCCACCTTACTTATAGCCACTTCCAGCACGAGTCAAAACTTCATCTTTAGTCCTCTTCCAGAATACAGGACAAACAACTACAGCAACCTTTTGTAATCAACTAAACTTTCACAATGTGTCTTTATAAAGGACCACTCTTTGATCCGCGAGAATGTCATACTTGCCTTAAGTTTGTGAGCTCAACTTATGTCTTTCCCTCCCATCTTAAGCACCAAGTACAAGACCCAGATTTGTTTTCAAGCACTCTCTTCTCAATTAAGAAGCTAGGATGAATACTAGTAGATTTGTACAACTTAAAAAATAATATTATAGGTGCTTATTTTTTGGTCCATCAAAACCAAACTACCATAGGCCTCCATTTTAATCAGCATTCTAAAATTATCTTTAAAAAAGCAATCAGAATTTATCAACTTAAGATCATAAAGATTAAAAGATACCCAAGCAAGGGAGTATGTGTGTGTGTTCATCCTTCATTGCTGAAGAAGACCATGCTGTCAGAGAAATGATGACATGACTTGCACTTGACTTTGAGTGAGGGAAGGCTCTGCAGGTCACCAGTCTCTTCTCCTTCGGAGCCATCTGAATCCAGTGACCAGATATTCCTCAGGATGACTGGAGATGACCCTGGATGAGGTAGTTGGGGTTAAGTGACTTGCTCAAGGTCACACAGTTCATGAGTGTCAAGTGTGTGAGGTGAGATTTGAACTCAGATCCTCCTGACTCCTGCGCTGGTGCTCTATCCACTGCACCACCTAGCTGCCCACAAGGGAGTATGTATAGTGAGGAGAGAGATGGTAATAAGCTGTTGCCGTCATGTAGGAGAGGTGTTGATTGTTCTACTTCCTGCCCATGTTGATGTAAATACATATAGAGAGACAAATGCATGAAATGCACTTCCATGATAGTTGAGTTGTAGCACATGCCTATTTATAATTATTGGAAATAATTCTTAGTGTTAGGCTGATCTGTGTAGGTTGTTGATTAGGAAGATAAGAGAGGAAAACATTTCACCAATTTCTAATTTCACTTTTAGATACAGAACAATTTTGATGTCAAAGATGATCAGTATTAAAAATTCTCCTCATGTTCATGGTGACTATGTGCAGAGCCAAAGGTGTCTGTTTTTCTACTTGTAATTCAAATTGATTAACCAAAAGTTTATTAAGGACCTACTATGTGCATGGCATTGTGCTAAAAGGTGTGGACAAAATAATGCCATAAGAAATTTTCATAAAATCACAGAATTTCTGAGTTAGAAAGACTCTCAATAGCCATTTGGTCTAGATCACACCTCGACAATAATCTTCTCTGAAGGATATTACATATGACAAATTATTGCTTAGCCTTTGATTAAAAATCTCTGGTGAGAGAAACTCACTTATTTTGGAGAAAGTCCATTCCAATTTCGCATTGTAAGGAATTGTTATTTTTCCCCCGTCCTAATGCCAAAATTTGCCACTTTGTCATTTCCTCCCATTGCCCAGGCTTCTACTCTCTTTTCCCCAAGTTAAACTTTCCCTTTTTCTTCCTTCCCCTGATCTCCATATGGCATGATCCCTTTATTATCTCACTTGGCCATCTCTAGATATTACCAAGCTTACCAGCATCCTTCTTGAAATGCAGTGACCCAAAGTCAATTCAGTGTTTCAGATGCAGTCTTCATTTTGATAAGATTCACTTCCTCCAGTATTGTGACCCTCATTAATAACTGGGCAGAAGTCAGTCTCAAATTTCAGTGTCCTCAGTTAGTTAATGTGAGGAAATGAGCTGTAGGTGTCAATGGCAAAGTGAAAGATTGTAAGAAATACAGTGGAGTCTAAAGGGCTAGGAGAAAATGAAGGAAGGAAAGATGGAAGGAGGGGTGTGTTAAGTGCCTACTGTGTGCCGTGGTGAGTGCTTTACAAAGACTGCATTTGATCCTTACAACAGCCCTGTGAGGTAGGTGCAATTATTATCTCCATTTTATAATTAAGGGAACTGAGGCAAAGAGAGGTTAAATGAGTTGTGCAGAGTCATACAGCTAGTAACTGTCTGAGGTCTGATTTAAACTTAAATCTTCTTGGCTCCAGACCCAGTGCTTTATCCACTGTACCACTTAGTTGAAGAGAGAGCTGACTTTCATCAACATACCCCTTAAAGGGTTCATGGAGGAAGTGACTCAGACCTGAGTTAAATCTTGAAGGAAGGGGAAGATTTCACTAGCATAGAAAGGTAACGGTAATGTCAGCAGATATAACAAGTATATGCCTTTCTTTCTTTAAAGTCAAGGGTATCTAGTCAGAAAAACTTGAATTCAAATCCAGCCTCAGATACTTACTACTCTGTGACTGAGCGTCACTTAACCTCCTTCTCTCTGCCTCAGCTTCCTCATCTATAAAATGGGGAATAATAATAGCACCTACCTCTCAAAGGTATTGTGATGGTCAAATGAGATAATAATTAAGTACTTAGCATTATACCTGGCAAATAGTAGGTATTAATAATTGTTAGCTATTATTATTAGAGCCTGTTTTGACTTTAAAAAAGAAAAGAAAAATGAAAACACCAAAATCAGCATACAAACTAAGAAGTAAGTTTTATTTGAATACTTATCAAGGCATAAACTTCTTACTACCTTTCCAGAGTTGTGATATAGGAACCTTACCTGAGGTCAGTAAATTTGATAGCATTTGAGGTTATAACTGGAATTAGACTAGATTCAGATGGCCTCTGAGGAGAAGTGAGGCTGGTGACCTGCACAGCCCTCCCTCACTCAAAGCAAAGTCAAGTGCAAGTCATGTCATCATTTCTCTGAGGGTGTGGTCTTCTTTGGCAATGAAGGATGAACACACACAGAGTATATGGAAAAGAGTACCAGGAGATAACAACTGAAAATTAATAGACTATGGAGAACCCAGAATGCAAGGCATTTTATTCAATAGTCGATAAGGAGTCAATGCATGGTTTTGAGTAGAGAATTTTAAGTTTTTGATGTAGGAGGCAAGAGCTGTAGAAAATCTGATTCTGCAAGATGTTGAGAGAAAAAAAGGAAGACTTACACATGCTTTGGACATCTTAAGATTTAGAGATGGAAGGGAATTTAGATACCACTGAATACAACCCAGATGGGGAAACTAGGGTCCAAAGAAATTAAGTGACTTGCCCACAACCACACAGGTAATAAATATTAGACCTGGGATTCAAACCCCATCTTCTGAATTCATATTTGGTGCTACTTCCATCACATCACATAGCTTGTTAAGCATTTATCTGGTTTTGTAATTTTTTTTACTTACTGAATTTTTGCTGTTACTAGCAATACCTTTTATTTATTATTAGGTCATGGGGAAGTAGTCTGATGTACAAGTATGCCACCGTTGATAAAAGTGGCAAAGAAACATGAATGTCAAAAACCTACTGCAAGTGGTTTAACAGAACTCTGTGTGGAGTCGAAATTGGGACACAACCTTCCTAGGAAGGAAATTTTTGTTCAGTTTCTGTTGGACTAAATAACCTCAGTTCCCTTGAATATTGAGATTCTCTAATTCTGTGTTTATTCACTGGGTTGTTATAAAGTGGTTTATTAATGGAAACACCTCAAAGGGTTTTATAGTATGAGGAATTATAATGTTACTGTGAGGACTAGTCATTGGTGTTGCTTCCTTGTCTGTTTGCTATCATCAGCATCATCAGGGATCTGCCACATTCTGGTTGTGTGACTTTGGATACTTGGGTCACTTTCACAACTTTGGTTTTTTACTCAACTATAAAATAATGATAAGAATACTTTTACTCCTTATCTCTCACAGGGTTGTTAGGTGGAAAATGCTTTGTTAGCCCATTAGATAGATAAATGCTAGCTATTATTATCCTTGTTATTATCATTAAGAAGAATGATGCCTGAATGATTAGAAATTATAGTGAACAGCAATTGTGTATGAAAGATCAACAAAAAAAGCAAACATAATGTTAATTGAAAAAATAAATCCTTGGGAGGATCTGCTCAGAAGCTATTTGCCACATAGATTTTCATATTGGAGTGTGTAATATTTACTAAGGATAAAGGTAAATTTCTTTGTTTGGGATGAAAATAAAGTACACAATTATAGAATAGGGGTATGACTGGACAACTAACAACATAGACAGTGTCTAGGAATTTTAAGGGATTGTAAGCTCAAGATGAGACAGTATTGTGGGATGTGGTTGACAAAGGAAAAAAAGTTAATGCTGTCTTACAAAAATATTTGAATGTCATTAATTTGTTTATTGCCTCCAGACAAATTGATTGCCCTCCACCCATGCCTGGTAATCCTGCTTGACTCTTGTTTATATCCTCTTATGGGGCAGCTAGTTGGTGCAGTGGATAGAGCACTAGTGCAGGAGTCAGGAGGACCTAAGTTCAAATTTCACCTCAGACACTTGATACTCACTAGCTGTGTGACCTTGAACAAGTCACTTAAGCCCAGTTGCTTTATCCTGGGTCATCTCCAGTCATCCTGATGAATATCTGGTCACTGAATTCAGATGGCTCTGGAGGAGAAGTGAGGCTGGTGACCTGCACAGCCCTCCCTCACTCAAAACAAAGTCAAGTGCAAGTCATGTCGTTATTTCTCTGATGGCATGGTCTTCTTCGGCAACGGACAAACACACACACACATACACACATCCTCTTATAAAGCCAGGGGCCTGGGAGGTGAGCAGAGTTCACCCAATGTGCTGGAGGCATTCCTTGATTCTTCCAACACTAACATGGTACCATTGGAGCACTCTGGCTATTTAACCCATCATCTCTTGTCCTTGCCATATGACTTACTTATGATATATTTCCTTTGGTGACATCTTTTATTCCAGTTCTTTTTCTGAGTTTCTTATTAGTTAAATTTTACATCCTGCATACAACCAGTATATACCTCTCTACTACCTTCTGTGTGATATTTATTTTTGATTATTTGAAGATAGTTATATTTCATGTCTTGTCAAGGTTGACTGTTGGTAAGAGAAAGATGGACATTTGTTTCCATGGAAGCATAGGATCTTTCGTGGAGCTCTATAACTTTCCAGTGGCAACCCAATATGTTTCTCCTCAGGTTCAAAATCAGGCACAAGTTATTGTCTGTTTTTACTGTCTGTCCCAGATACATACACGCACAAGCTTTATAAGCTCTCCATCTAAACTTATGTCATAATCTGGGAAACAGGCATTTTTTATCCACTTGGTCTTTCCTGTGTGGATGATCAGGCCAAACATTTTTAGAGTTTACAGCTCTCTTCAAAGAATCATAGATTTAGATTTGGAAGGGGTCTTGGAGCTTGGAGGCCATCAAGTCCAATCATTTTGCAAATAAGGAAATTGAGACAGACAGAAGGTTAAGATTCACCCACTATCAGACAAAATAAGTTAGTGTCTCAAGCAGGATTTTGACTTAGGTCTTTCCGACTCTAAACTTAGCATGTATCTACTAAGTCATCTAGCTGACTCTTCTAGGTGTTTCTGCAGTGCCCCAACATTTGAGGTAGCGTTTTTAGTGTGATCTCCAAATGGAAGTATCAGGAGTATCCCTATTCAACTTGGATTTTGTGCCTGTTCTCTTCCATCACACTGGGAAATACCTTTGGTGAGCAGAAATCTTGTTTTCTGCCCTAGTTGATGTTTATGATCAAAGATGTTCTTTAAACATGGCTATTTCTGTTGTATCTTTCATAGATACTTGAATGATTTTGACATAACATAAAGACATGTTGTTGGTAAAAAAAAAAAAACCCTTTAAATGAACATTTTCCTCTGCTAAATCTCCTATTGTTTCATAATCAACAAATAGAACAATGAATCGGAAATAATTCCAAACATTTGTGAGATGGTAAAGATACAGCCAAGAGAAATGATACTAAAAAAGGAACATTACCATCAGTTTTGCAATTGCATCCTAAAGACAATGGGACCTTTCCATCTGACTTACAATGAAAGCCTTCCATTTGTGTTGTCTCTCCCATTAGAACTGGAGTTACTTGATAGCACAGGAAGTCTTACTTTTCTCTTGAGTCCTCAGCACTTAGCACAATGCTTTGCACATAGTAAGAATTTTATAAAGGGTTCATTCATTCACAATCTAGATAAACTATGTCCACACCATTGCTTTCATCTGCTAGTCAAGTAATCCTCCTTCCATTTCTACATGGTGGCCACCTATCTCTTTAAAGATCCATTCTGGGATCAAAAAATAATGGTGGTACTGACAGGCAGATTTCAGTTCAGTAAAAGGAAATACTTTCTAAGATGCAGAGCTCTCTAATATAAGAATAGGCTGCCCAAGTGGTGTTAATGAAGGTCCTAATTCCTTGAGGTATGTTTGGAGAGCATTAGGGCACCAAGAAGGAGATATTTTGAGGAATAACCATTCTACCCCCTCTTCCCTCCCACTACCCCATTCTATAAATGCATTCTTAGCAAAGAAAATGACAAAAGCTATAGTAATGACCTCTACAAGATTAGAGTAAGGCTTTATTTTGTTGTGCTTTTTGGTTCAAGAATAGAAATTTCTGGGGGGAGGAGCCAAGATGGCGGAGTAGAAAGACACACATATGCTAGCTCCAAAACCTACAGCCCATAAAATACCTATAAAGAAGAACTCCCAACAAATTTGGGAGCAGCAGAAGCCACAGAAGAACTGAGTGGAGGAGATTTCTGTTCCAGAGAGCCCTGAAAACAGACACCAAAGGTCCCTCGTGCACCGGACCCGGAGCAGAGCCCAGCCCTGCCTTGGCCATGCAGCACCAAGAGGAGCAGATCTGAGCAGGTTTCAGAGATGGAATCTCCAGCGGCCGCACAGGTCCCTCCACTCACAGGTGCCGGAGGTTGGTGAGAGGGTCTCTTTGGCTGGTCGAGAGGGGAGTGGGGTGTCCCCATAACTCAGGCCCCATCAGGAGGCAGCAATGGAGGCAGCAGGGGACAGGGGCTCCCCAAGCAGGCAGGAGCCCGGATCCATTGTTGAAGGTCTCTGCATACACCCCCTGAGGGAACTGAGCCTGTGAGGCCGCCCTGCCCCCATCTGAGCAGCTGAACTTAATCTCACACTGAATAGCAGCCCCACCCCCACCCAAAGCCCTGAGGCTGGGAAGCAGCATTAGAATCTCAGACCCTAAGTGCTGGCTGGGCAGATCTGGAGGTGAGGTGGGGGTGGAAAGAAAACTCAGAAGGCAAGTCACTGTCTGGGAAAATGTCCAGAAAAGGGGAAAAAAATAAGACCATAGAAGGCTACTTTCTTGGTGAAGGGGTATCTCCTCCCTTCCTTTCTGATGAGGAAGAACAAGGCTTACCATCAGGGAAGGACATAAAGTCAAGGCTTCTGTATCCCAAACATCCAGAATAAATATTCCATGGGCTCAGGCCATGGAAGAGCTCAAAAAGGATTTTGAAAATCAAGTTAGAGAGGTGGAGAAAAAACTGGGAAGAGAAATGAGAGAGATGCAAGAAAAGCATAAAAAGCAGGCTAACACCTTGCTAAAGGAGACCCAAAAAAATGCTGAAGAAAACAACACCTTGAAAAATAGGCTAACTCAATTGGCAAAAGAGGTTCAAAAAGCCAATGAGGAGAAGAATGCTTTCAAAAGCAGAATTACCCAAATGGAAAAGGAGGTTCAAAAGCTCACTGAAGAAAATAGTTCTTTCAAAATTAGAATGGAACAGATGGAGGCTAATGACTTTATGAGAAACCCAGAAATCACAAAACAAAACCAAAAGAATGAAAAAATAGAAGATAATGTGAAATATCTCATTGGTAAAACAACTGACCTGGAAAAGAGATCCAGGAGAGACAATTTAAAAATTATGGGACTGCCTGAAAGCCATGATCAAAAAAAGAGCCTAGACATCATCTTTCATGAAATTATCAAGGAAAACTGCCCTGAGATTCTAGAACCAGAGGGCAAAATAAGTATCCAAGGAATCCACAGATCACCACCTGAAAGACATCCAAAAAGAGAAACTCCTAGGAACATTGTGGCCAAATTCCAGAGTTCCCTGGTCAAGGAGAAAATATTGCAAACAGCTAGAAAGAAACAATTCAAGTATTGTGGAAATACAATCAGGATAACACAAGGTCTAGCAGCTTCTACATTAAGGGATCGAAGGGCATGGAATATGTTATTCCAGAAGTCAAAGGAACTAGGACTAAAACCAAGAATCACCTACCCAGCAAAACTGAGTATAATACTTCAGGGGAAAAAATGGTCTTTCAATGAAATCAAGGACTTTCAAGCATTCCTGATGAAAAGACCAGAGCTGAAAAGAAAATTTGACTTTCAAACACAAGAATGAAGAGAAGTATGGAAAGGTAATCAGCAAAGAGAAGTCACAGGGGACTTACTAAAGTTGAACTATTTACATTCCTACATGGAAAGACAATATTTGTAACTCTTGAAACTTTTCAGTATCTGGGTAGTTGCTGGGATTACATACACACACACACACATACACACACACACACAGACAGAAACAGAGAGCACAGAGTGAATTGAAGAGGATGGGATCATATCTTAAAAAAATGAAATTAACCAGTGAGAGAGAAATATATTGGGAGGAGAACGGCAGAAATGGAGTGGGGCAAATTATCTCTCATAAATGAGGCAGGCAAAAGACTTTTTAGTGGAGGGAAGAAGAGGGGAGGTGAGATAAAAACATGAAGTTTACTCTCATCATGCTTAACTCAAGGAAGGAACAAAATACACACTCATTTTGGTATGAAAACCTATCTTACAATACAGGAAAGTGGGGGAGAAAGGGATAAGCAGGATGGGGGGTGATGGAAGGGAGGGCAATGGGAGGAGGGAGCAATCGGAAGTCAACAATCTTGGGGAGGGACAGGATCAAAAGAGAGAATAGAAGCAATGGGGGGCAGGATAGGATGGAGGGAAATATAGTTAGTCTTACACAACATGACTATTATGGAAGTCGTTTGCAAAACTACACAGATATGGCCTATATTGAATTGCTTGCCTTCCAAAGGGAATGGGTGGGGAGGGAGGGATGAAGAGAAGTTGGAACTCAAAGTTATAGGAACAACTGTCGAGTACTGTTCTTGCTACTAGGAAATAAGAAATACAGTTAATGGGGTACAGAAAGTTATCTGGCCATACAGGACAAAAGAGAAGATGGGGACAAGGGAAGGGAGGGATGATAGAAGAGAGGGCAGACTGGTGATAGGGGCAATCAGAATGCTCAGTGTTTTGGGGTGGGGGGAGGGGACAAATGGGGAGAAAATTTGGAACCCAAAATTTTGTTAAAATAAATGTTAAAAGTTAAATAAAGAAAAAAAGAAAGAAAAAAAGAGAAATTTCTGTCACCAGTATTGATTGTCTTTAACTGACAATCTTAGGGTTGCCTGGAGCATTGAACAGCTGTCCAGTGAATTACAAGTTGTCACATAGCCAATATGTGTGAGGCCGTGAACCCCAGTCTTCCCAACTCCAAGGCTATCTCTTCTTTTTTGTTTTGCTATAATGTATTCTTTATAAAAAACAATTTAATCTTCTTTTTTTTTAATTTCTTTCCTGTCAGCTGCTTATGATATATGGCATGGTTGGGAAGAAAGGCTTTATAATTATTTATCAGAGCAAATAATTTTAAAAAGTATCTATTGTGATGATCTCTGTCATTTGTCATCATTGTGTTCCCAGTACCTCCCACAGTATTGAATTGAACTGAACTTGCAAGAAAATTATGCCCTTTTAGGATCAGTGTAAAATACAGGATGTGACTATTACAGTAAGAAAACATTTTTTAAAAATGTGCCTCTGCAGGAATATTTAACTTTAAAAGTTGTTACCTGTTGAAGCTATAAGTGTGTTTCCTCATTACTTCTACTGTTTGAAACATTCATGTTCAGAGACTTATTTCAGCACCATTTTGAGACACCTGAGAAAATCAGTTGTTGATTTTAACAATTACCCCACCCCAACAGTTTTGCCCTATTTGCTCACCGACCTTACTCAATGACAGCTCTCAACCTCTCATCTTTTCTCAAAAGTCAAACCCTCTTTTAAGGATGAAGGTTTATTACCAATTGAGGATAACAAAAGAACAAGGTACCACAGGTTTCCAAGACAATCCCCAAAGAGGAAATCCAGAAATACCCTGACCCACAGTAGCATCATTGGATTAGGTGACTGGTCTGCCAAGGAGTCTACTTTAACGTCAGTGTTTGCTTGTATCTTTAGGCCATGGTTTGTTCATTGATTAATGCCTTCTTGGACTTAGCTTATATCTTTACTATCTACAATGTTCAGAAAGAGCTTGAATTAAAGAGTTATTTCTATGGCTAAATTACCTGTTTAACCCATGAAACACTGAGAATGGCTTTCTTCTTCAGTTCTATACCACTATGAAAAGGAATTCTCCAGTAGATTTCATTAAGAGCCACAGCTTCATGGTTTTTGATCTGGGCTGCAGTATATAACTTGTTAAAAGTGTTTTTGTTTTTTTGTGCCAAGAGACGAAGCATATGGTAAAGGAAAGAATCTGTTTTCTTTATCAACAAGCATGTTTCTTTATATATGATGCAAAGGAAAGAATGTGAATTATTCAAGAATTTTTCAGACTTGTATGCTTCCCTTGTTTGAGATTTAATAGCATCCTTGCTGACATAGAAGTTTCAATTAGCTATATTTTAAAAAAAAGCAAGAATACATTTGCATGTCAGCCAAAACTGAGGTTCCTTCGGTCATTGTGCTGGTGATTCCCAGGTCACAATCATTGTCACATACAGATAGGTTTGCTGTTTTTCTATACAACTTTGCAATGTAATAAACAGCCTATAGTGAGGCTTAAGTACCATTTGTTTCACCTTGCCCTTGAACAATCATAACATTCTGTTCAATAAAACCTAATTTCCTCAAAGTTGATTGGAGAGTATGGGAATGGTATGGTTCTCTAAGTTTAGTAAGCAACTCTAAATTCCGAGTGTTGAACCTATCACTCATTTTATCTTTCTGGAAGTTTCTTTAAAACCAAGTTGCTAATGACTTCTGAGAAATATATTTAGATTCCTAGTTTAACAGCAATGACCTAGTTAAGTGGTTTCTACCACTAAATTTGAGGATTCCTTTTCACCTCCTAAAATTTTGTAGACCTCCTTGTGTTTTGTGTCTGAATCTTTAATCTGCTACTTTCTACTTGTATGCACTTAAAAGTCCTAGTTCCTTTCAAATCTGAGATTATGTGATCTGGTCAGCATGAGTATTCAGAAAAATGACTGGCTGTTAGAAAGAAATGAGCAATACATTGAGAAGGGAAACCAGTGCAGGGCTCTTTACTGCAGTCAATTTATGATACATCAAGTTCAGCTACTGTGGTATTTTTATTGTTGTTTTACTTTTTTTTTCAGAGAGAAGGATAGAGTCAGCCCCATCACAATACTTATTACCTTTTATGAATGGGGTGGCTTCAGACAAACGGAGACCTGGGAAAGACCTTAATTTAGAAAGGTCAAGGTCACCCACAGCATCCTACATCCATCTGACCTTGGTCTTGGCACTGGCCTTTGATGAATCTGGAGCTGAGAATGAGACTGATGACTTTGCACAGCTCTGTCTCCCTTCTATCCATCTGAAGTGCAAGTCAGAACTTCATCCTTTGGCATCATCGGTCCTCTGAGAATGAAGGGTGCACGACAACAACAGTGATCTTAGACAAATCACTTTAACTTTTCCAGGCTTTGGTTTCCTTCTGTTTAATATTAGGTTGGATTACGTGATTTCTAAAGTATCCTGGGAAGCTTAACTATAACTTAATTCCTGAAGTAAATTTTGTAGGTCTCTCTTGTGCATAGACACACCATTATCACTTGTCTTTTCCACTCAAGTCAAAATAAGGGAAAAGATAAGGGAATTAGGGATATCTGAGTCACAGGAGTGTGAATTTTTATTCCTTATTTTGTCTTTTTGGTTGCTGACTTTAGGAAACCTTAAAAGAGCTGTATTTTAGCTTGTTCTAAGCCACAGTAAGAGGAAGGAGTGGCATACTAGAGAGAGAACTGACCAAGAAACTAAAAGACATGGGCAAAAGCTCTTCCTTTGACAAATCCCTGAGAAGTTATTTAACCTCTAAATACTAGACAACTTCTTAAGACTAAGTTGCAGAAAAGATGTGAACTTGTAAAGGTAGACGTTTCCTCTACTAAAGAACTCACAGGCTCTTCTCCATATCTCTTCCAGAATGGCTAGGGAATGAGGGAAACCCTGATTAGAAATAATAGGTGGTAGCAGGGAAAGAGAAACAAGCAAGGAAATCCTTGTGTCCTGGAAGGTGTTACTTGGAGACTCACATTTTATATTGAATGAATGATTGAATGTGTGAATGAATGAATACATGAATGAAAAAGCATTTCTTAAGCACTCACTGTGTACATAATGAACCATGCTAAGCACCCAGGTAACAAGTAGAATAACTTCTAGTAATAGAATTCTAGCTTCCTGTTTCATACCTATTCTTCTTACAACTTGCCTCCCACCAAGTTCCCTTCTTTCTCCTCTCCTCTCTGCCCCCAACAGAACTTGCTGAAATCTCAGTCCCAAACCACAGAGGGTAAAGCCCTGGAGCTGGGAAGCCTACACTCCTATAACTTGTCAGATTGAAAAGGAATAAAGGTTGGGAGTCTCAGATCCCATTGGGAGATGACATGGAGAAAGATGAGTTCTTGTTGTCTAAAATTAGAAATTAGAATGCATCATCCCATAAAAATATTGTGACCATTAGTATAAAAGTGAACTTAAAAAATAGTATACATTAAAACAGCTTTTATTGACTGATCTAAGAAATTAATAATCACATATAACATTATTTTTGAAAATGCCGTCAGAGTTCTTAACAAATGACTTATTAATATATACCTGTCTCTGTGTTGGGACATAATTTAACCACATAGTGAAAAATATGGGTGTGTGTTAGGTGCTTCAGTGGCAGATGCTCCAGCATAATTTGGGGAAACAGAAGATCATACTAGTTACTTCTAATTCACCTGCATAAATGCTTGACTTATAGAATCCCCTGTGATTATGAAATGCCTTTTGTATTTTTTAGTATTTGATTGTCCTATGAACTCCTGCTCGCAAATATTAGGTACAGTCAAGTCATGTTTGGCAGTAACCCTTGACAAGCTCTTGCTGAATGGGGGAAGAAAACTATCGAACATTCACAAAAGTAATCATGTGTTAGTCTTAAGTGCTGAAAATGTTTTGTGTGTCTAGCAAGTTGAAATCTCCCAAGTCAGCTACATAAAAATGGTATCCAAGAGAAATGATTAACTACTTACGAGTGGTGTTTTGTATTTAGTACTGTATTGTGCCATCAATAGGTAAGATTCCTTCTTTCTTTTTGCCTACAGATGGATGGCTTCTAGTCTGCTCTTGAGCCCCACCTCTGCTGAGTGTTGGGCAGCACTTCTACATGATCACATGACTCTTGATATGGACGCAGTCCTGTCAGACTTTGTTCGGTCCACAGGGGCAGAACCAGGTCTGGCAAGAGACCTGCTGGAAGGTGAGTAAACCTGACTCTTCCTAAAATGTTTGCCACTTGATGGGATCTATGAGTTTTGGTTCAGTTTTTTAAAAAGGGGGATGTAAAATGTAGAGAGATGAGTCAGGAATTGGAACATCCAATGTTTGTGAGAAAAACTAAGCAATTAAACTACATCATTATGGCTGTCACTTTTGAAAGGACAAAATTGTTATTAGAAAGGATGCATGGGTAGATTTCATCCATAGAGGCAAATTTTCAACAAATATCTGTGCTACCTAAACAATAGCCAGTATTTTGTCATTTCAATTCATTTAAGGTAGAGTACCTGATAAATATTAGCATCAACAACTTAACTTTAGATATGGCCCCTGTTGACATTCAACATGGCCACTAGCTAGGTTTCGCCTTTTATTAAGTCTCCCACTACTGGGCAGATGAATAAGTAGGGGATGAAATGGATTAATTTTAGACAGCCTTTTTTCAGTGAGAGAAGATATGATACAACAATTAAGAAAATGGTTCCATGGGTGACCTTAACTTTTTAGTTTAATTCTAAGTTGGAAAAAACACTTTGGGCCAAATTCTTCTGTCAGACTCCCACACAACTTCCACAGAACTTGGTACGAATTACTCATGAGTAGCAGCAGATAACATTCAGCCTGTAGAATTATTTTAGAACGGATATCATTAGCTATGTAAAAAGATGAGGGCAGCATGAGGCTGCTGGTGGTGTTTGTGTGTGGATATTTGTTTAGCCATGACTTTTTGGACTAAAAATTATCATGGACTTCTATACCTGGTGTATTATTTGGTTTGGAATGTTTTTTCTTCTTTTGGAGGTTTGGGAATGTAATAACATATTAGAATTTAGACAAAATGACTAAAAAGGAAAATGATTGTTCGGAAGTGTAGTGGGAAAAGTGCCAGTCTTAGAGTCAGATGACCTGTTTTAAATCGTGCCTTTGTTTAGACATTTACTGGCTATGTGGTATCAGATATCATTTAACTTTCTCAGGGTCCCATTTTCTTCACCTGTAAAATGGGCATAATAACGCTTAATCTACTTACCTAGGAACATAGAGTTAGAGTGAGAAGGGACCTTAAAGGCAATCAAGTCCAAGTTGCTCATTTTTTCAAATAAAGAAACTGAGGCAAAGAGTGTTGAGCTGATTTGCCTAAGATCACACAGCTAGTAAATGTCCGAGGTAGGATTGGAATCAAGGATTTTTGATTCCAAGTCCAAAGAATGCAATTCCAGTCTTCCACACTATCTCAGCAGACTTCTTGTGAGGAAAGCTCTTTCTAAAACTTAAGATGCTATATAATATTATTGTTGTATAAATAAAGTTACTATTTTTGTTCTATTTTGATTTACATAATTAAAATGGCACTTACAAAAACTGTAGTTTTGTGAGACAATTATCCTTAAACCTCTTTAGAAAAATAATATATGGGATAAAAGCAATTTATGTTTCTGTGAACCTAATTTTTGAACCTGGTTTAAAATTTATCATCATTCATTATTCTAATTAATTAAACCTTTGGCTGCATAAAATAGCTACTCAGTTTAATTGTGATGCCTCGATTAAATCATTAAGCTAACATAGCTTTTGGGGGCCCCTTAAAGCACCTGGGGTAAAGGGGTGGTGAGAAGGAAAATGATAACTAATAAGAATATGGTTTATCCTGGAATTTAATGGTTAAAAGCCTGCTGCTGGAGCCTACTTCCCTCCTGTGGAGACTCTGTGTCCTTTTGCTAAACTTTTGAGGTGAGGAATCATTGCCATGGACCTGTCTTCGTTTAATCCTTGAATGGCCTCTTAAATAGCCCCCATTGTATCTGAAGTGACAGAGTTCAGGGGAATTCTTAGCTTGTTTATTTTAAGGGGCAAGAAAGGAAGTGTCTTGATTATAGAGTAGAAGCCTGAGATGTTGACTGGTGTAGAGGCTAAAGGACTTTTTAAATGTTCCTCTTAACTCAGCCATTCAACTGAAAGCATATTTGAATGAGTCCCTGTTAACCCCTTGTTATTCATTTTTAAAAATTGACTGAATACTAACCAGATTCATAAATGGAGTCAGAGACCAAGAGGGCAATAAATAGTACCTTAAATATGCTTTGTATTGTTAATAAATGCAATACCTCAGAGGCAACCACTGCTAATTAACTGCTGTGTTTGGAATTTCAAGCAGATGAGTAGGTATATCTCAATTTATACAATAAAAAAAAATTTCTGAAAAGTTTGTGTGTAATTTAAGTTTTGATTCATTTAACTTTATTTTAATCATACACCAGTTCATAGCTATTTAAGTAAAACTACCAGTGAATATTTTTAAGTGAATGATCATCCTCTAATTCATCCTTTTGTAAATCCTGACTTTCATTTAAAAGAGTTAGGGTTCTTGTGGATAAGATGGTGGCTTTATCTATTTTTTAAGTCCTGATTTTCATCAATTGTTTATCCTCAAAGGGGTTAAGGCTCTTATTTTTGGCTTAGGAATTTCTGGATTTCTAGGAAGTAACTATTCACTTAGCAAAAATAAACATTTCCTTAGCAATCTATAGCTAATGTCTGAAATGAATTCATTTGTCCAATAAACATTTTCTGAGTACCTACTATATGCATTGTTGGCAAAACAAAGGACAAGTCATTCTGCCTTATAAATTCGTAGAGAAAATAAGACATGCATATAAAAATTATGTTATAGTATAGAATATGAAAGTGAAGAAAAGAAGTGCAAAAAGTGTTATGAGTTTGAGGTTAAAGCATCAAGAGATGAGGTGATTTTTAGGATACGATAACTTGAGCACATTTACAAGTCAAGCAGAAAGGTCCAATCAAAAGGACAAGATTAAGTATTCAACTCGGAGAAGGATGATTCATGAAACAGACCTAGAGTTAGGCAATGGGAAACAGAAAAGTAATATATATTACTTAGCTATTCCTGCTCTGACTAGGCACTAGTGATACAGTAGAAGGTACTCTTAGTTGTGAGTCTTAGTGGTAACTGGAAGTCAGTTCTCATCAGCAGACCTTAGTAAGTTGGCCAGTCTAGGCTTAAAGCCAAGAGACTCAGAAGGGTTTTCCATTCTCTAGGATTCAAGGGATCAGATGCTTCTCCCTTGAAATTGTTCCCTAAGTACATACCTATGGGAAAGGGATATGATCATCATGATGTAGGGCTTCATTAGTTCACACCATGACCCCTTTCATAACTGGATGACTGGAATGGCTAATTCTTAAGTTAAAATCTGCTTCTACAGAGGCAGCTTGAGAGGTCCAGTGAACAGAGTGTTGGGGCTGGAGTCACGAACACTTAAGTTGAAATCAGCACTGGCTGTGTGACCCTGGGCAAGTCACTTAACCTCTTTCACTCCTCTATATCCTCAGAAGTAAAGTGGAGATCATAATAGTGCCTATGTCCCAAGTTGTTGTAAGGAATAAATGAGTTATCTATATATTGCTTAGCATAGTTCCTGGCACATAGTAGGTACTTAATAAATATTTTTAATTGCTTTGTTTCTACTCTTTGGTCCTAGAATAAATCTAATTCCTCCTTTTCCTGACTTTACTTTAGATATTTTAATTGGTTTTTATTTATCCTCTAAATCAGAGATTCCCAAACTTATTCAGCCTACCACTCTGCAAGCCAAAGCAAGGTGGAATTTTTGTTGTTTTTTCTTTTTTGGAGTTCAGTTTCCCAGGTTCAGGCTAAATTGTGAACATCTGAGGGATTGATCTCTTTTGAACTCTTATAATTCACGGTTGTGCTGAGCCAATTAGGCACTAAGCAAGTGAACTTTGAAACTTTTCAGCCAACCAGGAGGCGAGTCTTTGTTATATATTCTGGGAAGTTGGCATTTTGCTTTGGGGGTTTTGCTTATAAGAAGGACCTTTTAATTCCCTGCATGGGACTCTGAGTAGCCTTTTCTTAAGAGCTCCCACCACCCCTACTCAGATGTTGTTGGTAACTCCCCAATCTGGTGGTGTATATTGGTGGTTGTATTACTTTGTCCCTTGTTTGGAGCTTTATCTGTTGATCTTTGTGCTGATTTCTCTCCTTGTATTTTCTCCACATTTAGGGTGTTGACTTTTCCCCTGAACTAGTGAAGAACTTATATATGTTTAATTAATAAAGGATTGTTAACCTTTGAAGCTGTCATTCCTTATAAAACAAATCAAAGAACCTGTGCTAGCAATCCACCCTGTGTGCTTAGCCTCCTCCTGTAAATCTACTTTCTTTAATCTTTTATTTTTTTTGAAATTTGCATCATTTCAAAAAAAATAAAATTTTTAAAATGATGCATCTTAAATTTACTAATTTATTGTAAAATTGTGAGGTTTTTCCTGCATTGAAATTTTGATAATGTAATATTGTGTCATACAACCATATACTATCATATTATAAACAAATCGTTATCCCCTCATATTCCTGCTGATGCATGTTTGACTTCCTGACAATGTGTGACACGCTAGTCTGCCAACATTTGCTCGTTAAGACCTGTCAGTGGACTTGACCATTAATGGATTATAACTTGGATTTTGTATGTTTATTTGGAAAACAATGTAATCACTATGATTTTAACTGTTACACAACACATACCAATGGTTTTTCAAAATTTTCTTCTCTTCTGTCCTTATGCCTCCACCACCCCCTTATTTCTTATTTAATGCCACCCCTGTTTACACCTGAGTCTACTACCATACCAGCTATCCACCCCCCTCCTCATTGTTCCAGAGTCCCCCAAAGGGCAGTATCAACCACTTTGAGGAACTATGAGGAAATCTTTTCTTCTGAAAGTCACATATACCTAGTTCCTTCAACCAGCCTTTATGTAATATAGTTTCCATGCCTTTTTTCATCTTTATCCCTCATTTATCCCTCATTCACAGTTCTTTTTTAAAAAATTATGCCTAGATAAAATTAGCTTGAACTGAACATAATACTCCAGTTTTTATCAATCAATGAGTGTAGAGTTCAGTGAATAATGATCTTCCTAATGCAACCTACCATTACATTAGTATTTATTTAGCAGCAATCATACCTGTGATTCATATTGAATTTATATTCAACTATTGGGGGGTTTTTTGCATTTTTTTTTCTAATGAGCTATTCGACCTGATCCTTCTACCCTGTGCATCTAGGTTTTAAATAAATTTTTGTTGCTATCTTTTACTCTTACATTACTGATACTTTGCAATGTATTCCTCTTTCCCTTTTCTTCCAGAGAACCATTCCTCTTTGAAAAAAGAATACAAAGCAAAGGAAAAAAATGTTCAGAAAAACTAACCAAAACATTGCCAAATCTTATATTCCAGTAAATGTTCCGCACCTATTGTCCCCTCCCTCTGGAAAGAAAAAAGGGAGGGGTGTGCATTCTTATAGCTCTTCTTTGGGGCAAAATTTGATCATTTTAATTTAATAGCATTCAGTTTTTATTTTTTTCTTCTTTCCATTCACATTGTCATACTTGTCGTGCATATGTGTGCGCGCGCGTATGGGTCTTCATTCTTACTTTGTTCTGCATTAGTTCATGTCTTCCCATGATTCTTTGCATTCATCATATTCATCGTTTTGTGCAATACAGTAACATTCCATTAAGTTACCACAACTTGTTTAACTGTTCGCTAATGGCATCTACTTTGTTTCCCATCTTTACTACTACAGAAAATGGTGCTATAAGTATTTTGCTTTATGCATGATTTTTCTTTTTTAAGGCTAACCTCATTGGAGTATACTGAAAGTGGGATCTCCTGGTCAAAAGGAGCACATATTTTAATGCAAAAGATTTTAAAGTGTTAATTTAATTGAAACAATAGCTTCAGGGAAATAACAAGCTACAAAATAAATCCACAAAAAATCAACAACATTTCTATGTAGTAATAACAAAATCCAGAAAGAAATAATAATAAAAAAGAAGTCTCATTCAAAAATAGCTACAAAATCCATAAAATATCTGGAAGTTAATCTACAAAAGGATATAGCACTTGTATAGGAAAAATTGCAAAAATATTTCTTAAAGAAATAAAAAATAACTCAAATTGCTGGAGCTTTAAAGAGTGCTTCTGAGTTGGGCCAATGCAATAAAAATGAAAAACTAAAGTAATTTGTAGATTTAGTGCTATTACAATCAAACTACTAAGGGGACATTTTGAAAAGCTTGACAGATTAATATAATTTATTGGAGGAACAAAATTGTAGACTATCAAGGAGGAAAAAAAGGCATGAATGAGGAAAAGCTGGTAATCACTAAAATTTCTTGGTATTTGTAACAGCAAGGACCCTGGTATACACAAGAGGCCTGCTGTACAGGCTCTTAGATCTGCTTTTCTAAAAGGAAAGCAACTTTTGAAGAGTCAGCAATGTACTTTAATCAAGCACATATGTCATTTACTTAGTTCAGGAGAAGAAGTCAGTACCCTGAACTTCAGAGAAAATACAAACAGAAATTATAAGCAGAAATTACAAACAGAAAGACCAACAGACAGGGCTTCCAACTGTCTGACAATACATACATAATTACCAAAGATAGTGGCACCAGCATCTAGGTTTTCAAAGCCAGCTTAAAATGGATGCCCAGAACCTCATCTGGCACAGGAACCTTCTTCCAAAAAATAAGCCTCAAAGCAAAACCTTACCTCAGAATATATATACTCTTTTCGGGGGTGTAGGGGGTAAACCTGTGCTTCATTAGAAATTAACAAAAGGTGTCTGAGGCCTATAATGGATGGGGAAGATCTCTAACTCCCTCCCCCCCCCCCCCCACTACATTAACCTTACGGCATTGTTTAAAAAAGGAAAAGGAACAGACTAAATAAGGAAGAATAAAACATAATAAAATTCAATAACCCACAGTTAAATAAATGCAAAAAACATAAATTACCTATGAAAAAAACTGCCTAATAAGTCAATAATTATTGGAAAAACTAGAAAGTAATATAGAAATTAGGTTCAGATAAACATTTTACAATATATACCACAATGAACTCAAAATGAATACATTACTTCAATATTAAGGTTCATAGATGAAAACATATTAGAAGGGAACCAGAATTTTCATCATTATAGCTAGGGAATAAATTATTTTTTAAAAAGTTATTTATTTTTTGTTTTCAGCATTTATTTCTATAGGATTTTGAGTTCTAAATTTTCTCCCCCTTCCTCTCCTTCTCCCCAGGATGGCATACAATCTCATATAGACTATACATATACATTCTCATTAAACATATTTTCACATTAGGCAGGTTGTAAAGAAGAATTAGAATCAATGGGAGAAACCACAAGAGAGAAGAAACCAAAAAAAAGAGAGAGCACAAATAAGATGCTTTGATCTGCATTCAGACTCCATAGTTCTTCTGGATGTGGATAGCATTTTCCATCATGAGTCTTTTGGAGTTGTCTTAGATCCTTACATTGCTGGGAAGAGCTAACACCATCAAAGTTAGTCATAGCACAATGTTGCTATTACTATGTACAATGTTCTTTCAGTTCTGCTCATTTCACTTAGTATCTGTTCATGTAAGTCTTTTAGGGAATAAATTCTTAACCAAACAAACAGTCGAAGTAATTACAAAAAACCATAAAAGATCATTTTGATTATATGTAATTGAAAAGCCTCTGCACAGCAACATCAGTGCAGCAAGAATCAGAAGAGAAGCAGTGGACTTGTAAAAATCTATATCAAATATTTCTGATAAAGAAAAATTTGATGGCCAAGATATAATTAACATAAGTATATATGACTAAAAGCAGAAGACGTAAGCAAACAGCTCTCAAAAAATTATAAACTTAACAGTCATATGAAAGGTTCCAAATCCTTAATAACAAGACAAATTCAAATCAAAATAACTGAGGTATTGCCTTATCAATAACAAATTAGCAAAGATAAAAAAATGTGAATAGTCAGTGTTGGAAGGGTTGGAAAGAAAGGCATACTAATGCACTATTATTGGTGCCATGAACTGGTCTAAATATTCTGGAAAGAAATTTGGAATTATTTGAAGAAAGTGAGTAAAATATCCATTCTTTTAACCTAGAAATTCTACTGCTTAAACATATATCCCAAAGAGTTCATTAAGAAATAGAAAGGGCTTATATACCAAAATATTTTTAATATCTGATGTATTAAGATTAAATCCCAGTCTTTATATTTGACCTGTTCCCCTTCAGGTTTTTATTGAATCCCCCATGCTTTAATATCTTGATATTTTAAAATTTTGATTCTGTCATCTAGTGTATTATAACTATCCTTCCAAGTTTTAGACTTCGATTTAGGGATGCTAAACCAATATAAATCCACCTTGCTATTCCATTATTCATCCAATACTTCTTAATTATAGACAGGGACAAAAACCATTGAACCCTGATAAAGCTGCAGCAAGGGAGAGTGGAATATGCAGGTGGTGTCTCCAGAAAATAGCACCTGGTAATCTGGAGTCCTTTAAGTATTGTGCAAGTTCTGTAAATATAAAGTTGATGGCAAAGCTAGGGTTCATACTCTGTTGCTACAGAATAGCAGCATACATTCTATTCTGCAGCAACAGTGTTTATGCATAAGAAAGTTGGAAGCACTCAGTTCAAGTGGACCACTGTAACTGTAGTGGCCTTTGTGGTTCATGCATTCCCTTCTTTATATTTCAGCTTGCTCTGATTCTCTACAACATTCCTCAGGTTAAGAGAAACTCAAGGTGAGAGTTGGAGGAGAGGGTATATCTCATATTTGTGTGTGTTCCTGAAAGAATGACAATGCTAATACTACTTGGCTTGTTTGTTTGTTCAAGAAGTATGGAGATCAAAATCAAACAGAAACCCAGATAACAAATGCCCCCAGAATCCATTTTGCTGCTGCATATCTGATGCTTCCAGTTGAAGTCTTTCCTTTTCCCATAAAAGTTCTGAACTCCAGAGATCTTGACTTTTGATTTATTTATGAGCATATTATGAGTTGTTGTCAAATGTCTTGTTAAAATACATCATGTCTATAGGATAGACCTTATCTATCTTTTATCTGTCTATCTTTATCTTTACAAATTTAGTAAACATTGATAGATTCAGAAAGGTTAGATTATTATATGACTTGTTTTTTAGGGAACCCATACTGGTTTCTGGTGCTCAAGCAAGTGGCATGTCAATTGTTTAATAATCTGGCCTAAATATTTTCTGAGGACTGACATTGAATTGACCAGTCTGTATTTTCTGGAATCTTTTTCTTCCCTCTTCAAAAGTTGAGACAATATTTTGCCGTTTACAATCATTAAGAATCATTTCCATTCTTACAAAAATTACTTATGGTTGTTCTGTGATCATATTTTTTCTCATTCTTGGGATATGTCATCTCATTTAAGAAAGCTAGGTATTTTATTGCTATCACCTTAACTATTTTAGGCTAAAAATTCTTCTTAATAGTGGGGTTGTTCCTCCTGTATTTGTAAGTGTTAAAGTCTTTCTCCTTGATAGAGAAGATGGAAGTAAAATGGAAGTTGAACAGTCAAGTTAATCTAAAATTACACCATCTTCTCCCAAGTAAAAGATTGATATCTTTCTCATTCTTCTTCTTTCAACCACAGCTTAAAGTATAGCTTTCCTAGTCCTGGCCATTTTTCCAAAACTAAGAATATTTAGGACTTTACTTTTCCTGATACTATTCTTACAAGCTCATGCCATACATTTAATTTTTCTCTGTAAAATTCCATCTCATTCTTTCTGATATATTATTTCATAAACTGAGTTCACGAGAATTATATGTGCAGGCACATTTGTTTCTTTGGATAGCTTCTCCATTTTTTGATCTTTGGAGTACTTTGTATGGTAAAAATGTTTTTTTTTTAATTTTTCATTCCTTTTTCATCCTAATCCCAAGTAGTTGAAATTAATATCACATCAATACTTCCTCCATATTTTTTGAAATCTGTTTTCCTAAAATCTGACTTTGTTTAGTCTATAAGGCTATATGAACTCTTAAGGTGGCATGAACTCTTGATCCCAAAACTCTTATCACTTCTACATCACTAACTTAGTTGACAGGCAGAATTAAGTCCTGAATACTAGTTCTCTCATTAATTTTTCTCCAGTGACCATCACTAAATGCCTATGAATTGGTTATTGTAGTCACTTGAAACAATATTTTCCTTAGGTCAAGGTTATAATGATTCTCATTGTGTGAATATCATTTCTTATTCCTTATAAGTCTTAGGCTTAGCCCAATAGGAAATTAGAGATTGGTTTATCAGAAGGGAAGGAATAAGCTCTTGAAGGTATTTGCTTAAATTAAGGTAGTCATTATGGACAGAAGTCAGTAAGAAGAAAGAGCAGGACCAGTTAACATGGCCACATTGGGAATGGAACATGACAACAAAGTTGATATATCATGGAACAAAAAAAATATTTTGAGCCATGTAAGTTCTCTGAACTTGTGGTGATCTCATTTGGATGTCATAGTATTCCATTTTGTGATCTGGCTATCTAGCTAATACTTTTTTATTCTCAAATGAAATAATGTGGCAATAGAACAATAAGATGTTGATCAAAAGTTTCTTAAGTTGCAGGCAAGAAATAAAATAAAACTGCACAGGGCAGCCTGTAGACAATTTACAAATTTTCATTTTTATACCTGCCACTATACAGTTCCCATCATTTTTATACTAGTGTCTATATTTGGCTATGCGACTCAGTCATTAAGGGATTTCTTTCAAATGATCTACTTCTAAAAATATACTTCATTCAAATAAAAATATCTAGGCATAAGGTATCCAACTTACACTTAAGATGAGTGCATCTAAAAGGATAAAATCTGATGAAGTCTATCTCAACCACAATTTTTGCCTTGTCTAGTTTTGTTCTTTGTGAGAGGTTAGAAAATATTTCATAGGGGGCAGAGCCAAGATGGCAGAGTAGAAAGATGCGTACACTCTAGCCTTTCCCCCACTCCCATAAAATACCTCTAAAAAGTGACTCTAAACAAATTCTAGAGCAACAGAAGCCACAAAACAACAGAGTGAAAGAGATTTCCAGCCCAAAGTAGCCTGGAAGACTGACAGGAAAGGTGTACCATATGGGGTGTGGAGCCAAGCAAAGCACAGCCTGGCGTGGGCCATGTGGTGCTCAGTACCTGGAACAGGCCTTGGGGGTGGAATCCCCAGCAGCAGCAACAGCAGCAGTAGTTTTTAGATCCCTCAAGCCACAATCGCCAAAGACAGCTTCAAAGGTCAGTGAGAAAGTTTTTTCAACTGGGTGACAAGGGAGCAAGGTCCTCCCCTAAATCCCAGCCCCAGGCAGCAGTGCAGAGGAGTCAGCAGCAGTGTCCATTTTTGGAGCCCTCGGCCTAAAGAACCTGGGGGAATTGAGCCACTGATCTGGGTCTCAGCCCTCCATGAAACTGGCAGAGGCTCTGGAAAGGGAATTCTACTTACAGATCCTGGGCAGAAAAGCTTTGGTAGCTCTGAAACCAATGCACAGGCCAGGAGAGGAGTAAACTCCTCTCCCTGGATTGTGCCACCTTGGAGGAATAGAGAACTTACAGGACCCCAGTGTATGCCCCCCTTTGGACAAAGGACTCAAAAGTCAAGTAACTGGTGGGGAAAATGCCCCCAAAAGGGGGAAAAAATAAGACTATAGAAGGTTACTTTCTTGGTGAACAGGTATTTTCTTCCATCCTTTCCAATGAGGAAGAATAATGCTTACCATCAGAGGCCTCCAAAATAAATATGCAATGGTCTCAGGCCATGGAAGTGCCCAAAAAAGATTTTGAAAATCAAATAAGAGAGGTGGAGGAAAAATTGGGAAGAGAAATGAGAGAAATGTAAGAAAATCATGAAAAGCGAGTCAACAGCTTGCTAAAGGAGACCCAAAAAAGTGCTGAAGAAAATAACACCTTTAAAAATAGACTAACTCAATTGGCAAAAGAGGTTCAAAAAGCCAATGAGGAGAAGAATGCTTTAAAAAGTAGAATTAGCCAAATGGAAAAAGAGGTTCAAAAGCTCACTGAAGAAAATAGTTCTTTAAAAATTAAAATGGAGCAGATGGAAGCTAATGACTTTATGAGAAACTAAGAAATCACAAAACAAAACCAAAAGAATGAAAAAATAGAAGATAATGTGAAATATCCCATTGGAAAAACAACTAACCTGGAAAATAGATCCAGGAGAGACAATTTAAAAATTATTGGACTACCTGAAAGCCATGATCAAAAAAAGAGCCTCGACATCATGAAATTACCAAGGGAAACTGCCCTGATATTCTAGAACCAGAGGGTAAAGTAAATATTGAAAGAATCCACCAATCACAATCATGAAAGAGATCCAAAAAGAGAAACTCCTAGGAACATTGTGACCAAATTCCAGAGTTCCCAGGTCAAGGAGAAAATATTACAAGCAGCTAGAAAGAAACAATTCAAGTATTGTGGAAATACAATCAGGATAACACAAGGTCTAGCAGCTTCTACATTAAGGGATCGAAGGGCATGGAATATGTTATTCCAGAAGTCAAAGGAACTAGGACTAAAACCAAGAATCACTTACCCAGCAAAACTGAGTATAATAATTCAGGAGAAAAATAGTCATTCAATGATATAGAGGACTTTCAAGCATTCTTGATGAAAAGACCACAGCTGAAAAGAAAATTTGACTTTCAAATCAAGAGAAGCATGAAAAGGTAAACAGGAAAGAGAAATCATAAAGGACTGTTGAACTGTTGACATTCCTACATAGAAAGATAATATTTGTAACTCTTGAGACTTTTCTCAGTATTTGGGTAATGGGAAAGATTATACACACACACACACATACACACACATATATGAGTGTGTAGATAGAGAGCACAGGGTGAGTTGAATAGGGGATGATTTCTAAAAAAATAAAATTAAGTGGTAAGAGAGGAATATATTGGGAGGAGAAAGGGAGAAATGGAATGGGGTAAATTATCTCTCATAAAAGAGGCAAGAAAAAGCTTTTTCAATGGAGGAGAAAAGGGAGGAGGTGAGAGGATATAAGGGTATGTATATATTGCATAGAGATTCTCCTAAATCCACAGAGATAAAAAAAAAAATACTGTTTTGAAATAAGCATATGGTTCATTTGCTTGATCAAGCAGATATGAGTAAAAAAAAAATACTGTTTTAAATAAGCGTATGGTTCATTTGCTTGATCAAGCAGATATGAGTACGAGTCAAGGCTATATTATCTGCCTCTATGTCATTGTCATTTCACTTTGGAATGTGTTGGAAGATATTTGTGTAGAGTGATGAGATATAGTTCACTCTGATAAACTGTGTTTTGTTTAGGGTTACCTTGCATTGTTTCATAATTCCTGTGCAGAAACCAACAGAAATAGAGGAGACATGGCTATGAAACATTAAATCTGATAGTAGAAAACGCCATTAAAAATGCCATCAACCATTTCTTTTTTCTTTTTTTTAATTATTTTATTTGTATTCAGTGTTCTACAAGCACTTCCACATATCATAGATTTTTTCCCCTCCCTCTCCCTCCTTTCCCCTCCCTTCCCACTCCCTCCCTGAGACATTGTGCCATCTTATATAAATTCTACACAAACATTTCTATTAAATACATTTTCACCTTAGTCATATTGAATAGAAGAATTAAAATGAATGGGAGAAACCATAAAACAAAACAAAACAAAGCATAACACAAAAGTAAGTGGTATGCTTCATTCTGCAATCCAATTCTATAGTTCTTTCTCTGGATGTGGAATGCATTTTGCCTCAAAAGTCCATTGGGAATTTTTTAGGCCCTTGCTTTGCTATGAAGGACTAAATCTGCCAGAAGAATTCCTTGTACCCTGTGGTTGTTGCTGTGTACAAAGTTCTCCTGGTTCTGCTCCTTTCACTCAGCATCAGTTCATATAAATCTTTCCAGGCCCCTCTGAAGTCTTCCTGTCCATCATTTCTTATAGTACAGTAGTATTTCATTACATTCATATACCACAACTTGTTCAGCCATCCCCCAATTGATGGGCATTCCCTTAATTTCCAGATTTTGGCCACCACAAAGAGAACTGCTGTAAATATTTTTGTACATGTGGGTTCCTTTTCCATTTTTATGATCTCTTGGAGATACAGTCCTAGAAACACTATGGCTGGGTCAAAGGGTATGAACATTTTTGTAGCCCTTTGGGCATAGTTCCAAATTGCTCTCCAGAATGGTTGGATCAGCTCACAGCTCCACCAACAATGAATTAGTATTCCAACTCTTCCGCATCTTCTCCAACATTTATCATCTTCCTGTTTTGTCATGTTAGCCAATCTGATAGGTGTGATGTTGTACCTCAGAGTTGTTTTGATTTGTATCTCTCTAATCAATAATGATTTAGAGAATTTTTCCTTATGATTATAGACATCATTAATTTCTTCCTCTGAAAACTGCTTGTTCATATCCTTTGACCATTTATCAATTGGGAATGACTTGTATTCTTGTACATTTGACTCAGTTCTCTATATATTTTAGAAATGAGGCCTTTATCATACTAGTTTCAAAAATTCTTTCCCAGTTTTCTGCTTCCCTCATAATCTTGGTTGCATTTGGTTTGTTTGTGCAAAAACTTTTCAATTTAATGTAATCAAAATTATTCATTTTGCACTTCATAATGTTTTTTATCTCTTGTTTGGTCAAAAATTTCTCTATTCTCCATAAATCTGACAAATACACTATTCCTTGCTCCCCTAATTTGTTTGTAGTATCAATTTTTATACCTAGATCATATATCCATTTGGACTTTATTTTTGTATACGGTGTCAGGCTTTGGTCTATGCCCAGTTTTCGCTACGCTGTTATCCAGTTTTCCCAACAAATTTTATCAAACAGTGAGTTCTTATCCCAGAAGCTGGGGTCCTTGGATTTATCAAACAGTAGATTGCTATATTGATTGACTACTGTGTCTTGAGTACCTAGTATATTCCACTTGTCTCCCCTTCTGTTTCTTAGCCAGTACTAAGTAGTTGTGATAATTGCTGCTTTATAATACAATTTGAGATCTGGTAGGGCCAGGCTTCCCTAGCATTCTTTTCATTAGTTCCCTTGACATTGTGAACCTTTTGTTCTTCCAGGTGAGTTTTGATATTATTTTTTTCTAGCTCTGGAAAATAATTATCTGGTAGTTTGATTGGTAGAGCACTGAATAAGTAAATTAATTTAGGTAGAATTGTCATTTTTCTTATATTGGCTCGGCCTACCCATGAGCAACTGATGTTTTTCCACTTACTTGATCTGACTTTGTTTGTGTGAAAAGTGTCTTGTAATTGTGTTCATATAGTCCCTGGGTTTGTTTTGGCAGGTAGATTCCCAGATATTTTATAGTGTCTACTCTAGCTTTAAGTGGGATTTCTCTTTCTATCTCTTCCTGTTGAGCTTTGCTAATAATATATAGAAATGCAGATGATTTACGTGGGTTTATTTTGTAACCTGCAACTTTGCCAAAGTTGTTTATTATTTCAAGTACTTTTTTACTTGATTCTCTGGGATTCTCTAAGTATGTGATCATATCATCTGCAAAGAGTGATAACTTAGTTTCTTCTTTGCCTGTTCTAATTCCTTCAATTTCTTTTTCTTTTATTGCTACAGCTAACATTTCTAGTACCATATTGAATAACAGTGATGATAATGAACATCCTTGTTTCACCCCTGATCTTATTGGAAATGCATCTAGCTTGTCCCCAATGCATATAATGCTTGCTGATGGTTTTAGGTAGATACTGCTTATTATTTTATGGAAAGTTCCATTTATTTCATCAACCGTTTCTAAAGTATTTAACTCACATTTATATTTCAAATTTTTAATATCAATATTTTCTTTTGATTTTCTTCAAGAGGAAACATTACAGATTACTGAGCAGGTGGGTAGTGCCATAGAACATAGAACACTGGGTCAGGAGACCTGAGTTCAGATCCTATCTCAGATATATACTAGGTATATAACTTTTGAGAAGTCACATTTGTCTGTTTCCTCAACTATAAAATAGGGTTAATAATAGCACCTTCCTCCCATGCTTGTTGTGAGGATCCAATTAGATGACACTTGTGGAGCTCTTAGGACAGCGCCTGGCACATAGTAGGCACTATATAAATATTGTTGCCAATACTACCACTAGTAATACTACTGTTAGTGGTACTACTACTAGTACTAGTACTACCAGCACCACCACTATTACTACTACTACTACTACTACTACTACTACTACTACTTCCACTACTACTACTACTACTATTACTTCAACTTCAGGCAATTCACATAAAAGAATTCTAATATTTGGGGAGAAAGAGAGGAAGTTATTTGACTATATGCTCCAAGTATTTGCACTTGGGAGATAGCCATATCATAATGGAAAGAATACTGTATTTGGAGTCAAAAGACCTGGATTCAAATCTCTTGGTCACCTAATTATAAAACCTCAGGCAAATCACATCATGTCTCTGTTCCTCAGTTTACTCATCTGAAAAATGGGGATCCCAATACCTACTTTCCCCTACCTCTTTCATTTTGGAAGGGTTAAATAAAATAATAGATCAATTGCTTTGTAAACCATACTATTTAAGTGTCTCCTTAATTTTTGTTTTTACTGTCATTATTATCATAATCATCATCATATACCCTGCAAAGAAAACCTCAGAAGGAACAGTCATGGGATCAGCCTACAGGTGGCTCGGTTACCTTTGATCTGTTGCCTAATTACAAACCATATACAGTCAGATCCAGGCCTCTAAACACACTGGTGAAAAACCAGTAGTAAGCAATACTTACTACTCAAAAAGCAATTTAAATGGGCACAGAAGTAAAAAGATCTACCATTTAGCTAGATGAGTACTGTGTCTGTACAACCAAAAGATATCCTCTATTGAGATAATAGATTTGTTTCTGGAAAGGAATCTTGGAGGTCATTTAGTTCAACTCCTCTTTTTTATAGGTGAGGTTGTTGTTTTCTGAGGAAAGTGAGGCCCAAGATAGTAAATAAGAGATTGGGGGATCTGGGATTAGCACCAGGTCCTCTGACACAAGCTTCTTTCTACCGCACCAACATTTCTCCATTAGCTTTTCTTTCCTTCAGCTTAAGGTATTGCCATTGTCCTCTATGAGATGACAGATCCATCAAAGGGACATAGCATTAATTCATCACCTTCTAAATTTAGTTGAAAATCAGTTACCCATCTTTGATAACTGAGAAGCATCACAGGGGTGAAAGAGGGGCAAGTGGTTTCAGGAACATTTGTATGTTGAGGAAACTTGGGTCTTTTTTATTTTTATGTGTTCCTATGTTTAGGAAACTCTAGTTCTTTTATGCTTCAGCTGGTGTATTTAATACGTATTCCTCAGTTGCTGCCCAGCCACTGACAACAAAAAGTCAAGGCAACATTATTGCCCAGTTTTGCCATACCCTATATGAATAGGAAGCACAATTTCACTGAGCCCATAAAATTTGTAAAGGAGTCAAATAAATAACAGGAACTCAAAGTTCAGTGGGGCCTTTAATATAGATATTGCCTCGACAGGCAGATAGCAGCAAGGGCATACATAATATGCCAGTATTAGTCACTGACAGAAGGGGTGGCCAGTCTCACTTCACGAATTCTGTGGAATTGAGAGCAGCAGAACAGCCAGAAAGACATACATTGTTCTGTTGTAGGGGTCAGAGAAATGGCTGAAAACTGAGAGTTTATATTTTCAAAAGGATTCTAATAAAATACCATCTTTGTGAGCGCAATGGAGTTTAGGCGCTTGAGAGAACTATATCTTTACAGATAGGAAATGACTGATTGTTGATATGAAAGTAATTTCCAAATTGTGTGCCGTCAGATCAGAGAAATGACAAAAACCAACATCAAATTAAAAGAAAGAATAAAGATGAGTGAAATGCAAATTATAATATAATATTAAATTATATGGAGTGAAATTAAAATCGGTCTAATCTGACCCATTTATGATTTTGTTGTGGCTGCTGGTTCAGTAGTTTCAGGCATGTCTTAATTTTTGTGACTCCATTTTGGGTTTTCTTGGCAAAGATTCTGGAGTGATTTTCTTCTCTAATTTATTTTATAGATGAGGAAACTGAGGCAAACAGGGTTAAGTGACTTGCCCACATCCCACAGCTAATAAGTATCCGAGGCATTTGAACTCAGGTCTTCCTGACTCAATGCTCTATCCACTGTGCCACCTAGCAGCCCCCATTTATGAAACTGGTGTTAACTAATAACAAACATGATTAATACCAAAGAAAACAGAGAGACCTATTCTCACCAAAAGTGTTTGTTACTATCATGGAGAATATCTAGTACAGAATCCAAATAGAAGAATTCCAACTTCCAGATGGTCATTTTTGTAGGGGCTGTTCTGCTAATTTCTTCAAGCCCTGGAATATATTTCTACACCACTTAAATGAGATTTAGAATTACCTTTAGTCTAGCTATCTAAATAGGAGGAGCCAAGTGGATAAAGAATACCTATTTTTGGACCATAATATTTCCATATTCCAATTGGATGGGTAACTCCCACAAATAGTCCATTAGTATTCCTATTTTGGACAGATACTACAGGTATATAATTAATTTGATCTACAAAAGAAGGTAGGATGGCATGCCTCTGGGAAATTTTGCAGGGCTTTTAATGATCCCAAACTTCTTCCAGGAACAAAAGCTCATCTCCTTTATACCAATATTCCTCATGATGCTGTTGGATACAAGACATGACATATCATAATCTCTAAATAATTAAAGTTGCAGGTCACCCAAAGGCCAATAGAGAGAGGCACATGGTTAGTAATAGAATCATAAATTTAAAAGAGAACTAGGGGGCCAGCAAGTTTAGCCCCTGCATTTTACAAGTAAGGAAACTGAGATCTAGAGAAGTTAAAAGTCTTGCCCTATAAGTCACACAACAATTAAGTGTCTGTGGTCAAGTTCAGGTCTTCCTGACTCCAAGTCCATCATTAAGTCCAATGTGCCATCCAGTTGTCTTGGTGGATATGTGTAAAGACCTCTTGAGGGATCACATTATGGCACCAGAAACTACCCTATAACTTGACATATAAAAGCACCAGTTGGCCATGATCATTCACTGTCAGCCAGAGGTTAATCACTCACAGCCACGTCCTAATTGGGCCAGGTGGAGACCCAGATAATTGACCATATAAAAGTAAGCATCAAACTCAGATTCATGAGAATGGCTCAGCTATGTCCCCAGGCATGACACAATAGCAGCTGAGATTTTGGATAATTACCCCTTTATCATGACATGTCCCCATAGTAAAGTTTACTTGACTTTAGACAAACTGTGTTTCTGTACTCCTCCATATTCCTTATGCTCATCTCCAGAGAGTCTGAGTAGGCTGTTGTGTTACTAAGGTATCATCACTGAGGTATAAAGCAGGAAGAAAGGGCAGTTAATCACAGTAAGAGCAGAATGTAACAGGTAGATAGTGCGTGCATTTCACTGGTGCCCACATAATGGACGTCAAGTGATTTAGAGAAAAGCTCTCCACATGTTGGATGCTTTGAGGAAGAATTTTGTGACAGCATTGGGCAATAGTTGCACCAGATGAGAAGTCATAGATAGATTATAATATGCACTGTTGGATGGAATGGAGAAATTGATTAATTCACACCTCCATTGACATAAAACGCAGACTACAGGTTTTATGTTTTCTCAGCTTGCACCATATGAGCTCCAGGACACAATCATCTTCCCTACTTCAAAAACACTGATTTCACTACCCTCTCCAACAATGCAAATGAGTTTTTCTGGTCAGAAAAAAAAGCCAACAACTATGGTCTTATAGCCAAGCTTTTGATGCTAAATGTGTACAAATAGACACACACAGTCTCTCTCCAGGCCCATACATAGTCATTGAAGCACTAATTAAGTGGGCTCTTATCATTAACAATTTGCTTGATTAAAGGGGCCAGGGAAAAGAACTTGTAAAGTTTTTTCTTGATATTCAATGCCTAGCATCCCTGCAGTTTAACAATCACTTACCTCTTGCTCTTCCATTTAAATTCTGGATGGTTCAAATTAAATAAGCATGCAATTATAAGGCATGTTTTTCTCACTTTCACCATTTACTTCAAATACTAATTAACCACTGAAAAATAGATCTTCAGTAGCCATAGCAGTGTCTAGTTTTGGACTTTGAAGTTAGAACGCTGCACTCACATCCCCAAAGCGAACCCACAGATTTTCACTTTCAGTGGGGTGGCAAAGCAGTTCAGTGTTTAGTGTCCTGCACCACTACTGTAACATCCATTTTCAAGTTATTCTATTTGGAGACATTTGCCCAAAATCATCTGTTTGAGGAGATAATTTAACTTTCTTGAGTTGTCATTTGATTATCATTTTACCTTTCCATGATACATATAAGTTTATTACACCTTTTAGATGATGAGCTCAAGATAAGGAAAGGCCCAATTATGTTGTGGCTTGGGCAGAGATGTGACAGGGCTGAGCAGGATGTGAATCTACCCACGTAGGATTGATCCATCTAGCACAATGGTGTCAATAGAACTGGGGCCACTAAACTATGTATCAATGCACCCGAAAATAGATTTTAAAAATCATGTGTTAACATTGTCTGTGTTCTATTGTATATTCATTTATTTTATTAAATTCCATTAAATAAATAAAAGAATTCATTCTAATTTCATTTTAATCTGGTTCCTACACATAATATCCCAGAATTTTAGAGACATAAGAGCCAGATGAAATCTATTCCCAAACACTACCTTCTAGCATTATAAAAATTCAAACCAGAATGGCCTTTAAAAGATCGTTTTGTCCAAATCCATCATTTTAAAGATGAGGAGTCTGAAGAGTAAAGGAAATTATCTACAGTCATACAAACAATACATTGGAAGATTCAGAGTTTAAACTTAGCTCATCTTTAGAGAGTTAATAGGAATAATACTAGCCAATATAGCTTACCTATAGGCCCTTTGCTCTCCATCCCATTTTTTATCTCCTAATTAGGTTCAGGTGGCCCTTGTCCCACAGGTAATATAAAATCCCAAAGGAGATTAGAAGCCTGCAGATGAATTCAGCCCCAAACTGAATTAAGAGAGGAGAGATGCTGGGATTACCTGACAAGACCAGGGAGACCAATTAATTGACCTAACATCCAAGAGGTAAAATTGGAAATGAAATTAAAAATAAAATAACCAAATTACCATTCTAGAACTGAGCCACACACCTCAATTTAGGAAAGTAGGGAAGTTTGAGACAGCTAGGTGGAGCAGTGGATAGAATACTAAGGCCTGGAATTAAGAAGACTCTTTTTGAGCTCAAATCTGGTCTCAGATACTTACTAGCTGTGTGACCCTGAGCAAGTCACTTAATCCTGTTTGCCTTGGTTTTCCCATCTGTAAAAATGAGCTGGAGAAAGAAATGGCAAAACACTCCAAGATCTTTGCCAAGAAAGCACCAAATGGGGTTATGAAGAATTAGACATGACTGAACAGCAACCAAGGGAAGTTTACATATGTTACATAAATTTCCATTCCAGATCCCTGTGCAAAAGTTGGCAAAAAGGCCTTGCTTACTTCAGCACAAGAGAACCAGAAATATTCTTACCATGTAGTTTGTAGCATAAACCTGAGTTTTTCTTTTCACTACTTTTATTTTTTAACTCAAATTTTGTGATTAGGGCAGAAGAAAAAAGTATCCATAACAGTGCCTAACAGTGCCAAAAAATATTTTTTGAATGAATGGATGAATATTGGTGAAGGGAAAGAAAATTATTGCCATGACAATCAGAAATTTAATGAGTAAATTATTTTTCCCACT
The DNA here is from genome assembly GCF_028372415.1 of Notamacropus eugenii. Taxonomy (NCBI): domain Eukaryota; kingdom Metazoa; phylum Chordata; class Mammalia; order Diprotodontia; family Macropodidae; genus Notamacropus; species Notamacropus eugenii. The sequence continues at coordinate 150,085,093 of NC_092872.1, forward strand.
CATGAGTTTTGAAGATTATTTGTAAAGCTGCACTACTGTAACTAGGTCAGTGGCAGAATGGTTTTATTTCCCCATGACTTTTTTCTTGTTTCTTAACTCATTTTTATCTCTATCACTCCCTTTATCTTCTGGACCTATCTAATCTCTTGACTTTTAATGATGGACTATACTATCATCTCTTTGAAATAGCATTCAAAAGTTTTCATCAACTCTTTGCAAATGATAAATCCTATTTTATAAATGATTTTCTTAGGCCTGTCTTGTAATTGGAAAAGTTAGGCTCCTTTACTCTCTATGTTATCTAAGTTCAACTATTCTTAATAGCTGTGGCTCTCCCTTACTTTTGGTGATTGAACATAAATCATCAATGACCATTGCCATTAGGACACTGGGATTTTTAGCATCCTCCCCTGCTTTTACCCATTAATTGCATCAGTACACCTAATTAGCAGTTCTGTCAGCATGAGGACTGCTGCTCTTACCCTGCAGTTAAATTTGGGCTAGAGATGAATCATGGTAGGCAGGCTGACTTTAAGGGTACATTTATAGATTGAGGCATATGTACATATGTGCATCATTCATATTTTAATATAAAACTAGATTTGTATGTAAACTATATTTGTTTATACCCTAAAATATATTTTCTTATTGAAAAAAAGTTCCTTGATATAGAAAGCATTTTTTAAAAATTTTACCCAGAAAACAAATTAAGCAAGCATGGGCAGTATACCAGAGCAATACTTGTGGGGAAATGAGTCTTTACCTGAGGGGCCTTCATACTCTAAGGCAAACTATAAGTGAGCTTTGGGATTTAAGCACCCCTTTGAGAGTAATGCTTGTTCATTCAAGAATTTGTTTTAAACCCTCAATATTTTAATGAAATATTCCTTGGTTTAAAAAAAAAAAACAAGAGTTTGCAACTGGATACTAAGATGATACTACCTTGTTTACCATGGTTATGTCTACTGGCCATAAAATGGATTATTTTTTATGCAATGATTTTTTAAAAAATATCAAGCCAGTCAATATTGACATTATCCAGCTAATATTACCAAAAACCTACATCGTATGAACAAAGAGTTCTTCCAAACATGTCAAATAATATTGGCAACCAATTAGCTCTTGTCAACATTAGCCAAATAAACTCAATATTACTGATTTTACAAACAGAGGTTAGAGTTAGACTTTACCCTGAAGATACACCTAAAATTGAAACTGGTTTTAGTTTGGAATGGGAGGTTAATCTCCTCTGATGATGTATTTAAAAACCTCACCCATTAGTGTAATTCAAAGGATTTTCATTGTCTATCAAATGGAGCATGCTCTCAGTTGGTCTGCTTACAAAGGCTTTTTAAAGAATGAACAGCAGTTGAGAGAAGGTAGCTATCTCAACATGGTCCTAAGCAGTCAGAGCTGCACTTTATGGTTGTTTAAAATTCTGAAATGTGACATCCACTGCTGAAAATTTGCTTCACACACAGTTTGAGACCTGCTTTGGAATTAAGGAATCCCCTTTTCCCCTTTCATGGAGACTTATGACTAAATCGGGACAGAATATAAGAGATAATATGCAAGGAAGATTTGACTCAATATTAACTCATTCCAGGAGTTGGTTACCTCACAGTGTGTTTTCTCCACCCTCATTTCAAATGCCAGACATGATCCCAGGCTCAGATATGAGCATGTGCTAAGGCTCTTGTCCTACACATACATCCTCAACACTCAGAATTGGAGGGGATCTCAGAAGCCATGTAGTGCAACCCATGCCTGATCAAATTCCCTCTTCGACATCCCTAACAAGTTATTCTTCAGCTAGCTACTCATGTGATGGAAAAATTACTACCTACAAAGGCAAGCCATGCTACTTTTGAACAGCTCTCTAATTGTTAGAAGTCAACATCTGCCTCTCTGCATCTTTCATCCATTAGTACCAGTTCTTACCTCTGGGACCACTCAAAACTACCTTGAATCCTCCTCCATCTGACAACCTTTCATATATTTGCAGACAGCCCTCATATCACTCCACTCCCACCCCCCACACAAACATTTCCCCTCCAAAGTCTTCTTTAGAACTTTTATTTTCTCCAGAGGGTTATTTGGCTCCTTCTTGGGATGCTGGATAGAGCTAAAGGAAATCATGAAATCCTACTCGGTGGGCTACAAATTTATGTTCCATGTCAACTGTGCCCTCCATGCAACAAGGTAATCCTTTTACACCTCTATTCAATTGCATATCTGCTCACCCCAACAGCTGTTTCAATCATTCTCATTTTGTTTAGTCCCCCACAACAACCCTCCCTCCCACTCTGAGCTGAAAACCTGAGGCTGTTTGATGAGCACCTCTTCTCTCCTACCACTTATCTCACATCTTTCAGACATCTTCCCCCCCATGTTCTCCACCTTCAACCCTGTCTCTCATTAAGTATTTTTTTCTTACCCAGACAAACCTAAATGCATCTCTGAAGTCATCTCTTTCCATATCTTCAGCAGATTGTCCTAATTAGCATCCCCACTCTTTCATTAGTATCCAGTCTCTCTCTCTATACTAGCTCTTTGGCCTCTATCTACAACTACGCCAGTGTCTCCTCTATCCTTAAGGAAGCCTTGCTTCATGCAATTGCCTCCATCTTCTCTCTTTCCTCTCTTCCTTGGCTAATCCTTTCAGGATGCTGTCACTTCTAAAGTCTTTGCAATATGACTTCCAATCTGAAGTTTCAGTTAAAATTGCTCACCCTTCAATGATCTCTTAACTGCTACATCTAACACCCTTTTCTCAGTCCTCATCCTTCTTGCTTTTTCTTTATCCTTTGAAACTGTTGACCTCTTCCCGAATACTCTCTCCTGTTTTTTATCTCACTTGTTGATCTCATTTGTTGCTTTGGATTCAATTATCATCTCTGTGCAGATCATTTTCAGATTTACATATCCAATCCTAGTCTCTCTCGAAAGCTCCAATGGCACATTACCAACTACCTTTTTGCTCCATTTGATTTGTATGTTTCATAGGCATCTCAAACTCAACACATCCAAAACAAAACTCCTTATCTTTTCTACCAAGCTCTCCCCTAATCACAACTTCTCTATCTGTTATGGTGCCAATCTCCTTCCCATTGCCCAGGTTCTCAAGCTTAGTGTCATCTTGACTCCTCTCTTGCATACATTCCACATATGTATACGAACTCTGCTACATATATTGCTAAGTCTTTTCTACCTTTACAGTATCTTTCATATACTTCCCCTTCTCTCTACTCATATGGCCACCATTCATTCTAATCTATCCTCCTTAGCTTCCAAAGTTATTTTCCTAAAGAATAGGTCTGAACACATCACCCTCCCCCAGTTCATAAACCCCAGTGGCTCCTTGTTACCTCCAGGTTCAAATCCTGTTTCCAGCTTTCTTACATCTTACTCCCCTCCACATATATTTATAAATATCCAGCTACATTAGCCTACCGTTTCATGACACTTATCTTCTCTCCTCCTTCTCTTTGCCTTTATACTGACTGTCCCCCATTCCTGGAATGGTCTCCATTCTCACCTCTATATCTCTGCTATTCTGGCCTTCTTCAACACTGAGCCCAAATCCCATCTTCTTTAGAAGACCTTCCTGGTCCCCCTCATTCCTAATACCATCCCTCTAAAATTACCTTCCATTTATACTTTATAGATCTTGTATATACGTGGCTATTGCTGTGTGAACTTGGGTAAGTTATATCACTTTTGTAAAGTGTACTTTCCTCATTTATAAAGTAAAGGTATCAAGCTCTGGGATTGCTAAGATCCCTTCTGGCTCTAAATCTCTTGCTCTTATAAAATTAGGTACAAGTGGAAAAACTCCTTTTATCCATTTATACAGTAGCACCTCTTCATTCCTTGAAGCAATTGCCTCCTTTTTCTTCTTCATTCTCTATTTTTTACCCTATATCTTCTATTTTTTTTTCTTTAAATGCATGTATGTGAATGCAGGTATAAAGGGACCTTTTTTAGGTGTAAATTTATGGGTGTTCACTGCAGCATTGTACAAATTTCACAAGAACTTGGTTACTAGAAATTTTCACATAATCAACAGAGCTCTTATTTGGCCTGCAGCAGAGATTAAGCCACTTTGGAAAATGAATGTAAAAATCAATGGATTCTTCTTTCCCCGAATCGATTTGTTTCACAGTTGCCTCCACTGAGTCCTCAGCAAGAATGTAGCGAAAGGTGAGGGTGAGTATAAAGTTGATTTGCAGTGACATTACCCATTAGAGGAAAAATCACCAGAATAAGCACAATTATCAAGTTAATAATACAGGAAGATTAAAAATTGGCCCATTTGTTACAGCCCAGATTGTAACTCCAGAGGTTGGCAATGATAACTGATGGTCTGTCCAGCTTAGAGGACTTGAGATCAGGCGTTTAAAAGCAAGCAGTTTTAATTCCAAATACAAGTAGGCCATAACTTAGGAAGACATGACTTACAAATGACTTGTTCACATAAATGACATGGTTACTGGCCACCATCACTGCTATCAGGAAGTATAGGTAGTGCTACTTTTGAGTTATCTCCTTCTCCACTCTAACTCCCTACCAGCCTTAGCCCACATAAAGACAACGCCAACGCTGACTTTTTAGGCACTACTCAGAGCGTCCGTGACATAGTTATTACTGTATTATTTTCTTGTCTTTTCCTTAGAGAACTAAAGCTGGAAGGAACATCAGAAGTTATCTTTCTGAAACTCCTTATTTTATAGATGAGGACATTAAAGTACATAGTCATTTTCACATAAGCAGCTAAGTATCAGAGGGAGGATTTGAACTTGGGTTCTCTAACTCTTGAACCAATAATCTTTCCACGTGAAACTTTTGATTATATTATCTTATTAGTCAATCTCATTCAGGGCAAAATTCAAATGTAAATGATTCACTCTGAGGGACTGAAGGAAGAACAACCAAATTAAAGAGATATCTAGAGGCAGGGACTATTTTGAGTCCTGGTTGTCTTGTCCCCTCTTGAAATAACTTTCAGCCCACCATTGGCATGTGGGGGTGAGTTCTGTCTTTTGTTTTTGTTTTACACAAAAAAACAAGAAGAGCCACCTCAGAGTCATAGACTGAGGAGCTTATATCTGTTTTGCTGTAGAAAATAGTACTGTAATCTGTTTTTATTTTTAGCTTTGTTTTCTGAAAAGATAACTTAAAGTCATTTCTATGTGCAAGTCTGAATTTGCATTCTCCACAGAATATACACCAGGAGCATAAAGACTGAAACCATCCCTATGAACTGCTGAACCCACAATATGTGCGATGGAATCATTCCCAAGAGTAAATGTGAAGCAAATTCTGACTTGACTATCCTCCCAGTAGAGCATCTACTATTTCTTGAAATAATTAATGTCCTGGTACCAAGGAACAAAGCAAAAAGCTTTTTGCTGTGATGAAAAAATAATATTCTTTTTGACAAATAGGAAGCGAAATAGCTTATCAGTATGTTGATATATTGAAGCCCCAACTCCCATCCCTTTCGACCATGCCTGTGCAACCTGTGGCCAGCTGAAGGATTCCAGGTGGCCTGCGAAAACTGCAGAGGATGTTTTCCTCTACATTTTTCACAGGCCACGTGCCTTACACCTTCCTAAATTAAGTAAATAGTTACTGAGTATAAAATGTGACCAACTTCCAGGTTACTCTTAATCAAGTCTGTTAATTCTTTGAGAGGAAGCTAGGTGGTGCGGTGGATAGAACACAGAGACCAGAGTTCACATGTGACCTTGGACACTTGATAGTTGCATGATCAGGGCAAGTCACTTAACCCCTGCCTGCATAAAACTAGAGAAGGAAATGTCAAACCACTGCAGTGTCTTTGCCAAGAAAATCCCATGGACAGTTGGTCCATGAGTCATGAAGAGTCATATGGGACTGAATGACTCAACAACGACTGTCTAATAGAAGAAAATACTAGCTTTGGAGGTAGAGGACCTCATTTCAGATTCCAGCTTTGACTTACTATCTGCATCACCTTGGGCAAGTAAAATGAAGGAGTTAAGCTCGATGTCCTCTGAGGTCACTTACAATTTTAAATGCATGATCCTGTAATCTCCACAATGTCTAACTTTTCTCCATACTTATTGCTTCTACTCTCATCCAGAGATTTATTACCACCTACTTGGATAACTGCAGTAACATGCTAGCATGTCTTCTGACTTCCACGTTCTCCTATTCCATTCCACCCTTTACACCGCTTCTAGTGATTTTCTTTGTGTATTTACCTAGTCCTCTCATCAATCACCCCAAATTCCTCCTTGGTATTGCTTACTACCTGTAAAGTTTACCAGGGGTGGGGAACCTGCAGCCTCAAGGTCACATGTGACCCTGTAGATCCTCAAGTGCAGCTCTTTGACCAAGTCCAAGTATTACAGAACAAATTCTTTTATTGAGGGGATTTGTTCTGTGAAGTTTGGATTTGGTCAAAGGGCCGCACTTGAGGACCTAGAGGGCCACATTTGGCTTCAAGGCCTCAGGTTCCCCACAACTGGTTTTCTTACTATTCAAAGTCCTGCACATTATGCCTTTATCTTATCATTCTAGCCTTTTTCTACAGTTCTGTCCACATACTCTATGCTTTGGTCAAACTAAGTTGTCTATCCCCGAGAATGTTTTCTACCATCCTACCTTGCCGTTTTTCATATTTTTTTCAGTGCCTGAAATCCCTCCTTTGCCTATTAAATACTGCCATCATTTATAGAGCAACTCAGATATTGCTTTCTCCAGAATGCTCTTTTCTCTTTTGGAGGGGGGAGGCGAGGCAATCAGGGTTAAGTGACTTTCCCAAGGTCACGCAGCTAGTAAGAGTCTAGTGCCCAAGGCTGGATTTGAACTCAGGTCCTCCTGATAAGAATGCTCTTCTTGAACCTGCTCAGCACTATTAACCCTTCTCACCTCCAATTTTGCACAGTGCTTGGTCTGTGCTTTCCTAATGTGCTATATCTATATGGTAGTCATTTGTGTGTGTCATAACTGCTTACTAGGATGTAAACTCCATGAGGATAGGCACCATGGCTAAACAAAAATTTTTATCTCCTCTACAGTACTACACATTAGTCAGCTTGGTGGCACATAGATTACAACACTGGATCTGGTGTCAGGAAAGACCTAAATTCAAATCTGACCTTAGACACTTGCTATGTGACCTTGGGCATGTTGTATGACTTCTGTCTGTCTCAGTTTCCTCAGCTATAAAATGGGGATAATAATAACACCTCTGTCTCAGGGTTGTTGTGAGGATCAAATGAGATAGTAATTGTTAGGGACAGTAGAACCTTGGTTGATGAATAACCTGGTTTGCATATGCTTTGCTGGACAAGGAAAAATCTTTCCCCAAAATTTGTCTCGCAGGACAAACAAAACTTTGCAATATGAACATCAAAATTTTGTTGAAAAATATCACCCAAATAAGGCTGTAGCAATGAGAGCCATGGATATTTTTAACGATAATGCAAATGTCACATTTGCGTGATGTGAAAAACGTCAAAAACAAGTGTTGTTAGATTCCTAGTCAGAAGCAAACTTAAAGAAAAAGAATCAGTGAGTCAAAACATGAAAGTGATTCTAAAAAATGAAAAATAAATGAAAGCAGTAGTGTTAGCCTTACTTTTAGTGAAAGTAGCCTAAAGAAAACACTCCCGATGGTGAAATCCCCAATGTTCTCCTTCTCATTCCAAGCAATAACCATTCTTCCCCCTCTTGCCTGTGATCTCCCTCATGCTAGCCACCACTCTTCTCAAAGGTAAAGTGTAGGTTAGTTTATCTGATTTTTGGTCTATATTGTGTACTAATCATTGCTATTGTATTTAAGGCACATTAGGGACAAAAAAACTTACTTAAAATTATAAATAGTTATTTTTATATGAATATTTTTGGGCATGTGGTACCAGTCATCCAACTTTACATTATTTCCTATAGGAAAATTTTCTTTGCAATATGAACGAATCACATGACAAACAGAATCTCGGAACAAATTAAATTTGTAAACCGAGGTTCTACTGTCCTCAGTATAGTGTCTGGCATACAGTAATAAATGCTTGCTCCTCCCTCCCTCCAATATATATATACATGGTGGGTGATTAATAAATTATATATTTGTAATATTATATAATATTAGTGAATAATAATACAGTTATATTAATTATATTAATAAATTTCTGTATTGAGAATTGAATTTCCATTGGCAGTAGCCGTTATAAAAAAATTCATTTGGCATTTGAAGGAGTTAGATGGAATTATTTCTATTTGTGTCCTAATAGTATATAAGTTGATCTACTGGAAAGCAGACAGGCATAAAGAAGGATGCTGTAGTACAAATGGTCAACATATTCTGAGTAATTTGGAGTAATATTTGTCTACTTTATTTACTCCAAAGTTATATGAGTGGACTCTGTCTCTGAGAGTCAACAGGGAAGGAACAACCAACAAATCCTTTAGAAGTTCACAGAGGGGACTGATCACTGAGGGCTAGGGAAGTTGGGAAAGCCTTTGTGGACCTTAAAGGAAGGGTAAAACTTAAACAAATGGAGAGAAAAGGGAAGAGCATTCCATGGAGGAGGAAGGGTATGAGCAGAGATCTAAATACACATGCCACATTTGGAAATAATAACTAGAGTAGTATTTTTGCAGCAGACCTAATTGGTGGTGACCCTTGAATGACAACCTGAAGAATCTGGACTTTATTCTAAAAGCTCTGTGGAGCCATGAAAGACTTTATAAGATGGGATGAGATGTGTAGCATCTGCAAAAGCAATGTGTTAAAGGTGATGGCAGTGATATTGAAAGAGGGGAAAGCTAGACATAGAGTTAAGGATGGTTGTATATAAGAAGCTGTAATACCTGGACTGTAAGGGTGGCAATAGGCCAGAAAGGACAAAAGGGCATTAGAAAGGAAGAATTTGTAGAGCCTGATAACTCACTGTCCAAAGCAGAATTCCCAATTTTTTTTCTCCCAATCCCACCTCTCTTCTCAGTTTCCATCTTTCTGTGAAGGACACCACTATCCTCGGCACCTATGTTCACAGCCTTATAATTATCCTCAACTCTTTACACATGCCCTCATTCCCCATATCCAATCAGTTTCCACATTGTATACAGTTGTAACTCCACCATACCCATCCTATCCTTCCCCTTCTCTCCACTCAGTTCAAGGTCACCACCCCAGTTCAAGCGTTCCTCACTCTTCATCTGGATGACTGTAATAGTCTTTTTCTTCCCCTCTCCTAACCATGTCCCATAGCTGCCAAAGAGCTATTCCTGAAGCACAGGTCTGACCATATTACTGCTACCAAAAGAAACAGTATAGTAGTTCCCTATTGTCTCTAGAATCAAATGTATTTAATAATTAAAGCTCTTTCCAGTCTGGCTCCAGCCTGCCTTTCCAGGCTCATCACATATTACTCTTCTTAACTATTTCTACGTTCCAGCAAAACCAACCTACTTGTTCCTACCACCATACATTCTTCTCCTGCCTTCATGCCTTCTCATGGGCAGTCCGCCATGTGTAGAATGCTTCCCCTCCTCACATCGGCCTTTTATAATCTCCAGCTTACTTCAGAACTCTGTCCAAGTGCCACGGCCCTTTCCTGAGGCCTTTCTTGATCCTACCCCAGCTGCTATTCTCCTCCTCTTCTGAAATTACCTTGAACTTACTTTGCTTTTTAATTTATATGTGTATATATGTGCACATATACATATAACATATAATATATACACATACACATATGGATACATGTGTGTAATATATACAACCAATGTGCACATGTATATGTATAGATACATGTGTATGTATAGATATGCTCATGTATATGTGTACATATACATGCATACGTATGTATGTATATGCACACACATATATATTTCTGACTTATGTGACCATGTTATTCTTCTGCCACAAATAGAATGTAAGTCTCTTGAGGGTAGGAGCTACTCAGTGCCAAATCTTGGCATATAGCAGGTATTTAATTGATGTCTATGGGTTCCTATGCTCATCAATCAGAGATTTACAGCAGAAAGGGACCTTACAGTGTATCTAGTCCAAACTCTTGTTTTACAGGTCTTCAGAGATGGTAGGTGACTTTGACTATGGTCACACAGTTATTAAGTATCTGAGATGGGATTTGAACTCACATCTCCCTGGTTCTAATATAGTACTCTGTCCGTTATACTGCACTGTCTTTATATGTTGCTGTGTTGTATAGAGAGGAAAGTCAGAGATGAATGGCAGTCAGATAAATACCTTGGTCTTTTCCCCATGAACTGCTTTCTATAACCAAATATCTCCCAGTCTTTACTTATACATAGATATATATATATTATGCATACATATTTACTATATTTATATTGGTTTTTTTGTAAGCAAATACAAGATTTTACACTGATCCTTACTGAATATTTGTTAAACAAATCTGTCAGTTTGGACTGCAAAGATTTTTTTCAGTCTGATTCATGGGGTAGAGATTAGGGGAATACCTTTCTTCCACAGAAGGAAGCCTCTTCTCCATGACTTACAGATACCATATAGAAATAACATGTATGGTTATATTGCAAAATATATGTTTGAGTCCTGGCGCTGACACTTTTTATGTAACCTTGGGTAAGAAAGTGTCTTTTAAATTCTTTTATCATATATGTGAAGTGTAAATAAAGATACTTGTACACCCTTCCCCAACAAGGTTATTATAAAGACCAAATGAAATAATATTTGTAAAGTGTTTTGTAATTTCTTATGGACTATATACATTTAATGTAAAAATTACTACCTAGAGAAATTGACCATGCAGATCATCTTCCTGAATACCTGATAGGTAGTAATACACACATGCATATATAATAACACATATTATGATTTGTATGATTTTTATTTTCTTACATATCTCATATCCCCCTAGTGAATTGTGATTTCTCAGCATAGTGCATCATTACATGTGGCTCATGTTTAATAAATGCTTGTTAAATGAATGAATCACTGAATCTGGTAAGGAACCTTGACAATTTCAACAACATCTGAAAGCTGTGTTTGATTACCAGCCAAGTTAGAAATCTGATGAGGGCCAGCTTACCTGGTTATTTTGTCCATTGAAAATAAACATGTGAAAAGACTTTGAAAGCTGGGGAAGGGAATGAAGGATATGCTTTTACAAGTTTTAAAGCCATATTTACACAGAGTGCTGGTTCAACATGGTGATGATAAAATGTGCCTTCAGTTTTAGCACCTAGTGTCCTAGTGATTGGAAATCCTGCCATGCTCTATCACAACATCCAGTGTATTCCCAGGGTATATCTTAGTTCCTGGCAGGATTTGACTAAATGACCTATAACTCATTTTCAGGAGACAAATCAAGACTGCATGAAGAAATCAGGTTGGCAACCTTCCAAAAGAACAATCCTGTTTTATTATTTTTTAAATCTTTAGTATGTAGTTTGATTGGATTTTAAAGAGTCTGCCTCAGGGATTACTTAACTGAACATCCAAGCTGATGGGAGAATCTTTAAAAATAGCACCTCTGGCTAAGCTTATATTTATTTAGGAAAAAGAATCCTTTGGTAAATTCAAGAGAAGGAATATTATTCTCAATGATGCACACTAATTCACAGCACTAAATAGCTAAATCATTTCAACATTTCAACTCACTTTACCTGAATTCAGCTTTATTAAAAATGTATTCAGATTTTATTTTAAATATAATTTTGTGCTTAGGACAGAATCTCTTGCCTATGATTAATTAGTACCCTTTTGAATGAATCTGATTATTTTTCCGTTTCTAATTTCAGTCAGCAATTTTAAGATCGAGGATAAGTTATTTATTTATCCTGGCCAAGATTGAAAGGCAAGTTAATCAGGCTCATGAAGTGTTCTTATACAAAATGTTACCCAGCTTGCCTAAAGTTGTAACAAAATTCACCTGTATCCAAGAAGCCCTACAACATAAGAGAAAGAGTCTGTGCGCTCATGCAGATTCATCAGGGGGAAATCTGACTTCAAAGAGCAGGGCTAACCAGAGGTGACCCAGTGGAAATCACTTATACAAAACTTATGCTAATTCTCATGTCTAGGATTTCCCCAAAATGATGTAAATAAGTTCCTTTCTAGAAAACGCACTCTGAGTTACTATGTAGATATCAGATGTAGGACACTAATTTTCCTTGACCACAAAAACTACTAATGACACAAAATATCATAAGAGCCCATTAACAGATTTAAAGATATAGCAATAATCCATCATACATATACTCTAATGGTCTATAAAGATAACTGTGCAACTGTAGAACAGATATATAATGTTAATCTCAGACTTGTACAATCTCAGTGACTCACAAAGTCCATCTGTAAAATGGGGATAAAAATTTCACGTTTCCGAGGGTGCTTGCAAGGATCAAATGAGAAAACATATATAAAGCATTTTGCAAACCATAAAATTCTATATAAATACTAGTTATCATTAATGTTATTCTCATTATTAATTCAATGAATATTTGATTTTAATTAATTTTTAACCAGTCAAAATTCTCTTTTTCTGCTTTCTACCATTCCCCCCTCCCCATAATGTTGAGAAAGAAAAACAGGCCCTCTATTATTACCATATATAGTCAAAAAACCAAATTTCCATATTGACCATGTACCACCTCCAATACATGTGTTTCATATATGACTTTTTCACTTCTCTCTCAAGGGATGGATAGTACCTTTCATCATGAGAACACTAGAAATGTATTTAGTCATGTTATTCAGAGTTTCTAAGTCTTTCAAAGCTATTTGACTTTACAATATTGTAGACTTTGTATAAACTATTTTCCTGGTTCTGCTCACTTCAATTTGTATCGATTCATATAAGTCTTCCTTAGTTTCTTTGAAACTTTCCCCTTCATAATTTCTTGTGGTGCAATAGTATTCCATCACATTTATATACCATGTTATTCAGCCATTCTCCAATTGATGGGATATTCACTTTCTAATTCTTTGCCATCACAAAAGAGCTGCAAATATTTTTGTGTCCTTAGAAATTATTTTACTTAGCACTATCTCCTTTAAATCACCTTCCCTATAAATTCTCCCTTTTCCCTTTTCCATCCTATTATTTTATTGAGTGAAATATATTTCTGAATCCATCTGTGTGCATGTGTTCTTCCCTTCTTTGACCATTCTGATGAGAGGTTCCAGTACCACCTACTCTCCCTATCCTTCTCTCCTTGTTTTATGTAGACTTCTACTTCACACGCTGATTGTGCGTGATAATTTCACCTAACTTTCCTTTATCTTTCTCCCCCTACTATATTCTTCTTCCTCTCCCTTTCCATTCTTTTAAGGTCATCGATACGTAATGGAACCATTCGTAGGTTTTCTGTCTAATTAGACTTCCTCTATGATCCCTAATCATAATAGATTTCAGAAGGGAATGTATCATTTTCCCATATTGGAAAGCAAACAATTTATTCTTGTTTAGTCTCCTATGGTTGTTCATTCATCTTTACTTTTCTATGCTTCTCAATGCCTGTGTTTGTATGTCTGTTTCTACCAGCTCTGATCTGTTCTTCAAGAATGTTTGGAAATCCTTTGTTCATTGAAGACTCATTTTTTTTCTCCAGTAGGGTTATACTTAGTTTTGTAGGTATTTTAGTAAAATATTCTTATCCAGCAAAGGATATAAGCCTATATCCTTTGCCTTCTTGGAGTTTGTATTCCAAGTACTAGTCTCTTTTATAGTGCTGTCTGCTAAATATTGTATGATCCTTTAGTACTGATATTTTTTTTCTTTCTGGAAGCTTGCAGTATATTTCCTTTGACCTAGAAACTCTAGATTTTGACAGTAATGTTCCTGGGATTTTCATTTTGGAGTTTCTTTTGGGAGGCAACCAGTTGTGTCTTTCAGTTTCCAATTTGCCTGCTTGGTCTAAGAGGTCTGAGGAGTTTTCTTTTATGATTTTTTTGAATTATTATGTCTAGGCTCTTTTTTTTTTGGTAATGGCTTTTAGGTAATAGTGACCCTTAAATTTTCCCTCCTTGACTTAGTCTCCAGGTCAGTTGTTTTTGCCTATGCGTTATCTTAAATTTCTTTTTTTTTTAGTATTTTGACTTTTTTTTTTAACATTTCTTGTTGTCTCATGAAATTAATAGCTTTTATTCTTTTCTAATTTTCAAAGAGTCTGTTGCTTGGGCAAGGTTTTGTACTTCTTGGGCCAAGCTGGTAATTCCCTTTCTAATTCTTTCTTGCATAGCTCTCATTTATTTTCAGTTTTTTTCACCTAGGGCTCTCATTTCTATTCTAAAATTTTTAAACTGTTTTTTAAACTCTTACTGAGTTTCTTCCAAGAATTCCAATCAAATTGGTGCCTGAGCTTTGTTTTTCTTTGAAGTTTTGCTTGTATGTGCTTTGGAGTTGTTCTCATCTTCTGGGTTTCTGTCTTGAGCACCCCCACACCATAATACTTCTTATAGGGGGATTCTTTTTTTTTTTTTTCTTTTTGCATTCTTTCACTGTACTTCCTGACAGTGGTCTTTATATTAGGACAAGGCTCTGTGCACTTCTGAAGGGAGTATCTGAAACACGGAGATGGGATCATGGGATCATTGATCTGGAGGGAGGTGGAAGAAGGGAATTAACATTTCTATAGTGCCTTCTATGAGTCAGGTACTGTGCTACGCACTTTACAAATATTATCTCAGTTGATTCTCACAAACCAGTAAACCCCATTTGACACTTGAGGAAACCTGAGGCAAACAAAAATTAAGTGACTCACCCAGGGCCAAACAGCTATTGTCTGAAACCAGCATTGAGCTCTGATCCAACGCACCACCCTAGCTGCCCCTAATTAGCTTACTACGTTTATCATTTTTCAGCTGATTGATTTAACAGCTTGTAAATTCAGATTTAGTTTTGTGTGTGTATATGTGTATGAGATATGCATATATATATACACACACATATATAAGGCAGTAGACTCATTAACATTTTCTCCAATTATTGTCATTATAAATATATATTACTATATTAATTAAAAACCTATAGTTTTGTATGCTGTGTGAGAGGAAAGCTTTTCTCAGTATTTAAATTCATAGTGATCATCCAACTGGTTTTATGTGGAGTACCTAAAGTGGAAGGGGAGCTAAGAGCATTAAATTTTCTATAGTTTCAGCTGGATTCTTTGTGTTCCAAACAGCCAGCCAGCTGTGCTGCTCTCCCCTAACTACTGTGCTTCGCCTGTTTCTAATCAGGGGAAACTTATGGCACATGAGCATGATATGTAGCACCTATGCTTAATCGTCTTAGGTGGCACTATTGAAAATGAGATTCTTTCTTCCCCTAGATATTTGAAATGTTAATGAACTTTCCTTTTTTAGTTTTCTTAGATCACAATTTTAACATTAAGGAATAGAAGAAGCCCTCTTCTATTAAATAATCTTTTTTTAAAATAACAGGAATAATCAATCTGTGAATCATTTTTATATGCCACCTACTACTTGTGGAGCAAGAAAAAGTCTCTCAGTTTAAACAATTACATCAATTCTTTGATATTATATGAGTCTATATATATGGTAGAAAGAGCACTGGATTTAGGAGAAGATTTGTGTTCACATTCATTCTCTGCTATGTACTTTACTACCTCCTCAACTCTTTCAACCTAACCTCTCGTATTTTGCTATCAAGTTCCCTCATCATCCTTGTCACCATCCTTTGGACAGGCTCCATTTGGTCAATGACCCTTTTGAAATGTGGACTATAGAATGGTGCACAATATTCTTGATGGAATCTTATCTAGGCAGAGTACAAAGGATCTGTCAAGGAAGGATTTGAATGACCTTGATAAGTTGAAACAGAGAGAAGGTCTCTTCCAGCTCAAAATCCTGTGAAATCAATCACTCACCCTATTTGGACCTTGGTTTTGCCACTTATTAAAAAAAAAAAAACAGTTTGGACTGGATGGTCTGTAAGTTTCAATCAGTTTCTGAATCCTATGTTCCCATGATTAAAGCAGTATGAGATATTTTTCTGACCCTTTCTACCTGCCTTTTTTTAATGGAAATATTAGGGCAGCAAATAATTAAACTCTGGGCTCAGAGTTTAATTATAATATTAGGAAGGATGTAAGAGATCATTTAGGTTTAGTCCAGTGGCATCTATAGATGAGGAAATCATTCCTAGAAAAGGAATTAACATGCTCACTGTCACATATCAAGACCTTCAGAGGTAGGGACAGTCCCCAACATTTATTAAGTAGCTGCTGTGGAGGAGATATTAGAAAAACACACAAAAACCCACCTTTCTCTCCTCTTACATATACTTATGGTCTAATCAAAACTAGGAAAAAAATAAGAATTTATTTATTATCTGCTGTAACAGTTGGAAGATATGATAATTATTTTATTTGAAAATAAACTCAGCTAAGAAACATCAAAAAGGAATTCAGACATGCTGCTTTAAGTCTCTTTTTAAACAAAAACTTTAACAGAATCTATACCTACTTGTAGTGTCTCACAACTAGCTGTGAGCTCTGTGTTTTCAAATCACTAGCCTTCTTCTAAAAGATCCAGGATACAGGTTAAATGACTTCCTAGGAAATAGTGTTCTGTGTCACAGATCAGTTATATGTCTACTAATGAACAACAATAAACAGAAGGGACTATGGGAGGGGGTAGCTGAATATCATCCAGAAATAGAGAGGTTACAGATAGATCAAGCTACATCCGAAGTACTATGTCTAACTCTGGGCTCCATGTTTTCAAAGGGACATTCACAGATTGGAAGATATTCACAGGATAATGACTAGAATGATAAGATTTGAAACAATATCATGCAAGTTTAGGTTGAAGGAATCTGAGATGTTTAACCTGGAGAAGGCTTAGGGGGCAGACATGAAATCAGTTTTCAAGTATTTATGTAAAAGAGAGATCAGAATTTTTCTGCTTAGCCCAGAACTAATTTTTTCAAAATAAAAAAAAAATTAAAAGATTTTACCTCACCATCAAGAATAACTCTCTAGAAATCTTCCCCGGTCAAAACTTGAAATAGAATGCTTTTCCAAGCACAGTGCACCTTTTTACTAGTTTTTGGTTAGTTGGTTGTTGTCCTTCATTTTTGAAGAGGACCAAAATGACATCACCATGATAAAGTGAAGTTTCAGTGTGTCCAACTGTGGCTGATCAGACCAATTCGAGCTTGGAATGCTCCACCACAGATTGGGCACAGATAGTCCATATGAATTTTTGGATACTCCAAATTTGTGCGTCCTACATTTGCTTTGTGCTGTCTCAATTCTGCTTTGCTCATAGAGCATAGCACCCTTTCTGATGTGGGCACACCATGCTGAGAGGTCCTGTGCCAGTGTCTCCCATGTTGCACAGTCAAATCCAAAGTTCTTGAGAGAGACTTTGAGCGTGCCCTTGTATCGTTTCTTCTGGCCACCATGTGATCACCTGCCCCATGCAAGTTCTCCATAAAATAGTCTTTTTGACAAGCATATATTTCACATTCAAACACCATGGCCAACCGATTGGAGTTGTGCTCTCTGAAGCATAGTTTTAATGCTTGGCAGTTCAGCTCGAGCAAGGACTTCAGTGTCTGGTATCTTATCCTGCCAGATGATCCTCAGAATCTTCCAAAGACAGTTCAAATGGAAGCAATTCAGTTTCCTGGCATGGAGCTGGTAGACTGTCCATGTTTCACAGGCATACCACAATGAGGTCAACACAACGGCTCTGTATACCTTCAGTTTAGTAGTCAGTCTAATACCTCTTCTCTCCCAAACTTTTCTTCAGAGCCTCCCAAACACTGAGCTAGCTTTGGCAATGTGTGCATCAACCTCATTGTCAATGTGTACATCCCTGGAAAGTACACTACCAAGGTAAGTGAACTTATCCACAGCATTCAGAACTTCTCCATTTGTTGTAACCAATGGTTCCACATAGGGATGGTGTGGTGGTGGCTGATGGAGCACCTGTGTTTTCTTGGTGTTAATTGTTAGGCCAAAATTAGCATAGGCAGCAGAGAATTGATCCATACTTTGTTGCATCTCGACTTCAGAGGCTGCATTGAGTGCACAATCATCTGCAAACAGAAAATCATGCACCAGCCCTCCTTTCACTTTGGTCTTGGCTTGTAGCCTATTCAAATTGAAGAACTTACCATCAGTACAGTAGTTGACCTTGATGCCATATGGGTTCATCCTCATTGAAAGCATTTGACAACATGGCTGAAAATATCATGCTGAAAAGCATGGGAGCAAGCACACAGCCCTGTTTCACTCCATTGGTGACTGGGAAGACATGAGAATACTGTCCACTATCTAAAACCTAGGCAAACATGCCATCATGAAATTGATGTACAATACTGATGAATTTCTCTGGGCAGCCAAATTTTGACATAATTTTCCATAAGCCCTCACTATTAACAGTGTCAAAGCCCTTGGTCAGATCTACAAACATTGTGTACAGACTGCTCCTGACATTTCTCCTGGAGTTGTTGGGCAGCAAACACCGTATCAATTGTTCCTTGACCTTTCTGAAGCCACATTGGCTCTCAGGTAAATGACTATCTTCCAAGTGAAGGATCAGCCTATTAAGGAAGACTCTAGCAAGGATTTTGCCAGCAATGACTAAGAGAGATTAGTTTTTAAATAGACACTGGATGCCCATTGTTTCACTCATTTTATAAATGAGACTTGTAATTTGTGTGAAGGCTAAATTAAATCCATCTCTCAGTTCCTTTTCAACTCTATGATTCTATAATTCTAATGTTAAGAATCATCAAGACTCATTCAGGATTTGTGCATCATATACCAATCCATCATCAGGAAACAGTACTACATTTTGAGTTTATGTGATATTCTTTCATATGGAAGGGGGCTCAAGAGCATCACTAGAAGGGGGTTTTCTTATTCAATGTTTTGCATTTGGTCCTCGTTCCATTCACTCTTCTTTCCTTCTAAACAGTGACGTCCTTATTGCTTCCTCACTGTGAACCAATTACCCTAAAAGCTTTCTTCATTTACCTACTATGTGTTACCTTTGGGCTTTTGTACAATTGCTTATGGGCATCTATTTCATTTCATTTTCTTCCATCTAAGCAAGCCCTGCTCTATAATTTATAACATACCTGTTATCAGACTCCTACACAGAGCACTTTCCAGCCACATCTCCCTTTGGTAGGATAGGTCTTTCATGAGGATGAGTATCATAGCTCTTACATTCCATAAGCACTATTTGAAAGCATCTGTTCCAAACAGACCTTTAGGCTTTTGAAAAAAGTTCACATTTCATTGTAAACCCTGCCATTTATTATATTATAGCTATATGTTAAATTTCTAGAGTTTTTAAGCTATTCATCTTTTAAATGTACAAAATTAAGTTTATCTTCAGTTAAAAGGTTAATTCTTGTTTTTAAAAAAAGTATTTGAGAAAGGTTCTCAGAAGGCAGAACAAAGTGAGAGCTTCGATTACCTTTGCTAACCAAATACTTTACTGGGGCCACTGGAAGCAGCATTGTCCCTAAAATATTTGTTTTGTTATTTTTCATCTCCTTTTTCATTCCTTTTCAATCTCTCTTCTACTTATCACACATGTCCTCCCTTCCCTTCTCCTTCTCCCTCCCCCCATGCTGACCCCAATTTGGTGCCCTTGCTCCCCTACTACTGCCCTGGTCCCCTCCTAGAAATTTCCAACATATTAGTGCCTTCATTTTGCCTTTCCCTTAGATGTTTGTGTTTTAATAGAGGACCATGGAAAATATATCTTGCTGAAGTCAAAAGAATCTCAAGTGGCAGGATTTTAGGCACCAGAACTCTTGGTTGGGACACATATTTAAGGAAATGGAGGCTTTCCTAGAGCCTCTCACATTACACCACATGGATAATCACCTAACCTTCCCATATGTGAGGCTAGCCTGACTGTTCACAAATGAATACTGAGGTGATTGACCACTGGCTTAGTATAATATGGCAACTCCTATTTTTATAAAAGAGTCTTCTGTGTGTGTCTTCAAGTGAGATTAGAAGCCTCCAGTTTTTATAGGCATTTCACTCTACATCATAACCTTTATAGTAATTGAGATTACTCATTGGTAATGACATCCAGACTCAAAGCTTAGAAGGGCCACAGTAGTTTCAGAGAAGGTATTTGGTCTTTGATCCAAGAGATAGACCCATCTATTTTACCTTCAAAGAACCTTTAAAAACTACATTTCCAAGAGGGCAGCCATATCATCAAGAGATTCTGCTGTTCTATCTTCATTCAAAGGCAATTATTAAGTGCCTACTGTGTTCCAGATAAGAAGGCTAGGTATTGTATATACAAATAAATAAAAAAACAAAAACATTGCTAGGCTTCAAGTAGCTTCCTTTCTACTGGAAGGAAACAAAATATAAAATATATGCAAATAAATAACCCCAAGGCGGAGGGGCTAACAGTGGGGGTATATATTAGGAAAGACCTCATATAGGAGCTGTCATACCATCTTGAAAAATTAGTATGAAAGTTTATTGGGACTAGCAGTTGGGTTGCTGCTGTTTTTATCAGCATTCAACTACTTTCAAATGAGCAGCTAATTAACTGTTCCAGTAACTCCACATACAGGTTAAGTGGTGAGTTTGTACTATTTTAGTGCTTAGAAGATGTACCAGCAGGTTGTGCCCAATTTCAATAAGAAATCCAGTGCCAGGGTTAAATTCAGAACTTGACACTAAGAACTCACGGTTCAACGTGTGAACTATGATACTGTACAATTGTTAGTTTGCCTTAAATTCTGTCCTGCTAAAGGGCAAAAGAAAAAAAATCACTTGGCAAATGACCTGTAGGGAAAGAACTTAGGTGTAGTAGTAACTTATAAAGCCTTTCTCCCACAAGGGCAGTGGATTATAGTGAAAGCGTCACATTAAAAGCCTGTTACCCAGATTTCAAACTTCATCTTTCCTGTGTTCTCTGGAACACACCTTTTTTAACTTTGAAATAAAAGAAAAAGATCTCTAAGCAACAAAATAACTGTCCCATAGCTTCAGTACTAGAAGCAATGCTGTGTCATTTCCTGCACCGGAGAGACCGTTAGGCTCTCGCTGAGAACCTTCTGGACAAGTATGTAATGCAGAAGTCTGCCCTGCTGCGTTTTCTCGCTTTCTGAGCCCTTGGCAAATCAGTCCCTGTATATGAGATGAGTGAGAGGACTGTTAGAGGCAGGCACACTGACAGTGGCAAGAAATGTCTTCTGACAGCCTGACATCAAGGAAGAAGCAGGAGACTAGAGGGTCTGGCGGTCACTAAGGGGAAAGTGAGCCTCTCCTTACCTTCATATCTGAGCATGTCAAGGTATAATAATAACTTTCCTAATGTTGATCCTGAGCCATTAAAGGACAGTCAGATTCTGCTTAGTGTACTCAGAAAGGACAAAGCAGCATAGAACAGATTTTAGAAAGAGCTGAATCCTGAGTGATAAAGTCATGAGCATAGAATCATAGATTTTGATCTAGAAAGGTACCTTAAAAAGATTATCTGACTCAACTTCACATGAAACACCCTCCCTCCCTTGCAATGCTTCTCCCTATCTGCTCTCAAAGTCACAAGTTGGGTCCCCATGGGTATAGCTAACTATGATTCCAGTGTTCTAGGGGTAACCCTGAGGCTCTATATTTATCATACTCCTATTATCAACAATCAGCTAGAGACAATTAGCTTTTAGCAGAAGCATTTACTGAGATGGTATAGTAATAACAGTTGCCAAACCCCCTGCCTCCCAGAAAAAAACAACCTTAGAATATCTCTCCCAGTTATCCCTTTCCCATCATGACCTTTTCCATTGCCATTTAGATATATTTCAGGTTGGCATAAGAAATTAAATAGGAATTTGGGGAGGAGTTTTGCAGAAGCCACTGATGACTTATGAAGGACAACGGACAACACATGTAGCCTGTGACTAAATGCCATTTTATAATAAGTTACTGTAAACATCCCATAAAAGAAAAAATTCAGAGTTCTTTTCTGGTACAAAGGGAGGGGCAAAAAATTTTACATGCATCTTTCAGATTATGGGAGACATGGTGTCCCTAACCCCTGTGAGGTGAAAGATAACTGTATACAAAGTCCATGGTGATAGAAGGTTTAAACTGAAAGTTTAATGATAATGAGGTATACTTGTAGAGAATACATGTGGCAAGAGGGTAACACAACTCTTGGTGACAGAAAGTTCTTTTTCCTATTATAGAGTATTAACAAAAATTTCCCTTAGGTATAGAGCGCTTTGCTGGGATCTAAGGGTCTGTATGTGCCTTTCTGGGACCCATCGCTGGCACTTCTCTGTACCATGACAAGATGTGTCAAATTCTGTAAAACTGGGTATCCTAGATGGGATTCTGTCCTTCCAATGCAGCACCTTCCTTTGCCATTGGCTACTACCAATAAAGTGAATGCTGCTATTAGCTCTAGTGGATATTTCTCCTTGCCTTGCAGCCACAGACTTTCAAACCTATTGAATCTCACAAAGTTGCTGCCAGAACAGTTCCATGGTCTGTTATTCATTCACCTAAGATCAGGAAAGAAGAAAGAGAAAGAGGCAAGCCATTTGCTCACAGCTTTCTGTTTGAGTAGGAAATATGCTGGTCTCTCTAAATATGTTCTTTATACTTCATCAGATGAGTAAACTGAATCTTAGAGAGGTTAAGGTGACTTGATCAAGGAAACAGTTAATAAGAAGCAGAGATTGAATTTGAACTCGAGTTGTCTGACTCCAAATCAGTGTCCCTTCCACAATACAGTAGAGCTTTTCTAGTTCCCTAGGAAATTCACTTTTATGGAAGGATTGAATGATTCAGTTCAAGCTATTTGTTGCAACTGTTTGATCAAGACCATTTAAAATATTGGGGTTTGTTAAATTGATTCACAATCAAAAGAATGAAGGAGAGAGTAAGGCTTGTTGTGTACTATATAGGAAGAAGAAAAAACAAGGATGAAGAAAGGGGGTAAAAGTACCAAGCTAATACTGTAATTGAATTGTCCTATGTCTAAGCGCCATTTGTAATTTATTTCATATTTTTTTTCTAAATGGGCATGAAAATAATGTGGTAAATGGGACCCAGGGAAACTTAAGATTTCAGTGATTAGCCTATTCTGAAACAGATTTGGTTTAGGAAATATGCTCTTTGTATTCTAAGAAAATATTCAAGATCTCAAGTCTCCTCTGTATGTTTTCTTCATTTTTAAGACAGCATTGATAGATTAGGGGAGAATGGAATAGTTTGCCTGTCAGATCTATGGATAAGGGAAGAATTTATTACCACACAAGAGATAAGAGAGTATTACAGGATGGAGAATGGATAATGTTGGTTACATTAAATTAAAAAGGCATTACACAAACAAAATGAATGCAGCCAAGATTAGAAGGAAAGCAGAAAACTGGGGGGAAATTTACATCAAGTTTGTCTGATAAAGATTTCATCTCTCAAATTTGTAAGAATACTAGTGATTTCTTGATTGATAAATGGTCAAAGGATATGACAATTTTCTGATGAAGAAATCAAAGCTATATATAGTCATATGAAAAAATGTGATGTCACTGTTGATTGGAGAAATGCAAATTAAAGCAACTTTGAGGTATCACCTCACACTTATTCAATTGACTAATATGATAGAAAAGAAAAGTGACAAATGTTGGAAGAGATATGGGAAAATTGGGAAACTAATGCACTATTGGTGGAGTTGTAAACTGATTCAGTCATTCTGGAGAGCAATTTGGAACTATGTCCAAAGGACTATAAAACTGTACATACCATTTGACCTAACAATACCACTGTTTGACTTAACAATACCACTATTAAGTCTGTATCCCAAAGATTTTAAAAAATGAAAAGGACCTATATGTACAAAAATATTTATAGCAGTTGTTTTTATGGTAGCTAAGAACTGTAAAGTGAGGGAATTCCCATCAATTGGGAAATGGCTGAACAAG
The DNA here is from genome assembly GCF_028372415.1 of Notamacropus eugenii. Lineage (NCBI taxonomy): Eukaryota > Metazoa > Chordata > Mammalia > Diprotodontia > Macropodidae > Notamacropus > Notamacropus eugenii. The sequence continues at coordinate 150,109,038 of NC_092872.1, forward strand.
TTCTGCTATAGGATTGTGATGGAATACTATTGTGCTATAAGAAATGATGAACAAGATGATTTCACAAAACTCTGGGAAGATTTTAATGAACTGATGCAAAGTGAAGAAAACAAAACATTGTACACAGTAGCAGTAATACTGTACAATGATCAACTGAACAATTTAACTATTCTCAGCAGTACAAAGATGTAAGACCTATGATTTTTTTAAAAATGCTGTCCACCTCCAGAGAAAGAACTGATGGAATCTGAATGCAGATCAAAGCACACTGTTTTTAGAGTTCTTGATTTTATTTTGTTTTTGTCTGTATTTTCTTTTACAATATGACTAATATGGAAATGTGTTTTGCATGACTGCACACATATAACCTTTTTCAAATTGCTTGCCTTTTCAAAGAGGGGAGGGGAGAGAAGGAGAGAATTTGGAACTTAAAATTGTAAAAAAAATGAAAGTTAAAATTGTTTTTATATCTAACTAGGGGAAAATAAAATATTAATTTTTGTTTAAAGGATGGCATTGATGATCACTAATAATATGCAGCTGAAATTTAAGAAATACGGTCTCCAAAACTTTAATACATCACCTTTACCCCTGAAATAACAATGTGTCTGTGCCCAGAATTGAACAGGAGGAATAGTAGGGTAGATTGAGAAACTGACCAAATCGTTTAATGATCCTAAGCTTCTCCCTGAAACAAAGACCCATCCTTTTTAACCTGCAGTTTTGTAATGATGTAAATCACAGCATTGTACTAAAATCTTGGAAAAATTAAGTAGATATCCACACAAAAGAGAAAGTCTAACATATTACCAACAAGGACTATACAGAACCACCATAAAGGATGCTATCAGAAAAATTTGAGTAGATATTCTAATAAAGAGGGTAACACGGAGGGTTCTATTGAAATTAAGCTCTCCTTAAAATGACCTTGAGGTCACTTTATTATAAGAAGGAGCATCACTATGAAGCAAAAGATTAACAAATAAAAGATATCCTTTAAAAAATGTTGTAAGGAAACTGGTCAGGGGCAAAATCCAAGGCCATGGAACAAAGTGAAATTAATTAATTAACCTATAACAGGAAGAACCTGTTGGAATCATTAGCTAACCATAGACTGAAGTAGAATTTTATTCCACCATGTCCTGTGGAAGTATCAGGAAGACACGATAAGCTATGGAAATTTTTCTGTCGTGGAATGCTGAATTAATTCCATTTTCTTTCTTTTTTTAAAAATTTATTTATTTAACTTCTAACATTCATTTTCACAAAATTTGGGGTTCCAAATTTTCTCCCCATTTGTCCCCTCCCCCCACCCCAAAACACCAAGCATTCTAATTGCCCCATCATCAATCTGCCCTCTCTTCTATCATCCCTCCCTTCCTTTGTCCCCATCTTCTCTTTTGTCCTGTAGGGCCAGATAACTTTCTATACCCCTTTACCTGTATTTCTTATTTCCTAGTAGCAAGAACAGAACTCGACAGTTGTTCCTAAAACTTTGAGTTCCAACTTCTCTTCATCCCTCCCTCCCCACCCATTCCCTTTGGAAGGCAAGCAATTCAATATAGGCCATATCTGTGAAGTTTTGCAAATGACTTCCATAACAGTCGTGTTGTGCAGGACTAACTATATTTCCCTCCATCCTGTCCTGCCCCCCATTGCTTCTATTCTCTCTTTTGATCCTGTCCCTCCCCAAGAGTGTTGACTTCCGATTGCTCCCTCCTCCCAGTGCCCTCCCTTCCATCACCCCCCCCACCCTGCTTATCCCTTTCTCCCCCACTTTCCTGTATTGTAAGATAGGTTTTCATACCAAAATGAGTGTGTATTTTGTTCCTTCCTTGAGTCAAGTGTGATGAGAGTAAACTTCATGTTTTTCTCTCACCTCCCCTCTTTTTCCCTCCACTAAAAAGTCTTTTGCCTGCCCCATTTATGAGAGATAATTTGCAGGGGCGGGGCTGCTATTCAGTGTGAGATTAAGTTCAGGTGCTCAGGTAGGGGCAGGGCTGCCTCTCGGGCTCAGTTCCCTCAGGGGGTTTATGCAGAGACCTTCAGCAATGGATCTGAGCTCCTGCCTGCTTTGGGAGCCCTTGTCTGCTGCTGCCTCCCAAGGGGGCCCGAGCCATGGGGATACCCCGCTCCCCTCTCAGCAAGCTGGAAAGACCCTCTCACCGACCCCTGGCACCTGTGGGTAGAGGGACCTACATGGCCGCCAGGCTCGGACCAGCTCTTCTTGGTGTTGCGGGGCCAAGGCAGGGCTGGGCTCCATTCTGGGTCTGGTGCATGATGGACCCCTTGCATGGACTCTTCAGGTCTCTCTGGAACAGAAATCTCCTCCACTCTGCAAATCCGTGGCTTCTGCTGCTCCAGAATTTGTTGGGAGCTCCTCTTCACAGGTATTTTATGGGCTGTGGGTTTGGAGCTAGCATCTGTGTATCTTTCTACTCCACCATCTTGGCTCCTCCAATTCCATTTTCTACATGGAGATTGTATTGACCAACAAAAAAAAAGGATATAGCTAGCATGCCAGGATTTGTGTGACAACAGGATGGGAAAATTTAAGGTGGAGTGAGAGTGGAAGTGGTGTGATAAGACCTGACTTTTTACTCAGATAGCAACAAAGGTAGAGGTGTCCAGATACCCTTAGATAATCAAGAGGGTAGGAATGTAAAAGACAAGCAGAAATAGAAAGGTAAATCACTGACAAAAATTCAGTTCAATCCACCAGACTGGTGTTAGGCACCTCCTAGGTGTTGGACCACTAGAGTTGGTCAATGGATAGTCCAAATGGTTGGAAACTTAGAAGATACCTAAGTCAGAGATCAAAAAACTAGTAGAAGAGACTGAGAAGCCAGGTGCTGTGGACCTAGGCAGATGGTCTGAAGAAATCAGACTACTGAGCTATGCACTATGAGATAGGATGCAAAAAATGAGTAAAATGTAGTCCCCCAAAGAATGTATAATCTGGTAAAAGAGAATAGGAAGGGGGGTTATTAATCAGTTGGGAGGATCAAGGATGGCTTCATAGAAGAAGTACCATTTAAGATGAACCCTCAAAGATGGGTAGGATATCAGTGAGCCAAGAAAGGACTTGGAGGGCACTTCGGGGTAGGAGCATTTGTATGAGCAAAGGTTAAGAGATGGGCACTATGGAATGTTTATGTGGAATAGTAAATAGTCATGGGATTTAAAACTGGAAGGGAACTTAGAAATAATCTAGTCCAACCCCTTCATATTATAGACAAGGAAACTGAGACTCAAAGATGGTCAGTGAATTATCCAGATCATAAATCCAATATCATATCCAATATCCAAATCATAAACTGAAACCAAGATTTAAATCTAAGTTCTTCAACCCCAAAACCATTACTCCCTATTCCTGTTTTGCAGGAGAATTGGCTAAATAAAGAAGAATTCTAAGAGATAAGAGTTGAAAAAATGAAACTGGGATTGCAGTGATGAGAACTTTGAATGTAAGACTAAACAATTTAGATTTACTTTGTCTGGCAGTACAGAGCCATTCAAGGTTTTTGAACAGGGTAGTTCCAGCTAGGTAGTGCACTAAGATTGCCCAGTGGTTAGAGGGCTTGGTCTAGTTTCAGGAAGACCTAAATTCAAATCTGCCCCAGACACTTACTAGCTGTATGCCCCTGGGCAAGTCATTTCACCTGTTTTTCTGAGTTTTCTGGATTGTAAAATGGGAATAATAATAGCACTTACCTCACATTTATATTGTGAGAGTCAAATGAGATAATATCTGTAAAGAGCTTAGCTCTGTGCCTGGCACATAACGGGTATTATATAAATATTAACCATGATGATGATGGTGGTGGTGGTGGTGGTGATGATGAAAATGAGAGCTGTACTTTAGACAGAATGCTCTGACATAAATATATAGGATCAATTAGAGATTGAAAAAACCAGTTAGGAGACTTGCGATCCACCTGGTATTGAAAGGTAGTGAAGTGTTGGGCTGGCCAGGGGCAGGGAGGGGTTAGGTTAGAATTCCATGTGTTGCTGTGGGATGGTGGGTTTCAATGGGACTGTCTTTGTTATGAATACCATGCTTTGCAAAGGCTAATTGCTGTTTTGATGGTGATGTGCAGGAATAGGGTTGATACCCATCTGAGAGACTTAGTGTGTTCTAGAAAGAAATTACAGCTTGAAAAATAATAGGTTTCCCGATCTTCCCCTAGCTGGAAGTACAGCAGCCATCAGCAGGTCTGATTCCAGCGATCACCTCCGGACTTTTAACCTGGTCCCTTTCTCCAGTCTGAGCCACTTCAGCTTTCCTTAGACAACCCCCCTTTTGGTGGAGAATGGAGGTGAGGTCTTACCATTTATCCCAGGCACAACTTGGGCTCAATTTAGAACTGCTGGATTCAAGGGATCCAAGCAGCCTTAGGCATCGCCAGCAGCGGGGTCACAGCTGGTCACTGTATCCTATCTTTTAGAGCTTTTAGACGTGTTTGGGATGTGATTTCACCTTTGGCATATTAGAGTCTATATAATAATGGGCTGCGTGTCCTCCGTGGTGATCTCGTGTATCTGAGAGACATTCTCTCCTCTTTTCTAACTAATAGAATCCCTAGCTTCCTTCAAAACACACCTTTTGTCCTACTTCCTACAAGAGACCTTTCCAAATCAGTTTAATAATCTTCTCACCTTGTTATTAGGTTATATTTTCTCATTTGAGTACATATTGCACCTCCCCAGTAGAATGGAAAGTTCCTGTTTGGCTTCAGACTCTGTATACCTAGGCTAGTAAAGTGTTATACATAGTAGGAACCTAAGAGATATTTATCTAGCTGAATCATTCTATCTCTTTAGCAGGTTAGAAAACTTGCTTTGGGAATGAAAGTCTAACTTCCTTGTTCAGGTTTCACCAATTTAATGGAGTTGGGAAAACTGACTACCCTAGAGACTGAGTCTTTGTATTTGAAGAATTCAAGTGAGGCTGAATTACTGTAGACCCTTGCTGAAGTCTAGATTCTAGTTTCTCTGTCTCCTAAGAGATCCCCATAGGGGCTATTAGCAAAACAATAAGGGATTGAGTGTTTCCTGGTACCTTTTGATTTGATCCCATTGTTTTCTTTGGAAAACATGTATTTTAGTTAAGAAACAGATAGGTTGAATGTGATGGATGACAGTAAGAAATGAATAGTTTCTGTTCTTCTAAGATTACTTCTTTCAAGTCAGACCAGGATATAATTATCTTACACAAATTAATTTAAGCCCAATTAATAATGCATACTAATGATTAATTTACTACTAATTATAGCTGATATTTGTATAGGGCTTTGACATTTATGAAGTACTTTCCATACATTTTCTCATATAATCTTCACAACAACCCTGTGAGCTATGTATATGCAAGTCACTGAAAAAAATACAGTTAAAAGGTAGGGTAGGAAAGGAGAAAAAGGAAGAAACAGATTTTTTTTTCTAGACGTGGCACTTGTTTCAAACATGCTTGTAAAGATTTCTTTCCCTCACTTAAGGGCCTTTAGTATTTTAGGGTCAATGACATTACTGTTGACCACATATAGCTATGTCTCCCAGCCTCCCTAAATAAATCTTCAATTAAAGAATTCTGAGAGAAGCCATTTGTATGAGCAGCAAAATCTCTCATGATCAAAGAAATCAATGACCTCCTCTGTACCCTATGTTAGGAGTCCGTAAGCTCCTTTGTGTCGTCGGCCCTCTTTGACAGTTTAATGAAACCTATAGGCTCTTTCTCAGAAAAAAAAAAGATTATTTTAATAAATAAAATATTAATTGAATTTCAATTACATTGAAATAATAATTACATATTAAGAACTAGTCATCTACAGAACCAGGAAAACACTTTGGCAAGACGAACAACTTTGAAAGACTAAGGAATTCTGGCCAATGCAATGACCAGCCATAATTCTGAAGATTTGTGATGGAACATGGTACCCACATCCAGATAGAGAGATGATAGACTAGCAGTGAAGATTGTGACTTTGGGGGACAGGGAGTGGAGTGGTAGGGTAGAAGGTCATGGGTAATGCTGAATTTGTTCTGCTTGACTATACATGTTTGTAATGAGTTCAGTTTTTCTTGCTTGGAGGGATCATTTGGAAAGGAGATGATTCAAACTGAAAATAAAAGAGAAAGTTTTAAAAAAATGATGCTATAGATAGATTTGGAAGAGACACCACCCCCCAGTTCCTCTTCCCTCTCCCCCACAACCTTACTTCTTTTAAAAAGCATAAAAAGTATATGTTACTCCATAGTAATGTTTCCAGCCCAGTGCCTTCAACTATGTTTCTGAGAAGCAGCCCCCATGGAGATGCAGCATAGCTCCTGTGGGTACCCAGAAAAGAAAGTTCTGGCCTCCAAAGTCCTGGGCATTGTCACATCCTGATACGATTTTATCAGTGGAAATGACGTTAAGGAAGAGGCATTCACATCTGCTGTGCTGCTGCGCTGCTGCGCTCTAATCACAGTTTCTCTGAACCTCAGTTTCTTTATCTGTAAAATGAGGAGAATATCTATCTTGGATTGCTATGGAGATCAATAATATATAGGAAGACCTGAAAGTGCAATGTTAATTCAGCCTATTTTTCCTATTTAGAGACAGGAAACAAGTATTTATTAAGCGCCTACTAAGTGCCAGGCAACTTCACAAGCATTATTTCATTTAATCCTCACAACAACTCCAGAAGGTAGGTGCCATTATTATTCCCATTTTATCACTGAGGACACTAAGACAGACACAAGTCAAGTGATTTGTTCAGGGACAACACAGCTGTTTCTGATGCCAGGGTTTGAACTTGGGACTTCTTGTTTTGTTTTGTTTTGGTTTTTAGAGGCAATCAGAGTTGAATGACTTGATCACACCGCTAGTAAGTGTCTAAGGCTGCATTTGAACTCATGTCCTCTCGACTCCAGGGCTGGTGCTCTTTCCATTGTGACACCTAGCTGCCCCTGAACTTGGGACTTCTTGACTAGACCCAGCACTTCCTCTGTTGCATCACCTATTTGTTATTAATAAATTAATCATTTTGTAAGCTATTATAAATTAATACTTTTAATGAATAATCATGACATTTTAATGAGTAATTATAATAATTCTTAAAAGGTAGCATAGAGTAGTGGAAAGAGAACTAACCTAGAATCAAATCCCACCTCTGTATGACCCTGCCAAACATCTTTAACCCTTCAAAGCAACTGTAAGAATACAAGTTTCAAAGAAGGTGCCAAACTGTATTATTGGAGGTTGGTTTCCTCACCTGGAAGTTTGGTGACTGTTATCACAGATCTGGTCACTACTCTTGTCCCTATTCTTTTTTCCATCTTCAGATCATTATGCTGTCTTAGGTGCTGGGGATACAACATAGTTTATTTGGGTAGACTACACACACACACACACACACACAGTTCAATAAGAGTAAAATATCCTATATGCTAACGCCAAATAAGTAGAACAGAAAATGTTACCAAAGAAGTTCAGGAAGAGCAAGTATATTTCACTGAAATCTTAGACAGTCAGGGCAGGTTTGACAGGAGGTGAGGCATGATCTGGGTTTTAAAGAAGGACAGGCTTTTAGTAAGTGGTGAGGAAGAGGAGCAAAGACCTTGGAGGGGCCAAGGAGAAGGGTAGGGGGATGGCAAGGAAGCGAGATGTATGGAGTGTGATCAGAGGACATGGGTGAATATGGCAGCAACCATAACCACAGTCAGAAGGAAGTAGGAGTAGGAGAAAGTGTTAGGAAGGCTTGGGAGAATCATAACCAGGAAGATATGGTGAGAGAAAGGCTCATTTTCTTTTGAGAACACTATTATCCTTCTAGTCACCCAGGTTCATAACTTCAGACTCTTCCTCACCTCCTTATTTTTCCTAACTCCTCACTCTCTATGTGTATATCCTGTCTTTTCAAGTAGATTGTTTCTGGTGCCTCTGAGACCTTTGATATCTTTCCCTACACTCTCCTCTTTTCCTCTACTCTCTGAGAAATTATGTGTCCCTTCTTGCCAGGTAAACCCTATCTTCTCCATAAGATCACCCCACATATCTTTCTAGTATAAAAAATCTCTTCCTGTACTGGCTCATAATCAACTACCTTAAAATATGTCCAAATTTTCCCCATTAAAAGAAAAGAACCCTTTGGGTTTTACATGCATGTTCATTTCTCTTATAATAAACCTGGTTTTCACATTAAAATTAAAAAAAAAACTTTACTCAATCCTAGCATCTCCTTAAGCATTTGTTCCATTTCTCTCCTCTTTTTTAGCCAAAGTCCTAGAAAAAGCTGTGCATACTTATTGCCTCCACTTCCTGCTTCCTCCTTCCCTCTGCATCCAAAGACACATCTTCATGCTAAGTCATTCTGGTTTCTGACCTCATCACTCAACTGAAACTGCTCTTTCAAAAGTCACCAATGATCTCTTAATTGCCATGTCCAGTGGTCTTCTCAGACCTTTTTGACCTCTTTGATGCACTGAATACTTTTAATCCTTTTTTTCTTGCTGGATACTCTTTGTTCTCTGTTAATTTTTATAGGACTACTCCCTCCTGGTTGTCCTTCTCCCTTCTGATGTGTCCTCAGTCTCTTTTGGTGGCACAACACAGAAATCACCTCCCATGGATGTGTGTGTTCTCCAAGGTTCTGTACTATCTCTTCTCCATTTTCCTTTCTCCACATTCTCAATGATCATATCCTCTCCCATGGGTTTATCATCTTTGTGCAAACAATTCATGGATCTATATATCCAGCAACTCTCTCTCCTGAACACCATCAACACTTGTCTTAACATACATTTCAAACTAGATGTACTGGAAATATCTCAAATTCAGTTGTCTAAAACAGAAGTAATTTTCCTTTCCCCTTAACCAGCCCCTCTACAAAATTTCCTCATTTCTTTCAATAGTATCACCATTTTCAAGTGTTTCACTTTGGCAATCCATTAAAATTCAGTGTTACCCCAATTCTTCTTTCTCATTCATCTCACATATCCAATCTGAAAGGACCAGAGTCTCCCACTGCATCCTGGGCCATCTCCAGTCGTCCTTATGAATATCTGGCCACTGGACCCAGATGTCTCAGGAGAAGAAAGTGGGGTTGGTGACCTTGTACAACCCTCCCTCCCTCAAATCAAAGTCAGCTTCAAGTCATGTCATCATCTCGATGTCATGGTCCTCTTTGAGAAGAAAGGACAAACATAGCAACAACAACCTATTTAGTCAGTTGTCAAATCTTGCCATTTATACCTTAACTGCATCTCCATCCTATATGAGAACTACTCTGTACACACATGACCACTGCTTAGTTCAGGTCCTCATTACTTTTTTACATGGACTATTGCAATAGCTTCCTAATTGTTTTTCCTGCTTCAAGTCTTTCCTCACTCCAATCCATCCTACCTACAGCTTCCAAAGTAATTTTTCTTTAACAAAGATCTGACCATGGTACTTCCCTACTCAGTAAATTCTAGTGGTCCCCTATTCCTTTTAGAATCAAATGTAAACTGCTAAAAAATGCTCTTTTAAAGCCTTTTATACCTTGACTCCAACCTAGCTTTCCAGTTTCATTATACTTTATTCCTTTTTCCAGACACAACAATCCAACTCAACTGGCCTTCTCTCTGTTCCTCACACATGTCACTCTATCTCTCATTTTTGTGCCTTTGTCCTGACCAAAAACCACCATTCTTGTACTGCCATATATTCTTTTCTTAGAATCCTTAGATTCCTTCAAGACTAAACTCAGATGTTACCCCAAGGCATGGTGTTCTCTCTTTCACAGATTATATGATATTGACTTGTCTTTGCATGTTGTAACCTCAAGGAGAAGACAAGCACTTTGTGAGCATGCACTAGGTTTTTCTCTTTGTCTTCCTATCCCTAGCCTAGCGCTAAACCTTGCACCTAAGGGCTTATAAAATACTTGCTGAATTGAGTTGTATCAGATTTGCCTACCAGGATGGCAGGGAATGTCACAGGCTGCTCTTCCTTCTGCCTGATGCACTGGACTGAGCAACGATCAAGGCACAATGTCAGGGAATGTGTTGATCAGTTGTTGTGGAACATACTCGGTTTGAAAAGTGGCCCAATTTTCTACGAATTGAATTTAGAATTGGAAAGGACCATAGAGGTTTAGGTATACAAGTCTGTGCTTACACCTAAGTGTCTCCTTTGACTTTCAGTGACTTAACAAATATTTTTGAAACATTTAATGTCTACATTTGATAAAATTGTCAGTTGGATTAAAAAGGTAAAAAGCTTCAGAATGTATAAAGTGATATGCGCCCATACTGATAAATAGCGATTTTTCAATATATATTCTATGTATAACTTGTTTGCTTGTACTTATTTGTTTTCTTATTTTCTCCCTCGCTAGACTGTGACCTCCTTGAGACTAGGGACTATCTTTTGTTTCTTTTTGCATCCCCAATGCTTAGCAAAGTGCCTGGCACATAGTAGGTGCTTAATAAATATTTATTGACTAATTAACTGAATTGTGAGTCAAAAGAAGTTTGGAAAATTTCAAAAGCCATTGTGATCATTTTCATGGAGAACAACATAGAATCCAGGTCTCTAGAGCTGAACACTTTATATAGTGAGTAAATGTGTACTTAGACTGAATTCCATTGCTCTTCTAAAGGTCTAAGTTTAGCTCCTAAGTAAAATATAATGTAAAATAATAATTATAATACATTATGCTGACATACTGTAAAAAAAAAAAAACCACACAGCTGGTTGAATCATTTTTGTTTGCCCAAAGGACACTGATTTAGTTTTCTGGTCTTCATGAATTGAGAGACTTTATTATAGCTTTGTTCATGGAGAGTATCAAAATGTGCTCAAAATCTAAATAACTAAGTAATACAATTTCAGACGTTATGATTGATTGTGTTGAGCATGCATTAAAAATAGAATGATGAAAATGAGTTGTACAGATGTTGTTTTGCACTTTTAAGGCTTAGTTTTTCCATATTCACTAATTCAGTTAATACATAATTAGTCAAAATAATTAATACATTCAATTCATACTTAAGCAGGGGAAAATGGAAATTTATTTAATGCATGAAATTAGAGTTAAAATTTTATTGGCCATTTCCAAAAACACTACAAGTTCAGAATTCAATCAAATTGTGTACAATATTTCTCTCCTTTTGCTAGAGATTGGGTAGTCTATACACACTAAGCTTAAGATAGGCACATTTTCATTGTCTTAGAACCCTTTCACACACAAACTCAGTGGTGAGTCAATGATTGTGAGAGAATCTGGTAAGTGATTGAGAGAATTTGGTCAAAGACTGAGAGAGAATTTGGTCAGTGATAGCCAGGAGATTGCAGGGCCTCAAGTTCATGGATAATCTGAAGATTAGTTGAAGGAATTGGGGATGTCTAGTCTACAAAAGAGAAGTTGGAGGAGAGGGATAGTATCTGTTTCCCTCTTCTCATAGTTGAAGGATTATTCCTTAGAAGAGGGAGTAGAGCTAACAGCAATTGATGGGTTGTAAAATGACCAACTTAGTTTTTATATAAGGGGAGTTGGGGAAGTTCCTAACAATTACAGCCATCCAAAAGTGAAATGTGTTGCCTCTGGAGTTAGGTCTCCTTCATCACGGTTCCTTAGGCAATGGCCAGATGTTCACTTGTGTTTCAGTGTTATATGTAGATTCCTCTTCAAGTATGAGTTAAAATAGACAGACTATAGATTTCTTCCAATTCATATTCTGAGATACTTTCTTCCATTCTTTAAAAAGATTCTTTAATTTTCCTTTCACAAAATATCACATGCTTGTCTTTTTCCCCCTCTAGTTTTCACAAGGGTAGTATGAAAGTTGACCAAAGAATTTTGTTATTTTTTAGATTACAGTAGAATTATACCATAATACAATGATACGTTACACTATGTAAATACATAATACAATAAACACCATAACACAGCGATACATTGTGCTATGTAAAACTATTCAATTTGGGGCATTGATTCTAAGTCCCAACAAAATATATTTTCCAGGTGCCTCCTTTTTTGTCTCTAGAAAATCAGGAATGGGTTTTTGTGAATTGTATTATATTGTGTAATCATTTTCTCCCCTTCATCATTTTAACCTCTGTAAAGGCTGAGGTTACATCTTACTTATCTTTTTATCTCCTATGGTTCTTTGTAGGCATGGATGAATAAATTATTAAATATGTTGGTCACGTTATAAACTTAGGTATCCTCTAATATAGATCACAACAGACAACATAACCATTTTCCTTCTTTGCAGGCAAAAACTGGGACTTGACTGCAGCTCTGAGTGACTATGAGCAACTCCGACAAGTTCATACAGCTAACTTGCCACAGGTATTCAATGAAGGAAAATACTGCAAGCAGCCAGAGAGGGAACCAGCCCAACAGGTGAACAAAATCGAACGACCCTGCCTTCAGAGACAGGATGACATTGCCCAAGGTAAATAACTGTAACTATACCAAATTTATGAAATGAAGGTTAAATTACTAAGCTCTCCGTTATTCAGATGAATGTGAGACAAGGACAGAAGGGCCAGACTACAGAACCCACGCTCTATCCACTCATGGTCTCACACACACACACACACACACACACACACACACACACACACACACACACACACACACACACACACACACACCTTCATCAAGTCTGTAAGTGAATGGATCGATTGAAGTATTAGACTTAGTATTTCTACTATTTTTCTAGTCGCTGGGAATGCCAAGTGTTGATCTGGAGGAGGGGAACACAGAGACAAAATCCACAATTTACTGAAGAAAATTATGTCTTTGAAACCATAGCAAACTCTCAGATTACATAATCTTGAAGCAGAAAAGACTTTTGATTCGTTGGTAGAGTGTCCATTAATCATTTTTTATGTGTTAGACGCTATGCTAAGTGTTAGGGATAGAAATACAAGACAGCAAGGCAGTCCCTGCCCAAAAGGAGCTTATACTCTAAAGAAGGGAGATTTTAGAAAAGGCAACTCCAAAGCAGGGCATGAGGGTAGCAGGCTGTTGAAATGACATGAAGGTCTACTTCAAGGCAAGGCAAGACAAGGGCTCCCCTATAAAAGCCTAGAAAACTGGGAGCAGCCTCCAGGATGCCAGAGTTCAGACAACATGCTGTGGAAATGTCTGGGAAGTGATAGTACATGCAGTTTATTCATTCATTCATTCATCAATCTATTCACTTACTCATGAAGAAACAGATCTAGAGTTGTTTTGACATATATATTGTCACATAGACAGTTAATGTCAAAGACAAGCATGTAACCCAGAACTCCTCCTGGTCAGTGTGTTTTGTTCATTTCTGCAATTTGGAATGCATTCTTCCACTCCCATCCCCAGCCTCCACCATCTGGGTGTTACTCAAGACAAGAGTAACCTTAACCACATGTGTCACCTCATAAAAGATCTCCTTGAAGGACCTTTAACATTAGCCTTTTCACTACCAGATCACCCCTAAGTAACCCAGTGTGCTTGGTTTTCAGACATGGGGCAATCAGGGTTGTCAAATCTTTATCACAATGCTATTTTACATTTTGAAATCTTAGTACATCTTACAATCTCAGGCATTTTCTATCCTGGTAAATATAGTAATTATTGGCCACCATATGATTTTTTAAAGAAGATATTACATGAAGATGTTGTATTCTACCCTTGCTATAGCTGTATTTATCAAGCCTGGCTAATAATCCCATCTGTTTTTAATAGAATTCAAATTTTAGAGTTTCTAAATTGGATGTTCAAGTGCCACATAATTGGATTCTTATTTAGTCTCTCTGTTATGAAATCCCAGTGCCCAAAATGGCAACTAAGGCTTAGGATAGCAGGAACTGTTGGGAGATGCAAATGTAGTCTTGGCATTTGTTTTTGTCAGTCCTAAAGACGTTTTGTACTTCCGAGTACCAGGAACTTTGTAATTTTCAACTGAGGGTGATGCTGGAGGAGGCCCCTTTGGAATAACTTTTGTCATTATAATTTCCTATTCAAATTTTACTCACATTTCAGTGTGGGAAAAAGACAACTTTGGATTTGGTGTGTGTGTGAGAGAGAAAGAGCGAGAGAGAGAGGGAGGGAGGGAGGGAGGGAAAGAGAAAGAAAGAGAGAGAGGGAGAGGGAGAAGGAGAGGGAGAGAGAGAGAGATGGAGACAGAGAGACACAGAGAGAAAGAAGGAGAAAAGGAGGAGGGTGGAGAAAGAGGAGGAGGAGAAGAAGATTATGTATGATTATTTGTATTGGGAACAGCTGTTTCCCATTAGATGATCTTTTAACACTTGGAAGCTATTTTTTTACATCAAAGAATCTGCCTCTTTCAGACTGCTAAGATTTAACATTTAGTACTATTTAATAACATCATGTGGCACACCTCATACCATCCACAAATGCATATTGATTGATGGTCCATATATGAGTCTGGATCAGAGAGCATGGATGGATGGATGGAGTCAACACAGGTCATGTTCCCAGCTTTGGGGAGGAATAAAAATTCTAATTATATGTCTTGTTGATGGTGAGTCAGTTATATCATGTTTACGTGACCTCTAGGCATTCAACATGACTTAAAAGATGGGAAATTTCCCTTTCTCAAATTATGAGTGATACCCTTATAACCCATATTTCATCAGAGCTTAGGACTGATGGAGCCTTTACCCAAGTCGCTAACATCCACTATAGGGTGCTTATTCCCTGGACATGTTCTCTCTCTATCTCTGTCTCTCTCTGGCACAACCATTTTCATTACATCCCATCTTATAATTCTCTACAATCCACATTTCACCTGGAGCAGCTGCCCAGTCCTCTTCCCCTATCTTTGAGGGTGAGGGGTCAAGTGCAGGACTTCTCCCTTTCCCACCATGAGTGAACTCATCATTGTCTTACCTCCCTGTCCCCACCTACCCTCTTTTTATGCCAGGTTACAAAATCATACTTATGCCTCTAGGTTTCAGAAGTAGAAGAAATTGTAGAAGTCATCATCTGTCTAGTGTCTTCTTTTTATAGGGGAGTTAATTGAATCCCAAAGAGAAGAGGAACTAACTCAGCTCTGCACAGGTAGTTAGCAACTAGTTAGAATTTAAACCCTGGTATTTTGAAACCAAGAGTCTTTTTTTCTACTATAGTAGCACTTGTAATCAAGTCTATAAATGACCAGAGGTCAGAACTTTTTTTCCTGTTAAAAACTAGTAGTGGTTGGGTCAGCATGCAGGGCATGGGAACATGGAGAGCATGGATTCAGAGCTAAAAAGAACTTTAATGGCTATCATATCCAATCCTCTCATTTAACAAAGGAGGAATCTGAGTCTTGGAGAAGTTAAGTGACATGTCCAAGGTCACACAGATAAAAAGTGACATGAAGGTTCAGCTAGAGTATAATCCTGAGTCTGGTTTCTGGAATCTTCCATTTTTTATAAAACTTTACTAAACTTTCCTTTTCTTTTCATCCTTCCTTCCCTCCCTCCCTCCCTTCTTTCTTCCTCTTTCTTTCTCTTTCTCTTCCTTCCTTCCTTCCTTTCTTTCTCTCTTTCTCTATCATGATTATATTCATGTATCTCCTCCCTGTCCTTGAACCACCTCTATCCCAGTCAGTTGTGTACTGCTAAAGAGAAGGTTTTTGTGCCATTTATCTTTGTATCCCCAAAACCTAGTAGACTTTGTCACACATAGTAAGTGCCTAATAAATTTTAATTCAATGGTACTTACTTCACAGGCAACATGTAATTGACTTTCAGTTCATGAAAACATAATATGAAACTCATCAGGAATATGAAAATGATATTTAATGGTATATGTGCTATTTGTTTAGATTAAAATATACCAATGTTGAAGCGTGACTTGCTGGAAATTCCTCTCTCTCAAATTACAAGGTGAGAAATATCTGAAAACCAGATTTGGTGTAGATTGTTACATGATCTGCCAATTCTTGAGCTCCAGGTTTAGCATCTATTTGACCAAAAGTAAATTAATGCCATTTATGTCTGCTACTTCCCTTTAAAAAAGAAAAGAAGAACAGAGAAAGACACAGGAGAGGGAGGGGAAAAGAGCGGAAGAGAGAGCAAGAGAACGGATAGAGAGAAAGGCAGGAGAGAGAGTCAAAATAAAAAAAAGAGGGAGAGAGGGGGAGGAAGAGAAAGAGGGAGGGAGGGAGAAAGAGAGTGCGAGTGAGAGAGAGAGCAAAATTTATTTTCTAAATGGTATCTTTATCTTTTCTAGCATATCTTTATGGTATGCATATTAGAGGAGGGGGTTGGGGTAAATATCAGGGGAAATAGTACAAGTAACAAGTAACCTAATTTGAAACAGATGTTGTAGGACCATTGGGTCCCAAGTGTACCACTTCATGAGTTTGTCATGAAGTTTTTAACTATACTAATAATGAACCTGTGATAATTTCATTTGGAAAAAATCTAAAAGGAATGTCGTGTTAAAAAAAAAAAAAAGACTGTAATTGTGGCCTAGATCAGAAAGGAAATGTGGGTTTAAAATGTGCTATATTTCATAATTCTCATAGTGATTATAATAGTTGATTACTAAACATGACCGTTTTGAGCCTTTAAAAATGTTTGTATCAATCGAATATTTATTGAGCACCTACTATCTGCAAGGCACTTGGTTAGATGTTTTAGATCTCTTCTTTTCACAGCCCTTCAATAGGTCCTTTCCTTTCCACTTACCCTGTCATCTCCCTAGTTCAGACCCTTATCACTTCTTTTTTCTTACTAGTATTTTTTCCCAATTAGGTCAAGACAGTTTTTAACATTTATTTTTTAAAAATTTATTTAAAATTTTTTTCCCCCCAATTACATGTAAAAACAATTTTTAACATTTGTTTTTAAAATTTTGAGTTTCAAATTTCCTCTCTCCCTTTCCCCCATTGAGAAGGCAAGCAGGTCTATATAGGTTATACCTTTGTAGTCATGCGAAACATATTTCCATATTAATCATGTTGTGGGAAAAAAAAAAACATAGACCAAAAAAACCCCTCAAGAAAAATAAAGTAAAAAAATGTGGACATCATCAGTTTATTGTCTGGGGATAGACGGTATTTTTCATCATCAGTCCTTCAGAATTGTCTTGGATCATTATACTGCTGAGAATAACTAAGTCATTCATAGCTTATAATCTTACCATTTTGCTGTTGCTTTTTGCACAGCACATTTTACTTTGCATCAGGTTATGTAAGACTTTCCAGGTTTTTCTGAAAGCATCCTGCTCATCATTTCTGATAGAATAATACTGTTCTGTCATAATCACACTGCACAGTTTGTTACATTATTCCACAATCGATGGGCATCCTCCCAGTTTCAAACTCCTTGCCACCAGAAAAGAGTTACTTTAAATATTTCTGTATATATATATATGTATAAAATAGTGGCATTAGATGGTCTTTTAACACTTGGAAGCTATTTTTTTACATCAAAGAGTCTGTCTCTTTCAGACTGATAAGATTTAACATTTAATACTATTTAATAACATCATGTGGCACACCTCATACCACCCACAAACACATATTGACTGATTGTTTTACAACCCTTTGGGCATAGTTCCAAATTGCACTAAAGAATGGTTGAATCAGTTCACAACTCCACCCACAATGCACTGATATCTCATTTCCCCCACATCCCCATCCAGCAGTTGTCATTCTCTTTTACTATCCTATTAAGTAATTTAATAGGTGTGAGTTAGTACCTCAGAATTATTTCAAGTTGCATTCCTTCAATTAATATCTATTTAGAACACTTTTTCATATGGTTGTAGATAGCTTTGATTATTTCATCAAAAAACTGTTCATATTTCTTAATCATTTATCAGTTGGGGAATGGCTCCTATTTTTTATAAATTTGACTCAGTTCTCTATATATTTGATAAATAAGGTCTTTATCAGAGAAACTTGCTTCAAAATTTTTCATGGTTATTATCTATAAATGTATTTCCCTCCATTCTACTGCCCCATCCCATTTATTCTATTTTCTTTCTCTCTCTTTTCACCTTTTCCCTCCCTAAAAGTGTTTTGTTTCTGACTACCACCTCCCCTAATCTGCCCTCCCTTCGATCACCCCACCCCTTCTCTTATCCCCTTCCCCTTCTACTTTCCTGTAGGGTAAGATGGATTTCTATACCCAATTGAGTGTGTGTGTTATTCTTTCTTTGAGCCATTTCTGATGAGAGTACAATTCACTCACTCCCCACCCCTATCACTCCCCCTTCCCTTCCACTGTAAATGCTTTTTCTTGCCTCTTTTATGTGAGATGATTTACCTCATTCTGTCCCTCCCTTTCCCTTTCTTCCCATGCATTCCTCTTTCTCCCTCCTTAATTTTATTTTTTTAATGTCATCCCTTCATATTCAACTCATATCTGTGCTCTCTATTTTTATACTCCTAACTGCCCTAATAATGAGAAAGTTTTTGAGTTACAAGTATCATCATCCCAACTAGGAATGTAAATAATTTAACCTTATTAAATCCCTTATGATTTCCCTTTCCTGTTTACTATTTTATGCTTCTCTTGAGTCTTATATTTGAAAGTCAAATTTTCTGTTCAGCTCTGATCTTTTCATCAAAAATGCTTGAAAGTCCTCTATCTCCTTGGATGTCCATTTTTTCCCCCTGAAGGATCACTGTACTCAGACTTGCTGGGTAGGTAATTCTAGCTTCTTTGCCCTAAGGAATATCATATTCCAAGCCCTCTGATCTTTTGATGTAGAAGCTGCTAAATCTTGTGGTATCCTGACTGTGCTCCACAATACTTAAATGGTTTCCTTCTGGCTGCTTGTGATATTTTCTCCTTGACCTGGGAATTCTGCAATTTGGCTATAATATTCCTGGAAGTTTTCCTTTTGGGACCTCTTTCAGGAGGTGATCAGGAGATTCTTTCAATTTCTATTTCACCCTCTGGTTCTAGAAATCAGGGCAGCATTCCTTGATAATTTCTTGAAAGATGATGTCTAGCCTCTTTTTATTTTTATCGTGACTTTCAGGTAGTCCAATAATTTCTAAGTTATCTCTCCTGGATCTATTTTCCAGTTCAGTTGTTTTTCCAATGAGATATTTCATATTGTCTTCTAATTTTTCATTCTTTTGGTCTTGTTTTATTGTTTCTTGTTTTCTCATGAAGTTATTAGATTCCATTTGCTCCATTCTAATTTTTAAAGAATTATTTTCTTCAGTGAGCTTTTGGATCTCCTTTTCCATTTGGCCCGTTCTGCTTTTTTAAGACATGCTTCTCCTCATTGGCTTTCTGGACCTCTTTTACCATTTGACCTAGTCTGTTTTTGAAAGTATCAGTATGTTTTCTTTACCAAGCTGTTGACTTGTTTTTCATGATTATTTTGCATCACTCTTATTTCTCTTCCCAATTTTTCTTCTACCTCTCTTACTTGCTTTTCACAATCCTTTCTGAGCTCTTCCATGGTCTGAGAACAATTCATATTTCTCTTGGAAGCTTTGAAAATGGCTTTGACTTTTTTACCTTCTTCTGAGTGTGTGTTTTGATCTTTCTTGTCACCATAGTAACTTTCTATGGTCAGAATCTTTTTCTATTGTTTGCTCATTTTTCCAGTCTATTTTTTGACTTTTAACTCTTTGCTAAAGTGGGGCTCTGCTTCCAGTTGGAGGAAGCACTGCTCCAAGCTTCAGGGATTTTGAGTAGCTGTTTTCATAGATGCTTCTACCTAAATTTTCAGTTCTTCCAAGGTGGTATGCTCCAAGGAGAGATGTGTTTAATATTCTCCCGGCCTGTGCTCTGATCTGTATGTGACCATAAGTACTCTTTTTTGTCCTGGAACTGTGATGAGGGTAGATGCTCCATTGCTGCTGCAAGCTCTGGTGTGCTGGTGATTCCCCTCACCCTGGGACCACCACCCAGGACTCTGACCCAGATCTGAGTATGGACAAAGCAACAGAATCCTGCCCCTAGTGCCAGCAAAGAGAACCCTGTCATCTCCTTCTGATTAGTTGTTCAATTCCATTATAATCTTTGGGCTGAGAGCTCTGGAAGCTGCCACTGCTGCTGCTGATTCAGTGGCTTCCAAGGTCTGCTCCTGGTTTGCTGGGACTTGGTTTGTGCTGGCACAGCGCACAGTGTGCTCCACTCTCACCCCCAAGTGACAGACTTTTCTTGCTAACCTTCTAAATTATCTTTAGATGGAAAATTGTTTCATCCCGTTCTTTTGTGGGTTCTGCTGACTCAGGAATTGATTTATGGCATTATTTAAAGGGGTTTGGAGGGGTTTAGGGGAGAGCTCCAGCGCCTCATCACTTCTTGACTGAATCATTGCAATCATTTCATTTTGGGGCTCCCTATCTCAAGCCTTTCTCCACTCCATCCACTCTCCACACAGCCTTTAAAGTGATTTTCCCAAAGCACAGATCTGATCATATTACTCTTATAACTCAGCAAACTTCAGTGACGCTCTTTTACTTCTAGGATCTAATATAAACTCTGTCTGATATTGAAGTCTCTTCATTACCAGGTTTCTTCCCACATTTTCAGTCTCCCTACATATTATTCTCCCCTGATCACTCTACAGTGTAATCCTCCTAGTCTCCTTCCTGGTCCACACACGCTGCATTCCATGTCTTTACCCAAGCCTAAAATGGACTCCTCCACTTTTGCTTCTTGAAATTCTGATTTCTTACAAGGTTTAATCAAACGACATCTTTCATTCTTGTCTTTGTGTATCCATAGGGCTTAGTATAGTAAACATTTACAAATGATTATCAACTCCCTAATTAGGTAGGAAGTAGGGATTGAAAGAAAATTTACAATATTCTTGTTCTCCCTTGATTTGGAATCTTAGGGAAAGAATTCTGGCACAAAAGAAACAACTTCTATATTTCTACTGTATTTATTGTGTGGTTTGTAAATGATAATTGTCTCTGTAAACTTCATTTCTCTCCCTATTGGACTGAGTTCCAAAAGGGACTGTGTTATCTAAATTTCAAATGTGACTCATATCTATCAAAGTGCTTTGCATATTACAGGTAATTAATAAATATTTGTTGAACTAAACTAGGTACTTTATAGATACTTTGTGACAAAAGAGACATTATTATAGTGGAAAGTTCCCTCCAAAGTGAAGAATCTTAATGTTTTTTAGCATCATGGACCTCTTTCACAGTATGATCTATATACATAAAGTTCTTAAAGGTATAAAATAAATAAGAATGCAAAGGGAAACAATTTTATTAAAATGCATTAATCAAAACATATTTTTTTAAAATCACAAACTCTAGGTTAAGAACCCCTGCTCTAAACTTCCAGGCACTGAACCCATACTTGAGACCCACCTCCATGGTTGGATGCCTGTACAATTTTGTTCATGACCCTAAACATTTGTGGTCCTCAGTTTCCTTCATATGTCACATGATGGGATTGCCACAGGAATGGACTGAGATAGTATGCTTTATAAGCCAAAAGCACTCTATAGATGCAAGTTGTTTCTATTTTTATTCATTATTATTAGATTTTAGTAACTAAACATTCATCGGTTACATTTGGAAAGAACAATGTCAGTTCAGCAATGACATTAAAATCTTATTTCCATTGTTTCTACCTATTTGACCTTG
This sequence comes from Notamacropus eugenii, assembly GCF_028372415.1. Taxonomy (NCBI): domain Eukaryota; kingdom Metazoa; phylum Chordata; class Mammalia; order Diprotodontia; family Macropodidae; genus Notamacropus; species Notamacropus eugenii. Next base: position 150,130,593 of record NC_092872.1, read on the forward strand.
GGCAAATCACTTAATTTTTCTCAACCCAAGATTCCTCATCTGTAAAAGGAAAGAGTCAGTGATGATCTCCAAGGGCCCTTCTACCTGGGTCTGTGATCCTATATTCAGAAATTGTTGGGTTTGGGTTTTTTTTTTTTTTATTACTGTAACATTTTTATATAGGTGCTCATAGTGGAAACTAGATTGAATAATATTAGGAAATTTGAATTGAAGAAACAATAAGGCTAGATTACTAATAATCAAAACTGATGAAGTAAATTGAACAAAACTACTTTAGTACTAAATCACAAATGAAAATGTAATAGTTAACTATCTCTGATGTGATTTTCTTGATATCCTGATATGCCATGTATGTTGATATAATTTTTTTAGCCAATCTACAATCCAAACAAATTCAAATAGAATAAAAATTTTTTAAATGCTCTTAAAATTTTGAAGCAAAAGTAATGAATGAATAAAAATTTTCTAGCTGCCCATTTCCCCATAGCAATTGTTGTGAAGCTGCTTATAAGGTTTATTAATTCACCTAATATTGTCCCAAGTTATAACACACTTGTAACAAGCACATCTTTCACGCTAAATAACTTGTAATATTATTAAAATCACAATAAAATTGATATAAAAGCATAAGATTTTCAAAAACTTGCATTGTTTTTAGTCTTCTGTCATCTGTCTTTAGTCATCTCTCAACTATTAATAATGGGAATTTTTAAAGAACATTACGAAAGACTTTATTATTGTATTATTATTAAGATATTATTATTAAGATAAACAGTTCATGGTTATTTCTCAGATCTTATAGCAAGAATTGCTCCAAATAAAACTTCCCACTATAAACATTTTTTAAAATGATTTTTACTACAAGGGTTCTGCTGAGTTACATTTACAGTAAAGGATTCTGTCATTCGTAAAAGTTTGAGAACCTTTGCTTTAGAGAAATTCTATATTAGAGTTATTATTCCTAAGTAGGGCAAGGCTTATAGGCACTTTATGACAAAATAGAGTGTTGATGGGGAAAAATACAAAGGCTCTGCAGCGTTTGAGGTCTGTATATTTCCATATATGTCATGTTTATCAGAACAAATAAAAGAACCTGTCTTAAAATTGAAGTCACGATGGTTAGATCCAAAATAGATTGCCACCTGCTTTAAAGATAAAAACAAACCAATCTCTTTGATGTATTTTAATGATATGAGATGATAGTTGTGCACAGAATTTTGTTTGAATTCTGTTAGATACAGCTTGAGCTCAGGATGAAAGAGAATAATGATGATCTTTTAGGATGTTAATAAATATTTGTTCTATTAAACTTTTACCAATTACCTTTCTAAGTAGTTTGATATAATGAATAGGTATTATCTGCAGTGCTGTTTCCATCCAGCTTCCTGAATACATTTTGAGGAAGATATATATTGACTACAAGGGGCAGTATTTGTTGGGGAGGGTTATATATATATATAAATCTACACATGATGGTTTGGGGCTTGACATTTACAAGCCACTTAGGCATCATCATTCTTTTCCTTCCTAGAAAAACGTCTTTCCAGAGGTATTTCTCATGCCAGCTCAGCCATAGTCTCCCTTGCCCGATCCCATGTGGCCAATGAATGCAGCAATGAACAATTTCCCCTGGAGATGCCCATCTACACATTCCAACTGCCAGACCTCAGCGTATACAGTGAAGACTTCAGGAGCTTCATTGAACGTGATTTAATTGAACAGGCAACGATGGTTGCCTTGGAGCAGGCGGGTAAGTAAATTCATTTGGTGCTGGTAGATAGATGATCTGGCTCCCTGTCTTCCTTTTATTTCATTTTAATATCAGAACTGGTATAGCTTTTACCTATGAAAATAAGATAAGCAACCAAAAGAACATTCCTATCTTTTTACGTGAATCCATTTGTCCTCTACTATTTTCTCTTCCAATTCTGGCTATCCTGAGCCAAGCTTCATTCTCGGTAAAAAGTCATGCTTCTACTCATTGTTTGATAAAAATTGCTGGGAAAACTGGATAACAGTGTGGCGGAAATTAGGCATAGACCCATACCTGACACCGTACACAAGAATAAAGTCCAAATGGGTACATGATTTAGGTATAAAGATTGATACCATGAATAAACTGGAGAAGCAAGGAATAGTGTATTTATCAGATCTATGGAGAAGGGAAGAATTCTTTACTAAAGGAGAGATAGAATGCATTATGAAATGCAAAATGGATAACTTTGATTACATTAAACTGAGAAGTTTTTGCACAACCAAACCCAATGCAACCAAAATCCGGAGGGATGTAGTAAATTGGGAAAAAATTTTTACAGCTAAGCTCGAGGATAAAGGCCTCATTTCTAGAATATATAGAGAACTGACCCAAATGTATAATCATACAAGTCATTCCCCAATTGATAAATGGTCAAAGGATATGAACAGGCAATTTTCAGAGGAAGAAATTAAAGCTATCTATAATCATATGAAAAAATGCTCTAAATCACTATTGGTTAGAGAGATGCAAATCAAAACAACTCTGAGGTACCACATCACACCTATAAGATTGGCAAACATGACAGAACAAGAAAATGATAAATGCTGGAGAGGATGTGGGAGAGTTGGAACACTAATTAATTGTTGGTGGAGCTGTGAGCGCATCCAACCATTCTGGAGAGCAATTTGGAACTATGCCCAAAGGGCTACAAAAATGTGCATACCCTTTGACCCAGCAATATCGCTACTAGGACTATATCCCCAAGAGATCATAAAAATGGGAAAGGGTCCCACATGTACAAAAATATTTATAGCAGCACTCTATGTAGTTGCCAAAAACTGGAAGTCAGGGGGATGTCCATCAATTGGGGAATGGCTGAATAAATTATGGTATATGAATGTAATGGAGTACTATTGTGCCATAAGAAATGATGAACAAGAAGACTTCAGAGAGGCCTGGAAGGACTTATATGACCTGATGCTGAGTGAAAGGAGCAGAACCAGGAGAACTTTATGCACAGCAACAACCACAGTGTGTGAGAGTTTTTTCTGGTAGACTTAGATTTTTGTAATAACACAAGAACTTCTGAAAAAAAAAAATCCCAATGGTGGACCTCAAGGCAAAATGCCTTCCACACTCAGAGAGAGAAATATGGAAGCCACTCACATAATGTAGCAGATCATGTTTGTGTATGTGTATCTGTTTGTGTATCATGTTCTGATTTGTTATACGGATTCTTTCATTTATCTTAGTCTGACTACATAGCATGACTATAGTGAAAATATACTCAATAGGAAAGTATATGTAGAATCTATACAGAATAATTGTATGCAGTCGTGGGGAGGGAGGGAGGTAGTGGGGGGTGGGTGGGGAGGGATAAAATCGCAATTGTATGGCAGTGATTGTTAAACATTAAAAAAATTAAAAAAAAAAGTCATGCTTCTAACATATCTTTGGTTGAATAGGTTAAAATTATGTAATATTTGGACTTCCCCTCTTTTTTTGCTCCTAACTCCATGAAAAATTGATGTTATGTTAGCTCTACACCAAGGGAAATAAGAATTTGCCCAGATTCCTCAAGAGGAGGAACTGCTTCATCTTCATCTTTGTACCCAGCTCCAAACATAAAGCATCTCACATAATAAGCACTTAATAAATGTTCATTACGGTGAACTGAATTTGCCTTTATTTTCTTCCTGCCTAACTTTTCCCCTAGTATCCCCATGTTCTACAGGTAAGAAAAAGGCAGTAGTGACCCTAACCTGGCTTCAGTCCTGTCCTTACCTTCCATCAAATATTTCCAATTTTCTCCTGGGGGCATAGAGTTACATAATAAACAACCAAGTAAATCAATTTACTCTTTGAAAAATTATCATCAAGATGGAGAAAATATCCAGAATGTTTAAGACAAATCTAGATTTTTTTTCTCCAGGTACAACAACTTACACTGAGCTCATGAGAAGTTGCATAATATTTTGCTTCTCAATTTATGTTGTGATTCTTTGCCTTAAAAAAATTTCTAAAGAAAATCCACTCATTAACCAAAATTACAATATTGAAGAGGCATAAAGAGCTATAGAATTTAAAGTTAGAATGTTCAACCGATATCCATGATATAGTCCAACTTTTCCACTTTACATAAGAAGAAACTGAGGAAGCAGGTAGTTAAGTGACGCGCCAAGGTCATATAGCCAGTTGGTTTTAGTGCCCAAGAAGACCCATGTCTGTTTACTACCAGTCCACTACACTTGTTCTTAAGCAAAGTTACCATGGAATTCAACTGAATTTTTGGTTGAACAAGGTGGAAATGGGGGTGCAGAGTGATGCAGGACAATAATCATCTGTCTTCACAGGAAAACCCAATTATTAAGCCCAGTGGCTCATTAAGTTGTGATAATATGCTAACTCTTAATTTGTTAATACTAACAAACAAGAAATAGAGGTTATATGTGTTTTAAAGCTAATTTTGAGTAAATATAAAGACCTGGGTTCAAGTTCAGCCACAAACAGTGACTAGCTGTGTGTGACCCAGGGAAAATTATTTATTTAATGTTTACTTCAGTTTCCTCAATTGCAAAACGAGGGCAGTAACGCATCTATCTCCCATCATTGTTGTGAGCATCAAATGATTTGTAAAGCACTTAGCATAGTACCAGGCACATAGTATATGCCACATAAATGCTTATTCCCTCCCCCTTTTCACTAAAAAAACTTATCCCCAGAGGGGAGAAGTCAACCTACCTTGCAGGACCCCAAGTGGAGGTAGAAGTAAAAGTTTGAAGGGTGGGCCCAGAAAAGATACTGTAATAGAATTAGACAGTAAAGTAGAATCTTTTCAAAACTGCCTAGGTCATGGAACTGTCAAAAATATAATCTATGTTAGCATCCATAGGAAATGTTATCTCTTATAGGATGCTCCCTTAAACCATCTCTTCTCTCTAGCTCCATTTAGTGAGGCCTTAATCACTACCATTATTTATCTTGAGTCTTTCAATAACTTAAGGATAATTTCTCATTGTATGAGTTGCCAGTTCTGTCTTTCCACCCCCATTGTGCTTTGGAATCCACCACCTTTGCCAATCACCAGGATACATTGCCAACTCATAGCACCTCCTGCTAAGAGTGGCAAAAGTAGATGACAATTGAAGCCTTGTATTTTATTACCAAGGGGACCTGTTTTCTTTTTCTTCAAAGAAATATTTTCTTTGTTGCTACCACATATGTATTTTGTGGCCACAATGTATTTTTATGGTGACATATTAGAAGGGGCAAAGCCAAATTTAAGGTAAAAAAAATTCTTCTTCCTTTCTCCCATTGAACTGATGTCACATTTGGTTAGCTTCTGTCTTGTCTCCAAGGATGACAGACATGGGCACCTTATTTAGAAATGTGTAGTAAGCGATCTGTTAAAGTCTCAAGTGAATTGATTCCGTTGCCTTATATGAATCAGAAGACCATTTCTTTGGAAAGTCAAAAGAAATGACTAATAGCTCTTAGACCATAACAAAACCCAAGCTGACATTGAAAAGTTTTGCATACCATTTTTTCCTTCTGGGGAATTCTGATTTTTAAAAGGAGAACATTTAATAAGTGCTATTCTCTGCAACATTGGTTTCCTTTCCATTTTTTTTGTCAAATTATTCTTCAGGTGCAGTTGTAATGACTACAGACCACAGCAGAAGGTTGAAAAGAAAACCTGGACCATGTAAATGACTTCTGTAGAAGTTGTTTCTAAATTAAACTTTGAGATTTGAAAGATGTTTTTATAGTTAGCTTTCTGATCGAGGAGAAATGCCAATTAAATAAGAAAAACATCTTTATAGATGTCCACCAATGACTTGGATTAGTAAAATTCTTCAGAAATGTATCATTCTTAAACACCTCTCCTGATTTCCTTATTCTAAAAATTACCCAAATTTGCCATGATTCCTGATATTGGAGGGAATAGTTTCTCTTCATCTCCCTTTTTTAAAATCTGTATTTTCCTTCAAGGTTCAATTCAAGTATGCACGTTCTTAGTGATTACTTACTTCTCTTATCCTTATTCCAGTGATATTTCCATTTTTTCCATCATTCCTTACCTCATGTTGTACTTCGTCTATGTATATGTTGTTGTCTCCCTACCTTAGCTCCAATGAAACGCTAAGTTCTGGGAGCAGAGATTGTTTCTTTTTTTATTTTGCCAATACCTAACAATGTCTTGTTAAATTTGTCTAGTCCAAGGCAAATTCGTAAAGTTCTTTGCACTTCACAAAGAAATTGTCTTTACTATTATTTTTCAGAGGTAATTGAAATGTGATTGAATATGTGGTCTAAATTGTGTGTCAGAGAAATGGAAAATTCTTCAGTTGTACTTTTTCAAAAAGCAATCTCCCCCTGCTTAGGAAAGATTTAGGGGTTTATAGTTTTGCCATATTGTCTGGATTAATCACTTTTTAAAGAGTGCATTTCAGGAACTGCAATTAAATAAAATTGGTTTGTTGACAACATGTTGCTTTTTATTGGGATCAAAGTCCATATATAAATTTTAGAGACCCAGAATGTTAATTACTTACCTCATGATCATGGCAAGTGAAATGCTCAGCCTCTTCTAAGAAACTAAATCTCCTTCATTTATACAGTTACCCTTGTGTCTGAAATGATCCAGGATGAATTTTAGTAACAACTCATCTTCACAATTTGCTGTATTTGAAGCACTATAAAACATCAGACATGCTTCCTTCCTGTTTAAAAAAAAAAAAACAACAAACTTTTGAGAGTAATTAGGTATAATCAAACGTTTACATTTTTGCTTCCCAGAAGTTGTCTAGTGGGCTGATGAACATCAAATGAATAATTCAAGAAAATATTCATAGCCCAGTGGAGACCCTGGGAAGGGCAGAAGGAAGGAGGGTGTCTGAATCAGTGTGGTAATAGTTCAACTAAGCTGTGGAAGATAAACAACTTTTAAAAATAGTGTTCACATACATATTAGTGCTTGGTAGACCCTCTCCAAACAGTAGCCCATTTGAACTAATCAAATCACAATATCCTTCATTACGGTACTGAAACACATAATTTCAGTGTACAAATTAACATCTTTTTTAAAAAGAAAGATTTACTATTTAGCTTGATCCTTGGAGTCAACAGGAAAGTCGCATTAAAATGTCACTTTTTAGAGGTTTTGAGAATAGATGGTTTGAAAGGTCATGTTGCTAATTGGTTTGACTCCAAGAAAAGCTCTACTTCTACTATGTTGTTTCAATTTTTTGAGTTCTCCATTTTTGGAGATTCCACAATCTCCCTTGTGATCAAAAATTCCTCCTTATCATGTAGCATACATCTCTGTTACAGTAAAAGCCTGTTTTTTCTTTTCCTTACCACAGCAAAATTGGAATATGGCCAGTCAAATTCTTTCTCATCCTGACTCTTCCTTATGGTTGAAAACCATTATTAAGTCGTTCTTTCTTCAGTTTTCTAAGTAAAGCTTTCAGCTTTCCTCCTTATGAGCTATATCCATTAATGTATAGGGTCCTACTCCACCTGGGAAATGACTATTCCTTTTCCAAACTTCTTTTTCTGCCGTCTTTATTTTGCTCTAGTTTATATTAGAGTTCTTAATAAATATATTGGATTTCACACCCTAGATTATAAGATCTTTGAAAGCAGAAACCAGTGTCTAATCTTTGTTTCTCCCCAGTAATTTCAAATAATACTCTGCACATGGTAGACACTTTTTAAAATGTGTGTTGAATTGTATTTCAAAACTTCATTTTAAAAAGATAGCAGAGTACTCCAGCCAAAATAACTGCTTGAAGGATAGACCTCCTAGTTGGCAGTTGGCACCTAGCTACTCTAGCAAAACTGAAATTCACACCGGATGGATGAATGATCAAGAAACCTCAGTGAAAGACTGTAGGAAGTATTTTTTCCATCCCAAAACCATAGAAGACGTCATTTAGAAGCCAATGGACAGCAGGAAAGACGAGTGCTACAAAGCCAATGCCCAATCTGGCAAACAAGTCCAACTTCCCAAAACAACCAGTGAAGAACCAGAGACACTATAGGCCACAACATTCTATGTCTAAAGGCAACAAAAGTGCAGACTTTAAAGAAGTCCCTGAAGAGGTCAGGAAACCCTGGGGAGCAAAGAGTGGCCAAGACCAGAATGTATGACAATGCTCTGGCCAGGAGAGCCCAGACATCCAGGGATTCCAAAATCCCTGAGTATCCCTGAGATACTGAGGATCAGTGGTCCCAGTTATTTTTTTGTCTCAACTTGTCTCAACTTCTTTGTACCCTTAGAAATTATTGGGAGCACCTCACAAAGAATTTTTCTTTATGTGAATTATATCTATCAATATTGACTGATTTTGAATTTAAAACCTCAGTATTATTATGAAAATAGCTTTTGATCTCATAGACCCCCAAAAGGGTCTTGGGACCCTCAGGGGTCCCTGGATCACACTTTGAAAAACACTGTGGTAGAAGACCCTGGAGATTAAGCATTCTGAACCTCAGAGATCCAGAGGGCGTTTGAAATTCAAGGGACCTAAGAAGAGATGGAGCAAGGCTAACCACTCCACCTAAAAACAGACTCATGATGCTGGCACAAAGCCCCAGTTTCAGAATTAAAGCTGCAGAAGATGAGTAATTCCAAGAAAACACCAACCAGAATTTAAAAAATTATTGCAGATCTAAATATACCCCCACCCCCATGCCCAGAAAAGAGAATAACTCTGTAACTCCTATCAGTAGAGATTCAAAATATGTATTCTCCACAAGGGATATATAAATACTTAGAAGAAATGAAGCAATAATTTTTTTCTAAAAAAAGGAAATATCAGATCTAGGAGAAAGAATTGGAAAAAAAATAAATAGCTTAGAAGAAAAAGTGGTAAACCTCACCTCGGTGATGGATTTTGTGAAAATTCGAACAAATGAAGAAATCAGTGACTCCATGAGAAAACAAGAAATATTAGAACAAAATCAAAAACTGAAAAAAATAGAAGAAAATTTAAAATAATTGATAGAAAAAGCAACTCAAGAGGTCAGGGAGAGAGAAGCATTATTGAAATACCTGAAAAGATGACCTTTTTTTTCAAAAAGCCTGAACACTCTATTTCAAGAAAGCGTAAATGAAAACTGCCTAAATCAATTAGAACCAGAGGACAAAGTGAAGATAGAAAGAATTCATTAATGAGGTCTTAAAAGAACCCCCAATAGGGATGTCATAGTCAAAATCCAGTGCTCCCTTATCAAAGAAAAAAGTGCTACAAGCATCCAGAAAGGAGTTCAGATGCCAAGGAACCAGAGTCAGATCACATAAGACCTGGCAGCTTCTACTAAAAAATGAGAAGAGATCTTGGAATATAGTGTTCCAAAAGGCAAAAGATAAAGGATCGAAACCTATACAACAGCAGGCTACAAAGCTAAATAATCCCACAGGGTAGTTTTTTTTTTTTAATGGATTTTTAATGGAATAAAGAACCGCAGGCATTTCTGGTGAAAAGACCAGAGCCAAGTAGGAACTTTGAAACACAAAGAAATCGAAAAAGGTAAATTTATTTGAGCAATTAAAAATTGTATGAGGTTGTAATGCTACCATTATAACAGGAGGAGAAGAAACCAATATCCATTCAGAACCTTGATGTCTTTAAAGAGTATTGACTGAATTAAATAAGAAAAAACAGGTGGGGAGGGTTGGTAGTTTCTGTTTAGGAGATTTAATAAAAGGGGAAAGAGCAGGTAGGGGAGAGGTAAGTGAACTTTTTTTTGTATAAAGGAGAAAGAAGGAGGGTAGAACTTGCTACTTTTCATAATTGGAGGATATGGAAGAATATACAAACATCTAGGCAAGTGACTGTCAGATGAATCTTTTTCTTATCTGAAACAGACAAAGGAGGATTGAGTACACACATATACAGTTATTCTTTCCACATGACAGGGGTTAGGGACCTGTCCCCCCACCCCTGCCCAGTTATCTAGAAAACCAGTATAAAATTTATTGACCCTCCCTTCCTATCAGAGAAGAAGTCTGCATTTTTTTCTTTTTCTTTCATGGGGTGTTTACAGTATCTTATTGTAAAATTTGAGTTGAGTATTTGGTCATAGGCTCTGTATAGTCTGTCGGCCTTTGTATGTCATTTGTGGCTTCCCCCAAATTCCCCCAAATTTCCCATTTAATTTTTTATGCCATCTCAGGATATATTGAAACCACAATGGGAAAACTTGTGATGTAGAAGGGATAACTGTACACTCAAACAGCTTGGTACAGAAATACATCAAACTAAAGAGGTAAATAAGCAGGGATAAGAGAAGAAGGGCTTAGCATGGAGGATATTTACTAGAGAGAAAATAACCGTGCCCACTTCATAAGGTAATTGTGAAGAACATATGAGATTATGTATACATGAGAACTTTCGAAATGTAAAGTACTATGTGCCAAAGTGAAGTATTATTAGGTAAATTCTTATAAATTCCAATGAAAGAAATGGAGCCAACATCATACTTTCTGAGGTTGTAACATAAATAAGGAACTTCACCCACCACTATAGAACAAAAGCAGATAAGCCTTCTCCCTCTGGATTATATTATTATTATACGAGATAATGACTTAATCGTCTTTATTATTATTAAATAAGATAATTGTGAAGCACTTAGCATAGTGCCTAGAACATAGTAAGTGCTGTAGAAATCATAGCTATGTTTGTTATTAATTAGTAGTGATGATGATATGAGAGCTAGCATGTATACAGCGCTTGGAAGTTTACAAGTACTTTACACATGTTATCACATTTGATAATTACAACCAGTTTGGGAGGTAGGTACTACATTATCACTATTTTACAGATGAGAAAAGTGAGGCTGGAAGGTGCCCAGGACAGCACAGCTAATAAACATGAGGCAGAATTCAAATTCAGGCTCTCCTCTGAGTCTAGTACTCTCTACTGTTACCACCTAGCCACCCCAAATTCAGGAATAACTTACATTTACATAGGCTTTTGCTGCCAAACCATTTATATTATATTTGTCATCTCAGATAAGCTTCAAGCGTATTTTACAAAGGTGGAAATTGAGGCTCAAGTGTGTTAAGTGACCTGCCCAGGAGCATGCAGCCTCTAAATAGCAGGGCTAAAATTTGAACCCAGTCCTTTGGACACCAAATCCAATAATTGGTCATTGCTATTTTCACAGTAGACTGCACTGTCTCAGAATTATTGGTTCTGTCCTAGACATTACAACAGTAAAAACAATTTAAAAATCCATGGCTCAGGATTCTGAGGCTGGACAGAATGTAAACTTAGCATCATCTGTCCTTAGTCACACATCAGAACTGTTCATCCAAATTAAGTATTTCAAGGAGTGGCTTGTTCCATCGTCATCTTTACTGGGATTTGTATTCTGAACATTGGGCTCATTGTGTTCTATGACTGAAATATTTATGTACCAAGACCTAGGATAAATACTTATTTGGCTGTGTGGTCTTAGCTGTTCCCTGCACCGTGCCTTTCAAGGGCAGACATCAGTGATGGATCACCTCCTAGGCTTCCCTGGGAAATGAATTGAATATCAACATACCAAATAAAAAAGGGAGTTTCTGCTTGTAAGTCTTCTGGCTGAAGGATGGATGCTGTCATGTACACCATGGCAAGGTTCTGGGGAGCAAAAAGCACTGGACTGAGAGATTCAATTGACTACCTAGTGTGGGATAAACTGTCATCTGGCTGATCTATTTCCATAACTTCCTGACTCATCATTTAATGAGCATGGTAAAAGCCAAGAAACATGTGGACCATCTCATTGGGTGTCCCATTGCTCACTACATACTCCCTTTGGCAAATAGCAGGCTGTTTCTAGGTATTCCTCTTCGACAGAGGACAAAAGAAAAATACCGAGTGGACACTGTGGACAGTCCCCTCCTCCATGGGCGAACCAAACATATGGAGATCTGCATTTAATGTTGGGGTGGCCAAGATATGTGAACTGAACATAAAGCTATCAGATTACTTCCTTTATGGTAACCTAATTCAAGCAATCATAGAATGACCTGATGGTTCTTTTAAAAAGAGAGAGAGAAGGAAAGAAAAAGCAGCACAAAATCTAAAGCAGTCTCCACTCTGCTGAAATGAAAAAGTCTAGAGTGGATAAAAGTCAAACAAGAGACTTGGCATTGTGGAATAGCTCCTCTCCCCCCAAAAATAAGTTTCCTTGGATTCAACATTTTTTAACCAAATTGAGACAAATGAACTTATGTGCCTAGAAATAGCCTAGAGCAAAATGCTTCCTTTCGTACCTGTTATTGTTTTTGTTAGAGCTTGTATCTAATCTACATGAGGTTCTTGAATGACAGTAAGAATTAAGTGTGTATGGCAGGAAAGAAAGGAAGGGAAGGAGGGAGGGAGGGAAGGAAGGAAGGAAGGAAGGAAGGAAGGAAGGAAGGAAGGAAGGAAGGAAGGAAGGAAGGAAGGAAAGAAGGAAGGGAGAGAGGGAAGGAAGGAAGGAAGGAAGGAAAGAAGGGAAGGAGGGAGGGATGGAGAAATGCAAAACCATGTTCCAACACGTCTGATCACTCTTCTGAATGGCATACTGGTTTGACATGCCCCTTAGTTTCCATGTGCTTTGATTTCCTCATCCATGATGAAAAGATAATATATAAGGCAACACACAATGCTTCGGTTATCAGACAACATTGAGGAATGGGATGTGGCACAGATGTGAATTTTACAGATAATTGAAGTTTACCTTTTAAAAATCCAACATGTGTATATGCACATAGATGCTTGTGTTTGTGTATATCTTTTATCTGTGTTTAGCTATTTGGGAAGTAAACATTTCTAAAAATGCACCATGTACTTTTAAGACTTCTTAAATAAAGGATCCCATATCCTCTTTTCTTGATGTTCATTATGAACATCAAATATTCTAGTATGATGCCTCCAGGGAATATCAAACTGTGTAGCATCATCTGTCCCTATGCTAAATTCTCCCAGAATGCTGAATTTTTGTGTGTTTTCTTGAGTTTTTTCTTTCTTCTCCTGGGAGAAGTCAAAAGCTCTGTGGTCTCCTTTGCTGAAGGGCTGTCAAGTTATTACTTCTTACTTCTTCAGGAACTTCCCCCTTAATCTCAAGCAACCTGTAGTTTTAGATGCCTGCTGCCTATCTGAGGGGGACTGTAAAATCAGATGGTGAACTTATTAGAACTGTGTGTAAAATAAGAATAAATAGAGTTCGATTGGTGGGTTACCTGTAGAATTCTTCTATAAGTGAAGTACATGCTTATACTTTATGACATCTGTGTTGATTCTCAAGCATATTTTTGCTTATTTTCTCAATTTTCAATTATGTTCAAAGTAGTTGAGGTCATCAGTGACAATCGTAATCAGTGTTAGTAACTTACAAATGAACAGGATATTAGATTTGTTTCTAAAGGCTGCTTCCTGTGTAGACCTTGCATTGTAACATCTATAGTCTAACGTCTTTATCTGGTATTAATAGAATGCTTCACCATTTGCTTTGTTAGTTGATGTCAATCAAGTGCCTGAAAAAAAAAATATAGAAGCTGCCTTCTCAGAGCCAGTGCTCAAAGCCAAAGGGGAAAAAAAATGAAAAAGAAAAAGTGTTAGTCTTCCTTTCTTTTTTACTCTCCAGTCTCTCCTCTTACTAAAGTAGCAGAAAACCACTTCTTAAGATCATGTTTCTGCTGTCCATTTACTGCCCTCACTGACTTCACCTGAATAAAAATCATAATGGCATAGGAAATCCTCTCATGGCTTCCCCTAGATTAAATGACTCTGATGAGGAGTCTGTAGCAGAGGTGATTATCAAGTCTTCAGAAGACTGACTTTAAATGAAGGAGAAATCATGAGATCCATTTGGAATCAGGCTCATTATCTAGTCTAGAGGATGACCAAGTAGAATGTATGTCAACCCGGGCAGATAAATATGAAGCTATGGGCAGGTTACCTAAGTCATGGGCGCACAAAGAGACCATAGACTTCAATCCAGCGACTGTGACACAGAGCCCGATTGCCTATGACTCACCCAGACCTTTTATTTTCACTAAAGATGGTGGTATAACAAGTCATTAAGGGTTGAAAAGCTTGCCTTCAAAGTACTGAAAAGGAAGAATGGAAATGAGGCAAAATAGGAGCCATCCTAACTGAGAATTTCAGAGAAGTGAAACAAACAGTAAAGGGGGGAGGAGAGAGAGCCTAAAAGAAGTTGTAAATATGAAAATGAAAAACTGGTCATTCTCAGGGTTTTCTGTAATCAGTTCTCTTGAAAGCAACTTCATGCATTTTTGTGGATACCTGGAATATTGGCATAAATAGCTATTATCAAGATGACTCTCTTGATGATCAAACAAACAATTTTTGTGATTTACCTTCAGACAAAAGGGAAATGCTGAGCAACCACACTGCATTTTAATGATGTGATTACAGACTGAGGATTGAGTGCTAATTCTCACATGCTTGAGCACCATTGTAATGGTTATTCAACCCTGAAATATATAATGAAATCAGAATCACTTACAGTAAGGTTCTAAGCCATGTTACTTTATTATTAAGTCAGTAAACAAGAATTTTTAAAATATCTTCTATGTGCCAGGTACTATGTTTAAGTGTTAGGGATAAAGGAAAAGTTTCCCACCCAAAAAAAGAGGCAAAGACAATCTGTAACATGGCCCAATTCTCTCTCTTCTCCAAACTGGGTCAGTAAGCATGCCCTTACAGGCAGAGTTAAAAGAAATTCTAATAATTCCATGGTTTCCAGTATAACCCTGAGTTTAATTACACTTGGGGCATTAGTCCTGGCCATTCTTAAAAAACCACATTCTGTGAATTACAACTCAGTGATGCCTCCCAACTCCCAACTTTTTTCCTATTGAGTGAGATTCCATTCCTGAAGAATATACTAAGTACCACTTTTGATGCCTACTCAAAGAAAGTAAGACAGGGTACACCAACTTACATCCTCTCTTATCTTCAATAAACTTTCTTCCTCATGAGTATATCTGGAATTTGGGAGCATTTCCAAGGCTGAAAATTAACAGTACATTCTTATACTTGGCCACATGCTTGACGCATGCTTAAATAGGGTGCATCTAGATCTTCTTTGCCCCCAGAAAGAATCAAATTGCTTCCAGTTTGCCAACACTTTTTTGTAATTTTACTAATGAGTATATAAATTTAGGAAGGATCTGTGCTCTCATTAACATATGTAAATCCATTCACTGACACAGATTACAGATCCACAACCTGTTTATGACCTGTTAGATGAATTCCAGGGAAATGCCTAAAGCACATAAAAGTTAAAAGTTAAGACTTGATATCAGAGCCAGGATAAGAGGAAGAATTTTGACTCAGGTATTCCCGATTCCAAGTTCTAACATTCTAGTGTCTGTTCCACACAGCCTTTAACATAATCACCTGAAACAAAAGTACATCTAATCCCATTCACTTACCCATCTCATATTCATTGAGCCACCACTATAAGCAGGGCACTATGAAGGGTATTTTAAAAGTTTAAGATCCAGCCCCAGCTCCCTCAAGAAATTTATAATCCAATAGGGGAAATAAGATACACACAGAGCTATCCACAATATGAGGCAATAAAACTTTTCATAATCTGACTTTAGACAATGGAGGTTTATTATACATTATTCCTTAGTGTGATAATAATATTGATAATAAATAATAGCTAGCATTTGCATAATACTTTAAGGTTTGCAAAGCACTTAAGAAATATATCTTATTTGATAAGTGTTGTTACTTTCCCCATTTTGCAGATGAGGAAACTGAGGCAAATGGATTAAGTGGATTGCCCAGGGTCACATAAGTAATATGTGTCTGAGGCTGAGTTTGAACTCAAGTCTTCTTGACTCCAGCCCCAGTGCTCTATCCATTGGGCAACCTGGCTGCCTCTACTCTATATGGCAGCTAAATTGGACTACTTTTTATTCCATATACACAGCATTCCATCTCCTGCCGGTGTCCTTGGGTAACCAGCTGTCCACCTCCACCCCAAACCAATGACTGGAATTCTCTTTATCCTCACCAAAGCCTCAAAACTGCACCAAAAAGCACTTGATAAATATGTTTGTTGTTAAATTGGGGAGAAAAAAGGGAAAATTGTAAAGTTCCTTATTATGAATATAAGGTACTGTTATGCAGGCATCAAAGACCAAAAGTCTTTTCTGAGTGAGACTGAAATTTTTGTTATGGTGTGGTTTGGTATCACCAGAAAAGATTAAGATTCCAAAAGAAGGAAGAAGGTATTAATTGCATAATAGAGATTTCTAGATGTATGTGTTTTTTTGTGAGGTAGTGTTATCTATTCCAGAGCAACTCAGTTTCCTCACCAGTAAAATGAGAGATTTGGACTGTATGACCTCTAAGGCTCCTCTGCAGATGTGAGGGCCTGTGATTTAGCGAAGAACTGGGGGAAGGAAGAGGAAAGAGTAGTACACCTCTGGCATAAGGACTAAAATAGCAGGTTATTGGAAGGAGAGGACAAGACAGAGACATCAAGTCAGCTTGACAAAGTAGAACTGAGCTCTGTAGAGAAAATGTCATGGATTTACAGAGAGAAGAGTGTAGTGCCAATGTGACAAAATCCAATAGCATTTTCCTCTTCTTTGGAGGATTCTGCCCTAATTCAAATCAATCAGACAATCAACAAACATTTATTAAGCTCCTACTATGTCTCCAACCCTTTGTTAAATTCTGGGAATATAACGATGACAGTGAGATCATAGTCTAATAGGGTAAAGAGTCTTAATATTTTTTGGATCGTGGATCCTTTTGACAGGCTGGTGAAGTCTGTATGCTGCTCAGAATCGTGTTTTCAAACATATCACATAAAATACATAAGACTACAAAGAAAAGTAATTTTACTGAAGTACAGTTATCAAAATATATTTTTAAAAGTTCATAGACCTCAGGTTAAGGACCCCTGGCAGGGAAATACAGTATGTTCACAGAAATGCAAAGTAAGAGAATCATGATTCTCATTAAAAAAAAATTTGCTTGTTATACTTCCATGAACATTTAGTGTGTTACATATTCCCAACATCAGTGTATGCATCCAACATATGCATTATGGGGTAGGAGAAAGGATTTGTAGAATCACAGTGCTTGCATGCTGCAGACAACCATGAGATCCGTTCCAGAAGAATCCTGTTTTTCCTTTTTTTCCATATATCACCACAATGATAAATAACTCGCCCAAAGATATGCTGCTACAAAGATACATAGAGGAGGAACCCTTGTTCTCAGTCCCCCTGCCTGAGACATCTCTCCAGGCTCAAACAGATGACCCACTTTGACAATGTAGCTGGGCACAGTTTTTGAATTTTAAAAATAGCACATACATTGACATGCCCACAGGCTGCAGACTTCTCAACTTGCCCACACAGCATCCAGCCTTAGTATATTTGTTAGTTATGAGCTCCCTCTTGCGTAGATATTTTTCGTTTAGAAGGCCCCAGTCTCCTTGCAGAGTTGCAAAAAACGACAGCTTTCATCTGCCTGAAAATTTGAATATGCAGAATTTTAACTTCCAATTATTGAGACAAAAAGTCCAATACCAAAAGAATTTCAGTGATAGGCCAGTAATGAGAGGAATTTCATTTGTGAGATGGTAGCTTTTGACTTTCGGTGGCAAGCGTGTTCTATGAACCATCAGGAAACTCTGAGCATGTACACTAACCCAAGATTAGCTTTGGTTGCTTAGGTCTTTCCTTGTTAGTGGGCAATCTGAGTGCCATCATCTGGGAACACGCAAGCTTCAGTCAAATGGCCACCCAGTTTTTGCTTCTTCCAACATAGATTATTATTTTAAAAATATTCTGCAAAAGGCAGGTGACAGGTTGTTATTTCACAGCCTGAAGACAGAAGAGTTGCTAAAAATGATCACATGTTATTTCCAATTATGCGTCTCCCAAAGGCCATTCAGTAGCACTTTAAGTCAAAGTTCTAAAGAGCACATGTCATTTCAATTCAGTAAGATCAGTTGTGAATTATGAGAGGGTACCAAATGATTATCAGAAGCGTGTGAGGATTATCAGCTGGTGTAACTGTGTATATGACTATTTCACTTGTTAATGTCAATCTTTAACAAATGTTTTAATTTATAATTAGTGGGACAAGTTGTTTTCTGTATTAAAATTTTTATTATTAGAATTTATATGTTGTTTTACCAAGAAACTCTCTGGAGTAAGCAGATGTCTAGTATACCAGATAATATATACCAGTGTACATTAATTTTTATTAATATAGTCATTTAATAGGCAATAACTCATTAATTCTAAATTAAATTTGCTTTAGAATCTTTTTTTAACCATAACCCATTGTCCTTGTTGTACATATTTTCATGACTCCTTTCCAGTATACTAAATGTGATAACATTTCTCTTATTTTTTAACAAAACATGTAAAGATGATAAATGGCATAGGGGCAGCTAAATATGGCTGCTCCCATTGTTTCTAGTCTCTTTAAGTATTATTTCTTTGTATAAAAAAAAGGAAAATCAAGAACAAATTGTTTTTTAATGTCTGTGCTGGTGTTTAACCATTGATTACTGACTGAATTGTAATTTACAAGATCAAAGTCCTGAAAAGTTGATTACTAATTTCTATTACCCAGATCAAAAATATGCAGTCATTAATAGTGATTTTTCTGTTGCACTTTTCTTTGCCTGTATTGAGAGATGCAAAAATAGCTATGTTAACATACTAGCCTTAATGTACCAGCCCTAATATTTTATACCTATTACACAAAACAGAGAATAAATTGTAATTCTGGCCAATCTACAAGGATGCCTCAGGTTAGTTGGATTACAGAAATTCAGAAGCCATCTAGAACAGCATTTCCATTTTACAGAAGAGGTAACTGAGTCTGAAAGGTCTTACATTCATTTAATTATGAAGAATAATATGAAAAGATTTATTACCAAATCTTTTGGGGGTAAGCCTAATAAGTTATATTTGTCTTTGAAGACTCATACCCTTTTCTTAGTCATTTGAAGCACTTTATCAATATTTTCTGTTAACTGTCATGAGAAGTTGAAAATCAAAGATTATATGTCCACTTTAGGGTTCATGATGGGCCTCAAGTAAAACTATTAATAATGTTTTTAAGGATTTGCCCTGGACCAGACTTTTATATATATAAAAATTTGTATTATAAATATAATACATTATGTTTTATATGTAAGTATAAATATATTTATGAATAAACATATAAATATATATTTTATAAATATAAATTTTAAAAATAAAAAATTTTTAAAGCAAAAACTTCATATAAAATACTTGTGAACTAATAAGGAAATTTTTTTGATCCCCAAAAAGCAATTTTGCGTTACTGATTAAATGACTGAGAGTCACACAATAGAAGTTGACTCAAATTTTCTTAACCTTTTTGCTTATTGAAAGTCAAATTTACCTCATCCTTTTCTTAAAGGGAAAAAAAAACATTTTACTTAAGAAGTTGGAAAAGTCTTTCTATAACCGTGAACCAAAATTCTTTTTATGAAACTTCTAACTAGTAAACACCTACTGGTTTTGTTTGACATCCTAGGGCATGTATGAGCCATACTAATAGCACAAGTGCTGCTTCTTGGAATTTGCATTGTCAATAAAATAAGTTTCTGTTTCAGGTCGTCTGAACTGGTGGTCAACAGTGTGTACGAGCTGCAAGCGTCTTCTTCCATTGGCAACAACAGGGGATGGAAACTGCCTCTTACATGCTGCCTCACTAGGTGAGTCCAATCATAATCAGACATCTGTAGATTTCCCAAACAGGCTAGCTTCTTTATTAAAAGAAAAGATTGCACAAATACAGTAAAGAGTGAAGAGAAGTCTAGTGAAGACAGAGTAGATGTAGAATTTGAAATGACCTTTGGATGATGGTTAAGACTTGGTAGCAGAAAAAAGTAGGGTATATCAGGTATATCACTAACAATATGAACAAAGCATAGATTCAAGAATACACATGAAATATTTAAGGGAAGATGTGTAGATCAGTTTGACTGGCATGGACATTTGTGCTGGTGAGCAGATAGAAGGTGGGAGATAATATTTAAAAGGTAATTTGGGAGAGTGGTCTACAGAAGGCTCTGGATGCCAGGTTAGGGAGTTTGTTTGGAGTGTCTCTCATTTCTGTTTTCTCCAATCCATCTTAAACACAGTTGCCAAAATAATCTCCCTAAAGGCACAGACTTGACCATGTTACTCTATTGATTAAAAAAAAAAATCGATAACTTCCTACTGGCTCTCAGATAAAACACAAATACTCTAAGCATTCTCAGCCTTCACAATGTGACTCCAACCTGCCTTTCCAAACTTTAAAAAAAATATTGATTATTTATTTGTTTTTAACATTCTTTTCTTTTTAAATTTTGAGTTCCAGTTAGTCTCCCTCCCTCCCTCCCACCTCTCCCCAGCTTACTGAGAAAGGAAACATTTTGACATCAATTATACATGTGAAACCATGAAAAATATATTTCCATATTACACAAAAAAAGCAAAAAATAATTAAAAAGTGAGAAAATTACACCAGTTTGCACTAGCATTCATCAGTTCTGTCTGTGAAGGTGGATAGCATTTTTTCGTCATGGGTCCTTTGGAATGGTCTTGGATCATTGTCTTGATCAGAGTGGCCAAGTCTTTCACAGTTGATCATCATTACAGCATTGTGGTTACTGTGCACAGCTATCTCCTGGCTATTACTTCACTTTGCATCATCAGTTCATATAGATCATACATTTTTAAACCACTCCCTTGTCATTTCTTATAGCACAACAGTCCTCCATCACAATTTGTTCAGCTGTTCCCCCAATTAACGAATATCCCCTCAATTTTCAATTCTTTGCTCCCACAAAAAGAACTGCTATAAATATTTTTGTATATATAGGTCCTTTTCCTTTTTCTTTGATCTCTTTTGGGGTACAGACTTAGTAGTGGCATTGCAGTATCAAAAGGTCTACACAGTTCTATAGCCCTTTAGGCATAATTCCAACTTATTCTCTAGAGTGGTTGGACCAGTTCACTACTCCACCAGTAACAGTAACTCCAGTTCAGTAGTATATCAATTTTTCCCTTGTCCCCTCCAACATTTGTCGTTTCTGCTAGGTATACGGTGGTACCCCAAAGTTGTTTTAACTTGTATTTCTCTAATCAATAGTGATTTAGAGAATTTTCTTCAGATGAATATATATGTATATATATATATAGTTTTGATATCTTCTGAAGACTGCTTATTCATGTCCTTTGAACATTTGTCAATTGGGAAATGGCTTTTATTGTTTATAATTATGACTCAGTTCCTTGTATATTTGAGAAATGAGGCCTTTTGTCAAAGACACTTGCTGTAAAAGTTTTTGAAATTATTTCATTATGTATGGTACCTTTTAGCAAAATGAAGTTTCCCTGATTATCTCTTTCAATCAGGTCTAATTTTGCTTTTGCTTTGTCTGAGGTCATGATTACCACCCCTGCCCTCTTCACTTCAGCTAAAGTATAATAGGCACTGCTCCAGCCTTTCGTTTCAATTCTGGATAGGTCCTTCTGTCCCAAGTGTGCCTCTTGTACACAGCATATTGTTGGAATCTGGTTTCCAATTCATTCTGCTCTCTGCTTCTCTTCTATGAGTTAGCTCATCCCATTCACATTCACAGATATCATTGCTAGCAGTACATTTCCTTCCATCTCATTTTATTCTGTTTATCCTTTTCTCTCTCTCTTTTTATCCTGACCCTCCTCAAAAATCTCTCTTGCTTCTGACCTCTGCTTTCCACCATCATCCTACCCTCTTGTAATCTATCGCATATTTCTTATCCCCTTTCCCTCCTATCTCCCCATTGGGATAGATTTCAATACCCAGCTGAGGGTATGTGTATTCTTCCTTCAAGCCTTGCCCATCCTCCATTTTCCCCTCCATTATAAGAGCACTTCCTTTATGTGGAAACTCTTGCACCATTCTACCTCTCCCTTCCCCCTTTTCCCAGTGCATCCCTCATTCTCACCTCTACATTTTTTTTGGAGATGATCCTAACATAATCAACTTACAGCCATGCCCCCTGTTTATGCTTATCCCTTGCAACTGCCCTAATAATGATAAAGTTCTTAGGAAGTATGTGTATCATCTTCCCATAGAGGAATGTAAACCATCTAACCTTACTAAGTCCCTTTAATGTTTCCATGTTTATGCTTCCCTTGAGAATTCTGTTGGAATGTCAGATTTTCTATTCAGCTCTGGTCTTTTCATCAGAGATGCATGGAAGTGCTCATTTTTTCTGGGTAGGTTATTCATGATTGTGATCTTAGCTCTTTTGCCCTCTGGAATATCATATTCTAAGACCTCCACCTCTTGGAAGCTGCTAAATCTTGTGTTATATTGACTGTGGCTCCATGATATTTGAATTGCTTCTTTCTGGCTATTTGCAATGTTTTCTCCTTAACCTAGAAGCGCTGGAATTTGGCTGCCATATTCCTGGGAATTTTCATTTTGGGATCTCTTTCAGGAAGTGATCAGTAAATTCTTTCAATTCGTATTTTACTTTCTCATCCTAGGATATCAGGGCAGTTTTTTTTATAATTTCTTTAAATATGATGCCTTGGCTCTTTTTTTTGAACATGACTTTCAGATAGTCCAGTAATTCTTAAATTATCTGTCCATGGTCTATTTTCCACATCAGTTTTTCCAACGATATATTTCACATTTTCTTCTTTTTTTCATTCTTTTGATTTTGTTTTATTGTTTCTTGAAGTCGTTAGCTTCCACTTGGTCAATGATAATTTTTAAGGAATTATTTTCTTCAGTGAGTTTTCTGCCTCCTTTTCCATGTGGGCCATTCTATTGTTAAAGGAGTTCCTTTCTTCCTTTAATTTTTGTACCTCCTTTAACATTAGGCCAAGTCTGTTTTTTAAAAGAATATTTTCTTCAGTAATTTTTGATGAAATTTTCTTGGATCACTCTCATTTCTTTCCCCAGTTTTTCCTTTATCACTCATCACCTTTCTTCAAGTCTTCCGGGAATTCTTGTTCACCTTGGGCCCAATGAGCATTTTTCTGTGAGGCTTTGTTTACAGTTGTTTTTGCATTGTTGTCTTCTGAGTTCATATTTTGGGCTTCCCTCTCACTATACTAGCTTTTTATGGTCAAGTTCTCTTTTTGTTGTTTGCTCATTTGCCCAGTGCATGTCTTTACTTTGAACTTTATGTTAAAGTTGAGCTTTGTTCATCTGAGGGTGGAGACATACTGTGCCAAGCTTCAGGTATTTTCAGGCTACTGTTTTCAGAGCTAGTTTCCACGCTTCTAAGGTGGTATTATCCTGGGAGAGGTATGGTCACTGCTTTCCTGATCTCTTCTCTGCTCTTTACCCAAGAAGGGTCCCTGCTCCCCTGCAAACTCAAGTATAGTGCCCCATCTTAGCCCTGGAACTGTGACCAAGTCCCCTGTTCTCCTGCAGCTCCAGTGCTAGGGTTCTTCTTGGCCCTGGAACTGTGACCAGGAACCCTGCTCCTCTATAATCAATCACAAGCACTCCTCTCTGTCCTGGAACTATGACTCAGAATTTGCTTATGGGCAATAGAGTTGCCATTCAGCACCAGCTACAACTTATGCCAGCAAAGCGTCCTCTAAAATCTCTTTCTGACTAGAACCCCCTTACCATCTCTGAGCTGAGAGCTTCAGAAGCTGCTACTGCTGCTTTTGCAGCATCCTCCAAGGCCTATGGCTGGTGCTCCTACCATCCTCAGGGCCTGCACCCACTGTAGTGTTACAGACCTCTCCCATGGGCCTCCTGAATAGTTTTAGGCTGGGAAAATATCTCTCTTGAACATTTTGTTGGTTCTGCCCTCCAAAATCTGATTTGAGGCACTATTTCAAAGTTGTTGGGTGGGGAATGTTGGAAGAGTTCATCTGTATCCCAGCCTATACTCCACCATCTTGCCAAAAATTTTTTTAAGCTATGCACTTCTTCAAAAAATCCCAAGCAAACTATTCCTTGAATTAAAGATGTTATATCAGCTTCATCCATTTGTATGGGGCCTTCCCTGCCAGGAATACACTTCTTCCTCATCTTAGCTTTTCCAAATCCACATCTTTCTTCAAGATCCAACTCAAGGACCACCTTCTCTGTGAAACGCCCGACTCTTCTATTTAATCTTCACTTTTAATGATTTTCTCCTCAAATTTTCCTTAAGCAGTTTGCTTAGTTGTCTTCTGTTCTCCATCACTCACTACTTTATACTTAGATATAGATAAGATATACATATACATATGCTCTACCTTTCAGTATACTTACATAGACACATGTAATAGACACCCTACCTTATACTATGCTGACATGTGTCTGCCCCAATAGAAAATGTAAATTCTTGAAAGAAAATGAATCATTTTTGTCTTTGGATCCATTAGCGCATTTCTTGGCATATACTAGACACTTAGTAAGTATTTACTCAACTGAATTAGCATTTCATCTTCAGGCAACAGGAAACACTTAAGGTTTTGATCCAGCAGTCTTTGGAAACTTAGTTTTAGACGCTGTGAAAAATGGATTAAAGGGGTGGGAGAGAAACTGGGAGCAAGGAATCCATTTAGGAGACCTGAGCATGTCTAGGCCTGAGATGATGCGAGCCTAGATTGGCGTCATTACAATGAGAATGGAAAGAAACACATTGAGACATTATTAAGGACAGTGCTTTTTGATCCAACATAGAATTTCATGAAAGAAAAGAAGAAATAAAGCTGTCTTTCTCACAAAACCATCACACCAGTGTGAAGCTGTGTACACAGTGCTTTGTCCTGGGCTCAAGGTGGAAACCAGAGGTGACCTTCTGCACTTCCCCTTAGGTCCCTTCATGTGGACTAGGGCACAGATTGAACTAGTTTTTGGACTTTACCTCAGATTCTTCCACTTTTCTTTTAGCCAGGCATCCTCTGGTCTCACAGAATGGATAGAGCTCTTGTGCCCCTGATCACTTGGGAGCCAAAGCTGACATGGTGGGGGACGGGAGAGAGAGAAAGCAAAGGGGATAGTGAGGGAATGAAAGTTAGGACTTAATTTCAATTGTAATGGAAGGTTTTACATTGAGAACGATTGGTGTGTTGCTCACGAGGAAGTACAGCAGGTCCCAGGAAAATCGATATAGAATAATACTGTCTCGAGTTCATGACATTTTTTTTTGTTTTGAATGGTTTGTTTTCTTTTTGCCTTGAAATATCAAAGTGACAAATGCCCAGGACTGTTAAAGGAGCACCTATGTGACAGATCCAACTATTTTATAGGCGTTTAAGGATAGCCTGCTTTATTTACTTTAGATATACTATCAAGAGTAGAATGAGTGCAGCACAGTGGATAGAACAGTGAGCTTGGAATAAAGGAGCCCAGTATTCAAATCCTGCCTCTGTTACTTCCCGCAAGTCACTTAACTTCAAGTGCCCAATTTCCTAGGAATTACCGCTTGGGTTATAGACAAGTTAGAATTCCCATACCAATAGTTCCCTATTCCAAGAAAATCCTGGTTCCTTTATACATCATTTGTGGATGCTAAGGGTTACTTCAAGGCCTGTTTCTCAGGGAGCAACTGCTGCCACCGCAATGCTCAAAATTTTCTATGGCCTCGAATGTGTACTCAGCCTGTTAGACTGAGACTTTGATGATTACTAGGAAACCTACTCCTAAGGGCAAGTAGATGCCCATATGAAATGGACACTCCTATCTTTAGGACTTTTGTCACCAGCAGTGTTGTTCTCTTGTTTAAAACTTTGCCACATGTCCATTGGTGTTTCTCATTGGATGTACTTGGAAATTTATCAGAGTACATGTCATTGGTTCAGTGATGTCTAAAGGAGGCTACTGTTATCTCTAATTCCCCCACTGCCCTCATGTCTACACAGAACAGAGGTTATTTCTAAGCCTAAACCCCAAACCAGTTTGGTTCTTTGTAGTAAAGCTGAAGTCAACTGAGAGCTAGTTGCCAGTAGATTCAGAGACTGTGGTGGGGATGGTTTTTTGTTGTTGTTTTGTAAACTAGGCTATCAGCTTGCTTAAAAGGTCGCATTTTTCTTCATTAGTCTGTTTACGCTAATGGGTTCCATTAGGAGAGCTTAGAAATAATGAAAGAGAATCATTAGCTAATGAGGAGAATTTGGCAATTAATTAACAAAATTGTTTTTATCCCTGCAGAAATGGAAAAGCTGTGTTGGGCATGATCTTAATAGCTTTGGCAGCACCTTAGTAATGTTCCCCTTTCTTTATTTCCCACTCTTTTTCCCCCTCATCACAAGTATACTTCTGCTCCATAGGCATGTGGGGATTCCACGACCGGGACCTGGTTTTGCGGAAAGCTCTCTACACCATGATGAGGAGTGGAGCTGAAAGGGAAGCATTGAAGCGGAGGTGGAGGTGGCAACAGACTCAGCAGAATAAGGAGGTTTGTACCTACTGACGTATTTTAAAGACCTCATCCCTAATCTTACCATCCAGTAAGCCATGAGTGATGGCAGGGCTTGGCGTGATAGAGCTCAGAATACGGGCGCCAGGGGCTGGTCATGTAAGTCAGTGTTCTATCTTCCTGGGTGCCAAGCTAAAATTGCTTCAATACAATATTAAAGCTTCAGTTTCAATACACCAGGGAGAGAACATATTACAACACCACAGCAAAAACATAGAGAGCCAGAAGAGCCTCTGGCAAAGGGAGGTAAATTTCAGGACAGCCTTGCCACTGCTCTAGAGTTCTTAGATGGCAACGGAGAAACCGTTAGGAAGCACTAACCCCCAGGAGAGATGCATCTCCCTGCTGTCTTTGACCTTGTTGTTTAGACTAGAAATGATAAATCTTAGCACCTTTTTTTTTTTATCTCTGTCCAGCTAGAATGAGCCAAGTAACCAACTGGGTAGAGATCTGAAAGGGAACCTTAAATTATTCTGACTCTTCAACTTGGAACGTTGTTGAGCAGTAAATGTTCTGGTCCATAGGCAATATTATTCCATCTAAAGCCAGAAACTTTCTCTACTTTCCCTTTGTATCTTCTCCCTGAGCAAGTTTGGAAGAGGACCCCCTCCCCTACACACACACACACACACACACACACACACACACACACACACACTTTTTTTTTTTTTTTGACAGCTCTCAGGTTTTTAGTTTTCCTTCCTCTTGCTTTGTGAATGAGACTATCCCTGGGTAGAGTGCAGGAGCCATGACAAATTCTACTGTGTGCGGGCCCTCCCCTGCCTATGTTTTTATGACGGACTAAGTCAAGGGCAGCTTTGAAGGGGGAAAGATACTCACAAAGGACTGTTTGAGGAGTGTTGAGGAGTGTATAGTGCATAGAAACTGTCCTGGAACTATAAGAATGGAAGAGTTATGCTTTTATTTGACCAGTGTACCTGCAGTCATACTTAGCACCAGCTTCCAGAGCTACCTTGTCCCTGGATAACATCTCCCTGAATCACTATCCAGAAGTAGGCAGTATGGAGTGCCCCTCCACTCCCCCGAAAAGAAGTCATTGGGCTTCAATGATTGCACTAAAAGCTTCCCTACTTGGAAAGGTCCTGAGGGCATATACCCTAGAGAATATTCTATTGTCCATAAGGGAATTAGTATCTTATTTTTGGATAACATCTTCACTTTTTGTTATCTCCCTGAAAAAAAATAATTTCCTTAATGTGCATGTAGTGAGAACACAGTGGCTTAGTCTACAGAATGCTAGACTCAATAATTCCACTCTTTTTGAAGACCAAGGTCCAAAGGAAGTGACTTGGCTCCTCTGAAACGAAAAGGTTTCTGAGTTTCTTTCTCTGAAAATGGGAATGATAATACTTCCATAGAGGTGTTGGGAAGAAAGCGTAAAACACTGGAAAATGAGTTAGTTTAATATTACTGTTATTGTCATCACTGAATTTTGACTGGGCATAACATTTTGAGGGCTAGAAAGACTACTCATATGTATGTATGTGTGTATCTATGTATATGTCATAGTTAATTCCATCAGTGATCACCAAGTTCATAAACTGAGTTTCTCATAACCCTTCTCAACTTAATGGATTATTTATTTAATTTCCCTAATAAGATCTCTTGGCACATCAAAAGGGAGATTAAAAATAACAATTAGCCTTATGAATAAAATAGTAATAGATACTTTTGCAACCTTCAGCTAGAATAATTTACCTTCAGTGAAAAAATCTGATTAATTAAATAATCCATGAAATTTATAAAGAGGGAAAATACCAACAGAGGACTTACTTCCTATACTTTGTGTATGTGTGCGTTTGTCCTTCCTTGCCGAAGAAGACCATGCCATCAGAGAAATGATGACATGACTTGCACTTGACTTTGTTTTGAGTGAGGGAGGGCTGTGCAGGTCACCAGCCTCACTTCTCCTCCTGAGCCATCTGAATCCAGTGACCTAATACTCATCAGGATGACTGGAGATGACCCAGGATGAGGCAATTGGGGTTAAGTGACCTGCCGAAGGTCACACAGCTAGTGAGTGTCAAGTGTCTGAGGTGAGATTTGAACTCAGGTCCTCTTGACTCCTGTACTGGTGCTCTATCCACTGCACCATCTAGCTGCCCCTTCCTATACTTAGGATAATTTATGAGCATTAGTCACAATATACATGCACTAAAATTGTTGTTGTTTTCAGTAGTATTTGACTCTTTGTGACCCTATTTGGGGTTTTCTTGGCAAAGATACTGGAGTGGTTTGCCATTTCCTTCTCCAGCTCATTTTACAGTTGAGGAAACTAAGGCAAACAAGGTTAACTGACTTGCCCAGGGTCACACAGCTAGTAAGTGTCTGAGGCCAACTTTGGATTTAGGGAGATGAATCTTCCTGACTCCAGGCCTGGCACTCCACTCTCTGTGCCACCTAGCTGCCTGTACACTATAATTATGGCTAGTGAAATTATAATTTTGTATTGGCTAAGGATAATAGTGCTTCTTACTCTAAAGACTGAAAGACCACACAACGATTTCCCTAAAACCAGTCCAGAGATGTATTATTTTTTATTTTTGCTTTTCATTCATTCAAGAAACATCTCATAAATACTGTATCCAAAACACTGTGTGAAGAATCAAGGGAGTAATACCAAAAAAGTTGACAGATCCCAGCCTTCATGGGATTTATACTCAAATGGAACAAAACATAGAGAATGAAGTGAAGAAGCATGGTTAGGGAATCTACTCCTTTAAGAAGGGAGGGAAAGAGAGAAGAAAAAGCACAATGCCAAACATTCTCCTTTCGGCTTTTTAATTTATTAACTAGTTAAGAAAAGAGAAAATAGGAATTCAATTCACAAAAGGTTTGAAAGCAGTTCTACAAAGAACTCCCATTTACAAGAAAATTACTTAGAAATTAGAACACACCATATAAATATTAGCTATTTTTTGTTACTGGTCAGTTTTTATACCTAGATTGAAAGGATGGGAAGAGTTTATCTTACTTGTTATATTTTATAGCAAGGCAATACGGCAATTTAAAAGCAAATCATTGCCAGGGTTCCCTTCCACAGTAAGGTGTCTCTTTGCTGTGTGGCCTTGGCCACATCAGTTTCCCTCTGTGGGTCTGGTTTCCTTTCTGCACAGCAGAGGGGGAAAAACCACTTTCCTGCTCCAGAGGAGTTATATAAATATAAAGACTGGATGGCTTAGAAAAAAAATCAAGACGGAACAGAGTTTGGGGAAAAGCTGTTTGTTTCCTTTTTGAGTTATTCAGTTGTCATGCCAAATGTTGCTCTATTTCTGTTATACAGAGTGATTTCATAGTAGAACCTGGATTTGACTTTTCTAGAAGAAGAAACTGCTTATTATTTCAACATAGTCCATCTTGGACCCATTTAACATTTAATGGGATACCTCAAACTGGACCAACCTGCAAGTTATTATTAGACCATATCCTGCCCTCAAGGCTGCCTAAGGTCAGGCTCCTTATTGCTGGACAAACTCCCTGCAGCAAATAGTATAGATTCAACACTTCTTTTTATAAAAAGTTTTACCAGCAACAAAGTAGAAAAATAAATCAGAGACAGTTATAAATATACAGCCACTTCCAGAGACCTCTTTGCCTTTACCTCTATGCCATGTTTCAGAATGGACCAAGGTGATCCTAAGGCAATGTTTGTAATTACTTCCAATGGCAGTTTTACAGGATCATAGATTTGAGCTTGAAGGGAACTTAGAAGCCATCAACTCCAAACCCCTCATTTGACAGATGAAGAAACAGATGACAAATGACTTTCCCAGGGTCATACAACCCAAAAGTCTCAGAAGCAGAATTTGAACCCATTGGACTGCAAGCCCAATGCCCTATCACTATGCTGTACCAGCCTCTATTCCCTTCAAGTGCTAGGAGTGAGGTGGCCACTGCCGATCTGCTTCAGTAGCATCTCCTAAAACAGACACTTTCCTTTTCCTTAGTCAGGGTTAGTTTATACTGAAGAGGAGTGGGAGCGAGAGTGGAATGAGCTCTTGAAGCTGGCATCCAGTGAACCTCGAACTCATTTCAGCAAAAATGGAGGCACCGGCGGTGGGTAAGTTACTGTCTTCCAGTGCTTTAATCTGACATCATTTAGTGACTAGAATGCATTTTCTAGAGCCAGAGGTAGACAGAACAATGCCTACTTGCAATTTGTTCTAGTCTAATTATCTTAATGTCATAGCATTCTATATTCTGCCTGTGTGTATGTATATGTAGGATTGTATGCACATGAATTCATGGTTTCCTTGACTACTGCAAAATGTGCCATGTCAATAACACTCCCCTAAAGTCACCTAGAATTTGTGACAATCTACTAAGCCCACAACCAGGGTTAATGCTGGAGCACTGAGTCATGATACAGATGAAAATTACTAAAGTCCACCTTCTCTCCAGTCCCAAAATCCAGCCACGGAGTTGCTGAAACCTGAGGGGAGGCAGAGACCATCCTGGTCCTGTAGAATTCCTCCATTGCAAATAGCCAAGAAGAGCCTGAAAAAAAAATGATACTGAGAAGGAACATATGGGTAGAGAAGAAGGAGTAGGTCGGCAACTTGCCAGCTGTTTAGAAGAGCCTTGTGCCCATTCTCAACATGTTTATTTCAAAGACATTGGCATATAGTGTTCATGAATCATCTCTCCCTCTCCTACTCTTCATCTGATGTCTGATAAGGAAAAACAATGTACAACCAACAGAGAAAATGGGCACAGCCAAGTTGCAGACCTGGAGGGTGGCATGTGAAAGAAGATGATGACTTACTGCTCTAGTTTTTCTTAATAAAGCTTCTTGAGGGGGAACTTTTAATACTGGATTCTTTTATTTTATAGAGAGCATTTACTTAATTTTAAGATTGAAGTAAAGTAAAACTAAGAACTCCAAAGAATTAAGTCCCCAAATCAGCAATATCAATGTGAACCACAGTGGTAAGGAGGTGATTTAAAAAAGAAAAGAAGAAAAAAGAAATAAGGGTCTTTGGGGAGTTGGAGAGGGAATACATCCCGGTGCAGTTTGAGCTTAGATGCTGCTTGGGGGGATTATGTACTGTTGGTCCTTGGAGTAGCGTGCCCAGAGTTATGGGATATTATCCCCTTGAAACAGAACATAACAGCTACTTCTCCAGAGGGTAAAGTGAGAAGATATGGGTAAGGCATGAGAAACGTACCATCAATTAAGAGCTTTCTGGGTACACTAGGGATGTCCCAGATGTATGAATTTTGTCCATGGTGTCTGGTTATGTTAATTCCAAATCAGGATAGTATTCAAAAGGACAAGACACCCTTCTCTTTTCTGTTTTTAAATCTTGCAGAAACAGAATATTCTGAGATCCAGGGGGAAAATCACGGCCCACCAATCTGCTTAAGCAAATAGTCACTAATTAAGATAGTGTAAAAGGCTGTGAGCCCTCTGATCGGATTGCTAGATAGAATTCTTTTAGATGCCTTTTTGATTAATGAAACCCTATTTGTATAATTTTTTAAAGTAGTCTTTTCCTTTGTTTTTCTCAGGGTACTTATTTATTTACACAGTCTTGGGTATGGGGTATGTGGTAGGGGGCAGAATAAGGAAAGAATGATTGCTTGTCAGAAACAAGCCACCTACATACAGTTTATGGGGTTCATGGCCACAATCATAGGCATGCAGAATATTGAACATTGTTTTTGTTGTGGTTTGATCATTTTTCAATCGTGTCCAACTCTTCATGACCCCATTTGGGGTTTTCTTGACAAAGATACTAGAGTGGTTTGCCATTTCTTTCTCCAGCTCATTTTACTGATAAAGAGACAGGGTTAAGTGACTTGCTCAGGGTCACACAGCTAGGAAGTATCTGAGTCTGGATTTGAACTCAGAAAGATGAGTCTTCCTAATTCCAGGCCCAGCACTCTAACCTCTATGATACTTTTAGTTGACTCAGCTCTGATAAAGCATAGAAAGTGGTTTCCACATGGAACAGATTGTTAATTCTTTTAATTTAAATTCTTAATTGTTAATTCTTTTTTGACCTCTTATGGCAGGCTGTAGACTCTCAGAATATTTTTAAATACATAGTATAAAATATGGAAATCAATTAAATTAAAATAGTTATCAAAATATATTTAAAAATACAAATTCATGGACTCCGTCTGTCAAGGACACCCTGATTTCAAGGCAAAGGTTCCCTAAGTCAGTTCCTCCCTGGGAAGCTCTGATTTGAGAGCCCATTACCTAGAAGGATTCTAGCCTCAAGTTTGAAAGCTGTTTGGTACAAAGTGGAGAACCAAGTTAATATTAAATTCCCTTTTTAAAAAATCTAGTTGTAATTTTTTTTCCTTCCTTTGTAGTTCCCAGACTACAAGCCTCCTAAAACTGCTCTTATAAATTCATATTAACTCTTCATTGACGTAGGTAGTGGTGAGGTATTTCCCTGTGCTCTTGATATTCCACTGGGTAAGCAATCAGAGGGTGAAGAGTCTCCAGAGAACACAGTAAGCTAAACTGCAGTGTTCCAAGTATGCCTTCAGAGTTGAGGATGCTTGAAAATATTGGCCCATCGATTCTTCTGGCAATCCATGGCAGACACAGAGCTCGTACCATTTCTATTTTGCAATATGGAGTGGGGTGGCAGAGTATCCTGCTCATTGGAGGAATTATACCAGGCACAGAAAGATAAGGGTCTATTTTTGATATTCATTACAGTTTACAAGTTACTAAAATATTTGGGGGGGGAGGTTCTCAATGTGAGTTGTCTGGGGGTTGGTTTCTCAATGTGAGAAACTTTTAGCAACAGCCTTTAACATTTAGAAAGGATTTCCTAACACTCTGCTGCACATCTATCAAAATACCAATTTATTCTCATTTAAAGGAGGGGAAAAGGTGACATGAATCCAGTGTATGTTATAAACTCCTGACTGTGTCTTCCTCCTTCAAAAATGCATACTTTTTTGGAGTCTCATTTTCACTAGAGACATGGAGACTAGAGCAGATGAGTTATTTCTTCTACCATATATGCCATTTTTCTCTGGGTTTTCTCCGCAACACTACAGCTCATTCTGGTCACTGGATATAAAATCTCTACTCAGCAGAAACAGAGAAAGAAGTCTCTGTAACTAATTGGACAATAAAAACAGGCACATGCCTGCGATTTTGGCTCCACAGGGTGGATGTCTGTGTTCCATTACTGGTCTCATATGTGTCATAATAAAGCAAGATGATGGCTACTTACTGCCACATTTTCATTAACAGAGATTATTCTAGGGAACTTTTAGTGTTTGATCTGTTCATTGTATTTTTAATAAGCATTTATTTAATTTTAAGTTTAAAAGGAATCACAGTGAAACCAAAAGATCAGATTTGGGTTACATCACTTGGTAAAGCTGATGCTTGAAAGTAAGCAGTGTTAAAAAAAAAAACTATGCATGAAAGTTGAAATCCTGTTTTTAAAACTTATTCATAGAAGCACTTATCATGAGATTTCAAGGTTAACTTATGCTTCAAAACATATCTGAAGAATGTGGCAGCTCATAATAAGAGTAGCACATTGGAATAGAACCTGAAAGAACCAGGGTCTCCTGCTGGCTTTATCATTAGCTTACTATGTGACCTTGGTAAAGTCACTTTCCATCAGTAGACTTCAGTTCTTCATCTGTAAAATAAAAGAACTGGTTTAGACTATTTCTAAGGTCCCTTCTAGATCTAACATTCTTTAACTTTCTCTAATGTAGTATTCCAGTTTATTTCTGAGGATGATCAAAACATTCTCATAATTAACGACATTGTTATTGCAGATTTGCATTCTCTGTTGGTCATCTAGACTCTCAAAAAACTTTTAAAAGGATTCCATACCAAAGGTTATTTCAAAATATTGAGTTACTTTGTGATTAGGTGAAATGCTTTTTTTGCCAAAGGAAAAAAAGGCATTAAAAAGCAGACACTTCCCCCAATAAAGCAGCATAAACAGTGTAGTTAATGAGAGATTATTTCGCATTTATTTATTTATTTAGCATTATTTAGCTATTTATTATTTAGCATTTTAATAAATTATTTGGAAGAAGTTCATCAGAAAATCCTTAAATATATAAATGCAACACTAAACTTTGGGGGCTCTCCAGTCAGCCCAGTAGGGATAAATCTCAGAAAAGTCTTCTGATGTAGTGTGAATATCAGTCAATCAATCAAAGAAATTGTCATGCTTTTATTAAATACCTCCTCTATTCCAGGAACTCCAATAGGCCCAGGAGATACGGAGACAAAGAATGGAATGCTTTGTATTTTTAAGGGGCTTATATTCTAGTGGAGTAGACAAAAAGATAGCCAGTAAAGTCCAGTATGATCAGGTATTTCAGTCATGTCTGACTCTTCATGACCCCATTTGGGGTTTCCTCAGCAAAGATACTCTAGTGGTTTGCTTTTTCTTTCTCTAGCTCATTTTCTAGATGAGAAAACTGAGGCAAACTGGATCAAGTGACTTACCCAGGGTCACACAGCTATTAGGTGTCTAAGGTTGGATTTGAACTCAGGAATATGGGTCTTCCTTACTCTAGATCCAGCACACTATCCAGCACTCCACCTAGCTGCCTGTGACCAGGTATAGATAAAATGTATCTGGGGAAAAAATAATCCAAACTATAGTTATAAAATGACAGGCTGTCATTGATGGTCAGTCATTATAGATAATACAGAAAATATGGGAAAATATCACATGCTATATATTGCTTTACAAACCTTCAAGTACTGTATAATGCTGGCTATTATACCTACTAGCTCTTAGATTTTTCCCAGAAGACATCAATACAAGGTGCTTCTCCAGGGACAAAAAAAAAGCCAAAAAATTTTATTAGAAAAGAAACTAAAAATCAAATAGAAAATCTTTATTAGAAACCATTGGGTGCCAGCAGAGGATATTCTGTGCTCATTCTGGTTGCTGTACTTCATAAAAGACATTATGGTGCTAAAAGTCCAAAGAAGGACAACTTAGTCAAGGGAATGGAGGTACTTCTGGGTCAGGGTATGCTAAAATAATGATAATAATACTAATATTACTTCAATCTGGAAAGACAAAGTTGGGGGGGGGGGAATTAAGGGGATATGATTGTCATATGTAAATTAATAAAAGGCTTAAGAAGTTTGAAGGTGGAATTGTTCACCAAATCCTACAACTGCAGAATGCTCCTTGAAGTTGGAAGGTAAAGTTCATATAAAAGAAAGTACCACTTGGTCCAGTGTGTGGAAATATATGGAATCTCAGCTGAAGGAATAGATTGAAAAGATGTTGTACTTACATTCAAGAAGAATTTAAATAAATCCATGGATTTGTGTCTACTGTCTATCCACAATTGAGGGGTTTTGCAGATGTTCCTGGAATCTTCAGTTTAGGGAAGGACTTCAGACCATTGGCCCTTGATTCTCCAGACTTAGCTATTGTGTTTTCACTACCTTCTAAATGTGTTTCTGTTTGTTCTCTCTCTAATTGGTGGGTTCTTGCTAGACCCTTCATTTTGGAGATGGGCCTAGATCAGTTATCACTCATTCTCCAAATCCCTGACCCTTCCCTCCTCTAGCCCCAACTTTTCAGTTTCCTTTTATCGTCCACCATTAAATGTAAGTTCCATGAAGGCATGTATCACCAGCGTAGCACCTGGTACATAGTAAGAGCTTAATAAATGCTTGTTGGATGATTGACTCTTATTTGTGATGTGCCTGATCTTTAAGGCAATGACATTGGGTAGAATTGCAAACCTTCCTGCAGGGCAGGAGTTGGCAAACTCTAACCCTGTGGGCCAAATTTGGCCTACCACCTGTTTTTTGTAAGGCAGCAAGCTACAAATGTTCTTTTTTTTAACTTTAAAATAAAATTGTATTTAGGGCACAGGAAGCAGGCCAGATTTAGCTGTTGGGCTGTAGTTTGCCTTTTCTTACTGTCATGCAACTGTCAGGAGACCAAAAGAGTGAACTGGACAGACTGCTAGTTTGACCCAGGGAGGAAGTTTGTTAGAAACCAAATTTCTTCCTTGATTCATCTCTTAATTTCCAAAATATCAGGAAGAATTATAGAATGTGAAGGGCACAGTGCATCAGTAAAAGACATTTCTTAAACATAAAGGTGCCTCACTTGCATTTTTGTTCAATGTTAAGTTGTTAATCAGACATTTAATAAAAGAAAAAGGAAATTAAAATGACCCCCTCATGGAATGCTTCATAAAATTCTTTGATTTTTAACCTCTTGAAGTCAACCTAAGGATTTCTTCATGTATACAGATTCGTATCATTGGTCTCTCTAGTTCTATTTGCACCTAATTCCAGTACTGTGCTTACACCTTTGTTTCTACTATGGCAAATTCTGTTGATTTCTGATACGTTCTGTCCCCAACTGGCACCTCAACCCTTGGTTTATATCTTAATGGGACCAGATGAACTATTAAGGGAGCCAGCTGGTCCGTGGAGGTGAAACTGTGGCAGCTTAACTCCTTTCAGTCATGGGCTGACCAATTTGCATCATCCATAGACAGAGCTAAGATAGGATAGTACTGAAGCCTGGGATAAATTTCCATTATTGGCTTAAAGAAAACTAACCCAGAAACTTCCCTAAACCTGATCCAGGCCATGAGACTAAGGACAGGCATCCAGAGCAGAGGACAGTCTAACCCTGACAAATAATTGTGGATAATAAATATCTTATGGACTCATTCCTTTTGACTAAATTATAAACACAGTCGGAACCCAAAAAAGATCTGCTGGGAAAAATGGACTGATTTAAAGCATCAGCTTCCAATTTAGGTTATAACACAATAGAAAACAGATTCATTAAACCCCTTAACTTGGCAAAACATGCTTCCTAAAACATCAAAGATACCAGCATTGCTTGTGGCATGAGGGGGTGGGGAAGTGGGAGCAGAAGAGGGGAGACAGGCAGCAACATAATGAGCTTGCTGGATTTCTCTTGGACTCCTCACCAACTTGTAAAATTAAAATGAGTTCATTTCCTTTGGTGCCAAAATGAGCTGAAATATATGAAGCACCTTCAGAAGAACCTCTGAAAGATATACTTTTAAACTTCACCTTAGAAATTTGTGACCGTTGAACTTCCTGGGTCTCATTCTGTTTTCTTTTTCTCACATTATCAGCTATGTGTATAAAGTTCTTTTTTGCTGCCCTCTCCCGAATGCACAAGACTAACTACTGTTGCCGCAGCACATACTGAGGGGGAGTGCAGTCCGTAACACAGGAAGGAAGCAAAATGAACCAAATAAGAAAAGAGCTCTTCCTTCATTCTGAAGTATACACTAATTAAATGATTCATCCAGCCTCACAAGGGTTCTAGGACTGAAATCAGGTAGAACCTCACAAAAATTCACATCCTGTCTCCCTTTTTCTTTATTGTAAAGGTAGATCACAGGAAAAAGGAAAGACAAGGGCTAAGGAAAGAATTCTCAGTGCTTTATTTAAAAAAAACTAGTTACTTCAAGGGGATCTGAGTTTTGTCCAGCCTCAGGAATTAGATGTCTTACAAACAAGGAGAATGCTAAGTGTATCTTCCTGATGTCATAGAATTTTGACCATCTAAATCATTTAGTCTAATAGCTTTATTTGAAATATTAAAAAAAAATGATACCCAGAGATACTACGTGACTTGTCCAAGTGATAAGTGGCAGAGCTAGAAATTTTTTTAAAAGCATTTATATAGCATTTTAAGGTTTGCAAAGTGCTTTATAAATATTTCATTTGATCTTTACAACAGCCCTGAGAGATAGGTTGTTGCGATCCTAATTTTACAGATGAAGAAACTGAGGCAGATGGCAGTTACATGACTTGACCAAGGTCACACAGTCAGCAGATATCTAAGGCTAGGTTTGAACTCAGGTTTTCCTCACTCTGGGTCTAACACTCTATCCACTGTGCCACCTAGCCACCTCAGAGGGTAAAAGGACTCCAGAGAACAAACTAACCCTAGATCCTATATATCTTGATTCCTTGTCCAGCATACTTTGTGAAGCACCATGTTTTGTCAAAGACAAAGACCTCAGGTAACCTAAAAGAAGTGCAGATGTCTTTAAAAGGAATACTGGCAGCTAGAGATGCAAAGTCAAAATTATCACATAAACCAAGGAAGTTGTCAGCCCCATTAGTCCAAAAAGAATGAAAAGTAAATATTTTTAAAGAATTCTTTTGATGTGAAAAAAAAATGTCATCTTGTAGAGAAGAGTTTGGAAGAACTTTCCCAAAATATCTTCATATCCTCTAAATTCTCCATAATATAATGGCTCATACTTCACTTCAAATATTTCTGCACCTCTAACGGATGAAGGGTTTTTATCAGTCAGTTGCCAAGTATTTTGTGAGCCCCAAAGAGTTAGACCCAGAGTGAGGAAAACCTGAGTTCATGGTGCTCGGTGTAGGAGAGGATGTGGGCACTCATTTTGTAAATAAAAATGTGTTGAGTTTATTTTACAGAACTATTTTAAGCAATAAAGTGTTGTGGCTGGCAAGTATTAACCTGACTTATTATACGTATATATACAGAGAGAGAGATGCGCACACACACATATATACATGTATATATGTATGTATACGTGTATGTGTTAAAATTATCTCACAGGTGACCCTGTTTGCCCCTCCTTTGTTTGACAGATGAGGAGAGGTTAAGTGATTATCAGAGTCATTATAGGTTGGAAGTAGCAGAGCCACAATTCAAATCTAGGCCCCTAAATACAACAATGTGTCCCAAGTGCTAGTCCTTGAAGCAGGTCAGCATTAGCCTGCAATCAGTATTCATGGCTCATCAACATTCATGAGGTGACATCAGTTTTCCAAGTGTGTGGATTAGCATTTCCAGGCCTTTTATGTATGGTTGTTTCATTTCCTTGTGTGATACTGTTGATTCCTGGGATACATACTATCTTTGTATCTATTACCATAAGAACTCAGAGCCCTTGCTTTGTGTCAGAAGTCCTAGGCAGAAATGCCATCAAAGACTTAGAAGATAACCAGGGATTTGAAGTCAAAAGAGTAATTGTTGCCATGGGTCACTAGGTCTGGGATCCTACTGTTTGTCAGGCAAGTAATAGGAATTTATTAAGCACCTACTATGTGTCAGTCACTGTGCTAAGTGTTGGGGATACAAAGGCAAAAGACAGTCCTCATTCTCAAAAAACTAGTAGTCTAATGAGAGGGACAACATGGAAGCAACAGTGTACAAAAAGGTTTTATATATAAGATAAAAAGGAAATAATGAATAGAGGGAAGGAATCTGAATTAAGAGAGAGTGGGAAAGGAAGTGAGTTCTCTTAAAAGCGAGATACAACAGGGCTCAGTATTACTCAAAAGCTTTAAGGGAACTGTATCCTGTATAATTATTCCCTAAATAAAGTAGCCCATCATATTTGTTTCATGCAGAAAAAGTTCTTCATACTACATAATCAAACCTTATCATAATGTTACAAAATTTCACTGATGTCTTGATTTTTATAAAAGTTATTCTGATTGAACTAATTCCCCTCAATGTCGTTTCACCTAGCACTCTATCTTCACAGATCTAATTGGAAACATTAATCAGATTTATACCTGTTTCTTTCCTTGTAAAAATCATACTCATCCTTACTGTAATCACAAATTGCATAAACAAAATTAAGTTTATAGTTAAAATTAAAGAAAGCCATTTATGATATGATATTAGAATAATAAAGATGAACACAAGTATTGGAATAAAATTAGTATTGGAGGTGAGGTCAGAAAGGCCTACCATGTTGAAATTCAAGTTCTTCTACTTACTATCTGTTTGACCTTGGAAATATTTCCCTTTCCTTCTCTGAACCTCAGTTTCTTTATCAATAAAATGAGGTGACTGGACCAGTTGGCCTCTAAAGTGCTTTCCAGTTCAACCATCAGTGAAAAAATATAGATGCATGGAAACAAAATACATGGAAACAAAACAAATGTATAAAAAGAGCATTGCAACCAGCATTGAGAATGCAGCATCTTCGTACCACAATGTAGAGGATGATTGAAATAAAATGAGGATAAGAGTCATATTTACCCTTCACTAAATATTTAACTCCTTTGCCCCAACTTCACAAGCTGAAGAGAGAAAATGGGACAGAAAGCTTTAACTTTATTGTAATAGTGACAATTATAGTTGCTTAACATGATCCTTGCCACTACTGCTCAGGAAGTTTCTGTTAATAATGAGGCCATATTTTCTTTTTCCTATCAGAGTCCAGGAAATGAATGGTTCAGGCAAGAGACATTTTGAGTCCCAGCCCTTACAAATGGTAGACTGAATATACATCGTTCTCCAAATACAGCTGTTCTGTGAATGTGTAGGCAAATCTTTTCATTTAATGCACATAGTGCTGCCAAATGTTTTACTTTTCCCTTGGATATCCCAGAGTACTTTGTGCCTCTCATGGGCAGTTGCTATGTAATGTTTTGTGTTAAAGTTATTTGTGGACCTGTCGATTGCATGTTCCTGGACTACAGGGACAATGTTTCATTCATTCTTGCATTTTCCCGTAACACCTATTCCAGTGTTTCAGACTAAGTACTTAATAAATGTCTTTTGTATTTTTTTTAAAAAATTCAGACTCATGAAGTATGTGTATATGTGTATATATATATATATATATATATGTATATGTATATATACATGGAGATGTTGAATTATCATTTATTCAAGGACTATTTCTTTATCTCTTCCTATCATTTTCCCTGATAGCTACAAATAGGACTGTGGAGTATTTGTGGATTTCATCATTTTAGACCCTCCATCATCATTCTCTCCTCTTTTATTTTTTTCTCTGCCTCCTCTTTCTCCTCTTTTTCTTTTTCCTTCCTCCTTACTTCCTTCTTTCCCTCTCTCTCCCTCACTTTTTCCTTCTTCAGAATTTATATAACACCTACGATGTGCCAAACACTATTAATAAGTGCTTTATACATACTAGCTCATCTAATCCTCACAATAGCCATGTGAGGTAGGTGCGCTTATCATCCTCACTTTACAGTTGAGGAAACTGAAGCAGAGATTAATTGACAGCTGCTTCCTAGCTGCCTAATTGTAAATTGACTGGACATGGTTGACTTTTTTTTTGTTTCATTAGATTTTTTGAAATTTTTATTTATTTTATTTTTAATTTATGAAATAAAACAAGGATTTCCATAACATAATAAAATAGAAAAAAAGATTTTACATGAAACTGCAAATCTATTATGTACAACTCGCTGTTCCTTTTGAATATATAATAATGACATCATGTAACTTTCTTTTTTCCTTTTTTTTGTTCCTTCCCCCCATCTGAGAGATGTCTACTGTTAGACACAAATATATGTGTGTGTGTACAGATACACACATGTATGTATATACACATACACACATAAGTATACTCATATATATGTAAAATCATTCTGTACATGCATCTATTTATCAGTTCTTTCTCTGAATACAGATAGCATCTTTTTTCATATTAATGCATCTATGTGAGAAAAAACATTTTGTTTAAATAAATATCATAGGATAGTAATAAATAGTTGGTTTAGAGATCTAATTAGTAGGGCTTAACTGTGCTATTTACCTATTGTGTTTTGAACCTAGGCTGCTACATTTTTTCTAAACTTCTCACATCAAAATAGTCTATTTTCTTCCATGTAGGGCTAATGTGTAGGCAATTCTAATGTTCCTCTGAATTGAATTTAGAATGTACAAGTTAACCAAAAAAAAGAAAAGAAATTGCATGCACAGACACACACACACAGATATAAACACTCAAGCAAATGTGAGAAGTGTATGCCTTACAATGTTATTAATTAGGTACCAAATTGTACACCATTAGTGTTCAGTGAATATGTTATTGATTTATTGAAGGTCGTGCTAGATGGTAAAGGACAGATAATAGATGAATGGCCCAAGGCTTTCAGTGGAATTCACAAAATATTAAAAGAATCAGGAGCAGGCCTCCAGTGCATTGAATGGATCCTTTATGGAAGCTCACAGAAACGCAATATGTTGAGTTTTGGGGGGGAAAAAAGACTAGATTTTGAGTTACAGAATCTGGTTTCAAATCAGACCTTTGAGTTTTGGGGGGGAAAAAAGGCTAGATTTTGAGTTATAGAATCTGGTTTCAAATCAGATCTTTGCTGCTTATTGACCATGGAAAGATCTCTTTCCTTTTCTTGCTGTCAGTTCCCTCATCTATAAACATAAGGCATTGGGTCAGACAACATCTGGACTTCCTTCCAGATTGGAATCTATGACACCATATAATATATACAAGAGTCACATGAGATGATATGGTGTAGAGCGATTGCCATTCATCTTGATTGAAGGGAGATTCTCACCAGTAAAATCACTAGTCTAGGAGAGGAGTGAAAGGTACTCAAAGTTTACAATGATTTTTACACCTGAGTTTAGTCTCTTAGAACATATTTACCCTAAAGAGAAGAAGAACAGCAACCATCTTGGGAAACATAGGAGAGAAGTTAGACTACCCCCACCCCCACCCTGGGATGTAACTGAATAAGTAAATTCTTTCCTCAGACATAGATTTGTGTTTGGTTGCAAGATGTAGAATTGTCCTTATCAACCTTTAGCCAGCATTTGTCTATTCAGTGCCTCTGGAGGATGTGCACCTGCCTCTAACCACAGAACAAAGAAAAGTTTCAATAGCCTTTTGTTAAATTAGAGGTGAAATAGTTAAGGTTTATAAATTAAAAGGAGAGAAAGTGATAATTCCATTCAGAACAATAAAGATGCTAAAGAGCCCAAGGAATTCTACTGACAGACCAAAAAGAAAGAATGGAAGGAAAATACTCAGATTAAGAAACTTTCAGGCATGTTTTCTATAAGCAAAGATGAATTCATTTGAATTTGAATTCAGTTATGGATTGTATAACCTTAAGGAGTATATTCATTTGATTCCTGAATTTAGGGCTTCGAGAGATGACCTTAATTGATAAATACAGATGGATATGAATAACAGATGGGCAACTAGGTGGCCACAGTAGACAGAATGCTGGGCCTGGAGTCAGGAAAACTCCTCATTGTTGAGTTCAGATCTGTCCTCAGTCACTTACTAACTGTGGGACCCTGGGCAAGTAACTTAACCCTAGTTTCCCCATATCTAAAATGAGCTAGAGAAGGAAATGGCAAAAAACTTCAGTATCTTTACCAAGAATGACCCCATTTGGGGTCACAAAGAGTCATACATAACTGAAAATTAATAATAGGTCCTATTTATACAGTGCATTAAGATTTTCAAAACCCAGAGAGGTAGATATCAATATCCCCATTTTAAAATGAGAAAACTGAATCAGTGGGGAGTTAAGTGGTTTGCTGTAGCAGTTAGCACCCCAACATATACAGGAGGGCCTGCTGTACAAGTTCTTAAATCTGCTTTTTTTAAAAGGGGTCAATAATCTACTTTAATCAAGCACATATATTATTCATTTAGTTCAGGGTAAAAAAGTCAGCACCCTGAACTTCAGAGAAAATACAAACAGAGAAATAAAGATCAACAGACAGGGCTTCCAACTGTCTGACCATAAGCAATGCGTACACAGTTGCCAGAGAGAGAAGTACCAGCACCTGGGTTTTCAAAGCCAGGGGGTTCCTTAGTGGCTTCCCAGAGTCTCATCTGGCACACAAACCTTCTTCCAAAAACTAAGTCCCCAAAGTAAAACCTCACCTCAGAGTATATGTACACTTTTCAGAGCCAGAGGGCATCACAACCCTTGAGAATCAGTGCCTTTAACAAAATTAGTTAGAAATTAACAAAAGATCTGGACATTTCCCCTAATCAAGCTTCCCTTAATGGGCAGGGCCATTAATGGGTGGGGAAGATCTCTACCTCTCATTAGCATTACACTTGCTCATAGTCATACAGCTTGTATCAAAACCCAGATCTTTTTGGTTAAATTCTCTTTCTATTCCCCCACACAATAGAAAGAATAGTGATCTAGAAGTCAGAATAAGCCTGATTCCAAGTCAGCTCCTATTTCTCTATGAA
Source organism: Notamacropus eugenii (assembly GCF_028372415.1). NCBI lineage: Eukaryota > Metazoa > Chordata > Mammalia > Diprotodontia > Macropodidae > Notamacropus > Notamacropus eugenii. The sequence goes on from NC_092872.1 coordinate 150,175,006, forward strand.
CCCCACTAGACAGTATTGTAAGAGCAGAATTTTGAAGGAAGTGAGGGCTTCTAAGAAGGGGAGGTGAGGTGGGCATGGGGTACAAAAGAGAGGAAAATTCAACTTCTTAGATAAGTTCTAGGCAATTGCAGTTGACTACAGCTTAAATGACCTCCCTGGGTGCCCATAGCTAGTGTTAGCAGTTGAATTTGAACATAGGTTTTCCTGCATCCTCCATCTCTACCCCCCTACACAAGCAGAAAGAAAAGTCATTCTAGTAAAGTTTCATGGTGAAGTAATGTGTTGTGAAAATGAAAAAGAAAATCTAATATCCTAGGCTTATTGATGCTGAAGTTTTTTCCATTGTGGAGTAACATAATATTTCCTGAAACTTCATCCACACTCTAGCACTTTAAAATAGAGATGAATGTCTCGCTGGAATAACTCCACTGTGCCAGGATTTTCTATTTCCTTATCTTGCCAAAGCTAAGCCAAATTAGCTTTGTGGGGTCCATCGACTCAGAATTTCTCTTTGACACATTTGATCTCCCCAATTGAGTTCTACCTTGAGAAGAATGACAGTGCCTTAGAGAAAACTGTGTCAAGGAGAAGTCCTGTCTAACATGTCTTTTTCACATTTGAATTGGGTACTGTGAATAGGTTTCCAGCCTTGGATACAGTATTTTCTTCCTGGGATCCTCCCTGAATGAGTTGTTTTACCAGGCTTTCCATTGTCCAGGAGAACCTAGTATACTTAGAGGCTGATGGGAGACAGACACCCAAGTAAATAACATGAATAGAAACCTATTTCGAAGCCTAGTTTTTGAGGTTATGATTTTCCAAACATTCAATCCTGTCCTCAGAGAAGGAACTGTGGATTTCTAAGTGATGGAATGACCTTCGTGAAACATTTAGCAACGTCTGGAATGTGGTTTTTGAAATAGGCTATGCCACATTTCCGTGGGAGGATAAATAGTAGGAATGGTCCAAGTTTTGTAACTCAAAGTGGTGGTGGTGTTTTTTTTAGTAACCTATTGAGCTGTTTGTCTTCAAGCTCTTAGAAGATGGGATCTGTGTCTATGTAGTATTATGGGGATAATGCCTAGCAGAGTGCTAGGTAAAAGAGGTAATTGATGTCACTTGGATTATTTTCATGTCACACATCTCAAGTGAGTGGCCCTGCCACAATTCTTACTCTTCTGCTGGCTATCTCCCACTTACTACCTTCACCTTGAATGACTTTAACAGAGGATGATGTATTAATGACAGCATGGGAAAAGGGGAGCCATGGAGCAAGACACATTCTTTCACAAGAGTGCACCCACTGCCCCAGTGGTAGTTGCCACATTCTTCTTACCCTGTCCTTTTTCTTCCTTCTGACTAGCCTTTACTCCTTGAAAGCAGAGACAAGCTCTAGATTGGCCAGATTCTTTTGGATCCTGACTCTGTCTCTCCCAGTTCTGCATCATTTGCAGATCTGATCAACTTCCTACCTTTACTCAAATCACTGATAAAAATGCTAAAAAAGCACAGAACCAATGGCAGATTCCTGTGGTACTGTACTAGAGATCTTTTGCCTTCTTGACATTGAAACATTAACTTGAGGCAGGCAGATCAGTTAGAATGCTTTTGCAGTAGCTAAGTGAGAAGAGATAAGGGCCAACACAAAGCAGGTAGCTCTGTGAGTGGAGAAAAGTGATAGATGGGAGTAGAAACTTTATTTAGCAACTGATTTGATATATGGGGTGAAGGAGAATGTGGAGTTGAGAATGACACTGAAGTTGAAGGCCTGAGTGACTGGAGGAATGATGATGCAAGAAATTTCTAATAAAGATTTGGGTTTGTGTGGTATGGGAGAGGAAAAATGTAATGAGCTCTATGATGCAAATCATAATCCATCCCTACTAGCCTCTCTTCTATGATTGACTCACTATGTCCCACCAAAAATGAAAAGTGTTGAGGCATGTCTGCTGTATCCCAGGAGGCACAACTTGTAAGATTAGGAGTGGTGGGATCAGGCAGGGATTTTTTCCTGTGTAGCAAGCAAGTTCTAATTAGATAATAGTCAACTGGAAGGACTTACTAGCAGAGGAGGCCAGTGGTGAGAGGGGGTCAGTGAGGGCATCTTGAACTATAATAAATGAAGAGGGTGCTTGGAGACAAGCTCACCATTGGCTGTCACATGATGGGTGGGATTCTATCCATCTTCTTACTCTCCAACTGATCATACACACCTTGGGATCATGCCACCAACCAAGCAGGATACACAGCCCCCACTTTGAAATTTTAGTATGAAAAAGAATGAATGAAAGAGAATCCTATTTTTATGTAGTCTGGACAGAATACATGACTTGGGCTTGTCCACATTTTTGTTCTTCAACAAATAATTACCAATAAGTGGTAATATCTACAAAGCCCAGTTCTGGTATTAGAGATACAAAGAGAAAAATGAATTAATGTCTGCCTTCATGAAACTTACATTCTACTGGGGAGACAGATAAATAATCAATAAATAAAAAGTAATTTCAAGAGTGCAGGAGAGCTAGGAATTGGGGGAGGCTGGGCAGATCCAGAAAGGCCTCCTCTTTCTGTTAAATGCGTCTTACACCTATTTTATCCCTTTGTTCTGTAGTTTGGTTGGCAAAGTTTACCCAGTATTTCATCTTTATGGCCTTCAGCAGGAATAGCTATAACCCTAAATGGTTTTATGATGTAAAGTCTCTAAGCTATAAAGTGAAGTCAGTTCTTTATAGGGAAAGTTGTGGTTATGCAGTTACTGAAAGATGCCAGCATAGCAGATTGCTATACTGACTGATACCAGAAACTTACCAGAACCTGGCCTTTGTCGGCAAGTTAGGAATATATGATGGCCAAGGGGCTTTTCTTCTGAACTTGCCCTGAGTAACCAAAGCCTCCATCAGCAGAAACAGGAAGAAGTCATAAACATATGATAAGAGCCCCCAAAGTTTGTTGAAGGATCTGAATCTTATAAAAAGATTGAGGTTTCCTCCTCCCTCAGAGTCCTGTCTTGTTGCTGAATGTAGCATAACATCCGTTATATTAAGGTTTTTCTGAGCAAACCCTTCATCTGCATTTATGAGGAAAATGAGTTCAGCTTCCTTTTGATGAGAAAAGATGGATAAAATAGAAATGTGAAGGAAAATCACTAGCTCCCTATCTCAACACTAGCAAAATTGGATCCTAAGCTAATTCAGCTTTAGAGGGTTCGAAGGAGAGTACAGTGGCAACCATTTGGGGAAAATATTCATAAAAGATTTGTTTATTAAATTCTCAAAGCAGGCAAGTAACAAGCATGAAGTACTACCAAAGTGATGCTTTAGATCTTACCAAAAGTAACTTGGTACGCCACTTAATGCTTCCTGAACACTTTGTTTTAGGGCAGCCCATCCTAAGAACACAAAATGTCGGAGGACAGATTTCAAGTATCATGTCACTCTTTTCCTTATCATCAAGGTTGAAGGGCCCTGACATCCCACTACTCATAATGCTCCCAGCTTTGCTCCACTAGGGACAATATCTGGCAGGTTGGCTATAAAGGATAGGAAATTCTTGTACAGAAATCTAAAGGAAGAAAATGGCCAGGAAAAATGGGGGAAGGAAGTATATTGAATCTTAACATGATCTCCTGAATAGAATGATAGGATCATCAATTTAGAGTTGCAAGGTGCCCTCAAAGTCATTAAGTCCAGTCCCCTCATTTTACAGAAGGGAAACTTAGGCCAAGAGAGGTTAAGTGACTTGTCATAGGTACCACAGCTCCTAAGTATCTAAGGTGGAATTTGCACTTATCTTCTTTGTTCTATATCTACATTGCCACTAAGTCAATGCATGCTCTTCCCTAAAGGAAGAAAAATTTGTGCATTTAGAATTATAATGTAGCATGTGATGAGCTACCAGTAGTTCTATCACTACCCTAGAAGAATTCTTCCCTGTTTGTCCCTACTGGCATTTTAGTGAACCCTCCCTTTTCTGAATGTTTCAGTGCCCTGTGACTACAGCCTAATTTCTCCATAGTCTTGCTTCGCTTTCCCAATCACTCTATACCCCACTCCCCCCAAAAACAAGCCAGGAACAACTGGGGGATCTGGGAGACTTTGATTTCAACATTGTGAATACCCACTTCTAGAGACCAGGCAAAAAGAGTAAACTCAAGGATTTGTTTCATCTTTACCTTCCTGTTCTTAGACCAAATTTCAGCAACTCAAGATTCCTTCTGTAATGATATCCCCCATATGCCTCAAAATGCAAAGGATTTTTCCAAATTGAATTTCTACAGAATTCATAGTGACCCCCAAGCCCCCACCTTTGTAAATTGAAATTGAAAAAGCAATCCTATTACAATCTCCAGGGGACAATGAATCCTTCTCACCTTATGTGAAAGCTATTCCACGCTTTCACTTGGATGCTTTCTCTTGGATAGTCACTAATGTCACAAATTGCTATATAAATCTTGGTTGGTTTTTTTTTGTTTTGTTTTTTTTTGAAGAAGGGCACTCTGGGTTCTTCTTGCCTCTCTTTGTGTTGCTTTCTGGGAACTTCCAAAGCCAGCCTCCTAAGAGCAATTGCTGCGGACAGAACACTCTTTTGACAATAGGCAGAATCCAATTTGGGGCTTTCCTCCCAACTATTCACCTCTTAGACAAAAGTAGGCAGATTTTGCGTTGCTCTGAAAAGAAATCCATTTTCAATTTTTAAGGTCTGCTCACTTTATATTAACTACATTTATTGATCTTGAAATTTTTATTTTCCCTTTGTACTGTGGGGCTGGTAGAGGTTGTGGTACAAATTTAAAGTTTGCTGTCAGTCATGCTTTGGGAACAGACCCTGGGATTCCTTTTATCTTTGACTGGGATCATGTACTCCGTGGACTGCTATTGTGTTCTGAAAGTTGCATGGTCCTGAAGACTCCCCGTAATAGACGCACAGAGACTAGTAAGTGGTTAGGATGCTCTGCTACTTGAGTCCTGTAAGACACACCAGCCCCAGAGTACGCATTTTCTGATGATGAAGTTAGAGCTCCTCTTTTTTTTTCTCTCATCATTCAGAGAGAGGGGAGAGGGCTGGCTTTCCCACAGATACTACTAGCTACTCTGCCCCCACCCCACCTCATTATTATATAGCTTCTAAGCACATCTATACTCTATAAACACAGTTTACACTCTCCAGAGGTATAGTATTGTAAATGCTCCTTTATCCTTATTATCAAGGTTTCCTAAGGCAGCATGGAGGAAAGAGGACCTGCGTATGAGCCTCAGCTCTAGTTCCTAGCTATGCAACAGTGAGCAAATCGGTTACCCTCTCTGACCTTCCCTGAGTTTCCCATTTGTAAAATGAGAGTGCCAATATTTGCATCTCTTGCCTCACAGGGTAGTTGTGACGAAAGGGCTTTGTCAGCCTCAAAGCACTACATGAATGGGAGTTGGTCTGAGTTCCTCTGAGATACGTTTTTCTTCTTCCTCAAAAGAAAGCATGTGCTCTACCATATCTTTTTTTCTTTTATATAACCTTGTGTATCTTTCATACAAATACAGAATTGTCCTTAATCTGGAAGGCTATATCTGTTGCAGATGAGAAAGATGTAAAGAAATTCTGTGGAAAACTCAGTAAATTCTCCAAATTAACATATATTCAATATTTGGGGACTTCAATGCCAAGATGAATATAGAAGAGGAAGTTTTTTAAAAGCCTGAGAACATGGCTCAAGAGTGTGAAATGAGAGAGGACACTGAGGGTTAAGTCTCAAAATATCTAAGAGAATAAAATATAGTAAAGACCTGGGGGTGGGAGTGGGGGAGAGGAATTGCAGCCCTAAATCTTATTCCCTAAAGGGAAACTGAGAAATTTCAGTAGCTATTGATCCACATGTCTACTTTCCATCTTTACAAATACCTTATGAAAATAATGTAAATGTGTATGCATGATGAAGGTTTGAGGAGGAAATAGAAAAGTTTGCAAATGATATCCTATAGCAGACTATACCTTCCTAATCACAGCTGATGAAAAGGGAATACAGGATTCCATTGTACTTACTGTATATTGACTATGAAAAAAGTATTTGATCTAGTAGAACAAATAAAGGCACTCTTCAAACAAAGCACTCCCCAGTCAGATGTCAAAATCAGAAGAGACTGCTTGAAAGATATAACAATTGTAGATATTAACTTTATTCAGTAGCTCTCTGATTATTAGCATCTAATAAGGTTTAAAACAAAGAGATGGTGGCCAAAGGGTCATGGAGGATATCCAGGGAAGAGACCAAAAGGAAGAAGGCTCCCCTAGAGATGGTGAGATCCTTCAGATAGTCCTGTGTGCTGGATATCATACTGATTGCATTCAACTACAGAACACTAAAGAGACTCCTTAGTGAGATCTGTAATTTCTCAAAAAAATTGGCCAAACTGATCAATGAAAGTAACACCAAGTGAATGAAGAATCCCTGAATGCCAGGTTATGTTACTTAGTTGGATGGACAGCATATAGACTGGATCCAGTAGAGTACATGGATGTGTGTAATCTATGAGAGAGAGAGAGAGAGAGAGAGAGAGAGAGAGAGAGAGAGAGAGAGAGAGAGAGAGAAGGAGAGAGAGAGAGAAGGAGAGAGAGAGAGAGGGAGAAGAATACATAAAGCACTGATAGCCAAAGACAGAATAGAAATTGACCTTTGGGGCAAGACAGTCTTGAAAAGAGGAAGGAAAGCAAGGCTGATATACTGTGTGCAATACTGATGGATGTATATGTGTCCATGTGTATTGGACAGATATAAAATTAACAGTGAGCTGAACTGAAAAGGACGAAACTGGACCAAACTACCTATGAGAAATCGCCAAGCCTTTATAACGACCCTAAACTTCTCCCTGAAACAGAGGCCTATCTTTTAAATACCATTATACTGCTATTGATGCTATATGAATATGAATCATAGAATATCATAATCCCTGAAGAATCTGAGTTGTGGGTCATTCAGAGGGCAATCAAGAGGCATCCGGTGGGCATGAGTACTCTGCAATGTGTTATGATGGGTAATTGCACAGGAGAAGTTGTGTCAAGGACGTCATTAGGAAGATATATTGTCAGAAAAGAAGGCAGTAGTGGGAGTGAGAGACAACCAATGAACAGCCCATGTGCTCCTTTGCTATCCACACCATGTCAAGGAATCCAGTGGAAGGCACAGAGCATGTCTGAAGATTAAGGCAAAGACATGGATGGATGAGAGCCTCACAAGATGAGATGGGCTTAGGTTGTGCTCCATACAACTGGAGGACGTACCCGTGGACCCACTGAACATCCTACACCTTAGAAGACTCTGAATAATTAACTGATGATCTTATTTATAGTTTTTATTACAATTGATAATTAGTTCAAAACTCCTCATATAATTCAATACTTTTGAAATTCAGCTAAGACCAAAGCAACCAGAGATTCAAAAGTTTTAAATCATCCCCTTGCCTTCATTGTTACAGATAGGATACCAGCCTTGTTTCTTTCGTTTGATCAAATTCAACTCTTCCTCAGTTCAAGACTGCCTGCTCCCAATGGTGATGCAAAACTTCATTCTGCCTCTGACTTTCAGTGAGTCAACTGTAACCAAATGATTAGTTGTTCGGACATATGGTGATACATCATCATTCCTTCTCAGTTGGAGCTGGCTTCATCATTTCAGTTAAATCATTCCATTGCTTAAATGGGGGGTGGGGAGAGAAATAGGTCAATATTTGAAGAGCATGATTAGTTTTTCAGAATCGTTTTGTTATAGCAAGCTCATCTATAAAGAAGATACTTTTAAAAGTCTTGGCTAATTCCTCAAAGGAAAAGAATTTTCTGGGGTGTTCTATCTTGATGTTCCCACCTTCTGTGCGCATAGGAAGTCAGAGCACTGTGCCTTTCCCTGCACCATGGGGCACACTTACAGGGAAATATGATTACATTTTTGTCTTTGTACTTTCAGCACCTAACACACAGCCTGTGAATTTTTGATTAGGAGATATTCCAAGCATTTTTCTTATTGTTATTAACCTCCTTGTGCCTCAGTTTCTTTGTATGTAAAATAGTGGTAATGATACTTGCATTATCTACCTCATGGGGTTGAGGAGAGAAAAGTGTTTTATAAACTTGAAAGTACTATGTCAGTGTGGGTGGTGGTATTATTATTTGGAGGTCCTGACCTGTCCTTTCATCATTTACATATTTGATAAAAGAAGTACATGGTAAAGTATCCAGGCGGCTCGATTTAGCAAATATAATACTTAAAACTCCCTTCCTTGAAACGAAGAACATTTCCTAACATAATTATGTCTTTGATTTTCCTGTTGCATAAGTAAAGAAGTCCTAACCAAAAGCATGGTGTGACTTTTACTCTGTTTTGAATGGTTGATTTTCATACTTTAGAATTCGTGTCCCTCCAAGGACATTATATGTAGCAAATTTTGTATAAAGTCATTATTATGCAACAGCAGGATCAATGTTACCTAATCTGTGTGCAACTCTTACCACGTCTGCATTATTTTTTGGCTCATTCATATATGGCCAAAAATATAGAGGTCAGCATAACCTAGTTAAATAAAAATATTACTGGCAGACAAAAATTATCATTTGAATTTCCCTTGACACTTTTGCTCTTCTAAGTAGCCATATCTCTTGTTAATAAGTCATCAGTCTCCAACTTGTCAAAAACCAAATCTTGGGATCCCCTCTTCTGCTCCATCTGCTTTAATTGACATTTCACACATTTTTTAAGATCTGCTTTCAAGGATACCTCTGTGAAGCCTTCCCTTTCAGTCAACTGCAGATATGATATCCTCCTCTGACTTCCAGTATTTGTCACTTTTTATGTATTTATTAACTCAACTTCACATGGTGGTCCACATGAAACTTATCACCCATTTCTATATGTACTTTACTCTTTCCCTTTCTGGGAAAGGCAAAGCACACTGGAGTCAGAGGACAAAGATTCAAATGCCGGTCCTATGATAGGCTAACTGTGTGACCTTGGGAAAGTCACCTCTTAAGATCTGACTTTCCTCATTTATTTAACAAGGGTTTTGGACTGGATGTCCTCTGAGGTCTCTTCCAGCTTGAAGTCTCTGATCTTATGTGATCTTATGATCTCGAAGGTGGAAAGAAGAGACTATACATTTTAATAAGATCTTTTTTACCCTTTACCTGAGGCTACTTAAACATTGGAGTGTTATGATTTCAGTTCTGGCTTAGACTAACACTAACTCACAGCTTGGGAAATAGGCATTAGATAATTTTTATCAGTGGAGGTTTGAGCTAAAGTCTTAATCCTTGACCACAAGCATGACATTTTATCTTATCTCCCATTTCTTTATTGTGAAAACAAGTTCTGAATGATTAGCTGAGCTCATTTTGTTTTTTTCAGGGTGGACAATTCTGAAGATCCCGTATATGAAAGTTTGGAAGAGTTTCATGTTTTTGTCTTAGCCCATATACTCAGAAGACCAATCGTTGTTGTAGCAGATACAATGTTAAGGGACTCAGGGGGAGAAGGTAAGTCAGCCTGGGTGGGTAGCATCTATGATACATTTCATTCAGGTTATCTTCTTTTAGTTACCTACTGAAGAAAGGTGAGAAAAATTAAACTTTTCATGGGAACCTTTTCTAATATTGTTACGTACCATCCTTCTGACTCAAAGATGATTCTAACTTTATATTTTGGGGTACTCTTTGCTCAACAGGATTGGAAAGGGGAGAAGGCTGCATTTTGCTCTGACCTGCCCTTTTATGTTAATGCTAGATATTATTAAGAGATTTATTCTGTAAAAATGAATAAAATTGAAGGGTTAGGAAGAAATCTAGAAAGCTTCTCTTAAAACCAAACTAGACTTTCCCTAAAGTATTTTAGACCTAGGAACACTTATTCCACAGAATGCTGTGTGATCTGAAGTGACTGACAATCTTTGGTAAATTGTTTCAAAAAATCGTAGGCCTAGCAGATTTACTTGTCCCCTGTATCTCACTCTAACTCGGGGGCTTTTAACCTGTGGTCCATATATCCCCAAACCATGGATAAATTTCAGGAGGTCTATGAAAAATCACATCTTTATTTTAATGTAAGTAGATTCCTTTATTGTATTTTGTATTTTGTTTTACGCTTAATTCTGGCTTTAGCAGTCCACTAAAGGAATCTATAACACACTCAAAAAATAATGAAAACAACAACATTAAGAATCCCTGCTCTAACTGTGATGAGTGAGCTGCCTGAGGCATCAAAAGGAACTATAGGGTTGCTCTTGTGGGCAAGTTTGAGTGGTAAAATAAGAATTAGACCTCAAAGTCCCTGAAATTTTATTCTGTATGGTCCAGAGATCCAATGTGTCCTAGCGGGTAATGATTCAGCCTTGATTTAATAACATAGAAGTTGAAACACCTTAGTTGATTGCTTCAGAATCAATAGGAGAGATGCACAAGTGGATTTGTAATTTTAAATAGAGATGAAATAGAAACAATAAACTGGAAAAATAATGATCCTGTTTTCATAAAAATACCTTTAATAAACAAGAGGGAAAATATTGACAAGAAAATTGGGAAAAGATTGGTCTTCTGTGTGTTCCAGAAGCACGCTTTTCTACCAAATATCACTGGATTTTATTGTTGAGAGTTTTCTGTAGCAATGTGCCTTTTTGCCCTTTTGGTCATCTCATGCAATTTTGATTGTGGTAAACCCATTCTTAGAAGAGCCTGAGGTTCAGAAGCTAGTCCTGAAGTGCATATCTGCTCTCTCCCTCCACTCTTTTAGGTCAGACCAGGATGTCACAGAGATAACACATGTTCCCTGAAGGATGTGTGGAAGATGATGGAAAAGGAGAGGAGGGTGTTTATGGACCAATGTGATTTGCATGAACTCCAATTCTTTTTAGCACCAACTGTCAAAGTCACCTCCTTTTCCATTTGTCTCTCCCCCTTAGAGCTGGCAATTTTCTCTGAATCACTTCCCACCTATCCGTGTGAGGGACCCCCAGAGCATTTGTTCCAATTTACCTTCTACTATACCTCAGAGAATCATGATTGCAGGGCAAGTGTAAAAAACATTAGAAAGGTTACCTCTCTGGCACCCTTCCTCACCACATCCTTCTATTTTCATGTTCCTACTAGGTTGTAGATTCCTTGAGATCAGAGGTTATGTGGTTTTTGTATTCATATCTCTAATACCCAGATACTTGGAGTATATGGCTGGGAGTAGGGGAGAGGTTTGACCTGTGACTTCATCTTCTCAAGAGAATTCTTAATGTGGAAGCTCCCTAATGTGAACGCAGAGCAAGAGTTCATCTATTACTTACCACCTAAAGGAGTCATCTGAGGGCACCAAGTGCTCCTGGTCATGTTTGCCAGCATGCATTGGGGAGTACTGGAACCCTGTAGGCTGACCTTCTACATATGTCAGCTGGCTCTCTAGCAGATGCTTAATAGAGGTTTATTAAATGGAAGCGAATTTCCTAAATCATATTTGTTTTCATGCAGCATTTGCTCCAATTCCATTTGGAGGAATCTACTTGCCTCTGGAAGTTCCACCTAACAGATGTCACTGCTCCCCTCTGGTCCTAGCCTATGATCAAGCCCATTTCTCTGCCCTTGTGTCCATGGAACAGAAAGATCAACAAAGAGAGCAAGGTAGGATTAGGGGGAGACTGAAAAGGGGAGTATGGCAACCCAGGAGGAAGACCACAGTAGCTTTGATTAACGAAAAATCCTACTGGTTTCCGTTTAAAGAAATTTAGGAAAATTAGCTCCTTTCAAGCTGTATGAGCATATAAGCATGATAAAGCTATCTGTATTATCAAGGCACATGTGTGTATGTATCTGTCTTTTTGTACATGTCTGTTATTTCATCAGCATCAGAAATGATCTCCACAGATACTGAATACCAACTTGCCTATAACTTATAATCTAATATTATTGGCTCTCGGAAGACAGAGATTGAGTGAGTTCTCCAGGTTCACACAGCTAGTATTATAGAGATATAGATAGTATGTATATATATGTGTGTGTATATATATAGAGAGAGAGAGAGAGAGAGAAAGAGAGAGAGAAAGAGAGGAATAAGCATTTATTAGTCATCTGCTGGTTGCTAGACACTGTGCTAAATTATACATATATATTTACATAATATAATATATATTATATGTATTTATAAAGAGAGACAGAGAGAGAGAGACCGATCCTCTCAGCACCCCTAGGAGATAATTGCTATTATTCTCCCCATTTTACATTTAAGGAAGCTGAGCCGGATGTTGAGTGACCCAAGTCACACAGCCAGTAAATGACTTGAGACTGGATTTGTGCTCCGGTCCTCCTGTGTGCATTATCTATACACATATTTAAAGTGTTTTCAATAAAACGGTAGAGACATTTTCATCAGAATCCTCACATCTAAATTTCCAATAGATAGTTCTTTCCCTACTGAAAAATAGAACTTTAAACAAGTTAAACTGTTTCTGAAAAGTAGAGTTTTCGTTTTTTAAGTATTTGTGGCTTTTTAAAAAAAATCTTTGCTTTTCTTACGTCAGTGACTTTGTGAAGGAAAGCTAGCTCCAGAATGTTGCAGCCTGTGTCTATAGCTGATACCAATAAGTCCCATTGGTGATTAAACTGGGATCAAAGTCAGATCAATATTGCATCCAAGATCCCTGCTCCTAAGTTTCTTTCAGGGAAATTGCTGACAACACATGAAGAATGTTCAGGAGCATGAAGCTAAGGCATTTAAAGTTCTTGACGTTTTATTTTGGTCATGTAAACACAGCAAAAAAATTGTCACTAGAGAAGCTTTTAAAAAAAAAAAATTCAGCAGGAGACAAAACAAGGCCCCTGCCTCCAGACAGGTTTAACTGTGAAAAGATACAAGTGGCTTATTTCAGCTTTCATGTTCTTTGTTTGTTTGTTTGGGGCAAGAGGTGATCTATTATCAGAAACAGGGGAAAGTTGAATGGTTAAAACTACATCACGTTTAACTTCCCCAGGTGTTGGCTGGCACCCGAAATAGAAACTAGGGAATGATAACACATCTTGGTGTGGGCCAGGTGATGTGAGTCAGAGAGGAAATTAAGACAAAATTCTGTGAAACCAGCTGTTATGGAAATATAAAGTTGTTTTTCTACACTATTTCCAGACATATCACTTTTGCAGTAGAAAAATATTTAACCAATTAGAAGTGAAAGGCTTTCTTGTTTTTCTCCACTGTTTCTCAGCCAGAGGTGCAGTAGTCACCATTGCCATTTTTAATAATAATAACTGACATTTATATAGCACCATAAATTCCGCAAAAGAAAAAAAGGTTTTCACAGAGATTATCTCATTTGATCCACACAGTAGCCCTGTATGGTAAGTACTACAAGGTTATTGTTTATTTCTTACTTTACGGAAGAAACGGAGTTCTCAGAGAGATTCTGCCACTTGCCCAGGTCTCAAAATGAATAAAATCAGTGACAGGATTTCCACTCCCAACTTTTCCAACTCCAGCCAAGTCCAGCTCTCTTAGTGTGCAGATGTCACACCAGCTATCATCCGTACTTAACGTGTGTGCTCATGAAATGTTACAGAGAGCTTTAATTAGGACTTTGGACTGGGATCAAGAGACTGGCTTCTATCTCCTGGTGTCAGAGCAGTCGCATAACTGAGCAGAAGATGTTCATATGTAGGAAGTACCTTCTCCCATAGGGCAGCTAGATGCCATGGGAGATAGATCACAGGGTGTGAAATCAAGAAGACTCATCTTCCTGAGTTCAGACCTAACATTGGACTCTTATTAGCTGTGTGATCCTGGGCAAGTCACTTAACTGTGTTTGCCTCAGTTTCCTCATCTGTAAAATGGGTTGGAGAAGGAAACGGCAAACCAGTCCAGTATCTTTGCCAAGAAAACCTCAAATGGGATCACCAAGAGTCAGACATGACTGAAAAGACTCAACAACAAACTCCTTCCAAAGAGGCTGGTGGAGTCAACCTTTATTGTTCAGAAGTCACTGCTTTTGCGTCTTCACAAGTAAAGTAAGAGTGTGTCCTCTAACAAATGCAAAGATCTGAAGGGATGGCACCACTGGATGATTTCCATTGTGGCTAAAAGACCTAAACATATAGAAGAGGGAGTGCTGGATCAGGAATTAAAGGGTCAAAGGATCTGGGTTTGAATCCTGGGTGATTTTGGAGAGTCAACCAATCAGAATCATTTATTAAGGGCCACTTCTATCAGGCACAGTTTGGATCCTGCGGACACCAATATAAAAATGAATTCAGTCCCTGACCTCAAGGATCCTGTCTTCTAGCAGGAAAGGTGAAGGAGGGAGGGAATAAGCATTTAAGTAGCACCTACTGTTTACCAAATACTGTACCAAGAGTTTTATAAGTGTTGTCATATTCCAAAAGTCTTAGAGAACTTCTAAGCTTTCCTTAACACCCTATAAAAGCATATGCAAACACAAGGTATTTATGATTTTTTCAGAGGATGTGGTTGGGGAAGAAGGTAAGGAAAGTACTAACTACCTTGGCTGGACCATAGAGTGGAAGCAGGAGAATGACACATAATAAGTCTGGAAGTTAGATTGCTGCCAGGCTATGAAAGACTATAAGTGCCAGAGGAGAATCTGACCACAGGGCAAGGGTTTGTAACTTTTATATGTCCTGAACCTCTTGGACAGGCTTGGGTGAAGCCTGTGGTCTCCTTCTCAGAATAATATTTTTAAAACTTTAAAATAAAAAATAGTTAAAATTACAAAGAAAACCAATTATATTGAAATAATGTTGTCCAAACATTTTAAAGACAAATCACATTGAGAAAGAACAAATTCACAGGCCTCAGGTTAAGAACCTCTGCCATAGGGTAAGTTACATAAACTCTAGGCATCTGTTTCTACATCTAGAGAATGAGAGGATTGGACCCAATTCTTCCTAAGATCCGTTCCAGCGTCATTTCTGTATCTGTATTTATCTATGATCCCTTTTACTGGAATGCTGCAATTGATTTCATTTTGTTTTAAAATTCCCTATTAAGCACAGAAATACTGACTTTACCTTAAGTGTATCCAGTGGTTGGAAGCAGAGTATTCCACTTCGATTTCACCTGTTTATCAATAGTTTCTTACCCTTCAGTAAGCAGAAGGAAAAATTTTCCTCTGTTTCTTCCCACTGCTGTTTTCTGATTATCTGCACATTCTTGTTCAGTCCAACTTGCTCTGGAAACTATACAATAAGCCTTCAGTAAGTGGATACTATAGACATGTACATCAAGCTGTTTAAGGCCCTAAGGATGGCAGGAAAAAAAGTGGAGGGGTGGGGCTTAATCAAAAATCCAGGGCCATCTTACTGAGCTACTATTATTATCATAGAAAACAAAGCCCAGGCACTACCTCAGTGATTGATTCTCTGCGATGATAACTCATTTTTTCTTGAAGTGTTTCCTAACCAATATGTTGATCCCCTTGTGGTACAGAGGAAAGGCTGCTGAATTCAGAGTAAGAAAACCTAGGTTTGAATTCCTACTCTACCACTGTGTAATCTTGGAAAAATCTCTTCCCTTCTCTGGGCCTCAACTTCCTCTTCTGCACAATGAAGGGAGTTTGGACTAGCTGCCCTCAGAAGTCCCATCAAGCTCCAAATTCATGAGTCTCCTATCCTTGTAACTGCCAGGCCATCAGCAAATGGAATTATCAGAATATTGATCACACTTCTATCTATCAAACTCCTGTTATGAGGTTTTCAGTTTCCTGTGCTCTCTCTTTTGCTACTTAGGAGCACAGAAGGGCCTCTCCCAGTATGGTTTTGAATGCTACCACGGAAGTCTGGCATGGAAAGTTAAACAGGCAGTAAATTTCAGCCATTGTGGGTTCCCCAAGACTGGAAGGACAAAATAAAATCCAGTTTGCATCCAGGCGGGACCAGCATATGTGGACGGAAATAACTTTTATGTCCCTGATTCACTTGGTGTGGTTAGGGAGTGTATTCCTTGGTGAAGAGGCTACCACTGATAGAGCAAAGAAAGATTCCTTCCATTTTATTCTTTGAGGTAGGAAGTGGGTCCTCTTATATACAGTATAGTATAACAATTTACATATGGCTATAAGGTTTACAAAGCACCTCACACATGGAATCTCATTTGATCCTCACAACAACCCTGGAAGTTAAGTGTTGTTATTATTATCCCCATCTTACGGATGAGGAAACTGAGGCATGGTGGTTAAAGGACTTGCCCTGAGGCCAGATGTAAACTCAGGCCTTCCTGACTCCAGACCCAGCACTTTGAAGAGGAAGCTACTGGAGCAAACCAGTTCTTAGGAGGTTGAGAATGAGCTCATGGACAGAAAGTTGGCTTCCATTTCTCTGCCTCGATAAATAAAAGCTCCAGGTTCTGTAATAGGAGGGGAAAGAAGCAGAGAAGGGTCATGAAATAAAACTCTGACAGCAAGGGGTGATTTGTTTTTAATATGTCTGGGAAGGTGCCAATCATTCATTTCCATTAAACAGGAGGTGAGAGGATTCTGTCTGAAGTCCTCCCTCCCTTTAACCAGAAGAGCTTGGTGTTCTTTGAAGATCCATGACTGGAAAAGAAAAGAAAATCTAGATATGAACTCCTTAGTTTCTAGACCTTTTCTAGGAAATAAGCAACTGTCATCCTGACTTCTTTTAATCATGAGTTTTCGTTCTTTAGTCTTCAAAGGCATTATTCATGAATTTGTCTATTCAAAAGCACAGTAACTCCCTTTAAAGAGGAGTGATTTTCCTTAAATGGATAAATGCAACGGTTCCACTCCCAACATAGCTCAAAGCACCCTTTGATTTAAATGTTACACAGAGAGACTACTAGTTTAATAGCATTTCTGATTTTGTTGCCCGTTTCCAAAAAGTTTTCAAAGCTGTTTGGGAAAATTAGTTTTGGTCTTTATAGAACATCTGAAGGCTATTGGAAATTTTTATAGAAAACCATAGCCATCCTAACAGATGTAAATCTGATGTTGAAAGGCACAATCGACCCATTGAAATTGGATTTTTTCCTAGCAATTACTTATCTCTACTTTCCCCCATTTCCACCCCACCCCCCAGCTTCAGAACTAGGTTAATTTTGTGCATAGGTCCTGCCCCTTTATTTGTCCTAATTACGTATCAATGTTCTTCTGGCAGAACTACAAGAAAAAAAAACTAAGTATTTATCTATTCTAGTTGGTCTTCAGGCTTCATTTCAGCAAAGGCCCAGGTGAGAACTTGTCAAAAGAATTATAACTTCTAGTTCCATCCTCTTAAAAACCCTAATCCTCTTTACAGTATTAGAGATTATACTCTTAGCTCCGTGCTCGCTACTGCTCCTTAGCCAGATAGAACCCAGGGTTTTGCTGAACTGCTTCTTGTAGACATTAACTTTGCTAGGTCAATTCAGTCCAACCTTACTGCTGTTCTGGAGCTCAGCTAATTCTTATAGATGAGAACTCCAGCAGACAGCTGCATCTTCCTGATTAGTCTAATCACCTCGGAGGATGTACTACTGAATATGTATAAGATCAAAGGAAAAACATTCATTCCCTGTCCTCCCCTCTTAAACCCCTCCATGTGGTCCCTGAAGTGTTATCTCTGCAGTCAGACTACTCCTAACATATGATGAGAAGTTAAGTATCACTGATGCTGAAAAGTCTCACCAAGTCCCCCCATCCATCCCTTTGGGATAGGGCAAAGTCAAAACAGGGGAAAGCAGTAACCCATGGAAGAAGAATCCATAGAGTAATCCAGGTAAACCCAGAGTGGGTCTCACTTCACTCCCTTAAACGTGAATATTACATCATCTAAGCCTCTGATAGTTTCTAATACAATGCTTTGAAATAACTCAATGAATGTACTATTGACATAAGTGAAGGAAGTTGTATTTCATAAGTCTGATGGAGCCACCTCTAACAAGGCAGGCCATACACATTCCCACAAGGCCACATCACTAGAGGGAATTTCCAGGGGTAGCAGAGCAGTCATGCTCCCAGACTAAACAAGTGTTCACCATTTTAAAAATGCAGGTTACCCACAAACCACTGTGGATAACAGTAGAGTGCCCAGTTCCTTTCCAAAGGCAGCCCCAACTCTATTCATAATTTAATAAGGCTCCTTGAGATAATGTCTTTTACCCTCAGCATTGAGGATACTTCTTGATTGCCATTTAATAATTTTTTTTTGTTTGATAAATTAATGCAGTGGAAAATGTGCTAGATTAGGAGACAAGGGACCTGGGATCAGTTCTAGGACTGATTTTATTTTTATCATGACTGTGGGCAAGTTACAAAACCTCTCTGGCTTCAGTTTTGTCTTTTGTAAGCAAAGTGAAAGTGTTGGACTGGATACTAACTCTTAAGATCCCTTCCAAATCAGAATGTATGGGCCTCTGATCCTATGATCTCCATTTACCATTACCCCTTATGTTTTTCTCTCTCTTGCTCTTTTAAAATGGAAGGGCCTGATACTTAACATCTCATGGTTATTGCCTGGGGAAAAGACAAATGGGTCAGTGAAAGAGTGATTGGTGACAAATTCTCATGGTTTTTCATTTTGACCTAGATCAGCATTAGGAAATCTTTCATTGACGTCTTTCAGAATCCTAATTCCTGGCATGGAGACAGAGCAGGCACCAGAAAGAAAGGAGGCAAAAATGAAATGGCACCATCTTAACCCAGTAAATAAAGTCTGAGGCTTCGGATATGGTTTTAGATAGCACACATGACAATGATATCTGCAAATTTTCTTTGTGGTTCTTGGTTTGAGGTAAAGGAGTTTTCATTTGAAGTCAACAAATTATTCATTCAAGAAGCATTTGTTAAGTGTGTTACTAGGGTCACTTTTTTAGCTTCATAGGATAACCAGTCTAGAGTTGGAAGGGATCTTGGACATCATCTGGTGCAACACCCTTGATTCATACATGAGGAGACTGAGACTGAGAGAGGTTAAGTAACTCACCCAAAGTCATATAGAAGTAGTAAATGATCTGGGAGCTCTGAAACTCATTTCCCACATGATAATTTTCTAGATTGGAGGTCATTTGGGGGTGGATTTATCTTCAAGATACACTAAATTGGGAAGTTCTACGTGATTTACATAAGCACCAGGGTAGCGTAAATATCACTTCAGACTATTTCTGATACTAGTGCCATTGGCCATTACAGAAGTTCATGAATAAGATCTTCTCCTTCTTCCTTTCAAACTTTTAGTTTTATCCTGCAGAGAATCAATCAAAGCCAATTAAACTTGGGCTTGCTTTCAGAATAGAGTCAGACTTAACCAAAAGTATATTAAATGAGATGAAAAAATTAACCTCTAAATCCATATCTGTGAAACCAGGGAGGGGAAAAAATATGTATAGACATACATATATATACATATATGTACATATGTGGGTATATACATATACACGTGTGTGTGTGGTTCTTCTGTGGAAATGAAAACTACCTCCCAGAATCCTAAAACTGTCCAGGAAATTTTGAAGGTGTGGGAATGCCCAGTTCACCAATGACAAGCAGGAAACAACTTCCCTCAGAACCTGGTAATTGCCAAACCCATGGAGAGAATCCAGAAATATAGCTTGGCAGCTTCAGCTCCACCCAACTATTCATCATCGCCTCCTCCACATCCAGCCTCTTCAAATAAGATGCTTGCCAAGCAAGTAAAGACCAGAACCAGGTGGCTTCATTTTCCATATCTTACCTGCAAACTGTTTATAGCCATAACATAACGTTTTAAATCAAAATAGCCAATCAGATAAGAAAATCATAGTTAAGGAGACTGAGGCCTAAGAGGAAAATAGCTAATGGGACATCTTGAATCAATGGGAATTATTCCTACATCTAGATAGAGGATAATCAATTCTTCATGTATGTCAGTTCAAAAAATCAAAACTTCCTTTGATCCTAAAGTCCTATTAACTGAAGACATTACGTTGATTTATTGAAAGATAAATCTTTTCATTGCTGTATAGTTACAGTGTGTTCAGATAACAGCACTAGCATAGTGATAATACTATACATATTTATCTTGTCTCTTCAACTAGATTTTAAGCCCCTCAAGGGCAAGGATCAGGTCTTTTGACCGATTCATGATCTTATCACCTAGCATGATACCTTCTTGTAAAGTGGGAGCTCAGTAAGTGCTTGTTGGTTGTGATTCGTGATTTTTTTAATCTAGTATGTGTCTCTTGGGAATTCGATGCTCTCAACACATTTCTGATTTGAATAATCTTCACACCATCTTTATCAAACGGGAAAGATGATGTAGTTCTCATTTGGAACAGAAGTGCAACATTAGGGTATCAGCGTAGGCTGTTAGGCCAGATACAGATGCTCACTCCATGACTCAGCTCCTGAGGAAAAATTCCAGGATCCTATGGAGGAATAAAGTATTTTCAGTCACACTGTCCACCAGCAAGTCATTTCTAACATTGCTAGGAAGTTTAGACATGTTTCATATAGGGAAAGGACAAAGGTGGAAAGTAAGCCAGCATCTGCTCTTTAGTCAAGAAGCCTATGAACTTAGACCTCAGAAAGAGAGGCCATGTCAGATAAAAGAGAACCAGTCACGTGAAGGCCCTGAAGACGTCTCTTCTCCCCCTCTCCACAACCATAGAGCCAGTGTTGACAAGCCAACACCTGAGGCATTAAGTGATGTTGCTGTCCTATCCTTTCAGTAGTGTCCAACACTCTGTGACCCCATTGGGGGTTTTCTTGGCAAAAATATTGAAGTGGTTTGCCATTTTCTTCCCTAGCCATATTTTTATTTTATTTTTAATTTATAGAATAAAACAAGCTTTTCCATAACATACTACAATAAAAAAGATGATTGTACATGAAATTGCAAATCTACCACGAACAACTTGCTATTCCTTTTAAATTTACAATAAAATTATTGCGTAAATTTTTTCTTTTCTTCTTTTGTTTTCTTCCTTCCTCCCCTAGAGATGGCTACCATATAAATATATATTTATACACACACACACACACACACACACACACACATACATATATATACACATATGCATATCTGTAAAATTATTCTACACATACTTCTATTTACCAGCTCTTTCTCTGGATACAAATAGCATCTTTCTTCATATGCCCTTTACAGTTAGTTTCGGCATTTATAAGAGACAAAATAGCTAATTCTCTCAAAGTCTTTCTTAAAACAATATTGAAATAGCTCATTTCACAGGTAAGGAACTGAGGCAAAGAGAGTTGTGACTTGCCTCGGGCCACATAGCTAGTAAGTGCCTGAGGTAGGATTTGAACTCACAAAGGTTAAGTCTTCCTGACTCCAAGCCAGACATTCTTTCTACTTTGCCACCATGCTGCCTTTGAGGCATTAAGTATTGTTGCCAAATAATAGGTGTAATTATAATAATTCGCATTTCTATGGTGCTTTAATGTTTGCAAAGAGCTTTGCAAATATTATTGTATCTTCACAACAACGCTAAGAAGTAGGTCCTATTATTATCTCTGTTTTGCATATTTGGAAACAGAGGCAGAGATTAAGTGACTTGCCCAGGTTCACACATCTAGTAAGTTTATGAGGCCAGATTTGAACTCAAGTCTTCCTGACTCCAGATTCAGCATGCTATCCACTAACTCTTACCCTAGCTGCCTTTAATGGGACTGTCTTAATGGAACTCCTGTTGGAGTAGGCGGGTGGTTGGAGGGAGAGAGCAGAGGAACATACAGACAACATGCAAAATCCAGATTTACTAAAGGGCATTCACTAAAATATGAGTTGGAAACCAGAGAAAAATAGAATGTTAAATTTAAAAGATACACAACAACCTTGAAGATCCAGTTACTTGAAGCTAAAGTTTCTGTTTTTCTACTTACATTTTATTTTTAATGAATAAGATATTTCCTAAAATGCTACAACTCACCAAGAAACCAGGTATTCCTGGTGGGAGACTATGCACTGAGTAGTGTTTTTATACCAGATTAGCACAAATATAGGTTGTGCTAGTTCCTAAATCTATTTGGCATAAACCCCAAGCAAAGTTTATAAACAGTGTTATTTTTTAGCATACGCCTAGTTTTTTCCTTTCAAGAGATCTCATTTGGGGGTGTGGCTTATATTTGGATTAATATGGTAAATATAAATGCTTACCTTTAACTTCAAACTTTTTCCTGAGGGTGATACTAAGATTTATTTGGAGAGTTTCTCACCAAGCCCCACCCCCCCCCAAAAAAAAATTCTTAGGAGATAATTTAGCTCTGAGTGACATGTTTTGGGAAGGGCATTAACATATGAGGGCAGGGTAGCCAGGATGAGCAGGGCACTAGAAATCATGCCATGTGAGTTCAATGGAAGGAACTAAGACTTTTTGGCTGTCAAAAGGTGAGATTTAAAAAGCGACATGGTAGCTGTCTTGAAGGATGGGCTTTAAGTACTGTTTCCTCCCTGAACCTTTTTCTGATGCCCTCCGTCCTAGTGCTCACTCTCTCTTTAAATTACCTTATATTTGCTTATTTGTATCCAAGTGATCACCGTAGTAAAATTCAAATTGGTAAGGGAGAGAAGACTCTCATTTTAGTCTTAGCACATGTCTTAGACACAAGGATCAAGACTTGGCCTGGCTTTTCATCGGCATAGAGAACTCCCAGATAAATTCCCTGGAGCACTCCAATGTTAATCGACTTGCCCCAAGTCACTCAACGATGATGTTTTTCCTAAGTGCACGACCAGCTCTCTTCTCTCTGTGTCATACTTACTTGTCTTGTTGTTCAGGCATTTCAGTTGTGTTTGACTCTTTGTGATCCCACTTGGGCTTTTCTCGACAAAGATACTGGAGTGACTTGCCATTTTCTTCTCCACTTCATTTTACAGATGAGGAAACTGAGGCAAACAGGGTTAAGCGATTTGCCCAGGGTCACACATCTGTAAGGGTCTAAAGCCGGATTTGAACTCAGGTCTTCCTGACTCCAGACCCTGTGCTCTATCCATTATGCCACCCAGCTGCCCACTTACACCGTATTAAGTGCATTGGGCTTAATAAACATTTGTTAAATTTAATCTTATAAGGTGTAGAGAGGCAAATTTCAACTCAATGTACAGAAAATCCCTAACTAATTAAAGCTACTGGAAGGTAGGATAGTTGCTTCAGGAGGTAGTGAGTTTTGTTCATTGATGAAGGTCTTTATTTGGAGCCTGGAGGAACCCCTTGTTGCAGATGTTGTCAAATTCAAATAGAAACTGGGCCACTTAATTTACATAAGGAACCCTGATATTGACTTAGAAAACCACATACTAACATTATCTATGTCCTGTTGTATTTTGATTTACTTTGTTTTAACCTGGTTCAAGAGGACTGCATTCTGAAGTATGAGAGTTGCAGGCCAGGCGTCTGAGAGCTCTGTGGTAGAGGAGAGTATTATTGGGGTGCTTTGGGGGTGAGAGAGCCTCATAGGTCCTTTCTAACTCTTGAGATTTTGTGATGCTGGGTTGACAGTTCTCTCCAGCTCTGAATCAGTCTCTTAAGCATCTATGAAAAACACTCTTCCCCCCACCCCAGCTTTGTGTTATTTTCAAACATAAAAGATGGTAATATCAAAGGAATGCCCACATTTCATAAATAAAATTAAGAGAAACACCAATTTCCCTTGACAATGATTATTTCTAAAAAACCACATGAGCTGCTCTTAAGGAAACACAAGGCTTTTTCCTACCACAATATTTTCTTGAAAGTGTTATTTTAAGAAAGCCTAAATTTGTCCTGGCACTGAATAGTGATTTGATGTTCTTTGGCATAAGCCAAAGCATTCTCTAATAGGAATACCTTTCCATTCAAAGATCCCCTTAAGGCATGGCCTTGACATACATTCCATTACTCCAAGGAAACCAAACTTAAAAAAAATCCTTAAACTCTGACTGGTCAAAAAATTATTGGGTCATAGGAGGTGATGGGTATGATAGCCCTTCAGACAATGATCATTGATAGATACACTGTTCCTCCCATCCCCACCTCCACCCTCCACCAATACTTGCACATTCTAACATCAATAATCAACTAAGTCATTTAACACCCCTGGGTCAAAGTTTCTCATCTGTGAAATGAGAATGTAGGACTAGGTGCCCTTCAAGATCTGTTTTAACTCTCAGTCTATGATTTGATGGTGATAAGAACTAACCCCTAGATTACCTCCTTGGTGTGAGCCATGCTACTAGACCCTTGTGAGAGAATACAAAGAAGGATGAGACATGCACTCAGAGCTGATGATCTAGTTGCAGAGATAAGAGAAGTACACATAAAAAGATAGCTAGTGAGATAGGAGAGCTAAGCAGCTGATGAACAGTACTGACAATAAGTACTACTGGGAGGATGTCTTAGAATCAAGCAGTCCCAGAGTTGACTTCATCGAGGTATCTACTACAACCCAATGGGAGAATCCCCTGTGATATTCCTGAAGAGTCATTATCCAGCCTTTGTACAAATGTTTTCAGCAACAGACAACTTACTACCTCAAGAGGCCCACCAGCCACCCATTAAACAGCTCCAGTAATTAGTTCTTCCACCTATTGACCTGGTATCTGCCTGCCCATAGCTTTCACCAACTGACCCAAGTTCTGTTCCATTGGATAACACAGAGCAATGATGGTGAAGTTTATTATTGTTCAGTTGTTTCCATTGTGTCTGACTGTCTCAAACTCCTTTGCAGTTTTCCTGGCAAAGACTGGAATGGTTTGCCATTTCTTTCTTCAGCTCATTTTACAATTGAGAAACTGAGACTAAGAAGGTTAAGTGACTTGCCCAGGGTCACACAGGGTTACACAGTTAGTAAATGTCTGAGGCTGGATTTGAGCTCAAGTCTTCCTGATTCCAGGCCCAGGCACTTGGTGATGTGGATAGCGAGTATTTATATAACACTTTAAGGCTTGCAAAGTGCTTTACAAATAAATACTGAAGTCATTTGACTCTTACAACAACCCTGTGAGGTAGTTGCTATTATTAGCCTCACATGACAGATGAGGAAACTGAGGCACAGAGAGGTTAAGTGACTTTTCTAGGGTCTAAGTGTCTAAGACGGGATTAGAATTCAGGTCTTCCTGACTCCCAAATCTTGGGCTTTACCTGCTGTACTACCTAGGTACCTAAGATAATGTAAGTATACTGTTTCACAAACCACAAAACGCTTCATATGTCAAGCTATAATGATAATGATAGGACCCTCAAATAATTAAAAATAGCTTAACCTTCTGTTCTCCAACCTAGACCTATCTAATTCCTTTTCTGTTTTTCCTAAGATGTGATTTCAAAGATCTCTGGATGCACTTGATGTGTTACTGTTCTTAAAATACATTTCCACAAACTGAACATGATATACTACATTTCTTCTGACCAGGGCCAGTTATGCTGGGACTCCTACTTCCCTTGATCTGGCTATGGCAATACTGTAGGCATCCCATGAAGCTGAGCTCTGATAATATGACCTCTGATAATAAGCCACTGACCCTTCTTTAGGCTCATATCAAGTCTGTTCAGAGAAGAAAGGGAGCTCTGTGGACTGGGTTAGAGAAGGCTTCAGGGAGAAGGTGAGATTTCCTCTAGACCTTGAAAGATTCATGCTCAAGCCATAGGTTTTTAAGGCCAACAACAAACAACATGTTATCTTTCACAACAGAAGTGTAACCAGAGCTCTCTTAGCTAGCTTGTGAAATAGTAGTGCTGGAAAGGAGCTGGGAAATTGTCTAGTTTAGCTGCCTTATTTTCCAGGGGAAGAAACTGAGGCCCAGAAACTGAGAAGTGGGAAATTTCTTGCCCAAGATCACACAGATAGTTGTTTTGTCTTTAAATAGAACTCAATCTATTTTTAGGACATGTTATATGACTCTTGTATAGTAAAACTATCCATAGTGTCAGCTAGAAAGGATAAACATTCTGATCTGTATAAGCAGCCCTTCCTCTACTGTTGGGGTGTCTCACTGATGTAGAGTCCACTGTGTTCTCTCCATCTCTCTTAAATACAGACTAACCACAACCTTACACTCTTACCTCAAGAGAATAACACCTGAAGTGTTGCCATTTAAAGGAAAGTGATGAAGAGACTGGAACAAAAATGAACCCAAAACCCCCCAAAGATGGGCCCAGATTTTCCTTTTCTAAAGTAAAACTAGACAAACTCACTAGACCAGCACCTTTTCTCACCCCCTTTCTCCCTGATTCAGTCCTTCCTTTGTCATCAGTGCTTCTCAGCAGCAAGAGCTGCTAGTAACCTTGTTTTTGGGGAAATGATGTCACCAAACTGTCTTCGTGCAAGAACAGTTAGATGCCCATTCACTTCTGTTTGAAGTCCTTTCCTCAGAGCTCTTCTTTCCTATTGTAAAACCAATCACTGATCCATAGGGGCAGGCCCTGAGCAACCACTACCTAACCTACCTAGAGTTCTGGAATCTTAGAGGAGGAGGAAACCCTAGAGGTCATTCACCCCCATCTCCTCTCTAGGACCAGAGTCCTTTCTACAGTAGAGTAACAATGAATAATTACAAGAAAAGCTGATGCTTACATAGTTCTCTTTCAATTTGCCAAACCTTTTACTTACATAGTTCTCTTATTGGAGCACTATTTCTTATCTTGCATGTATGTAGGTAGGTACTTACTTGTTTTTGGTGAGTTGAGAATAACTAACCCTTCTATATGATAGCCCTTTAAACATTTGAAGTCTAAAATCATGCTACTGGCTCCCTTTCTCCTCCTCCAAGTTTTGTCTTTGCTAAGCTAATCCTCCCCAGTCTCTTTCACCCTTAAACATATGACATGCTTCCCTGACTGCCATCATTTAGTTTCCCTCCTCTGGACATGCCCAAGTTTTTGCATTAACTCCTCAAAATGAGATGCCCAGAAATGACCCCAGGATTTCAAATGTGGTCTGACCAATATAGGGTATAGATCAGAAATTCTGCTAAGATGATGAGCTCTGGTAAACAGCATTTATAAAAATGTTTTGACTCCCATTTCCTTCTTTAAGCACTGCTTCTTCTTCTTCAAGAATTAAAGAAAACTGACATGGGTCCACACATAAGCAGAAGTGGAAAATAGAAAGATTTATACAGATAATTCATTCTATTCCACCCACCCACCCCTAAAAAAATTTACCTATCCATATTGCTTCCATTTGTATGTATAAACACAGCCTTCTTTTGAAAGTTGCTTGCCCAAGTTGAGACTGGCTAACCTAGAGGTCTCATTTGTCTGATTGTTGGGACATGAATACTGTTTAAGCATTTGAATTTGAATGTTTACACTCTGTAACCTATCTTGAACTGAAGGAAGGAGTCTTTTGGGATTGAGGAAAAGCAGTGTATTATATTTCTTTGGTGTCCAGTCTCTGCTGAAGGTAATGATCTATATCCACACATGGAGACTGGGCACCCTTGGACACTTGACCTGAGGGAATATATAATAGAGCAGAAGATGGGCCAGAAGAGGAAAACTCAATACATCCATGAAGAAGCTGGGCTGAAAAAAAAAACAAAACAGATCCACACTCTTTGGTCTGGCTAGACAAAGTCTGGAAATAATTCATCAAAATCTGTGAAGTCATGAAGGATATGGTTAACAAGAATAATTCAAATTCATATGGCACTGCAGACAACCTGGATCCAAATCTCAGATCTTGCCCTGTTTTTGTGACCTTGGGCAAGTCACAAAAACTTCAGTTTGCCCATTTATCAAATGCGGAGGCTGGCCTTGTTCTTTGAGGTCCCTTCCAATTCAAAATCCTATGATTGATCAAGGGCATTCTTTACAGCAACCTTTCAAGGGAGGGACCATGAATATTAATATCATTCCTGTTTTATAGAGGAGCAAACTCACACTCAGTGATTTTTAAGTAACTTGTCCACAATCCCCCTACTAAGCTAAGGAACCAGCAGTGTTCAAATAGAAGTCTCATGTCTCTAAGTGTGATGTTCTTTCCACTAGAGATGGAAGACGGGCATGTTCTGTGTTAAGGTCAGCAGTGAGCATAGAGAAGAGAGAGCAGAAGACAAGTCCTTTAATTCTCTAAAAAGGGTCATTTGTCAACAAATAGAAGAAAATATTACCTTACACAGCAAGAAAGAAATTTATGGAAGGCATTTCTTCAAGGAGCAGTATAGACAGGAAGCATAAACAGAAAAGAGAGGGATTTGGAATAGGTGCCATTGGCCCATGGGAAATACACTACCTTGCTACAAAATAGTTAGCACCTGAGGGGCAAGGCGGTGTGGTACTTTGAATATCTGGTTTGCTATCCTGCTTCTGTGTGACCATGGGCTTGTCTCTTACCCACTCTAGCTGTCAGTTTCTTCATCTGTAAAATGGGGATAATAGTACCTTGCCAGATTCTTTTGGGGCCCAAATGAGATAATATATGTTAAGTCCTTTGCAAACTATATAGTACTAGAGAGAGACAAACAGAGAGATGGATGGATGAATGGATTTCAGTCAACAAACATTTATTGAGTATTTACTATGTGATGAGTCTATGATAATGATAATGTTTAGTAGCATGGCCCAGTAATTTTCATGCAGCATCATGGAGCAGGCATAATTTCTGTCTAGTGTGCTCCTCTATCTCATGTCAGTATCCAAAGCTTAGGATGCCAGCACAGTAGACATCATCTACCCTTTCTGCTTCATTTTATAAATAAGGAAACAAATGCTCAGAAAGATAAAGGAACTCATTCAGGGCCACATGGAGAGTAAGTGGCAGAGTCTAAAGCCCCTTCTACTCTTCCATGCTGCCTCTTAGTGGCTGGCCTTGGGAAAGCTACCTTAGCCTTTCTTGGACCATCAACAGATAAATGGGAACACTCATATTTTTCCTGTATGAAGGCAAGAGCTGGAATCATAGATTTAGAACTGAAATGGACCCTAAGAGGTCATTCAAGACCAACCTTCTTATAGATGAGGAAACAGAGGTCCAGAGAGGTTAATCCACTTACCCAGAGTCACACCATTAGTAAATATCTGAGGTAGCATATGAACTCACATCTTCCTAATCTCTGGTCTGGTATCTACTTCCAGTATAGTAAATAAATATATAAAAATTTTAAATGTCTTGGAATGCAGGCAATTTTGCAAGGTCCTCTTTAGTTCTGTTTCTTTTGGTCTGTTCTAAGAAATCACTAGCAAACATATCTGGGAAACACATTAAGCAAAAAACTTCCCCCTAATACCTATCACCTCAAGGCCAGTCTTTCAAAAACAGGCTGTACTAAGCTCTGAGATGTAGTGAAGGGGGTGAATAAAGAGCTCTCTGAACGCTCCCAGCTTGCTCTGCGCGTTCATGTATATACAAAGAAATCTCCTAGATCATCAGCAGTGCTTCCAGACCACCTGGGAAAAGTCCTAGAAGCCATTCAATTTAATATTCCACCTGAGCCCCGTGCCTTAAGAAAGCGGTCCATTTGTTAATGGAGCAGCAATACCAGAAGCCAAAGCTACGCTCCAGATTTTCAGCTTTGGGCTTCTGGGTTTCAGGAAAGCAACTAAAGAAATGGTGCAGGGCATTGCCATCTAGTGGAGTACTGCCAGTGGGACCATTGTTTAATGGTCAGGATTTATGCAGAGATCATTTCCAAGGAAGGACAGCTGAAATCTTTAATTCTTGCAAAGGATAGGAGGATCTTTCAGACTTCAGCAGGGGCAATGTGGTCCTTGGAAAAAGCTGAATGTAAACTGAGATTTCAAGAGCAAAAAGAGACAGATGTTTTCTTCTGACAAGATTCTCATCCCAGCTGAAAGGGAAATGACAGAGCAATGATTTTGTTCTGGTGATGTTGCTGTGTATGTGTAGAACGACAGCAGGGCTGTCCCTACGTGGATGCAGGCTGGGTGAGTCAACCTTATTCAATAAAGATTTATTGAGTACCCGCTACATGCTGGGCAATGATCTAGGCACTTGGAAAGATACAAAATTGAGCTAAAATACAGTCCCTAGTGCATGGAGCTCATAGAAGAGTAGATTGATAAGGGAAAAAAAATGTGTGATGCAAAACAGTACTTGATAAGTATATAAGAGCTTTGCAAGTAAATTTTTTTTGTGAGATCCAAGTTGGGCAGAGGACATTATCAACTGGGAGAATAAGGGAAGGCTTCCTATAGGATCAGAGCTAGAAGTCTAACGGCCTCCTCATTTTATAGATCAAGAAATGGAGGCAAAGAGAGATTAGATAAATTAGCCAGGGTCACACAGCTGATGTGTTGGGCAGGATTTGAATCCAGATTTTCTTGACTCTCACTCCAGTGCCCTATCCACTATACCACAATGCGCTTGAGGTAACATCTGAGTTATGATCTGTGTTGGAGAGGAATCCAACAGAAAAAAAAGGAAGGGTAAAATATTACTCAAGGGAACTATATGAACAGACATAGAAGCCAGAAAGTTGAATATGTATGGGGGAAATAGTGAGTTGTCTAGTTTGGCTGAAGTGTAGGGCATAGGTAGAGGTAAGGTGAGAGAAGTATAATGGCAGCAGATTGTGGCTGGCCTTGAATGTTAGTCAAAAGCACAATCATAACAGTTACTCACACAACATTAATCATTGATTGTGCCTGAGTACTAGGTGCTAGGAGTGCAAAGATGAAAATCATACCTGCTACCCTCTTGCACTGTAGTAGAAAATATTCATGTTCTCAAATGTGTGGCACTTTGTGTGATAGAGCAAAGGAGAGATTCAGACAAAATGCTCTAGGACTATCTGAGGAGGAAGATTTCATTATGCATAGGTAAGAAGGATGCATATTCCAAGGAGACAGATAAGACCCAAAGGAGATCAGAGAATGAATGACAGGCTTCTATAATATGAATTACAGGAGTGAATGAATGAACTAATAGTGCTATGATAAGGAGAATTAAGAAGCCTCTTGATGAGGGTAGAAGAAGAGATTATAAAAACTGGCTTGGTTTAACATTAAAAAAAACAAAACACAACACTAAGATCTTGGCAACTGGTCCCATCACTTTTTGGCAAATAAAAGGCAAAGAAATGGAAGCGGTGTTTGATTTTACATTCTTGGACTCAAAGAACACTGCAGATGGCAGTTGTAGCCTTGAAATTAAAAGATGCTTACTCTTTGGAAGAAAAACCATGGCAAATCTGGACAGCATACTTAAAAGTTAAGATACCACCTTGCTGACAAAGTTCCATGTAATGAAAGCTGCAGTTTTTCTATTAGGACTGTATGACTCTGAGAGTGGAACTGTAAGCTGAGCACTGCAGAATCGATGGTTTCTTATTGTGGTATTGGAGAAGACTTTGAAGAGTTCCTTGGACAGCAGGGAGACCAAATCAGTCAGGACTTCAAGGAATTAATTTTGTCTGTTCACTGGAAGGTCAAATACTGAAGCTCAAGCTTAAATACTTTGGCCACATCATAAGAAGACAAGACTTATTGGAAAGACCCTGATGTTGGGAAAAATTGAAGTAAAAGGAAAAAGGGGATGATGGAAGATGAGGCAGATTGGTAGTGTCATGGAAACAATGAACACGAACTTAGACTTTGAGAGACAGTAGATGAAAGAAGGGTCTGGCGTGGAGTTATGAAGAGTTGGACATGTCTGAGCAACTGAATGATAACAAAAAATCATAAGCCCCCAGCGTTACAAATAGAAGAAGCAGGACAGTTTCTGTTTTCAAGGAGCACACAGTCTAATGGAGCAAGCCAGCCCAAAAGAAAGTTCAGTTAGAAGACAAATGGAAACATCTTAACAGTCCCAAGGCTTGGTGGAAGAACCAATAGAAGGTCTAGAGGTCCTTAAGTTGCCTTGGTCGGTCATGTCAACAGTGTCAATAGAGAGTATCGAGACATGTGACCCTAGGCAAGTCACTTAACCTTTGTTTACTAGGTTGATGCTAAGGTCTTCAGTCTCACCAAAGAAAGAGAGTTGATGAGTCTTGTCTCATCTATGTGGTGTGTCCAGTCAAGTAGCCTAGATAGCCCATAGCTGTTGAAGGGACAAGTCAAGAGGATGCCTCTAAGTGGTGGTCCCTCTTCTTCCTTCAAGTTAGCCCAGGTTCCGGAAAGGAGGTCTTAAATTCCCAACTGGGAAATTTGGATTTTTTCTGATAAGGTATAGAAAGCTACTGAAGGGTTTTGAGTGGAAAAGTCAGACCTTTGAATTAGAAAGCTCTTTTTTGGCAGCTATGAAGAGGATGATTCAGAAATGGAGAGAAACCAAAGGCAGAGACCAATCAGAAAGCTGTTACAATGGTCCAGGTGAGAGGCAATGAGGGTAATGTGTTATAAGAAAAGGAGATAAAAAAAAATTTGTAGAAATCCAATCATTGGGACTTGAAACTGATTATTTGTAGGGGATGAGAAATACAGAAGAGTCAAAGATGATTCCATAGCTTTGGTCTTGAGTGACAGGAAAGAGGCTGCTTTCATTAACAGAAAGAAATAAGAAGTTGGGAGGAAAGGCAGACTTAAGAGAGAAGTACATCCAAATGCAGGAGTCTGAACTTTACTCTGGAGGTAATCAGGACTCCGAAAAGATCATGCTTTGCATGTGCTCTGCCCCTCTTCCCCCAACATTTTGATGTTGGTCCTGGTAAGTTAAAATAAAGGGTAACCTTGAAATGGAAAATAAATGGTGGTGGAGCAGGGGTGGGGGTGGAGTGGGGGAAGAGCAGGGAGAGACAGAGGGAAAGAGGAAGAAGGGTCAGCACCTTTTGCCATAATGCTATAGGTTGAAAATAGGGAAGTCATAGACTGACTGTCCACATAGGAGCTACTGGGTTCTTCTGGTTCACAGAGACAGAACTGCGGTCTCCTCTTTGCTCTGGGTTTCCTGCCCCAGCTATTTCTCTGCAGGCTTCAAACTGGGATAGAGGCTGGAAATGAAATCCTGTTCTACTACTTCAAATTATGTAGCTGGTGCTTTCTTCTGAATTCAGGCCTTGTTCAGGATACAGCCTAGGGCTTATGTCTCTTGTCACCCTGAAATGACACCTCTAGACTCCATTCCCGTCCTCAGTTCACCCTTGATCTATGACCTGGGAATGAGCAACAGAGCTGCCTCTAGGTGGTGTGGCAGATAGAACCAGAATACTCAGGAAGACCAGAGTCCAAATCTAGCCTCAGATGCTTACACAAGCCACGTGACCCTCAGCAGTCACTTAACCTTCGTTTTGCCTCAGTTTCCTCAACTGTAAAATGATGATAATTATTTTATGGCATCTACCTCCCAGGAGTATTATGAGGATCAAATAAGATCATATTCATTAAAAAAAGGTGTTTAGTGTAGTGCCTCCTGTATAGTAGGTGCCTTTTAATTACTTATTCCCAGTTAGCCCCTATTTCTAGACCCTGCACAAAGTCAGGCCTTTTCATGCTGCATCTGGAATCTCTTCTTGCTCTCTGCAGCTATGCTTGGCTAGACTCTATCCTCAGTTTCCACAGAACTTTCTGTCTCTCTTTGCAAACCCAAAGTGTTAAAATGACTCACTGTGATTTTATTTCTTGAATATCATGATCAAGACTCCACGTGGTGCATTTTCTAGATCAGTGTGGGAAGAAATTGTGGGGTTGAGCTCGACTATATGTCTTCCTGCTACAATGCCATCTTGGATCTTCTTCCCATCTCCTTCTGAAACAGAAATCAAGAGTCAGTTGCCCACAATCACTCTGTACTGGCATATGTGTGCATGGAACATTAACAACCAAGCCCGATCCTTGTACAAGCACCATGAGACCCATACAAGGAAAGGACCTGCATAGGTGGACATGGAAGACTCGCACATCTCCCTTTTCTTGCTGTCAGTTTTACCTGTCAGGCCACAATCGAACCTTCAGTCTCCACACTAGCCTACATTGAATCCTAATCTAAAGCCAGTCTCAAAATATGTCTCCTGAGCCTCAGGCTCAAACTGTACATTTAACTCCTCTCTTAGTAAAAGGATTTGTTCTGTGAGGTTTGGATTCAGTCAAAGGGACGCACTTGAGGACCTAGTGAGCCACATGTGGCCTCCAGGCCACAGGCTCCCCACCTCTGTCCTAATCTGTTTGGCAGTCAGCCAGGTGACATAGTAGAAAGAAAATTGGACTTGGAATCAGGGAGATCTGAGTTCAGACTCATCCTCAAGCTAGCTACGTAACTCTGGCTTACCTCCCCTCAGTCTTGATTCCTTCATCTGCAAAATGGGAATAATCATAGCACTTACCTCATAGGGTGAAGAGCAAAAAGCACGTTATAAATTGTAAAGTGCAGTTTAAAAGTTTGCTGCGATTAATGGTAGTAGTCTTAACTCATCTTCTGTATCACCTTCGTCAAGTAAGTTATTTCACTAATCTAGTCCTGGTTTTGTGATTTGGTAAGATCTGCTTCTACCCTGAATTGGCTGGAAAGCACCTGACTGGTCACATTTCACCTGAGGGCTGGATCCAGCCCAAATACACTAGTATCTGAAATACACGTACTGGAAGATAGACTAGATTCATTTCAGTGGACATGGGGATGGTGAGCAATACATGGCCTCACAAAAACAGAGAAAAGAAATGAAAGCACAAATACTACATTTGGGGTAATATTCTCTCTGCTCTAAAACGGGATGTTTCTGTGGTAATTGGCCAGAGTCATCCTTCTCCCTTCTCCCCTTTGGAATTCTTCAACTTTCTTCAAGACTCAGCTTCTGTAGGAGACTATTCCTTGCCACTGCCTTTTGTCTTCTGCCTCTACACCATGCTAATGCCCTCCTTCTATAATCACCTTCTGTTAACATTATATATTTCTCATGAGACATGTTGTCTCCCCCATTAGAATGAGTTTTTGAGGGCAAGAGCTGTTTTTGCGATGGTCTGTAACCCCTTCCCCTAGTCAGCAAAGTATATGGCATATAATAAGCGCTTAATGAAAGTTTGATTACTTTTGACTGAGAAGGATATGTATGTATGAGGGAGAGATGGGAATATTTGTTGGGGGCTCTTCTGTGTGCACATACCTATAAAGGATCCTGGGGTCCATTATCATGAGAAGCTATGAAGGAGATGCCACGAAGATGACATGAATCTGCACATCTCAGGAGCTTTGTAATCTTACCCGTCATCCTTGTTTGCCAATAAATAGAAGAGCTCATTGAACCCATATCAACCTAGTGCTCTCTGGCCTATCATTGTTCCATTTCATTCAAGTGGAATGTGTTCTGGATTTCTCCTTCCACCAACAGAAAGTGATGCGTCTGATTATAATAACCAGAATTAGGGTATATGTAGCGGGTTATAGAGAAACACAAAAACAGCTCTTGCCCTCAAAGAACTCATTCAAATGGGGGAGACAACATGTAAAAATTGGTCATGAGATATATACAATGTTAACAGAAGGTGATCAGAGAAGGGAAGGCATTAGCATGGTGTGGAGGCAAGGGACAGAAAGCAGTAGACAAGGAGTAACCTCCTATTATATAAGGTGCCAGGATTGTCAAGTGGCCTGAACTTTGCCAACAACTCTGCCTTTTTTGTAGAATTCTTATTCAGGCATTTATTAGTCTTTTAGTTAAAATAAGTACTGACTTTTAAAAAAAATAAATTTTATTTCTTTCTGTTTTTTATATCACCAACATTTACTAATATGCCCCTCCCCACCCCCATCCCAGAGAGACATCCCTTATTGTTGTTGTGTTCATCCTTCGTTGCTGAAGAAGACCACACCATCAGAGAAATGATGACATGACTTGTACTTGACTGCTTTGAGTGAGGGAGGGCTGTGCAAGATCATCAGCCTCACTTTCTCCTACTGAGCCATATCCAGACGTCCCTTATAACAAAGAATAAAGAAGATTAAACAAAGAACAGTTCAACAAAACTAACGAAAATAGTCTGACAGTGTATAAAATGTCCATACCTGTAGTTCTCCACCTCTTTACAGGTGGGAGGTGTCTTCTCTTATCTCTTCTTTGGGAACAAGTTTGGTCATTATGATTTTGTGATATTCAATCTTTTCCTGCTCTTGTTCTGTTCATGTGCATTTTATTGTTCATGTGCATATTGTTTCCTTGGTTTCCCTTGCTTTACCTTTCAGTAGTTCACATTCGCCTACCTATACATCTCTGTATTTACTGTAGTCATCATTTTTATAGCACAGTAATATTCCTTTACATTCATATACCACAACTTGGTTAGCCATTCCCTAATTTGTGGGAATTATCTCTTTTTCCAGTTCTTTGCTACTACAGAAAGTGCTTCTATAAATCTCTTAGAGATCTATAAATATATAAGAACCTGTAATTTTGTCCTTGATTTCCTTGGTGTATGTGCCTAGTAGGGGAATCTCTTGAGTCAGAGGGTATGAACATTTTAGTCACATTCTACCTACTATTCCACTTTGTGGTCCAGAATAATTGAACCAGATCACAGCTCCAGTAACAACATGCTAGTGTTCATATCTCAAAAAAAATTAATGGAGACTTTTGAATAAGAACTTCTCCAATGGAAATAGAGTACAGCACCTTGTAATCAGCAAAGAGCTGTTGTACAAACAACATATTCTGCCCTGAAACAGCTAGTTGACCCACTGAAGTGTTGGACCTGGAATCTGGAAAACCTGAGTTCAGATTCAGCCTTAGATAACTTTGTGACTCTGGGCAAGCCACTTAACATCTCAACTTTCTTTTCCTTATCTGTAAAATGGGGATAATAATAGTACCTACATGTCAGGGTTGTTGTGAGGATAAAATGAGAATATTTGTGGGGTAATTTACAAACTGTAAGGCACTATATAAATGCTATTATTATAAATTGTACAGAGATATGGTGTTTTGGAAGACAATGTGTTGTAATATAATTGGGAAATATTTAACCAAATAAATAAAAATACAGTACAACATAGATAATGTTACTGTGAGGTTTTCTAAATTGATATGTACCCACAGGGATCCTTATATATAGTTTAGCGGTACCTATTTCTGTTTGAATTCGATGCCACAGCTGTAGATAATAGGAAGTCACTGGAATTGGTTGATGTGGGGGGTCACATGATCAGACCTACACTTTAGAAAAATTACCTTGGCAGTTGAGTAGAGTGGAAAGAGACTTGAAGCCAGAAGCTAAAATCTATCAGAACACTGGTCTTGTGTTCAAGTCTTGATACTACTACTTAATATGTGACTTTGGACATGTCACTCAGTCCTTCTGAGTCTCAGTTTTCTTACCTAAATATGTGGGTATTAATGCCTGCACTATTTACCATATAAAGTAATTGCTATCTATGAAGTTCAAATAACAGAAATAATACAGATAATAAGAAAATACAGCACCCTCTAATAAGGCACTATGCTAATGTGAATCAGCAGTGTCATCATCAGTTAGAAGAGGGCCTCAAAATCTTAGGAGTTTGTGGAGGATGAAGATGTTGATGAGTCCACATTTAGAGGATACCAAGAGGCCTTGTAACCAGGAATATTCTCTCCTCTAGTGGGTCTGTATCCTCAACTATTTGGGTACTTCCTCCAAAGGTCCCAACCACAAGCCATTTACACCTTCTCATCTTTTGTAATTCTTGGCTATATCCTTTCCTAAACGCTCCCTGGAGGATCTTCTGCCAGTGCTAGAGGGCTTCCTTTGGGTTTTTGGCATTCCATGCATGGGTAGCAATATAGCTCTCAGGTTGCCCATTGACTTTTTCTCATATATTTCCTGGGTTAAATCTTTTATACCACTTTATTGCCTTCAGGTAATCATCAGGAATAGGATACAGTCTGTTATGCCCACAATGCTGCTTTAATATTCCTTTTTAACATTCCTTTAAAATGAGTCACTCCTTTAGGTCTTGAAAACTTAGTAGCCATTGACTCTCCTATTTTCATTTAACTACCCCATGGAATAAGGTAATACAATATCTCAAGGTAGGGGTCCTTAACTTTATAGTGCCGTAGACCCCTTTGGCAGTCCCAAAGAACCCTATTGATCAATTCTCAGAATGTTTTTAAATGAGTAAAATAAAATACATAGGTTTACAAAGGAAGCCAATTATATTGAAGCCCCAAGCTCATAGACCTCAGATTAAGAATCCCTGCCTAAAGGCCTCATAGGCTAGCACCTAGAAAGGGGAAGAAGAATTAGTTTAATATGCTAGAGATAGAGGGATAGCCCGAGGGCTTCTTTATTTGAATCCTAAGGAAAGGAATAGCCATCTCTAGGGAGAAAGCATTTTAGATACACTTAGATGACTTCATTGTCCTACTGAGGTCCCCTCTGAATTAGAAGTAGAATAATTCATGAATTAGCAAGCATTTATTAAGTGGCTGCTATTTAGGAGACATTGCCCTAGGCGCTAGGTGCTGGGGATACAGAGATATGTTGGACAGCAACCTACTGTGAAGGACCTTGAACTCTTAATATGTGGAGACCAAATACACAAAGAATTGTGTTAGAAAGTGACTGAGATAGATACAAAAAAGTCTTGGAAAACTACTGTGAGGAATTTAAGAGAGAAAAGATTTCTTTCATCTGGGGAGAGGGGGAAGACTTCACAAACAGGTAATATCTGTGTTAAATCTTGAAGAAGAGTAGGAAATTCTAAAGGCAGATTCCTTTCCAGAAGGGATAGATGGTGACGTCACAAAAGACATGTTGATGAGAAAGGATCGAACAAGGAACAGAAAGCAGACCATTTTGGCTAAAGTGTAGACTGTATGAAGGAGAATTTTGTCAGAGAAGGTTGAAGGTTAGAGCTGTGGTTCTTATCCTGTGTTATAGACCTTCCCCGTCCCCTCCCTTGGCAGTCTGATGAAACCTAAGGACCCTTTCCCTGAATAATGTCTTTAAAGGCATAACATAAAAGGCATAAGATTACAAAGAAAATCAATTATATTGAAATTAGTTATTAAAATATTTTAGGTACTTAAGTTCACAGACCCACTGAAATCTATCCACAGTCCCCTTGGGTGTCTTTGGACTCCATGTTAAGAATCTCTAGGTCATAACCAGGTTGTGGAGATGCTTGATTGCCAGAATCATGAGTTTATATACTTTATTCTGAAGGCAATTGAGGTTGAGGACTGATATGTTTGTAGGTGGTACGTGAAGAAAATGATTTGGGATGCAATAAGAAAGAGGGATTATAGGAGGGGGTATTCAAAACTGGATGGACAGAGGAGCTCTAGCGATAAGTTAAGGTTAGAGGCCTAGATTTGTAAATCATCTGCAGAGAGGTGATAATTAAAGCCATCAAGGTGGATGAGTTTACTGAGGGAAAGAGTAA
Source organism: Notamacropus eugenii (assembly GCF_028372415.1). NCBI lineage: Eukaryota > Metazoa > Chordata > Mammalia > Diprotodontia > Macropodidae > Notamacropus > Notamacropus eugenii. The sequence continues at coordinate 150,214,173 of NC_092872.1, forward strand.
TGAGCAAAGGACCTAGAACAAGGCCTTGGAGAACATGTTCAAGAACTGGAGGAAGATGAGAAACAGACAAGAGAGGGAGAAGGAATAGCAAGCAAGGAAATAAGGGAGAAGAAACATGAGAGAACAGTACCAAAAAAAAAACCCAAAGCTCTCAGAAAGAGAGCCATGTGGCAGTGAAGGCCCATGTATAATGGTTGCTCAGTCATGTCCAACACTTTGTGACCCCATGGACCATAATTTGCCAATACTGGCCATCAGGTTTTCTCAACAAAGATACGGGAGTGTTTTACCATTTCCTTCTCCAGTGGATTAAGGCAAACAGAGCTAAGTGACTTGCCCAAGGTCACACAGTTAGTAAGTGTCTGAGCTCAGATTTGAACTCAGGTCTTCCTGAAGCCAAGTCTAGCAATGTATCCACAGAACTGTCTAGCTTCCACTTGTGATTAGGAAGCATAAATTTGGAATGATCTTAGTCTAATTTCGTGTTTTCTTCCAGTAGTGTTTTTAAGCTCACTCTCCATAATGAGACACATATAGTTTCCCAAGGTTGAGAGTTAGCAGGCCAGAAAGAGAAGGTCAGTTCACGAAGAGATTCAGTGATGCAAGAGAAGATGTTATTGAAATGGCTGATCATAGGATCACAAAATATATTACAGAGAGGGGAGACCAGAACCAAGTTGACAGATTGGGAAAAGAAGAGCAAATTGAGGGACTGAAGGTCCAAAGGAGGCCAAAGAATAAATTTGGAAGGACTAAGGACAATGAGTAAGATGGAAGGGCAAGGGATCAGAGAAGGGATGAAGCCAGTGTATCAGGAGCCTATTCAGGCAGTATGTGCGTGTTCATCCTTCGTTGCTGAAGAAAACTATGCCATCAGAGAAATAATGACGTGATTTGCACTTGACTTTGTGGTAGAAGGAGCACTCAACTTGGATTCAAGCATCCTGGGTTCAAGTACTACCATAGCACTTTCTCTCCTATCATCAGTAACTATGAGTAAGTCAACAATTAGTTATTAAATACCTACCATGTTCCTCTGTAGTGCTGGGGGTATAAAAGTTAAGATGAAATAGTCCCAGTTGTAAAGAGTTTGCATTTATTGACTCCGTTTCCTCATCTCATTTCAAGGGACAAGGTTTTTTGCACTCCCTACCTTGTTCTACCCTTTCTCATCAACGTGTCTTTTGTGACATCACCATCTATCCCTTCCTGAAAGGGATCTGCTTTTAGAATTCCCTACCTTGTAGGTGGTAGGTATATAAAATATTTATAAAGTAACATATAAAGGTAATTTATTGCTAGATTGGAAGCTTCATGAGGTAGATCCTATCTCAAATTTATATCTCCCAGTGCACTATAAAGAAGATATCCAAGAAATGCCTTCTTGTTGCTGCTGCTGCTCAATGGTGACTGAAGTTGAAAAGACAAATAAATGATTCCATATCCCCAAAAGTGGCTGGTCAGTAAGCCCCCAGTCCAGCCACTTAGGCTGATCTTGCATGAAGTTCTATGTTTTGCCACCAGGTGGCATGCTTGTTCATGCTTAAATCTTTCAAATGAATACAGGTCTTAACAGCTGGAATGAAAGTAAAAATGAATTAACAATTTATCCATCATTTATTTAACAAACTTTTACTAAGTTGTCACCGAGAACAGTGGACAGTGCTGGGGGTGGGGGAGGGGATGGTAGAATGCAAAGATAATATTTTCAATAATCCACATCCATCTGGTTTCAACAACTCTCTTCCTAGATTTAACTGCACCAGCCCAATGTGAAGAAAAGGAGGTTATAATGAGACTTTGCAAAAGGAATAATCACACCATATGTCCTCAATTTGGGCTCAGAAAACATGGGCATATAGGTTTGAGCGCTTTTTTTAAAAGGGTTTCCACATACAGTCTATAAACCTTCATTAAACTTTATCTATTAAATTATATATTGTACATGATCTTATATAACGCAAAACAACACAGTGAGGCAGACGAGTACAAGTATTATTATAGCCATTTTACACACGAGGAAACCCTACCTCCAAGCAGTTAAATGACTTGCTCAAAGTCAACCCAACTATCAAATGAGCCTCTAGGATTAGAGCTAGAAGCAGGGACTCGCTGGAGCCAGCTCTCACTGAGCCAGCCACTTGTTAAACTTTCAGCATTTATACCTGATAAATTCTGTGAGGTACAAATCAGGGCTTGGCTGTTTTGTTAATTGTTTAGACTTTACAAAGCGAAGGGGGAAATGTCAATAAAACTGATTCAATTTAAAATTGTATCATGTGTACAATTTTCTTTTCAGAGAACTGGTTGTTACATGTTTCCCAGTATGAAAGGGACCTTTGTGATTATCTAATTCAATTCATAGATGACAAAGTTGATCACTAGGAGTAGAAAAGTGATTTGCTCATGGTCACACATCTGACAAATTCAGGTGCTTTGACTCCAAATCCACTACTCTTTGAAAGCAGTTGAAAGAATGATGGATTTGGAGTCAAATGTCATCTCATTTAGCTCCCATAGCCCTCAGGTTCCTCATTTGTAAAATGGGGATGTTGCTCTAAAAGTTCTTTAATGCCTCTTCCAACTCTAATTCTGTAATCCTTATATCCTTTAAATTACAACAGACTGGGAACCCAGATCATTCTGCCCAAAGGTACTATTCTTTCCACTGCATATACTTTGTTTTTCAGTCCTTTTTTGTTTTCTTCAGTCATGTCCAACCCATTATGAACCCATTTGGGCAAAGATACTGGAGTGGTTTGCCATTTGCTTCTCCAGCTCATTTTACAGATGAGGAAACAGAAGCAAACAAGGTTAAGTGACTTGCCCAGGATCACACAACTAGTAAGAGTCTGAGGCCAGATTTGAACCCAGGGAGATAAGTCTTTCTGACTTTAGGCCCTGGTGCTCTGTGGTGGCACCTAGCTGCCCTGCTTCTCAAGTATCATCTAGTAAACAAGGAATGGAATTCAGAGGGTAGAAAAGGAGGGCACTCTTTGTATCTTCTTTACAAAAGGAGAGAATAAAACGTAATGGGATTTTGGGAATTGGAACTCTAGCCTCCAGTCCCACGTTTTAGGAGGAAAAGTTCTCCCGTCGTTCTCCTAGGAGCACACATTTTATCATCTGTATACTTGGTGCACAGCTCTAGTTAAGAGGCGAGTTTTCATCCCTTTCCTATTTGCTCAATGGCTTCATCAGCTTTGGAGGGATTCTCCGTGGTTCTGCTTGGTTCTCTAGTGAATCCTGATGATTCTCCAGTATGAACGACAAGTAACATGGTAAAAGATGAAAAGGTCTCTCCCATCAGCCACTGTAGCTCCGACAGCCAGGACCTGTTAAACTCAGGGTCTTCCCCACCACCTGCCTAGCTTGGCAGACTGGTGAGCTTGGGCTTCTAAGCAGCTGCTGAGTCAGTCACTATTACTCCTGCAAACATGCTGTCTCTGAAAGGTCAGCTGTCAAGATCAGCAAGTTTCTTATTTTCCAGGACTAAATGAAAACAGTAGATTGAACTCTTGTCAGTATTTGTTTCTCCTGAGGGAGGGGACAGAAGGGAAAGGAGAGAAATAGTGTCATTTCCTTCACCTTTTATGGAGCCATATTTGGAAGCAGAATTCTATTTATTTTCTTCTGGTCCTGCTTCATGGAAAATTAAATACTAACAAAGATAAATGAGAGAAATGGGATTTTTTTCTCTCTCCTCATACCTTCCTTCATGCATTCAATTCATTCAAAAAATATTTATTATGTACCTACCAGCTCAAGGAACAGGACAAGGTGCAGAGCACACAAACATAGAGGAACTACTTATGTTGGTATTTACATATTTACAAAACATATTACCTACGTTGCCTCCTTTGGAACCTCACAATAACCTGTTTTGCAGCTGAGAAAACTGATCAGAAAATCATCATCATTGCCGTAATTCTCATCACCTTACAGCTCCAAGATACCTTGGGCCCTGAGAGTTTGGGTGACTTTCTCGGCGTCACGCAGCTAGTAAATTGCAGAAGAATGTTAACCAGTAGACAGCATGGGATAGTTCAGCAGTTTTCAGAATAGAATTCGTGGACCGCTGGCAGTCCCTGCAACCTTTTCAGGTTGCCTGTGAGGTCAGAATAATTTCATGATAATACTCAGATGTTTCTTTGCCTTTTAAAACACTCCTCCCTTTTCCAATGACATAACTGTATGAAGCTGAATTTTCTTCATATATTTCAGTCAAAACAATATATTGCAGCGAACTGAATGCCAAAGCGGATTTGGGCAGCTAGGTGGTGCCGTGGAGAGAGGGCTGGACTTGGAGTCAGGAAGACCTGGGTTCTAACTTCAGCCTCAACCCAACTTCTTGTCGTTGTTTAACACTTTCTGGCTCTTAGGGACTCTGGACCATGACATGCCAATACTGTCCATGGGGTTTTCTTAGCAAAAATGCTGGAGGGGTTTGCCATTTCCTTCTTCAGTGGATCAAGGCAAACAGGTTAAGTGACTTGGCCAGGGTCACACAGCTAGTAAGTATGTGAGGTCAGATTGAACTCAGGTCTTCCTGACTCCAGGCTTAGCACTCTGTCCACTGAGCCACCTAGCACTTTACCTCTGCCTGCTTCAGTTTCCTTAATTATTAAAAAAATAAAATACAAATGAGGCTAATGAGAGCAGCTACCAGGGTTGCTGTGAGGATCAAAAGAGATAATAAATATAAAGCACTTACTGCGGTTCTTGAGATATAGTAAGCACTATATAAATGCTAGCTATTATCATTAATGAATCCAACTGTCTTCTGTTAAGCCATATATTAGAGATTTGCAGTGCTACTCTTATCACTATTTTTTTTGTTTTGGAAAATATTTTTATAAAACTACATTTTTATTTATTATGTTATATATTCTTCTGTTATATTTTTACACATTTTATTATACATTATATAAACATATCTTATGTGCTATGTATTTAATATTCTTTTATTTTATTATATTATTTATTAATATTTTAGGTGTTATAAAATATGTGTTACATATTTCATAAAATGTGTTAACATATAATGGGTTTATTATCTGTAATGAAGCAAGAAATAAATATTTTTAAATTGTATCAGTTTTATCAATTTCAATTCTAAAACAGGAAACAGTGATAGATGTCATCTTCATAAAAACCTCTGTGGGAAACTCAGTCTTCAAGTACATAAAGGAGTCCTGAGAAGAAAAACTTTGAGAATCATTGCTATAGTGGATAGAATGTTGAACTCAGAGTTAAGAAGACCTGGGATCAAATCCCATCTCAGACCTTTACTCTCTGTATGACCTTGGGCAAGTGAATTAACCTTTTGGGCCTCAGTTTTCTCATCTATAAAATGAAGAGGTTGGACTTAATGACTTCTAAGGTCCCTTCTAGCTCAAAATTTACTATCACGTGATGTTATGATCCTATGAAAAAGGTATTTGCTAAGTGCTTGCCATGTGTTAAGCAGAGAAGGTGCTAGCAGGTAGAGGGGACTTGGGAAGGCTTCCTGCAAAAGGTGAGACATGAACTGGATCTTGAAGAAAATCAGGAAAACCACAATGTAGAGGGGAGGGAGTGGAGCATTCCACACTGAGGGAACAACCAGCGCAAAGGATGGACATGGAAGATGGAATACTATGAGGAGTTATAAGCTGGCCAGGTTGTTAGATCACAAAGTATATGGAGGGAAGGAAAATGTAAGAAGTCTAGAAAGGTAGAAAGGGACTAGGATAAGAAGATCTTTCAGTGTTAAACAGAAAAGTTTGTATTTGATCCCAGAACCCATTGACTGGGGGAGGAGGGGATACAGTCAGACCTATACTTTAGAAAAATCATCTTGGCATAAGAGTACAGCATGGACTGGAGCAGACAAGAAGCAAGGAGACTTGTCAGGGAGGTACTTCAATAGTCCAGATGAAAGGTAATGAAGACGTTAACTAGAGTGGTGACTGTTGAGTGGAAAGAAGGGGACCTATATGACAGATGTTCTGAAGGTAGAATTAGTAAGATCTGACAATGGATTGTATATGTGGGATGAGTTAGAGGAAGGATTTGAGGATGAAATCAAGGCTGTGAACCTGGGCTACCCTCAAAGGGGAGTTGGGAAAGTGGGTTTGAGGGAAATGTTTTGGACGTGGCAATTTTGAAATGCTTATGAGAGATCCAGTTTGAATGTCTAAGAGGTCTTTGGTAATATAGGACTGTAGGTCAGGAGAGAGTTTAAGGCTAGATACAGAGTTTTGAGAGTCATTACAGAGAGATGATGATTGAACCCATGGCACCTAATGAGGTCACTAAATTAAAGTACCATAAAGGGGAAAGAAAAGAGGGACCAAGAGAAAATCTTGAGTGGGGAGGGGCTATGTCCATGGTTATTGGTCATGGGATGGGTGAAGAAGCAGTAAATAAGACTGAAAAGGAGTGGTCAAACAGATAAGAGCAGTGTTACACAAACCCAGAGAGAAGAGAGTGTCCCGACATCACCGCCATCATCACTGCTAGCATTTATATAGTAACTTTAATGTTTGCAAAGTGCATCAGAAATGTTATCTCATTTTATTCTCATGAAAATCCTAGGAAATGGGTGCTATTAGTATTCCCATTTTACAGATGAGGAAACAGACCAACAGAGTTTAAGTGACTTGCTCAGGGTAATACAGCCAGTGAGTGTGTGAGGTCAAATTTGAACTCAGGTCTTTTGTTCTATCCACGGCTCCAGGCAGCTACCAAGTTGATTAATGATGTCAAATGCTAGAATCAAGCACTATTAAAAGCTAATTTCTTCATGATCACCACAGTTGAATTACATTAGATATAAACCTAGACATAGTTAAAACTGGTATATATATACACATATGCATACAGAAATGGACATACACACACGTATATACATGTCTATATCCATGTGTGCGCACATATACATGTGTGCATGCACGTGTATACATATATGTACACACTTTGTGTGCATGCATATGTGCACATGCATGCACACATGTATACGCACATTTATACACATGCTCGTGTGTGCGTGCACATATACGTGTGCATGTGCATGCACATGTGTGTACACATACACGTGTGTGCGTGCACATGCATGCATTGTGTATGTGTGTGCATGCATGTGTGTATAAGCTATGCGTATGGTTTTATATGCATGTGTGTTCATAAATGTGTTCATATACACATGTGTGTGTGTATATATCCACTGGAAATCCAAAATTAAAAGCAAAACTAGTATTTCCTAGTCAATCTCTATGATTTAAGTATCCTGTGTAAAGTATAGGGCTCTGAGGAGTCCGCAGGAATAATACAAAGTAGTTTTGGTGTGATGGGAGGATTTTATTTTAGCTTGCAGCTCAATGTATCACAGGATAAAAAATGTCATTCAGTCCTCAGTGGCCAACAGAATGATCTGAAGACTCCCAGGAAGCAGATACTGTTCATTCTTTGGTGCTACTTCCTTGCCAAACCCTACTGGAAACTTTCTTACGTAGTTAACTGCTAATAATAGTAACAGCTGTAACAGCTAGCATGTGCATAGGCACAAGATTTGCAAAGTGCTTTACATATATGTGTCTCATCTCTATCTCATCTGATCTCTCTGGACTGAGCTGGCATTCACTTTCACCCTTTTCCTGAAGGCTGACTTCATTTCTTCTTCCTCACTTGAGATATCACTTATATTTTTACCCTGACTTTTCTTGTGAAATGACTAGGAAATGTGGCCAGAATTCTGACTGGATCCCTATGGATTGGGATATTTACACCCCAATTACTGTCCTCTGGGAATTAAAGAGATCTTTCAGAAAACATGAAGAAATTATTTTAACACAGCACTTACCTTTTTTCTCTTTGAAACATAGGTAGAAAATATCTACAGTCTTGGTATGTAAGTTTCCTGAAGGGTCTTCCTCTGTCATTGATGATAATTCTAAGGGATTTGTGGGTATCCTGCTGTAAACCCTTCATCCCTGCGGAGGATATCACCACAAAAGCTTTAGCTTCAGGGGTACATCTTTTAAAGTTGCAAACTCCCCTAAAGAAAGCTAAGATTGAGGCTTGGATCCACAGAGCTTCCATTTGGCTTCAATCAAAGGTTAATTGTAAAAGCTGTCTGGGGCCTTAGCTCTGTTTAAAATGAATCTGTGAAATAACACAAATAACAAAATATCATTTGCATTTTCCTATGAAGAAGCAGATTTTGTTTTTCCCATATTTGCGAAGGACCTGGAGAAAGAAAGGGAAGATGAGAGAAGTCTATGTCCCCTAATGGAAAGGGTTCTCCTCCCTCCTCACTCCCCACACACCTTCCTGGTGGGAAGTTTGAGGCCTGTCTATTGGATGGCCATAACCCCTTTTCCTATATCATGACTAGAAGCACTTAGTTTTCACATTCCATGTTTTTTTCTTTCTATCTAATGATCTCTGAAGCATCCTTTCATAAGACCAAAATTGAATATCTTTTCATTTGTTTATCTCTGTTTCTCTCCTCTAGCGGTCATCCCTCTCACCGACTCTGAACACAAATTACTACCTTTGCACTTTGCAGTTGATCCTGGGAAAGACTGGGAATGGGGAAAAGATGACAGTGATAATGCCAGATTAGCCAAGTAAGACACCGACCCTTTTCCCCAATGGTAAAGGGGAGAAGAAAACAAGTGGTGTGGAACCCAGGTTTGGGGTGGGGAGGGGGTAAATGCCCAGTGAGTGATTGTAATTCTTGGGAAGCTTGTAGGATGTCACTGTTTCCTCCTAACAGATGAAGAAAGTCTTGGGTGGGAGAAATGTAGGGGTGTGTGTGTGTGTGTGTGTGTGTGTGTGTGTGTGTGTGTGTGTGTGTGTGTGTGTGCATGTGTATGTGTGTATGTATGTGTGTATATATATGCATGCTAGTGAGGGTATGTTTGATTTGAAATTAACATGACATGATTTAGACTCATTCAGTATGTGTTCTGTTTTATTTTTCCCAAACTTCTCAGTTTGATACTGTCCCTAGAAGCCAAGCTGAACCTTCTACACAGCTACATGAATGTCACTTGGATCCGCATCCCCTCTGAAACCCGGGTAAGCCTCTCATCTCTAGGCAGAAACAAATGCCTCTTGGGATTCTAGGTCATAAGCAAAATACTTGACGATAAGAAAACGCATGGCAGGAAGGAGCGCATCTAGCCTGGGCTCCATGGCTCCCTCACCTTCTTTCCCTGATGACTGTCCTCTCCTAGTCTGGGCATGTCCTTTTCCAAGGAAACTTCCCCAAAGTGCCCTCCTCCAGAGCCCCCCTTGTTAGAAGAGAGATGAACAGTTCTTCTCCACATTGCCATCCTCCCACCAGGACTGCTCATCCCTCCCCCTTCCCACCTCATGTCATACTCCCACTGGAGATGGAGAGGAGGAGGAAAGAGGAGCTGCATTTTTTTCTAATGAATGGAAGAAAATTTAAAAAAAAAAACAAAACCAAGCCAACTGAGTGTACAACCAAGATGCCGTCGGTCTTTCTGTCTTCTTTTTCTGGGAGTAGATTATGAATTAGGTTAGGTAGCCCCTGCCTGTGAGAGTGTGTGTGCGCGCGCGCACGCATTTACTAAGCAAATGGGGAGGAAAGGGGGGCTGATTTTCTTTTTTTTAATTTTCTTTAAATATAAAGAAGAGAGAGGAAAAACATGCTTGCTCAGAAAACAAGCCTTAGACAAGTCACAGCGCAGAAATATCTCTCTGCCAAGATCCGAACATGCTGTGCTCCCTTGTAGAAGAATTAATTATAAGCTTTGTGTGTTTGTGTGAATAATGGTGGATGGAAGGGGGGGTGGAGGGGGCAGGAGTGAAGACAAATTCTATGAATTTCCTCCTTCTCCCAATAGGTGGCACTTTCTCCCTAGATGTAAAAATTCGCCCCACCAGGTGACTGATTTGAACAAAGACAGGCATCAGACCTAGGGGAGTCAACGTATGGCCTTTAGACTTCCTTGGGGGAGCAATCCCGTCCCTTTCTGGTTGGCCCATTCTGATAGACAGAGGGGTCTTCTGTGCTATTATTAATTATTAATGCCATTCACATTAAGGATCTGACTTATTTGGCATTTGTAATTTGATTAGTGGAGTCTGGGGGAGAATGATGGATGTGTTTTTAAAGTTTGATTTGGTGGAGTGGGCAGTAAGGAAAATGAAGTTGGAGACCTGTAGCTTTCTAGCTGTGTGACCTTGGGCAAGTCTCATCACTTCTGGACCTCATCATTGAAAGAAGGGAAACAGATTAAATCATCTCTGAGATTCCTTGAAGTATACCTTAGACATTCATCTTTTTCCTCCATCCATTTAGATTCCAATATGTTTGTTCTCTCATTTCTCAGAATTGGTTCACTATAAGAGCCTACTGTAATCTGTTTTAATGCCCTTGGATTCATCCCATCAAGGCAGGGCTTGGAGGTAGAAGTGTTGTGAAGCAAGGATGAGGAGGTCAGTGACCTGACTCCACATCCCATGATACCATGCTGCCCCAGGAGAACCGACTTTCCTCATTCTTGCAATGTGTGGATTGGCCCCTAGACAAGACTTTACTTTTCATAAACCAGAAAAGATGTGAAGGAGGCAAGGTGCTGCCATTGACTTCAGCATGTTGTTGAGTCATTTCAGTCTTGTCCTACCTTTCATGACCCAATTTGGGGTTTTCTTGGCAAAGATACTGGAGTGGTTTGTCATTTCCTTCCCCAGTTCATTTTATTGATGGGGAAAGTGAGGCAAGCAGAGTTAAGTGACTTGTACAGGGTCACATAGCTAGTAAGAGTCTGAGGCCAGATTTGAACTCAGGGAGATGAGTCTTCCTCACTCCAGGCCTAGCTGCCCTGCCTAGCTACTTAAGCATAGTTCAGTAGAAAGAGTGCCAGATTTAGAATCATAGTATGAGAATTGATATCCTGGCTCTGCTGTTTAATACCTATATTACCTTGGGAAAAAACATAAAACTAAGCCTCCATTTTGTCATCTGTAAAATGTATATGTCCTTTAAGGGACCCATGTAGCTTATGAATCCTTAGAGGGGGAAAATGAGCCTACCTCCCGACACTTTCAAGTCTTGTTCTGCAAAGGTGCTGGCTGAAGCCATCAGTGTCATGAGTTAATTACAGATATAGTCTTTCAAGGAGCAGTCACTGGAGCCAGTGATCCACCCTCAGCTCTATGAGGTTCTATCACAGTCAGACTAGTTTTTGGCTTCCTTCAAGAACCCGCTACATCCCCTCCTTAAACCTTTCTGTCTCTTCTTCTTGACCTTTTTGTCCTGGAATATATCCTGTGATCTTGCCTCTCAGAGTTCTTCCTTTATTAAGCCACACAGTGGATAGAGTGTTGGACTTGGAATCAAGATGCCTTGAGTTCAGAATCCTGCCTGCAATATTTCCAAGCTGTGTAACCCTGAGCCAGACGTTTCAATCCCCTGTTGCCCGTTTCCTCCCATGTAAAATGGGGATAATTACGGTAGCACCTATCTCACGCGGTGGTTGTGATGATCGAATGAGATAACTTCTATAAAGCTATTTGCTGACTTTAAAGCGCAAAATAAATGTTAGCTATTGTTATTATTAATTGTCATAACTGAATCTTTAATTAGATGCTAGTTTAAAATGCCGTATTTCCCAGGAGTAATTGTAACAAGGGACACAAAGATCAAAAAGCCAGTTGTTGAATCAAAGGAGTGAATCTCTAATAGTAAAATTTCTGGCATCATTCGAGGTAAGAGGAAAGATTTTTTTTTTGTATGAGAGTTTTTATTAGGGTTTTAACCTTTAAACTACATCTTCCTGCCCTTAAAATTCGTCCCAAGAGATACCTAGTATTTTTTTTGGTTATTTCCCAATGCCCTTCTATTTGCCATTCCTCCTTCCTCACCAGTCCCTTCCCAGTCTCAGATTATTGAAAACCTTCCCATCTTACTAGGTCCAAGTCCATAAAGCCTTTTTTGATCACTTCTATGAAATGATTCCTTCCTCTGAATTCTTCTACTGCCTTTACTACCACAAGTTCTGACACTTTTCCTGTATTAGTTATCATCTCTAACTATTAGTTATGCCTTCTCTCCCCAGCTAAATTATAAGTACTTTGAGGACAGAGAATATGTCTGTCTTAACTTGTTAGCATCTCTTCTATTGCCATACCTACTGAAGGTGCTCAAGAAATTTTTTGTTGGATGGATGGATGGATAATATGGTGCTTCAAAAAGAGTATTAGATGATTGAAGTCAGGAGATTTGAGTGCAAATCTTGAGTCTGCTAATTCCTACCTCTGTGACCTTGTACAAATCACTTTCCCTCCCTAGCCTTCAGTTTCCTTCTCTGTAAAATGGGGTGGGATAAGGGGGAGGGTTGATCTGGATGATATCTGAGGTCCCTTCCTGTTCTAATTTTACAATCCTATGAACCTGTATTTAGAATCATGAGTTTTGCTTATCCAGTCTTGGGGGTGGGGTGGGAGGTCAGGAGGACAAGAAGGAAGCAGTCTGAGCATGCTTTAAAGCATAATTTGATTATTACTGGCCCAGGTTGGTTGAGTTCCCTAAAGTGTTCAGGGATCCGGGAGGATCTATATCTTGATATCTCTAGAGGTTTGGTCCCTCTTACAGATGCAAGTCCCTTTGCCCCCCTCCATCACTCCCCCAAAAAAGCCCAACTTCCCTGTGTTTCTAGGCAACCTCCTCTATGACTTCACTAAAGAAAGAAAGAAGAAAAGAAATCCAGGCTCCATTTTCAGAAATGTAGTCAGATGGCAACAATCCTGCTCATTTAACATGCAGATTATAGGGTCTCTACAGTGCATTAGTATAAACGCCTTCGGTCATGCCTTTTAAAAACCCTGCTTATTATTGCTGCCGAATAGATCATGTTTCCGTCCCTCCAGATTTTCCTCTAAGTACTTCATGTCCTGAGCACAAAAAAAGAGGCTAATTAAACAGTACGCAGAGACTCGTCAGAGTGTAGCCTTAAAGGTCAAAATCACAACGTGATCAAGAGGGATTTTATTGTTGTTTTTTTAAGTTAAGCTTTTTCCTTAACAACGCTCTTTCTCAGATCTCATCTATTCCTCATTTTTCCTTGTTTAGGCTCCTTTGGCCCAGCCTGAATCTCCTACAGCTTCAGCGGGGGAGGATGTTCAGTCTCTGGCTGACTCCATGGACTCAGACCGAGATTCCATCTGTAGTAATTCTAATAGCAATAATGGCAAGAATGGGAAAGAAAAAGAGAAGGAGAAACAGAGGAAGGAAAAAGACAAGAACAGGACCGATTCTGTGGCCAATAAGCTGGGGAGTCTCAGCAAAACCCTTGGAATCAAACTGAAGAAGAACATGGGAGGCCTTGGGGGTCTGGTCCATGGGAAAATGGGACGAGCCAATTCAGGGAACGGGAAGAATGGTGATGGGGCAGATAAAGTCAAGGAGAAGAAGTCTAAGCCTCGGAAAGGCAGCAAGGAGGAGTCGGGCCAATCAGCGAGCACATCCCCCTCAGAAAAAAACACCCCATCTCCCACCGACAAGGCAAGTGTGTCTCCCATTGAGAAAAACACCAAGACTCTCTCAGATAAGCAGTCAGACCCATGGAAGTACAGCACTGATGTGAAGCTAAGCCTTAACATCTTGAGAGCCGCCATGCAAGGTGAGCGGAAGTTCATCTTTGCTGGTCTCCTCCTGACCAGTCACCGGCATCAATTCCACGAGGAAATGATTGGTTACTACCTGACCAGTGCTCAGGAGCGCTTCAATGCAGAGCAGGAGCAAAAGCGGAAAGAGGCGGAGAAGAAGGCCTCACTCGGTGGGTCCTCGTGCAGGAAACTGGAACAGGAGGCCTTTTCCAAGGAAAAACTGGAATCGTCCCCTCAGGACAGGGCATCACCAGTCTTGCCTCAAAGCCATACAACTCAACTTGTTTTAAAATTTAAAGACCGTACCAGTCCCACCCCAGGGTCATTTTCTTCCCCTAGCAACAGTGCAAAAAGGAATGGCCCCACTCCCGTTTCTGCCCACTATAGCCATACTCCACCAGTCCAGAGGCAAAGCGTGATCCATTTGCATGATGTCAACTCCAAGCCGTCCAGCTTCCAGGATGATACCTACAAGCCAGTGGTTGGCACTCTGAAAACTTGTGCCACGTACCCCCAGCAGAACAGATCCCTGTCATCACAGAGCTACAGCCCTGCCCGAATAGCGGGCATCCGCACAGTGAACACAGTGGAATCTTTGACCTATGCCCTACCCACAGAACACAAGTCCCAGACATACACCAATGGCTTTAACACTGCTGATGTTAGAGACTGCTTAGAATATGCCGATGAGGAAGCACCACAGACATGGTTGAACAATGATAAAAACAGAGGCCGAAGCACAGTTTGCCCCATCTATTCCATTCAGCAGAACCGTTGTAAGAAGGAGAACTGTTCCTTTTATGGTCGCCCAGAGACTGAAAACTATTGTTCCTACTGCTACAAAGAGGAGCTCAAGCGAAGGGAGAGAGAGACCAAGGGACACCGGCACTGAAGACTTCTGAGGCTCTTCCAAAACCAATTAGTCTCATCATTTTTTTTTCTTACAATGGCGAAAGATGGTAGATGACAGAGGAAAGCCAATCCTTCCCAAAGGGAGTGACAGTCACTGTCAGGCTTGTGGCTTCTGTTTGGGGGAAAACACAGAAATTAGAGATGAATTTATCATAAAGAATTTATTTTCCATTTTGTCAGTGTCTTTTTTACACACCCTGATCAGCTGAAAGGTTGTTTACCCTTTTTTGTCAGTGCTATGTCTATGTGTGGTCAGAAATCACTAATGGTGCCTGAACTTACGCTGATGTCACTCAGGTAGTAGAAGGATAGGGGGGAAAGTCATACTATTGGAGATGTGATGATGTATTAGGAAAGCATCTGCCTCATACACGTTGAAGATCCAATAGCCATCTGGAGAATCTTTGTGTTCCTCAAGAAAATAAATGAATTCCACAGCCCTTTGTTTTGAGAAGGGGATAATTTTTCATACTTTTTTTTTTAAAACATGGTGACTGGCATCTTCCACAGTAGTTGACGTTTGTACGAATTCAATTAGCAATGCATTATGTAAAAACAAAATGTGAAGAGAAGGTCTGGTCTGTGTTGGTAGCTCTGCTGGGCACGCTTATTAGCAAGTTTAAACAGAGGGGTTTTTGCTTCCTCCTACTGCCCCACTCAACCCTGTTGGGTGGGGAGGGGGTGAGAAAGGTCTTTTGACTATTTCTGACATTATGATCATTGTCATTGACCCATTAGGAATATAAGGCTTCATCTCATAAGCAAACCCTCTTATCACATTCATCTGTCTAGAGGCGACATTTACACTGCCATCAAAAGTAGCCCAGTTATCTCTAAAATGGGTACACTAACCTACCTCACAGGGGTGTTGTGAGGTTTCTGTTCAAGTCTGTCAGCTGCTTGGAGATCCTCAGATGACAGGAGCTATTCAAGAGGGAAACAGGATGAAATTCCTACCATTCATCACAAAGGCAGGTGGGATGTATAAAATTCAATGAACTCATCCTGGTACATAAGCAAAATGTTATCTGTCCACTCAGATTTTTAATTTGACCACCTTTTCTTTTGTAATGGACTTTTGACTGTGGGCATGTGGAAAACTTACACAGCCAAGGGTATGGCAGATGGTAGACTGGGGAGCCATTTTTTGCTTGGACAAAGAAAATGTACTAGTCAGGGTGTGAGCTCACTATGGAGACTGGCTTTGAAACATGAGTGATAGTGGAGTTCAGAATCTACCCACATGTGAAGTAGAACTGGGTGGAGTAGGTGATGAGGGAGAAATATTCCTCTCTGATGAATTCAGGCCAAGGCCAGAGTGTTCTGTGCTGAATTTATAGAACCAACACCAGATATTATAGATCCTGTAACAGTTTTTGACCATAGGATGATGAGAACAAGGCTGAAACTCATTAAATTCTCCCTTTTCTTGTGTGGTGCCTCCCATAGGAAAAAAATTTCTCAAAAGTGTATCCTTAGCAACCCTCTTTTGTACAGCAATACCCATTGTCCTGTCATGGGTTACCTCTAGTGATGACAGCTATTAGCCAAGGGAATGGATAACATCAAAACTTACCATTCCAACCTAATATTAGAACTTGTTTGTTTCTGAGGAATATAAACAAGGAACCGAAACCTCAATGACAAAAGAAAATTAAACGTACTCTTAGAGCCTTAGAATAGCCTTGATTCCTCCTTGACAACTGCTTCTGTGTGAGGTCATGACAATGTCAAGCCTCAGAAAAAAATAATGACAGGTAAAGCTGTCTCTTAATTTGAGCCAACTGCTTCACATCTGGAGAAGATGCTAAGAAGGAACACTTAACAGCAAAAAAAACAAAACAAAAAAAACAAAAAAAGCGATACTTTTTTTACTTGTTTTAAGTATTACAATAGAGTAATTCCTGTGAGTGATTCATTTTTTTATTCTGCGGCATGTGAGGTTTTCTGCAAGTTATTGGAGTTTTACATGAATAATTCCTTGAGTCAAAATTCTTTAGTAAATAGAAAAAAAACTTTACTGGAAATTTTTTGAAAATTTTAATTTTCATGCTGAACAATACTTTGAATGTGTAACAATTAATAATGCATATGTTTCTCCTGTTACAGTTTTTTGTTACTCAAAAGAAGAAAAAAAAGGGGGTTTTCTTTCTTTTTTAAACTCTGGTATAAGGGTTTTCCAGCAGCTCTTTGGATTTATCTCATCTGTTCAGGCCAGAACTGTCGCTTTGTGACCCAAGTGTACTGCATTAAGAAAAATGGTTGCTTCGTTTGTAGAATCCAGACGTAGACACAGATAAACGAACATATGGCTGCTTCTTCTAACAAGATTAAATACAAATTTGACAGCTAACCTTAATGAAGCTCATATACACATCCAGAAATGGACAGGAGCCTCACCAGCTCCTTGGGGGCTAGAAGAGCAGCAAACAAAGTTTATGCTTGTTTTCTTATTTTCTAATTGTACAGTCCTTCTGCCTGTCAAGTTTTTCAAAGACAAAACTTGCTATGCAATGTTTTACCTTTCTCATGCATTCTGCCTGATTTAAACATATACAAAATCCCCCCTTCGCCTAAAAAATAAAATCACCACTTCAAAAAAAAAGTCCACTGTAATACAGGAAATTCTAAATTTTATGCAGAATAATTAATTCTATCACTTCTAATAGAATGTGGCAGTCTAGTCTTTTCCCTTGAAATTAAAAATAAATCTTACCGCTACCCCACTGCCACCTTTGATGTATTGGCAGATAGTCCACCAAGACTTTTTTTTTTAACTTCTTTAGAAAGAGTTCTTAATCTACCCCTTAGCTAAATTAGACATGTCTCACCACAAAAACATTCTGTGTCCAAGACAACATGGCCTGGTCAAGCCAGCATACTGACTATGCCTGGTATAGGCTTTGATGGCACTAATCAAGCCCAGACATTGTGCCTGGCACTTAATTAAAGCTTGTTGATTGAGTCACCCATTTCACATCATAAAATAGTTACATCCTTTATCCTTTTTCTTGAGAGCCATCCTTCCAACAGTATTTGCAAAAAAGGAAAAAAACCTATTTTTATATTATAATTTAATAATCCCAGACACCAATAGGTTGCATGCTGCATAAAAGACAGAATTAGGTTAGGTCTCTGGCCAGTGGTCTTTCTGACTATGTTATGACACCATGCTGAATATGAACCAATAAAAAATAGTTTATTGCTACAAGATGCATTTTTAGAATGCGTAACCATTTTTTAGAAGAGTGCCAGTGTGGTATGGTGGAAAGATTGACTTGGGAGTCAGGAGACCTGGGTTTGAGTTTTGATTTACTAGTTGTGTGACACCAAGCAATTCATTAACCTTTTCTGGCCCCAATTTCCTCATCAGTCAAAATGAGGGAGTGGGACTAGATGCTAAGATTCTAAGATTTATACTCACTTTTGGAAGCAAAAAAAGGGGATGATAAAGAGTAAAGGGATATTTTTCCCTAGAAAGATAGTAATCATCATTAGGAGGAAGAGCCCTTTCTCCAGAGGAACTGCCATAACTGGGTGAACAAAGACCCTGCCCTGGTAGCATATGACTGTAGGTAATCCACTTTCCCTTTGGGCCACCTGGTTGGTTTTAAATCTTTATTTGGTGTCTCTATTGATGTGACAGCAAGATTCAGAGAGGCTTACCAAATATTCCTAAAATACAGTGGAGGTCGTTTCAGTAATTTGCTTAACATTTATTTGCACACTTATTACCTGTGTATATGATTAAAAAAAAAAGAAAGGTCTATTGTTAAAGGAAGGTGTTTGTAAGTGTATTCTGTTTGTAGATTTCAGGCTGTATTATGTTGACATTTTACAAGCCAAGTTTAAATTGTAATATAGAAATTATTTTTATATTATTTTCAAAATATGCCGCAAAGCGATATTTTGCGCCTTTATTATAAACAGGGTTGTCACATTAGTAGGGTAACTTGAGAATTGTTATGTACACATTTAACCAGGAGAAGAGGGCAATATAGTGTTCTCTAGATTTCTGAAGGCTATTTTTGTGTATCCTGAATTATCTATTGAAAGGTGGAACATGCAAATGTCTTTCATTGATTTTTTTTTCGGTTGATGAAATTTGTGTCCCTTACTTTTCCCTTGTAACAGGCAGCTTCAGAATCCTTAAATTATCGTGGAGTTTTTGTTACCTAAATAAATGTTCCCTCGCAATTGGCTTAACTGGGATTCAGAGCAATTTGAATTCATCCATGTGATTTCTAAAAGTGGATTTACTATTTGCAATGACTTGTGGTCAGAAGTGACGTGAGTTTTTAAGCGCACCCTTTCCTCTCCTTGTACCCCAAAAATATTTGGGGAAAGAAATCATGCGAGGGGGTTGAATTCTTAACCTTCCCTTACTTCTTCTAAGACTCTTGGGAAAATGGCTATTCAACCACACAACCTGGAAGCCTGACTTGTTCTAAAATCTCATTTAGGATTCATAAACATAATGCACTAAAATCAAATGGGGCCATAAAAATATATTTCATGTGATTAGGCATCTAAAGATCCTTTTGTATAATCAACAGTAGGTAAACTACAAGAAAAACAATATCCCACCTATTCTTATGGAAAGTTGGGAAATTGTCTCATTTGTTTGTTAACATCCAGAGGGAAAGATGTGACTGTACTGCATGTATTTGCATCCTTATCTGTCTTGCCTTTTATTTTTATTTCTTCTGCCATGGTCTATGTAGATTATGTTCATAGAAACCTTATGATAATATTAAAAATAATTGAAGGGGAAAATAAGAGCGCTGTCCCAGATATAGAGAACCCCACCTTAACCAACCCAAATAGCTATTGTGAGTCTACTTCTTAACCCTCATCATTACCTCTAGCCCAAATTTTTGATGTTCCTTCTTTCAGGGGAAGTTGGACTTGTTGGAAGATGAGCATGTAGTCCCAAGTCACAGTGTGTTTTCCATCACCTGTGCTCCAGGGATTATATATTCCAAGAACATCTAAGTGTCTGATGTCCATTTGCACTGTGGAAGGTCCAAGGCAGTTAGCAGCCAGCCAGTTCCAAACAGCCTTAAAGTTGTGGCTTCCTGGGGACTGGAAGTCACTTAACTAGATGCAGCCTCAGTCTCCACTTCCTCCTATAATCATGGCTGTAAATATTTTAGTGGCCCCAATTATGTATTGTTCTGCTGGCTTCTGTTCTGTCTCCTACTGAAAGGCTTTGGGGGTATCATAGACAAGTGTAGCCCTTCTAGAAAGTTATGCTTTCCTGTAGAACACATACACACAAGCTAGGGAAGGAAGCACAAACAAATATGGCATCTGAGTCAAGACCTCCCATAATCCTGGCCAAGTCTTAGTCATGAACGTTTATCAGCATATCCATAAGCAGTGGGAGAAGGGGGCTGTCCTGCAAAACCTTAGAGCATCAATCATTCAGATGTGGAGCAAGAAAAAATAAGCTGTCATCTCCAGAAAGTAACATTTTCACCCACACTGGGGTGAGATGCTTCATCCTTGATGCCCTGCTTTCAAAAGGGGTTTCGGGGTGGTCAATAGCAGCCTATAGAAAGTCAGAATCAAATCATTCTTGAAAATGTAAGGCCAGATGCAGCCACTCTTGGTCTTCCACAATATCCCATCCTCCCTTCCCATTTTGCCTGGAGCATACAGGAGGATGCCCTCAGCCCACTCAGGAGCAACTGATCCCTGCTGGCCTTTCCTCCCTTCTTTAGCATCATGATAAAGCTTTCAGTCAGCAAGGCTGAAAGGAGTGCTTCCAGCTGCAGGAGCTCTTCAGAAGCTGCTGTCCCTATATGATGCCAGGCACTCCACTTTTCATTTTCTCTTACAAAAATAATTGGGAGAAATAATCTGGTTTTTTTTAAATTTTGTTGTCTGCTTCATCCATATAAAAAGACAAACCATAAATCTGTCTATACGGAAATTGGATAATGTCACCATTTTTTTTTTTTATCCCTCCTGGAAGAGTGCCTCAAAGAACTTTACAAATATACCTGCTGTGAACAATAAAACTCAGTTTATTCTGCAAAAGCCAAGAAATACAAATAAAATTTCAACCCACTTTTATACTGTCTCTCCAGGACATCAGTTAACTTGTTGGGGAAAAACAAATCAGTCAATTCAATTATTTCAGGATGTCAACAGTTTTTAAGTTGTTTGAAAGAGAATGAAAGTAGAATCCATCATATTGTAGCCCTCCTGATGCCTGAAAAAAGGGAATTTCATCCTTGGTCCCATCCACAGAGTGTACTACTATCCCTAAAAGAGGAGAATTAAAATCAGGCAAACTAGGTGAATTGCCCTACCTCCTGCCTGCCTCCTTACACCTAGTCATGTTCTAGGCTATGCTACCTGACCGTTATAGATAACTAACAGGTATGGCAATATAAATATGGACGCAATGAGTGGACAATATGGTCAGTATGTGTATTTTGCCCTAATGGACCTCTTCATAAATGCCAACTACTCAGCTGTCTGCCTTAAAGGTTCAAAGTTAAAGCTGAGCATGAGTCAGTAACCATGTCAATGGGACCCACTGCTACTTGTGAGTCAGCCTTCCTTGTGATCCTCTTTCTCCTCTCCTTTCCTTCCCGCTTTCCTTTTTTCAGCTTTTCTTCTCCTCCTCCTTCTTCTCCTTCTTCCCATTCTCTCCTCCTCTTTTTTTTTCTCCTTCCCTTCCTCCTCCTCTTCCTTTTCCTTCCCTTTTCCTTCTCTTTGTTCTTCTTGTCCTTGTTCTCTCTTTCTCTCTCCCTCTCCCCTCTTAGGGAATATGAGGTCCAGTCCTTCATTTTACAGATGAAGAAATCAAATTAGTTAAGTGACTTGACCAGGGTCACAAAATTCTAGTGGTATAGCCCAGGTTTCTTGATTCCTGGAGCTCCACTTAGCCTCTCCATTCATTATAACCATATACTTCGAAGAAAATAAATACTCCTATATTTATTCTGTGACTTTTGTGAGTCATTCTCCAAGGGGAGGGGAGGAGACAAGATGGAAAGAAATACGCATTTATATAGTGCTTACTATGTATCAAGCACTGTGCTAAGTTCTTTTTTACAACTATCTCATTTAATTCAAGGGATCAGTCCCCAAGGGAGTTGTCCCAAAAGGTTCAAAGACCAAACCTGAAGGCCTAGATGCTGAGACTGTTGTAATTCAACCCCAAGCAAATGGTAAGTTTTGTTTTCTGATTTTGTTTGGGTTTTCGTTTTTTGAGTTGTTTGGGTGAGTTTTTTGGTAGGAAGTAGAAGCTGCCAGGTAAACACCAAAATAAACATCTCTGAGGCCCCAAGTCTGGCTGGTTTTTTATTTTTTGACTGGTTATGGCATCTTGCAGACACAGCCTTATTTATCAACCTGAACTTTATAGCTTAAATCTCAGTGAGGAAGGAACTCCAAGGGGAGACCAAGCAGGCTCTTTGTCTCGTGGCTTCAAATTCGCCATTCCTACCCTTCTCTATCCTTAAAGCCCTCTCATGTGATGGCCAACAGCGTGTTCCCACAGTGCCCAGCTTCCCTCACAGAGATTATCGATTTTGCTATGGAACCCTTTATGAAAACTCTCTGCCAACACTTCATTTTCTGAATATTTTGGCTAAGTTTTGTCTTTTTTAAGGGTTGGTGGCAAAATACTGTTACTATTTTGTAGGGCCTTGGAATGGACTGGGGCACAGTCCAAAGCCTTCCCAACTGTCTTTAATCTCTGGCCTTACTTCCATTGACAACAATTTTAAAAGATGTAAATCAGTGGACACTGACTTGATCACATTTTTTGCTAGTTTGTTCAATTGTCAGTGACTTAAACCAAAACACATAGTGGTAGGTTTTCTGAAACATGTACCCAAGACATGTAGCCTGTTTCTTAAATACCCGTAATTCAAGATTTACCTTTTATTGTCAAATTGATTGGCTATGAACCTGTTCCCTTTACTTATTCACAAGAGAACTCTACCTGAGGGTGTTACACTTCCCTCCCCTAACCTCAGAACATGTAACCTTCCATCCATTGACCATTTGAGGATGTCCATTGATATTTCTTTGGTTGAAGGATCCTGTACATTTGGGAAATGAAATTGGGACAACTTATGCATGATTAGGACTACAGTGGAGGGGAAGAGGAAAGAGCTGTTTCCAATAAACATTGCCCAAAGTTAGTGATAACTTTGAAGTGATAAAAGGTAGAAACTACAAATAAGACTTGAGAAAACCAATACATATACCAACAAAGAGCATCCAAAGTACCCACTGATAGAAATAAAATGCCTCTTCACAGTTCATGGGTCCCTAGCTAGATGGTGGCTTACAGGGTTTTCTTAGTTATATAAATCAAATGTTAGAACAATGAGAATTAAACTTGTCTGACTCTATAGGAGAATTAAACTTTTTAGTAACCAAACCATCCCCTTCTGGCCCTTTCCAGAGCTGAGCCTAGTTTTTTATTATCTTTGATCAGTTTCAAGAATTCTAGCAGATCATTCTACTAAGGCAAATTGATGTGACCATAAGAAATGAAGATAATCTTTTCTTAAAGCCACAGTGACTTTCTGGGTTACCCTGTGTTCAATGTGTCCATTGAAATATGTGTTCAGCCTGTGTGGAATGAGTGAATGGTACACTTTTTTCCCCTTCTTCAGTGGCTTGATTGGCTGATTATCATCAGTCTTTGGGTGAAACAATACTGTTTTCTCATGTGTTTTGTTTCCCACCATTTCTTACTTGATGGAAGTGGAAAAACATGACCATCAATTTTAAAAATCGGCCTGAATTCTGTTGCTTTGAACAAAATGCAAGTGATCGAGAACTTTTTTCTACATGTGATTGTCATCCGGATTAAAGTCCAATGTTATTTTTAATCTGATCCATTCTTGGACAAAGAAAGACATGTAAGAGCTGTTTTTAGCAGTTGGGTTGTTACTTTGTAAAGTATTAAAGCACTAAAACCAATTTTTGCAATATGTAGTAAATCTTGCTTTCGTTTTGGAAAACTTCCAGTTATGACTGTCGCACTTTTTATAGCAGAACTGTATATTTAATTTCTTTCTTTTATGAAAGATTACTTCAAGTAGATGATAGCTCTGTAATCTGTGTGACCCAGCTTCTCCATCATTTGAAACAGAGAAGCTATAATGCCTATTCAATAAAATTAACTTATTTGTAAAGTAGCCATGTGTGAATTCTTTTGCACTCTCATGGGTCAATCAATAACGGCACCTTGCCTTTACAAAGGGCTTTCATGGACCAGCTCATCTGATCCTAACACCCATCCTCAGAGAGAAGGAGTGAGAAACATACTGTGATGCTGAAAAAGTTCAAGAGACGTAGTTTCTGGGTAATTAATCATTTTATTAATAATGCTAACATTTTATTAATCAAATGGTCAGTGATGCTCTCAAATGCCAAAGACCAGTTATGGTGGTGGGCTCACAGTTTATATGCCCTTGGAAAAGTGGGTATTCCTGAGGGTGGCAATCAACTCTTACTGGTTAAAAATTAATGAGAGAGAATGAATATTATAAGGAGAGGTGGAGCTATTTTGATGAAGACCTTGGGAGGAATGCTACTTTGTGTCATTTACTTCTAAATTGTTCAGCCCTTGGACAATGTAGTCAAAGAATTTATCCCCATCCAAACCTGTACAGAGCAAAATGGGTTTCCCCACCTTAGATTAAATTCCTTATAAGATTGGGTGGGGTCTGATCAAAATTGGGGAGAGAGTTAATTCAATCTCATTATCAGAAATGTCCTTCAGAACTCTGAGGACTTTAAGAAAAAGAGGGAGAACTTTGGATCTCCCCCAATCATTGGTTATTAATAATCCCTTCTCTCAATACAACATAAGAGACTTGCACTCATACAGCCAGTTATTTCAGAGTATGGAATCAAGTCTAGGTATTCTGACTCTGGGTCCAGAGAGTTCAACTACACCACAGTGCTGGGTTCTCAATGCATCTCCTAGGGGTTCTAATCCCCTACATTTCACAGGTGAGAAATTTGATGACTGACATGACTTGCACAAGGACACTTGTTCAGTTATTTCAGTTGTGTCCAATTCTGGATTTTCTTGGCAAAAATACTGGAAGGTAACATTTCCTTCTCTAGCTCATTTTACAGTTGAGAAACTGAAGCAAATAGGGTTAAGTGACTCACACAGCTAGTAAGTGCCCAAGGCTGGATTAGAACTCATGAAGATGAGTCTTCCTCACTTTAGTACCCCATGTAAGTAAAGATCAGAGTCAGGATTTGAACTCAGGTCTCATTGCAAATCCAGTGGTCTTTGATCCAGTTGTCCACACTGGAAAACAACTGATCCTGGAAGGAAGAGGACTTCTTCAGGAAAGTGGATTAGTTAGCAAAAGTAGGAAATGATACCAATGAAGAAAGAAGGAGAATTCTAAATAAAAATAGTAAAACATTTATTCTGTAGTGGAAAAATCCTCTAGCAACCCCATTTATTAAAAACTGAATGAAAACTGCAGTGACTTCACCAGCAATCCTCTTGTCAATAAGGAAAGGAAATAATACTTATTAAACCCCAGCCATAGGCTAGATACTGTGCTAAGAGCTGTACAAATGCTCTCTCATTTGAGCCTCACAACAACCCTATGAGTTAAGTGCTATTATTATCCTCATTTTACAACTGAGGAAACTGAGGCAGACAGAGGTGAAATGATTTGTCCAGGATCACATAGCTAATAAATACCTAAGATTGGATTTGAACTCAGATCTTCCTGACATTACATAGCTATTAATGTGCAAATAAGGCTGAGATATTCACTATATTTCCACATGAAATTCTTAAGTTTGCATGGCCCTCTGTGACGGACACATAATGTCTTGGAAAATGGAAATCAGAGAAGGGGGCTTTGTTGAGATCACCAAGGAGGGGAACTTTGTGTGTTTAAAGGCAGTCACTACCTGACATCCCCTGATCACTCTCCTAAAGTAGTGCTAGAAAGCTCCCAGTGAATTCAAGATGCATTAACTGAGTACCTTAGGGTTACTGAAAGAAAGGAGGCCACAAATGTGAAGAGTAACTCAAATGAGGAGGGAATTCTTTCATAGCCCTCTTCAGGCTGTCTTTAATGTAAATATTGTGTGTGGGTCTAAAGGGTGGGTTTTCTGCTTTTTTGTCTAAATGTTCCATTATATTCCAAAATATTAATTTTTTTTTCCTGGATTCTTGCAGGGCAGGATCTGAAAGACTCCTTTCAGGGGAGGCTGCTGAGAGTACAGAAGGCCCAGTGTAACTGCCAATTTAAATGTGAATCATTGCATTTAGAATTTTGCATTGTGCTTAGGAGAAGGTGGGTTGTAGTAGAGAGTACTGTCCTGGGAGTCCCAAAATCTAGGCTCTAGTCCCAGCTCTGCCACCAAAGAGCTATGTGATCATAGAAACATCGCCTAACTCTGGGCCTCCATTCCTTATCTGTAAAATTAGTAATCTTTTTAGCCCTAGAATTTCCAGGCTGGAACCTGCATTGTCCTGATTGGTGAGTATCTCATATGACTCACAGTATCCAACCTGCCTCAGCCATGCCTCTCTTTACCCCACAGTCATGTTCTTGTCTGCTACAGGACATGCCCCTCCCTCTACCCCCCACCCAGCCCCCACCTCTAGGAACAAAATCAAACCAAAATTGCCATTGCTTCTGGAAAGGGTGTGTCAATCCACTCCCCTTGTGACTTTCCAAACCAGAACACTCCATGCTAGCCACCAATGCCCTAGGTATGTTGTCTTTCCCATTAGAAGTTAAGCTTCTTGAGGACAGGAGGGAGTTTCTCACTTCTGTGTCCACAGGGGCTTATTAAATGGGTTTTCATTCTTTCATTCATTCAAGAGGACAAAGAGAGTTTATCTTGATTTCTAAGGTCCTCCTTTGGTCCAAAATTCTTCATATAAACTGGAGAATACTGATATGCCCCTTCCCTGAGTGCCAGAATCAATGTTCTTCTTGAAAATGGGGCTAGAGACCTAAGAAGAAGCTGTATTTCCCTTGTGAACAGAAAAGATCACTAACAATGATATCTTCACCCGTGAGAGCATTCCTTCATAAGCATGGTCAACCCATCACTGGAAGTATTCAGACACCAAACTTGAAATCTTAAAAGGAGGGGAAGAAACCAAGGTACCTATTAAGATTTTATTCCATGATCACTATGGTCCCTTCCTCCCCAAAGGTTCTTACGTGACCAGTGGATTCCCACAGAGGGCAAAAGAGAAAATCTTACCCCATGCCCATACCCCATCATGTAAGCCTATAGAATGCTTCTCTCACCATGTTTATGACATACGTGGCTCCCAAAATATGAATTAGGTAGTTGGGTTGATTGAAATTTAAATTAGGAACAGGGAAAGGGCTTGCTGGAAAGAGGAGTGTACAATGGAAATCACTTTTACTATCACTGGGGTCCCAGGTAGAAAAGGTGAAGGGTAACTGGAGAGGACAAAGGAAAAATAATCTACAAAGGGGAAATGACATAATGAAATACCAGTTCATTGAAGAAGGTACAAAGAATTGACTTAGTTTATAACTATTTCATTCATAAAAAAGAATTTCTTCATGGAAGACAAGCAGGAGAATAGTATGGGATGGGGGGAAAATTGCTGGATTGGAGGTAGTGAATCTGTTTGAATACTATCTCTGTCGCTTCTTTTATGACCTTGGACACATATCCTCCTATTCACCTCTCTGGGTCTGGGGTTTGGTCTAGGTGACCTGCAAAGTTCATTGCAGTTTTAAGTTGACAAAGTTGGGATATGAGTCTGTGACAGTAAGAAACTTGTAAGTTTTTGCTCTGGTATCAATCAGATTACCAGGGGTGCCAAACATTTTGCCTTTCAAAAATAGCAGCTTTTTTTCTTATCCTTTCCTAAAAAAGTTAAAAGATTGGGGCCACCTAGTTTGCTGATATACCTAAGAAAGATTCAGAATTGTACAAAGAGAACTTCTTAACTTGTTACAATATTGTGAGAATAGTTCTCTGGAATGAATCTACAGTTGATGAATTGATCCAAGTTCCTGGTTCAGAAGTAGGCCTAAATAGGCAGAAAAGCAAGTTTTTTAGTGAAGAGAAAAAATACAAACCCTAACACATCCTACTTGAATTAAGAGGGTTTCTATGTGGAGCACTTCAGTTGCTTTCTTAGGAAATGGATGTTTCGTAATGAGGGTTGCAACAGTTTCCAAAACCAGTTCCAGAAAAGGTGGCTGAAATGCATGTCAGTGCAATATTTCTGTGTTTTTCTCCCCCAGAGGATCACACGGTATTATTTAATGCTTTCTTAATCCATTCTTTTCAAGTAGTTCTTGCAGTGCTATAGGCTTGAGCTTCCCAAGATCTGTAGGAGGTATGGAGGTAAGGAGTGAAGGGTAGGGAGGAAGAACTTACTGCTGTGTTTACTCCCATTATATATCCACCTTTTCACAGATATTTTCCTGTTTCTATGGTGATAGAGGAGTTAAAACTATATTAAACCAGTTCAATCCCATTAAAACTGGTTCAAACAAGTTCTAACCAGTTTAAACTGGCTGTTACTAGTTTAAAACCTGTTTAAACCAAGTCAAACCAACCTGTTCAGACCAACAAACCAGTCTAAAATGAAGCCATTTCAAACAGGTTTTGACCAGTTTAAACCAATTCTGACCAATTCAAATTGGTTAAACCAGTATAAACTCATTAAAACTGGTTCTGACCTGTTCAAACCTGTTCAAATCAGTTTAAACCTGTGACGCAACAGTATTATATCAAAATGTTTCAAGGACAAGGACCAGCTCATGTTTTGCCATATCATGTCTTCTCTATTTTCTCTCCTACAAATGATCCCCATTTGTATCCTTTGACCCTCTCATATCTCTCCATTTGATGCCTCCTACACTGTGGGATGAGAGGGGGGAATTTTCCTCTCCTGATTTGCAACTTAGAAAGTTGCCAAGGATACTCAAAGTTTAAATTAACTTGCCCAATGTCACATAGCCAGTAAGTGTCACAAGGACTTGAACACTGTTCTTTACTATTTTTTTGTAGGATGAGGTGGTGATGGTGGTAGTGGATTTATTTAGTATTTTCCCCCAGATAAGTGTAAAAACAATTTTTAAGATTCGTTTTAAAAAATTTGAATTCCAAATTCTCTCCCTTCTACACTCCCTACCTTTCTCCCCCACCATTGAAAAGGCAAACAATTCAATACAGGTTTTACCTGTGTAGTCATGCAAAACATTTGCACATTAGTCCTGTTGTGAAAGAAAACAAAAGACACCCCCCTCCCCCCAAAAAAGCCTCAAGAAAAATAAAGAAAGTTAAAAAATAAATGTATGCTTCAATCTGTATTCAGACACCATTGATTCTTTCTATGGGGATGGATAGCATTTTTCACCATAAGTTCTTCAAAGTTGTCTTGGATCATTGCACTGCAGAGAATAACTAAGTCATTCACAGCTGATCATCTTACAATATTACTGTTACTTTGTACACAGTACATTTCACTTTGCATCAGTTCATATAAGTCCAGGTTTTTCCTGAAAGCATCCTGCTCATCATTCCTTATAGTATAATAGTATTACATAATAATCACATACCACAATTTGTTCAGCCGTTCCCCAATTGATGGGCATCCCCTCAATTAATTCTTTGTCAGCATAAGAGAGCTGCTGTAATTATTTTTCTACATATAGGTCCTTTTCCTCTCTGTTCTTTATCTCTTTTTGGGATACAGACCTTTATTGCTAGGTCAAATGGTATGCATGGCTTTATAAAAGCCCTTTGGGCATAGTTCCATATTACTTTGCAGAAGGGTTTAATCAGTTCACAATTCCACCAATAGTGAATTCATGTCTCACTTTTCCCACATCCCCTTCAGCATTTGTCATTTTCCTTTTCTGTCCTATTACCCAATTTAATAGGCATGAGGTAGTAACTCAGAATTGTTTTAATTTTCATTTTCTCATTCAACAGGGAGTTAGAATATTTTTTTCATATGGCTATAGATAACTCTGATGACTTCATCTGAAAATTGTTGATAACCTTTGATCATTTATCATTTGAGGAATGGCTCTTATTTTTATAAATTTGACTTAGTTTTCTTTATGTTTGAAAAATGAGGTCTTTATATGACAAACTTGCTTCTAAATTGTTTTCCCAGTTACTAGTGCTAACTGCATTTTCCTCCCTCCTGTTCCTTCCATATTTATCCTTTTTTCTCTCTCCTTTCACCCTGTCCCTCCTCAAAAGTATTTTGCTTCTGACTACCTCCTCCTCCAGTCTGCCCTCCCTTCTATCATGCCTTCCTCGCTTCTCTTCTCTTTCCCTCCTACTTTCTTGTAGGGTAAGGTAGATTTCTATATCCAACTGAGTGTGTATGTTATTCCTTCTTTGAACTAATTCCAATGAGAGTAAGGTTCACTCACCTGCCCCCTTTCCCTCCACTATGAAAGCTTTTTCTTGCTTCTTTTATGAGACAAGTTACCCCATTCTACCTCTCCTTCTCCCCTTCATCTAGTATATTTCTTTCTCATTCATTTAATTTTTTTAGATTATCATCTCTTCACATTCAACTCATACCTGTGCCTCTGTCTATATATATATATATATATATATATATATATATATATATATATATACATATGTTCTGTCCAACTGCCATAACAATGAGAAAATTCTTACTAGTACAAGTATCATCTTCTCATATAGTAATGTAAACAGTTTAGCCTTATTAAGTCCTTTATGATTTCCCTTTTCTGTTTACCTTTTTATGTTTCTCTTGAGTCTTGTATTTGAAAGTCAAATTTTCTATTCAGTTCTCGTCTTTTCATCAAGAATGCTTGAAAGTACCCTATTTAACTGAATGTGCATTTTTTCCCCTGAAGGATCATTATACTCATTTTTTTTTGGGTAGGTGATTCTTGATTGTAATTCCACCTCCTTTGCTCAAAGGAATATCATATTCCAAGCTCTCCAGTCCTTTAATGTAGAAACTACTAAATCTTGTGTTATCCTGATTGTGGCTCCATGACACTTGAATTGTTTCTTTCTGGCTGCATGCAATATTCTCTCCTTAACTTGAGAATTGGGAATTTAGCTATAATATTCCTGGGAGTTTTCATTTTGGGATCTCATTCAGGAGGTAATTGGCAGATTCTTTTGATTTCTGTTTTATCCTCTGGAAAGAATATCAGGGTGTTTTTCCTTCATAATTTCTTGAAATATGATGCCTAGGCTCATTTTTTTATCATGACTTTCAGGTAGTACAATAATTTTAAAGTTATCTCTCTTGAATCTATTTTCCAGGTCAGTTGTTTTTCCAATAAGATATTTCACATTGTCTGCTTTTTTTTTCATTCTTTTGGTTTTGTTATATTGTTTCTTGATTTTTCATTAGCTCCTATTTGCTCAATTCTAGTTTTTAAAGAATTATTTTCTTCAGTGAGCTTTTGTACCTCCTTTTCCATTTGGCCAATCCTATTTTTTAAGGAGTTTTTTTTTTTTTTCCAGTGAATTTTTGTGCCTCTTTTTCCATTAGGCCAACACTCCTTTTCAAGGTATTCTTCTCGTTGGTTTTTTGTACCTCTTTTAACATTTGGCCTAGTTATTTTCTTCAATTTTTTTTATGTCTCCTTTACCAAACTGTTGACTCATTTTTCATTATTTTTTTGCATCACTCTCATTTCTATTCCCGTTTTTTCCTCTACCTCTCTTGATTTTCAAAATCCTTTTTGAGTCCTTCCATAGCTTGAAATTAATTCGTATTTTTCTTGGACTCTTTGATGTAGGAGCTTTGACTTTGTTGTCTTCTTCTGAATGTGTGTTTTGATCTTCCTTGTCACTATAGTAATTTTCTATGGTCAGAATTCTTTTCTGTTCTTTGTTCATTTTCCCAGTCTATTTCTTGACTTTTAACTCCCTGCTAAAGTAAGACTCTGCTTCTAGGGTGGAGGGTACACTGTCCCAAACTTCAGGGATTTCATGCATTTATTTTCAGAAATACCTCTAGGGATTTGTAAGTTTTCAGTTCTTCCAAGGTTGTATGATCTAAGGAGAGGTGTGTTTACTCCTCTTCTGGCCTGTGCACTGGTCTGTGAGTGACCACAAGCACTCTTTTCTGCCCTGGAACTTTGAGAAGGGTCCCTGCTTCACTGCAGCCACAAACTCTGGTGTTCTAGTGCTCTCCTTTGCCCTGGGACTGCCACCTAGGACTGTGACCTAGATCTGAGTTGGGCAAAGCAACAGCATCCTGCCTCAGTACTAGCAAAGAGACCCCTGTAATCTCTTTCGGATCAGTTGTTTGACCTCCTTACCATCTGTGGGCTGAGCGCTTTGGAAGCAGCCACTGTTGCTCCCAAGGCCTGCTCCTGGTTTGCTGAAGCTTGGTCTATGTTGACACAGCCTGCACCAGACTGTGCTCCATTCTCACCCAGATGTGAGAGACCTTTCCTACTGGCCATAGAAGTTGGCTTTGGAAAATTATTTCACCTGATTCTTTTGTTTTTTCTGTTGCTCCAAGAATTGTTTTATGGCATTTTTTAAAGTTGTTCAGAGGGGTTTTGGAGAGAAGTCAGGCGACTCACTGCTTTTTCTTCACCATCTTGACTCCACCCCCTCCACCCTACCTCCACTATTCTTCTTGACTCTGAAGGTAGCTCTCTTTCTACTATCATGCTACCACTTTTCCTTCCTCCATACTTGATCATGTTCTTACTGAAGGGCAGGGACTATATCGCCTTTCATTTTGGCATCTGTATCCCATAAGAGCTTAATAAATGCTTGTTCCATTGTATTTCCACTATTGTGCTGTTTTTGGGGTAGAACAGGCAGTACATTGTCTATTTCACATTTACAAGCAGTGAGGTCTTGTTCACAGAACATCATGTTAATGTACACACTAAGACTGACTCTCCTCCTGGGCATTACTCACACTGAGTAATATAGTTAGATCATCACAACGGGGCTCCATAAAGTGGATGTTGATGCAGAACACTATTAACATGTGTCTGCAAGCAATCTCTTAGGGAGTAAACAGTCATGTCACTTTTCATCTTACCCTTCTGGGCAATTTATAGGTGTGTTTAGTTACTTAACTCCTGCCTAGAGTGCAGTGGAACAGCCAAGGCCAGTCTTGGGAAATTAAGATTGGGCCTATACCATTTCTTTTCTATCAGATTCCACATTTTTACTTAGTTAATTGCCAGGATCGATCTAGACAGGGCACAGTAAATTGAATTGTTAAACCAAAGGCAGTTCACTTTTTGAAACAAGCCTTTGAATAAGGATCCAACTACATAACAACTTCTAGTTTGGCTGTGCCCCAGTTCCTTATTCATGCCATGACTGATGAGGTATGACTAAGAAGTAATGAGAATTTTTTTTGTAAATACCATTTTACTTTTTTTCCTATTACACGTAAAGACAGTTTTCAACATTCATTTTTTATGATTTTGAGTTTCAAATTTTTTCTCTCTTCCATACCCCCTCCCCAAGATGGCAAACAATCTGATATAGGTTATAAACACACAATCATGTAAACATATTTCCACATTAGTCATGTTGTGAAAGAAAAAACGGAACAAAAGGAGAAAGCCACAAAAAGAAAAGAAAAGAAAAGTGAAAATAGTATGCTTCAGTCTGCATTCAGACTCCATAGTTCTTCCTTTGGATGTGGCTAGCATTTTCTATCATGAGTCTTTTGGAATTGTCTTAGGTCCTTGCACTGCTGAGAAGAGCTAAGTCAATCATAGTTGATCATCACACAATGTTGTATGATATTCTCCTGGTTCTGCTCACCTCACTCAGCACCAGTTCCTATAAGAGCTTCCAGGTTTTTCTGAAATCCACCTGCTCATCATTTTTTTATAGCACAGTAGTATTCCATTACATTCATATACTGTAACTTGTTTAGTCATTCCCCAATTGATGGGCATTCCCTCAATTTCCAATTCTTGGCCACCACAAGAAAAACTGCTTTTAAATATTTTTGTATGTATAGGTCCTTTTCACTTTTTTATGATCACTTTGGGATACAGACCTAGTAGTAGTAGTATTGGATCAAAGGGTATGCACAATTTGATTGTCCCTTGGTCATAGTTTCAAAGTGCTCATCAGAATGATTGGATCAGCTTATAACTCCACCAACAATGCATTAGTTTCCCAAGTTTCACCCATCTTCTCCAACATTTATCATTTTCCTTTTCTGTCATATTAGCTAAACTGATAGGTATAAGGTGGTACTTGAGTTGTTTTAATTTGTATTTCTCTAATCAATAGTGATTTAGAGCATTTCTTTATATGATGATAGTTTTAATTTCTTCATCTAAAAACTGTCTGTTCATATCTTTTGACCATTTACCAACTGGGGAATGACTTATATTGATATAAATTTGATGCAGTTCTATATATATTTGAGAAATGAGGTCTTTATCAGAAATGCTTGCTGTAAAAATTGATTCCCATTTTTCTGCTTTCCTTCTAATCTTGGTTGCATTGGTTTTGTTTGTGCAAAACCTTTTTAATTTAAGGCAATCAAAATTATCCATTTTGTATCCCATAATATTCTCTATCTCTTGTTTAGTCAAAAATGCTTCCCTTCACCGTGGATCTTACAAGTAAACTATTCCTTGTCCTCCTAATTTGTTTATGACATCACCTTTTGTGTCTAAAGCACATACCCATTTTTATCTTACCTTGGTATACAATATAGTCTATGCCAGAGATGGGGAATCTGTGGCCTTGAGGCTACATGTGGCCCTCTTGGTCCTCAAGTGGGCCCTTTGACTGAATCCAAACTTTACACAAATTCTAATAAAAGGATTTGTTCCATATAACTTGGACTCAGTCTAAAGGCCATACCCAAGGACCTAGCAGGATGCATGTGGCCTTGAAGCCACAGGTTCCCCACCTCTGCACTCTGTGCCTAGTTACTGCCATACTATTTTTCCAGTATTCCCAGCAGTTTTTGTCAAATAGTGAATTTTTATCTCAGAAGCTGGAATCTCTGGGTTTATCAAATAGTAGATTACTATAATCATTTGCTACTGTGTCTTGTGTACCTAATCTATGCCACTGATCTACCACCATTGCAAAGGTGAAATCGACAGGCCTTATCAGAGGATTGTCTATTGGGGGTAGGACATAGTGAGGAATTGAGCCATTTTGAGAGCCTGAGGGACTGGGAAGATGGTGGTGTCCTCTACAATAGGTAAGGTGTATCTGTGTGTGTGTATTGTGGAAGGGGAAATTCAAGGTTGAGAGGATAAAAGATAATGAATTCAGTTTTAGACATGTTTAGTTTAAGATGTCTACTGGATATCGTTTTCTCAAATGAGATAATATTTGTTTTTAATTATTAATACTTAGTGTAGTGTCTGGCACATACTAGGTACTATATAAATGTAAAAGAGAAGGAATTTTTTCTAAACTTATCTTACTCATCATGTTTGTTGTTTGTGACCCTATTTGAGGTTTTCTTGGCAAAAATACTGGAGTAGTTTTCCAATGCCTTGTCCAACTCATGATACAGATAAGAAAACTGAGGCAAAGAGTGTTAAGTGACTTGCCCAGGATCACATAGCTAGTAAGTGTCTGAGGTCAGATTTGAACTCAGGTCTACCTGACTACAGGCCCAGAGCTCCATCCACTGTACCACCTAGAAGATGGTTAAAGAAAATTGAATTCAAGAAGTAGTATCCCCAAAAGATTCCAAAGGATTTCAGGCACATTTTAGATGAATTAAACAATATAGTTTGAAAATAAATGGAATAAGAAAGATGGCAGTTGTCAGAGTGATGAGTTTGAGGAAAGACTGCAAAGTCATAGACATATTTGATTTGCTGAGACTTCTTAGAACCCCAGAAGCCCCCTATGTGATAAACTGGAAGACCACCAGCTTTAGAATCAGAAGACCCGACTTCAAATTCTGACTCTTTTATTTCTGACCTTGGCCAAATCATTTGACCTCTCAAGGCCTTAATTGTCTCATCAATAAAATAAAAGAATTAAGCCACATGACCCCTAAATTCTCTTCTAGATTTGATATTCTCTGATTCTATGACTTGAAGTATTGAGAGTAGAATAAGAAAGATGTAGGCAAGGTTCTTCCCATGGTCTGGCTCCAACTAAGTCTGCAGCTTCTTCTCTTGCTTTCTTCAGCTCAGTTCAGTAGCCCAGCCACATTTGTATCTCTAGACTAGACTAGTAGCTCATCCTAATCCTTGTCTTTCTGTGAATCCAGAGGCTAGTGGCCCAACTGTATCTCGGTCTTTCTCACCTTCTCTTGTTTAGACTCTTGACCAGAAGAGATCCATCTTTCCCTCATTCCTTCCAGGCACCTTCTCAAGCTCTTTTAATCTCTCTCCTACCTTCTTTTTAGTCTTACGGTTACAGTGAGCCTCTGGTAAACCCCTCAATTCCATTTATATATAGTAAGAACCCATGGACTCTAAGAGGAAATTATTTATAATGAAATTCTGTCCTCTTTGTAGGGATGTACATATCTCTCTGCATCATTAGGGTTACTGCTTTGTAACCCTTTGGATTACAAAGACTCCCAAAAGGCTTTGAACTAACAGGAACTTAGTCCAGTCCTGAGGGTTGATCCTAAAAGACTCATTGTCTCTCACTCATTGAAATTGCTCCAGGAGAGAGGGAGAAAAGAGAACAAGAACAAATGAGTCTCCCAGGTTGCTTTTATACATGATGGGAGAAGCAACTCCTCCTACAAGACTCCATTCCCCTGCATCTCAGTAACCCAATCAATTTCCTGGGATTTCCTATGTCCTTGCAGCAAGGCATCCCAACATATAATGGGCAACTATTCCTTAACTGTCTTCAGACTAAAGCCCACACCCAGTAATCTTATCAAGTCCTGCCTTTCTTCTCAATGTTTCAGCTACCTGAGTGAGCTCCTCTAGCAAAATTCTGCAGTTGTTCTACCTCTATTTACTGTGGTGTTTAAGAGGTGTGAAGGGGTGTTCAGGGAGGATTAGCACCTCTAGTATGAGAGTTTGCCAAACCCTTTTCAGGGCTGCTCACTCACCTTTGGTGCTTACTTTTCACCCAACTCTCACCTGTGGCTTCAAGAATCTGTAGCATGCACAGCAGCCACACCCCAGGAAAACCATCTCAGCAGACAGGTTAAACCAGGCTGATGATAACTGTCAGTGAATTGGGGGTGAGGGGTGTCTAACCTAAGAATGTGAAGACTCCCCCTAACATAATGGGCAGATGAGAACAATTTGCTTCAACCACCATGAAGATGATGGAAGCAGGCAATGTGGAGTACTTAGAGTTTGGTCAGACACTGAAGATGCCAAAGTCATCCACTGTATCCCAGGCCATCACCAGTCATTTGGATGTTTGTCTTGCCACTGGACTTTGATAATGTAATGGCAAGTAAAATAGGATCTTTTGCTGTTTTTCTTTTAGTATAATCAAGAAGCATAATGCCTCTATTTGTTCCAGGATGGCCATTTAAATTGTAAGGCCAAGGATCCTGGAAGGGTGAATTGTAAGGGCAGGCAAAGTAGGATCTTTTGCTGTTTTTATTTATTTTGGTATAATGTCTCTGATTGAATAATGTGATTGAGGAGGATCTTTCCCACCCATTGATGGACCTGGGAAGATTTGTAGGAAGGCCCACACCTTTTGTTAATGAGGCAATAGTTCTCAAGGTATGTATTGTATGTATGTATGTACCCTCTGGCTCTAAAAAGTAGATAAAGACTCTGAGGTGCGGTGGCTTTGAAAACCCAGATGTTGGTTCTTCCCTCTTTACCATATCTAACTAAATGATCAGACATTTGGAAGCATGTCTATTGACTTTTGATTTCTCTGTATTTTCTCTGAAGTTCAGGGTGCTGACTTTTTCCCCTGAACTAACTGAATGATACATGTGTTTGATTAAAGTGATTGTTAACCCCTCAAAAGTTGCCTTTTCTTTTAGAAAAGCAGATCAAAGAACTTGTGATAGCAGGCCCCCCTGTGTATTTTGGGGTACTTACTGATGCAGATGAGTCTTGGAGAAGTGAGGCTGGAGACTGTGCAACTCTGCCTCACTTAAATCCAATTCACTCAAAAGTCAAGACACTGATCATTGGTCCTCTTGGAAAACAAAGGATGAACAACTTTGGTTGTACTGATGCTCCATGTGTCTGGCTTCTGGTAAACATTTAACAACTGACTCTCTCAGGGTAAAAATGTACCCAGAATACACTTTTAAGTTTAATCTGCACCATTATTAACATTTCTTCCATCAAACTTGTAAGTTAGACGACTAACAAAACAATAAATCCAGCCTTGATTTGTACCATTTGGGTATAAATACTCATACTGAATGTTTAACAATCAAGTCTCTTTAGTGGGTTTAGGCTGTCTCCAGCATACCCCTGTGTCAGAGGTATTTTTTATTCCCCTTCTAAGAACCTTCAGAAGCTCCCATTGTAAGGAGGGAAACATCTCTCCTGCCCTGATCTCACATTAGCTTTTTCTCTTCTCAGACTGGGAAATTCCAGGGTCTTTGTAGCCAACCAAAACCTTGCCACTGGGCTGTGATGATATAAGCCCTCCCCTCTGGACCATCTTATCAAATATAACAATAGGATCTAAGAATAACTTTGATAGAGTGCCCATCTCATACTTTGCTCCTCATAACTCCAAGGACCTGTGGCTAAGACAATCCAATAAATTGATCTATCAACAAGTGTTTGTTAGGGGCCTAATACATGCCAGGCACTGTGCCAGTCCAAACAAACCCAGTTGAGGCAAAAGATATGTCAGAAACCTACTAAGGGATTTGCCAGCTTGTGCCCCAAGACAATACCCCCTCCAAGGCTTTGAGATTGAGTCTTTGTGGTTTTCAAAGGAGGCACAAGGATCTCCTTCAACATTTTGGACTGCCTACATTCTGAATGAGGAAATTTCCCATTCTAGGAGATGACAGACAGAAGGAGTGAGCAGGAGGAAGTAGGCACTGTCCAGTCCAACCAGAGGTATGCTGGAGACATTTTAAACAGACTCTTGAGAGGTAATTATTAAATTTTCAGTAGGAGCACTTACACTTTGGAAATTGGCAAACACTAAAAAGCAAGACATGATTTATCATTTTGTTGACAACTTTAGATTTAACAAAATCATGGAGAAAATGTTATAATAATACAGATTAAACTTAAAAGTTGGTCGTGTTACTTTTTGGATGGAGAGTCAGTTGTTAAACATTTAGCAGTATACCACTGAGTGCAACCAAATGGTATTTAGGATCATTGTTCAGCAGTCCTTTGAAGGATAACAGGAGGTCTAGACTCTCAACAAGTAGGGGGTGTGTGTGTGTGCGTGTGTGTGTGTGTGTGTGTGTGACTTCCGCATTACTTGTGCTGGTAACAGGGAGGATTACAGTTAGATGTTGAGTTCTCATCAACCTATTATACTGATGACAGAGTAAGGGTGGGAAAATAAGAGGGGCAGAGTATTTGAAGTGGTAAATGAATCAGTATCAGTTTGTGATCTCTATAGCCAATGTAGCTAGGAAGACAGCTATGCTTATTTTTAACACTTTGGTTAAATGCTTTTATAAAACTATAATCTTTTCAATTAGATATTGCTCTAAGGGATGAAATGCAAATAATAGGATTTACTCTATAATCAAGAGAAATGACTTGATTGGTAGAGACACAAATATGTCTCCAAGAATTCTTAACCTGGAGTCTGAGAAATTTTATATATATATACATACACATATATACATATATACGTATACATTTATATATTTACAACTATTTCAATATAACTAGTTTCCTTTATAATTCCTATGTATTTTATTTTATGCATTTAAAAACATGGTTTTCACACAGGTTCCATAGGTATCATCAGATTTCCAGAGAGATTCACTATATAATACAAAGCCCTGCAGGCCTATGCAGACCAAATGTACACTATGACCCCACCCTACAAGGACAAAACTAAGGGAGTAACTGACTGACAGTCCACAGCCTTGAGATCCTGCCCTGAATGGCTCCGTGTGATGCAGAAGAAATAATCAGAGGATCTAGGTTCAAATTTGACTCTACATTTAATACTCAGGTGACTTTATGCAGTCATAACCTGCACTAGGTTTCATTTTATTGCTCTGTAAAATGAAGGGGTTAGACTAAATGACCTTTAAAGTCCCTTCAAACTCAAAAGTGATGATCCTATGATCTTACTGAACCTATCTGTAATTTCTATCCATTAGCCCTAATTTTGTTATTGAGGCAGCAAATATTTTCGAGCCCCTATTATGTATATAAGGGGCAGCTAGATGGTATAGTGGCTAGAGCACTGGACTTGGAATCAGGAAGACTCATCTTCATGAGTTCAAATCCAGCCTCAAACATTTACTAGCTGTGTGACCGTGGGTAAATCATTTAACCCAATTAGCTTCAGTTTCTCATCTGTAAAATTAGCTGGAGAAGGAAATGGCCAATCACTCTAGCAGCTTTGCCAGGGAAACCCCAAAATGGGGTTGAGTCAGACACAACTGAAACAATCAAAGAATAACAGATTATGTGTATAACGCAAATAAATTGGGTAGTTTCCTGAATTATAGCATTGTGATGCTGTGTGCAAGTAGGGAGACATGACTTCTGCTTGTCTATGTGCCCACAAAGTGGTTGCCTTACTCAAATTTGCACTGTTTGATTCCATTGGGCTGAAACCAATTACTATATTTTATATAATTACAACTTCAAATAGTGCAAATTTAAATACATTCAACCACTTCATGGGATTCAATATTTACACTAACAAGCTGTACTTGATGTGTAGTAAATAGATCTAACTCTAGCTTGTCTTAGAGCTGAAAGAGTGGAGAACGAACTTTTACTCTCCACAAGGGCAAAAATCGTAGGCTCACTTAGAGACATGGAATGGTGCCTTCCAGATCCAAAATCTTATTTATCTAAATAAATACCTATAAGCTTCCTGGGTCCCTGTAGCTTGAGTTTAAACTGTTACATGAACCAATCTGTATTATATATAAATGGTGTTGTTTTGTAGGCACCTGCTACCTTATTCTCTAGAGACAGACTTAGGTTTGGTTACCTGTGTCTCACCAGTAGTAAAGTAAAGGGAGTGGCAGGTTCGCCCTAGAACCTTCTTGTCCTTGAAGACCTTCTCGACATGATGGCAACTCATCAGTGAAAGACTGGAAAAACTCTCCTGGCCTTGTAAGAGTAATTCTAGGAATGGTCCCAGCTAGCCTACTTTGAAGACTTAGTACATGCAAAGGAAGGTCCAGCCAACTCTAATCCAAGAAGCTTAACACCTAGCCTCTGGACTGTTCCATGCTCAGTTTGTAACTTGGCCACCTGTCTACAGGCTCAACTCATCCCACCCTCTGTCCAGGGAAAGTGGACTCCAGTAATTTTCAAATACCATAGTCTAGGCAAGGGTATATTTACATCTTTTGAGAGATAGGTGAATTGTGAGCCACTACCTTCATGACCTCAGTTTGGCATTCCTGACCTTAAAAAAAAAACAAAAAACAACCCTAGCTTGTGAGTCAGGATTCAATAAACACTAGACTTGTGTGTGCGCATAGAGGGAGGTAGGGTACATACACGTGTTTCCTTCCCCACAGTTGCCACTGGAATTTCTGTCAATATAAAGCAAAGTGATGAAAATAAGCTTTTTCCATTTTTTTTAGGCTACAGACTGATGACTCAGTGGCATTTAAAGCCCCCTCTGTAAGTGGAAATTGGTTCATCAAACAGGAGTTCCCCTCAAGTCATCATGTGCATCATATTTCCAAATCTACCCATTTATAAATCTGTCACAAAGAGTCTTGGGGGTCATTTGTTTGGGAAGTTGAAGCCTTAGAAGCAGCCTGACATAGCTCTTTGGCTAATACTGCTGGGGACTGTGTGGTACAGATCATGTGTTTGGGTTTGTTTTTAACCCACACTAAATAGATTGGAAATTCCCTAGGGTGGCATAAAAATGACTTGCATATGGCAGGGTGGAAATTGATACTCTTCTGCAAGAACAATAGTTCTTGAAATCCACTCTTTACCCACAATGTCTTTTAACCCAAACAGTTCTTCTCATAAAGTTATGAATGAGTGAGGGTTTTTTTAGAATATATAATGGAAGAACATCATGTAAACCCAGGCTAAAATAGAACAAAAGCCTGACAAATGACAAATCAGGCTGATGAAGAGACTTTTTATTTGAGGAGGAAGAGAAGAAAACTTTAATGCCCGTACTTGTACAGCCTCTTGGTTGGCCAGTTGTCTAAGCTGTAAAGATGGGAGGTTGGGTTGTTTTTTGCTTTATTGCCTCTGTGATTTCATGGTAAGAAACTCCCAATTAGAAACTTCCTCTATCAATTCAGGGAGCTACTTCCTCCAAATTAAAGTCTTAGAGAGTTGCCTTAGGGCATTAAAAGGTTAAATGACTTACCCAGGGTCACACAGCCAGTATTTGTCAGAAGTGGACCTTGAACCTAGGTCTGCTGAATCCAAGGTCAGCTCTCTATTACACAAAGTTGTCCTCCTTACATGAAGAAGAATTATTAAATTTTCAAATGATTCCAAGTGGATCTGCAATTTCTTCAATGTGTTTATTCCCTCCAGTAACGATGATTCCAAGTTTTTCCATCCTTTTCAATTCTTACCCATGTCCTTACATGAGTTTGCTGCATGAAACACTTCCAAACACACTGGGGTGAGAAAGGGGACCTTTCTCTCTTTCTCTGGTTATGATGAGGATACAGATGGCGCACAATGGATGTATCCTTCTGTGAACAACCAGGAAATATCTTGCTATCTAACTGTATAAGTAATAGATTATCTCTAAGGCAAAATAATATAATATCCCTCAGGAATAAAATAAGCTTCCTGACTTTGAATTACCCTATGATCAGCCTTCCTCAGATTCCTAATTTCTAGGTTTAGCAGATCCACCTTACTTAACTCCATTAAAATCAAGTTATTCCTTTCCTATACTAAAATATATGTCCTGAATTTACTTGCATTTTGAACATTAAAAGCTCTATAACCCTACATAAACATTAAGGGGACTAAGGGTAGGATGGAGGGGCTATAACAGAATGGGCTCAGGGTCTTCCCTCTTTTGTACTCTGGATTTACATGCATTTAGTCTGATCTTAGAGACTGAACCCTAAAAGATAATTATTTCCCTCCTGTCCAGAATTTTACTCTGGGGATATCACTCTGAAGACAACGATTCAGACGGTTAGGTTCAGCTTGATCTTCTGT
The DNA here is from genome assembly GCF_028372415.1 of Notamacropus eugenii. Classification (NCBI taxonomy): domain Eukaryota; kingdom Metazoa; phylum Chordata; class Mammalia; order Diprotodontia; family Macropodidae; genus Notamacropus; species Notamacropus eugenii. The sequence goes on from NC_092872.1 coordinate 150,256,961, forward strand.
CAGCACAACACTGAGTAAATTCTCCTTCCTTCTTTAAGAAGCAAATCCTCCCTGCTGAAAGCCATATCCAAATAGTTGAACTTAGAAACTGGATCTCTTGGGAATTTTCAGACTTGGGAAATCTTGAATTTGGGATTATCTATGAGGTAATGTCCAACACTGGACAAATCTGCATAAGATCTCTTTTCTTGGTTCATATGCAATCACACATATCACTGTCATTTGCCCTGTGAAGGCACTCAAGTGAAATCCCAGTCATTGTTGCATCTTGAGCATGAAAAAATCCATTCTGAGGAATTCTAGTCTGACTTGTGGTCAGAAAAGGAAATTAAAAAGCAGAGGCATCCAGAAACCAAAGGTTCAGGAAACTCGAGACACCTACGCTGGTACTACTCATCATGTGTTTTTCCTACAAGTCATTGCCTTCTGTTCCTAGAGTGGAGTAGCAGGGTGGAAGGAAGAAATGCCTTTTCCTTGGAACACTGATTTGGAAGTCTAAGGGAGAGAGAGAGATCACAAAAAAAGGGCCTAGCCATTTACTGTTCGTTTTTAGAGAGCCTGGGGAAAGAACAGTTGTTCCAACAACCAAATCACTACAAAGAGTTGATTAAGCACTGTGATGGGCACTGAGGGTTCAAAGAAAAAAAGTGAAACAGGGCTTGCCCTCGAGGAGTTCACTTTCTATTGGGGAGGCAACATGCACATATATAGTTTTTTGTTTTTTAACAAACCACATACAAAATAGATGCCAGGTGATTCTGGTGAGGAGAGCGGTAACAACTGAGGGGATCAGAGAAGGCTCGTGAGTACCAGAGAAAGCCAGAGATCCAAAAAGACGAACATGAGGAGGAGGTGCATTCCAGGTATGGCGAGCAGTCAGGGCAAAAGGTATGGGGATGGAATATAATGTGTGAGAAACAGTGACAAGCTTTGTCTGGACCTTGAAGTGCACCAAGGGGGAGTGATGGTTAGTAAGACTGGAAAACTAGAATGGAGGCAGGTTGTGAAGACCTTTAATGCTCGACAGAGGATCATATATTTAAACCTAGCACAGGAAGTCACTGGAGTTTGAAGGCAATAATATGTTCAGATGTGGCTTTAAAAAAAATCAGTTTGGCAGCTGAATGAAGGATAGATTAGAGGAAAGAGGGCTTGGAAGCAGCGAAACCAATTAGGAGTCAATTGCAGTTGTCTGGGTGAGGAGTGAAGAAGGTTTGAATTGAGTGATGGCTTCATGAATGAGGGAAGGAGATAGATCTAGAGTCACTGTGAAAGTAGAAAAGCCAAGACAGGGCAATTGCCTGGATATATGGAGTGTGTGAGGAGTCAGGAATGGAGCCAAGGTTGCAGATTTGAATGACAATAAGGAAGGTGGTACCCTTAACAGAAATAAGGAAGTTTGGAGGAAGAGTGGGTTTAGGGGAAAGATAACGTGTTCTATTTTAAACACATTGAACTTGAGATGCCTATACTCTTAAGATGTGATTAACTGAAGTTGTACTTAACTATAGGTTGTTTTTAAAATTACATGTTGGTTAATTATTTTTCTTGCCTTATAAACATAATACAATGACCACAATAGGATTTTTTTTTTATGCCCAGTTCAATTAATGTTTATGGAACTCCTTCTAGTTGCTCAGAATTCAAACCAATGTAATGTAAGAAACTTTTATCAGGTGTCTTCTCTGTGCAAAGTATCATGTTAGGAATAGGAAGGAATGCAAAGATAATTAGGATATAGTGAAAAATCCATGTCCTTATGGAATTTACAGTCTTGTGAAAACATGAGATATACTCAAAAAAGTTAAAATACAGTATGGAACATGATCAACTTGTCAGGAAGTTCTGGGTGGAACAGAAGGAAGGTGCCATAATTCAGATTCAGAAGGCCTTGGTGTGAACCCCAACTCTATGACTCATTTCTCATGTCATCTTGAGCAAATCATATAATCTGTCTGGGACTTATTTCCCACCCCCTACAATAGGAGTGGATTGGAATAGAAGACTTCTAAGGGAACTTCTACCTCCAAATCTATGATCCTTTGAAAATGTTGTACAAGATTGAAGGAAGGAAAGATTACTTCAGCTTGAGAGATTGGGGAAATCTTCGTGGAGTAGATATGGGATATTGAAAGATGGTGCAGACCTTGGTCTAAGTCAAGCCATTTAAATGTGCACATACTCTTAAAATTCTTTTCTTGTATGCTTTAGTTATTGTCCTCTCACAGATTGTCTCTTGGTGGCACGCTGTATGGAAATCTATAAGGAAGGCTAATTTCACTGATTCTACAAGTAAATCCTTTCCCAAAGCTGTATAATGAATACAGACTAGATTCAGTCTTGTCTCCTCTCCTTTACTGTCCACTGGGCACCTAGATCAAGGGACCAAATGGAAATTCTAAAGTGAAAACGGTTTTGGTAAAGAAAATTATCCCTACCCATTTATTTGTTTTGCAAGCTTGGTTTTCAGCAATTAAGTAGATATGCTTAATGAGGAGTATACTTGTAGTGATGCCCAAACCCAGCCAATATTGACCAATGGCAGAGCAGTTAAAGGAGAACAATGTTTAATCTGAGTGCCCCAAAGGGGGCTGTCTATATGCCTTTTGGAACAGATTTTCTTCAACTGTAAAAGCAACCTTCCTTTATAATGGAAGATGAAACGGCAGTGGCAAATTGGCAAAATCTTAGATTTGGGGAAACATGAAAGACAAAATTGTGAAATAGAAAAAATTTGTCTTCAAGAACTTCCATCCACCCTTTCCCCACCATCAGTATTTCTTCCTTTTGTCATCCATGTAAAAATGATCATATGTGAAATGAAGAAGAATTAGCAGTTGAGGGTTATACCAAGTGATAAATCTGGGAGAATGGAAAAAGAGTGGTGCAGAAAGAGGGAAAAGTGTTAAAAGTCACTTAACTGCTCTAAGAATCAGCTTCCTCATCAATAAAATGAGGATAATAATATCTGGATTACATATCTTGCCGGATTGTTGCAAAGGAAAAACTTCGTAAACTTTTATTGTGTTGTGTGTTGTATTCAGTTGTTTTTCAGTCATCTCTGACTCTCTGTAATCCCATTTGGAGTTTTCTTGGCGAAGATAACAGAGTGATTTGCCATTTCCTTCTCCAGCTCATTTAAAGATGAGAAAACTGAGGCAAACAGGGTTAAGCTCAGGGTCACACAGCTAGCAAGTGTCTGAGGGCAGACTTGAACTCAGGAAGATGAATCTTCCTAACTCCAGGCTTACCACTCTGTATACTGTGCCACCTAATTGCTATAAGCTTTCAGGAAAATGAAAACTCAAGAATCAGTCACAGGGGAGAATGGGATTATTCAGCCATATCAGACTCTTTCCTTATGCATGAAACAATACCATAAAGTAGGTATCTCCTGGCTACTATATTTCCCTCCTCTAATTATCTTTCCCTTTTCATTTCAGTAATAACTACTGTAACTATATGTATTTGTTAGTGTGTCGATGCTAAAATAAGATTCACATAGTTTATAGATATATAATACCTGTATCTGTATAGCAAACATGTGTATGTATATATGTATTATACATATACCCCCTTCTAAATATGTATATTAAATGCCTCAATGGTGTTTTAAAGCTCTTGGGCACGATTAAACTATAGGGATAGAAGCAAATGTGTGTGTTTTCAAGCCTTTTGTTTAACATAGCAAAATAATATTCTCTGTAGGAACTTGGGACTAGGACCCTGTGTTGTGGTGACAACTGGAGAACCATTTCAATGAGTTGGAAAATGGGACTGAGCAGATGTAGCATGAAAGATGGAAGTTAATCTAACACCTTGAAGTGTGAACTGTGTTACATTAAACCTGTGAAATTCTTTTAATAGGCCATTTGTGATTTGTTTCTAAAATGGGCAAACCCAAGGTTGTAAAATTTTAAGCTCACTTAGGAACCCTGAGAGGTGGAGTGGGGAGGGGGTGTGTAGAAGGAGGAGATAGCAGGAAATTTGAAACTCGCCAGCCACCAGAGATTTGGCAGCTAGGTGGTTGGGTGAATAGAGTGCTCAATCTAGAATCAGAAAGACTCATCTTTGTGAGTTTAAATCCCACCTCAAATACTTACTAACTGTATAACTGGACAAGTCACTTAACCTTGCTTGCCTCAGTTTCCTCATCTGTAAAATGAACCAGAGAAGGAAATGGCGAACCACTGTCTTTGCCAAGAAAACTCCAAATAGGGTTATGGAGAGTTGGACATGACTGAAAAACAACCTGATACAACACACAACACAAAGGTTTATAAAGTTCTCCTGTTTCAACAATCCTGCAAGGTAAATAATCCCAATATTATTATCCCCATGGGGTCACAGAGAGTAGGACACGACCGAAAGTGACTGACAGTAACAACAAAACACCAAAACACTTCCTTACCGTTCCCTGAATTTATGAAATATATTTTATAAAACTTTGCTCTAATCAATTTCATTTCACTCTAGCACCTTTACTATGTACTATGAGAACATTAAATAATAAATGAATGTACATTTGTTCTTGTTGAGTTCAAACTCAAATAGAAATGGATCCTTGCAGACAGCATATTGGCTTAGAAAACTACAAATTAACTTTAGCTATTTTTATTTATTTTGTTAAATATTTCCCAGTTACATTTTAATCTAGTTCAGGCAGCACTGGGAGGTTTTATTTTCAATTTATTTCTCTTTAGTTTTCAACATTCACTTTTATAAGATTTTAAGTTCCAAATCTTTCTCCCTCCTCAAGATGGTACGCAATCTGATATAGGCTATACATGTACAATCATATTAAACATATTTCCACAGTAATCATGTTGTAAAAGAAGAATCAGAACAAAAAGGGAAAACCATGAAAAAGAAAAATTTTTAAAAGAGAGCAAATAGTCTGCTTCCATCTGCATTCAGACTCCATACTTCTTTTTCTGGGTGTGGATAGCATTTTTCATCATGAGTCTTTTGGAATTGTCTGAGATCGTTGTATCACTGAGAAGAGCTAGTTTATCAAAGTCGCTCATCACACAGTGTTGCTGTTACTGTGTACAATGTTTTCCTGGGTCTGCTCACTTGCCTCAGTATCAGTTCATGTAAATCGTTCCAGGTTTTTCTGACATCTTCCTGCTCATCATTTCTTATGGGACAATAGTATCCTATTACATTCATGTACCACAGCTTGTTCAGTCATTCCCCATTTGATGAACCCTGGGAGCTTTGTAGATAGTATGCAGCTAGAGGCCTGAGAGTTTGACACTTGTGAGTCCAGCCCTACAATCCTGGCTTCAATCTATTTCTCCAGACTTGTTCTACAATTCTTTCCTTCATACACTCTACCATTCCATCCAAGCTTATTTGCTGTTCCCTAAATGTGACAATCAGTATTTTGACTCTCTGTCTTGGTGCAGGCTTTTCCCCTGCCTGGAATGTATGCCCTCCTCTTGTCTTCCTTCTAAGGTTAGCTCAGATACTAGCCACTCTTTTTTTTTTCTCTCTCTCCCTCCTCAAATTATCTTTGCTTATTTATCCATTTCTATGTTATATCCCCTAGTAAAATATAAGTTGCTTGAGGGTAGAATCTACTTTCATTTTTGGTCTCTGTATCCCAATGTGCCTTACACATAGCTGTCTAATCAGTGTTTAATTGAACTGAATCTCAGAATTAGAAGGGATCCATATTTGCCTGGGATCCCTCTTTCCAATTTCCTACAAATAGGTCATCAGCTTTTGCTCAGGAACGTGATGCCCTTTCAGCTTTTAAATAACTCTAATCCCCAGGAATATTTTCATTAGATTGAACTGGAGAAGAAATCTTCTACTGCAACTTTCACACACTGCTCCTAAGATAGAGATCCTTTGGGGCCAAGCAGAGTAAGTTAAATCCATTTTCTGCTCCATAGTTTTTCATATACTTAGAGACAGTTATTATGTCTTCCTTCCTCCAAACTAAACACGATCTCAAGACCCATCACCAGCCTGGGCATCTCTCCAGCTTGTCAATGTCCTTTCTAAAATGGGATCAGAGAACTGAACCTAGCATACCAGATGTGGTTTGACAGTAATAGAATACAGTAATACTGGTACCTCTAGAATCCTGCACAGTCTTTCTTGATGCATCCTTAGATAGTCTCAGCCTTTTTAGTGGCCAGGTCAAACTATGTATGTTGTATTTAATTAAAACCTCAGCCTGGTTCTTGCAATAGCCAGCCCCCTTGTAATCATTTTAGCTTTCTTATCTTGCTCCTGTAATGGCTCCTGTCACAATATTTCACCAAACTTCAGGTTTCCAAAGAATCAGTTAAGGATAGCACCTGATTATATGCTTAGAGCTTCCTTGATTTGAGTCTTAAAGACTTTTCCCTCTTTCAGGGAGATCTATTAAAATTTACATATGCCAGAGGGAGTTAACACCTGAAGTCATTTTCAATTAATAATTTTAAAGTTTCTACACAACTCTGAATGAAATAGATATGAATACGTTGGATATTGGATGAATATATATAGGAACAGTGCTTCAGAAAGCAGCGGGAGATCTACAATTTCACTTAGCATCACAGACTTTTAGGGGTAGCTAGGTGGTACAATGGATAGAGCTCCAGGCCTGGAGTCAGGAAGGCCTGAGTTCAAATATGATCTCAGAAACTTCCTAGCTATTTGACCCTAGGCAAGTCACTTAACCCTATTTACCTCAGTTTCCTCTTCTGTAAAATGAACTGGAGAAGGAAATGACAAACCACTCTAACATCTTTACCAAGAAAACCCCAAATGGGGTCATGAAGATTTAACATAACTAAAAACAACAAAGATCCTTATGTATTACAAAAGATAGCTTTCAGAGGATTCATGAACTTGGATTGGAAAAATTTTGCATCTTTAGTTTCACTAACCTCTAACTGTAATATAGCATTTCCTTCAAATTACTTAAAAAACTTATTCTGAGCAGGGATGTATAGGCTTCGTGAGGTTGCCTTTTATGAAAAAAAGTTAAGAATTCCTGATATGGTCCAACTTTTACATTTTGCATATGGAGAAACTGAGGCACAAGGATATTAAGTCAAATCACCCAGATGATGAGATCTAAGCTTCAGATCTAGGGCTTCTGACTGCATATGCACTGGTCCTTCCACTTCATCACACTTAGGGCCAACTTTTATGTAAACATGATTGCACAGGCATATCTGCCAAGATTTTAATTTGGGAGGGGGGAAATTAGCTAGCTAGTTAGAACCCAGGGAAGTCTCCTACCCTGAGGCTAACACAGAGCATAGCAAAAAAAGGGAAGTAACATCAAGATTGCTAAATGAATCAACTATCAACGTTGATTCACTGATCACTTGGAAAGGGAAAGAGGGGACATGGAAGATGAGAGTAGAATTTACAAGTGAGAAACCAGAAGTCTAGAATTTAACAAAACAGAGGGGAAAAGATGACCCTGCTTTTCTGTTAGGTTAGAATACTAGACTATGAGTACTTACTTAGATCTTTCCTACAAAGGAGATCATTGAGTCTTCCTGCCCTGCCTCCATTTGATAGATAAGATATCTGAGGTTCAGAGAATTGAAATTACTTAAATTGAGGGAGGTCACGCAGCCAGTGTATTTTTTTATTACATGTCAATGCCTTCAAGGATTTGTTTCTCCCTTCTGTTCCAGGCCTTGCCAATCCAAAACCAGGTGCCACCCCTCTAAACCACTGTCTTCCCCTCCACAAACTCCATCAAACACAACGGGCACAGTGAGGGAGGAAAGAGTCAAAGGAGTGAAAGGTTGAGCCAAGAGAGATTTTACTACATCATTTGTGTTACAGTATCCTGCCAACAGCTGGCATTTTTACTATCAGTTTAGCTGGGTGTAGCTTGGGGTGGTCTCACAGCAACTACGTTGCCAGGAGCATAGTTGTTTTGGCAGCCAAGAGGTTGAAAAGACCTGTTTGGCTTCCTGCCCCTGGATTCCCTACAGCTGGGGCCATTTAGGCCCACCCTCCCACCCACAGGCTTAGTCCTACCCTAGACTCTGAGACCAATTTGGTCCTTTGGCAGGAGAGCTACAAGGATTCACAGATTTGTAGCCCAGGACACTCAGCATCAGCTCATAGGCTTGTTTGAGAGGACTGAATGAGATGATGCATATAGAATACCTTGCAAACCTTAAAGTATTATAGACATTCCTGCTATTATTAATATTCTTATTGTCCCGTTCTGGCCTTTCACCCTGGTTAGAGCATAGCACTTTTGCCCTGTCTTTGTGACTAGGCTCTCATCCCCACCTCTTTGTATCCCAACATCAATCTTAGGGTTCTGTCTTCTTTCTCTCATCCCCTTAGCCTAATCTCTTTCCTCCTCTATGTACTTATACCCCAGATATTTGAGATTAGGGCACCCCCCTTTCACAGGTTTTTCCCAGGAACTGGAATAACCACCCCCTGCCCAGAGACCCTCTGACAGAGTCCTCAGTCCTTATTATCAGCCATCCATGACCCTTGCCTCCTTCTTCTTTTTCCAAAAAGCTTGATTTTCCAAAAGCTTGTCTAGACTTCATCTTGGGCACCCCAAAGGAGCAGATGCCTTGGAAAGGTCCCAGCAATGGATATTAGCTAGTTTTGAGTCCAAATATCTTGGACTTCACTGATTCACTGAGGAGAAAAGTGAATAGACATAGGCAAAGTAGGCAACTGCCTGTGATGCAACCTAGGCTGGAGGCAATGACAAACATTTTTGACTACTATTTTTTAGAAATGCATATTTTTAATGTCTTCACGTTCTACCTTTCAGAATAGATAGGCATTTATTTTGTGATCAGTCATTTCAATTAAATTCACCCAACATTTATTAAACATTGGGAATATAACATCCAAAAACAAAACTCCTGAAATAGCACCCTGCCCTCAAGGAGAGTGTATTCTATTGGGACACAAAGTTCCAGGTATTAGAGTGAATCACAGAATTAGAAAGGACCTGAGTAATTGGTTAACTCAGAGGTGTCAAACCTGCTACTAGCAGGCCACCTATAGTCCACAACACTCCAAATTCAGCCAGAACCAGATTAAAATATAGCTCCTGTCTGATTTTGATATGTTGATGTATCACTAAAAAAAGGAATTCATAAACATGTGTGGTTTTTTAAGTCAATATGTAGCTCACAGAGATCATTGTGCATGGGTTAGTAGCCCCTACTACTAGTTTGAGTTCAATAACACTTATTGGGCAGCTGGGCGGCTCAAATGGATAGAGCCCAGGGCCTGAAGACAGGGAGACCTGAGTTCATATCTGCCTTCAGAAACTTACCAGCTGTGTGACCCTGGGCAAGTCATTTAACTCTGTTTGCCTAAGTTTCCTCATCTGTAAAATGAGCTGAAAAAGGAAATGTCAAACCACTCCAGTATCTTTGCTAAGAAAATCTCAAATGAGATCACAAAGAGTCAAACACAAATGAAATGACTAAAAAATGCCACTTATCACACTTCTTAAATCAGAATTCTCTCTGTAGCATCCTAGGCCACTTCACAGATTACTACTTCACTTCCTGCTATGTTGTCTGCTCTCCAGTTCCTATCTCTGCCTGGAGGTGTGAACCCTGTGTCCCTGAACTCTGATTTGGGAGCACATCCCTTTATCTTGTCCAGACTGAAGTCACCCCCCCTGCTTACTGTCCACCTTCAGTTCATGCTGCCTCCCAAATTCCAATTCAGTTTTCAGCTCTGTCTCTGGGTAAAGTAATCACATCAACACAGCCATTCCTGGCAAAGGACCTCTCAGTTGATTGCCCAGTTTCTATCATCCACTTCCCCATTCTCTCTATGTCTCTATCCCAAAACACTCTTAGGACCACCACTCAGATGTTGTCCTTACCCCCCCCCCCCAATTAGAATATCATCTCTTTGAGCATGGGGACTTGCTAACTTGCCTGCATTTGTATCTCCAGTATTTAGCACAGTTCTTGGTACTGTAGTGAGAACTCAACAACTGACCAACCCATCTGTACTTGAAGACTTCCACTGTTAAGGAAACCCACTACCTTGAGGCAGCCTAGTCTGCTTGTCTCTCTTGAGCCATGATTATTGGCCCACATTTCTTCCATCGTACCTAACCTGCCTCTCTACAACCTCTACCTGCTGCTCCTGGTTCTGCCCTCTGGAGCAAATATGAACAAGTCTAATCTCTCAGGTGTTGTTGTTTAGTCATTCATTCAGTTGTGACTTTGTCTTGGCAAAAATACTAGAGTGGTTTGTCATTTCTTTCTCCAGTGTGTCCCCATTTTACAGATGAGGTAAGTGACTTACCTAGGATCACAGTTAGTAAGTGTCTAAGGCTGGATTTGAACTCAGATCTTTCTGATTCCAGTGCTGATGCACTATCCACTGTACCACCTAACTGTCCCAATCTCCCAAATGACCACCCTCCAAATATTTGAAGACAGCTATCATATCAACCTCCCCCTTTCAGTCTTCTCTTTTCCAAGTTAAATATCCTGTTTCTTCAACATCCATATGGAATAGTCCCTGGTTCCCTCAACATTCTAATTTCCTCCTCTAGACTCATTTCAGCTGTGTCTCCTAAGTCATGGTGTCCAAAAACAAACATGATATTCAAGACTTTCAGTGAACAGTAACACAGAAGTTGCAGTTTCCAAACAAAGGAAGCGTAATTGTGAAACCATGCCTAGGGTACACAATGTCACATCCAACCCCTTCTACTTACCGTTGGAATGGATAGATTCTCTGAGGGTAGAGAAACGTCATCTTGGTGGCTTTCAGATAGCCTTGTACCTAAACCTTTGCCTGAGTTTTCTCAAAGCCCTCGATGCATCTTGGACAAAGGTGCATTAAGAAGGAAGTTTCCCACATGGTGAAATTTGAGGGAAACTAAGAAAATTCCACTTACCACCAAAAGACTCTTTCATGGGCCTGCCCTCATCCCTGAAAACTTCCACTTCCACTCTGCCCCCAACCATTAGTCACTTGTTTAGGGCCAGGCTTTGAAGGATTCTAATAAAATACATACTGTTCTTTGGGAGGGGTGATAAACTAAGCCACTGTCAAACAATTTGGAGGTCATGTAGCAGGATACATAGAAATGGAACAAAGGAAAGGTCGTTTTTTGTGGGGGAGAGAGAGAGTAAAGGTAGGTCAAAAACATGGTAAGCTCTTTAGAAGATGAGGCCTGCTTAGATAATCATAACAGAGGCCTGGGCAGGTGGGGAGGCCAGGGAGGGTGATTGTCACCTCTTGTATGAAAAGATCAATGAATAAGGTAAAGACAAATTTCATCTACTTTCCAAATTTTACCAGTGACTATGTTCGTAGTCCCTGAAAGTGAAAGCATCCACTTAGAGACAAAGAAAAATCCATGCCCTAGATCTTATACCCCATACTTTACTCAGCTATAATCTCAGTGAGGGCCAGTGAGGGAAAGGGGGGTGGATTTTGATTCAGAGAACCTGAGTTTGAAACCTGACTGTCATTTACGACATATGTGGACCTTGGTCAGTTTACTCAAGCCCTCTGGGGGTTCAGAGATTTCATCTATGAAATGAGAAGGTTGCCCTTGTAGGAGGTCCCTTCTGACTCCAAATTTATAATTCTATGATCCTTCAAACAGGAGTTTTCATTTATGAGTCAGTTTCCCCATTTCTCTAGTCATTTAGAGAATATGTTTTGCTTTCTGTTGAAAACAACTCATTCCAATTCTAAATGCTCCCTTTCTCCTAGTCAGGCACCTGCATTTTATTAAAGACCCTTCTTTTCCAGTCAGCCAGTTTCCAGATCTAAAAATAAGTGCTCTGCATTTCGCCTCATTAGGGTTAGAAGCAGATTTTGTGTATGTTACCAGAGCTACTCGTTTCTAAGTGTCTGAGGGACTTCTGATCTCTTCAAGGAAAAGGGTTAAAACGAGAGACATTGGATCCATCCTCATGGGGCATTCTGACCCACTGAACCATTGGTCAAAAGTCATGATCTTATCCCCCAATTATTAGTGCCATAATGACCTCCTGCTCCGCCTATGCCCCATATCCCAGACTTTCAAGCTATTTTATGGGGAGTTGTCTTGGAAGCACACTCTGTTCCCTCAAGGTTAGTGACCAGGACTTTGAGATCCAGACATGAAAGAGATGGGGAAGTGCAAACTGTTCTTTCCAAACAACCTGCTTCTCCCTCCAAAACTTTGGCCAGGGAGATATCCGCCTTGATGTGCTTCCAGGCCTATCTTCAGTGGGTGAACGTGGAGCCTGGGAAAAACCATAGATTTGGCCATGGGTGGAAGCCCCAGCCCTCCAAAATACACAGGGTGATAGCAAGGGCCAGGGAACCACCTCACAATTCTCCTCTTCAGCTTGGGTTTTGCTTTTGGCAGGTCAAGATGACCCTGTGGTTAAGACTGACTTTCTCTTTCCATTTGGTGCTTATTTTCAGGGTAGTTTGGGGTAAGTTGCATGGGCGGTTTCTTCCTAGGCGGGGCTATGTTCATAGAATCAGAACTTCAGGAAACAAGCAAGTGTTCAGGGAGACCTATGATACAGAGAAGAGAAAAAATGATAAACAAGGAGCCTCAAGAGCTTAATTCTAGTTCCAACTCAGTAGCCATATGAACTCGTTTAATCAGCTCTGTGAGCCTCAATTAATTCATCTATAAAATGAGTGTAGAGGCGTTTCTTCCTGCCTCTGAGTCACTCGTTTTGGCTTTCGAACAGCTTCCTATCCTTCAAAGGTAGGCCACGATATCTTGTATGGCCGAGTCCAGCTGCCTTGGCAGAAAATCATAGACGTCAAGGCTAATAAAAAGTATCCCTCCATACCCAGAACTCCTGGCTGAAACAAGTAGTTGGGTATTAGGAGAATGAAATGATAAAGACCTATGGATCTGCCTTGAGCAAAACTGCAGACAAAGGCCTATTTTAATAATCTTAGAGAAGTGTTCCCACAGCAATCAGGGAAAGGCCCCCTTAATGGACGTTCTTTTTCTGTGGGACCCAGTTGTAAAACAACAGAAGATTTTCATAGCCTGGAGGTATTCTGGACCAAAAGTGTGGAAGAGCTGTAATAATAAAATAAGAAAGCACTCCAGGACAATCTTTCCTCAGTACAGCTGCTCTGAGAGCTGGCATCATCTCCAGGAGAAGAAAATGAAATGGGGGGAAGGGGAAGGCTTGGAGCAGCCAAGCAGAACAGGACAGTGACCTAGGACACTTACTGGAAACAGAAGACACCAGCATCAACTACAAGAAGATAGTCTACAAAACAAAAAGGCATAGCACTGATGGGGAGAAGTGAACCCCAGACTTCCTCCTCTCTGGGGCCCCACTCAGGGTAACATTGTGAGCCACAGGAACTGTAGAGGCTTTTGCGGGGAGGGTGACCCATTGGAGTGGGGGAGTGGGGAGGGGAGGTGTCTCAACCTTCATTCCGCTTACATGAAAGTCCTTTCTGTATCCTTACTGAGGAAGCAAAATTGATCTATTTTCAAGCCTTAGGAGCCCAAGTGCTTTTAATGTAACTGACAGTCAATCCTAAGGGATTACAAGTTACTGATGTTACTGGATTCTATCAAATAAAATAATATTTACAAAGTACTTAGCCTAGCCTGGCACATAGTAGGGACTTAACAAATGCCTTAGTAAATAAAGCAGAGTAAGTGCTTAATAAATGTTTGTTACCCTCAACCCTTCCTTACTAGGTAGAGGTCATTAGTCAGGGCAGCTAGAGTTACAGCCTGGAGTCAAGAAGACATCTTCCCAAGTTCAAATCTGCCCTCAGACATCCACTAGTTGTGTGACCCTGGACAAGTTACTTAACCCTGTTTGCCTCAGTTTCCTCATCTTTAAAATGATCTGGAGAAGGAAATGGCAAACCACTCCAGTATCTTTGCCAAGGAAACTCCATATGGGGTCACAAAAAGTTGGACTGAAACAACTCTATAACAAATCAGAAAAGTGAGAGATCCCCAAGGCATGCCAATTCCTTCATATGCCTCAGTAACCTTTTCCCAAAAGGGGCTACATGGGGAGACTTTTGTGAAGTTCAATTGAGGCATTTGGTAAACCTGAAAATACTATATGGACATAAGGGATTTTTCTTCTATCTCTAGATTGTGTTTGCCTTTAAAAGTGAATTTAACATCAGCAACAAACACCAGATAAGACACCATTAGAGGTCAAAGTACACAGCAATATTACTGGGCATTTCCAGGAAAAGGTAGATCCAATTCAGGGTTGGCCCTTTGTATAAGCAGAGTAAGTGTTGTAGTCCACCAACACTTCTTAAGTGTCAATTATGAGGAAGATTCTTGTTGCTCAGTTGTTTCAGACTCTTCATGACCCCATTTGGGGTTTTCTTGGCAAAGATACTACAGTGGTTTGCCATTGTCTTCTCCAGATCATGTTACAGATGAGGAAATTGAGGCAAACAGAGTTAAGTGACTTGCCCAGGGTCACACAGCTAGATTTGAACTCAGGAGGATAAGCCTCCAGGCCTGGCACTCTGTTCATTGCTCCACCTTGTAGCCCCTTATGAGGAAACTACTGTTGATACAAAGACAAAAATGAAATAGTTATTATCATCAAAGGGAATATTCTTCTGGGAGAAAATAACACATACACTGATAAGTATATGTAACAGGAAGACCGAATAAATGCAAAGTAAATTTGGTATGAGTTGAGCACTAACCATTGAGGAAAGCAGGAAAGGCTTGCTGTAGGAGGTAGCACAGTAGCTATTCTTTGAAGGAAATGGGAGGTTGTATGAGGTAGAGACAAGGGAAAGAATTCCAGGCAAGGGTCAATATCTGTGCAAAGGCAAGGAGGTAGGAAATGTTGTAAATGGAGAATGGTGAATAAACCAGTTTGTCTAGAATGTAGAGTATGTGAGGGGGACTAATATGAAAACCATCTGGAAAGACAGATTGAAACCAAATTTCAAAGGACTTGAAACACCAGACCGAACAGTTTATATTTTATGCTATAGGCACTAGGCAGCCAGTGAAGGTTTTTGAGCAGAGAAGTAAAACACAGATTGCAGGTCAGACCTGCACTGGGAGAATATCATTTTGGCAACTATATGAAGGATGTATTAGAGAAGAGAGGTATATTAGAAGTGGGGAGATCAATTAAGATTTCAAGATTTGTGGCACTAAGTTCCTCAGTGTGTTCTTGATCTGGTCCAACCACTGTTCCCAGTTTTGTCTTCTATTTTTACTTGTTTGTTTTCGGTTTAATTGATGCATTTTGTTTTTACCTTACAAACATTTCTTTTTCTTTTTTTTTTGTCATCCTTGCCACTCTTACTGGTGTGAGACAGAATCTAAGAATTTCTCTAATTTACATTTCTCTAATTAGTAGTGATTTGGAGCATATATGACTCTAGACAGTCTATGCATCATCCCCTGAGAACTGTACATTAATTAGATCATTTACCAATCCAGTAACGGCTTTCTACTATTTATTTGAATCAGTTCCTAACACGTCTTGGAAATAAGACCTTTATCAGAGAAATTTGCTACAATTTTTTTTCAGTTAGTTGTTTCCCTTTTAATCTTAGCTTTCTTAAATTAGTTTGTGCAAAATAATTTAATTTTATCTGACCAAAACTATCCATTTTAGCTTTGTCCTCTTAAATGCTCTTTTGATTTTGCATAGCACATACATCTGAGGTACAGGGTTCAAATGTGGTGGTTCCCATGCTGTTGAGGAAAACAAATTGTTATAGAAACTTTGACAGTTTTGTTCCATTTTCTATTTGTTTTCTTCCCACTAGTTTCATCAATAAACATTCATACTGTGATAATGTTCAACTAGAGTATAAAACAAACTTTTCATAGATTTTTTCTGCCTCTGCTTTTCACTGTTATTAATTTTGATATTACTTATACTCTTCCAGTATCCTCCTCCAGTAGAAATTTTATAAATGATTTTGATTCTATATAATGTTGTCCTCCACCACCTTTTCTCTACTCGGCAAGGCAATCAAATGGTTACTGGCTACGGCAATTTTCAGGCTTTTTTTGGCTGACTCATTATGGCGATGGTTTTACTTCACTTAAACATTTGTCACAATTGGTAACAATCAAGTTCAATATCTTCACCCTTTGACATTTCCCATTTTTCCAATGCAGATGGCTCATTTTAATAGGTTAAGTTGAAGCTATTAGAAATGTTCATAGTGTCGTCTTCAGTCTAACAATCAAATATCATTATTAAGCACCAACTATGTGCCAATACTGTGCTAGATGCTGGGGATACAAAGACCAAAAAAAAAAAAAAAACCAATTCCTTTTCAAAAAGAGTTTAAAATTCCACTGAGGAAAACAACATATATGATTATTATACACATAATAAATATATGTAAAATAAGTCAAAAATACATGCAAGGCAGTTGAATGCAAGGTAGCTCGCAAGAGAGCACTAGCAGTACTTGGCAGATCAGGAAAGAAAGTATGTAGAAAGTGGCAGTTGAGTTGCATCTGAAGGATGGGATTTTATGAGATGGAGATGAGGGGAGAGTGAACTACTGGCCTGGAAAACAGCCAGTGCAAAAGTACAAAGATTAAAGATGGAATGCCGTGTATGAGAAACAGAGAAGGCCAGTTTGGCTGTACCCTGGATCGTTCAGGAAGGTGACTACCGTGTAATGAGAAGAGAAAGAAAGGATTAAGTGCTTTAAAAGCCAAACAGAGAAATTTTTCCAATTACTTTGACCCTTACTTGGAGGATGTATTGGAATGGGAGAGAGGTAAGACAAGGAGAGGAACTGGGAAACCACTGCAATAGTCAAGGCAAGAAGTAATGAGGACCTGAAGTTAGATGGTGGCCACATGAGTAGAGAGGAATTAGATGTGAAAGATATTACAAAGGTAGAAACAGAAAAATTTGGCAACTGATTAGATACTTGAGCTAAGGGAGAGGGAGGATTTGGTGATAAGGTCAGGGTTACAAACCTGCAAAACTGAAAGAACTGTGCTAGCTTCAACAGAAGTAGGGAAGTTTGGCAGGAGTGGATTTGGAGAGGGGGGAAGATAATGATTTCTAGTTGTGAATATGTTGAATTTGAGATATTTTGGGACATCTGGTTTGAAACGCCCAAAAAGAAGTTGGTGACATGGAACAGGAAGTAAGGAAAGAAACTGGGGATGGAGGGGTGTGTGTGTGTGTGTGTGTGTGTGTGTGTGTGTGTGTGTGTAATTAGATAATTAAGAAATTGTTGATAACTTTGGAGAAAACAGTTTCAGTTGGATGATGAAGTCAGAAACTGGATTACAAAGGGTTGAAGAGTAAGATGAGAGGAGGTGGGGCTACAAGTCTCAAAAGCTTTTTCTAGAAGTTTGGCTTAGAAAGTGGGGAGTACTATAAGACAATCACTTAAGAGGGTAAGGTCTAGTAAAAGATTTTTACGAATAAAGGAGACGTGGACATGTCTGAAGGCTGTAGAAAAGGAATGAGTAGATGGGAAGAGTTTGAAAATTTGAAAAAAAAGAGGGAAATGTTCTGCATAAGACGGGAAGGGAGGAGATCAAGGATACAGCTACAGATGCTGGCCTTGGCTAAGAGCATTACTGGATTATCAGAGACTGTAGAAAATAAAGAAAAAGTGGGTGATGATATCAAGGAGTTTTGACAAGAAGAGATCTGATGAAAGAGCTAATGGCAAGTGATCTCAGTAAAAGAAGAAACAAGCTCAAAAGGGTAAGAGAAAAGAAGGCATGGGAAGTTTGAGGAGAGAAAGTCTGGAATAACTTTGTTGGAGAGTGAGAAAAGGAATGAATTAGGGAAGGATAAAATGATTGCCTTGTTGTAGTGAGAGCCCAGTTGAGGTTATATGACATGGTATTAGAGTAAACAAATTCAGCATAGTTGTATGATTTCTATCAGCTCCATTCAGTAGTATATGCATAGAGGTGAAGGAGATATATGATGGAAATTATTCAGGTTTGGGGTTTAGCAAAGAATGAGTAATAATAGGATAAAAGGGTGAGAGATTCAAGATTAATTGGTATCTAATTGGTTAACTATACAGTTGCAATTGGGAAAGTGGAAAGTGAAGTCAGAGCAGGAATAGTGGTCTTAGAAAAAGTGAAGGGTGGAAAGATTGGAGGTTGTAGTGAGGAAAAGGAAGAAATCAAGAATTATGGCTAGATACAGGAATGTCAGAATTTTTGATCAAAGAAATGAAGCATTACCATTGTCGGCGGTGGTAAGATCCAGCATATGATTCTTTCTATGTGTGCCTGATATAGAGAAGAGGAACAGGTCTTAGGATCTGAGGAAACTGGGGAACTGGGAGGTTAGACTATTTGAGGGAGAATCAACATGAATGTTGATATGCCCTGGTAAAAGATCACTAGTTGGAGAGAAGAGGAAGAGAGTGAGACTGAATTTCTCAACAAAGGAAAAAAAATAACCCATGGACCAATAGACAGCAGTCGTCTTGATCTGGACAGGGTGAAAGTTTTTAAGAGGATGAACTTCAAAAGAGAACAGGTTGGTGACTGCTGAAGGTATAGGAAGTGGCTGGCAGTACCAGTGGGGAGCAACGCATATTGACTCTCTCTCTCTCTCTCTCTCTCTCTCTCAGACTGGTATGTCAGGAAGTGTGAGAAGATATAACCGTTGCTGGCAAAAATGGCCTGGGATGTAGTAGCATCTGGAAGAAGCAAGTACAAGCAGATAAAAGAAATATAAGAAGAAATGTGTTCATTATGGAATAGAAAATCCAGAGAACACAGGGGAATGGGTGGGCAGAATTCTGCCCTTTTTTAGTCTTTCTTCTAATTTGATGTTGATTGCGACCTCTCTAATCACTGGACAACAAACAAATAGCTGCTTCTGATATGCCTCCCACATCAACAACCTGTTATTTCATTGTCTGACCAAATACCGTCAAGTTCACATTTTTTGTGATGATGCTTGATATTCACCAGATCTAGCACCTCCAAACTCTTTTCTGGAAGAAAATATCCATTCCATGTCAGCAGAAGACTTCTAAGTATTTTAGAGGTCTTTAACCTCTTTCACCTCTTCAATCTGAATCATATTTCCTAACATTTTTTTACCATACTTCTCTGTGTTCACATTCATATAAAGGTGATCAGATGTCAAATTATGTGTTGACTTGGCTTGGAAGGACCTGTCAAGTTCTTTGAATTTCTCTGCCTCCTCCTCATCATCCTCATCCAGAATGACAGGGTTAAGTGACTTGCCCAGGGTCACCCAGCTAGTAGTGAATTTGAACTCAGGAAGATGAGTTTTCCTGACTCCAGGCCTGGACTCTAACCTCTGTATCACCTAGAGGCCCTGTAGATCTACTCTAGATCTATAGATGCACTATACCTCTTATTCTTTCTCAGTTCATTTTTTCCCTCAGATCTTTCTCAAATCTTGCTCTGAGAATCATCCTGTTCATGACCTGAGCTAGAGGTGATCTCAATTCTGTTTTTAGCCAATAGATTCTATTAATAGACTTAACTAACCCTTAGCTCAAGGTAGGAAGCATACCAGAACTTTAAATGACACCCAGTTCTCTACGCCTCCCATGACATATACTTACTCACAGCTTTATTTTCTGGAGCTCTTGACAGTCTGACCTTGGCAGTTTTCACTTACATCTAACCTTCCCTTTCTGCTGTGAGTAACTTGAAATGATCCAGCTGATATTACTGTTAAATTGTGAGGCCGATTTATCTACTCTCTGACCCTAGACTGATGTCTGATATATCATTTTTTGAGGCCAGTTTTTCTGGTTCAAACCTGAACTCTCTGAGCCTTTCCACAAGTTTCTTGTCTTATGGGCCTGTCTTACTCCCAACTCATTAACAGAGTAATAATACACATACCCTTGGCCCAGTCAACAGCCTTCTTTGCAGAACAGTATTGCGTGGTACATAGAGTGATGGGCTTGAAGCCCAAATGTTCACATTGGAATCTTGTCTTAGACACTTACTACCTGGGTAATCATGCATAACTCATTTAAAATCTCTGAACTTCAATTTCCCCTTCTCTCGATGGGATATTCCTATTTGTATCTCCTACTTCACAGGGTTACTGAGAGGAAAACACTTTCCAAACCTCAGGACATTATATAAATATGAGTAATTATTATTTTCTTGGTCCTTCTTCTTGCTTTACCCACCTCTGAGCCTCAGGGTTTTGAGTCATGTTTCAAGCTCCTCCCTGATGAGGGACATTTGCCTTTTAGATTCCAGATGTCATAGTCAAAATAAAAACAAAACAAACATTTGGTACATATGGAATCATAAGAATAATTTCTTGTGTAACTTTGACTAAGCTGACCCCCACTGCTTGAAGGCCAGATTTGTTACATTTCACTCCTCCCTAGGGATTCTCTGACCTTTGTAGTGGGGGGAGATTGACGGTGTCTAGCGTCTCCACTATTGGCTCCAGTCTCCACCAATGATGTTCTCCCAATTGTAGGAGGCTCATTAAACCACCTAATGGTCTTATTATCTTTTTCAAAGAAATATTTGCTTCAAAGGAATAGGAAAAAAAAGCATAAAAACATCCTTCCAGCACCTGGAAAGGATCCTCCCCACATTGTACTACCTCACAGTCTGGGTGGAGAAGTAGATTAGGTTCACAGTTTAGCTTAATTCCTATATAGCATAGTACCAAATTCCAAGTA
The DNA here is from genome assembly GCF_028372415.1 of Notamacropus eugenii. Taxonomy (NCBI): domain Eukaryota; kingdom Metazoa; phylum Chordata; class Mammalia; order Diprotodontia; family Macropodidae; genus Notamacropus; species Notamacropus eugenii. Next base: position 150,277,586 of record NC_092872.1, read on the forward strand.
AATATCTACTAAATGTCTGAGGTCAGATTTGAATTCCAGTCTTCTTGACTCTAGGACCCTTGTTTTATCTCCTGTGCAACCTAGCTGCAAACACACACACACACACACACACACACACACACACACACACACACACACATTTCATTTCAAGGAGATCTCATTTTAGAAGGATGGCCAGTATTGGAAGCAAAGTCTATGTTTGCAATAAGATGGTAATATTCTCTGGGCTTGAACCATCTTGTGAAAGGACCTGGAGATTTTTAAAATTTAGTTTGAAGTCCTTTATTGGGTGTCCAGAAAGATTTTCCCCTGACTCCACAATGAAGTCACTAGATTCCTCTGGCCAGAACCAAAGATTTTCTTAGTTAATTGTCTTAATTTAATTCACCAGTCTTTCCTTATCAATGTGTCAGAGTTCTGTATTCTCTAACTGCAAAGGATCCTTTGGACCCTTAGCAAAATCTCACCTAGGAGAACAGAGAGAAAGTTCAGAGAGTGTAGTTTAAGCACCAAGCTCTATGAAACCCAGTGACACAGATTTAGCAGGGCCAAACTTTTCAAACCTTGTGTCCAAGGTTTTGGATAGTTTGCCACAAAGCCCAGAATAGAAAACTTTTGAAGGGATAAACACAAACCTAGATACACAGAAAAAGCCAGCCAGCAACACTAGACTTGCCAAATAGTCCTGCTAGGCTACAATCAACCCTTCCTCTACTTGAAGTATAACCAGCTCTTCAAGTGGCCCTATGATGGAACAAGCTTTTAAAACAATAGCGAAGAAGTCCCAGCGTCTCTGATTTCTTTATGCCCCTACAGCCAGCTCCAGCCTGGAAGAGGCTGGTTCAGTCCTCAGGAACATTTTCCAAAACTGCTACCTAGCCATACACGTAGTTCAGTGTCCCAGTTTCTTCTCTCTGGAGATACAATGCATTTATAGAACTCCCTCAGCGTACAGACTTAGAAAATCAATTCAGATCTCTAGCTACCCACTTCTTTGCCCTCTCTGAGACGAAAGACTGGAGTAGTGGAAATCCATAGGGAGAAACTCTCCAAGGGTTTCTGCTGTGGAGGATTTCATGCTTCTACCTAGGGTTATAAGAGTTTTCTCCATTCTACAACTAGAGAAAGTATTTCCATTAGGGTTGGAAGGGATGAATTGGGACAAATGAAGGATGGGCAGCCTCTGACTGGATGGAAGGCCTCTGATTGTGGACAATAAAGGAGAAATCACTCAGGACCTTCATTGGCAGAATAGAAGGTCTCTCACTTGATATGAATTCAGAGATGTCAGGAAGTCTCCAATGCTCGCACCAAAATCTTTCCTCTTGCCCTCTCTAATATTTAAAATTCTACTTTCATGGTTTTATCTTTTTAGTTTAATTCCTTAATCTCTGTTAAATGCAAATCTCCCAGTGGAGAGATAAAATTTAAAGCTATCTGTTATTTGTAATTACAAAATGAAGAAAGATTTGAGATGTGATCAGTTTGTTTTATTGTGGGGTTTTTTTGGGGGGGGGGTAATTGGAGAGTAGCTGGATGGGAGAGGGGCTGGAAGGAATGGCTAACGGGCACTTAGGCCCAGTTTTGCCTAGAATAGACCCTGGGGGCAAACAGCCCTATTAATCCATACACTTTGAAGAGGGCAAAGTTGAAAAGTCAAACTAAGGAAAACTACAAAATGTGTAAGTGGATGATAAAAATTTTTGTGCTGTTGGGTTTGGGGAGGGGAGGATTTGGCACCGATATTCGTTTTGAACATGATTTCAAAGGAAGATTTCGTCTCCAGTCTGCATTATCTACTCCTTTCAGACACAACAATGTGAATGCATCTTTTGAATAGGAAAGGAGACCTAGGTCAGCCTGGATGTCTAAATTCTCTATCAAGTTTGGGTTAAGAACAGGCTGAGTGAATTGCTGATTTCCTGCCTCCGGTCTTGTGTTCCAGGAAAAGAGAATGCGTTGGCAGACTCACAATCCCAAGGTTTCAAATGATGGGAAGAGGCTTGCCTCAGAGATGTTTATTTTTCTGATTTGTCCCTAGTTTTTGACTCAACAACAAGCTGTGGAAAGGCTTTTGTTTTGTTTTCGCTTTCTGAGCCTAAGTGGATCTGGGCTGAACCAGAGGCCAAGCACATTGAAACATCCTCAGAATGGGCTGGATTAAGTGTTTGCTCCACGTCAAAGCCACGTTCAAAGATGAGTCAAACTAAGCTTTTTTTGTAAGCCTTGAAGGTGGGTGGAAAAAACAACTAAAGCCTTTTTTCCTTCTGGGCAACCCCACTCTCCTTGCTGGAAGAAAGGAAAGGGTTGTGTTGTACTGTTTTGTTTTCCATTCTAAGGAAGGTTAATAACCCCCAAGGCAAGAATGAGGAGGAGGAGGGTATGAATGTTAACATCTGTCCCCACCCCAATCCATCCTCCACTCCACTGTCAAAGTGATCTTTCTAAAATAACCTAATCACCACCACCTCATTCTGGGATCAAATATAAATTCCTCTATTTGCTTTCCAAAGTCCTTCATAACCTAGTCATTTCTAGTCCTCTGACACTTTCTTCCCCTCCAGTAAGTATTCTATGATACAGGGACATTGGTCTCCTTGTTGCTCACACAAGACAATCTGTCTCCTGACTCTAAGGGTCCTACATGCCTGGTAATTTCTCCTTCTTCATCTCTCCTCCTTGAATTCTCTAGCTTCCTCACCTTCTACAAGAAGCTCAGTCTTCCTTAATCTCAGTGCCTTCCCTTGGAGATTTTTCCCAATTTATCCTGCACACTTACTATACACACAAGTGTCTGAGACAGGATTTAAATTCAGGTATTCTTGGCACTAAATCCAGCACTCTATCCATTATACTATATTTTGTATTATTCAGTCGTTTTTCAGCTGTGTCCCCTATGATCCAATTGGGGGTTTTCTTAGTAAAGATACTGGAGAGACTTGCTATTTCCTTCTCCTCATTTTATAGATGAGGAACTGAGGAAACCAAAGCAAATGACATGTCCAGGGTCACACAGCTAATAAGTGTCCAAGGCCAAATTTGAACTCTTCCTGATTCCAGACTCAGCACTCTATCTACTTCACCACTCAGCTGCCCAAGTATTTTTTTTTTATTTATAGATAATTTCATGTTTAATGTTTAGGAAGAAAAATTATTGGTAACCAAAATTATCTGTCATGTTAGGGATATACACAATGGCTATGACTGTGTAGACTAGAATTTAGGAAAAACTGTCTTAAATGTTATTCTCCACAGGGATTGAATGAGAGAGTATGGATGGCTCAGTGTAATTCCATCTTCTTCACTACTGAAAAAACAAGTCACAATGAACCTTCTCAAATGTGGTTCAATGGTCTTGCCTTCATAAATGTACAAAAAACCTTTTTCTATCAAAAAATGGTTTTTGCTTGTAGATCACCTCCAACGGTCTATGAGGGCTTCATCAAAGAAGGATGCTTCATATTCACCAGATCCTTGAGACATGACCCTCAAAGATGCATTACAGCCCTCTATTGGTTTCATTCACATTCCACATAGCTTAATATTCTTTCTAGATGGTAATTCAATTCCCCGGCTCCAGCCCCTACCCGCCACTATTTTGAATAACAGTAAATTCAAGTATAGAAACCCCCAACCAAAAAAGAAGTGGTAAATCACATAGATCTTAGCCTCAAGAATTGTAAACAAAGAAGGTGCTCATCAAATGGGAGTGACTGAACAAACTATGATATTCTGCTATTATGGAATATTATTGTTCTGTAAGAAATGAGAAAAGGGAGAGATTCAGAAAAACATGGAAAAACTTGTACAAATAGATGAAAACTGACGTGAGCCGAACCAGAAGAAACCTTACTACGTTGACTTTAACATTGTAGTGGCAGCTAGATGGGATGGCACATCAAATAGAGCACCAGGCCTGGAGTGAGGAAGGCTCATCTTCCAGACGTCAAATCTCACTGCAGACACTTACTATCTGAGTGACCCTGGGCAAGTCACTGAACTCTGTTTGCCTCAGTTTCCTCATCTGTAAAATGAGTTGGAGAAGGAAATAGTAAACTACTCTTTCTAAGAAAATTCCAAACGAAGTCACAGAGTCAGACATGACTGAAAAATGACCAAACAACAACAACGTTGTAAAGGAAAGTAACTTTGAAAGAATTAAAAATTCTCATCCATGCAAGAATGATTACTCCTCTATAAAACTGATGATGAAATGATTGTCACATCTTGGCAAAGGGGTGATGGACTGGAGGTACAGAAAAAAGATATATATATAGATAGATAGATATATGTATATACACATATACATATATTATGTGTATGATCTATATTTTTTCAGACAGCCAATAAGGCACAGATTTATTTTGCTTTACTGTACTTACTTGTTAAAAGAGAAGTGATTTTATTTGGGGAGAAGGGAGCGTTGCAGGGTAGAACACAGAAACAGTAATAGTTATGAAAAAATTTTAAAAGGAAAGATAGAAAGAACCCTAACAAAACCTTTTCAGAATATACAGTAGAGAGCAGAAGGAAGTTCAGAAGGGGACACAGGTAAGAAGGGCAGTGTTAATACTATAGTGTTAAATTTGATGTATACTTTAAAAAATAAGCTGTATGTGGGAAATGTATAGCTTCATAAGATCTTCTCTGTCTTTTGCATATGGACATGTTTATGTATATTAAGTATTGTCAAGATCATAATTAAAAACTGACTGAAGGAAACACAAAATTAGCCTTAAAACATTTGCTTAATGACAGGGAAAAGGCTTAGCTTCATACTCTCCCACTGAGGAAAGTTTATATATCCTTCTAAAAGTTGAAGGATTCCACAGAAATAGTCCCTTCTATGTATCTATGAAGAATTTCTGTTTTCCGTGAGAGGAAATTGAGGGTAAGTGACATACTCAGGTTTACACCAGACTTCCCTAGAAATGGGTCAGATATTGGTCAGATGGTATATAGACTAAGAGGAACTTTTTATACTTTTCCATAGTAGGGCAATGAGAACATACAAGGGGCCTGCCTCCTCTGGCAACTCTTCAACAACCTAATGTCATGGAATTTTTCCTACTTAGTGAAAGATGCCCAACCCTTGCTAAGGAACTAGGTTCAGGATTTCCTAAACCTCTTATTCTTTCTTACCCTCTAAGCTACCTCATTCTTCCCCAACCCATTTGTGAGAGTTTATGTTTTTGTTTCTTGTTCTGTAGGAAATGGGTGTAGTGAAAAGATGATAGCCATGGTGAAAAAAAAGCCCAAGACACTTGGGGAGGGCAGGGTTGGGAGTTAGTAGTAGTTATTAGGACTGTAGGGCTTGAGTTGACAAGTTGACTCAATCACAATGGATTGAGTGATAAGCCTGGAAAATCTGAATTCAAATCCAACCTCAGACACTTATTTAACTACATGACCCCAGACAAGTCACTTAATCTCTGCCCCAGTTTCCTCAACTGTAAAAAGGAGAAAATAATACTGTCAGCTTCACAGGTTTGTTGTGAGGATCAAGTGAGATATTTGTAAAAGAGTTTACTTAGCACAGTGTTTGGCACATAGTAGGTACTTAATAAATGCCTATTTCTTTTCTTCTCTTCCCTTCTCATGAACCCGAAAATATTGGGAAACACTTTCTTAAGCCAAACAGTTTTGAAATAGACCACCCTGGAAAATTTTATTCATGGAACAACTGGTTCATAGAGAAGGCTTGGCCACCAATCAGAGCTGGAGTCACGATTTCAACTTAGGAGGCTGGACTCCTAGTCAATATTGCTTACCACTGGAATCTATTACCAAAGAAGGTTATTGAATACAATAACAGAAAAAAATGCCTCCGGTGTTATCCAAGCCACAGTAACAGTCATCAATTTCAGTATTCTACTGGAACTAGAGATTTTTATAATGGAGGGCAGAGAACTGTGTCACTCATTCCTAACAGACTCATTCTTTCTAGTGTGTTGCATGACACAGAATCATTACATTCTTCTGGCTTTTCCAAAACAACTACTGAGTTGTTATTTAAGCCCATTTTAAAGAGATCCTGCCAAAGCAAATGTAAGACTTTTAATTGGCTTTTTCTGACTAAAGCAACAGCACTCCTGCCTTGTTAAAGAACTGCCCAGAATTATATTCTGATTTTAGCACTGTAGAATGAAGCCATCTTTGGTTGTCTTTGTTTATATTTTAACTGCAATAGGTGCTATCCTCACAATTTTGGAAGGAAAGAAGGGAGAGAGAAAGGAAGGAAGGGCCCCAAAATGTTGAGTGGATGGCCTTTAGTAAACCTATGGGACAGGAGCAAGGTATGTGTAGGATGGGTAGGCATGGATGAATAAAGAGCTGCATCATTGAAGGGAATCCTTACATCAATGAGATGACAGATTCATTGAAATATTTGAATGCTTTATCCTAGGATCTTATCATATTATAGTAATGTCACATTTCTGAGTTGGAAGGAACTTTAGATATCTTCTAAGCTAATCTCATTTTAGAGAGGAGGAAACTGAGACCCAGAGACAATGACTTAACTAAAGTTACACAGCCTATTAGTGTTGGTATCAGCATGAAAATCCAAATCTCTTGCCTCCCAATCTAGTATTTATTCCATTATACCACATAGAGAGTTATGTAACAGGAGTGAGATATACATACATTTTATCATTTTACATGTCTTATGGTATGGGCATTGTAAAAAATAGTCATCTCTCTGCCATTTTGAATGATAGATTCTGGTTGGTAGAATTTCAAAGAACACCCTACATGGCTTCCTCATTTTCAAAGGATGAAACAACACTAAAAGTTCCCTGAATCATCCTCTAATAATTAATTCAAGGGGCAGCTAGGTGGTGCAGTGCACTGGTCCTAGAGTCAGGAGGACCTGAGTTCAAATCCAGTCTCAGACACTTAGTAGCTTTCTGAACCTGGGCAAGTCACTTAACCCCAATTACTTCCCCTTCCAAAAAATAAATTCTCAAAGCATTTCTGTAGTTCACTTTCTTGAGTCCTTGGAATATTAATTATAAATATTAATTAAGATTGTAGAAAGACAGTGTAACATAATAGATAGAGAGTTGACCCCAGAGCCAGCAAAATCTGTGTTCACACTCTATCACTGGCACATACTAGTTGTATGATCCTGGCCAAGTGACTAAACTACTTAATGCTCTAGGAAATTCTCTAAGTGTAGGAATTGTAAAGATGGTACTAATATGCTTTGGTAGAGGCATTCTCATCTCACTGTTGTTCAGTATATTCTTTATGACCCTATTTTCTTCTCCAGTTCATTTTACAGATGGGTTAAGTCACTTGCACAGGGTCACACAGCTAGTCAGTGTCTGAAGCCAGATTTGAACTCAGGTCTTCCTGACTCCTGGCCCAGTGCTCTGTCTACTGTGCCACTTATCTCACCTCAGAGATCCCTATAAAAAAAGATCCCCATAAAAATGAGATCATAAGTCCAAGCTTTATTCCTAATTATCAGTGTACTACAGATATACAGTAGAGCTGGTGAATAGAATCCCAGTTGATATAATGCTGGATAAACCAGTGTTCATTGTTCTCATTTATCTACATCCAATTTACACTTGGAAGATTTAATAGAGTATGCCTGCTTTGTGCTTCCCTGCAGTTTATTTGCAAGCTAATACTTTGACATAAGTTTGGGAATATTGAGAATAGTACCGTTTTATCCAACATGAGGGGAAAAAATTAAATGTTAACAGGACCTCACAAGAAACAGCAGGGCCAAAAGGGGGAAAGAGGAAGAGAAAAATATTCCCAAGTCTCAGGTGCTCTCAACCGAAAAGCAAAATGTCACTTGAGAGCAGCCAGAAAAGAATCATTGCAGGCCATGATTTCTTGGATTGCCCTAAGACCTAATACAAGAACTTGACTATATTTTGGCATGTAATTTTATAAGATTGACTCCATTTGCAGGATCTTATAGCACATGCCTGGAAGAGCAAGTTTTTGCCTTAGGCAAGCACCCCAAATAGCACCCAAGATCAGCTGCATAAAGCGTGGAAGGGGGTAGGGCAAGACATCCCATAAGAGTGGCGGGACCTAAACTCAGACAAACCTCTGTGAAAGAGCTTCTGGGGACACCTCCAAATGAGTGGAGGAAATAATAGGGCAGGACAGGGAACAGCCTATTACCATCTGCCATCTGGTAGCTTCTCATCTGAACAAGCTATTTTTTCTAACTAGTTAATTATCTCTACTTTTTCTATGCTGCTGAAACCTTGCAAGAGTTCTCAGAGTTCTCAGAATTCAGTGTCCCAGAGCAAAGCCCTCATCATCTTATCTAATTTTGTGTTTGCCCTTCATTTTCAAAGAAGACCATGTCAGGGAAATGATGACATGACTTGCACTTGTCTTTGATTTGAGTCAGGGAGGGCTGTGAAAGATCACCAACCTCACTTTCTCCTCCTGAACCACCTGGATCCAGTGGCCAGTCATCAAAATGACTGGAGATGACCCAGGATGCACTGGGAGACCCTGACTCTTTTAGGCTAAGGCTTTTTCAGGCTCTCACTTTGAGTGAGGTAACATGCATTCAATGAATAGGCCTCTTAAAAAAGTGAATCAAGGGATGGCCCCTTTACTTAAAAAATAAGGGGAAGACTCTCAGGGTTTCCGGTCAAAAAAGAAATAGTCACTATTAACACTCACTCTCCCCTGTACAGGATTAGAAGCTAAAGTCAAAGTAAGGGCATCTAAAGGGATACTCAGGATGCCTAAAAATCTTCCTTGATCATTGCCTTATTTCCTCAGTACTATAGGATAATGAAGAGTTCTAGATTAGGGGAACCATGATAAGAGCTCCTTTAGCTCCTCAATGTATTTGCCATGATTTTAAAAAAATAACTAACCTCTGTTTTTGCCCCTTGAGATTTCCCATAAAGCCCCAGATCCAGCTTGCCTTCCATGGCCTCCTTGCTCCAGAGTCTTCCTGGGGTCCTTTAGATCTAGACCTCAGACCTCTGACATCTGTTTCTCCACTGCTCTAATTCTAGTCCTAGACCAAAGCCACCTTGGAATTACCAAATTTTGCCTCCTATCCAATCTCCCCTAAACTGTATTTTAATCTAGTCCTGCCTGCTGTGAGGCAAGCCTCCTGAGCCCTACAGGCCATGAAGTTGGACATCATACGAGGGCCCTGAATTGACCTTTCTTCCTCTGTGGACTTCTCTCCTTCCATCTCTGATCACTATGTCCTGTATTATTCTTTCTTTTCATGACTAAACTTAAGAAAATCACCTAACCATCAATGTCTCCACTTCCTCTCCTCTCACTCTCTTTTAAATTCTCTGTATTCTGCAGATTAAAATAAACTATTTTCACATTCTTTATTTTTGTGTGTGTGTTGTTTTTCTCTTGGTCTATTTCTTCTTTTACAACATGACTAATATGAAAATGTGTTTTACATGATAGCACATATATAATTTATATCAAATTGTTTACTATCTTAGGAAGGGGAGAAGGGAGAAGGAAGAAACTTCAGAACTCAAAATTTTTTAAAAATGAATGTTAAAATTTGTCTTTGCATGTAACTAAAAAATTAAAAACTATTTAAAAAATAAATTCTCTGCATTCTGAATTTAGGACAAATCAGAGAGTGGGAAATCCCCAGCATGGACTCAGGTCCTACAAGTCATATGAGAACTACTGACAAAAGGTGGTCAGTTGTTTAGTCTTTTTCCTCTTTTAATATCCTTGCCTCCTTTCTATGGATGTACAATTTGTGAAACTTTAACCCCCTCTTATAGGCAAGAATTCTAGGGTAAAGGTTAATGTTTTATGATTTAAGCAAGAGGCCTAGTCCTTTGCGATTATTTTTATCTTTTCTGTCCTTGAATTTGTGGCCTCATTAATCTGAAGACATCTGTCAGTAGCCATTGTTACTAAGATCAGAGTTATGGATCCTGTGTCAGATTGGGACAAAATAAGAAAAAATCTAGAGGAACCAGCAGTTCCACAGACTTAACTTGCCTAAAGATCTCAAGGGACTGAAGGCCAAGCTGCCTGTCATTATAAATCAGTAACAGAGCCATACTTCAGTCAAGCCAAACTAATTGACAGAACAAACATGTTTACTGAGCCTTTTCCACATCTTGCCCTTCCCAAAGTCTGTTTTCCTGTTATGTCCCCAGGGTTTCTGTGGGAGCTAACTAGTTCAGTTGAAAGAAGTGATACTAGTCACACTGCTTGTGAAATAACACTACATTCCACCAGAATTTTTACCAGTCCCACTAAACAACATCTTTATACTTCCTGGTTTTGTTTTAAAACAAAGGGGTGAAATAGTTATGGTGACTGAGATTTTTATTGACTGACCCAGAGAGAGGAGCCTATCCCAATGGAAAACATTCCAGACTAATTTGTTGACTGGAGATCTATTGAGTGGGAGCTGTGACTCTCTGGGTACTTCCCAGACATCTATCTGACCTTCTTACAACAGCCTTTGCCATGGAAAAAGGACATTATCCATGATTCACAGTTGGGAAATATGGAAACCTCCTCAAATTCCTTAATGAAGGCCACAGTGTAAGTCAGACAGACTTATAGCAGTAGAATTCAGGTCTATTGTCCCCTGACCTGGAGCCCTAAATATCAGAAGACCTGAACTTTTGATAGAGGATAACTTACCCACATGTCTTAACTTGGCTATCCTTCATTGCAACTGCGGGTCCTGCCTTTAACAGACATCTTTCACTTGGTTCAGCCTTAAAGAAATCTCAGAATGCTGTTTCAACATTGACCTTTTCTCCTCACCATGAGCTCAGTGCTTCAGTTAGACTGTTTTCATTATCTTTCTATACATTGGACATATTCCTGCTCCTGCACCATTACTCATGCAATTTCCTGGCTGAGAGTATCTTCCCTATATTAGGATATTAGGAGAAATATCCTAAACCCTTCCCTAAGCAAGTTAGACTACTGTTTCCTTACAAGGTATTAAGACTTGGTTAATTTAGGGAATGAAAGACTCAGGCTGTTATAAGCAATTTCTGGTCTCTTAAATACAAAGCGACTATGAGATACTCCAGGCACTCTCTGATGCTTGGCTGGCCAACCATGGTGGGTATTAAGGCAAGCGAGCTTCTCTCAGCTAGATCAACCTGAGAAACCTTCAATGCTTGTCACTGTAAATATCCTTCCCCTGCTATGGCTAAGTCAGTCTCTAGTCAACTGTTAAATAATCTCTGAGTGTCTCATTTTATTCCAATATTAAACCTAAAATACCAGGGAACTAGCCTGAGTCAGGTCTGGCCCAGAACATGCCTTCTCTATCTAGTCAACACCCATTTTCTTGACAGAATTCAAACCCTTCATGCTCTGCTCCCAAATGAATTTTATCTTGCTCTAGACGGTCATAGGAGTAATTACTGGCACTACACCACTAAATATTGGATCGCGTTCTCTGTCCTATTGCTCATTAACTACTTTCACCGTGTTAGTCCTGGCCCTTGTTATGTTACCTCTCAGCAAAAAAGACAAAGGAAAAGTAAGCCTTCAATGTGCTAGTATTTTATTTCTGCAAAAGCTACCTTGAAATCCTAGAAATCACTGCAAACATACAAGCGCTAGTATTCAAGAGGAGCAAAATACACACAGGAAACTCAAAAGAAATAAAATGCAACTGTCCCACAACCACCTCTAACTTATATGGCATCCTTCCAATAAAGGGAATATAATGATATAATAATAATATAGGTTTCAGTACCTCAGTGAATCTGCAGTCTCATCAAACTCTTTGTAACCATGAAGAGGAAAACTCATATTCACAAGCTGGAGCTCCAAAGAAAGGCAAACACTATTCTTGACCTCAAAGAGTGCGCCATCCAATAGGGGGATACAACATACACATTTTATACAAGTAAAATTATATATGTGTTGACTAATATGAAAATATGTTTAATATAAATGTATATGTAGAGCTTATTTCAAATTGCATGCAGTCTTGGGGTACAGGTAGGGCAGTGAGTGAGAGAAAATTTGGAACTAAAAATCTTATAGAAGTGAATATTGAAAACTAAGAATAAATAAATACATATTTTAAAATGTTTTAAAAGAAAAAAAGATTGTGTGCATGTGTGTGATGGTGCCCTCAACAGTAAGAGGGAAGTCAGAAAGAGGGAAAGGGTTTAAGCAGAAAGACAATGAGTTTAGTTTTGGAGATGTTGAGTTATGGAAATCCAGGTTGAGATTTCCAAAGGGTAGTTGGAGATGGGAGAATGAAGGTCAGGTGAGAAGTGAGGTCTATATAAATAGATATGAGAATCATCTACAGAGATGATCATTGAATCCATGAGAACTGATGAGATCCCCAAGTGAAATAGTATAGAGGGAGAAAAGAAAAAGTGGCAGGACAGAAGCTAGGGGGACATCCATGGTTGGTGAAAGAAAAAAACGTGTCATTTGCTGCTATGTTGCTCCTTTCAATACAAAAATACCCTTTTCTTCCCCTATTAGAATGTAAACTCATTGAAGGAAGAGACTGTCATGTTTTTGTATTTTTATCTCCAGTACCCACTACAATGCCCAGCACATAATAAGCACTTAGGAAATTATTCACTTATTTATTCATTCCTTAATGACACAGTTACAAACATAAGAATGTGTTCTCACACCTACAGGAAATGTCATCAACTGACTCCAAACCACATTATCACTGCCACTCCAGGCAGTACATTTGCCCAGTTCTGTAGCCATATCCTTGCTCCAACCTCAACCTCTACTTGAAAACTTTCCCCATTACCTGGCTATGTTTATCAAATGGGCTAGTGACACTAGCTAGCAATATTAATTATCTTTATTACAAGGCTACTTCAATGCATTCATCTGAATAAGCATTTATTAAGCATTCTCCATATATTGGACATTGTATTAGGTGATGGAGATAAGATGATATATTAAGACCAATATCTACTGGTGTTTCCCTATGGTCCCTCCCCTGCAAAGGTCACAATAGCTTTTCCCTTAAAGTTAATAAAACCAAAAAATAGATTGCCCTGCGGATCAAGTATAGATTCCTGGTAGTCTCTAGATGTATTGATGTGACTTCTTACTCACCTATGGGCATAAAACGGTCTACTCACGTGGAGGTGGGGCCCCAAAGACTTGGTGAACATTCCCAAACTATTCAAATCACCATACTCTTCCCAGCTGACCAGGAAAGAAACAAGGCCTCATCTACTCACGTTAAGTCCTAGAGTATCGTATCAATCTCTTTTTCAAAAACTGTTCAATGACTTCTGAGTGTCTCCCTTGGTCCCAAAATTGAATCTATATCAATAGAATGCTGGCCTGAGTCAGCCTTGCCCTCAATAGATGTCAAAAAATGAAAGCATTCCTCTGCCTTCAGGAAGCTTTTTGAGATACCAGATATAATGTTCCAACAGCACTGAACTTAGAACATCTAGCCTCTTACACTTAAAAATGCTTTGCGTTTCCTTTTATGATTCATTTTGTGGGTTTCCCTTGAGAGCCTTTATATAGAAGGACCTCAGGGAATCTTTCCTTCATTGTCACAACAACAGAGTTGCTTAAAACTACCAGCAATGCTTATGGGCAAGCAGGGATTGGTTTTGGCTCCTTTCCAACAAGTAAACACATACTATAGGCCTGGAGTGGGGAACTAATTCTTCACCTCTTGCAAAGTTAAATGACTCTTTCTTCCCATCATGATGCTAAGAGCTGATGAATTATTTCAATTCAATACAAGTGTTTATTAAATTACTACTATATGTAAGGCATTGTACCCCAGGAGCTGGGGAGGAGGAGAGGGAAAGACAAATGAAAAACCCTGTCTGACTTCAAGGAGCTTATGTTATAGATTCTACTTCATTTTCTTGGAGGCTTCCTTTTGGTTTGACTTGTTAATAAGCATTGCTGAGTAAGTCAAACCACTACCACCACCACCACCACCCCTTGACTGCTATCTCTCCTCAGACCTTGGTAGGATCAGTTCAAGATTCTGAACCCAAGAGCCTTGGGGAGAGCAATACTTCCAAAGGCTAGTGTCCTCAGACATTATTTTCCTTTCTGTCTCTCAGTCTCCCCCACAAAAAAAAAATAATTAGAGTGTCTAACAATTTCCTGACTTGCCTTACTGATAATTTCATCTTTTAAAGAATGAAGGAACAAATAAAAAGAAATTCTATTCTGGATCTGACAGTAAGGGTTGACTTAGTGGCTAGGGTGGAAATGATGGTCACTCTGGGGGAAAGTGATCATTCCTCTGAGAGTCTGTGATAGAGAGATAGAAATCCAGGTATGGTCTGTGACATACATCCTATATTTGAGGAAAGCAGATTCGAAAGGTTCAAAGAAAGATCAGATTGGCTCCCATGGGCTACAATACTAGAGGAAAAGTCAGCACAAAAGGTCCAGGAGATGTTCAAGAATGGAATTTTGAATACAGAAAGGAAAACAATTCTGATGAGAATGAAAGATGGGATTTGTCTAAAATCCAGTGTGACTACATGGCAAAGGTACCAGTCAACTTGGATTTTTAAAATATATACCAAAATGGAAACTAGGCTAGGAACAGAAAATGAATATTATAAGATCATGGCACAGTCTTGTAAAAATAATGTCAGGAATGCTAAAAGCTCAGAATGAACTAGAGCTGGTGAGGGGAATTAAGGACAATTTTTGAAAAGGGTAGAGGTTTTTGTTTACTTGTTTTTAGCTCTTCCCCTTTCCCCCATCCCTATCCCCATATATTGGAGAAAAGGGAGAATCAAAGGAGAAATGGAACCTTTCCATGGAGTGGATGGTACAACGATAATTGGTGGCAAAGAGAATGCAAAAATGCCGAACTTTTAATTTGCTTGTTTTCTCTGCCAAGGAAAATGACTCGTGTGCTAGAAATGATAGGGAAAAAATGACTAACAGGGAATTGATATCCAAAGTAAGTAAGGGTATTCCCTTACTAAAACAGCACATAGCTGTCCTTGATAAATTCAAGTCACCTGACTCCGAGGTATCCTTGGCTGCTGAAGAGTTGGCAGGTGTGATCGCTAAATCATGTGCATGATATTTGAAAGATCATGAACAACTAGGGAAGTACCATAAGGTTGGAGAAAAACAAAGGTTGATCCAATTTTAAAAGAATCAGGTTTTAAAACTATAAAATGGTGAGATTGACTTCAAATCTTGAGAAAACTCTAGAACAATTAATTAAAGAAGTAACTGGCAAAAATTTAGAAAGGGAAGTTTTGATGACAATAAGCCAGCATGACTTCATGAAGAATAAATACTGTCACATCAATAATCTCATTTCCTTTTCTCCCAGTATCACTTAACTAGCAGATGAGGGGAATGCCGTGAATATAGTTTACCTAGATTTTACTAAACTCATTCCGTTCTTGTTGAGTTATGGATTAGTTGATCATACAATCAGATGGTTTCAGACCGTTTTAGTTGAACCACAACAACGTGGAATGCGCCAGGGATCTGTACTTGGCCCTGTGTTATTTAACATTTTTACCCATGATTTGGACAACTGCAAAGATTACATATCAAATTTTGGATGACACAAAACTGGGAGTGAGAACAAACATAAGTAGATGACATAGCTGATCTAAAAAAAAGGATCTTGTCATGCTAGAACACTGAACTGAAATGGATAAAATGAAATTCATTAAGAATAAAGGTAAAATACTCCAGTTAAAAAAAATCATTGTTACATGTTTAAGATGGCTTAGGTTCAGCTAAATAACAATCGTTCTGAAAAAGAGCTAGGGGTTTTAGCGGCGCTCTAACCTCAATATTAATCAGCAGTTTTATGCGGCAGTCATAGAAGCTTGTGCTTGCATTAAGAAAGATAGAATTCTCAGGAAAAGGGAAGTGGTTGTAGCCCCATTGTATTATGTCCTTGTCAGAGTATTGTGTTCTGTTCTGAGGATCATAGTTAAAGAAGGATGTTGATAAACTAGAGACTGTACAGAGGAGGCAAACAGGATGGTAAAAGACCTTGAGTCCACGTCACAGAAGGATAGGTTGAAGGAATTGGGCATGTTTAGCCTGGAGAAGGGGAAATTGAGGGGTTGTCATGTGGAAGAGGGATTAGACCTCTTTGATATGACCCTGGAAGGCAGAGCCAGGGAAGACGTGACAAAGAGACTCAACTTCTGGAAGAATATCCTGATGATTAGAGTTGTTTGAGGATAGTTCAGGCTAGCTTCACAAGTGGTGGCTTCCTTTATCTAGAGGCTAGACAACTGGTAATTGGCCATGTAATGTTCCTTTCTTATATGGATTGGTCTTTCCCACTCCCAAATTCTGTGATTCTGTGACTAAATGACCTCTAAGGTTCTGTTCAGCTATAATTCTATTGTCTTTTCTATTCAGTCCTCCTGAGCAAAGTTGTTTTTACTACTACTGTTCAGTTGCGCCCTACTCTTCCTGACTCCTGCTCCATACAGTCCATGAGGTTTCCTTGGCAAAGACAGGAGTGAGGTGCCATTTCCTTCTTCAGTGGATCCTTTCACCAGGCAATCAGAGATTAAATGACTTGCCCAGGCTCGCACTGATATGAAGTGTCTGAGGTTGAATTTGAACTCAGGTCTTTCTAACTCCAGACTCCATGCTCTCTCCTAACCACTACGCCACCAGCGGCCTCTATCTTGTCAAAAAGTTTGGGGGCTAAGACATAGGATCTATGGTGGGGAAAGGTTTTCTCCCACCTCAAATTTGCATTGTCCTTGTGGCTTTCCCCTCTCTAGTCAGTAAAACTCTCTTTCATGGAGCTAACAACTTTCCCAAATTTTCAGCATTTGCACAGTGGCCGGCACATAGTAGGTGCTTAATAAAAGTTTATTGATTGAGAAATCGTTGCCAGGACACACTCAATGGACCGATCCAGCTGAGGCTGAGGCTGAGGCTGAGCCGAGGGGGAGAAAGGCGAGGGTTAGTCTCCCACGAGTCTCCAGATGGAATCTCTGAAGCCCAGCTCTTCCCAGGTCCTAAGGGAGAAATCGCACCATCTTAGTCACTGCCATCAACCCAAGGAAAAAGCAACAATGTGGTTTAAGTGGGTAACATGTTCCACAGTGCAGAATGAAAGCGGACCAGGAAAGTCTGTTCAGCCAGCTAGGGCTCTCTCTCTCTCTCTCCATCTGCCAGTTTCTGTGGGTGTCTCTCCCTGTCTCTCCGTTTCTGTCTCTTCCCGCCCCATCACCCCCGAGTGTGTGTGTGTGTGTGTGTGTGTGTGTGTGTGTGTGTGTGTGTGTGGCGGGGGTATGTGCATATTATCCTGTCTTCTAGGGTTTCCCTCAACCCTGGGAGGTCAGAAGGTGCAGTTTGGTCCATGAGATTTTCTGGGAGGCACACAGGCTGGCGGGGATGAAGCCTCCTCAGGATGCTGTCCAGAACCCTCCACTGCCCCTCCTCGGGAAAGAAACAACGGCATCTGGCGTTTGCAAAATAAACAAATTAAATTAAATTTTTAACAGGCTGGCTACTTTTTTTTCTCACGATGGAATCTGTCTGCAGAAAGGAGAAATAAACTCCGAGCCCTCCTGGACCGCCAGGACAGTGGGCCGAGAGCAAACCCCATCCTCTTCAAAGGAGGAGGATTGGGAAAGAGGAGGTGCGGCTCCCGAGGGATGGGGAAGAGGAGGAGGGGAGGGGTGGGGAAGAGGAGGAAGGGAGGGGGAGGGGGAGGGAGAGAGATGGGGAAGAGGAGGAGGGGAGGGACAGGGGCAGGGGCGGGGGGGGGGGGGGGACCCGCAGACGCCCCTCCCGCAGAGGCTGTTGGCCAGCCCTTCTTTCTCCCCCACTTTATAGTTTTTCAGTCGCATGCTTACGTACATGATGACAGTTTTCGTTGGTGCGTGTGTGGGTTGTTGTGTTCTGTTTTGCGTTTTTTCCCCCGGTTTGTGTTTTGTTATGTTTTGTATCTGTGCAACTTTGTCTCCAGGATCTTCCAGTAAAGGATGACTCACGGCTGGGTTATCTCCCGTCTCACTCTCCGGCCTGGGAAACTGCACCCAAGCCACCCTCCTTAAAGGCACACTGCCGCCCAGCTTGCCAGGAAGGCACCCCACTTCTCCCGAAGTCCCCGTCTCCAGCCAGCTTTGGCAAACTAATTAGCCTCGAAATGGTCTTATGATCAGACTAGATGATCATCCCGCTTAGGAGAGAGGCTTCATAATTAATTTTTAGGGCGATAGCTTTAAAGAAATGCTTTGTGCCCACAGCCAATTAATCTTCATTATTAACCTCATAAACAAAGTTGGTACATTTTGTAATAAGGCCTGTAGAGACAAATGGCTTATCTTAGGTGATCAGGGCAAATTATTGGGTAGCCAGACCGAAGCAGTCTGAAAAACAGAATATATGCAGAAATCCTTTCTGCTTTCTCTAATTATTGGGCTCCGTGGTAAAAATAATAATGATAACTGACATTTATTATAGCACTTTAAGGTTTCCAATGCACTTTTCAGACAGTTTCCATAATCATCCTGTGAGGTAAGTGATGCTGATGTTATTACTGTGTTCCAGATGAGTAAACAGAGACATGATGTTAGCATCTGAGGCAGATTCAGACCCAGATATTCTTGACTTAGTCCCAAAGATATCTGGAATGCCACTTGTAGTAAGTAAAATAGATGAGTAATAAAAATGTAAAATAAATCCAGAGATATGTTAATTATTCAACCAACAAGATTTAAGTGCCTGCTGTATGCTAGCCACTGACAATAAAAAGACAAAAGTGAGTTAATGGAAATTTATTCCAGAGACTGCATTTCTTTTGCAGAGGATGTTTACCCAAAATGTTCTGTGTCACTGGTTAGGTAAAAAGGGTTAAGCAGTCAAAACCCAGTTGGATTTACAGTCAGCTGACATATCAGAAAGGCCACTAGAAGGGGAATCAGGAACTGACGACTGTGTGATGCTGAGTAAATTTCTTTGCCTGAGTTTCCTCATTTGTAAAATTAAAGGGTTGGATGAGATGCTTTCTAAGGCCCTTTTAGTTTCTATATTCTTGAGTCTAACAAAGGGTTTCTCTGAGCTCTTCTGAGGCCATTGTACTGCTTCTCTACCACCCCAGCACTGAAATTATTGTCCTGTCCTACCATCAGTATCATGTGTATGCTGACCTGATCAGGAAATAACCATCATGATCTCAGGCTAGGTTCTAGGAAACCACGTGTGGCCAATGCCCGCCTTCAGCCTTGGCTGGCACATGTGACCTGTGCATTAGTGATGCCTTGGAGGGGAAACTGGGTGATGCCAATTGCCTTATCCAGTTTTCAAGTTGGTTCTTGTAATTACACTTGTCTCCCTGTCTCTAGGGCTATTGGCCCCAGGCGTGGACCATGGGTGCAGCCGCTCTGGCCGCTTGCCCTGGCAACCTCCTGCCCGCCTACTTCCTGGCACCATTCCACACCTAGCCTTCCAGGGCTTCAGGCTGACGTGTGATTTTCACAAAAATTATCCTTTGTGCCTTTTTACATTAAGATCTCTAAGGAATATATCCAAACAACTCATTCTTTCTTCCTTCCTTCCTTCCTTCCTTCCTTCCTTCCTTTCTTAATTTCTTTCTTTCTTTTTTTCTTTCTTTCTTTCTTTCTTTCTTTCTTTCTTTCTTTCTTTCTTTCTTTCTATTTCTTTCTTCTTTTCTTTTAAAGTATAAATATTTCTACATCCTGCAGGTAAGCTAAAATAATTTTTACTAATCCTATGTCTAATATACCATCTGAGACCCTGGTGAAATTATCCCACTTCTGATATAATAATCCTTAGTAATGTTTAGTCTCTCTCTTTCTCTCCTCCTCTCTCTCTCTGTCTCTGTCTCTGTCTCTGTCTCTGTGTCTCTCTCTCTCTCTCTCTCTCTCTCTCTCTCTCTCTCTCGCAAAGAGAATGAGGCCCAACCTTGATATGAATCCCACAGCTTTCAGTGTTTGGGAACTTAAAGGAAGATAATGATACAGGTTTACCAGATCAAAATAAATCCTAACTTTCATTTTCTCAATTGAGTGGATTCTTCCTGTGGTCAACCCACCCATTTTTTTAAAGGACAGGTAGAATGATATAGTGCAATGACTGGGGAAAAAACAGTTATTAAATGGGTTTATTACATGTCTAGTAAACACTTGCAAAATATTAGGAATACAAACAGAAAGAAGAAAACAGTCCTTCTGAAGGTGCTCACCCTCACATTGGGTGAAACAATACATACAACAATTCTGAGTCATCATTAATTAGTTGTGTGACATTGAACAAGCTGCTTAACCTTCACGTGTCACTTTCCTCAACCATTGGGGTGTTTGCACCAGATTATCTAAGGTCATTTCCATCTCTAAGTCTTTGATTTTATGACCTTGGGTATTTCTGGAAACTTGGACTCTCCTTCAGGTTTTTTTTCTGACTCACTGTGTGATCACCGACAAGCTCTCTGCACCCAATCTTACTCCATCTGTTAAACAACCCCTTGTGTCTGGTTTTGCCATAGGTGTCCGTGGTTTAGCATCAGCATAGCATAGCAGATGGAAGGCTAGGCTTGTTATCAGGAAGATCTAGATTCCAATTCTACTTTTGATGCTTGCTAGGTGTGTCATCCTGGCTAAGTTGCTTTGTGTTTCCACCAACTTCCTTAGGACTTCTCGCCAAGACTGTATTTGCATTATAACCTGGGCTGTGCTGGTGAATGATTAACAACTGATTAAGGGTGAGGGGTAAGGAGGGAATGTGTGCCAGACATCCTTTTTAGTTTAATCTGAATTATTAACACTTTCTACCTCACTTTCTTAAGTCTAGGTAATCAACAGAGCAATAAGTCAAGTGCTGATTTGTAGCATTTGCTGATTTCTAAAGTGATACTCAAACTGAAAAATCTGCTTCTATGATCTGGCTCCAGCACATCCCTGTTTATTGGCTCAGGAGTTCCTGCAGGGCACTACTGAGTAGTTTGTTATATCCAGAAGGTCATGGCAACCTCTGTACATTCCCAGACATCCCCTTCACCTACTAGAATCATCACATAGCAAAACCCTAAGATGAACTTCCTGCTCCTTTTAAACAGCGTTAGTGAATTTGTGTCTGTGTGTGTGTGTGTGTGTGTGTGTGTGAGAGAGAGAGAGAGAGAGAGAGAGAGAGAGAGAGAGAGACAGAGACAGAGAGAGAGAGACACAGAGAGAGAGAGAGAGAGAGAGAGACAAGGAGAAAGAGAGAGAGGGAGGGAGGGAGGGAGGGAGGGAGGGAGGCAGGGAGGAAGGAAGGGAGGGAGAGAGAAATTGTCTTTTTTTTTTTTTTAGTGTCCCCTCTCTGGTTCTGTAGTTAACATACAGCCATACCTGTGATTATCATCATTACCTTCTCCCCTCACTCTGCAGTACATTCAGCTCTGACTAATCTCTTGGGTACTACAGGAAAGTCCCTCTTGCATCTTTTCCATTAGCTTAATTTAGTTTATAAACTTAGCTCTCACACTATCCTGGAGGGCTCTTTCTCACTTTCTCTCCCTTCTCTTTCTCCTGTAGCCAGGTACTCTGTGATATCCACCCCTCCTCTTCCTCAACTAAAACATTGCTGAACAGTTCCCTTCAAGATGCCCATTCATCTCCTCCTCTGCTTCATTAGTTTTCTGAGCCCCATCCTGGGCAAATCCCTGAGGTCACAAGTATGATGCAACTGAACACTTCTGGGAAGCAGCTTCCACTTCTTTCATACCAGTTCATACTTGATTGGTGTGTGTACAACACACCAATTTTAAAGACCAAATATAACCAATTCAACTACACTTTGGTTATTTGGGAGTATCTAGAGGAAAAATAAATTAAAATGGATTAATATTATTATGAAAATATTTTTGCCCTCACAGATACCTTGAAAAGGTCTCAGAGATCTCCAGGCCGCAGTTTGAGAGCTACTGTTCAGTGTTCAAAGGTACAGTGATAGCAAAGGCAGGATAAGATCAAGGAATGGCAATAAGTTCTGTTTGGAATGAAGAGAAAGGCCATGGCGCAATTTCTGATAAGGCTGGAAAGACAGGTTGGAGCTAGATTTCGGAGGGTCTTGAATATCAGACTAAAGAATCTGTCTTCTTTTTAAGGAGTGGGAAGCCTCTGAAATTTTTTGAGAGGGGAGTGACGTGTCCAGATCTGTTTCAGAGAGAGCTTATTTTGGCTAAGGCCTGAAGGCTGGATTAGAGGGGGTAAGCTATGATGCTAGGAGTGTGCAATGATAGTTTATATACTGAAGTGGTAGCAATAAAAGGGGAAAGGAGTGGTTTTGAGAGAGTGTTCATGGGATAGAATTGACACAACTTGGAAACTGTTTGGATATGAGTAATGTGGATATAGAAGGAGTCCAATGTTACTTCCAGGTTTTGTGTGACAGTGCTGGGAGAGTGGTGCCCTCAACAGAAATCAAGATAAATTGGGACAGGTTCTAAGGGGAAGGTGAAGAATTTAATTTTGAACATAATTCATAGATGTCAGAAATCATCTAATCCAACCAATATTGTATTTGAGGTGATGGCAATGTAACAGGACTGGAAAAAATGATCTGGATAGATAAAGATTTGGATATATCATGTCCATAGAAGTGATCATTAAAGACACGAGATGGGGTAAGAGCATGGAGGGAGAAGAAAAGCAAGTTAAGGGTAGAACTTTGGGGCAAGCCTACCTCTAAAGGTGAAAGACTGTAGGGGGTCAGCAAATGAGAAAGAAAGGAAGTGATCAGATAGGTCAATGGAGAACTCAGGAAAGGACAGTATCTCTGATTCCAACAGAGAGAAGATTATCAAGAAAGAATTAAATGCTACAGAAAAGGTCAAAGGAAATTAGGGGACCATTAGATTTGGTTACAAGATCATCTGGTTTCTTTGGGGGAAAAATAGCTTCTAGAGAGTGGGTGCTGTAAACCAAATTGTTAGGAATAACATGCACTCAGTTTGTATTCCTCTTTCTGGAAGTTTGGCAATAAAGGGGAAGAGGGATATATAGGACAATAGCTTATCTATCCATCACTGCTCCTTAGTTAGCTCTGGAGCTGCTTGATTTAGAAACTTAGCATTGTTCCGAGACACCCTGTTCCCTCTCCAGTAGACAATCCAACCTATTCTACCACTTGTTAGTTACTGCATTTCTCTACCATGAGCTTCCATCTCTATATACTAACCTCTCCAGGAACTCCCTTAGCATTGTTACTGCTACCATTACAGCTGCTAAAGCTGAAATGTAGAGGTTCCCAAGGGAAAAGCTGCTCAGATTAGCAGGATTCTTTCCTTCCCCCCAACCCAGGGACCCAGATTTAGCCCTGTATATACCTCCTTTTATATCTCCAACTCTTAGTTCTGGTGTCGGTGCCTCCTCTAAGTCTGTGTCTGTTCACTTTTTTTGTTTTGTTTTGGTAAATAGTATTTTATTTTTTCCAATTACATGTAAAGGTAGTTTTCAAGATTCATTTTTGTAAGATTTTGAGTTCCAAATTTTTCTTCCTCCCCCCTTCCCAAGATGGCAAGCAATCTGACATAGGTTATACATATGCAGTCATGGAAACATATTTCCACATTAGTCATGTTATAAAAGAAGAAATAGAAAAAAAGGGAAAAGCCACAAAAGATCAAAAAAAAAAAATGAAAATAATATACTTTGATCTGCATTCAGATGCCATAGTTCTTTCTCTGGATGTGGATGGCATTTTTCATCATGAGTCCTTTGGAGTTGTCTTGGATCACTGTATTGCTGAGAAGAGCTAAGTCAATCACAATTGATCATTGCACAATGTTGTTGTTACAGTGTACAATGTTCTTCTGGTCCTGCTCTCTTCATTCAGCATTAGTTCAAGTAAGTCTTTCTAGGTTTCTCTGAAATACACCTGTTCATCATTTCCTATAGCACAATAGTATTCCATTACACTCATATACCACAACTTCCCCATATACCACAACTTCAACCATTCCCCAATTGATTGGCATTCCCTCAGTTACAATTCTTGGCCACCACAAAAAGAGCTGCTATTAATATTTTTGTACTTGTGGGTCCTTTCCCCCCCTTTTTTTAATGATCTCTGACATACAAACCTAGTAGTGGTATTGCTGGATCAAAGGGTATGCACAATTTGATTGCCTTTTGAGCATAGTTCCAAACTGCTCTCCAGATTAGTTGGATCGGTTCACAACTCTACCAATAATGTATTAGTGTCCCAATTTTCCCACATTTCCCCCAACATTTATCATTTTCCTTTTATGTCATATTAGGCAATCTGATAGGTGTGATATGGTACCTCAGAGTTGTTTTAATTTGCATTTCTCTGATCAATAGTAATTTGGAACATTTTTTCATATGACTATAGATATGTCTGTTCTCTTTTAAAAGTCATGTCAGAAAATGGGGCTCTGGTCTCTACCAGTCCTGGTTCCATCACTCATCCCAAATTCTATGAATTAAATCAATTATCTTTGATGTCGTGTCCAAGGTCCCAATTGAAGGCTGAACTTGGAGTCACAAAGACTTCAGTTCAAATCCTATTTTGAATACTTATTAATGACTACTATTAGTCACTAACTGACTTTAGACAAGTTACTTAATTTTTCTGAACCCCAGTTTCCTAGTCTGTAAAATGAGAGGGTAAAACTCAGTGAGCTCTAATCATTGCTCTATCTATACCCAGGAAAAAGACATTCTTTATACCTTATCAAAGAGCTGTAATCAAAGTCCCATATTCGTTGTCAGTGGGGATGTAAAGGAAGATATTTTCAAAACAAGAACAATTATTTCATCCTTCAACCTTGTTAAATTGACCAGGTTCCTTCTGATCTGGTCACATACCCTTTACAAATAAGACACAAAATTATTTTTGTAGGACTGAAGTTAGAAAATATATTTAATTTAATTCAGTCTTCTGACTTCCTCCAGCAGCACTTATTGGATCAGGAATAGGATCAGAGAAGGTGAGTACTGGTGCTTAACTAGGGTTGGGAGTCACAATTCAGGATGGGGAGATGGACTTAAAAGTCCATCTGAAGTGGATGAAATAGCCAAGATTAGGGTGGGACACTACAAGGATAAAATGGGAGAAAAAGGTAAGGATCAAGAAATGGAAGGTGATAAGGTTGAAAGACAAATTTAGAAAGAGTAATGGAATGGGAGAGAAATGGAAAGGCAAGAAATTGTGGCAAAAATGTGGAATTTCAAAATTCCATATCTTCAAAATGGAGTAATTAAGTGATGGAATCATATAAGTGACTGCCTTGGGCTGGTAGGTGGGAGCATGGAGAGATGCGAGAGCATGGAAAAGTAGGAGAATTGTGAAGCTAGGGTGTTAGGAGAGCCATCTTTGTGAATAGTGATATCACCAAAGATGACAGCTGAGGATGAGAGAAAGATGACAAGTCACTGAGGAAATGACTGCATCAGGTCACTGAGGATGATAGAAAAGTATTGATTAAGAGTTGGTATATGATAGCAGCAAGAACCTGAATGGGACGAGATAATTGTCCTGTCCTTCAAAAAAGAATTGGTTGTTGAAAACTAGTGATACAATCAGTATCTGAAAGTGGCAGCAAGAGGCAAAGAGGATGTTGACCTTGTTTCCTAGGCCTGTGTGTTAGGAGTGGGGAGGGAGGAGAAAGAGAAAAGGTGGGCAGCATATTCCACCAGAAGCTATGTTGTCCTTGTGGAAAACTAGCTTTCTGGTAAGGCAAGGAAGTGGAAGGAGTACGCTGGGAAGAGACTGAGGGTGAAGGGTTCTATTTTCAACACAACAGAGCTTCCAAGGGTCTCAATGGAGGTAATAGCAGAGTACTTTGTACATATTATCTTATTTAATTGCACTAAACTTTCTGAGGTAGGTAAAACATTTCACAAAGAGGTTTGGTAATTTGCCCAAGTTTACACAGCCAAAGCTGAGACTGCCCAGGTCATGTGACTTCAAGCCCAGTGCCTCTGCTACACTAAACTATGCTTACCCACAGTGCATATGGTCTGCACTCCACCCTTGGTTTAGGTTTGGCACTTGTTCGCATACCATCTTATAGTGGTTTCTAATTGCCCATATGTGAAAGTCCTGTGTCCCATCACTCAGATGTGAAACTCCTGTGTCCCCTCATACAAGCTCCTAAGGAATTGAGAGGGAGTTTTATGCTTCAAACGCATCTTCTAGAATTCTCTGTCCTTGACCTTGCCTAGATTCCCTGTGGTTACAGATAAGGACTCACACAAGGTAAGTGTGGCTTCTCTGTCGACTTTAGTAAGAAGTGCCCCATATTACCAGGACACAAAAGACATCAAAGGATTCATGTCCTTTATGGATAAGGTGCTCTTCTATAAATCTCATTTTAATGGAAGTAATTTGTTCCACTGGCCTAAGGAGTCTAGTGTCAATTGATCTGTTCACTGAGTATTTTCTGGAAAGGTCAATTAATTTGAGG
Organism: Notamacropus eugenii; assembly: GCF_028372415.1. Taxonomy (NCBI): domain Eukaryota; kingdom Metazoa; phylum Chordata; class Mammalia; order Diprotodontia; family Macropodidae; genus Notamacropus; species Notamacropus eugenii. The sequence goes on from NC_092872.1 coordinate 150,303,972, forward strand.
TGAGAGGACTAGGATTAGATTAAAATTGGGACGATATCTTTTGGAATAAGGAACTCTTAGGTAAGGAAACTCCTTCTACCCATGCAGATTAATGCCTTTTCTATAACTTACAATCTTAGAATATGGAGAGGCTAAGTGACATGCCCAGGATCACATAACCAGTATGTGTCAGAGGCAGAATGTGAACCCAGGCCTTCCTGGTTCCATAGCTAGCTCTCTATCCACTACAGTATAGTACTGGGTTCAATTCTTGGTTCTGCTATTTACTACTTAGAGGCCTAGGTTTCTTTTTCTGTAAAATATATGTGGTGGGGAAGGGAAGAGGTTGATCTAGATCACCTGTATGGCCTCTTCCACCTGTGCCTCTTCAGTCCTACAAAAACGTTTCTCTTTGAAGTATAGACTGCAGGAGATGAGTTTTATTCAAAGAAAGTCTTGGAACAGCTAGACAGCTTCCAATTGCATAGATATACTAATTCCAATAGACAAATACATCTATGATTAAACCACTACTGACCAGGGATCCTCCTACCCCCACAAATATAGGTTAGGATAGTTTATTTTTTTCCTAAAAGACCACAAAGCTGCCCCCTGACCTTGACTGACTCAGGGGATTGAAGCTAAAACTGGGCTTCCTGTAATACAGCTTCCTGGTACACCCTGGACTTGTCAATGTGGCTTCCTGGTCACCTAAGGGCATAAATGGGCTCATCCACATAGAGTTGAAGTCTTGCAGACTAGGCGGATTTCCCAAGACCATATGAGTTGCCACATGTTTACCTACGGACCAGATGGGTTTCTGTATGGAGATGAAGGGGTCTAAAGATATATCTATCCAAAGCTAGCAATCAAACTGATTAATCAGTATGCATTTATTAATCAGCTTCTACATGATAGACATTGTACTAAGTGCTAGGGATGCAAGAAGGGCAAAAGACAATCTTTGCCCTCGAGGACCTCATAGTCTAATAGAAGAGACAACATGAAAACAACTCTATACAGACAAGCTAAATGCAGAATAAATAGGAAATAGCCAACAGAGACAAAGCACTAGAATGAAAAGGGGCTTCCTGTAGAACAATGCTGTCAAAAAAAACCATATTAACACTATGTTCTATTATGTTTTTATTTATTTTGTCAAGTGTTTCCCAAATATATTTTAAGTTGGTTCTAACATTCTTGGGAGTGTTTCCAGGTATGTTTGACACCTGCTGTAGAGGGTGGGATTTAAAAAAAAAAGAAGCCAGAAGTCAAAGATGAAGAGGGAGAATATTAAAGGTATGGGGGACAGCCAGAGAAAATGTCCAGAGCTGAGAGATGGAGTGTTTTCTTCATAGAACAGCAAGGAAACTCGGAGTACTGGATTAAAGGGTATGATTGGGGTGGGGCAGGGCCGAGATTGTAAGAAGTATAAAGACTAGAAGGGACAGAGGGAGTGGAGAAAGTTATAAAGGACTTTGAAAACTAAACAGAGTATTTTATATTTGATCCTGGAGGTGCTACGTAGCTATTGGCATTTATTAGACAAGCAGGTGACATGTTGGACCTGAACTTTACAAAAATCACTTTGGTAGTTAATGGAAGATGGACCAGGGTGAGAAGAAACTTGTGACAGGCAGACCAATCAGCTCCAAGGAGATAAGGGCCAGCACCAGGGTTGGTGGTACAATCTGAGGAAAGAGGAGAGATTTGAGAGATGTCACAAAGGTGAAACCAACAAACTTTGGCAATATTCTTATTAATTATCCTTTGTATCCCATGGCTAAGTAAACTTCTTCTGTTAACCTCTGAATGACTTACAAGCGTTTCATTTCATTCCAATACAGAACCTAAGTTACTAGGCCTGAAGTCAAATTCATCCATCACAGAGTAATTCTAACGAGATGGCATCATGGCTCACATTGTGGTTGAAGTTTAGGAAAGGCAATACAAATATGAAGCAGTGGTCAGATTCAGCAATGGAGCACCCTGTGGCCAAGGGTTCTTTGGTGCTGTATGGGAAGTCCTTTCAATAGAATGAAGAGCAGGTCTCTCTTGTATAGAACAATCTGTCTACTTGTACAGAACACTCCTCTGAGCACTGGAGGAGACTTTCAGAGAGTTAGGTAAAGACAGCACTATGGCTAGTATTCCCTGGTTGTTGTTAATTGTTTTAGAGGTTGGCTTGCCAGCATAAGACTAAAAGTAATTGGGCCACTATTCAGCACCTAGAGACAGAGCTCTAGGTTTTTAAGGGCCATTCAGTGATAGTTAAGGTTTAGTTAATAGAGCTTACAACAGTGCAAATGAAAAGGACCATGCTAAAGAGAAGGGCAAATGACAGGCCATCACTGGAACAGACAGGCTGGGGCAGATAAGTATGATGTCCAAGCCAGAGATTTACCTTCCGTGTGCTGAGATCAGATAGGAAAATGGGCACAGAGGTTAGGAGAAAACTTGGAAATGTGATAAGAAAGCACCTAATTCATCCTATTCATGGCCCTACAAGGTGATTCCTTCCATTGGGGGAACAAGGGGTAGGTGGGCTATAAACCACAAAGATACTGGGAAGGTGTTAAGAAAGCTCAACTAGCAACCAGATGAATCACTGGAATGGTGGCTGCTAAGAGTGTGGTCTAGTAAAGCCTAGTGAGGGGTCTCGTTCCACAGGAGAGTTCCTTAAGTTTGGGGAATTCTCAAATAACTTAATAATTGAATCAGTTACACACACCATATGGAGACTGCTCTTTTCCCCTTTTGAGGGTAACTAAGATGGGAACTTATACTCTACAGAGATGAATTCCAGTTGCATCTTACTTCTCAATGGTGGTTCTTCAAGGCAAGGTGTGGAGTTTTCCCAACATATGGCTGCTCCTATTACTTGCCTCCCAAGTTGGCTATAACCAGCTTGCTTCAGGGGCGATTAGATGCCTGTCTTTTTGCCTTCTTGGTGGTACCCCATCTGAATGGAATCAGACTTTAGCTATGGAGTCTCCCTCACCACACATCTATGCAAGTGTGGGCTAAGGGGTTTTTCCTCCTCTGCCAACTAGAATGTAGCAATATGAAGGAAACTTCAGGTAGCCCTAGGGGAGGACAGTGAAGGCAAACTTCCTTCCTAGGTGAAAAAAAATATTCCTCTCTAGTTTCAGCCACAGGAATGAAGGGAAAAAAATTGATGAGGTCAATAATCCCATACCATTCACCCTCCACCAGGGGTCCCTGATCTATTACATTGATGTGGTCTGGAACAGGTATAGTAATGGGCATATAATCCACAGTAAGCGACCAGGTATCATCTTACTTCCTCACAGGATTGCTGTAAGGAGACTGTTATAACAAAATACTCCAGCTTCCTTCATCTCCATCACTAGAAAAGAAGTTTTCACTCCTGCTTCCCACCTGAGAGATAAATATTGCTTGATATTCACTATAGGAGATGGTCCAGGCAACTCTAATGGTCTCCATTTGCTTCTACGCACAATAACCTGCATAGATGTTGCCAAAAGGACCCCTAAAGACACTGACTTCCAAGAGTTCATGGTCCCCTTCCCTTCATGATCTTCCCTTTGTAACTCAGGTGATAATTCAAATAGCGCAGGAGCTTTAGGGAATGCCGTAGGCTTGGATGGAGCTAAAGAGCCCTTACTGCCCAACTGGTAGATTTTTCCTTACAGCAATCCATTCTAGTTGGCAGAGACCTGAGAAATGCTTCCCTTTCTGAGACACAATATTACATTGATGATGTAGTGTTGACTGGGCCAGATGAGGTCACAGGGACAAAGGCCCTAGTGGACCATATGAGGGAGAGTGGGTAGGAAATCAACTCTAAGAAAATCTAGGGTGGAGCCCTTTCAGTCAAGTTTTGGGAAATTCAGGGAATCGGTAAAACCCAGAAGAGATTCAAGGCATAATCTGGAATAAGCTACTGACTCTCACTCCTACACAGTGTAAGAAGGCAGCTCATCTGCTTGTTTTAATTATATTTTATTTTCAAAGATCAACTTTCTCTTTCTCCCACTTCCCTCCCTCTCACCCTGATTGAGAAAGAAAGAGGGAAAAACCCTTATTAAAACCAGCTATCATTAAGCAAAACAAAATTTCTTATTGGCTATGTCTAAATAAAAATATGTCTCAATCTACACTCGGAGTTTATCTACTCTTTATCAGGATGTAGGTGGCATGTTTCATCATGAGTCCTTAGGAATTGTGTTGATCACTGTACTGATCAGAATTCTCAAGTTTGCATGTATGTATGTTAGTATAAATTATAACCTATTCTAATATAAAACCATATAATGTAAATATATTATTATATGTAGTAATATTATATATAAATATGAATACATAGTTTGTTTTAAACAGCCAAGATTCACCTCACTCTCTTCCCTATCCATTGTGAAAAAAAAAAGCAAAACCCATTACACACTTATATAGTCAAGGAAAATAAATTTCCACATTAGTCATATCCTAAAAAAATCTATATCTTATTCTGTATTGAGTCTTTCACTCTTCTATCAGGTCTAGGATAGCATATCTCACTATTAGTCATCCGGAATCCTCATTGGTCATTCAGGGTTCAGCACAATATTTTTCCATGATATTTATATACCAAAACTTGTTCATCAATTCCCCAGGTTATATAAGGGACCCCTTTAGAGGTCCATTCTTTGCCACCTCAAAAAGAGCTATAAAATATTTTTGTACAACCTTAGAATTTGTTTTGTTTAGGACTAATCCCTCCTTAAATTCCCCTCCCCTCTTCTATCCTTTCCTCCTATTTCCTGTTGCATGATACCTATTTCTGTATACAACTGTGTGTGTTTGTGGGTGTCTTTCCTTCTTTTGACTAGTTCAGATGACAGTAAGGCCCAAATGTCTGCCACTCTCCCCCACCTCTTCCTCCTTGATTTTTTACTTGTCTACTTGTGCACTCTCATTATGTGAGATAAATTCCCCTAACTTTCCTTTCCCTTCCCCTCCCAGTGTATTCTTCTTCCCCTCTCTTTCCAGTCTTAAGGTCAATATATACTAGAATACTCCCAGCCCTTTTCTAATTGGATTCTATCTATGAACTCAGAGGATTAAAGGGATCAGAAGGCACACATGAATTATCTCCCCATATTTGAATGTAAGCAATTTATTCATTGTTCATTCCTGTTTGTGTTTTTTAAGATTTCTTAAAATGTTTTTATGTTTCTCTTTACTCTGGTATTTGTACTTCAAAGTTTCTCCACAGCTCTGGTTTTTGTTTTTGTTTTCCATCAGGAATGCTAGGGAGTCCCCTATTTCATTAAATATTCATTTTTCCTCCCTATAGCATTATATTCAGATTTACTGGGTAAGTTATTCTTGGCTGTAAGCTCATATTCTTTGCCTTCTGGAATATCATATTCCAAGTTCTTTGTTCCTTGATAGTGGTGACTGCTAAATGATATATGATCCTTATTGTGGTTCCTTGGTACTGGAATTCTTTTTTTCTGGCTGCTTGCAGTAATTTTTTTTTTTTTTTACCTGAAAGCCTTGGATTTAGGCTATGATATTCTTAGGAGTTTTCATTTTAGGACTTCTTTCAGGGAGTGACCAATGGATTTTGTCTATTTTAACTTTGTATTCTGTTTCCAAGTGACCTAGGCAATTTTCATATTTCTAAAAGTGTGATATTTAGGGTCATTTTTTTCTTTTGGTCATGTTGTTCAGATAGTCCAATGATCTTTAATTTTTTTCTCCTCTATCAGTTTTCCAAGTCAGGTTTTTTGGTTATGAGATATTTTATATTTTCTTCTATTTTTTAGCCTTTTGACTTTGTTTTAATATTTCTTGTTGCCTCATGGAGTCATTGGCTTCTATTTGGTTCACTTGAATTTTCAGGGAGTTTTTTGCTTAGGCAAGGTTTTATACTTATTGTGCTAAGCTGTTGATTGCACTTTCAATTCTTTCTTCTATTGCTCTTATTTCTTTTCCAATTTTTTCTTCTCATTCCATTTGTAAAAAATATTGATTAGCTCTTTTTTAAAATTAATGCTTCCTCTCTTCTAGGAATTCTAGCTCAGTTTGTGCTCAAGCTGAGAGCTTTCTTCTATGAGGCAATGCTTTTAGAAGATTTGGAGTCCTTTTCTTCTGTTTTTGTATCTTGAGCAATAGTTCATTATGGTGGGGTTCTTTTTTGTTTGCCCAATCTTCCAGCCTACTTCCTGAATTTGGACTTGATGTTAGGGCTAGTCCCTGACACACTTCTGGAGATGTCTGGAGGTTTTGGGCTGGTCCTCTTTCTACATTCTTGGGGTATTAAGTGCTGTATTATTCTCAGATCTTATGGATAGACTAGGGAGCTTCGAGCTTTCAGTGCTCACAAAATTGTCTGATATAGGTCAAAGGCTGATTGCTCCCTCCTCCCTCACTTCTCCAAGTTCTTGACTTGAGTTTGGGTTTGAGCAAAAGCAGACCATGGCTGGACTCTGCCCCATCAGCCAGCTGAAAAGCTCTGTTGACTTAAAGTTGCAGTTTTGGTCTGAGATTCCCACCCTGATTTATTCTTCTGCAGGTTTAATTAGACATTAGCAGGAAGACCCCACTTTCCATCTAAAGTCTAAGCCACAGCACTTCTGCTGCTGCTGGCTTCTGGGCTTCCTCCTTTTTTATGAATGGCCCAGAGCCTCCCTACCTGTGATTTCACCATGGTTCATAGCTTCCCTTCTCTTTCTACTCTGGATCTTTGACCTGGGACTAAATAGAGGGTTAGAAAGCTTCTAGTTGGCACCTATTCCCACTGCAGTATTGTGGTGTGAGTCTGTGGTGCCCCAGAATGGGTCTTTTACCCTGGTGCTCAGGACTCCCTGCTCTCTGTGCAATGTGCTCTGCTCTGCCACAGGATAGTATCCCACAGACTGTGTCTATCTCCCTGTGCCAAGCTGGGCTAGATAAAGATCTCATCAAGAATTTTTCTGGAATTTCCCCATCATCATTTGGTCTAAGTCATTTTGTGGGTCCATTAGGAAAAGTTCCAAGACAAGAGCTTACCACTTTGCTTCCTATCATTCCACCATCTTGGTGCTATCTCCAAAGCTCAGAGGTTTATTGGATGTTTCAATCTACCACACTCCCAATCTGGATATACTAATAGTCTCCACTTACCAAGTCACCTACAGATAGGCCTCTTTTGAGTGGGAAGTAAAATTGGTTATACCCCTGGAAGAACTAAAATAGGTCATCCCAACTAAAAACTCTCTCCTGTGGGGCCCATGCTTTTAGAGGTATTAATCCTTAAAGGTGAGAGTGAATGAATTCTTTAGAAGGTGCCAAGAAATGGACAGAATAAGTTACTGTAAGCCTCCTGGATCTTCAAGTACTCCAAAGTGATCATTTACTGTGCCATTTTTTTATTTCTGGGGAAGAGGTAGCATTTATTTTTTAAATTATATTTTATTTTTTTCCCACAATTACATGCTAAAACAATTTTTTAACATTTGTCTTCTTTTAAAAAAGTTTTGAGTTCCAAATTCTATCCCTCCTTCCCTCTGTCCTCTCTCCCCTCCCTGAGACAGTAAGCAATACAATATCACTATAGCACTTTTGAAAGGTAGTTGCTCAATTGTTACTGATCTTGAGCTGCTATTTAATAGGTGACATACAGTCATACAATCACACCTCATCCAGAGTCACCTATCATGAACAGGGTAATGCAAGATAGTCCTTTTACAAGATGGGTAGGGCACCAGTGTTCTCTATTATTAAATGGAAATGGTATATTTGAAGTCATGCTTACCCAGGTCTCTCAGGTATTAAGGTCTTTCACAAAGAGGCTGTAGACCTCTAGTCTAGACCCTAGGACTCTGTTTCTTTCACTAGCACAATGGGCTTCCATCTGTAAAGATCTGTTTTTTACAGAATGCTATTTTGCCTTTTTAAGTGATGGCTCCATCCACTATAAGAAAGCCATATATAACAATATCAGCATCCACTAATCCAGTAACAGGGTATACTCTATCTAGGGAATGGGGGGGGCGGGAGGGATGGTAGACAAGTCACTGCAGTGGACAGAGTTGCAGGTTGCAAGGCTACCATATGAGAAAGCCTTGAGAGTATGGAATGGAGAAGATCTTCATCTATGATGATTCTTGGGTAAGGACCTTGGAGATGTATGGCCAAGTAGTTTGGAGTCTGGAGAGAACAGGATTAGCCATTAAAAGTTGTGCTTCATGCTTTTCAGTGATCCCATTGTTAAACATTCACCACTACACCACTGGTCATACCCCTCTCATCCTGAACTGGCTAAATAAATATTTTATAGAATCCAAATTACCAAAGGGTATGGAGGAGTATCAGTCAACAGGGTAACAAACTTGTTTTCAGTTACCAAAGGGACACTATCCTGACTACTGCCTTAGAACATCTCCCTTAAAACCGAGGCATCTCCCTTCTCCAGTAGACCAGTATTGGGTATTTCCCTCTGACCCCCAGCTTTGTGACATTATTCATTTAGTACTGGCTTTGCGGCTCTCTCCTACTCTCATCCTCTCTTTACAACCCTCCCTCCTGCTGTAACTCCTGAATTTAATGGGCCTCAGAATCACTCTGCATCTTGCTTTGAAAAGGAAAATACTTTAGCTCATTAAATTTTTATTGAATTTCCCAACCAGGGGAGACTACATTCTGACTATACCAGGTGGGATGATTGAGGGGGGTGAAGTTGGAACTGGTAGGAGTGGGAGTAAAAGAAGAGTCTGTTCTGCCTGTCTTTCTATATGTATGAATGAAGAGAACTTAAAGTCTCAGTGTTACCTGAACTAGGAATGTGCGTAATTTCTACTTCTACATTGTATTTTTCCTACTTTAAAGGAAGATTTTTTTTTCTGAAAAAAAGTGGTTCTTCCCTGTCTTTTTCCTTCCTTTCTTCCTTCCTCCCTCCCTCCCTCCATTCCTTCCTTTCTTCCTTCTTTCTCTCTTTCATTTTTTTTCTCTTTAGAATGACAAGTAAACTGATATTTGAGTTCTTTAATTCATGCATGGAAAGAAGAGTGGATTTCCCTGAAGCACTACTTACTATCAGTAGTTAGAGCTGAAAAGGGCCTCATCTATATTTTGCTTACAAAATGTCTCTAAACCCAAGACTTGCAAATAATTTTCTTCCTTTCACATAAAAGAAATTTATTCATTTAAGAAAGCAGCTAATTTTATAACCCATAAACTAATTCTGCTCTCTCCCAAAAGGATCTCTGACTAATAAAATGATAATTCATTATAAATTTTATTTCAAAATGTAAACATCACTAAACATGCATAACAAGTTAAGACAATATATTTTACAATTCTGTTAATTTTTCTTTTTGCATAGGACATCATTACAATATATAATCTATGTGATACAAAATACATAGAAAGTTACAGCAGAGCACATGTAGACCAGTATGGAACTGTACAATTGTAATACTTTAGTGTAGTGATTTGGAAAGTGATTTGATGAGGGACCTTTGGAAGCACTGGTGTGTTGCTGTTTGTTTTTTTTTTTTAAGTTCAGACAGAAAATAAAAATGTATGCTTCATGGAAATGGTCTAGGACCCTTGGACTTTGCCTTTGGCTGCTTGCAAATAGTTCCCTCAAAGATCACATCAAAAGGGAAAGGACAGAATTTCTGTGTACAGGGATGTGGAGGTGATTTGTCCCCTAGTCCCTGCACATCTATACATAAATAAGGCTGTCTGTATACTCACAGATCAAGATGTGACTCCCCACCCCCAAATCCAGAACCAAGTATAAGTTGTTTAATAGAGACCTTCTTCTGAGTGCTCTACTCCATGATGCTGGGAAGCTCTATGCCAACTGATTTTTACAAAATCACAGATGGTAATGGGAAAAAAATTCTTTCTCCTTTGCCACACATATGAATACAATGCTCCTGACCTTTGTTCCTATTCCCACCAAAGTCCTTGACCATAAATCCATTTTTTGACTGTACAAGGTGATACTGACTAAAAGCAAGGAAAATCCAGCTTCTCAAAAGCACCAATAAAAGTAAATTTTTAGACTTCAGTGCTTCACTCCCATCCCAACCTCAGATTCAGCCTGTGCCATGCCCTGGAAAATGATCCCATTTACTTTCTTTCATACAGTAATATGGGATTGAAATGTAGTTCAAGGGCAAGTTGGCTAATAAGTCTCTCAAGTTCTGAGCAGAAAGGGACAGGATTTGAATTCTTCAAATTCATCTAGCAAATTTCATTTCCAAATCAAAAAGCAGAATTCTTATCACTGTTTTTCTTTTCTTGACATTAACATCTCCTCCAAGATGAAATGGGAATGAAAGAAGTGCAAGAGGGACAGCTAGGGCAAGAAAACTATTCACACTATACAGATTCCTTTCTACAAGAGGGATGGAGAAGGGTGTCTATTTTTTTTGTTTTGGAGAAGACAGTAATATGGCCCGATAATTTGGAGTGATAATAGGAAACCTATACAATCTGGCATTTCTAACTTGAATGGACTCAAGATTCAAATCTCATGTCAAATAAAACTCTTTATACTAATATGGAATATAAACAATAATAAAGTAAATCATCTAAGAAACCTCAGTTTGTACTTCCACAAAATAAATAGCTACCTCTCTTAATTAGATTATGCTGTCCATCAATATAGTAGGTTAGATTTCTTAGCAGAAACCAACTGAGAAATCCACTAGAATGTCTCCAGGACAAGCCACTAAAATCCAGTGTCAGTGGGTCCCAGTGTCAGGAAAACTATTCATGTCAATATATATGTATATATGTACATATGTACATGTGATATATACACAATGCATATACATATATATGTATGGTTTAAGTCTTTGGATAGCACAATGTACAGAATGATCTAAGTCAGAGGTGTCAAATACGCAGCCCAGTGATGAACCAGATTAAAATGCAATTAGTAAATATTTAACAAAATAAATTAAATACAATAGAGCATAGATAATATTAATATCTGGTTTTTGAAGTCAATACATCATCCCCTGGATCTTTATGTACAGTTTAGTGGCCCCCTTCTTTTCTATTTGATTTTGACACCACTGACCTAAGTCATCTTTATAATTTTTCTACCGTTCCTCACTGGCTGCTATGTAACCAAGAAATAAAGGCCTTTTATCTTGACTCTTTGGGACAACTGCCTGGATTCCATGGAAACAAATCAACCAAACTGGTTAGGTGTGAGTTTATAGCTCTACCACAACAATAACTGGCTAGTTGTCTCTCAAAGTTCCATCAGTGAGAAGTCCCAAAATGCATTACCCACTCTTGGAACAGCATTACTCTAATAGCTGGCATGAATTGTGGCTGTTGTTGCTGGAGACAGAGGGTTTGTTTAAGTGGAAAGCATTCAGTGGTAATACTTGCCTTCTGCCTCAGGCTAAAGAGCAAGGAAAAGTCATTTTGAACAGTATCCTTAACTCCCTCTTCCCACCCCATACCTTCAAACTCAAGCCTTAGCTTCATTGATGGGGTGGCAAAAACCATTTGTGAGTGGAGGCTTAAAGCTATAAAACCAAAGTGTTCCCACTGTCTCTGCTTATCAGACAAGAGATTTTTCTTAAGAACTGGAGAGGGAATCAGACTCTGCCTTCTGATGTATTGGACTGATGTTAGGACCCACATGGGACAGCAATATATCAAAATGCAGTACCTGTCCCTCATGTTGTTTGGAGCCTGAAGTCACTCCACTCTATAATAGAGACTATATGTTGGAGTAATCTGATACTTTGCATTTAAATAGCACCTTTCAAAAAGAGGAAAAAGAGAATCGCTCTCAAAGCCCTTTATAAAAAAGATGATTGTGTCCATCCATGTTTTCATCTTTATGGCTGTTTGGAATTCAGGAAGCATTCAGGGAATTAGACAGTTTCCCCAGAAGATAATACCAATTTTTCTATAGAGTGCATCTAGGGATTTGAGGTAAACTTCAAAGTTTTGGGGGCCTAGTTGGAAAAATATTTAGATATGGATCAGCACCACTTTGGACCAGGAAAGGTCAGCTGAGATTCTTTTGGGGCAAGCTCCTTTTAAATTCTTCATTTTGCCTCACCTTGATGGAGTTTAAATTTCCTGTGAGGTCTCAAGTTTTTACATTTTTGAGGTGTCCACTTCATAAGTACCCAGACCCACAGGCACCTAAGGTGGCTCCCAAATACAAAAAAAGTGGAAGACTCCCAAATGTCTGGCAGACATATTTTGGCCCGGAAAGCAAAACAGAATAAAACATGGTTGTTTGTTTCAGGTGAATTTTCTGTTGTACAAACAAAGGTTTTGCTCTTTTTTTCAACTGAGGCCTGAGTTAATAAGGTGTTCTAATTTTTTTAATTGCATTCCCTTTTGTTAAAGACATACTACAGGCCACACAAACTGCTTTCCCAATACTATTTCTAGTGAAATGGCCCTCTGATGGGAGAATTCTATTTGGCCATAGCCCAAATCTTGCTAATGAGACAAAGTTTAAAATCCCCCAAAGATTAAGGTGAGGCAATGGAAATTAGGCCCTGCAATCTGCCAGCAAACAGTGGTTCCATAACTGTGTCTTAGACATCAATATAGCCCTGATTGCTCACTTCTAGGGCATTACCCTCATTTCATTTCATCAAGTGGAATTAAAACCACTTTAGAAATAAAGGCACTGCTGGGTTCCTTTCCCAGCAATGGCCAATACCACCTCATTGTGTTCAGGCTTCCATAACACAAAGAATCATATTAAGGCAATGTTGCCCTTCCATCTAGTGGACAGAACTGCTCTAGATTCAGGTCAAAAAAAAGAAATTAAAACGAAACAAAGTGCTTTCTTTGGGAATAGCAAATCTTCCTTCTCTCCCTCTCCCATCCCTTATTCCACTAATAAAACAAGTTTATTATCTTAAAAGTCCCCTTTTATTTTTTTCCTATACATGCAGATGTGAGATCTGAAAATGCATCTCAGCTGTCATAACATGATAATAACCAGAAAAATCACTGATGGACCCCTCCATGTATGGCTTTAGAAGTGTGTGCACTTGGTACAGAAAAAGCAAAACCAAAAAATCCTGAAGCATTCATCTCGTTCTCTGCTTGCATGTGGGGCTACTTCAGGGACCACAACACCAAAAGACGTTGGGATAAGTACCTCTAAGTCTGGAATGTGAATTCCTGATGTTTGAAATGTATCCAAAACATCAGCTGTCTATGAAAAGCACAGCAATGACTTTGGAAAACATGATAAATTTGCCCAAGGACACTTAGCCATAGCGTTTGAGAAAACAAGTTGAGTAGAACACACCATCATTTCCCAAGCTTGTCTTTCCCTGCTCTATAAACACATTATATTCCTTCTCTTACTGGACCTTCATTTTCAACCCAAAGGTTCAGTCTCAATAAATGAGAATAATTAAATAAAAACAAAGCCAGGTGACAGTTGCAACTATACACACACACACATACACACACACACGTGTGTGTGTGTATGTGTATGTGTGTGTGTGTGTGCATTTAAAGGCTGGAACAGCTTTGCTTCAACCTGGGCTTAAGTAGCCACCCACCACACAACCGAAACAGTGCAAGACATTATGAACAACACAACTGTTAAATGCAAGTACCTATTAAACTACTTAGAAATCTCTAACATATTATTAGCCTATCACAGTTAACATACAGTACAAAATTAGAAACTGGCAAATTGGAACAGTGCAAAGCAGCAAAATGAGAGAGGAATTGAAACTCCTTTGGAATGTGGAAGCATTTGCTTGATGACAAAGAGCAGATCAGGATACTATGTGTATGTGTGTGTGTGTGTGTGTGTGTGTGTGTGTGTGTGTATACACACACATATCTACATATGTTGGTTGGTTGTAATTTCTTTACTATGCTACACTCTATGGCATTTCCATTCTTACAGTAATATGAAATTAAAATGCAAACTAGAGGTCCAAAGCACACCCCACCCACTGTTTAAGAAACTCCCTCTGAAGCAACCCAGATGAACCAAATGGATTTGTTGAAAACTCAGGCCATTGCATTTAACTTGGTAGTCACTTCTTCCTAGGCAAAGTGAAGTGCATTCTGAAAAATAACCTAAGTTGAGGGTTTCCACAACATTAGGTATAATTTTTGAAGAATTACCTGTCCTGGAGTTGTGAAGAGGGAAAGAAGGGTTGTTGTGAACAGGAAATACAGTCATAAAAAAGGGATGTGGAGATGGTCAGCAAAGGTCTATTTTGATTGAGGCTGACCCTGACTGTGGGAAAAGGACCTGGGGATGTAAGGGTCTGCCCTGCCCCACCCCAAAGTGGAAGCTTAGGACAAGGAAGAAAAATCCCTGTAATGCTTTGCAAAGTTCCTTGTGGAAAAAGAGGATGGGGTGGAGTTTGTAGCTTGTTCTACTGGCATTTTTGATAGGTCAGTTCACTTTACCCATGAAAAAATGTCTCCAAGTCACAATGTTCCAGTCTCATGCAATGAATACAAATTGTGCAGCATATTGTGCATGGTTATATGTGTGTATTCTACATACATATACATGACCACAAGCTATCACACACCTGATAAAATGCCTCAGTAAAAACTTACCCCTTCAAATTCCCTTTTTCTTACATGGAAGATGCCTTAGTAGAAGTCATGAGGCTGCTTTAAGAATCAGTGGAGATTTTTGAACTATGGATGAGCTAATCACACTTTTTGACACTTAAAAAAAATAGGTATGTTTTATTTTTCCAGTAAGAGTACATGTTATAATAAAAGGTTCCTTTTGTTTTTTTTTTACCATTCACCACAGTTATGTTGCAAGGGGGTAGAGGAACTTCCTGTGTTGTGCAAGTTTGGTATCTCAGTGGCTTCCATGGGTGCAGTAGGTAAGTACCTTAGTAAGACTCCGTGTGGGGGCAGGGGAAGAGGGGCCAGCAGAGGGCTCCTTCCACATTCTGCTTCCTCAGAAAAAAAGGGGGAAAGTTGGTCTCAGTGATAGGGCTTTAGCATTTCCTGGTAATTCAATGGAGACAGAGTGCTTAGAGCTCGACCATTTGGGAGAAAAGGGTCCCCAGGGAAAAGAATAGCTATAGTAACTACAGAAGGAGAGGCTGCTTCTTTGCGGAGGGTGATGCCATCTCTCAGTAGAAGTGGGGGCCTTAGCATAGCTGTGGCTTTTCATCTCTTTGCCAATCAGGCTTAAGGCATCACTTTGGGAGATCTCTGCAAGGTCTAAGTGACTTCAATTTGGGCCTTGAATGGGGAGAATTTTGCTTTTTTGTTTCTGTGGAAGTGGGATCCCATCTTATAGAAATAACGAGGGTTACCGACGCGGCACTCAGAAGCCATGGGCAGGTGGTTGGGAGTAGGGGAACGGGAGTGGAGGTGGGGAGGGACAGAGGACCTGAGGATGGGGTGGGGGTGAGGAGAGCCGGAAGCAAGACCAGAGCAGCGCTTTCCTGAACAGGCTATAAGCTCCCAGACCTCTGAGTTTGGTCCTGCATGTTGTTAACATAAACCCAAAGAACGCCATTTCTATTATGAAACCGACCAGTCAAGCACTAGCTTCCAGTGCTTGTTTCTTGTATTATTATGAATTGTCTTTATTATTGTCTGTCTTTTTTCCCCAGTGTGTGAAAGAATCTAACAGAAAACTTCTGAGTGCAACTCTATTTACAGAGTAAGGCTGCAGTAAGGGTGTGTCTTCACTGTACTCATTGTGTAACATAAATATCCATCCCTGAGAAAGGGGAAGGGGTGGAGGGTGGGGTGGGGTGGGGTGGGGAGGGTTCAACATAGTTGGATTTTAATCACATGGTTGTTTCTATTGTGCAATTTGTGTTTTTTTATTTTTATATTTTTTTCATTTCTTTCGTTTCTTTTTCCTTTTTTTTCTTTTTTTTATACAAATCTGCTTTGACACCTGAGGTGAAGAAAAGTTTTGTTGTTGTTGGCTTTTAAAAAATGTTTTTCTCTTTAAAAAAAATATAGGTTAACAAGAAGCTATAAAACAAAAGGAATATTTAGGTAGAGGAAACGAATCCGCTCCGTCCATGGGGAAGGTTAGTTCAGCCGCCCGCAGGAGGAGGCGGCCGGGCAAAGAGAGCCGAACTCGGGGAGGCGGCCGGGCAAAGAGAGCCGAACTCGGGGAGGCGGCCGGGCAAAGAGAACCGAACTCGGGGAGGCGGCC